>NC_079343.1:1200000-2400000 GCF_029582105.1 Oenanthe melanoleuca | reverse complement strand
GCACAGGAGGATTGCTGGCATGGGCCTTGTTTTGAGGTGCTCACAGCAGTGAATGAGTGGGAATCACTGGGGTGAGTGGGAAGAAAGGGGATTTGCATGAGACAGGAGCATGGGCTGGCCTAGGACCAGGGTGTACAAGAGGGATAGGCAATCCCAGTTGCAGTGCTGAATGTGAAAACACTACTGATGTTTTACATGGTGGCTTTTGTGTGTACTGGAAGGAACCCAGGGTAATCTCAGAGCCTCCCTGGCAGGGCAGGAGTGAGCACTGAGTGTGCAGGCAGTGGGACAGCACCCAGCTGGGCATGGGGCATGCAGGGCAGAGCACAGAGCCTGGCTCTGGAAAATGCCCCATTCCTTCCCCATCCTCCTGCCTTGCTGCAGCAGAGACTGCAGAAGCACTGCCAACCTGAGCAAAGGGCTATGGTGTGCAGCATAAGTGTTCAAAGGAAAGGGGGATCTACAGAGTCAGCCAAGAGGCAGTGAAAATGGCAAAAACAACTAGAGGAGGGGAGTATTTTTTTTAGCCAGGGCCCTTTCTATGCAAGTGTCAGTGCAGCAACCTGTGTTGCAGATGGCATTTCCTGATGCAGGTGCCTTTTCAAACAGGTGATGGGAAAAGGAAAGGCTGGAAGGGACTGGCCCTGGAAGAATGCCTAAATGTGCATACCTGCTGATTATCCCAGCAGACCAGCCCAAGTCAACGTGACCCACGGGACTTTTGGCAGGATAGTGAGAGTCCAGAGTCATGGGAAGGATTTTAGAAAATGTTAGTGTGTTCTCTGTACTTCTGTGAGATGTCTTTTATCACAGAAGAACAGAATCATGGAATCATAGAATGGTTTGTGTGGAAGGGACCTTAAAGATCAACTCATTCCAACCCCCCTGCACTGGGCCAGGACCAGGACACCTTCCACTTGACAAGGTGGCTCAGGGCCCCCTGAAACATTGTCAGGGATGGGGCAGCCACAGCTTCTCTGGGAAACCTGTTCCAGTGCCTCAGTCACCTCACAGGAAAGAATTTCTCTTGTATATCTAACCTAAAATTCCCCTCTTTCAGTTTGAACCCATTACTCCTTGTCCTATCACCACAGCTCCTGACCAGGAGTTCCTCTCTGGCTTCCCAGTAGGCTCATTCAGGTACTGG
Organism: Oenanthe melanoleuca; assembly: GCF_029582105.1. Lineage (NCBI taxonomy): Eukaryota > Metazoa > Chordata > Aves > Passeriformes > Muscicapidae > Oenanthe > Oenanthe melanoleuca. Next base: position 2,398,853 of record NC_079343.1, on the reverse strand, counting down.
AAGGTTGCCATGAGCTCTCCACACAATCTTTTCTTCTCTGGGCTGAAGAGCCCCGAATTTCTCACCCTGTCTTCACAGGGAAGCTACTCTAGCCCCCTTATCAACCTTGTGGCCTCCTCTGGACTTCCTCCAAGAGCTCCATATCCTTCCTCTGCTGAGGGCACCACGACCATGCTCAGGACTCCAGGTGGGTTTCATGAGAGCAGAGTAGAGGGGGAGAATCATCCCCTTATGACATGAAGAGACTTTGCTGTACTTCCAACTCCATTTCATCCAGGCCTTTTTTAAATTTTAAATGCTATTTCCATACACCTCTTTTCTTTTACTTACTGCACCTTAGTGAATTTTTATGGCATACTCAAAAAGCAGATTCTGCAATAGTCACTGAACTCAACCTTCTGCTTTTCCTCACTAATTCCCAGTAATGCCACCTTTCCTTTTGCTCAGTGCTATTTGTAATCCTGCTGAATGGCTTCTGCCATTACATTTTTGCATCAGGCTTTGCAGTGATGCCACTCAACAACATTTCTTTTTTTTTTTTTTAAGCTTTTTGACCACTAAAACTTTTCATACAAATGTCAGAATCCATTCTCCCTCCTTGTACTGAAGGATTTGTTTCACTACTCCATTTCAGCTCAGCTCTTCAATAAACTTGTGTTGGTTATTAGTTGTCAGTCTGTACTCATCTCTGTCTTAACTCAAATGTGTAAATCCTCTCTTTTATCAAGTGATACCCTCCCTGTGTTGCATTCAGGGTTTTTAATGTCCAGGTTACACGTTGCTCTCTTCTCTCTGATCAGTGATCAGGGTAAAGGATGTGGTGGTTAGACTGCCCTCTCCCTTCCTATTCCTCCTCAGCCTCCTTCTCTGGTTGCTGTGGCTCACCTTCACCTCTCTCCTTGTTCAGATCTAAGCCCTTCCCCAGATTGCTTTGTACAGATGCCCATGAGCAGTAATCATGGACTTTCTTTGGGTTTTTCTCTGTGTAAAATCTGGCAAGGAGTTACCACGCTCTGCACAGCAAAGGGAAGTTCCCAGGAACACACTAGCATAAAAATTCCCAAAATATCTAATACCTTTACCTGGAAGAATGCACAGACCATTTAGGTGGCCCAGTGCATGGATGAAATGTGTCTGAAGAGTGCCCAGCAGTGGTATTCAAATCAACACCACCAGAAAAACACATGAACATTGGTGGATGCATGCCAAAATCTTCACGCAGGCTTCTAATTTTAGGTTTTAACCTTTCCAGTGCCCTGAAGAAGCCTTCAAAATCTCCAAAATCACCAACCTGTTTGGAAAACATTGGCCTAAATGCTTTACAAGTACTTTACATTGTTAAAAAAGTATTAACAAAGCTTTATAGAAATGAGTAATGTTTAATGACTGGTTTCAGCTTCTCAGGCAGCGTGCAACTGCTTATTTTGAGAGAAATGCTTGGTGCAGCTTGAGAAAGAACAGCAAATGCCCCTGCTAGCAGAGGAATGAAGAGCAATAGGATGTAGTGGCAACTCAAGTATCCTTAATTTCAGACATCCTCAGCCAGGTGACGTTGGCTTTCAGAACTGGAAGTGCCTGGATGTGACCACATTCATACATGAGCACATTATGAAATGATTGATTGCTCAATGAGTATTTTTAATTAGTGTTTTCTTTCTAATACTCCATTTACCCTCTTCACTCAAGATATTTTTGCCACGTGCAGTTTGTATTGGAGTAAACATAGTCCCTTCAGATAGCTCCTTCAAGCCAGTGCAGAGGTATCTTGATCCTGTTTTGATTTTTTCCTTCCTCTGACTCATTCCTTTAATCCCAGTTATGTTTTCTCAAGTGAACTCTACATACTCAGATTGACCCCAAGAGTTACAGACTCAAAGAACTGGGGCAGACAAGAGGATATAAAGGATAAGGAATCTATTTTAAGCATAACATTTTTCTTAGGTCATATACTTTTAGATTTAATGTTTTTGTAACAAGTAAGACTTCAGGTTATTAATATTTCCTATATTCAGTGGGTGACATATGTTATTGCAACAGGTCTGTATTCTACAAAGTGAGCTTGCTGCTGATTTTCTCTTTGCTGTCTATGTTGTTTGGGATCTTCTGCCTTTTCCAGGCAGAAGATGGGAAATGGACTGAATGCTCTCACTTCTAATGAAGTCAAGCAGTTCTGAGTTTTAGCTCTGCAGGAAAATGCTTGAAGGTTTCAATTGTTTAAGATCTATGTGAAAACTCTTTACATTTTGCAATTGACAAAATTAATTTACATTTTCAGTCTATTTTCAGAACTCAGCCTTTTAATTTTTAATTAATAATTCTGTTTTGCAAAGCGGCAATTTACCTGACCCCAGGAGAAATCAGAGCTTGTTTAGCCTATGAAAACCTGAGCCCAGTTTGCTCCGGAGGGGGTCAGCCCTGGAGTCCTGAGCACACACTGATCCTCTTCGAGTTTCAGTGCAGAGCACAGCCAGCTACTGCCAAGAGCACACGGCTGGCTGCGCTGCCTGGGAATATCCTGGGGTCAGAAGACTGGGGAGGTTCACCAAAAGGTAAAGATATGTAATGCCTGGGATTGATATCCAACAGTTAGGGGAGCTGATAGAACTGTATTTCTTCCTTTCCCTTGACAGCAAGGGGCTAGAGGGGGAGATCATCCTTCTAGGAAGGAGAGCACAGCCAGTTACCTGCCCACATCAGCTCCACGCCGTTGCATAAAGCCTCATTTAGCACCAGGTAATAATCTTAATGTAAGCATGCACATCCCTGCCCTCGCCCCGCTGCTCTGCATTATGGGCTTGCAAGTTTGCTTATGCTAAAGGGCAGAACAAAAATAAATTTCCATACTCCCAGGCATGTTCCATCAGCCTGTGCTGGAGCGTGGGCCAGTGTCCAAATACTTTGGATATGAAGTGAATTTGGGCTCCAGGACAGGCTCAGACCTGCTCATGAAATTGCAGGGCGATGACACCAGGGTCCTGCTTTTATATTTGCAGTTGACTGGCTGCCCCCCCTTGGACCCCCAGCTGTGACAGCAGAGCTGGCTCTTCAGCGTCCCAGCTTAAAGACGACCTTGGCTTTCCGTGGTCAGCAGGGACAGGGACAGGGACACTCTGTGCTGTGTTATTGTTGAAGAGGAACTGGAAATTCTGAATTAATTGGGTGGAGCTGTAGCACAGGTAGACAAAGATTCTATCTTGGCGAATATTTTTCATGCAATCGTTTTTGTTTTGGCCACGTCGGCTGAAGGCCCACCCCAGGACAGGGCGCTGTTTGCAGTCTGGGGGCTGGAGGGCTCCGGTAGGGCACCGCAGAGCGGCACAGGGCTGGAAGGAGCCACGCCGGTGCAGCAGCTCGCTGCCATGCACCTCAAGCTGTGCTGGCTCCCGGGGCGGGTGGGCCGGGTACCCTGCGGGGTAGTGGGGATCCCGGCAGAGGGACGGCCACGGCGAGGGCCGGCAGCGAGCGGGGCAGTGCCGCCCGCCCGGCTGCCCCGGCCGCTGAGGGAGCGGGCCGCGTCCGGGCGGGGCGGCGGAACTACAGCTCCCAGGGCCGCGCGGAGCCGGTGACATCATGTGCGGTGGCTCGGAGGTCACATGCCCCGCCAGCCCCTTTGTTTTGAGCGGCGCTGGCAGCGCGACCGGCGGCGGAGAGGCCCGAGCGCGCTGCACCGCTGCGGATCGCACCGCGCCCGCCCGCACGGCCCGACGAGCGAGCGCGGCCCCGGCGGCTCCCGCGGGCACAGCGCGGCAGGGCGCTCCCGGTGTGAGTGCGGGGCGGCCGGGAGGAGCGGGGCGCGGTGCCCCACGGCGGCCGGGAAGCCGCGGGAGGGCGCGGAGGCACAGCCGGGGCGCGGGGCCGGGACCGGCCCGTTAGCCGCCGCGGAGGGGACAGCGCGCCCGGGGCGCTGCTGGCGGCGCGCGGCTGCGGTGCCACGTTAGGGAGGGCTGCGGGACCGCGGCGGTGCGTGCGCTGCGCGGTGCTGTTATTGTTGTTGTTGTTGTTGTTATTGTTGTTGCTGTTGTTATTGTTTTTGTTGTTGTTTTTGTTGTTGTTGTTGCACTCGGCGGGCACGGCGGGCGGGGGGCGCGCGCAGCCCCCGCGCCGCCCGCGGCCGTTTCGTAACGCGGGTCTGCGCGAGCCCCCCGAGCCCCCCGCGGGCGCGGATTGGCCGCCGGGCGGGCGGGGGCGGGGCCGCGGGCGCGGATTGGCCGGGTTGCGGGGGGGCCGCGGCGGCCCGGGGTGAAGGTGAGCTGGAGGGCGGGACGGGAGGAGCCATTTTGTGCCGCCGCCTCCGGCTGCGCTTTCCCGGCCGGGGCTCGGTGTCCGCGCCGCGCTGTTCCCTGCGGGAGCGGCTCCCGCGGCCCGGCTGCGGCGGGCTGGGCGCGGCGGCTCGTTCTGCCGCGTTCCCCGCCGGGTTCCGGGTGGCTCGGCGGCCGGGCCGCGCTCCAGCCCGGCGGGCGCTGCCCGGTGTCGGCTGTGCTGGCATCTGGCTGAACCCCCGAGCCCTGGGAACGCTGGGGCTCAGGCTGGGCTTTGGTTTAGCAAAAGCTCAATCACGTGCAAGAACGACAGCGAAACCAAAGGGGAAGCATTGGGACTTTTTCACTGTTTCTTCCCCACACAAATACTACGTAGTGTGCTTTTTTTCCCTCTTTTTTTTTTTTCTCCGCTTAAGTTGTTTTGTTTTCCTCTGATGGACCTTTTCGCTTACAAAACGGTACATAAAGTGTTCTGCAGTTTCAAGGTGTCCCTTTTCAGGGCTTATTTTTGTGTTGTTTTACTTAATAATTGTGACTCTCATGTCCAAATCAGTTCCTGTTTTTTGCTGGGTGACTTTTGAGGGCACTTAAGGCTTTTTTGTGTGTGTGTCATTAGCTTGGATTACTATTGAGTTTCGACGTTCTTTTTTTCTTAAGAATCAAGATAGTGTTCTACATTACAATAAAAAATTTCTGCAGCTCAGCTGGCTCTTATCATGTCAGTCAGTTCAATCACTGAATTCTTGTTTACTAGTTAATCATTATTCTTAAAGCCTTCGTCTTAGACATTAAATATCCGTTGTAAAGCAATAATTTTTTTTTTTCCAATTCTTTAAAATCAACAACTTTTTGGTCTCCTTTATATCCCGAGGAAAGATGAAGGAAAACAAAATGCTGTGTTTGTTTTTTTGTCAGAGGGGAAAGGTTATGCCCTTTTTCCCCCACCCCCTGTTCCTTTCCAAACAAGAAGAGCACGTGCTGTGGTTCTGCAGGGTTGCTGCAGGGGGGAGTTTGTTCTCTCCTGTGAGCACACACCTGAGGTGCAGCCTTATCTCTTATCTCCAACCACAGAACGCCCGGAACAGGCCAAACCTCAGCTGCAGTTCCCAGCCCTCGGAATGAAAACAGCGTTCCCATAGCTGGGTTTCGTTTCTGGGGTGTGCGGGGGTGCTGCTGCTGCTCACAGCTCAGCAGGTGACAGCACACAGGACCCGGCTGCTGCTGCTGCTCTGCCTTCCCCAGCCCCTTCCCAGCGCCTCCTTTTCTCCCCTCGCAGGTGTCAGCGCTCCAGCCGCACCAGGTCCTGGGCACGGGCTGGACATCACCTCCTGTCACCTCCCCTGGCAGCCACAGAAACCCAGCGGAGCTTCAGGTACTCAGAAACTGCACCCCGAGGGTGAGATCTGGGGCTGAGCACACCTGGGGACAAGGTGTCACTGCAGGGCTCTGGGGCTCAGCACACCTGGGGACAAGGTGTCACTGCAGGGCTCTCTGGGGCTGAGCACACCTGGGGACAAGGTGTCACTGCAGGGCTCTCTGGGGACAAGGTGTCACTGCAGAGCTCTGGGGCTGAGCACACCTGGGGACAAGGTGTCACTGCAGGGCTCTGGGGCTCAGCACACCTGGGGACAAGGTGTCACTGCAGGGCTCTCTGGGGACAAGGTGTCACTGCAGGGCTCTCTGGGGCTGAGCACACCTGGGGACAAGGTGTCACTGCAGGGCTCTCTGGGGACAAGGTGTCACTGCAGGGCTCTCTGGGGCTGAGCACACCTGGGGACAAGGTGTCACTGCAGGGCTCTCTAGAGCTCAGTGACACACAGATCACAGAAAGACAGCTGCTGGCACAGCTGTGGTTGAAGGCAGAGGAGAAGCACACACTAGAGTGTTGCAGTAGAGGAAGGAGGAGTTTAGTGCAACATAGAAGTATTTTGCCTAAGAGGATTTACTGATAGAAGGTGTCAGGGCAAAATGTTTTATAGGTTCTTTTTTTACCAGTCTCTGAATTGGGCTTGTAGGGTGCTTCTGAGGAACAGCTGGTGTAGACAAGCTTACAGATGGTGTAGGTGAAGGAAATAGAGGGACCTGAACTTGTGGTGAACTCTTAACTCAGAAATATGTGTGTGTGAGGTAACATCCATGTCAGAGCCATGTCTGTGTTTGGGAAATATTTTTAAAACCTGCTAACTGGAAGTGTGATTTGTTTTTTCCTTTCCAGTGTTTCAAATGGGCAGACTCTGAATGCTCAAGATCCATCCTTGTTGACCCTTGCTCAGACAAGCAATCCAGTAGATTTTGTATTATTTTTTCTCTTTGATTGAATAATTCCCAGTACTTGTCTTTGGGGGGAAAAATGTATTTTTCTTTTGCTTTGTTTAAACTTACTGATGAGATCTGATAAATTCCCTGAATGACTGGTGGTTTACAGTGCAGGGTCTGTCAGCAGATAAGGCATTTAAGTACCTCTGCATACAGGTCTGTCCTGCTGTGTTTCCCCCCTTTGCACAATATCCAGCTCAGCCTCAGGCACTGATCCCCCTCTGCCTTTCCCACTTTGGTAGCTGGAAGGTGACATTTCAAAACTGCCAGTGAAAGATTTGCAGGAGGGCAACACGTATATGTGATAGAGCTGAACATGTGACACTGTTACTGATAGGCTTGTGAAATTGTTTTGCTGAAGCAAACCTGCAGAAGTAATTAACTGGACAGAAATTGAAGGAAAGTACATTTCAAAACAGTACATTCTGTAATGAAGTGGAGTTCTTTTTCCGTTTTAGTATCTTATTTGTGAATTTACTATATTTATCCTCTTTATTAGTTTTTACTTTGTGGGGTTTTTTTTTTTTCATTTCCTTAAACCATTAGAACATTAAAAAAAATTGCTGACCACTAATTTTGTGGTGTTCCAAGCATAAAGCAGACATTGCTTTCTTCAGTGAGCAGTTGTAACCCAGAGCCCTTGTTTCTGGTTATTAATGATTGCATAATACAGTGCTGTCTTAACTTCTCACATAATGAGAAAGATACCACCTTGAAGAATTTTGACTTGGCTGCTGTGTTTTACCCTTTCATGCAACGTCAGGGTCTTGCTTCTCATGTCAGGCTAACTTCCTTTGGAAAAGATCCATTAGCTTTTGTGAAATTCATCTGATTTAAATCTGCCATGCTGAAATTTAGCCTTTATTGTTTATATTTATATTGCTATATTTCCCTTTGCTGCTGCTGCTCTGTTTCTGCCCACTTTCTCATGCTAGTAGTAGGTAGGTAGTTGCAGATGAAATTCAATGTAGGGGGTAGGATTTTGGCAGCAGAGCTGGTGAGGAGCTGGTTGTTGGTGTTGTTTTGTACTGGGCCTGTGTCATTCCAGGGTGAAGTGATTGTGCAATACATGGGATAGAATGTCAGCTACAGATCAGATTGTCCATTTGTGCCTTGTTAGTCTCTCTGAAGCAATCAGTTATTAGATAGGCTTATTCCAACTGTGTTTTTCAGGCATCAGAATGACAACTGGTCCTATTTTAAGTCAAATTAAAACTGAGTATTTTGTAAGATAAATGAGCCCCAGACTAAGAATCTACCTTGTAAATTTGTGTAAAAAATTTTATTTGGAACATGATAGTTTTAGAACCTCTTTTCTCAATGAGTGAAGTTAGAGCCTGCATTCTTTCCCTGCTGTTTGTCCAGATGGTGCCCTTTTAAAGGTGCTGTGTAAAAAGGCTGTTTAAAAAAAGCACATTCATTTTGTTCTATATTAAGTGATGACGTGGCTGGTCTGGGCCTGGGTAATTGCAGCTCTGAGGATGGGAGCTCATCAGGAAATGAAGCTGCCGTGAGGAGTTGGTGTTTCCTGACTGTGCGTTCAGGGAAACTGAATAAAACCTTGGAAGGCATGAAAAAAATTTCCATAAGCTTCAAAATAGTTCAGCTTGTGGCCTTGTAGGCATACAAATAAATATTACAAGCATTCAGAATTGTACCAGTGCCAGGCCTGAGGGGGTGCTTTGCCAGCCTCTTGCTGTGTCTTGGTGTACATTCATCCAGGTCATTTTTAAGCTCAGGAGAGTCTGAAGGCCCTGCTGTGGTAGATTGGTTGCTCTCACTACCTCTAACATGCACTATTTGCAAAGTCAGCTGCATATTCTTCACCTACACACTCTAATACTGGCATATGCAAACGTCAGAGTATTTGATTTTTGCAACTTCAGTGCTCTGATAATGTGTGTGTTTGTATGCTGGGAGGAACCTTTACACTTGTACTTGAAACTGGAAGGTGTTCAAGCAAAAACTTCTGTTAGTAATTATTTCCAGTAGTGCTTTGGAAACAGAAAATCTCTCTGTCCTCAGCAAGATGCCCTTTGTTCATATTTCCAGTAGTTTTACACAATAAAAATATAGTTCATCTTTTATTCTGTTTTGTGTGCTAGCAGTTAACATTAATTTTTAATTGAATCATTGATTATCGGTGAACTAATTTTTAGATGTTAGGAATGGTAAAAACTTACAGTCAAGGCTATTTGTTGAGATCCCAGGTGGTTATTTGACACTAGTGTTTTAAGACTTCATTACGATAGACTTTATAATGAAAATTGAATGGTTGGTTAATTAAATTTTTGCTTTTAGAATTTCAGTCTTCTCCCTCCACGCCCCTTTTTGACTAGTGCTGTTATATTAGTACTTTGGAGGCTCCAGCTGAAGTGAGGATCACACTGAAAAAAGGGAAAAGTTTAAGCTCTGGATCATTATCCAGAACATCTTTGGCTTCTGTTGGCCAGGCAATTTGCTGGAGTCAAGATCTTGAGATATTTTTTTCTCTTGCACACTAATGCAGTACCAGTGATGCTGGAACAATCAGAAATTGCCACCCACAGCAGCTGTTTTCTGGGTATATTTTGCAGTTAACTCTTGGCAGTGCTGCACTGCCCTGGGCAAGGTGCACACTAATTTGCCCCGTGCCACCTCCAAGAAACGTCAGCAATTTCACCGATTCTTAGAGTGAACAAACAAGTATCTTGTCTAATTCCTGTGATGCAGCTAAGAGTGTGCCAGGCTGAGTACTGAAGTGTTTTAATTTTTCAGACCGTTGCAGTGAGGAGAACCTCTGCAAGTTTTTCTCAATGACTCTATAGCCAACTGATGTAACAATGGTACTAATATTGGGACGCAGACTGAATAGAGAGGAGAGCGGGATACGAGATTCCCCTGCAACCAAGCGGAAAGTTTTTGAAATGGACCCAAAATCCTTGTCAGGCCCTGAGTTTTTTGACTTCTCCTCGGGATCATCCCACGCAGAAAGCATTCTCCAGATCTTCAATGAGTTCCGAGACAGCCGGCTCTTCACGGACGTCATCATCTGCGTGGAGGGCCGCGAGTTCCCGTGCCACCGCGCCGTGCTCTCGGCCTGCAGCAGCTACTTCAGAGCCATGTTCTGCAACGACCACAGGGAGAGCAGGGAGATGCTGGTGGAGATCAACGGCATCTTTGCCGAAGCCATGGATTGCTTTCTGCAGTACGTGTACACGGGCAAGGTGAAAATCACCACGGAGAACGTGCAGTACCTCTTTGAAACGTCCAGCCTGTTCCAGATCAGCGTTCTGCGCGACGCCTGCGCCAAGTTCCTGGAGGAGCAGCTGGACCCCTGCAATTGCCTGGGCATCCAGCGCTTCGCCGACACGCACTCGCTCAAGACGCTCTTCACCAAGTGCAGGAACTTCGCGCTGCAGACCTTTGAGGACGTGTCCCAGCACGAAGAGTTCCTGGAGCTGGGCAAGGACGAGCTCATCGATTACATCTGCAGCGACGAGCTGGTGATCAGTAAGGAGGAGATGGTGTTCGAGGCCGTGATGCGCTGGGTGTACCGCGCTGTCGAGCTGCGCCGGCCCGTGCTCCACGAGCTCCTGACGCACGTCAGGCTCCCCCTCCTGCACCCCAACTACTTTGTTCAGACTGTGGAAGTGGACCAGCTGATTCAGAATTCCCCAGAGTGCTATCAGCTGCTGCACGAAGCCAGGCGATACCACATCCTTGGAAACGAGATGATGTCTCCCAGAACTAGGCCACGCAGGTGAGGAAATGCTTTTAACCTTTTTTCTGCAGGACATCGTTTGATGTACAGGTGTTTGATATATGCATGCCTGGAGAAAAATCTCTTGCAGATTATTTTACTTTGCTAAATTTTGGAGCTGCTGCAGTTACACTTCTGTACTTCCCACTTGCATGAAGCTCACGTGTCTCTTGAGAATGTGCATAAGTGAGTCCTTTTGCACAGAGCACTTCATTGCTCTGAAAAAAGGTAAGTGAAGTTATATTACCTTGCAAGTAAAGTACTTTCTTAAGGGTAGTGTTTGCTAGGGGAGATCTTAAGGTACTTCATATAATAGCAGTGTCTGGGAGAGAGCTCACTGTGCTGTAGCAGGTAAACCACTCCATTTCCCCAGCTTTCTTTTTGTAACAAAGTCATGTAAATGTCAGCACACCACAAAGGATGTGGATGGGGTATTATGTATTCAGAGCATTTCCTTGCTACATCACAAATATTTTACAGATGGAGTAGTACATGTGTTTGTAATAGACAGCAGAACAACAGGTTCTTAACTGTAAAGAAACCAAATACTGTATTTTTAAAGAATCATGAAATAGTTCCTGAAGTATTTTGTGCTCATTTGGTGACATTTTAATAATTCAGAATTGCTGCCACTTAATAATGTGTTACACAAATAGGTGACTGAGGTTTCAGGAAGAAATGAGGAAGAATCTATTAGTGGCATTTATGAGCAATGGCTGTTATTATGGTTCTTTTTTTTCCTGAAAAATATTTTCCCAGCCTTATGCCAGTGATAGTAGAGATGGTAGTTTATAGTTAACTCCAGCTGATTTGAGCAGTATTTTATAAAACCATATGTTACATTAAGGTGATGCAGTCAGTGATGGTCTAGACAAACAGGTTGTGTTAGGAGTTACTCCTCTTTGTTTACTCTTACTCATATGTGGTTGCTCTACAGTGACTGTACAGGGAACCTTTATTTTTTGGCAGGTGTTAAAGGCTCGCTTGAGGGGAAGAAAACACTTGGCAGTGTTTGCCCCATTAGTGGCTTTCCAGTCTTCAGTCCTGCCTTGACAGAAGAAACTCACCTTAAAGTCCCTGCAGCCCTGCTCCCACTCAGGCTTTCTAAGCTGTGCACTGCCCTGGGGGTCTTTGCAAGCCTTTGGATCATGGCAGTATGGGAATTTGCTGCAGTGATCGTTTCTGGGAGGGAGGAACCAGGGAATTCAGACAGTTGGAGTGGGCTGCAAGCTCCAGTGTTTGGTTTGGTGTTTGTTCTGCTTTTCTTATTCAGTTGGCTAAGGAAGGCAAATACAGAAATTTTGTCAGTGTGTGGTATGTATGTGCTTGAGAGTCTGGACATCCCCAGAGTGGGGCTGTAATTTGTAGATGAGGTACCTTGCCTGATACAGGTGATTCCTGAAGCCGTGGGGTTTGTTGGTTTTACTGCTGAGTATATTAAACTGCAGTGGGAGTTTGAGTAGGCAGCAACAAGAGAAGTTATTTACAAAGAGAAAAACTGGCTGGCCTCCCAGCAGGAATTTTTTCCCCTTTTCTATATTACATTCATGGAGTAGTTCTTTGTCATGTGTTTCTGTTGTTTGTTTGGTTCTGTTGCCTATAGCAAAAAGATTGTGTTTTAAAATAGTTGCCAGGTCCCCCTTCCCTCAGGTTTTCATCACACCTTTTCTGGGCATTTTGGGGAGCTTTGGGGAAGGGAAAGCAATAGAGAGCTCTTTGCCTTTTTTCTTGCCTGCCTCCTAATATAAACTGTTGCTAAAAGGAGGCTACAGGATAAACAATTCCCACACCAGTGCTTTTACTGAAACTTTGGGAAATAAATTGTGATTGGTTGTATTAATATGGATGCACCTGTGGGTGAAATGGGTTCTACTTGTATTTTCAAAGAACAGACTACATTGTAATTTACAAGTTGATTTGTGTTTTCTTTTTGAAGCCAGTGAAGAGTTACTTGTAGTAAATAAAAGTTCAAAGTGTGGCATAACTGTTCTCTTTGCCACTAAGGCATGGTTGGCAAATGCAGGTCCTTCTGAGAGAGCCTTTCAGTTATGGACTTGCAATGGCACAGTGACATCTTGAGGCTGTCCCTCCTGCTCCTGTAAGCCTGTCCTGTCCCTCGTGGTTGTGTTGCTCACCAAATCTCCCAGCTGAGACCAAGCAGTGAGCAGTAGCACACTTCCATATCCAAAACTGCAGGGGCTCTTCCTGCTGTGTGCTCTGAGTTATCTTCAGACTTTCATCAAAGCTACTGTTAAGCTGTCTGGGAACAATACATGAGCGTGTTCTTTAACCAGAAGTCAGGATGTTTACAGATTTTAATGTGTCCTTTTCAGTTGCCTTTGGAAAGCTTTAATGTAGTCCCTTATTTTTCCCACTTGGAGATGGGTTTCTATTTCACTTTACATTTTGTCTGCTACCTCATTTACTACCCAAAATTGATTTAACAGCGACAAAGAAAAAAGTAGTGATTTACCAGAATTTCCGTAGTTTGTTTGAATTTTTGTGATTTGTTTTCTGAACTTACCATGGTTTTGAATGTGATCTGTTTCAACTGCCTCAAGTTGTTCTGTCCAGCTCGTGCTGTGCTGGTTGGTGTTTTCACCTCATCAAGAGGTGTGTGTGGAGCTCAGGAGCCCTGGAAAGCCTGTACTTGGGAATGCATGGAATTGTATGACACTGTTATTGTCATCCCCTCCCTCTTTCTTATTTAATGCTCCTGTTCTTGGTTGGGATAGTGTCTCCTGGAATCTTTACAGCCTGTTTTTACACCTGTGTTACTTTGCTCAAACTGTTTCTTCTAAGGGCTTCAAGAAGAGCTTCCTGTACCACTGGTTGAGGTCACAGCTTTTTCTGACCTTCATTTAAACATAAACTTGGTTCTTTTCTGGAATTAGCCTTTGCCTGGATGTTCTTTTTTTGTATTCCTACCACATTTTACTTTTTTTAAAAACGAGTGTGCTTTCTGTCATTTGAAAAAAAAAATTGGAACTAACCATAAAACCTGCACAGTGCAAGACTTGTTCAAGAAATTATAATGGAGAAAATTTTTCTTACCTGAAGAAAGAATATTGTCATGTAGGTACTAAAATGTTAGGAAATTTTTTAGTTCTCTTTGGATTTGAAATACTGTGCTAAATGAATATTTCCTTGAAAAGTTGCATTATAGCAATTCATAAAGAACTCTCTCTGAGAAGTTTTTTTGTTCATTTAGTTTTAAACTGAAGTTTGATAATGTGTCACAGTCATCTTTTCAGTGTGTGAATGGAGGCCTTAATTCTAATCTAGAAAGTAAAGTACAGATAAACCTCTTAGTACACAGTTAGCTGCTGTCTTTGGGCTTGTTTCTAAGGCAAATTATGAGATGAGCGTCTTGCTTTTATGGAAATTCTTTTCCTGGGTAACGCTTTGTTGGCACAGGAACTTCCCCTCTCTTACCCTTTGAGAGATTCTTTTCAGAGTTGTTCCTCAAAAAAGCAAAAGCCAGTAAAGAGTAAATACATAGAAACCAGGAAGGATCATGACTTCAAAGCTGAGCAGCTGACGAGAGTTTCTTCTGACGGGTCCAGGTGCGTAAGTGCCATTCCTCAGGCACATCTCATTTATCTCATCCTGGAGCATGTTAGCATTTAGCACTGCCTTTGCCTGTTCACAGTGTTCTGCATAGAAACATAAGTGGAGTATTTCAGTTTGATGTGTGGTGACAAGGAGATAGAAGGGCTCACTAGTTCTATTCATGGTATTTCAAGACAGGGAAAACCTCATGAGGATTTACAGGTGAATATATGCAGAAGTTCATGTTAGGAACTTTAGGGACAGATCATGCAACTTTTACCTCAAATCCAGTCATAAGTCCTTTTTTCTTTACTTTTGAGAGGTGACTGCAGTACTCAGCAATGACATTAATTTCTGTTCTATGAGATACCTATTCACAGTGGGATCATGCAAAGCACAACGTAAGAAAAAGGCTCATTAAAAATAAAATCAATCTTGCATTCAGTTTTGCTTCACTGACAGCAGTCCTTGAAATAACTATGTTGTACAAAGTGCTTTAATTTTAAAATGTTCTGAAAAGAAAGGAGTTTGACAAATGCTGACAAGAAATTATAAGTCTGAGAGGAGGAATAGAGGTGGTCACAGTTTAATTTGCACATCAAAGATATTTGGTTTATTCTCTACACTCAAATGTGCATTCATTTTTGTTAGGTAAGTTTTGTTACTGCTGTGAATATAGAATATGTGTAATGCAGAAGTATCTGGTTAGTAGAAGGATAATCAGTGTACGGAATAGAACTTAAAGGTCTATTTGGGTACATTTCAGGCTGTCTAATGCCTCATTTATTCCCACTCAGTTTTAGCTATTGGTTTTAGGCTTGAATTTTTATTTCAGTATTCCTTAATGTTTCCTCCTGTCACTGCTGTTTTCTGTTTCACTGTCCATTGGCTCTAAGGTCTTTTTGATTTTCCTTATTTTGGTGACTGCATTCCTTCTGCTTTTAAACACTTGGAATATTTAGGTGCTGTAAACTATTATTAATTTTGTAAAGCTCAGGAGGGGGATTGAAGACTGATTTCATTTTGAAACAAATGGTTCACCTCATTGTCCCCAGCCTGGCTTGAACTCTGTTTCTGGCCTGTGTGTACCGTCAAAGGAAAAATCTAGTAAGGGCTTTCTATGTTATTTAATTACATGGTTTTTACATAGAACATTGTGCAGTGCCATTCCACCACTTACACAGGACTCCTGTCAGTGTGGTAACCTGTTGTGTTATGAGACAACTGGAAACAGTGAAAACCTGTTTGCAAAATGACTTTCTTCTATTTCCTTTATTCATTGTTGTGAAAGTTAAAGCTTAATAGTATTTTTTCTGATTTTCACAGAGTTTTGAAGATAGTGTTGTTTGGCCTCCATTTACAAATAAGTATCTCCTACATCTTAATTTTCTGTGTTCACTTTTTTAGATCGACTGGTTATTCTGAGGTGATAGTTGTTGTTGGAGGCTGTGAACGAGTTGGAGGCTTTAATTTGCCATACACAGAGTGCTATGACCCTGTGACAGGAGAGTGGAAGTCACTGGCTAAACTTCCAGAATTTACCAAGTCTGAGTATGCGGTGTGTGCTCTGCGGAATGATATTCTTGTTTCAGGTGAAGAGTCTTAAAAAATTTAAGAGTTCTTTCTTTGCTTGGTTGGGTTTTGTTGTGTCCTGTTTGTGGGGTGTGTTTGTTTTGGTTTGCTTTGTAAGTAGTGGGGCAGATCTTTGTACTGTGAACTTCCAGAAAGTCACTTTGCTGCTGTGAACACCAGCCCCAGCACAATCTTACTGTAAACAAAAGTGTTTTCTGGAGTTCTTGTTTGGCATGAATCTGCAGTTTTTTACAGCTGATTCCAGGACATCAATTGTATTTAAAGAGACCAGCTAATGGCTGCTTTGAAATACAGCAGGAGCCTGTGTGCAGCAACAGCTGGGAAAACCACAGACAAAAAAATCCCAAGCAGGCTTTTCCCAGCAGCACATTCAGTCCTTCAGCAAGGGAAAATTTTGGAGTGCAGCTGATGGTTCAGACAGCAGGCTCTGTGTGTTGGTTTAACCAAAGAAAAGTCTCCTCAGGTGTGTGTGCCTGTGTCATTTGAACAAAGTGAAACCAAGAAGATACTCACAGACTGGGCAGAGGAGGGGCTGGCAGCGATGTGCCATGGGCAGGGGGTTTCAAAGGTCTTATCTGAGTAGTGACACCACAGGAAATCTGAAGACCTTGGGCAAAAGCCATTAAAATGCATTCCAACTTCAAGAAATAATCTGTTGTGATCTCAGCATTGTAGGAAAAGAAAGCAAAGGGAAAACAACTTACGGTGTGATTTCATCTTTGAAATTCACTGCAAATTACTTTTTCAATGTAATGTATAAATACTGGTAGATCCTTATTGCATCCCAAAAGGGGATATAAAGTTTCATTGCCCACTCTAGAGGGGCATGTTAATAGGTAGCATTACCCATTCAATAATTATTGAAATTGGCATATGTTTCATTTTAAAGGTGGAAGAATCAATAGCCGGGATGTCTGGATCTATAACTCTCAACTTAACATTTGGATCAGAGTTGCCTCTTTAAATAAAGGCAGATGGAGACATAAAATGGCTGTTCTTCTGGGTAAAGTAAGAGAAGTATATTTTAATTTTTTTATAGTGGGAATTTTTGCTGTAGATAAGAAAACAGTGTAGAAAATACTTATAAGTACTACTTTGTATTTCATATCAAATAATTTTAAAAATACGTATTTTCAAGTAAAATACTTCAAACAATTAGGCTCTTCATCAGGCAGACACTACCCATGGACTTGATAATCATCTTACTGCTCATTTATTTTTTGGGGTTTTATTTTTTTCATCGTTGAAGTGGCTTATTTCCAATAAGCAATTTTTTGGGAAGCAAAGAAGCATCTAGATTTGCCTGTGCTTCAAAAGTGCTGTCTAACAGTTTATGTAGTTATTAACAGAAACTGATACTACTCTGAATGTCAGCAGTTTTATTTAATGTTTTATACTGAAATTAAGCAAACACATGGAGTGTGGAAATGGAAGGGTTTGCTGTATTTTAAAGGCAAATATGCCTGAACATAAAGTCACTAGTTGGGATTCCCTTAGTGAAAGTTAGAAAAGATGTGCAGTGTGGAGTCACTAGATCTTCTTAGAGATGAAATGTGCAGCTAAGCAAGCAGAGGGAAGAAGGTAATCACAAATAATGAGGAGCTCTGCTTCCTAAAGATGAAAGAAGAGACAAGAAAGTAGGTTTACAAACTGAGAGGAGGAAAAACTTCAGTAAGCAAGTAGGGAAAAAGCAAAATGCCAAAAATGCAAAGGTAAACTCAGGTGGACGTTTGCTGCTGTTGTTGTTGAATGTTACCTAAAAAAAGAGAAATACAGAAGAATGCCTTTTCTAACAAATGCTATTCAAATAAGAAGTTTCTACTGCAGTATTAATAATACTATGCTTTGGCATGTGTTTGCAGTGTCATTCCACATGTGACTGAATGGAACTCTCCAGGGAGTCTTTACCTGTTATTTTTAGACCATATTCTTCCACTCCTTTGTATAAATAAAAAATGTGAGGAATGTATCCCTTGACAAACGTAGCAAATCAGCTTTCAATTAATTTAATGTGGTATTGAGATGTGATACCTGCAGTAAACACGAAGTGACGGCAGTTTTTCCCACCGTGTGCAGGTGTACGTGGTGGGAGGATACGACGGGCAGAACCGGCTGAGCAGTGTGGAGTGCTACGACTCCTTCTCCAACCGCTGGACCGAGGTGGCGCCCCTGAAGGAGGCTGTGAGCTCCCCAGCTGTCACCAGCTGCGTGGGCAAGCTCTTCGTCATCGGGGGTGGCCCTGATGACAACACCTGTTCTGACAAGGTCAGTTAGCTCTTCTGTGCACAGCAAACTGGATTGCTGGTTTAAAGCCAGCTCCTTCAGGAGATCTGCTTGAAGTGTTTTTTGCGGGATGGAGGGTGGAGTTACTCTAATGCAAAAAAATACAGAGTAGAAAATGTTAATTGAGTGATACACTGTTACTGTGGTCTTTCTCGTGCATACATTGCTTATGTCATTGGCCTCACAAGTTCTGTGAGTTCTTAAATGGGAGTGTTCAGAAAAGTGTCAAATATTGTGCATATGTATAAATTATTGATATGTGGATCTGCATTTACGTTGGCCCCATTTTTCTGGGGAGGCACTGCTGCTTTGTCTGTCCTTGTGTAACCTGTGTGGACATGCCAGGCTGTTCCTTCAGTTGTGCTTTCAATCTGAAAGGCCTGTCCTTGTGTCCAGGTGCAGTCGTACGATCCTGATACTAACTCCTGGTTGCTCCGTGCCACCATCCCCATTGCCAAGAGGTGCATCACGGCCGTGTCCCTCAACAACCTGATCTACGTTGCTGGTGGGCTCACCAAAGCTATTTACTGCTATGACCCCATTGAGGACTACTGGATGCATGTACAGAACACATTCAGCAGACAGGTAATTACCAATCAAAAGCTCATGGATAGCTGAAAGGTACTTTTTGACATTGTGTCTTAGCATTGAATAAGTATACATTTGCTTAACCCTGATAAAATTGTGTCTCTGATTCCATTCTTGCTTTACCTCTTCATCTGTGTAACTCAAAACCTCATAGAAGAGGAAGTTTCTAAAGCAGTAGTTTTCAGCTGGGTGCCACTGTTAGGCAGTCCAGGCTTTGCTCGAGAGCTGTTACTGTTGAAGAACAGTATAATGGACGATGATTTCATCGTATAGAAATTACCTTCTGTTGCATGTTGTCATTCAGACTGAAGGGATCAATTCCCTTTAATTGATTAAAGCCTTTCAGTGTGACAGAAACTACTGAAGGCTGTTTTTACAGTGTGGAAAAGCCCCACTGTATAGCATAGAAGGTGTCTGACTTCAGCAGTGAGAGCTCTGTCATTTCCACACATGGGACACCAAGCAGGATTTGAATTGTCCCCTCAGCCGTAAAGTATGTGTGCTGCAGTTACATTTCCCCATGTGTTAAAAACACCAATCACATACTCTTTAGTACTACCTTAAGAGAAATTTGTTCTTTTTTTCCCAGCCTTCCCTCTGTTCTTCTGTTTTAGTCTGTGTTCTCTATTTAACTGAGTATTTTTTCCATTTCTGCTGTTGAGGAAGAAATAAAACCCTCTCTCTGTTTCAAGTAAGACATAGCACTCTTTCCTTGTGCACTCTTTTTAGTCATGCCTTTTTTCCTCTCCCCATTTACATCCCTCTTCATTATCTGTTACTACTCTAAGGTGCTTCTCCTTGTTCCCATTCTTTGCAATAATAGTACCCACTGTGGTCCCTCCTCTGAAATCCTCTGTTGTCTCCTCCTTTCCTTATCTCAGATCTTTCAATGGTAAGTACGGTGTTCAGTTGCATTCCATTGTTCCCTTTGTCTGAGCTACACATAGTAAAGGCTTAGACCTGAAATAGTCTTTTCTGTAGGCTTGTGCTGCTGCTTTCCCTAATTTTCTGCTTTCTGCACTGCCCTTTCAGGAGGGAACATTATGGGCCAGGCTGTTTACAAAAGGCAGTCACAGTGCTGCCCTCCTGCACTGGGGCAGACACACATTAATCACGTCTTGCTCTTTAAATAACCGTGTATTCTCTTGTGCTTTCTTGCAACAGGAGAACTGTGGCATGTCTGTGTGTAATGGGAAAATCTATATCCTTGGTGGAAGACGGGAGAACGGTGAAGCCACAGACACTATTCTTTGTTATGACCCTGCAACGGGCATTATCACAGGAGTGGCAGCCATGCCCAGGCCAGTATCGTATCATGGCTGTGTGACCATTCATAGATATAATGAAAAAGGCTTTAAACTGTAATTTATTTTTTTCTTGAAAAAAGAAGAAGAATGAATCCAGTGGTCTGCTGCAAAACAGGCTTTTTAAAGATTCCTGAAGTGGGAATTCCCTGCCTAAGTGTCGTATGAAAATTATATCCTGTGCCTTTAGAAAAAGGGTTAATTTAACTTACCAAACAAGTCTACAATGCTATCCAGTAACCAGAGTTCAGTTATATCTGCTGTGGGCTCTGATACGGGAGCAGGATGTTGCACAGGCATCAGAAAGTTTGCCCTGTGTGTGATTAGTAATTAAAAATCTTAAAAGTTTTTTGGGGAAAGTGCCTTCAGCATTTGTGCCTGTGTCTTTAAAAGCAATATCTTCAAGGTGTTTCTGGTTCTGCTAATAGGAAAAATGCATAGGCAAATAAATCCCAAAGAATCATCTAGGATAATTATCTGTAATTTATAAAGCTCAAATAAAATCCATATGCATCATTCCTACAAGCAGATGAACCAAGTAGAATTTTTTGTTAGATCATGCATGGGTTGGAATGTAAAAAAAAAAAAAAAAAAAAGCCCACAAAAACACCAAACCATCTGCAAAACAAGCTACATTGGACAAAACAAGAATCTTTGAGGAATGCTGTATTCTGAAGGAGAAACTGGTTGGTTGGTGAGCCACTACAACACACTGCAGTGATGACTCTATACCTTAACCTGTGGAACTTACTCAGTGTTGATAAATGTCCAGCAAAGAAGTACAAGGCTACATGACATGGAAAAACAGTGGGTTCAGTTATGCATCTGTGAGGTAAAGTTTGAATCCCAATTTTTACCTTTTTGAATAGTATGGGTGAAAGCTGAAAGTTAATGGGTTCACTCTCTGCTCACTGCAATTGCTAAACTATATAAGAAATAAAAGGATCTTGAATTCTGGATTCTCCCATTGAATTCTGGATTCTCCCAATTTTCTGAATCATATTATAAATTGCCTGGTGATAAAGGTGTTTGTGTCCTACAGCTTGTAAGTTGGTCTTTTGGATATCTCATCTGCAAAGATGGCACAGTATCCAGTAAGTATTTCTTAGCCTTTTTTAAGACAATCACTTACTGTAGCACAGTTAAACTACTGTATAAGCTGCTTGGTCACAGATAAACAAGTTCTGGAAAGGTCCCTCCTTTCACCAGAAAAATATCTGTGGACCTGTCCATGTAGCCATATGACATGTTTTGGATAATACGGAAGCCTAGGAAGCATCTGTATTTTGATACACCACCATTATTGGGTTAGGGTTTTTTTCAGTAAAGGTTTTTTTTTAAGTCCTCCCTAGATTTCTGTACTAGGACTCCTTATTTCCAGTACACAGTTGTACAGTTGAGGTACAAAGTTCATAAAAACTGAAATAGCACTTGGGAGTTGGAAAATTAATGTGATTGTTGGTGTACCAACTTCCTGTATATCACCAAAAACCTCAGAACTGCCTTTCAAAGGAATTCTGAGGACAGCAGCCAGTAGGGAAGTTGGTCAGTACCAGGGCAGAAAAAACCCCATAAAACCCCTGCAGAGCCAAGCCCTGGCCTCAGGGTTCTGGTCTATGTGCTTGCTCAGGAGAGTGAAAACAAGCACCATCTCTGGAACGTTGTTTGTTCCACTGGACTTTCCTCATCTGTTTTCCCAGAGTATTTCTTCATGAGATGGAAATTCTGACCCTCAGTGAAGTTATGCCAAACTGGGAGTCACCATTTTCAGTAACATGGTCATGAGTTTTAAAGAGCACTGGGAGCTGCACTTTGAGATGCATTAACTTGTAACCTCAGGAAAGGACACAAATTTCAGTTTCTGGCTGAATACCAAACACTGCTTTGGATACAGTAAGAATACTGATAAAATATAAATCATTGCATATCAGTGATGTAATCAGGATGTCAGTCTCTGAGCATGTACATTCACATTGCCCTAAAAAGAAAATCCCTTGGTAATGTAAGACAAGTGAATCAGGTAAATTAATCCTTTTCTAAGTTTCATGTTTCTGCTCACCAAGTTTTACTTTGAAATGGCAGTTTTAGTACCTGTGAATAAGGTTTGTTGATTGCAATGGTAATTGCCCTGTAACTGATTTTATGTACTAACAATGTATATAGCTTGTGCCATCATTGTAAATGGAAATGTCAAAGACTATAGGAGCACTTCATTAGAGATGCAATTTGAAAAATATCCTCCTTTCCTTTGATTTCCTCTTGTTTGTATTCAGACTTGTAATGTTGTCATGCTGTACTGTTTTTAAACAGTGCTTATTCTGTAGGTGTAGAATAGTGTCATTTAATCTGTGTTTATAATACTGCACTACTCTGTAAATAACAAGATACTGCTTTCCATGGTTTTGAAGATTAATTTTATAGTATAGTTGTCTTTTCTTAACAATTTATGTACTGTTACCTATTTTTGGAAATGACAGTGTTTAATGAACCAGTAAATGCAGAAATGTAGATGCAGAAAACCTCTGCTTACAGTTCTTGAGAACCCGTATCAAAGCTGAACAG
Source organism: Oenanthe melanoleuca (assembly GCF_029582105.1). Taxonomy (NCBI): domain Eukaryota; kingdom Metazoa; phylum Chordata; class Aves; order Passeriformes; family Muscicapidae; genus Oenanthe; species Oenanthe melanoleuca. The sequence continues at coordinate 2,376,654 of NC_079343.1, read as the reverse complement.
TTACAGGTATGGAGCACTGCTAAATGGCAGTTATTTATGCAATGATTTCTTTAAAACAGGCAGTGAGTTTTTCTTCTTGTTGCTTGTTTAATCTGTAAATAATCTGCACTTATGGCCTGCTCTGTTACAACAGTTACTTTTAGATGTCCTAGAAAAGAACAATTTGACCTTGATTAATGAAAATCTACCATTTTTCTAGAAGGATGCATTAATTTGGAACTTGTATTCCTGAGCCACTTGTTCTCCAATGCATTTCACTTAGGTATAGATGGATTCAAAGATTTAACCTCTCACTCTTACGCATATCTAGATGCTTGCAGTTTATGGGCTTGAGCTGCACATTGGTTTTAGTTTTTTTCTTTGTCTCAGCTAGGAGAGAAAATTATTAATGTCATCTACTATAATCAAAATATTTCCATCATAAATGGTAGTAGGTTTGGTAGCTCTAGAGCACTTGCACAAAGATGTATCTTCAGTCCAACCATACCTATGAGGGCTCAAGCATCTCCAAGTCAGACCTAAAAAATAAATTCTAAGCATTGTCTTTATTCTGCTAAACAGAAGTGAGTAAATATTTTTCTTCTCTAATTTGATGTTCACTTCTGTTCTTAGCAGTGTGATGTTAATTGAAAAGACAGTTGATGCCTTCTTGCAGCCAGGCTTCTGGAAGGTTCTGAATCCCCGATCACATGCAGCCTCTAGCCCTTGGCTTGTGGCTGAAGCATTCTCCTTTTACAGCCACAGAACCTTGCCTGGTGATCATGTAGTTGTACCTGTAGACTCCCTCCTTGGGAGTGGTTAAGTGGGCATAATTTGTGTAATCTCTTCCATTTTATACTGTATGTCTGGTATGCATTTAGGGGATTGGCACTGTGCTCTCCCCTCCAGCACCAAGGGGTCCAGATTGTACTGTTTTTTTTCTTTTGATTGACACCAATGCAGTTCTCATCAAAGATAGCTTTGTTTGTACTCTGTTGCAGCAGAGATTTTAATGCAGATTATGTTGATATGGACCCTAATTTACTGAAGCTTTTTAAATAGTATTTTTAACATGGCAAAGTTTTGAGAGAGGCTGGTGATGGAAGAAGAGGAAATGCTCACTTGGACAGAGATTCAGAGGAAGCTTTGGTCACCTGTGCTTGAGAGTAAGGATGCTACTGCCTGTTCAGTTTCTTCCTCAAAGTAGTTGGGTTCACTTCATTATCTTAGGTAAACACTTAGAACAATAAGCAGGCCTGCTCACTGCCTGTGAGTTGATGTTTCCCCCTGCCTGAGGCACAGGGGAGGTGCTGGTCAGCAGAGCCCCAGCTGAGTGCAGCTCCAGAGAGCAGAGACAGGAGAAACACATTGGAGCATCCAGGCTCAGAGGTGGCAGGGGCAGACCTCGTGTGTTTGGGGTTGTGATTTGGCTGGGCTTGCTGAAACCAAGGTGTTCAGGATGCTCATAAGTTTGCAATTCCAGATGCTGAAACTCAGGTGATAAAAAGCTTTCACATTTGTTAACTCACTGAAGTCAGCTGGAGCAATAAAAATGCAGATATGCTCATGGTCTGCTAGTGGCAATGCTCAGGAAAGCCAGGGGTTCATTTTTCTGAATTGCCCAAATAGGCAAGTAGCTGTGGGGTTCTTTTTTACAACTGAAGATGGCACAACCCAATTCAAGAGCATTAAGAATCTCACAAGACTTGATCACTGTGAGGCACAATGAATATTTTCATCTGAATGTAGTCTCATGTATACAAGAAATTACTAATGAAATTATTTGTTGTGCCTGGTTAGAAAATTGAACACCGTGTACTCAGAAAAGGAGCCTAGAGGGTAATACGAAATTTCTAAGCAAAAACCTGCTATCTGGTTGGGGGCCAAGCAGTGCTTTGGGTTTTGTAAAATATGTTTAGCACACAAGTATCCTCAGTATGGAATTATTTCAAATGGCATTAATTAAAATGGATCACAACTGTGTCAGTGCTGTGAGCATTGCCACAAAGCAGCAGCCTCCCACCAAGCCCAGACTAGCTGTGACTCTGTTCTCTGCTTTTGTGTCACACACAAGTTCATGATAACACTGCTCTCTAAGAACTGTAAGCTATTTGCAGGAATATTTCTTTTTTTCTACTGTAGAGATCCAGTCTATGCTGATATTTTATGTATGCACATCTGTATGTGAATTATTTTGTGGTCATTCTCTGATAGTGCTGTTACAAGTGATGCACATAAAGGCCCTGTGTACAACTTGTTAATAGTGTAATTAGGGCTTAGTTTGTATGATTAGCTCCAAAGAAAAAAACGTGCATTAATTCTGAAAATACCTGTGCCTTGAATTCACCTATATTTTTATCTATTGTGAAAAAGAGCTTGGCTTACTCCTTCCAGTTTGTTACCTTTATTATGATTGGTCTTACTGGCCAGACTGTTAATGTCCTCCTAGGAGAAATAAATCTTGCCATTCATTAATCTGAACAGTTAAACTTCTTGTTTAGAACATGCCTAGAATGCTTCCATTATTACAGTACTATGGCAGATTTAATCTAGGGAAATCAGTATTTGTATTTTTTCTATTTTTTTGTTTCCAGCATGCCTCAGTGACAAAGGACTGAGTTTAGTCTTTGACTTCCTGTCCTTAATATGTAGTTTCTTGTATTAGTCAGTAGCCTCTGCGATATTTCTGAACTCTCTGAAGTCATCAACCTCTTGTTCAAGATACAAAATATGAAGCAATAATGTGGTGCAGCATGGCAATAAGCAAATCAAGAGACTTGAATGTAATGTACTGTTACTAATTTCATCTGTGTAAATGCTGGACCTATGAGTCATTCTCCTTTTGGTGCACCTGTAGCCTTTGGAGTTGGATTAATAGGAACTACTTGGCCATGGAAAGAGAGTTTACCTCCTGAACTGTTACTCATATGATATTTTCGCCTGAAATCATATTTTGATTTTCCTTTATTTGCTAAGGAAAAGAGCAGTTCTTGTTATTCCTTGCCAGTTCCTTTATTTACTGAAATACAGAAGCTGTAGTTCCACGGAGCGCTGATCTTGCCCTCAAGAACAGCCTGGTGCAGCACAAATGACATTTGAACAGGAAAGCTCAGACCACTTACTGTGTGCCAGAGTCAATGTAATGGATCTCACAAATAACATTAAGGTCTTCAGATTGTGCTGACAGTAGAAAGGTGATTTTGTAATGTAGCACAATTGCAATAACACCTGTTATATTTAAATATTACTTCTTGCATAATTCTTTGAAAGTTTTTTAAAGTTCCGTGTATCTAATAAACATTTGCCTTTTGAATAGTTCACTGTTTTTTTTTTACTTTGAGATGTTCCAGGGTGGGGCTTGGTGGTACAAGGAGGAAAGTCCCTCCTGGCTTTTTTGGGTCATGTAACTTGTTGGATTCTGCCCCTTGTGCAGTCTCTGTCCTTTGATCTGCCTGCCTCCCAGTCTAGGTGTTTTCCCTGCTCATCTTTCTGTCCTACTGAGGGGAATAAAGGGAAGCTGGAGGCTGCAGAAGAATAAATAATAATAATAAAAGAAGAAGAATAATAAATTTGAAAGAAGATGAGTAAACTTGAAAGAAAACTGAAAGAAGTAAAAAAGTTGGGGGTAGGATGTGAAATATTGATTAGTCCTGGGTATTGTGATGTCAAGAGAACATGAATCGACTCAGAAGGCAAAACCAGCACAGGAAATTGGGAAAAGGTAGCAAAACATTGAGAAGGTGACTGGCAAAATGTGGGTTGGAAATAATCCCCTAGGTTCATTCTCCTGAAATTAGAGGCTTGGCCATCTCAAGATCTCACACACATGTGGCAGAGCAGGGGGCAAGACTCTGGTAGAGCCCTGTGGAAAATGAGGCAGTGCCTGCTGCAGCTCTACAGTATGGCCAGGCTCAGGCACAGCCACAGAGTGGCTCTTGCTGCAGTGCCAAAGCAACTTCCAGTCAAGTTCAGTGCTTGCAGAAGCTCTGCTTGCTGCAGAAGAAGTAATCTGGGGGAAAAAAAAAAAGAGAATCCCCACAGACTGCAAAGCAATGGAAATATTTTTGAGAGCTGGAAAGCCCACCTTAAGATATTTTAAGTCTTAACACAGTAAGCTGGTGGCAGTATTCTAACAACAGCTTATTTATCTTTCCATTAAGCAGAAACAAGGAAGAAAATAAAACTGGACTACATTACAGCCATTCCTGGTGAGCAGAACACGAATTTGAGTTTAAGAACAGTCTCCATCCATCTGCCATACTTCACATCTGTTGCTTGGCAGAAAGGCTAGTAGTATCAGGAAGGATAGCAGTGATGCTGAAATGAGGACTTCAAGGGCTAACTTTCGAACCTTCACCATGGACTTGCTAATCAGTGGCCTCATAAATAAATTTGCAAATCATGAGTGAACAGGATGTCAATTTGTGCTAATTCAGGGCTGACTGCATGAAGCATGAAACTGCCACAGACCATAGCATTGATGCCATTAGCTTCACCTGACAGAGGTATTGCAGCCTGGCCAGAACAAACACAAACCACGGCACTGACTGCACTGGTTTAGCTCTGATTACACAATATGAAGTATGATGAGCACTAAGTATGGTATAAGGGTTTATTGAAGCATATCTAAGGGTAGGCAAGGGCACCCATCCTGGCACATCCTGTGAGCTCCTGCTATCCTGCACCTCAATCAGCCCAGGACTCCTTTCTTGGAGTCCTTTTCTTTTGCTAATCACAGAATCCATTACGATGAAAGGACCTCAGAGATCGAGTCCAACCCGTGACTGAACATCACCTTGACAACTAGACCACAACATTAAGTGCCGCATTCACTTTTTCCTTAAATACCTCCAGGAAAGGTGACTCCACCAGCTCTAGGGGCAGTCCATTACAATGTCTAATCACCCTTTCTGTGAGAAATTCCTTCCTAATGTCCAACCTGACCGTCCCCTGGCGCAGATAAGCTTATCTCCTCCCATCCTGTCCCTTTTGCCCTACAATCTCGTAGAGAGCGATAAGGTTTCCCTGAGCCCCCTTTTCTCCATCCAGGCTAAACAGCCCCACCTCCCTCAGCCGCTCCTCACTTGTGCTCCAGACCCTTCCCAAACTATTGCCATTCTCAGGACACACTGCAGAACCTCGAATTACCTTCCATATTAAAAAGTCCTCCTCAGATATTTTTACACGTTAAAACACGGTTGTTCCAAGCAGCAAATCACTGCATTCGTCTCTACATACAGGAACCCGACGGCGTCGCCAGTCTCCGTTTCTCCGCTGCACAGGCTGTGGGCAGAGCGGGCCCGGTGCTCCGGAGCTCCAGGGGTCCGGGTCCCGCTCCGCCCTGAGGGAGCCCCCGCCCGGCCGTGCGGCCCCGGCCGTGAGGCGGCACCTGCCCGCCCGCCCCGCCCCGCGCGCGCTGCCCGCCTGCGCGGGCCCGCCCCGGCCGTGACGGGCGGCGCTCGGCCCTGCGCTCATGGCGGCGACGGCGGCTGCGGGACGGCCCGGCGGGGGCCGGCGCTGAGCGCCCCGGGCGGCGCGGCGAGCGGGGGCGGCCGGTGCAGGCGGCGGGGCGGGGCCGGGCCGGGCCGGGCCGAGCCGAGCGGCGGAGCGCGGTGAGCGGCGCGGTGGGCGGAGCGCGGGGAAGGAGCGCGGCGGCGGCTTTGTGTGCGCGGCGGGGGAGGGGAGCGGCGCCGCCGCACGTGGGACCGGCCGCGGGCAGCGCTCCGCCCTCCGCGCCCGGAGCGGCACCGACACCGGCGCCCCGACACCGCCTCCCGCCACCTCCGCGCCGCCTCGGGGTGCTCCCGCCTCGGGGAACTCGCTGCCCCCTCACGGCGGGGTCGTGGCTCGGGCTGAGCGCTTCTGGCCGAGGGACAGCCGGTGTGTGACCCCGCAGCGGGAGCCCCGGGCTGGTGCCAGGCCCACGCACCTTGGGTGCGCAGCGTTCCCCCTTCCGCGGGCGTAGGTGCCGTGTGTGGGGAGAGCCCCGCTCTCCGGGGTCACCCGCCCTGACGGTGCCGTGTGGGGAGAGCCCCGCTCTCCGGGTTTCACCCGCCTGACGGTGCCGTGTGTGGGGAGAGCCCCGCTCTCCGGGTTTCCCCGCCTGACGGTGCCGTGTGTGGAGAGAGCCCCGCTCTCCGGGGGTCACCGGCCTGACGGTGCCGTGTGGGGAGAGCCCCTGACGGTGCCGTGTGGGGAGAGCCCCGCTCTCCGGGTTTCACCCGCTCACCTCGGGTGGTTCCCGAGCGTGGCTCCCGGGGCACGGGCTCTGCTGAGCCGCTGTGGGCTCAGCCACAGGCGTCAGGAGGCATTTGAAGCTCCTGGGCCGTCAGAACAGAGCCTGTGCCATGATCACTGCCCCCCACTAGAGAGGTGCCCCTGATTTTGTGGGGGGTACACCACAGGCCACCCCATGGTGAGAGGTTGAAGCCTGGCCAGAAAGTCACTGTGGGAAACATTAATGATTTTATTTTTCCTCTCAGTGGAGTAGAGATCATGTCTGGGATCAAGAGAGTGATCGCAGAGAAGGACCCTGACTATGAGGAGATCACCATCACACATCCCAACAAGCGGCACAAAGCAGCCGAACAGTCAGGTAGGAGCTGTGGAATTGGAAATTCTGTGGGTGTGCATGCTGTCTGTAAACTAAGTCAGCAGAAAGCTGGGGTAGGAGTTAAGGATTGAAGGACAGATGTTGAGCAAGGCAGGTAGTGATACCTCTGTGTAGCCAAAGGAAGATGTATCTTATGTGGACTTATCCCTCCTTGCTATCTGGACTATAAGTAAGGCATGAGGATGCAGCCTTTGGTGCAAGATAGGAGATGGAACACAAGTTGTCCACAGCCCCACCACTTCTGTTGCTTCCTAAAGTATTTACAGTCCACCTTCCCCTGCTGAATTATGCTTGTCAGTTATGCTTGTCAGCCTGTGCATTTGTTCTGAGGCTGAAGTCTGCTTGGGAAAGATTGGCAGGTTGTTTACATTTGGGGGATAGAGGTCACAGTACACCATGGGGAGGAGAAAAAAAATCTATGACCCTGCAGGGTGAAAGAGATGCACAACCCTGCAGTACATGCACTGGCTGTTGGAAGGTGACAAATGTTTGCAAGAGCTGGCAGATGAAGCAGGAAGGAACTTCCTTGATGAAGTGTAAAAAGGATAATTTAGGGAGAAGGAAGGGGCTTTGAAACATGCAGGAGAGGAGGAAGAGGAGCGCGACTGAAGAAGCAAAGGTGGATAAAGAAGTGTAGTGGAGCAAGTGGCTGGATGAGTAGGTTTGCATTTGGCAGGCTTGGATGTGCTTGCTTTGGGAACCAGCCTGTTGGCAGAGTGCCTGGGACAGGTTGCAGTCTCTGGGCAAATGAGAGTAGAGCTGCTTGCCCCGGGGACAGGGAGTAGGCTAGTGATTTTTGGCATAGCACAGCTAGTGAGAGAGGATCGTGATGGGAAGAGCTGACAAACAGGGAGGTGAGAAAACTGAGGCTGGCTGTGGGCTCTGAAAAAGATCCAGGAATAGAGCTGGAGCTGCCAGTTGGAGAGGGACAGAGGATGGCTTCATGGGGGATGTTTTGGAGGATGCTGTACAGCTGGACAAGTCTGAGGAGACTGAACTCTGGGTTGAATGTGTTGCTGGGCAGGTCCTGTGTGCCACGTGGGGCAGGGGCCCTGCCAGTGGAGGCCTGGTGCAGCTGTGCTGGAGCTGGCCATGTCACCACTCCCAGCTGCCTGCCCTGCCTGGCTTCCAGAAGTCACCACCCTCTCTTCTGGCAGGTTTTTAATCTGCTTCTGAAGCAACTTTTCTGAAAGTCTTGGTGATGAGCAGGCAGAGTCTCAGGGCCTTGGAAAATTGTCCTTGCCAAAGTGAACTTTGCTTTCAGAAGATTCCTCCAAATTGGCTTCTTCTTTTCATGGAAGATGTCCAGCTTTCAATACTAGAATTCCTTAAGTACACAAATTTCACTAACATGATCTTAATGAGAGACTGTGGTTGACACTAAGCTGGGAAAAATGAATATAAAGTGTTCTTAAAAGCCTCTGTAATATAACCACAAATCCTAAAGTGCTTAAATCATCCTGATGCTGCCATGGCATGGCATCAGCGTTGTAAAGAGATGCAGTTGTCCCTCTCTGAACCATACCTCTCATGCCTTCATCTGTTCAGGTTTAAGTGAATAGCCTTACATGAGAATTTCCTCATCATAGTGTTCATGGCTGGAGGTAAATTATATCCTTCTGGTTTTAAATTTTGGCTTACTCATACAGATTCAACCATAATTGTGTTTTAATACAGGCTTGAACAATTTCTGGTCCTAAAATATATGTATAAATATATATATACAGGAACATATATATATATATATTTACATATGCGTTTGGGTGTATATATGTATGTGGAAAGAAGGAAAATTATTTAGGATATCCCTGTTGCATATAGAGGCATCAGTTGCCTCACTCCTGTTGTAGCTGCCTGATCAGACAGTAAAATTATCTGTGCTGTCCTCAAGATGCCAGCAAAGCTTTGACTTGCTTTTCTTTCCCTTCTTTATGGTGATATTGGAGACCTCTTCAAACAGATATGTATTTTTCAGGAAGACACACACTTCCTCTGAAGCTCAAGCCAAAGTCTTGGTGCTGCTGTCTCCTATTTCATGTGGAATCAATGTGAGATTTTTCCAAGCAAAACCAGACTCTTCTGCTGATCAGCTTGATAGTGGGGTCACTCTACTAATGACACAGGCTAGAGCACATTCTCCAGGCTTTCTTCTAGAAGTGTAATTTCTGCTTTGCCAGATTCTGACTTAGAATTTGCTAAAAACAGAAGTTGTTTGAAAGCCCTTGATGTAATGGAGGTGATTTAAAAGAAGGGTAATATTAAAATCTACAGTAGCTGTAGACCAAAAAGAATAGTTCTTATGTTTATACATGTCCTAGAAAAATATAATAACATGCCAATTCCATTCTTAGCCACTAATTTGCTGTAAGGTATTTGCACAGTTTGAAGTCCTAAACTACATACTTTCCACCAAGGTCAGTAAACTCCTGCTGAAAGGCTAAATTTTTTTGACTGCTGTGCTGGAAGAGGATTTTGTAAGAGGTGGATCAGCTTTTAGTAATGTAGTTTCCTTTGTGAGTAATAAACAGCTTGTAGGCACTCCAGAGCAGGCTGTACTTCTTGCCAGGGCTGTATAAATATGAGTTTGCTTTATTCTTGCTGCGTGAGGTGGTGTAAATTTCCTGGATGTGGATCTGGCCAAGGAGAGCAGAAGAATGTCTGTGGTGTTCCAGCTCAGTTCAGTGCAATCACAGCAGTGGCTGTGCTGGGCCAGCACCGTGGAGTTTTCCTTTTACTGTTTACAGCTTTTCTGGGGCAGAAATAAACAAACTGGCCCTGTTCTTCCCCTTTTCTCTTATTTGTCGTCTCAGACCTAAAAAGGGAAAAGTAGCTCTCCACATAAGCTGCCTTTTAAAGATACATGTGGTTTTTGTTAAGACATAACTTTTTTTTTGGAGGAAAATGTTCCATCCCTTTATGTGTGTATGTGTGTGCTGAACTTACTATCCCTTCACTTCTTGCTCTGTAGTGATTTCTGATATTTCTGGTTTCAAATGGATCCTCAAAAACAGAAATGTAAATACTTCCTCCTTCTTTATTTTCCATGTGTGGCCTTGTACAGCTCGAGATGTTACTGTGCAGAAGATTGAGACCATTATAAAGGAACAGTTTGCCGTCGAAATGAAGAGTAAAGAACATGAAATTGAAGTTATAGATCAGGTACAAAAGTTTTGTTCTTATAAATACCTAATGTCTTGGTGTTTGGGGTGTCAGGGATTGCTGCAGTGCTTATCCTCACTCTGTGTTTCTTTTCTGCAGCGCCTGATTGAAGCCAGGAGGATGATGGACAAGCTGCGTGCCTGCATTGTGGCTAACTATTATGCCTCTGCTGGTCTCCTCAAAGCTGGAGAGGTAAAAACTGCTTTGGGAATAACAAGACTTCAGGGAATCTTTGCAGAGGAAGGTGTGGAGTTCAGTGGCTGTTCAGCTGATGTTTGGTGTTAAGATGTGATTTAATGAAATAGTGGAATATAAACTTCAGGGGTGGCAGTGGGATGGGAGACCTTTGCATCATCTGCTGGGCCTCAGGTACTCAGCAAAGATGAATCTTCAAGAAGCAGTTGCAGAGTTGTTCAGCAGTCCCTGGTTCTAGTTTCTGAAATACTCTGCATTTTTTTTTTTCATCAGTTTTTCACTGAGAGCACCTTATTTCTCAGACACTGCACCGGTTGTCCTTGCAAAGCCTTGAAAAGTGTGGAATGTTTTCCCATTTCACAGGAGGAGAGTGGCAACAGATGTGTTTGGGGACGTTTTAGGAAAAAAAAGAAAAATAATAAAGATTTCAAGATTTCTTGAGTCTTGGGCAGTGCTGTGAAACCATCTTCCCTTTGCCCTGGCAGTCAGTCTGTTAATGGGTTGGTGAACAGGCTGATGGCAACAGTAAAGCAGGAGATAAATCAATGACATTTCACAGAGTGATTAAAAACTCACAAGTTTAAAAAACCTCAAACCCTATTAGTTAAACCCCAGTTCTGAGCACTCTGTCCTTAATGACTGCTAATTGCAGATGTTCATGACTCCCAAATTACATGTAGTTCATTACCAATGTAGACATTTTGTTACCATCTTTGCAATTCAAGTTGATCTGATTGCCAGTGATTTTTGGAGGCTGTAGATGGGTGCTGCAAACATGGGTTTCACTCTAGTCCCATAAGAATTTCTCTTCAATGCTACTCCTGGTTTTCCTTCTGTGCTTTTCAGAGGAGTTGGAGTGAGGTAAGAAAGAAAAGGTTCAGCTTGTTTTTCTTTCTGTGAACTTGAGTTGAGCAGCTGGAGTTGGAAAAGGCTGTGGCAGCCTTGGGAGGCTTGGAGATCTCTCTGCCCCCTTTGGTTTTTGTGTAGGCAGCTGAAGAATGTGACCTAAGTTCTAATCTTTCTAAGTGCCTTTATCCATTGTCATCATGTGTTTGCAGAAGCTGTACTGTTCCTTGTTCTTCTTGTTCTGCCATGCAGGGTGTTCACTTTTTCCCTTGGTGATTTTCACACTTTCCAGAATTAATGGATTTTGTGGTTGTTTTGAGGTCTTCACAAAACTTACTGGTGCCTGCTTGCTTTATTTAGTTTCCTGGTATTTTTAGGAGTTTATGGCTAGTCTAGCTATCTTTGATTACATTTTAAATTTTTTTTCTAAAAGTCCTGATTTGCACACAGGTTAAATTATTTTTCTTTTATTTTGAAATGGTTGCTGACTTCAGTTTTCTTTGTTGTCTATTTTTAATTTTGGCTTGTCTATGTTTGGCCAGGCAGTGAAAGATTGTCTTGTTTCTGCTTCTGGTAGAGTAGGAGTCTTCGTAGTTAAATTCAGAACTTCTGGGAAGATGATTTGCAAGTTCCTGACCTGTTCTCATAAATATAAACAGTTCTCAAACCCAGTGCTGTTGAGTTTTGAGGCTTGGGCTTCCTCATGATTTTGCTTTATTATGTTTTTCCAAAAATTATTGGGCAAGATGTTGATCATTTTACTTGACTAGAGGTGAAACAAAATAAGATGTTCTTGGTGTGGGTCCGATTTGGGTTTGGGTTTTTTTGGACAGGTTGTGTGTGTCCTTGCCCTTGGATAAATGGCTCTAACTCTCCCAAAGCTGGTGATTGAGAGTTGGTAATTGCTCTGCTTGTGCATGTAATGGACACTTGAAGGGAAGTTCTGGAATGGTCCTTTACAGGCTGAGGTGGTACAATGTTTATAACTCCTCTCTGGCTACCACTTCTCAAGGACAGTTCTGCTGCTCTGTAGTGATGCTGGTATCTGCCTCCCCCTCAATCATGTTGGCAGAAATCTGAATCAGGGAACTTAACGTGGTTTAAAAATAAAACTGCAACGGGGAAAAACCTGAACAAAAACAGTAACAAAACAAACAAAGCAACAAATAAACCCCAAGTCAGATTCTTGATTTGTTTTCCTTTGTGACATACCCCATGAATAATTGTTCCAGCCTGGCTGATGTGGGGAGTTAGGGCAGGGAGGAAGAAGTCTCTTAGAGCTGGTGCTGCCTGTAGGAAAAGCTGCCAGTGCCAGTCTGGTGTGAGTCTGTGGCTGCAGGAGCTGGAGGGAGGCTGCCAGTGCTGGGCTGCTGCACAGGGAGGTTCCTGCTGCCTTGGTTCATCCTCAAACCCAGGTGACAGGGAGGTCTGGTGCCTGGGTCAAGAAGTGGCCAGGGGACACTTGTTTTGAGTTGATGAAAGTTTTCGTTTTACTTCTGAGGGAAAAAGCAAATGCTAGAGAAAAAGAAAGTAATAAAAAAAAAATTTGAATACTTGCCTGCACTGTCCTCCCCCTTGCAGGTTTAGGAGGATCTAAGATTAGCTCTAAGATGTGCATTTTGAGGAAAGTTTGCAAGCATGCCTAAGCACATTATTACTTATCCCCTGTTAAGCTTTGGGAGCAGACAGGGTGTAGCTTGCCTCATAGGTGTTGACAAGGCTGCCAATGAGTATCAGAGCTAAAGAGCCTGATGCACTGACTGCTTGCCTGCAAGAGCCAGGCAGCTGTGGCCTTCCAGTGTGTGGTGAGACTGGAGGTGGCTGCATAGGAAGAGGCTTTTTTCCAAGGGATGTTATAGGTAGTTGAGGGCAGTCCTCCCTTCCAAAACCCAGTGGGTTTCTGAGATCAAAAGATGTGAAGGAAGAGATTCAGTTTGGGATACTGTTTCTGAAAGCCATTTTAAGCTTTTATCTTCTGCAGCATGTGTTTTTCCTGCAGGGCAGCTGATTAAATATTTGCTCTTTCTTCATTCATTGATTTTTTTTCTCTTCTGGCACAGCTTTGGTTTTATCTGGGCTGTGGGAAGTAGTGTCCAGATCTCTTTGGGGAAATAGTGGCCATATCGTCCTGGGGAAATAGTGGCCAGATCTTCCTGGGGAAATAGTGGCCAGATCTTCCTGGGGCAATAGTGGCCAGATTGTCCTGGGGAAATAGTGGCCAGATTGTCCTGGGGAAATAGTGGCCAGATTGTCCTGGGGAAATAGTGGCCAGATCTTCCTGGGGAAATAGTGGCCAGATCTTCCAGGGGCAATAGTGACTAGATCTTCCTGACTTCTTTGTTGCAGGGGACCAGGTCGTGTGACACAACAATTCTTAATCATCCTTCAATCAAGAAATTCTTGGAATCTCCCTCGAGATCTTCATCTCCAGCTAACCAGGGCTCAGACACTCCCTCTGCCAACCACTCTGAGAGTGACACTCTCTCTCAGCACAATGACTTTCTCCTGGACAAGGACAATGGCAATCTGGACGCCGACGAGCGGCTGACAAACAGCCTGGACCAGAGACAGAGCAGAAATGCTGGCCGGGTAAAGTAAAACTCGAGTGGTGATCACGTTGTTGGAGGTGTGTGCTCTGAGGACTCAGTTCTGGCACCAGGAGCTCTTCATGTTTTCACCCACCTTGCTGAAGATGTGTTTCCTACCCTCTCCAACTGCTTGCTCCCACTCCCTCAGCCTGGCTTTGCTGTGAGGCCAACTGAAGTGTCTGTAACATGGGTACCTCCTCTTACCTCAGTCCTGCCCAGAGCGATCTCAGCAGGCTCAGGTGGGGTCAGCACAACTCTGCCACCCTCAGCCATAGCCTCTGGGGAAGGAGGTGCTTCACAGCCTGAACTTGGGCTCTGCTGTACGGGTAGAAGGCAGGTTGGGAGGGTAGAGCCTGCAGAGGAGAGCAGTGTGTGTCGTTCCCAGTTGTGTTTTCAGGAAGTAATGCTGCTGCCTAGCTCTGGGTGCCCATGGGGACTGCATGGCTTAGAACAGTTGATCCACTGGAGGGGTTTGGCCTCCTCAGCAGCCTGTAGTGGATACAGTAACAATGGAGGGTTAGCTCACCTGGCAGCGTGAGTTGGTAGAGCCTGGGTGCACAGCTTGGGACCGTACAGGTGTTTTTTTCTTGATGGTGCTGCTTGCTGTTGTGGATTACCACCATTTGCTTAACTGAACCAGTCTGACCCAAGTAAAAATGCATTCTGTCAGTGTTCCCTCATGCTTTTTTGAGGGATTGTGTTTGACTTGGATCCAGTCCCTCCCTTTGTGTCTCACTGTGCAGCCACACAAATGCTTCACCTGTTGGCTGCAGGTAGCATCACTGGGGAGACTCACTCAGTGTCTGCAGCTGAAATGTGAAATGAGGTTATACTTCAGTTCCTTTAAGTGGTCAGGCCTGCCAGAGGAGTACAGCCAGGGTTGGGTATATCTCAGGGAATATGGCTGGATTCTGCAGCTGTGTAAGTTGCTCTAATACATGGCAGAAAGAGCAGTGATTCTGCCTCCATTAAGCAGTGTGACACCCTTGAGAGCAGGGCTGCAGTTTGCTGGAACTCTGCCTTGGGTCTGTATCAGAAGGCAGCTGAGCCATACAGTATGTGGACCCACCAGACCAATAGAGCTTGTTTCTGTGCTGGGGGCATAGATGGTTGGAGCAGTTGTATTGCTTGGGGATAGCATCTTTGACAAATGCAGAGGAGGCTGAGGGAGTGATGAGGAGCAGGAGCCATCCCAGCCTTCTGTGACTCCTTGTTCCCCTTTGAGGCATCCCTGACTTAGCAGAGGAGGGGGAGTGGTTCCTCAGTGAATCCAGTGCTTCCCACTGACCCTCCTCTGGTGAGTGCTCACTGGAGTGCATCCACTGGGCTGCTCTGCTCTCCTTATCTTCACTTGAGGATGGCAATCCCTTACTCTCCAGCCAGACACTTCATCCAACAGGTTGTGGAAAAGCCTCTCAGTCCTGTGCAAAAGACACTTCTACTTGTGTTGACATAGTGAGTGGTCAGATCATTGTACTGGGAGACTTGGCCACTGCTTAATAGCTGGGGTTGTGTTACAGGGTGGCTGGATTTATTGTGCCAAGGCCTGCCTGTGGATCTGTGGGTTTGCCTGGATGGCAGTGACAGGTTATAGCTGCTCTCCCTGCTCAGATGGAGCTGAATTCCTGTCTCAAGTCCAGCATCAATTCATCACTGAGGCAACACCAGAGTCCCTCAGAGCAGCAGAGGCTGGGAATGAGAAAGATTCTGATTCTCAGCCCCCACTCATGGGGTATTGATCTTTGTTCCTGATACCAACACAGTGCCATTCTAGCCATGCCTGGTTTTATTTCTGATAGTGCAGGGGCAGTGCTTTTGAAACCCAGGCTGTAGTCATGGCTCAGCTCCATGGGTTGTCACACCATGTCTGCTCAGTTAAGCCATGCAGTGTGTTTTGACCAGGGAGCGTAGCATTGTTACATGCCTGAGTTGCTTAAATGTGCCTGGAGAGCAATTTAAGTATTTTTAGGGATGATGCCTTGTTGGTCTTCCATTTATGCAGGTTTTTGTTGTTTTTTAACAACACCTTACTTTTCTAGCACCAAACAAAATGATGTTTAAGAGGAATGTTTGGGTTTTTGTTTGCCTTTTTTTTTCTTCCCCTACCCTCAGGACAGTTCGGGTGTTTCAAGCTCTCAAAAACCAGGACAACGAAATGCCGGACTGTCAAATGATGAAACTTCACGACTTTATGTGAAGAAAACGATTGTGGTTGGCAACGTCTCCAAGTTAGTATCCAGAGCCTGAGGGATGGTCCTTTATTCAGGATTAAATTGAATAGAAAGTTACAATTAGGAGACAAATGAAATTGCTAGGCTGTCACAATATGAGCTGTTACCCTTGAATAATCACTGTACCCAAGGCAGCCCTCCTCTGGTCTCAGCATGAGTTTTTTTGTAGAAGGATCAGGTGTTTTAGTAGTTATTTTGTTTATAAATTTATGTGTGTACAGAGATTTTAAGATCTCTCTCTCAAGAGAAGTCTTTCAGCCTTTTGTGATCAGGTAGAAGTCAGAAGTTTTCCCCTGAAAATTTGGAGAGGCAAGTTGTCCTAATTGAGTGTTTTGGCTTTTTCACTGTGTCCATGGGTACAATCTGGGGTCTTCTTAAACAGAAGAAAAACTCCAAGAGAACAAAGTGCCACCAACCACAGTGAGGGAAATTGTGGAAGTTCAGAACCGTCTAAATAAATTCTTACAGCTTTTTTTTACATTTAAGAGAAGAAGACAGGTAAATATGTATAACTTTTGATCTTCAAGGAAATTAGTAAAGAAAGGCATTAGTTTTAGGAAACTGGACAATTCCAGGTTTTAGCTCTCCTTCCTTGCTGTACTCAAGTCAGTCTTTTGCACAGAATATATCAGACGTGTGCTGACAGAATTTAAGAGTCAGAATTGCTTCTTGAAGATCTTAACTATGGCTGGACCCAGAAGTAAGAATTTACTGAAGTTGCTTAAAAATGATAAGAAGAATTGCATTCTTTTGTATTTATGGTAGCAGAGTTGTTGATGTTGTGTTCTGGTGTGGTTTTGCTTCTTGATAGCTCAGAATAGGATGGGATAAGGAATTTGACAGTGGTAAAATGTTAAAATTAAGTCGTCTTAATTAAAAGCCAAATATTTAAATGGGTGAATGTCATATGGCAGCTGTGCATTAAAATAGAGGAAATGTGTTAGAAACTGAAGAATAGATTATGGGACCTGTATCTGTTCCTGGGTGAACTGTCAGAGTAAGGACAAACAAGTAGAAATGTTCAGGGGGCAAGGTTCCCACAGGCATTTTAACATCCCCAATTCTTTTGCTTAATCTTTCCCGAAATACTTTTTGCAGTATTTTTCTCTTTGGGATTTTTATCTTGTGTTTGTTATTTAATTTCTTTGCCAGGTACATTCCCCCTGACAAGAGAGAAGAAAATGATCAGTCAACCCATAAATGGATGGTGTACGTCCGAGGCTCTCGGAGAGAACCCAGCATAAATCATTTCGTCAAGAAAGTTTGGTTCTTCCTCCACCCCAGTTACAAACCTAATGACCTGGTAGAAGTGAGGTAATAAGAAATTATTCCTGTCACTATTCTAAGTCTCTGTGCTTGCCAGCCTAACAGTGCCAAGCTTCTTGCAAACCATTCTTAGAAAATTAATAACTTCTTTTCCTGGTTTAATACTCCATGTGTGTATTTAACCTCTGGCTTAACTTGGCTTACTGCAAAATAGTAGTAAAAATAAATAAGGTTTTTTTATGCAGCAAATGTGCCAAACAGGTTGTTGGCCTGTTTTTTTTGTTTGTTTTTTTTTTTAAGTTTCCTTCTGAGAAAAAGCATTCAGCTATTGTATTTCATGCAATTCATGTGGGTTGTGCCTCTCCTGTGTGTGTTACATACACTGTCTCCTGCTCAGGTTAGGCTTCTGGTGCTAAACAAAGTGTTTTCTACCACCCACCTATTCCAGTGTGGAAAAGAGAGAGAAATCTCCAAAAGCTGATTTGCCCATATTTTTAATGCTCCATGTGTTCAGGCATGAATAGTCCATCCAGAATATTTCTCCGTGGTGTGACATCAGTGGCATTGAAGATTTTCCCATCAATGTAATGGTGCTGTGCTACAGAAACAAGGCATCTTCCCAGTGCTCTCCCAGACCTCTATCCCTGTTTTCCAAGCTGTCACCCTGGTGGGGGATACGTTCTCTCTACTACTTTCTGACTGCTACAGGAAAGTGCCCTGTCACTCTTTCATCCTTTTTCCTTGGGCAAGACTGAGTGAGGGTGCCTTGGAAATAGTTGGTGTCTTCCCAGAGAAATTATTCTCCACAGGATGTTCAGCTGCCTCCTGGAGGGAGGAGTGTGGGAAGGGCTGCTTAGGTACAGAATGGCAACTTATCTCTGACAAAATTAAACTACTGAAAGGCAATTCCAGGAAAACTTACCTGAGATAAGTATGGCTCAGTAATGTTTCTGAGAAGACAACCCTAAGCAGGACGAAAGCAAACTCTGTTGTACTTCTTCAGTAACATACCAAATTACATTTGAGTCCTGTCTTTCTGTGCCTTTCTCAGTTGTCAGTGCTGGTTGTGTTCTCTTTTAATCCCATCTGATTAATAGATTTCTGGTTTTACAGTCCCATTCATCGTAGTGAGCATTAATGTTCTGGATTAAAAATCGCCTTTTAACCTCTTGCATTTTTTTAAATCATATTTGCATTTACAATAACAAGCTGAAACACAGAGTAAATGTTACAGATCCTTCTTTTTCAGCTTGGAGAATGACAGTGATTACCTTTTCCTTGTCCCTGTGTTGTTCTGTTGATATTATATGGAGCATATGCCTTTTTGCTACTAGATAGGGAGCAGTAGGCAGTGATTGCAAAATGCTGCATTGAAAGCTCACCTTGCAGTGAGCTGGCTTGTGGTTTTTTAACCAAGTGTTTTTCATTTAACATAGCACAGCCCTTTTTTTGTTTTCTTTTTTAAAAACACCATGCTTGTTTCCCACGTGTCTCATCCAACAGTGTTTTACCATTTTCTTCCCTGTCCCTTTGTCTAAAGTGAAAAAAGTATGTTTTCAGCTGTCAAAGCCATAAAATCCCCATTGCTGTGATTACACTCTCTGTGGTGAATAGCAGACCTGAAGAGAGCTTTAGCTGTCAGCTAGAAGAACAGTCTTTGGCTTCCTGAAGAGGAGGGAGGTGAAAGCTGTACCATTTCTGCATCAAAATGTAATCACTGTTTGTTTCCAGAGAACCTCCGTTTCACCTGACCAGGAGAGGCTGGGGAGAATTCCCAGTGAGAGTGCAGATACACTTCAAGGATAGCCAGAACAAAAGGATTGATATCATACACAATTTGAAGGTATTGGAACAAAATACTTCAGAGAAAGGCATTTAAATGAACTCTCGTGCATAATCTAGAAGAGGCTCTGCCTGTGCTTTTGCCTCTCTGTGTTATGAGTGTCCTGGTGGTTATTTTCACATGAATATTTGAGCTAAAGAATCAGAACAGATCCAGGAAAACCTCTTACCTTGGCTCTATGGAGCTGATGCAGCAGCTGGAGCTGTGTGCCCAGAGTAGCAGTGTTCACCTGTTTTTACCCTACAGTTTGAGATTTTTATCATGTTTTCACTGGCTTTAACCTAACAGGGTGCTTCAGGGCTGTCCTTCTGCTAGTAAAGTGCCTGCCATGTCTGTTCTGTTCCTTCAGCACAGGCACTCATCAGCTAATGATTATCTTTGTTGTTGAAGAGGGCAGGGAGGGCTGAGATTCCCTATTCCCTTTGAAGAGAGCTCCCTTTTGCAGCTCATTCACCCCTGCAGCACTCAGGGCTTCTAGTATGCAGCAGTCCTGGAAAACTAGGCCACAGCTCGTTTTCCTTTTAATTAGTAGTCCCTGGCATTAGTGGACTTAAGTCCTGAGTTGGGTTACTCTCCTGTTTCTTTGAGCAGTGTTAATTTTATTTGAACTCTGCCTGTATTAATGAATTTCATGCTAAATAAGGTACCTCATTGCAACCTAAATATAGATGGTAGAGGAGGTTGAAAATATTCCCCTGCATCTTAGGGACATTTAATGTAAATGGTGAGTAAAATATATTTGGGGAGAAATTATTAACACTGTGATGGATGGTGAAGGAAGCTCAGCCTACAGAAGAAAACTGAGCCAGTCCATGGCACACAGGATCTCACATCAGCAAATCTTTGCTGTTCTCACACTGAGCCTGTGGCTGCTGTGAGGGCATAGGGTGAGCTGAGCCCCCTCTGTGCCTGGCACCCCATGTGCCCCTGAGCTCTGGCACATCCTTCACCTCTCAAACCCAGCTGCTTCCGCAGGTGTCTTACAGGTGCCTCTGGGGTGTTATCCCAGCCTCTTTACCAGCTGATGGCTTGGTGTGAACACTTACTTAATCAAAAAATACAGTGTAAACACAGCCTTTGTGCTGGTCAGTTGAAAAGTCAATTATTTCCTTATATTGACATCAGGAATAAAAAAAAAAGACACTGCTTGAGGACTCCTCTTAGATGGAAATAGTCCCTCAACAATCTCATTTCCTTCAGCTGTTTTGCTCCTTTCCACTTTAGTATGGGCCTTGGGTCATGGCTGAATTTTTTGCCATGGGAGGGCACTTCTCAGAGCACACAGATTTCTAACCTTATGACCTCAACATTTTGGATTCACTGCTGTTCAACTTGCAGAGTTTGAAACCTCTTTCAAACAATTTGTGTTGTAAATTCTAGCTAATAAAATGCTTTGCCCTGGTTAATATACTGTATTGTCTTTTCCAGCTGGACAGGACGTACACAGGCCTGCAGACACTTGGTGCAGAAACGGTGAGTCAGGGGGTTGTGGGATGGGTTTGATTCCCGTAAAGATGTTTTAAAAGAAAAGATGCATGGAGCTAGTCACAGAGTCAGACCCATTTGATTTTACAATTTCTAGGATGTAGATTTTGCTCTCTTGTTGAATGAAAGGATTATGACACCTTGACATTAATCATGACAACAGTTGTTGTTTCTCTTTCCTGGTTCAGGGGAGACTGTTTCCAGCTCTTCCTTCATAAAGAACTTGGCTTGTATTGGAGCTCTAAATTTTATTGCTTTGTGAAGCTTTTGGTACGAAATGTTCTGATTTGCATTCTGATCTGCTGCAGCTTACACATAAAGAATTTAAGTTCAAGCGATCATCCAACTGTTCTGTTGAAATTTTACATTTCTATATTAAGTGCTTCTAAGTTTCTGTATCTGTCAAGATTCAGGACTTTAATGGAAAATGAACTCTTGAAATAAATAAATTCATTAATAACCCATAATTTGCTAAAGTTCTGAAGTTTTCTTGATATTGTTTTCCTCTTGCTGTACTGTAATGAATGGAAATTTTTATGGTGAAATCGCATTACTTCAGCTTTTCAGTTTGTGGAGAAAACATTAATGTGAAATGTCCACTGTTATTAAAGAACACTTTTGAAGAGTAGATCATGTGGTGTGATTCTCAAAGCTTTACTAGAAAAGACAGGCTTCAGTTTTGTGCCTGTCCCTACAGGAGTATGAAGTCCTTTCTTTATTGAGTTGCTTAGAGCTAGGCTCCATAATCCTTCCAGTGTTTACAGTTCAGATTTCCCCTGGACCAAGATGTTCTGTTTTACTGTGGGGGTTCAGTGTTGCAAGATTTTTGTTGTAGCTCAAGTACTGATGGACCTTGGAAACTGTCCCTGAAAAGGATGAAAATATTATATAGAGCTGGGTGAAACAAAGGGAGAGAAATTAATTTTAGACATTAAAATTAAAAGGCATAATTGGTTTCTCCTGTTTTTGAAAGGTAGTGGATGTGGAGCTACACAGGCATTCCCTTGGCGAGGAGTATCTCTTCTCCCAGTCTTCAGAGTCTTACCTTTCTGATGTTCCTACATCTTTATCTCTGCCACTGAGTATCCCAGCACCAGTCAAAGCTTCTTCACCAATTAAACAGTTGAGGGACTCCAGCCCAGATGCTTCTGTGGACAAAGGTAAAGCCAATAGGTGTCAGTGAAATGCACGTTCTTGGAACTTCAGCTCTGCTGGATACCTCCTCTTAATTGCTCTTACGCCTTAAAGGTTGTAGATGCTACCTGCTTGTTGCTCACCCCAGATCCTGTTTCCCTTAATGTCCTCTGAAATGTGATTCAGAAATTGTTATAGATATGGTTTTGGAGTTTGGTTTGGTTTTGTTTGAGTTTTTTATCTGAAGTTTGTTGAGCAGGCTCTGTTTCGCTAAAACACAGTGAGTAAGGAACAGCAGATGAAGTTGGAAAAAAGGTGGTTGGGTAGTACTTGCAGTTTTGGCTGTGGCAGGCTACTTTCAGAGGAGTTTTTAGGTTTCTGAATGTTTTGGAGACTGTGTATACATTTCAGGAATTGGTCTAGTGGTGTGTTCAGTTATCTATGTTAGTGCCTAACATGAGCTGACTATGAAGGAACAAAAATCCCTAGGTATCTGTAGTTACTCTACTGTGGAGAATAGAGACTGAAAATGTTGTGTGTGTTTGTCTGAGGGACAATGGCATCTCTGCACATCAGGGTCTCATTCTCCCCTTCCCCTGAGAGATCAGGAAAGTCAGGATCCATTGCAGTGAGGCAGCAGCTGAGGCCTTACCATCACTTGGATTGCCTGGAACAGGCAGAGCCGGCCCCTGGGCACTGCTGGGATTTGTAGTTTGTGTGAAGGAGGAAGAGCTGTGCCTCTGGTGGCATTTAGCTTTGTTTTCTGGAGCACTCGCTGTCGAGGCTTGCACAACAGACCTTGGTTAACTGGGCTGAGATACAAGGGTGTGTGTTACACTCTTCAGTGTGAGAAACCTGGACACAGCCACATTGTATTTCAAAATAGTGTCAGATGCTGCATGGTCTGATGCTTTTCTTGATTTATTCCCACACTCCTGTGTTCAAGGAGTGGCTGTAAGTTGGTGCCATGCATGGTTGTGCTTCCTGATAGGCACTGTGGTGCCACTGATGGTGTTCAGGCTCAGCAAGAAGAATGTCTGCTGTTTAAATGTGGTCTTTTCTTGTGGCTAAGAAAGGCCAAATACAACCAGATTTTAAATACACAGGTTTTTTATTCAAACAGGATGATTCTTTAAGTGAGCAGTGCTACAGCCAACAGGAAGGAAGTAAACCTCCCTCCTTTTTACACTGACAGGCAGAGGCTTCTCTCAGCAGCTCCAGGTTAATTGATCTCCTTCTACACCAAATAAAGTGGATTCCACAGCCTAGCTCAAAAGGCAGTCTCTGCTCCCCTTGAGCTCTTACTCCAAAAAATGCACTGCGAGATTCTCTACTAAGGAGATCCAGCCTTAGTCCTGTGGAGCCCTAACCAGGGGCACTTGGAACTAGCAGCAGCTTTTGATCAGTGGAAGGGCATCCAAGAAAATGTGTAAGAAGTGACTGATCACCTGCCACAGCTGAACAGGCTGTGCATGCCATCATTTTATTCTTCTTGTCCAGCAGATCCAGCAGGCCTGTGCAGGAGCAATCCCCTCCCTCACTTTCTCCCTGTTCAATGCTTCCCACCAGTTGATTTTCCTTCCTTCCTTCCTTCAAGGACGTGTTTGTCATACCTGAGTTATGCTTGTGTAGAGAAGCACAGTAAGGAATCAGATGTGCCAGCCTAAGAAGTATTTCTGTTCTTTTCCCTGTTTTGATCAGGATTCTCTGGGAGTGCTGAAACCGAAAGACATGCCGCGTTTTATTCCCTGCCATCCTCGATAGAACGGACTCCCACCAAGTTAGCCACACAGAAAGTTGCCTTTGGCTCTCATGGAAATTCAGCCTTTCAACCCATTGCAGCTAGCTGTAAAATAGTGCCTCAAGGTCAGAGTCCAAGCCCTGCAGAGTCACCAGGAAAATCCTTCCAGCCTATCACCATGAGTTGCAAGATTGTATCAGGTGAATGTTAGTTTACTTACCCAGTGCCTCCCCCTGGAAAACGAGAGTGAACCAGTTGGACTTGTTTTGTGCCTGTCCCTTGGTTTTCTGCCAGTCTTTGAGCATCAGACAGTAGGAAACTCTAGAATAAGGACCTAAGCACACTTCCTAATGTTCAATGAAAAAAAAGTACAAGTGTGAAATGGTTCACAACAGATGAAAAGCAGGATGAGTTGTTCTCTCTCTTCCCTGTTCTTGAGAGCTTTTAAGTATGAAATAGATAGTCTTGAAAAGGACTGCTACCCATAGAAAGGCCCATGCAAAAACACATCCTCCATGTGGAATATTTTTATGCTGAAAGAAGCCATTCTTCTCCCTCCTGCTTTCATACAGCTGGGATGGATTAAGAAGAATTTGTTTTGTGGGCAAATAATTAGTTCTAACCTTGTAGACTCAAACAGACCCTCTTGTGCTTGCCATATTGCATCAGATGGAGCAGCTTTGGTCTTTTTCTTCCAAAAGTCAGCCTTGTGTTGGATTAAATTGCCAGCTGGCTGCAGTGGGCAGTGTGACAGCTTCTGAACCAAACATGGCTAAAGTGCTGCTTTGCTCATTCCACTTGTGGTCCCTTCCCTGCCTGGGTATGATGCCAGTCACTGGATGATGTTTTACATCAGAAAGTATTAATATACAGCTCACCATGGCACATGCTGTGAAGCTGCAAGGTCACTTGTTGCAGTTCTTCATTTTCTGGTGTTCAAGGTAGAGAGGATGAAGCACCAGCTATCAGTACATGTGATTTCTGGTGATCTGCTCCCAGATAATTTTCTTAAAGTGTGTTTGGTCTGTTATGTTTTGGTTTTGTTGTTTTGTTTTGTTTTTTTAATTAAATTTCAATATTGTTCCTTGACATCCTTAAACTGTACTCAGGTTGATTTAGACTTGAACCTGTGCCAAGTGCTTTATTCTTTCTTTATAAGCTTTTCTCTTGATCTTTTCCCAAAGCTTCCTAGAAAGCAGGAATTACAGGAGCCATGCTATCTTTCCTAAAGTCCTTGGACTATTCTTTGTTGATCTTTGATATTTAAATGTTTTCTGCTGTCTGCTGAGAAGGGTTACTCCTTTCAGATTTCAAAGCAGTTTATAAGACATGGGGATTTTATTTGATGAGCATTTATGTTCTAGCTGTCAATAACTGCCAAGAAAGTAGATTAACAGGCAAGTGAAGCTTGATGTTTGCTGCTGTCTCTTCTCTGTTCACTTCCTTATCAGTCCTTTTCTCTGAATTTCTTGTTTACCTCTTCATGCATCTTTTTTCTTCTCTAGTTTCTCTCTCTCCTGGCCATGTTACCCAGAAGCTGCCCATTTTACAGACTGACTTCAAGGGTTTCTGCTGTAGTGAGAGCAGTGAAGGGACTTGGGTGTTCCTGCTGCTCCAGGCTGTTCCATGCAGCCTTTTTAGGGGAACTTCTCAGTTCCCACTCTTGCGTGCCTGTACCTTTGGCTGCACAAGGGCAGGAGAGCTCAGCCCTCATTCTCCATCTCCTTGGATGCACTAGTCTTGGCAGTGAGAATGGCATAACTAATATCCCTCAGGATTCAGGGGTGGTGGACCAGATGGCTTCTCAATTCCCTATGAGCCCTGCTTATCCTGGTAGGCAGAGCATGTCCAGGGTAGGTATGAGCCATAGTGCTTTATGTGCCTTTTCTTCCTTCTGTCTCCTCTTTCCTTCTCCAAGTCCTGTGACCTTACTCAGGCTGGGAAATGCATCCTCAAAAGCCGTTCCTTTTCTAAACCATTTTCAGAAGTACTGCTATTACCATGTTTTTATGTTCTGACAACACTTACAAGCTAGAAGCATTGGACTTTTTTTCTTAAGGTTCTCCAATATCGACCCCTAGTCCATCTCCGCTACCTCGTACCCCAACGTCCACTCCGGTGCACATGAAGCAAGGCTCTGCCAGCTCAGTCCTCAATAACCCCTATCTTATTGTGGACAAGCCTGGACAGACGGTCGGAGCAGCAGCCACAAGCACAGGTGTGTAGTGTGACCACAGAAGGCAGTGGTTAGTCTTACCCCTTCAGGTTTGTCCCTTTAAAATGATCAGAACAACAGCAGCGTTTCAGCCCGTGGAGGTGGAAGAGTGCTCAGCAGAGAAAGAGGAAGGTGTTGGTTTGCACAGCTGGCCTGTGGGCATGGCTCAGGGTATCTCAGACTTGAGCATTGCTTACTTTAGGAAACAGCACAGTGTAAAGCCAACCTGAATTCACAGACAACTCTTCAAAGAGAGCCTGTTCTTTTCAGGTGAAAAGGGAAGGGGTGAAAGTTATGTAGATAGACCGTGCTGCACAGCTTTGGACAGAAAGAGTGCACAGGTGGTTGGGTGACAGTGCTGGCTTAGATGTGGCAAAGAGCTTGGACAGGCCACAGTGACTGGCAGATCAGTCTTATGTCCCAGTGTGGAGCACAGCAGATGTATTGAAATGCAGAGACTCTGGTTACCAGGAGAACAGCTGTGATGGATTTTGTTACTGCTCTCATCTTCTACCTGGTCCAATTCCAGCTGGTTTGGATTCCTCTTAATTGGATTCCCTCAGTGGTGACAAAAGCCTGGGATCACAGGGAGAGCCGAACTGCAGGACACAGGTGATGGATAGAGGAGTCAGTAATCTTTGTGTTGTGGTGGAGGAAAGGTCCCTCAGAAGTCATTTATTTGTTGTGATATATGATATGATATGATATATGGCCAAGAACTGCTGTCTGTTTTAAAATACACTTGTTTGTGTATGTGCATGCTTCCCAGCATCTCAGCAGGATGCCCAGGCCAAGTGAGGGAGGGCAGCATCCATGGAAAACAAACCATTTGCTGTGCATGGTTGGAAAACACAAAAATTGTTTTTACCTATGCTTCCTCCCTTTATCTGAGGGAACACAGCTGTCAAGTTCATTTTATCCTCATCACAGAGGGAATTGATAGGAATTTTGTAGCTGTATCTGAATTTTCTATGTTTTGATGCTTTCTTGATAACACTGGTGCTGTTTCACCAATAGGGTTTGATTAATTTTTTTTTTTTTTTTTTTTTACTTGGTTGGGGGATTTCTTCCTCTTACTTTCTGTTTCTTCTTTACCTCCAGCCTGACTCTGCCTAAGTGGTTTATCATGGTTTGGGTAACTTTTGGGTTCTTCTAGTAGGGGTTTGTACATGGAGGAGAGGATGTGCAGATGCACCAGATCGCTGGGATGTACAAGTGTTAGTGCAGTTATTGTTAAAGTGCAGTTACTGTTAAAGCTGCAGTTTCCCACCACAGTGGAGATGTGCAGAGTGGCCTGGCAGAGGCTGCTTGCTGCGTCTCCCTCCTTGCACTCCTGTGCCTCCCCTGTATCCTGCAC
Source organism: Oenanthe melanoleuca (assembly GCF_029582105.1). NCBI lineage: Eukaryota > Metazoa > Chordata > Aves > Passeriformes > Muscicapidae > Oenanthe > Oenanthe melanoleuca. Next base: position 2,350,002 of record NC_079343.1, on the reverse strand, counting down.
GAGTCAGATCACATCAGTGGCAGAGCAGAAAACTGATACTTTCCCCTCCCCAAACAACTTTGCTGTGGGAGAGCCTTATCACCAGATCCTGTGTGGGGGTCCAGAAGGGTCTGTAGAACTGACTTTTTGGCAACAGCAGCTGGGCTGTGTTGAGCACAATGTATATTACAGAAAAAGTCATTGGGGCATTTTTGATGATGCTGTAGATTGTATTTAAGAAAATGGATGAGATCTTACTCTCTGAAAGCCAGCCTTCCCAAAGTCCTTTTTCTCAGAAATGGCTGATTATTTACTTCTAAACTCCAGTGTGGATTATAGTACCACTGTGTGAGACACTGGTTTTTTGCTTTCATGTATGTAATCCATGGCTTTGGTGTCTCTTGAACAAACAAAACTGCCAAACCAATCTTGTGCACACACTGATAATGCAGGGTAAGTTCACCACTGGATCCCCATCCATCCTGGAGGCCAGGACAGTGCTGTGGCACATGTGGCAGTCTGGTAATTTTTCAAGACTATCTGCCACAGATGACTCTGTGCGTTCATTCCTTGTTTCTGTTTCTTCCTTTGCCTTCCTCACTCTGTGCCTTGCTCTTGTTACTCCTCACTTTGTCTCTCTCCTTTTGTGACCTTTCTTTTCTTTCCAAGCCTTCCTCCATGCCAGTGTCCAAGGCTAGTGTGGGTTCTGGGCAGCAGAGGACTTTGCATCTGTCCTAATTGCACATATTTGCAGCAGTAGCTGATATCCTCAGCCACCCAGGAAGGTTCTGAGCATTTGCTTGCAGCACACAGAGCAGTGGGTGGAGAGCAGCTTCTCTGGGGCGTGGTTCTGCAGGTGGAAATTCAGTGGTGGATCTGTTTTGTGCCCATGGCAGTTCCTGCTGATGTACCTGGTGGAGGATGCAGATGAAATGAAATGTTCTGTTCCTTGGTAGAAGAGGTTTCATGTGAGCAGTGGCCCTGCTCCTAGCCCTCACCCAGCATGTGCTTTATTTCCTGCTGCACAGGGAGCCCAACCAGCAAACTGAGCAGTGTCTGTCAGGCCTCTCACGGGACTGGATCTCCAGTGTCAAAGACACATGGGAGCAGTTTTGGCACCTCAGCTGTCAAGGTAATGTTCTCATTTGGTGTGTACTTCCCCTTTAAAGTCCAACTTTCTATTAAAAGGCACTTTTTAGCATTAAAAATTCTGCACTTCAGGCAAGTTCCTTGGATTGTCATTTCTTGTGAAGGTTTACTGAGTCAAACAGATGGAGCCATAGGAGAACATGGTGGTTATACAAGATGATAGTGTCACTTCATGCAGCTCTAATTAGACTTGCCTACATATCTATTAAAGGCACTGCTCTTCTCTCCAAGGAAATCCATGGAGGGCATAGCTCCCCAAACGTTGTATCTTTCAAAAAAACTCCTGTAGCTGGCTTTGATCTTCTTCACTTTGTTAGTCACAGAATATGATTAAACCAGAGATGCCTACCTCAAAACCTTCACTCTGTTCATTATTTTTGTAGTGTAGCTGTTCCTAGCAGCCTGAAAATAGCTCATGTAGTGGTTTTACAACTGCTTACATTTAGAAAAATGTTTGTGTAAACAGTGGAGTGGCATTTGGTTGTGTAAACAAACAGCAATAAATACAGTTCATGCTTCTGATCTGCAAAGCCCAAAAGGTACAGAGCTGAACTGTCTCCCATAAAATCTGTCCCTCATCTTGTGCTAGGGATGATATTTCTGGCAGGGAAGTGGCGTCAGCGAGACTCTGAAAGCAGCTGGCGGGTGTGCTGCTGGAAACAGGAGCAATTCCGTGTCTCCAAGCCTCAGTGTTAAAGCAGGATATGGTGGGGGAAGGCTTGCCAGTCAGCCTGCAGAGAGCAAATCACTTCACATTTGGAACTGAGATGCTTCCTGTGTCTTCTGGAGAAAAAGTGTTGCAGACTGTTGTCTGAAGCAGTTAGTTTGGAGTAGCATTTTCAGTGTCAGGTGTGCAGCTGGCTGATCAGATTTTAAAAACCTGTGTGCTCAGATGGATTTCACATAACTATGTTGAAAATCATTCATTATTCGTTATTCTTCACAACTTTTTCTGAAAAGTTTTCATTGAGTCAAAATAGGCACACATCATTAGTAACAGCTGAATTCTGTATTTCCAGGGCAATGTTAAAAACAGAAGATATTTTTAAAAACCCATAAAAATCATGCTTCTGTAAACAGAAATGTAATTTGATTTATGTCTTCTGGTTGGTGGAAAAGCTGTAATTTTAGAGTTTCTTTAAAGAGAAGAGTGTGCCTAATAGTTCAGTGGAATGTTACAGGTTGTACATAACTCACCACTTTTCATGTCTTCACTGTGTGCTGATTTTCTGTATTTATTTGAATGACTTCAGGCTGTATTTCTGCAGCCAGTGTCAAATGCAGCTGCTATTGGGAGGACAGGTTGTGCCCCTAGCCTTGTCTTCACACCTCCCATATGCCAGCAGTTGTGCAGCTGTGTGGTGACCTAGAGCAAATAGCCAACCTGTGTGAAAAGTGATGTTCCCAGCCACATGTGTCACTGCAAGGAAGATGCCAGGAGTTGCAGGGTCAGATTTCTGCTCATGATCCAGCCCAAGGACGGGCCAAGTGATTGTAAAACCATGGCTTTGGGGTTCACACAGGTTATAAAAGAGAGCAATTACACTCTAACAAACTCCCTCAAGTGCACTTGACTTCTCTGCTGGCCTCAGACCCAGAAGTGCTAGGTTCAGGTGACAAAATTTTTTTTATTTAATGTTTGTTGTTTCTGCCAAATGATGAGTTCTGTCTGTGTGCCACTGCATTGTTCCTGTTAGAGGAGAGCACAAACTCCTCTGAGAGAAGCATTTTCCCCTCTGTAACTTGTTTCTTCTTACACTGTCTTATCTCTCTGAGACTGTGTATAGGATCACAAAATGAGGTTGGCAGAGACCTCTGGAGTTCAACCACTCCATCTCAAATAGAGAAGGTTCCTTGGGAATGTGTCCAGTTGAGTTTTGAGTGTCTTCAAGGCTGAAAAGTCCCCAGCCTCTCTGACCAACCTATTACTCTGTTTGGTCACCATCAACAGCAAGGTTTTCCTTATCATTTCCTGTATTTCAATTTGTGCCCATTGACTCTGTCCTGCATGGGATACTGTTGAGTGTTCTCTGGCTTCAGCTTCATTACACCTTTCTAGCAGATATTTGTATGCATTGATAAGATGCCCCCTCAGCCTATTTGAATTCTCAGTGAAGCACTTGTATGTAAAAAATTGATCAGAGAGCATGAGTCAATATTTTTGCCTCTGTATGACATGATAAGAAACAGTGTTGTTGGAGATGTAACTTCCCAACTAAAATTTGCCTTATGGGTTATATTGAAAAAGACAGACTCCTTATATTCAAGTGTTGACTGATTTTTGGATATGTCTTATTTGCACAAGTGATTTGGCCTGCCCAGATGGTCCATGCTGCCCTTTATTAGCAGTCACTTGTTTTATTTCTTTTGTTGGATGTATCACTGATTTTTGCACCATGTCTTCTTATTTGCAGCAGGAGGATTCTCTTTTTGCCACTATGCCACCCCTTTGTCCCATTGGGAGTCATTCCAAGGTGCAAAGCCCTAAATCGGTCACTGGAGGACTGGGAGCTTTTACAAAGGTATCCCTCCTGACTTTTGTGTTGGGACAGGCAGCCCAGTAGTGTCATTTCGTGCTGACTTGTGCCACAGACCATGGAACTTAGTGCTTGTAAAACTCTTACTGGAACCAATGTATCTTGCTGCTAAGGGCTCTGTAGCATCTCTCAAAAATGTGTCTTGTTTTCTTTCCCTGTGGCTCTGCTGTATCTGAGATTTTGCCTTTTATCACCCCTTCCATCCTTTCTGGGGTTCTTTTTTGAATCACTTTTGTGTTCAGGCTGATATTTTAGTAGCTATTTTTAATGGGCTGCAGTAAAAGGAAACTGCAATAGATCTGTCAGGAGCTTCTTAAAAATTTTAACAGTGATTTGTGAATCTCAGATGTTGCTGCTTCTGACTGTGTTTCTTTAAATATTACCACATGGAATATAAAGTTCTTTCTGGCAATGTTATGAGATCCAAGTAAAAGGTGAAAGAATGCTTCCTACCAGTTACAGTACCTACAACAATCTAACATGAAAAAAACCCCTGAAAGAGGCTTTTTTTGTGTCACTGCCCTTAGAGATTAGATGTAGGGGAAGTGTAAAACATACACACAAGAGAATGTGTGTATGTCAGCTATAATCATTTACAGTGTCTGTAGCTATTGGTTTTAATATTGCAGGATAGAAATAAAAAACAGGTTCAGAACATGAATTTGAAACTTTAAAGTGTCAGGGCTCTTTGTGGAGGTGCAGCATGTGAAGAAGTCAGGTCTGGCCAAGTCCCTTATCAGGATGAGTGGTACTTGTAACACTGCCAGCATGTGTAATTTCCATGGCCATCTCTGAAATGGGGACTGCTTTGTCACTAAGTCACTTTGTCACACCACTCCACAGGCTGTGTGGGAGCAGCCCTCACTGGGAGCTGAGTTAGAGTGCCTGTGGTTGTGAGCACCGTGTCTGAGTTCAGAGTGTGCCTGCCCTTCCCTGCAGACAGGCTGCTCCACAAGCCATCTTCAGTGCTTGAAGGTGATGCATTGGAGTGGCTCCCTAGAACAGAGGCTGGACAAGGTTAAGAGAATAAAGTCGATATTTATTAAAGGCCTTCAATAGATACACCTGGGGCAGTCAGAGGCTACACCCAAAATGGACAATGGTCATGAGTTTTTCAGACAGATATAGGTTTGGTCTATTTACATGTTGGGGATCAATTCTCCAATTACAGCTTCAGGTAATGATGTCATTTACCCCCAGTTTGCTCCCCCAATTCACTTTTGTTGATACTTTTTGGGGCCTGAGGCTGTAGGGTGTCCTTGAATCTCGAGGGATTGTTGTGTCTGAACACAGTGTGGAGACAGTAACTCACACTCTGTTTGGAGTTTGGAGTTATGCACTAAAGCAGTAGAGGATTTGAAAAATACAGAGTCTAAAATCCTAAGGCATCAGGTGCTTGCTTTCTGTGACTGTTTGCTCCTTGCCCAGGTGATCATCAAGCAGGAGCCCGGGGAGCTGCCGCAGCAGGCGGCGGTGCCGGCGGCGGGCGCGGCGCAGCCCGCGGTGCAGCAGTACGTCACCGTCAAGGGCAGCCACATGCTGGCCCTGTCCCCACAGAAACCCATCGTGAGCACGGGCGAGGGCACGGTGCAGTCCAAGGTAAGGGCCATGGGGCACCTCTCTCGTGGTGTTACTGCAGCCCTTGGGAGCAGGGTAGCTCCTGCCTCCCTCCCAGGTGGCAGCACCGTGGGTAGCTGGGTTGCTGTGTGCAGAGTGGCTCGTGTCCTGCTTCCACTTCCACTTTCTACTTCCACTTCCTGCAGGCACTGTTGCATTTTATTGTGTGCAGGAACATCTGCTTCTGTCCAAGTCATTGCAGCAGTGAGGAGCAGGTGCTTTTGGACTGTCAACCCAGAAAGCTGGCTGCCATCAGCAGCTCTTGCTGAAACTCATTCAGGTCATTCCATAAGGGAAGGTGAATTGTTTCCTAGGAATGCAGGCCTGCAGCACAAGAGAGCAGCACAAATAGGGTAGAGGCTGAGCCAGAACTAGCATTAGGTGAAAGCAGTCCTGCCTGAGTGGCAACTCAAACATCTTAATGTAGGAGTCGTGCCAATGCAGTCCTGCTTTGACAGGAGTGACACAGCTTCTGAGAAGGCACAGTGCAGTGATAAGATGACAGATGTGTCAGAATTTGTCTCCATTCTTGCCTCTTTCCATTGTGGACAGAGTCAAATGATGTGTGAGGCACTAGAGATTGCATACAGAACTTTCACGTTTGCATAAGTAAATACTTTTTTTTGCATTTGCAACATTTCCTTGTTCTTTTTGCTGCCTTTTTTTCCTGTTTGAGCAGGTATGCAAAAAACTCATGTTCCACTGCAGTACTGTTAAACAGTTACTGTTAACACATAAAATTAAAGCACTTTGTGGGTTCTGCTTTGAGGCTTCAGTTTTCCCAGGGAATCTGTTCCCATGAATGTGTTGAAACTGAATTTCTACATCTCTTTAATTCACCAAGGCAAGCTTTATCTTCAGCTGGAATTAAGCAATTGCTTATAAATCAGAAGAAAAGGAATTGCCCTGTGATTTGAATGAACTTAATCTTTTGTGGGTGCGCTGAGATCCTGACCGGGTTTAACAGTTTATCATTTTACTTGGGATTGGCCTCTTGCCGAATTAATTCTGTTCCTGAGTGAAGAGCTTCTGTTCGTGACCAGGCTCGTCCTGAGATGTCTGGAGATGGGGGAGGTGTAGCAGCCAGGATCCCAGGATGGCTGTGGCCAGCAGGGCCCCATGCCATGCCATGCCATGCCATGCCATGCCATGCCATGCCATGCCATGCCATGCCATGCCATGCCATGCCATGCCATGCCATGCCATGCCATGCCATGCCATGCCATGCCATGCCATCCCTGTGTGTTGCAGGTTGTTGGCGTTCCGGTCGGTTCTGCGCTGCAGTCGACAGTGAAACAAGCGGTGGCAATCAGTGGTGGGCAGATCCTCGTGGCAAAGTCCAGCTCCTCGGTGGCAAAGGCTGTTGGTTCAAAGCAGGTTGTGACTCAAGGTGTAGCCAAAGCCATCGTGAGTGGAGGTGGAGGGACCATTGTGGCTCAGCCCGTGCAGACTATAACAAAGGCGCAAGTTTCTTCCACAGGAGCTCTGAAAAGTACATCTCAAGGCTCAGGTAGAGTGATTTTACACCTTGTTGATAGCTAGTGATGGGTCTGTAATGGTTTATTCAACTGCAAAATAGCTGTGTGATTGAAAACTTGAAAGTGAGTAGAGGGAAGTTCAAGCTGAGTTTAATAATAAAGAAAATGTTAATTCATTATTTGTAAGGGGGAAGAGGGAGCACCAGTGCTTTAAAAGCAGTGCTCTGGGAGTGGAGACCAGATGGATAACTGGGGAATATGCAGCAGACCTTGAGACTTTCATGGAGCCAGGTCTCACATTTTTGCCTGGCATTGTGATCCTTTCCCCATGAATCCAGCCAGCCAGAGCCAAAGTGTCCCTATTTCACCTCCACATCTTCCCCAGTGCTTACAGGTACAGGAGTATGGGCAGAAGCCCCCTGTGTGCATCTGCACACAGCTGCCTTAACTGAACACAGGCTGTTGGAAAGCTGCTGTGTGGTGCCTGGGGCTGCAGGAAGCCTGCAGACCCCACAGCTGTGCTGCTTTGGCCTGCAGCCACAAGTGGGACTGCACACAGAGAGATTTTTTTTCCAGAGCTATTAAAAAAAGTGTCTGTGGATCACTGGTGGAGTTAATCTGCGGTTAGAGCAGCTAAGTAGGGATTACTGAGGGCTGGTTGCATGTCACTGAGTACTTCCATCCTGTGCAGATTTCAGTGCATGCTACTTTCTGCAAGCAACTCTTTTATTCCTTTTTATTCTCTCTTTCTAGTGATGGCTACACTGCAGTTACCAGCCACCAACCTGGCAAACTTGGCAAACTTACCACCAGGCACCAAGCTGTACCTCACCACCAACAGCAAGAACCCTTCTGGGAAAGGAAAACTGCTGCTGATACCCCAAGGAGCCATACTGAGAGCCACAAATAATGCTAGTTAGTCTTGCAGGGAAATCTAATGAGTTAAATCATGTAATCACTGCATAATTAATGTTTGGCATTTTTGCTATAAAGGATCCTGGTACTGTGGAAATCAGTAATGGGATAGGGTTTCGTTGTTCAATGGCCCATATATGGTGCTTTTTAAGGCTGAGATCTACAGGTGGCTTTTGTTTTCAGTGAAACTGCTTTTCATGCCATGCTCTCAATGCAGAAATGTTTTTTTGGTTAATAGGCCTGTGAATGGAATTCCCTGTTAAATACCTGCAGCTGGGGCAGTCCAGCTTTGGTAATCTCATTGGCAACAAGGAAGATCACATACTTGTGATGTTTATGACAGAGCCATGAGTATTTTTCTACCCTTGTTTCTTAATGAGAGACTACAAGAAGTTGCTGTTCAGACTGTTCCTTCTGGAGGCAGAGCAATATCAAAGGGTCACTGCAAATTATCACTGCTTGGTATCCATTCTCTGTTATTATGTTAACAAAATTGCATTGACAGCCAGTGAAATTAAAATTGAGAAGCCAGTGAGATTCAGAATGTTTCCAGAGCTTTTTTCTGCAGATCCATAACCTTCAAAAGAGTGATGAAGAGATTGTTCTTTTGTTGGACGGCCAGCCCTCCTTATCTCCCCAATAGCTCCTTTGCTCATGGCATTAGCTGAGCTGTAAGAGAGCAGAGCAGCACAGCTGAACTCTTCTTTACTGAATAATAACATTACTTGACTGCAAAACACGAGGCACCAAATGTCAATTACTTGTATATGCAGGGATGCTTTAGCAGCTGGCCCTGTCTGATTACCAAAGGCTCAAATCTTTTCCTCTGCTTACAGGTCTTCAGTCTGGTTCTTCTACTAACAGTGGAGGAGGAGGAGGAGGAGGAGGAACTCAAAGCACAAGCAGTAACTTGTCACAGCACCTCACCTATACATCCTACATCCTGAAGCAGACACCCCAGGTCAGTGGCACAAGCATCTCAGTGGAAGCACACTGACATTTCAGGCTGCAGGGGTGTTAGGTGGATGTCCTGTGGTTCTGTAGGATGTGAAACATTCTGGGACTGATCTGGGTTTTACTTGATATTTCTGCTGCTCTGCTTCCATCAGGAGATGTTCTGCAGCAAGAAGGTTGCATCCAGCTCTTAGTGCAGGAGCATCCAATGTAGCTAGCAGTGCCTTGTTTCAGAAGATAAAATGTTGTTGTGGCTACATTATAGCCACAAGCTTTTATCTGTTATTGACACTCCTAGATTCCTGTTGACTCTTAAGTGTGTTTCAAAATGCTGACCTCCCTGATTCTTTCTGGAGCAGGGCACCTTTCTGGTTGGCCAGCCTTCACCTCAGGGCTCTGGGAAGCAGATGACTTCAGCATCAGTTGTTCAGGGCAGTGTAGGAGTTGGAGCATCTTCCACACAAGGACAAGCTCTGAAAGTGATAACTGGACAGAAAACAGCTCTGTTTACACAGGTAATATGCAACTGATTTGTTTCTCTCTTGATAAAGTACAGGAACCACAGCCACACGTTATTTAGAGCATTTCCTTTCACAGTTGTTTGGTTTGATGTGGAGTTTTGTACAATTGTGGTGCTGGCTGTACCACGATGAGGAAAGCACACAAAGGTTTATTTTCATCAGGCTACAGATTTCCAGCTTTCTCTTCTCAGAGGGGGTCAGCTTGCAGTCTGTGTAAGCCTGGAGTTGCTGCTTTGTAAATGGGCTCTGGGATTTCTTAATGAAATGGAATGGAAAAGTGAATAGTCAGCTGCAAAAATGTATTTAAATCCTTGGACTTTAGAAATGGGTCACCTGCTTTAAAATCTTTTGGTACCCCTCAAAGGTCCTTTTTCTAAAAAGTACCTGGTAGTCTCTGTGAAATTCAAATTAAGAGCGCTTGCAACTGGTTATCCAAAATTCAAGATTAATAGCCATTTATTTGCATAGTCAACACTTATAAAGCTGACTTCTGAGGTGATAATTTTTTTCCACCAATTATTGCCAGAATTTGATTTTTTTCAAAAGTATTTTGAAAATATTTTCTAGTAATATAAAAAGCATTTCTCTTGTTTGTTTTATTGTGTTGTTTTGTTCTGTTTTGATTTGGGTTTTTTTTTTAATAATTTAAAACCCTAACTAATATATGTTTTCCTTACGCTGCATTCTTTCTCAAAGGCTGCATCCAGTGGACAGACATCACTGGTGAAAATATCAGATGGGTCTATAAAATCAGTGCCTGCCTCATCCCAGCTCTCCAAACCTGGCACCACTGTGCTGAGAGTATCAGGAGGTGTCATCACCACTGCTGCTGCTCCTGCTGTGGCCCTCCCCACCAACGGGGTGGCCCAGGTGAGAAACAGCACTGCCATGTTCTGCAGTGCAGTGTTTGCACTCCTGCCAGACAGTCCCAGGGAAGGGCTTTGCTGCTTTTGTCCCCTGTTGGTGCTCTCCACAGTCAGCTTGGAGGGGTGCTGTGCCTTGGAGCAGCCTGTGAGTGCTGCTGGGAGCACAGCCCTGCACAGTGCTCAGAGCCTGAGCTGCTGCGGCAGCTGCTGGGCCCTGGCTCTGTGCAAAGGCTGGCACTGCTCTCCCCAGGGCAGCTGTGCCACTGCAGCCTGTCAAGGAGCTGCTTTGGCATGGAGGGAGGCAGGACACATAGTATTTGCATTGCTAAAGTGGATGTTTATGTGGGTGGATGCAGCCATGGATCAGTTGATGCAGGCTGTCCAGCTGGAGTGGAGCTGCAGTGCATGGAGAGCAGAGGAAGCAAAATGAAGAGTGTGGAATTCACTCTGAGCCTTTCTTTCTGTGCCTCCCAAATGCTTGTGGAGAGTTGATGCCATGCTGCCACAGCCTCCATTCTGTATGTGCCATCTTTGTGTGGGGGCTTTTGGATATGAGCTTGAGAATCTTTTTCTTCCTAACAACTGATAGGTAAAAATTTGGTGTTGCTACTTTTACTACTTATATTACCTTGTCATGCTTACTTTTGAATCACCTGTGACATGAAAAGGGATTTGTTATCCCTCTCTGCCTCTTATGCAGCAAACAGATAATGCAGCTTCCAGTTCATCAGTTTCTGGAACTCCTGCAGCAAAGACACCTGGACAGCAACACCAAATCTGTGTAAGCCAGAGCCAGTCTACTTCCTCAGTAGTGAATAAGACTGCGGCTTCCAGTGTTGTAAGTGTTGCTTCCTTGATGACTACAGCAACGCCTGTGACAGCAAAAGCTACAGTATCAGGTATTAAACTACCTTCCCACTATTCCTAGAGAAAGTTACAATCCAAGTGTGAGTTTTGTACATGTCTTCACTGTAAATGGAAGAATTTAGTCACCTAAATTTCCCATTTGTAAGTGTGTGAAAGTCATGCTTTCTAAAACATTTTATTAACATAACTTTTGGCTTAACCAAGGAAATTTCTGATAATTTGGCATCCTTTTGGCATTGATGTATCTGTTACAAATGACAGCACAGGTTGCCCTTTGGTATTGGAGAGGGATTTTAGTTTTCATGCCAGATTTTCACTAGAAGATGCATTTTGCCTGTCAGGAGCAGAGTGTGTCACTATCAAGAATACCAGCAGCACTACAGACTTGATTAGTTTGTGAAAGTGAAACTCTACTGTATGCAGAGAATGAGCAGAATTTGTCTCTGTGGCTTTGCATCTGCTCTGTTGGGATTGAAAAGGAGAGAGATGTTGATTAGAGGGAGCTGGAGCCTTTGAAGTCAAAATTCATTAAGTACCATGAAGTAGGCTGAATCATTCAAGGTAATAAAAATGAGCTGCCCTTATGTGGAGGGGAGTTCTTCTTATATAGTTTTATCATATTTCCAGCATCTTTCTTGTCAGGGAGGCCAAATACAGCAGGTCTAAGAGTTATGAGTTAAAATTGGAAATTTTTGTTTAGATTAATTTACCTGCTGGCATGTTCCGTTCACTTGAAGTGATTCTTTATGAAGTGGAAGCAGAGTAAAAGTACAGAAAAGTGAAATTAAGTGACACTGAGCTCATCTGACATTGTCTTTTTGGAGCAGCTCTTCTTGTCTCCTCTCTAGTCAGACTTAAATTTCTCTTTTCTCATGGTTAGATTTTACCTAGAGCTTGAAAATAAACAGCATAGACTGCTAAGACTGGCAGAATCCTTCAGGAAGCAATTCAGTATTTTTCTCTTGGCAAGGAAAGCAGACAGGTGGGTTTTTTTGGAGGAAATAAGCCATACCAAATAGCTTTCAGACTAAAATTCCCATTTATTAAAACTCCCATATACATGTGAGAATGCTGTCTAGATTTTGTTTTGGGGATTTTTTTATGACCTGAGGCATTGATTTCATTGTGGAAAACTCTTCAAGAATCTCAGAAGGAACAGTGGCTGTAAAACAGTTATTTCAACGTGGTAACAAAGAAAAACTTGAAACTATCAAAATCCTGAACATTTGTGGTTTTAAGGACAGCTTCTTGAAAAGGATTTCAAACTTTCCCTTGTTTTAAATCAAGCAATGTCTCCCACCCACCAGGCTGATAGGGTTTGTTGAAAAGGTCCCTTCCTAATAGCCTGGCTGTTGGGTCCCTTGCTGTCCTACCCTGACACATCAGCCTGTCCCACACAAAGGAATGGGTAGCACTAGGTGAGCCTTCTTGTCTGGAGGTAAAAGCCTAACTGACCAGTGCTGGGCATCCTTAAAAACCAAGAAAAAACAAGACATCTTCACCAGAACTTGCACATTTAGTACTTGGAAAGCAGCTGTGTTTCAGTGCTAATACTACTATTAATGATGTCAAAACAAATCATAGTTACAAAATTTCTATATCTACAATCTGAAGAAAAGTAAACTGCAGATTGAATACAACTACATTGAAAATACCCAGTTTACCAGTAGAAAGGGTGGACATAGGCCCTAATCAGTGTTAGAGTGCTGGCTGGGGTGCCTTGGGGTGTCATCACAAGGAGATGACACGTCCTTGTGCAGGAGAGAGCTGGCAGACAGGAAATGAGCTCTCCTCTCCCATTGGACTGTGGCACAGCTTGGAGTCGTGCTGATTTCTCCTGAAGTTACTGAGTGGTATCACTGATAATTCTGTTTATATCTGAATGTTCTGCTTGTTCTTTTGGCCTTGACTAAAATCAGGGATTTAGTTCAGTCCCCAATTCAATGTACTTCTCAGCCATCCTTACATGTGTGTTCAATGCACGTTGTAGAGACTCACAACACTCAGTTCACGTGTGTCCTTTGTCAGAACTGCTGCACAGCAGCCTTGGGCTTGTCCCATAGTTGGAACAGGGTTGATTGTGCCCTGCTGGCTGCAGTGGATGCTGCTAAGCTGAGCTGCAGAGGTGTGAGTGGCACTGGATACCTCCCTGAGAGCAGCTGTGTGAGTACAACAGAGCTGTAGTTCCCTGGCTTACCACAGCCTTGAGCACAAGGTCTGGTCCTGACAAGAACGTTTTACTCTGCTGAGCCTGCTTCAGTTGGAAGGTTTGTTACATCAACTTTTGCTTAAAATTCCTTAGGTAATGAGGAGATTTGCTTTACAACTCTCAGAGTTCTGTGCAGCATGTAAGAGTGTGCACACTGCTGTGCAGCACCACAGCGTCTGAGCCATCGCTTGTGTCAGTGGAAACTCGTCCTGACAGCTCACCCAACTGTGGCTTGTTAAGAGGGTGGCACTGCTAGGTTACATGCCATCCTGCTTCCAGCACAAAGGGAGAGAAGTAGCTGGAGATAAACTAACTGGTGTGTTTTATTTAACATTTTGTCTTCCGTTCTTCTTGCAGGGTTGCTAAAAATCCACTCAAATCAGTCTAGTCCACAGCAGGCTGTTCTGACAGTTCCCAGCCAGCTTAAACAGCTCGGTGTAAACACAGCTTCTGGAGGTGTTCAGACAATACTCATGCCTATGAACAAAGGTAAAGGGCAGAGGAGGATGACAGATGGTATTTGAAAAATCTCCTTTGACACAGGGTAGCACTTGGTCACTGTTGGCATACATGGTCCAAAGTAGAGGTAGAAGAAATTGTAGCAAGGAATTCATCCCTGAACTTTGTGCTGCAAAAAAAGTGTGTTGCTTCTGAAAATGTTAATTTGTTGAAGTGTATGAAATTTGATTTTTTTTTTCTTCTTTGTTGCCCCCTCCCTTTTTTTTTTCCTGTTCATCTCCAGTGCTACAGTCACTTTCTACCAGCAAAGTTTCAGCAGTTTCAGCAGTAACAGCAGCAAGTACAGTTGTCCCAAGTCCCTCCACGGCATCCGTTGCCAAAGGTAAAAAGGGAATTCTTAGTAAGAAAAGTAGTAAAAAAAAAGCTTGTGCTGCTTTATTCAAGTGGCCTGACTATTAAAGTAGATTCCATGGCTATGGGTTCTTTTATTTCCATTATTAGTAGAGTTTAAATCAAGTTAAAATGACACCTGGGAACTTAGGAATTTAACAGTGACTTCACCCTTGACAAATCCCACAGTGTAGATGAGTATGGAGAAAAATGAGAATGTTCTAGAAAGCTACAAGGAGTACCTTAAACACTCATTGTTTCAGTCCATATTTACAGAACTGCATAGGAGCAGCAAGTATTCAACCCCAAATCCTGCTGTTCTCAGCCAGATGTACTGGAGATTGCTTTCCAGCAGCACTGATGGAGACAGCACGTGTCCCTGTGCACCCAGAGGGGAAAGAGATACACACAGTCCTTCCCAGAGTAAAGCATGGGGCAGAGCTGACACACCTGAAGTCCAGTTCTGGCAGAACTGTCATGTCTCTCTCCATCCCAGCTGTGTGACCAGACTGCCTGGTTATTTGGGCTCGGCACATCTCTCACTGCTTCTGTCTCACCAGAGTTCTCTCTAGACGTGAGAAAGTTCACATGTCAGAATCAGTGATGTCTTCAAAAGAAGTTGTCACTTTGAAATGTCATTTCTTGTTAAAACTTGGTTTCAGGCTTTCTATCCAGCTCTTTGTTTGCAGATGGGCCAAGCATTTCAGTTTAGATCAGGCAGTCATATGCAAAACAGCAGCAATTGATTATGCAGGTTTTCTGACAAGGATGAGATGTGGGCACATGGAGATCTGTAGGGGGAACATGTTCTGGTAGGTCTCTTTCAGCAAAATTGGAGGTCAAATTTGTTCATGCTTAGCAATGAGAATGCAAACAATAAGGGATGTTATGTAAGACCTTTAGTCTTACTGGAGTCTCACAAGACTGTCTGGTACTTTTATGAAGCTGACTGTACTTTTTGTCTTAAAATGTGTTCTGTTTCTTTGAAGTTAAGATGGAGCCTGATTCAACAGGACAAAGCTGCAGTTCTGTGGGTACCCAGGAAGGCCAAGCAGCAGTTAAAACAGAAGAGAGCTCTGAACTTGGGAATTACGTTATCAAGTAATTGTTCATTTCTCTATAAGGACTTTTGGTCTTGGAAGTGCTGGGGGAATGGAGATGGTTCTAGGGATGCATGCAGTAGTGTTACTTTGACCTAGAAATACATTATAAAATCTGTCCCATACACTGCTGCATCTGTACTAATCCTGTTGGGTGGCATTTGTTTCAGACAGTGTTGCAACATTTTATTTGTGAATGGATTTGTATGCACGGTTCATGACGGGGAAAAATTATTTGAAGATTTGCAGTTGTTTTGGGCTTTATTAAAATCACAAGCTGCTAAAATCTCTTTATCATCCTCTGCTTGTGTAAGTCCCATTGCGTGTCCTTAGTCAGGTCACACTGCCCAGTGAAATGCAGCTCTGAAAATGGGCATCTGAAATAAGTAGAACTGTCCACCTTCTGGACTCTCAATTCTTGTTAAACTCACATACTTGTGTAATTACTTAGTATGAGGGCTGCTTTGCTTCAGAATTAGAATTAAATAATAATGAGTATTCGATCACTGGATGCTGTGAAATCCAGTGCCTTGTTTGTGATGCTTTTGCAAGTACTTGTTAGTGTTTTTCACCAGAACTCAGACTGCATATTTCTTGCAGTGTGTATTGCTCTTGATTCCTCCAACTTTCCTGTCTGTGTTTTGTCAAGTTTTGTTATCTCAGTGTATCCCTGCTGACCATACCCTGATGGAGAGTGTGTGTAACAGACAGGAATAAATCTTCAGTCACTACACACTGAAAATTATCTTAGTTATAAGACAACTGTTGGAAAATACAGTTTAATATAGGCTATGGCTGGTTAAGTCAAGTCACATAAATGCAAAGTTTCCCATGTTTCCTGCTGGGACAGCCTGCACTAGTTGCCCCTCTCAAAGTAATGTTGCAGGGATTTTCTCCAGGCCTGTCTTCAGTTTCTTCAGCCTGACAAAGGCAGCTTGTGGACACTTTGGCAAGAGGAAGGGCTGTTTGAAATTGGGGTGTAACAGTTTATCCTCACACTGCTATTTGAAATGCCTTGGGGTTAAAGACTTTAAACCATGCAATGATTTTTGAAACCTTTTACATCTGATTCATGGCTTCCAACAGCAATCTTCACTGTGATTCTTTTTATCCCTTGCAGCATAGAATATTTGGAGAACATCCAGCAGCTTTTAACAGCAATAGTGAAGAAGGTTCCATTAATTGCTGAAAAAAGTAAGCAGTAAATGAAAAGGCTTTGCTCTGTATTGTCAGTGTATCAACAGAATGCCTTGCATACTCTACAGCCACAGAAGTTATTAAAAGGTGGAATGAAATGAAGCCATTCTCCTAGGGAGTTTACCCCAGGGGTTATTCTGAAGATGCTTAGAATTACATTCTTCCAGTAAATTCAAATATGTTGATAGCAGTTAGAATCTTTCATCTATTTTTTTTTCATTAGAAATAGATTGTATTTCTTACATAATGGCTGCTAGTAGGCCTTCTTTTTCCTGGTTTGTCCTTAATGGATTTGCTTTTTTGCTTTTCTTTTTTCTATTTTTAAATTTAAAACTAGGGTTTCATCAAGCTGGCAAACACAGTAACAGCTCAACACTGAAATGTGTTTGTTATTAGGGGTTTTGCCTTCTTTTTTAAACAAAAGGGGATAATTTGCAGAAAAAACATTTTAATCTTGTGTGGTACTTTATTATTTCATTCTTACTTATGTACATAACTGAAAATACATCAGCTTTCTGTGGTAACTAATGCACTTTGAATGAGTGGTCCTGGAGTCTGGGTAGAGCAGACCCTCTCAAACAGAGGCAGCAAAGAAGGAGTGAGAGGCACAGTAAAGCTTTCATCACATCCAGCTCACATCACATCCATGCTTTTACCAGGAAACTTTTTCACTGTTGTTTCATTTTTATGTTGTAATTTGTTTGGGAAAAAAAAAAAAAATCCAGTTTTTCAAAGGAAAATACTTTGGCTAGTAAGGCAGACTTAAAGATCTACTTAATAGAATTTTGGGGGGGAAAGAGGCTTAAAACAGCCCATAGCTGCAGGTTCTGTGTATATGACCCAAGAGGGAGGCTGATTTTGCATTCAAAAACCAGTGTCAGTCTCTCTTGGAGAGAGCACAGCATTTGTAAGAGTTGGTTGCAGTCATTGAGCTGTGATCCTGAAATTCATGTCCCTCTTGCTCTTTGCTAAATAACATCAAACCCAGAATGCATATTACTTCACTTACTGAAAATTTAATAGAGTTTTTGATTTTGTGTTTTTTTCAGGTGAGGATGTAAGCTCTTTTTGTGCCAGTTCAGTGGAACAGTATTACAGCTGGAACATCGGGAAGAGGAGGGCAGCCGAGGTAATTCTCTCTTCCAGTGTTTCATAAGCAGTCACTAGGAACACAAGGAGGATTTAGAAATTATGGAACCTTCTTTGTTGTCTGATTTGTTTTCTGAATAAATCTGTTTCTTTAAATGGCAGCATTCTTTACTGCAAGGTGCACTGACTTGTGTTCAGACAGTGATCCAAGCAGAAAGGATGCTGAAGGTCATTTTTCAGTTTATTTATAGTAAGATGGTCTTTGAAGTATTTTAAAGCTCTAAATTCTTCCAAACTGGTAGTACCTTATCCTCATCCCTCCTCTGTGGCATGTTACAGTCAAGGGAATTTTACCCAACAGACGTTATGGATCGTGTTAGAGATTGTGTCTGCTTTCTGTGGGATGAGAATTGAGGGATCTGACATAAGCAGTACTAGTGCTGAAATAGATTGTCAGTTCCCCAAAGATAAATATTTCAGTTAACTTGGACCTTTTGTATTATGGTTTCCCTCTCTTTCTTCATCACTTTGCCATCTTTCTGTGGAGTTTTACTGGGAAAATGTTAACACTGAATTAGATCCTCTGTTGTTGCCAGCTTAAATGATCAAAGAGCATAACCAAATTTTAACACACTTCGCTCTAGTGGATTTCTTGCACCATGCTGTCTTGGATGTTACTTGGGAGATAAAACATTTCAAGAGAAATGTAACTAGGCCTCTGTAAATGTGTGTCCCTTTTCTTAAGAATTTTTTTGGATGATAAAGTGAAATTTAAATGACCTATCAGAAATCACTCTGACTCCTGAGAAAATCATATTCCCGTTTCTCCTGCAACCTGGATTATGGTTCTGGGCTGCAAGCTAACCATGAATGTTCTAGCCAGTGTGATGAGCTTTCTCTTTGATTGGTCGCAGTGGCAACGAGCAATGACAGTGAGAAAGATCCTCCAAGAAATCATAGAGAAGTATCCCAGGTTTCACAGTATCACAGCCCCGAAAACAAAGCACGTGGTGCACTGGTGTCGGTGCCATGGCTACACCCCCCCTGACCCTGAGACCCTGCACAGCGAGGAGGACTCCATTGAGGACGTGCTGACACAGATAGACAGTGAGCCAGGTGAGTGTGGAGGGACAGGGAGCTCCTCTCTGCCAAAGACACTGTTCATTAAATGCCTCTGTACAAGCACATCTGGAGCAGGGGGGTTCTTACTTTCTTTGTTTTCGCTTAATTCACCCCAGAATAACAAAACTTAGAGATGGTAAGGGCAGGCCTACAAGTGGGACTGTCCCTTGTCCCTATCAGTCCTGATGTTTTTCTGGGGCTTCTCTTAGTTTTTATTGTGCTCTGGGGTCCCTGGAGGCTCAGTGTAGATGAATCTCATGAAAGATGATCCTTGCTCCATAATGTAATCATTTATAAGTGGATACACAAAGTAAGCATAGGGAATAATGACATTTCTGTCCTTGGGTAGGCTTAGCCTGTGTTAAGACCATGCAAACACTCTGAATGAGTTCAGGTACAGAACCAAAAAAACCAAACCTGGCAGTGGCAGTGTGGAGCTCAGTGGGAGTTAATTCACCTCCAAAAGTGAGGTGAATTTGCTTCATGCATGAAGATTCATGCTTTGTATTACAGCTGCTACATTATTCCACAGCATGGCTCTAGGATCCCCTCAGCTCATTTCAGTATGTATTAAAATCACCTCCTTAATTTTGTCCATTCTTCACAGTTAAGCTCTCTTGATTCACCTTCAGATAATCCCTTTCCGAGAGCTGAATATTTTTCTATTCTGATCATACAGGGATTTAAGGTATTTCACAGAAGTGTATGGAATTGATATGTTGTAAAGTCTGGCCCTGCACTGCAGTTGCTGAAGGTGGAAAGGAAGCCTGCATCCAACTTATAATAATTTTATCTAAATCACTGTATTTTTGTTTGTCTTTAAAGAGTAGAATCTTTTTACTGCATAACTTTTGCTATGGTTTTGCATGGGTTTTGCTGGCTTGTGTCAATCATGCAGAGAAGAGGTTCCCTTTTGCCATTGCACTGTGAGCCTGTCTTGAAGCATGATAATGCTCATCACAATGTAAAATATGATTTAGCACTACATGGTGCCTACATGTAAAAGCTCCCCTTCTCTAAGCAAGTCAGAGAGTATCAGTCTGATTTGCCAGTTGCCAAAAAGCTTAAAAAGCTTCTGTGAGAATGTCTGGGAGATTGACATGAGGCTGGTTTTGTATGAAATGCAGCCTCCTTGATTGGTGTAGGAGCAGATGTGGGAGAGAACCATGAGTGTCATGGAGATATAATTAGAAGGCTCTCAATGACTGTTTGCATTTCTGTTCATCCTTATATTTGGTAGGCACTACAAAAATAACTTGCAATTACCTTAATTTCTTACCATATTTTGAGTGTGCATCTGTTTATAAACAGCTTTCCATAACCTATCATGTGTTTAATTGATTGCTTCTATTTCAGAGTGCCCTTCATCTTACAGCAGTGGTGAGGAGCTGTGCCGAAAACTGGAGGAACTACAGCAATTTCTGAAACAAGAGGCAGAACATGAAGAGGAAGTAGATATTCTCAATTTTACTGAGCCATTAAAGATAAACATTAAGAAAGAACAGGAGGAGAAGCAAGAAGAGATGAAATTCTACATGGCTTCTTTGCCTGCATCAGAGTTTGTGAGGGACACTGCTGAGAAGGTAATAAGTGAATCATAAAGCTAATTAGAACTTGTTAAGCTAGTTGTGCTCTTACATTTATTTAGTTGCATTTCCTTCATCCAAAAGGATGAATATAGGCCTTGGGACTTTTTAATGAAATTTTTTATACATGCCCTGGAAGAATTGACCTTCTGATTCAAGACATGCAGCTGTTAGTTCTGGCAGGGGAAAGGGAAGAATGCCACCTGGGAGCTCATTTCAGAGTAGCTGTTTTGCAGGGCTTAGTACAGAAAAATTATCTTGAAAGGCTAAAAGCAAATACAAATGAGGGATGAGGAGCACTAGCACTGAATTCTTCCTGTTCTATCATGGAAGCTTGGACCAATGCTGTGTAATAGCAGTTCCTGAAAAGGGGTTGTGGTAAAACTCAGCAAACTCCTCTGCTATTTGGATTTCTTCCTCCAGTTTAGGGCAGGAAAAAGGGAGGTTTTCTGTTATAGCAGCAGGAGAGAGAGGAGAGACTGACTTGGCTTGTAGGAAAGAATGCTTGCTGTTGTACCAGAGCAGCAGGAGGGGTTTGCATGGAGCAATTGTTGGAGAAAGAAAGGATCCCTGTCCCCACCTCACCTGCTGACATCAAGGGACAAAACTTTGGTTCTGCAGTGTGTCTGGTCTCTAGCTGCATAGGTGACAAAGGCACAGGCACAATGAGAGTGGAACTGAGGGATGAAACACTCTTTTTGATGTGGAGCTCCTGTGCCAGGAGTACTGTTTGAAGTGGTTTCAGTGGCCATAGCGGGGTGCAGGAAGATGATGAGTAGATGGATTGAAGATATGTACAGTTTTAAAATGGAGCTGCCATTCTCAGCCTGAGGATACCCAGTGCAGCCTGGGTTTTGTGTGGACTTTCTGAAACAAAAACTAAAACATGCTTTTGTTTCTTCTGACTTTCAGAGTCATTTCTACAGGCTGTGCTAATTTAACACAGAATTTTTTAAAATTAAGCCTGAGACTATACTGCTTGAAAGCTCTGTATATCTACTTGCTTCTCTTTTAACTACCCTTTGTAATTGAGGTTTTTTTGGTTAATCTTACTTAATTCTATTACAATGTGCATTGTGTTTTTTATATACTAATTCTTTTTTCCCTCTTATATCTTATAGATAGGGATTTCTTTTCAACCTGCTGAGGTACAAAAGAATGTTTATGCATCTGTAATAGAAGATATGATTTTAAAGGTAAGAAACTATTTCACAAGAATGGCTTGTCTGTAATTGTATTAACTCAGCAATTAGAAAAAAATTGAATATCTTTATTAATGTACATTTATCAAATCAAAATCTGTCTTTCTGAATGAATAGACAGATACATAGCTGCCCAAAGAGGGTTATACACTTTTGTGTGGACTTTCAGTCTTCTACCCTGATGTGTTGGCATGGACACAGAATAGTGATTTGCAAATTCTCACTCTCACGAAGATACTGACTCATTCTGGAATTTTGAAAGTACTCCTTGTTTTGTCCTTCCCTTCAGAATTGGGGGGAATCTTTCAGATTGTGTAAGACTTGATTCTTTTATACAAGGTTAGCTATATTTTCCTAAATACTGCTCAGTTACTTTGCCCAGGTTGTCTCTACTGGGAGACTGCTGAATTTGTGTGGGGAGTAACAATTCTGCCATGTTTGAGAAACTATTTCTCTATCATAATCCCTTCTGAAAAAAGAGAGAAATGGTTTTGCACCAGAATTTGAACAACACAGATGTGGAATTCTTGGGTTTGGACTGATGGCTAACACAGATGATTTCTAGCAGCACGCTGGTGTATTTCATGCCTAAGGGGTTGTTTATACAGAGTGCAGCTTATCAGAAGATGAGTTCTACAAAAGCTAATTGATTCCAGGTGGCACATGCACTCATGGGCATTACTGTGCTGTGCTCCCTGTTACTTGCCACAGTTGAACTCTGATATAGATACTCCATTTGTAGACACAGATTGTAGCCATCAGGTTGCTCCATTATAATTGTAGTTTTGCCAGCTTTCCTCACTGAACCTTGCAGAAACCTCTCCTCTGGTCTTGATAAAGCACAGAAAGCCAAGAGCCTTAATTAGCTTTTGACTGAACCTTGGTTAAGCTGAGTGTTGGGCATATGGCTGCACAGGCTGGGAGGTTTCTGTGGGGGTGTCTTGACACAAGCCTGGTGACTTCAGGGAGAGGGCTGGGATGCAGGTACTGGCTCCCAGGAGAGTATCTGCAGTCTGCATGTACAAAACCAGCTCTGGAGTGTGAGAAGAAGGGTCCTGAAATGCTCTTGGAAGTGCAGGATCTGGAATGCCACCCTGCTGGGCACATACAGCTCTGCAGATCTGGGGGAAAGCAGGCTGGGCAGTTTCAGCCTGGGCTGTGTGCACCTCTGGGTCTCTTTCTGTTAAAGAAACTCATGCCTTAAGGAATAAAACAGGTGTCTTGAACTGCCCTGTGCTGATCATTTGAGGATTGAAGCCAGCCAAAATTTCAGCTGCTTTTACACTGATACTTGGTCAAATAGCAAGTTCCTTTTCTGTTTTTGTCATGCTGCCTCCTAATGCTGTCTCTTGTCTCAGGCCACTGAACAGCTGATGAGTGATATCCTGCGGCAGGCGCTGGCTGTGGCGTACCAGACAGCTCCTCACAACAGGTACAGCACTCTACAGGGGCTGCTCTGCACCACTTACACTGCACTCAGGGCCTAGGGCTGCAGGACTCTAGTGAGGCTTTGTGTGGCTCAGACCACCACACTGAGGGAATTTATGGACTCCACTCTGAGAAGAACCAAGCCTTGAGAGGGGTTTGTCATTTCGTGGCCCCTAGGGGGAAAGGATGGGAACATAAACTTTAAAAACCGAGGCAGGGTTCTCTGGTGTTGCCGTGCCTCAGAGGCAGATGAGCCGTTTCTGCAGAGCCACACTGGAAGGACCTGCTCACTCTTGTCCTTCACAGGTTACTGTGTAGACAGCTTAGCCATGGCCTGCCAGAACTTAACCTAAATAATCTCTTTATTTTACTGATAAACACTTTTCTGCATCAGATGCTGAGTGATTTTTATAGAATCATGAAACCATTTGGATTGGAAAGGACCTTAAAGATCATCTTGTTCCACCCCATGTCATAGCAGGGACACCTTCCACTATCTCAGGTTGCTCCAAGCCCCATCCAACCTGGCCTTGGCCACTTCCAGGAATGGGGCAGCCACAGCTTCTTTGAGCAACCTGTCCAGTGCTTCACCACCCTCAACAGTAAAGATTTTTTTTTTTAATATCAAATGATTAGGCCACATTTCGATTTTTGTTCAGCAGCATGATTTGGGATAGGTTAAATTGATTTTAAAAATCCCAACCACTATGAGAAAACACTCAGTTTAAATATTCACTTGTATGCAATATATAAATATTTACATAATGTATTGAAAAGTATGTGTACATGTTATATATAGAAGAACCTACACAACAATTATGGTATACAGGTTCAAGAATTCATACTTTAGTACTTGATTTTCATGACCCAGTGCCCAAGAGGCTTCCCCCCAGTCATTTGAGTGGCTTTTTTTTGTGCTGTGATATTTTAATGCTTTCCCTGAATTTCTCTGGCACCTTCTCTTACATCCTTTTTTTGCTTTGATTGTTATTTTTTACTTGCTGCTTTATGGACATGTGGTTTTTTGTGTATTATAATAGCATCTCTGATGCATTCCCTGCAGGACTCCAAGAGAGATCACAGTGATGAATATTCACAAAGCCATCTGTAATATTCCCTTTCTTGACTTCCTCACAAACAAACATATGAAGATACTAAATGAGGAGCAATGAAATATAGCAGAGAAGGTGCTACAGGAAAGGTGGATTTATGACTGAAGTTGGGCTGACAAATCCAGTATTTCTGTAGGACACTACTGCATTTATAACATTGGGCTACTAGATTGTTACCTCCAATTAAAGATGCACCTTAATGCAACAAAATGATGCTCTGTTCCAAATCAAGTTTTAAATGTCAGTGTTTACTTGGTAAGTGTATGTTCAGTGGCTGAACATTGTCAGTTTGCATCGAGTTGCTAGCTGTGGGAGACTCCACAGGCCTGGTCCCTCTGAGATGGCTCTGCTGGTGAGACTGAACTGGTTTTTAAGATGAGAAATGATATTTTTTTAATGCAGTCTATGTATGAGTTGGTTTCCCCATGCAGTGAGCAGGGCACTCTAAATATGGGAAGAGTCAAAGGTAGCTCTGTAAGGTGGGCCATTTGAGTAGATGGGTGGATTAGGTGTGGATTTGGGGGAGCAGAAGGCTGATGGCAGCAGCAAACTTGGCCATTCTTGCCTGAGCATGATATATGTGACTGAGAACACAGCTGGGTAGATTTGTCAGCAGCTTACTCAGCTAAGTGTCAGCTATCCAAATTCCTTGCCTCTCTAGAGGAGGTTTCAGGTGCCACCTTTCTTAGTCACCTTGGAAAGGGTAGACTGGCACATCCTCAAGCAAGATGAGCAAACCACACTCAGGCTTGGAAAGATTTGAGTGGCCATTTGTCCTGCATGGGGAAGGAGAGGAACAAAGATGATATTCAGGGTTCGTGGGCTTGGGCTGGCTGAAATGCTTCCCTTGCCCAGCGAGTGCCTCCCCAGGCTGCCAGAACGTTTGAAGAGTGCTGGAGGGCAGATGACCAGTGCTACTGTACAAGTCCTAATGTTGTAGCAGTGTTCACCAAGCATCAGCTTAAACTGTGAAGTGCTGTGGGAGCAGCACTGCTGTGGCTTAAGTTCTGTTCAACACAGAGAGGCCTGGTGGGATCGAAAAAAATCAAAGATGTGCTGCTTGTGGGGAGATCCTCTGATGTCTTGACTGCAGGAGGAAGTTCTGCTACTAACCCCAGCACTTACCTGTCTCAGGAACACCACTGGTGAGGGAGACATGTCTGCAGCGTGGCTATCAACACCTTGCTGAAGAAAGCTTCGTTGGCAACATCCTGACCACCCCACATCCACCACCCCTTTGTCCTGCCCCACGGGTGCTTGCTGGTAGTGTGACTAAGCCATTGTGAAGTTGGTGGGACTCCCGTGGGACTGTCGTGTTTTCAGCATGCTTGTTTTGTCTGGCAGTGCTGTCATGGGTGGAGCATGGGCCAAACAGCCAGAACCTCCAGTGTGCTGATCTCAGCTGGGTCTCTGATCTGCTGCATGGCCTTTGATTTAATCACTCTGTGCCTCAGTTTCCCCATGGCTGAGCATGGGGAGCAGGATACCTACCTCACAGGGGTGTACTGAGGCCTCGCTCTTGTTGGTGCCGTGCTTTGACAATACAAAGCCTTTTATAAACATTAAACTACAGTTACCTTTCTTGGCCCGGGGTAGGAGCAGAATGTTATCTTTTGGTGCTTTTTTGGGGCTAGAAGACAGGCAATGGTAACTACAGTAGCATGCAGGAACTGTGAAAAATGCTTCAGTTAGAGATTTCAGACTTGGAAGGAGAATAGTGTAAGTTTGATGCAGTTGTTAAACTGAAGAAAGCACCATGTATCTCAGATGGGATGCCACCTGTCTTCTCCACCTTAAATAAAACTGAGGTCTGCAGGAAAGCCCCTCTCAGTTCATCACAGCTAACATGGAGCTGCAGTTCTGTTGAATATAAGAGTGGCAGAACCTGACCCCTGAATCTAGGAAATGGGACCAATGGATGAAATCCAACAGCATTCAGAGAAGAACTTAAATGCCCCCTAGGAAGGACATTACAGATGCTCTGGATTCAAAAGCTAATCCTGGCTTGTTGGGGTGAGCTGAGTGCAGGATTGCCTGTGAAAGGAAAGGGCACAGCTTAGCCCTGACATTACTTTATCGGCGGAGGTCAGTGTGACGGAGTTGAGCAGCAGTGATTATGTTTCATCTCAGTGTGAGTTGGGAGGACGCCAGGTAGCTGAGCTTTGTAGGCTGTAGTGAACTTGGGGTCTGTACTGCTTTCAGGCATCCCTGTACACTTGATGAAAGGGAAGGGCATTTTCAGGATCCCTGTCACTATCACAACAGCTTGCAGGTTCTGTGGGAACAGCCTTCTGGGCAAACTCAGTTGTGCTATGGTCTGCAATGACCTCGAGTTATGTGTGCAGTTTTGGGTGCAACAATAGAAAAAAAGACATTAAGGTATTGAGAGCATCCAAAGGATGGCCACATGGATGGGGAACTTGTAGGAGGAGCAGCTGAGGTCACTTGGTCTGTTCAGCCTGGAGGAGACTGAGGGGAGACCTCGCTGTGGTCTTCAGCATCCTCCTGAGGAGCAGGTACCAGTCTCCTCCCTCATGACCAGTGACAGGACCCGAGGGAATGGCATGAAGCTGAGTTAGAGGAGGTTTAGGTTGAATATCAGGAGGAGATTCTTCCCCCAGAGGGTGATTGGGTACTGGAACAGGCTCCCCAGGGCAGTGGGCACAGCACCAAACCTGTCTGAGTTCAAGAAACATTTGAACAATGCTCTCAGACACGTGGTGTGACTTGGGGTGACCTGTGCAGGGCCAGGAGTTGGGCTCAGTGATCCTTGTGGGTCCCTTCCAACTCAGCATGTTCTGTGATTCTGTACACATGCATTTCCGGCCCCTGCCTCTTGCAGGCTTTGCTTCTGGGATTCTGGTAACACCCAGAGCAGCTTTTGAGGATGCAGGAGCTCGTTTTTGGGCATCTGTTTGCAAATAGTGGCTTCTTTGCCTGTGTCCTGCTTTTCTGTGAGGAATGGAGTTTCAAAAAGTCCTAAACCTGGCCCTCAAGCAGGCAGGTACAGACCCCTTGTTCTTAATGGGGTTCTTGTAGTGGAGATCTATTGCTATTTCTGAGCAACCACAGGTTATTCTCCTAGGAGATGCTATATTATTAGTATATAAAGTTTGCTGAAGAAAAATAAACTGTTAAAAGCAGATAGAAACCACATGTTTGTTTAGTTCTTCAGATGTAGGAAACGTTTTCAACAAGTTATTTGCATTTTGAATAGTGGTGGGAGAAAAATTTTGTTGGTGAGAAGTTCCTGTGGGAATTGCTTGGAGGTAAGATAGAGCTTGTGGAATTTCACACATCCCTTCAGGTGTTTGTGGAATGCTGCAGGTGCAGTGTGTTGAAATGTTACGGTATATTTCTCTGGCTTTCTGAAGAGTTAAAGATCTCTTTATGAATATTGCCCCTATTTGTAATGCTGAGTGTTTAAATCCTTCATGTTATCTGTATTATACTGTATAATTGTGTAATATACGTATGTTTACAATAAATTCTTTTATTAGCTGTGCTAGGATTGTCTTGATTGTCACCTGTCACTCAAAGTTTCTCCAGATCCAGAGGTATTTTTGTGCTCTGTGTATTCAGAATGTCATAGTTAGTTCTGTATAAGAATTGGTAGTTGAGGAATTGATCTGAAGGAAAAGGTAATTTTCCCCTTTCCTAGTTATTTTAAAAAGCTCCTGGTTTTGGAAGCTGGGGGAGGGGAAGCCAGGAGCAGAGCCCTTCCAACCTTTCATCTTCCAGAGCAGCCAGCTTAAAGAGCAAGTCATTAATTTGTGTGAAAGACCTTTGAAAAGTAAGGTGGGTTGAGGTTGGCCAGCTGCCAGACACCCACCCAGCTGCTCTCACTCCCCTTCAAAACTCAGGAGAAAGTATCATGCCTCATGTGGGTCAGGATCGTGTACCACACCAAGTCCTCTAGTCACTGCAAGCCCACCATTAACCATGTCTACAAGTGCCACATCTCCGTGTCTTTTAAATGCTGTCACAGATGGGGATGCCACCACTGCCCTGGGCAGATCAACCGAGTCGGTAGATAAAAACAGGGACATCGTGTACTGGTTACTGCCATAGGTAGAACAGGCTAAACTTGGGGAAAATTAGCTGAACTTATTGCCAAATAAAAGCTGGAGGGCAAGAGGCAAAGACAAAAATGAAAAATCAACCCACTCACCCCCCCACCAAAAAAAAAAAAAAAAAAAAAAAAAGAAAAACAAACGGAAAAAAAGCCCCAAAACCACCACACTGCTTTCCCCCCGACTACTTTGCTTTCTCAGACCGATGTCTTTAGTCCTTCACCGCTAACTGCTGCCTCCTCCCTCCCTCGGGCCGGCCCCGGCTGCTCCGACGGCTTCGGCTCCTCAGCTGCCCGGGGCGGCGGGAACCGGCGGTGTCGGGCACGGGGCAGCCCCTTCCCTCATGGAGACCTCACAGCGATCCCCTCACAGAGACCCCTCAGAGATTCCCCTCACGGAGGCCTCCCCTCAGAGATTCCCCTCACAGCGACCTCCCCTCAGACATTCCCCTCACGGAGACCTCCCCTCAGAGATTCCCCTCACGGAGACCTCCCCTCAGAGATTCCCCTCACAGCGACCTCCCCTCAGAGATTCCCCTCACAGCGACCTCCCCTCAGAGATTCCCCTCACGGAGACCTCCCCTCAGAGATTCCCCTCACGGAGACCTTCCCTCAGAGATTCCCCTCACGGAGACCTCCCCTCAGAGATTCCCCTCACAGCGACCTCCCCTCAGAGATTCCCCTCACGGAGACCTCCCCTCACAAGCGACTTCCCCTCAGATTCCCCTCACAGCTCCGTCCCCTCATAGAAACTCCCTCATAGCGATCCCCTCAGAGATTCCCCTCACAGCTCCTTTCCACTAGGGACCCCCTCACAGAGACCCGCTCAAAGATCCCACCAACCCCCTTCCCTCGCGGGGCATCGGCACTTCACGGACGGAACCGAGAGAGTAAGCGAAGTAACCAAGGTTCTGTGTTCTCCCCGCCCTGTGAGGTGGAGCCGTGGGTGTCTGTGGACGGACTAACACGCTGTTGTCTTTGGAAATGCTGCAGAACATTTTAGTGCTAAATATCACAGAAGTGCCTTCTACCCTGGAAGTAAACACAGCCTTTCTGGGCTGCATGGCACCAGCAATCCATTTGTGGCAAACCAGGTTGGCCCTTAGGATCAGACATTATCACAGTGGCCAAGGTAGAGGAAATGGGGATGAGTAAGGTAGAGGGGATGGCTTTGCATCCCATTTTTCACTCTCAAAGAAATTAGTGCAATGCAGACAGAAACATGCAGTTTAGGAAAGCAAGCAGTAACACGCTGCTTGTGAATTTTGCAAGTTCACAAGAACTCTTTTGAGCAGTGGTGTATTTCCCATACCAAAACTTACATTGAGCATGTGGCAGTGCAGGTATTCACCGTTCCCTGAAGTAAAACTCACCTTCAGCATCCCAACAGGCCAGGTGTCAGCAGGATTAAACAAAACAAGCAGGCTCAGTGTCACTCTAGAGGTAGTAAATCCTAAAGTTACAGGTGTAAACCCTTCCTTTTTAAAGGATATTTATGTGTCAAATACCCCTTACTTGCAGTGTGATTCACAGTCGAAAATCCTTGAGGGACTTGGACATGGGCCCAGAGCAATTGGGAAGACAAATACTAGTGTGAGAGCAGTACTGGAAGCAATCCTGGCATCACAACTCCCTGGAGCCATGTAGATTTGATTTCTTCAGAGGAACTTGGTGTGATACCTTTCAATTTGGCTGAGGCAGGCATTTTTCATAGAAAATCAGGTAAGTTGCAGACATTGACAGCCAGTGGCATCACCCTGGACCTTACAGTGATAAGTACCTGCTCACTTTTCCTTCTGTTTGTTGCTCATGTACATTAAGCAGCAGCTTGTGAGCCTTTGGCTTTCTCCTGGAAGTTTTTGAGGCATAGCTAGAAGAGCTATTGCACTGTCAAGGGAAGCTGGTTGTATCTTCAGCACTTTTACAGACTAAAATAATTCTTGGGAATAACTGTAAAGCAATGGTCTCTTTTAACATCCAATGCTATCACCTTTTCCTGTGATTTATGTGAGATGGCAGAGTGAAAGTGAGGTGAATCTTAACATGGCACAGTGTGGCTACTGCAGGAAGTATTTCAGAGCACAGCATCTACATCCAAGTGGATCGATCCTCTGCATTTCACAGGGAATGCAGCTGGGCCACAGCTCTGGGTGTGCCTTCAAGCTGTCCTTGCTGGGACTGTGCCTGGGGGAAAGCTCCAGCAGTAAGGAATTGACTGCTGACGGTTCTGGATGCATCCCTGATGCCTTGCCTGGTGTCCACTGTGCTCTGCTGTCATGCAGTGACAAATTGCACTGCAAGGCTGAATATTTGAGGGTTGTATTTTACAAAAAAAAAAAAAAGAAAGAGAACCAATAGCCAAAATACATTTTAATTTATTAAATTAAATCCAGTCCATTTGATAAAATACAATCTTATTATATTACCAATCTGTTTAAACCTGGGTCATTTTTTTAAAGAAATACAGTCAATTAAGAAGAAATAATAGACAATTTCCTTTTTACCTTTTTTTTCCTTGCTGTTAATAAAGTCCAGGATTGAAACGAACTTAAATTGTTTGAACAAAACTGTTAAAAACATTATAAAGAGATTAAACAAGCAGATTGAATTCTTAGAAACATCTAACATGCAAAACTTTTAGCACGGTTTGAATGCTTCAAATTAATTTCCTGAAAAATGAATTTCCTGAAAAATTATTTTGGCAAGCACTGGGATTACTGCAGGTTTCTCCAAGGGTGAGTGTGGGAAGAGCCATCCCTTGTCCCAGGCAAATGCAGCTTACTGGTGGTTGTGTTCTGTCCCACTATAGTGAACAGGGATGGCACCATTACATTCTCACATAATGCAGTGAGAAGATACTGTCTGCATGTACTGCAAATACAATTCACATGCCAACAGCTCAAAAGTTGTTCTTATGGGAATTATACAATGCAGATGTGTTTGCAGAATCCCCCAAATTCATCAAATTTGCCTTAGACTGGAGCTAGTAAGAAGGTTAAGAAAAAATCCTCCTGTGTTAAAAGTCTGTTTCATTACAGATTAATGATCACTGTTCAAGTCTGAGGATAGTTTCCCTTTGTTCTGGACAACACATATGTGTTGCAAACATAAAGTAAAAGTTTTTCAATTTTTTTTCCCCAAAATAATTAGTAAATCCATTAAATAAGCAGTAGACTAATTATATTGAATAAGTTATCGAAATAGAAATTGTAAAGTCTCAATGAACAAAGGCTAAAAAAATGTTTCTTAAAACACATGTACCTCAGCAAAAGTTAAATGCACAGCAGTCTAAAAAAATCAGCTTCAGAACAATGACACTGGAAACGGCCTATCTTAAAAATGACAGATGGCTTACATTCTACATTACATTGTTTTTAAAGAAGAATTTCTAAGTAACATTCGCTTGTGGTTGCTCCTAGCATTAGCATTACCAATATACAGGCGATAATTTAGGAATTTCAAGGCAATATTTTCCACCTTGCATATGCAAAGAGTTAACATTTATTAAAAGTATAAGCATATCCTTTTCATTAAAGGATCACAAATTGCTTTAGGTAAAATCCATGTACAATATTTACAGTCACCCTAACAGCTATACAAATTACATAAGTATCTGAGATCCTCTGGAGGAGTCTGGTGGGTGCCTGGCTGTATCCCTGCACTCCACTCTAAATCAGTCTGGTGCACTGCTGTCAGTGCTATCTCCTGGAGTTCAGTCCTCTCTTGATCCTGCATCAGCTCTCTAATTTTGGAAATATCCAAATTCCCAGCCTTACAGGCCCAAGACACTGCATGTACCAGATTTATTTTAGAGTTCAGTGACATCAGTTTCCTCCAGCTTCTAAAACAACTCTGGAAGTTCAGACCAGCCCCTCTGAAGCTGTGCTTTCTGCTGATGCCATTTGAGGTTCTACTCCCAAAACCCCCCAGAAGTTCAGAAGTCAGCCAGACTATTCCCTGTCTTTCAGTGGCCTATTTAGAGGGTGTTGCTAAATAAAACTGGTTTGGGTTTTAATTATCCATCCTGCTTGCAACTGTATTGCCTCCTACCCTATGTATTTGCGAGTAGGGACGTTGCCTGCAATCCTGCCCAAAGTCAATCTCCTAATGTGACGCCAGCTGGCATAGCAATGAACCTGCTCCTGTGAAAAATTAGGTCACTCCTCACAGCGTGTTTTGCCAGCTCTGAACCCAGCGCTTTGCGGTTGTTGTGTTAACAGAAAGTGTGTGTGCATATCATTAATCACTGGAGCTGCTTGTGATAACACCGGCTCTTTGATCTTAACACTCCTCATGAAAATTGCATAGTGGTACATCTTAACAGACACTCTGGGTTTCAGCTGCCTGGGTGTAAGGAGGGGGCCCAGGTTCACACGTTGAGGATCCGTGATGGCGCCTGGAAAACAGCAGAAGGGTTGGGGGAGAACCTGGTCTTCACATCTGGGATCTGGTGGGGTGAGGAAAGGAGAAAGCGTTAGTGTCACACAGGATACAACTGTCTAGAGAATTTGAGGGGCCTGGGGTGTTGTGAGGATCTATCTGCTCTCCCTGTAACCACTGCCCAGGTGCTGGCCCATGGCTGGCCAACAGTGAGACAGGCCTTGCTGTACAGGGTGATTCAAGGGCAGGTGTGATGCTGGGCCAGCGAGGAGGGGCTTGGTTGTAACCCAGCCCATGGACCTTGAGATATGTGGTGTGATGGGGATAAGCATGGCTGGGCAGGCCTTGGCCAGACCCAGCCCCTGCAAGATGAAGAGCTGCCCCTTCACAAAGCCCTGCTGGAAAATGCCCTACAAGCATCTCAACAAATACACTGCTGGATGGGTGCTGGATTTAAGTGAGAGGAATTACAATCTAGTCTTTAAACTTTTGGAGAATGCCATCCAGGCTCCATCAAAATGCTCCACTGTAATGCTTTATGGGGCCACAGTCTATGTCTGCTGTGAATAAAGATGCAGACTTGGAGGACCCAAAGGAGAAAAACTAGTTACTGGACATGCCAGGCTGTTAGACTGCAAGGACATGGATAAGGATGTAAACTTCTCATGCCTGGAAGAAGGGCAGAGATAACAATGTCTGCTTTCTCTCATGTCTGTGGAATCAGAATTTCATGCATTATGTAGCCCCTGTAGATGTACTGAAGCATGAAGGACACCTGGATGCTTCTGTCATCCCGAATGCTGAAAACACAAAGGATTTTATATAGGATAGCTGTAGATGTGCATCCAGTCCAGGACTCAGGGTGAATCTGGCCATAAAACATGAAAGGGTCGAAAGCTCTGCTGGGTATGCTGATACCATCCAAGCAGAGAAAGAAGTGCAAAACTACAGGCAAAGAGAGTATAGGGAAACAGGGAAAGCTACTGATCTCTGGCTTATGTTGTTTCATTGCTCTGATTTTTCCATTCCTCTGGGGATGCATCTGACACACTAAGGAACAACTGAGATGTCACAAACAGCATATGCACAGCTCAGTGACTGTGTAGCCAGAGTCCTACACACAGGCTGTCAGAACATACCATAAACCTGATTCCCACATGTCTGGCAAAGCCCAGGGCTTCAGGTAAGAGGGAAAGTCCTAATGGCCAGAGAGAGTCTCACTTCTGTTTGGACTGGTGGCTCCTTGGCATCATTCTTCATTCCTGGCTACACCTTTGCCATGCTGTCTGTTAGACTGTGATGGTGCCCTGGGGCTCCAGGACATGGAACCTTTGCTTGCATGGCTCAGAGTACAGTCAGTGTCCTTGGTAACATGTGTTTGTGTCTAGGATTCTAGTTTTCTCTTTCTCTTCCTCAAGAACTGGGATAGGGACCTTCAGGGGTTTATCTAGGACCCCCTTATTTGCATCCTATCTGACAAATTGGAGAACACTGTATTTTGACTCCCTAGGGTCAAAATGCAAAATCAAATTAACGAGGGTCAAACATAAGGCTTAAGGGTTTAATGCAAGGTCTATCCTCATTGCTGCACCTCAGTAAACAGCCCAGACTATTCAGAGCAAGGAGGAAGTTTTGGTGAGGTTTGCAAATTCTGTTTTGCCTGAGGTCACTGTCCCACTTTCAGCAGAGCTGGCTATACCCACCGTGAGCTTTGTTGCAGCAGTGTGCCAGCAATCCTCTGCGGAGGAGGCACTTGACTGTCTGCTGATTAAACACTTCTTCCTTGTCCCCTCCAAGGCAAAGATTTACTTTTCCATGTGGCCCTGGAGTAACTGCTGGTACCTCTACTGGCACAGCACACTGCAGCTGGGGAGCTCAGCCCCAGCCCTGGCTCTGTGTTCTGAGTCATTCAGTGCAGCCTGTGCACAATTCCTGTGGTTGGCTGGGAGGTGCTGTTCTCCTTGGTGGTCTAATGCAAAACACAGCTAAAACAGAGCCTTGTCAGTGTGCTCTTTCCTTTCTTCTGGGAACAGGGAGTGTGGGGGGCCCTGTCAGGGAAAATGCTGAGCACAGAATGTTTCCTCATGGGATTTTCAGTAGCACTTGTATTTCACAACAAGAAAATTATCTTTGCTGGTGTAGAGAAACTCACAGAAAAAAAACTGTACAAACTCACAGGAAAATCCCAAAGACTCAGAGCTGTGCAGCTTGGCTGTTCATGACAGCTGTATCCTCCTTGGCACTCACAGTGGGGGCAGCTTCTGCCCACAACAGCAAGGGGGAATTTTGTGCTGTCTGGGCAGCTGCTGTTCCTTAGGCAGTGATCTGCAAAGATTCCCAGGCAAAACCCTGTGCCCAGAGGCTGAATCTCACTCTGTAACCCTAGTGCTAGTCCACACTGACTGCTCTAAGTTAGTGCAGAAGGTGTTAGTGGCACCTTACACACAGAGGTGATGACACAGACCTTGTAGGTAAGACAGCCAACTGAGGATCCAACTTGAACCTTCTGTCATGCAGTTTAAAATCTTTGTCTCAGGTTGAATTATGATTGTCTACCATGCTTTTCTGAAGGCAAGGGATGGCCACATTACCTAATGGGCAGTGACAAAACAGTTGTCAACGTGGATGTGGCTTTATCCTACATGTACCACAGCAATCAAATACAAGGAACTCCTGATTTTGGGCATTATGCACATTGACTTTAGGATTTTTTAAAAACTGCTAATTACCTTAAAGTCTGCCTTGTAGCTTGTCTCTTGAACAAAATGGTCTTCTGGGATAATGAAGCCTTGTTTTGACTTTATAGGCCTGGATGGTTTTGCTCCAGTCCATGGGCGATACTCTTGTCTGAAATGAGATTGTCAAGACAGAAGAACTCGTAAAAGACAGCATTCTCACAGGGTACTTCCTTCTCTTCAGAGCAGTTGCAAAGCCAGAAGGCAAGGTAGATTACAATCAGCTTGCAAGGTTGAACTCTGAGGCATATCAAGAACAAAAGAACTGAGCCTAATAGCCTGTTTCTCTCAGAAAGCCCAGACTGAAAGATGGAACGGGGCACAGATTAGCTGGATTCCCTCACTTAACTCTTCTTTCTTCCTACAAAATGTGCTCTCTCCTGGAGGTCATTGATGCTTTTTTCCTGGATAAGAAGTCAGGGTGACTTTCTGCATGCCAGCCCACTGAGCACTTTCAATGTAAAACATTGTCTGGCATGCTGGCCACTTACACTCTAAGACACCTTGGTCTGGTGTGTGGCCCTCACATATGCCAAGAGCCTGCTGATGTTGCCACACTTGGCTGTGGCTCTCAGCAGCAGGCATGCTTGCCAGTGTGTGCTGTGCTGCACAGCTGTGGCACCTCAGTCTGAAATGCATCCAAAGGGAGACAACTCTCAGCTGGCAGATGCTTACGCTGATGATTTTCCTTCAGATGGGGGAAAGTTCTTTAAATCTGCGTGATAATGCCTGAGAATGCTTTGCTGCTCCAAGAATAAGTCAGCCAAGGGTCGTCTGAGAAATGGGAGCAGAGACTTCACTGAGAAAGGGGCAGCACCTTTTGAGAGCATCAAAGAACAGTATTGCAGGGTGTGCTTAGTTCAGCTGCCAGCTCCCTTCTGCAGCTTTGCCTCTGCTCCTCTGCACTCCTTGTCTTAAACAGGCCTCACTAATGCCCTTGCCACTAGGACTTTCTGAATGCTGCAGTAGCAGCCAACTGAGCTATCTTGTTGCTCACAGGAAGACAGAAGTCTGCACTGTTTGTGTGTGTATCTCTGGCAACCAATTCAGGCAGCTTCTGTAGCAAAAGGAGAGGTGACTAAATGAGATATGACAATCTTATTTTCATACCCTGGCATGGTTCAATAACCACATTTTACTATCTGCTTATACACAGATCAAGGGGTAAGACTGAAGCTTGTTTTAATGTGTCAAGCTTATCTTTGATCACAGCCTTTCTGAGTTTCATTTTCCCAAGCATGCTATTTGCTATATGTGTAATAGCTGCAAATTCCTCTTTTAAGTATCCAACTTAAAGTGCACCAGTGTGGAGTATTATTCTAGAATGCGTAGTTTGGACTTGATCCTTTCAGTATATCATGATAATGTCCTGTGGAAGAACTTCCTGCTGTTGGAAAGCAAAGCCAGGCCCTGTCAGGGCTGTCTATGTGCATTGCAAATCTTGTTTATAATCAGTTTATTCTTGCTGTCCTGAGCTGCCACCTTCTGCCTTCTCCACACCATGTTGTTTGGGCCTGCTCAGGCAGCAGGTGAGTGCCCAGGCAGCTCCCCTGGTGCTGGTGGTGGCATTCCTGCTCTCTTCTTGTGACACCTTAGGATAAGGCAGCACTTTTGAAGAAAGGTGATTTTGGCCAAGCAATGCCCCAAGAAGGCAACCCTTCAGCAGGGAATCCAAGATGTGAATGAAAGCTGAGTTAAATCTGACCTCTGTTGTGCTGCACAGCCAGAGGGAAGACACAGCTACTGGGCAAAATACCAGCAAAATGGTATAAAACCATCAGTTACATCCCTGCAGTTTCTAGGAACTGGAACCTGCTGCTCCACATAAAGCCCAATTTCCTCCAGAATGCTGGTGGCATTGATTCCTAACCATTCATCCTTGTGCTGACTGGCCTCCCTGCTGCAATGGAGTGTGTCTCCAGCTTTCAATGAATGACTGTGCTGCCTGCCTGTGCAGCCAACTCTGTCTTGATGCTTTATAGCAGATCATTTGCTGATTTGGCATGCCCCCAAATACAGTCCTTTTAGATCACAAGACCCTCATTTTGGCTGGAAGTCAAACCATTCTCCTCTCAGCCTGGATAGTCAAAACTATTTTTGAGGCACCTACATGCACTGAGGAAATGCTCCCCACAGAATCAGAAACAGGGCAGATACAGTCATGGCCCACACCACAGCAGTATTTCTGACTTGGAACTGGGATTTTCCTCTAAAGGAACCCAAAAGTGAGCCAAAAGTGAAGGGCAGAGCAAAACAGAGACAGCTTAGCTCCTTTTGGGAGCTGAGGTACTTAAAACAAGAAAGAAAAACCTTTGGTCAAGAAAGTGCAGCTCACTAAATTTGCTCTGCCTCTAAGCTTGCAGGATATGTTCCCATCTCCAGCTGCATAGCCAAGAGTCAGAAAGAACATGAGTCCAAATATCAGTCTGGTGACTTGACTAGAAATCAGTCTTGGAGTCATCAGTGGAGTCAATCTGATCAAAGCCTGGGGAAGAGGAATGACCTGTTTTTAATGTTAGTGTAAGATGTCAAGTGACAAGATTAGAGACTGTCTTCCCCTTTGTACCATGTGTAGTGTGACAGCCAGCTGCTGCTGGGAATGAAAATGCAAGACTGACTTTTGCTGCTGGAGATAGTAATCTTCATCCTTCCCACTGCACCCCTCTCCTCCTCCCCTTGTGCCTAGACAGCAGCAGCTGTCAGGTTACTTTGGGACTGCAAGCACCCACAGTGGAGGGAAACTCAGTGACCAGGCTCTCTTTAAGTTCTGTTCTGTCCTCCACTCTTACAACCTAGGGGTGAGATTTTTGATCTCCATAAATAGAAATGACACAGTGGTACCTGAAGTACTAAACTATTGGGGTTGTGAAAGACTCTTGAGTAGCACACAGGCTTTAAAACAGTATGGATCAAAAGGGAAGGGCTGCTTTTTGTGTACTGCTGTTTCTTTACCTCTAACTCACTCTAGGAACAATTAAAAAATAGCTTTTTGCATGTGGGTTGCCACAGTGCTTTGATCATATAAATCACTGCTTTTTCAACTGTTTCTTTGCTTTTTCTCAACATCAGTTAATGGAGTCTGAGAAAAGGGAATTTCTTTTGTAATGTGTGGGGATGTGTCTGCAGGGGAAGGTTTGAATCAGTGCAGTGTGGAGAATGAGGCTTGTGGCCTGCTGGGACAGTTTAACCCTGGTGGTGATGAGAGATGGCGAAAGTGGGAGTACAAATAATGTATAGGCTAGAAAACAAAAAAACCCCAACACTGGAGTATTAATTACCAGGGTGCTGTGATGAAGCCCAGCACTGATGAGAGCTGTTTCACTGAGCTGGTGTTTATGTGCCACCTCCCGCCTTGGGTGAGCAGGACTGCCTGTACCACGCTGTCAGACAGCTGAGACAGGGAGCCAGGCAGGAGAGATGTCCCCACCCTCATTCATCGAGTGGCCTTGCAGCCTTCAGAGCGTGACTTGGGAATGATGGATTTGGGATTGGTCTTTCTGTTCTTCCAGTGTCTGCTGCTGCTGCAGCTCAAGCTGCTGGATGCTGCAAACTACATGATGACCAGCCTATGTGCTGCCTTCAGCTCTTCCCTTCCCCCATTTCATGGGCTCTGCTAATGTTTTCTGCTTTGCAGAGAAAGCTGTCTGCAAAATCCTTTTTATTTCACTGACCTAGTGAAAATCTAGCCCAGAAAGCTTTTTAATTTCACCAAGGTGGAGGGCACTTCTGTTAGGCACAGGGAGGCAGACAGTGGGAATCCCAATAGTGCTGTTTGCAGTGCTGGGGCTGCTGTTTCCATACAGATTTATCTTCAGCACTGATAGTCATACACCACCAATGCCAGAACAGTTGTCGTTTTAATACCTCATCTTTATGTCACAGTTTGCTTTGCATGATTAATTATCAGCGGCGGTTCTGAGCCACTGCATAACATTTCTTATTTAAGAATTGGAGAAAAAGGCTCATTCTGTAATAGCTGACCATAACTGAAAGCTATGCTGCCTGACCTAGTCCATGTTCATCCTTCTGCCCTCTTCCTTCTCATACCCAGCACACTAGTGAGAATTAAACAGCACAATGAACATTCCTCCAAATTTCCCTTCAGAAGGAAACTTGGGGTGCCTGTTATTTTCTTCTGAAAGTACAGACTACTCTAGATGTCCCCTGGGGAAGCCAGGCTGGTGTGGGAGAGGTTTTGCAGAAGGTGTGGGGTGTGAAATGTTTCCCTGTTTGCAACACAGCTCTTCACAGGCTACTGCTAGGGCCGTGCAACTGGTTTGCCCAGGCAGAGCTGGGTGGCCAGCAGTGCTCTCCCAAGGGACAGGCTAAGTCCACTTGTTGGCAAAGACCTCCATAGGTCAGGGACAGTGCTATGATGTCTCCTGGCAAATGGAGGATTGCAAATGTTACAAGTCATGGTCACAGTGAGACTCTGCATGACAAACAAAGTCAGGAGCCCTCCTGGATAATGGAGCCATTAAACTGCTTCTCCTCTGAACCATGTCAGACACTGGTGGGGTGCCCTTCCAACCTTTAAACAGGGGCAGATTGTGCCCATCCTCTCATCTAGCCAAAGAGCCCAGCACAATGACAGAAATGGAGGAAAGGCTGAAGGAGGGGAAAAAATAGAGGGGTAGAGAAAAGTCATTGCACAATGCACAGGAATTACAGAGGAGGAAAAGAGAAGCTACCTGGACATTTCCTGTCTCAACTCTCACCTCCAGTAAGGTCAGGCAGTACCTGGAGCTGTTCATAAGTCACAAGAAGGAAGCAACAGCAAAAGACTAGAATGAATGTACAATACCAAATCCCTAAGACTCAAACTGTTATCTTAAGCTGAGTTTTAGGGGCTTGCTTTGCTCACAGGCAGATGCCCAAGGAAGGAGCACTTATATTGGTGTGAAGAACAGGCTTCCCTTTTATCAGAACTATGTGACTGGGGATGTGTGGGTAGCTCTGAGGGTCTTGAGTTCTGCCATTCACCCGCTTTCCTTTTTTTCACTCTAACCTAAGGCCAAGTGAACTTTGAGTGGAGGAAATTCTTCCTACTTTAAGAAAAGGTCTTTGAATCCCACATTTCAGTTCTACAGCATAGTTTGCACAATAGTTTGCTCTCTTGAGCCCCTATTCCCAGCCCCACTGTGTCTCTCCTCACACACCTCTGTGCCCCTCTCCAAGCCCTTTCTGCCCCAGCCAGGCTCTGCTGTGCACAGTGAGTCCTCTGGATCCAACCCAAAGCCTCCACCAAGCAAGCTTACTTCTTAAATAGCATAAAAATCAAGGGCTTGAGTATTAATTTCCCCAAGCAGCAAGATACTTAAGAATGTAAAGATAACTGTAAGTCTTGATTATAAAAGATTTACTGCTATTATTGAGGATAAGCATGCCTTTAAAGATCTTGCTGGATTAAGGATGGAGCTCCTCACACACAGTACTATTAACCCTGCTGGCTCAGGTGCATGCCCTGGTCCCATACTTTGCTGAACACAAGTGCAGGTATTTTCTCTGTTTTCTGCACAGCTGCAGAAAACTGCAATAAGATGCTTTTCAAAGTAAAGGAGTCACTACAGTTCACTCTTTTTTTCCACACAAGCACTATTTGAAAGCAGATGAATGTACAGACAGCCAAGTAAGACTCTCTCTGAGTGCATCCATAGTTATGGGAAAAAGTGTCATTCCTCTTCATTCTGTGGTATTCCTCCTGGCAGGAGAATGTCTGCTTCATGGTCATGTAATGGAATGTGCTGAGTATTTGTGCAAGAAGATGGAAATTCAGTTTGCTGAGGTATCTTCCACCTGCTATTCCCAAAAATCATGAGCAATGGTTCAACAGGCACCTTTCTCCTTAATTACTCCAGCTCTTTATGAGCTCTATCTTCACCAGAACAACATGGCTGACTCTGGGTGAGCAGGAAACCCTCCTGATCTCAGGACCCCAGCATGGTCTTATTCACTGCTATGCCTCCCAAGTGCAAACAAGTTGGGTGCTCTTGACTCTCACACCTGCTTAAAATACCTGTCATGGTAACCCCAACTGCAGACTGGGCTCTGCTCAGGGCCTGCATTGTATGTGTATGCAGAAATTTGCAGTCATCTCTCAGCTCCCCAAGTGCCAGTACAAGTAAAGATGATGGGTGGGGGTAGAAGAGGCAAAACAACTGCTTACAGTTCTGGTGCAACGTTTTCACTTACACACCTCAAGTGCTTTCCAAAAGCTGGCAGGTTACTGAAGGGAAAACTGATGTCTGTAGTGATTTATAGTCTAGCTGGGCCTTGAACAGGGTTCTCCTCCCAAAAATACTGGCCCTGGCAGAGAGGCTGTGCCTTCATCCTTGTTGCTTTCTAACAAGGTAAGAAGATGACATCCAGAGAACAGAGCCAGGTGGGGATCCTGCTGACAGCACCAGCTTCTCTCATCCTCTGTTAAGGGAGCTAAGTAAAGCACTTCTCTATTTCTAGAATATCTGCTAAATGCAATCAAGACCTAGCACTACAATTAATTGTGTGCAAAGCCAAAAGTACACAGCACCTGCAACTTACTGCTGAAGGGAGAAGTCACTTCTGTGACACCAAAGGACAAACCCTTGGGAAGTGCAGAGAGGCCACTCAGCACTTTCTTCTGCCTCCTCCAGCATCAGTAAGGTGTAATCTACTGCAACCCACTGCAGCAGTCCCCAGGATCTTTTCACAGTTGGAGCACATCCCATTTTAGCCTTTCAAGTGCAGCTTATATTGATTTGCCTTGGCCTCGTGTGCCTGAGTTCCCACTATGCAGCCCTATTTGGTCTGACTTCATTCAGACCCCACAAAACTTCAGCCAAAATTGAGGGACTGAGGGGGATACAGAAGCTGCCCAAAGATCTGGGGACACAGTGCAATAGTTTGTAGGGCAGGCAGTTGTGCTGTCCTTCCACCTTTTATTCAGTTATTATTTCAAAATACAAAAAATCTTAGCTTCCTCAGGAGTACAGGTATTTTTCTAACACTCCCTCCACCTCCATCTTTATTCTGGCCATAGACAGATTCCTCCAATTTCAGTCACTGATCCCAGAGGTTTATTTTGTTCTGGGAAATGCCAGGTCATGCTGACCAGCTTCACTATGTACAGTTTTGTGTGCAGTTGTGTTTCCTTCTGAGCTTAAGGAGAGTGCAGAATGAAGTCTCACAGGAGCACTGCACTGATACACAAAAGCAAATCAAATGGTGCTGAATGCTCCAGGGGACTCAACACTACACTTGAGGGGTGTTTCACAGAAACAAACACAACAGACTGTCAGAGTCAAAATTCCTGAATTAAAAAAACCCAAACAAACTACAAAACCTAAAGAAATCCCAACACCTTACAGAGCAAAGCAAGAAAACCACTACTGTCATTATAAGCATGAAGTGGACCATGTATCAATGCCAACTCTTCTGCATTGTTTTGTCCAAGACAGTCTTGACTGCTCCTTCCCACAAAGGAAGCCCAGGCAGCTGCTGAGACCTGACACAGTCGCAAGGTACAGGTGGAGGTTAGTGACCAATCCTCCAGGAAGAGCCTCATGGTGCATGCCTGACCCAGCTGTGCACAGAACCTGCTGAAGCACCTGGAGCATAAAGGACTCCAATGACCATTCCTTGGGAGAGTGAACACAGCTCCCCATGCAGGGAACCTGGTCCTCAGGGGTGCTCCCCCTCCTCACTGGGCTGACCCACAGGGAAGGGATGATACTCCTGCAAGCAGAAAAGAGGGAATCTCCCTAATGTTCTCCCTAGCAAGGCAGTGAGACTGCCTTACAAAAAACATGTGTTATCATACCTTTGCTCCTCTCTACCATCTGCTGCAGTGTTCCCTGCCTGCATGTCTCTCATGTAGAACACTCTCCCTTTTTCCAACCCCCCAAAGACATCATGGGGTTCACAACCTCTTCCTCAGGACACAATGGGCTTTAATAAGGATAAACCCCTTGCTCTGCCTCTACCACAGGTGATCTAACTGCCCTGCTGCCCTCTCACTTTTGGGGGAGTACAGTTTACAAGTGGGGGAGATCCCTGTTGCCAGAGCACAGTGGGGCTGTGTATGGCCACCAAGGGACAGTTTAATAAACAAGCAGGGTATTTATCATCTTTGATACAGAGCAAGATGAAGAATATCAACCCTTAATGGTGCTGTTTGGCTACTACCTGAATATTG
Organism: Oenanthe melanoleuca; assembly: GCF_029582105.1. Classification (NCBI taxonomy): domain Eukaryota; kingdom Metazoa; phylum Chordata; class Aves; order Passeriformes; family Muscicapidae; genus Oenanthe; species Oenanthe melanoleuca. The sequence continues at coordinate 2,306,865 of NC_079343.1, read as the reverse complement.
GACAAATGTCTGCAGACTGCAGTGCTGCCTTTGGAAAATAAGGTAAGAGGAGAGGAGTGAACTGTAGTGGTTTTCATGGAAATGTCCTTGTGCATTGTGAGTGCTCAGCTTAGCAAAGGCAGGTGTGCTGTGATCACCCCCTCCCTGCTTCAGACTGCAGGAATTCCATCACTGAAGCTACCACATACAAACCCAGTACCCCAAATGTAACTAATAATGAGTATCACTCTGCCAAGTACATGCTTAGTCTTAAAAAAAAAAAAAAAAAATCTGACTGAAAATATACTTTTGGAGCCTGTGAAGCTATTGTGAACTTTCCTCCTGCTGCATATTGTGAGTCCTGTGTGCTCAGTTGTACAGTGAGTTAACTGCAATGTTGTACCAGGTGATAATCTTAAGAAACTATGGGAATTACTGGAATAAGGCAAAAGTGGTTTGACTTATATAGTTCTGTCTGCATCAGTTGTTTATCGTGCCTTCAAACAGCTTTTAAAGGTTTTATATGAGAACTTTTCTCTGACATGGCTGCCCTGCCTGATGCCTCCATCCTTGTCATTAACTGCTCCTTCTTTCAGTTATAAGTATTTCCTCAACTACCTTGAAGTTTTACTTTTTGTAAAATTTCTTTTGGTTTGCATGTTGTTATGTTGCCCCAGCCAGTTCTTTGTCCTGTGATCTGTAAACTTCTTGTTCTTTGATGATGGTAGTTGAGAGCCTTGTGTAAGAACAGACAAGTCAGAGGGAAAGAAGGTGAGAAAAGTGACCCTGAGCACTTGAACAGCTATAGGAAAACTGTGGCTCTAATGCAGGCTGATGCAGCCTTCCTCTCAAGTCAGGCTGAAAAGGCAGGGTAGGCTTCAACAACGAGGTGGAGATGGATGTGTTTCTGAAAGATGAATCTTGCTAGCCTTGTTCTACACAGGTTTTTCTGAAGTAATTCCTCGCTGCTTTGAAACTGAAAAGTGCTTTGCCTCAAAACCAGTAATTACTCTGTGATTGTCCTGTGAGATGTGGCAAAGGAGAAAATAGCAGATAAATTCAAGCACTGCAGTTATCCTTTCAGAGTCTGCATGTTAACTGCACATAGCTGCCTGTGCAGGAGGAGTGGGATAAGCAATACTGCTGTGCAGGCTGGTAATCCTCCCTGAGGCCCCCAGTTTGTCTCAAAAGCACCATGATAAATAATCTAATGAATTGCAGTGATGAAGAGAAATGTCTCCTAGGTAGATAATAATAGGTAATAAGTGCCTAAATGCTTGTGAATCAGTTAGAACAAAAATAATTACTCTATTAGTATACCTCATAGGTATATTAAAACCTGCCAAACATCATTACGAGGGAGCATGTGGTAGTAATATGAAACTGATACAATATTCAACAGCAGCACTGTACGAGCTGAAATCCCATGGAGCTCTCCTCTCATGGAGGATGTCAGTAAGAACGAAAGTTGGTTTTAGGTGCATCCCACCTGACTGCTTGTTCCAGAAAATAAGCATCTGTAATCGGTCATACTGTTCAGAGGGAAAGGAAGACACTATTAAGATAAGTCACTTCATTTTTAAAGGCTCGAGACAAGTGGTTTGTGACAATTTTTTCCATTGCCCACTAGATGACATAGGGGATATATTCTGCAAATGTCTTCTTGTCTGACTAATCTTTTAAGGCTGTAATTTGTCTCGCCTTGAATGTCGCATTCCAGGAGTTTTAAAGGGAACACGATGATAGCACTGAGGGATATGGCTGTTGGGCACGGACGGGACGCGGGCAGCTCCGGCTGTCGGAGGTGCCGCGTCGCCCGGCAGCGGGTGGCTAAAGCGCTGCTGCGCCAGGGATGGCATCATGGATCCCACCCCGGCGTGCGGGGCTGCCAGCGGTGCGCACCGAGGCCGGCTCCGCTGCCCCGGCACGCAGAGGAGCCGCCGGGGCCAGGCACCCGCCCGGGGCGTAAGGGACGCTTTAAAGGACCGCACTTCCAAAAGCAAGAATCTGCTTCGGCAAAAGGCTGAGCTCGCCGGCGAGCCGGCAGTGCCCGTGCCCCTCCCCTCGGTGGCGGCTCCCCCGCTCCGCGGCCGCCCGCCAGCATCCCCGCCCCGCGCTGCGGAGGAGCGGCCCCCGCCCGCGGCAGAGCAGCCCCGGCTCGGGGCGGAGCGGAGCGGGGGCACCGCCGGGCCCGGTTACCTGTAGGAGGTGGTGTGGCCGCCGTCCGCCTGCGAGCGCGGCCGGAGCTGCTCGGGGCCGTCGACCGCCGGTCTCCCGCCGCCGCCGGGCAGGGCGCAGGCGGCGCGTCCCGGGGCGGGCTGGGGGGCGGCCCCGTCCCTCCCGCCGCCGCCGCTACTGGCGCTGACCCAGGGGAAGTCGTCCCTCCTCGGGAGGGGCCACGCTCTGAAGTCCCGCCGGTACTGGGTCTCCGCCGCGAAGGGTTCTTCGGCGGGGACCGCCCGGCTCTTCCTGCGGCCGCTCGGCTTGCCGGCGGCGGCGTCCCGCGGGCGGCGCGCCGGGGCGGGCGGGCGAGCGCTGCCCCGCGGAGGCGGCCCGCCGCGCTGGGGCGGCCCGTCCTCCTGCTCCTCGATGTCCGAGTAGTTGTGGATGGTGAGCGGCACGGAGAGGTCGGACTTGTCCAGCTGGCTCCAGAAGCGGGCCAAGCAGCACACCCGGCTGATACAGGGCCAGGCCATGGCCGCGGCCGCAGCCCCCGCCTCGCCCGCAGCGGCGCCCGCGGCTCCGGCGCCCGCAGCCGGCCGCGCTCCCGGCTTCAGCCCTCATCGGCGGCAGCCCCTCCTCCCGCCGCCCCCTTCCCCGGTAACGACACCCCCTCGCCGGGATTACGGCCCGCACACGTGACCCGGCTGCCGGCGGGAGCCCCGTGCGGCGGCGGGGGCTGGCGGCGGTGCGGAGCGCGGGGAGCGCGGCCGCCACCGGACCTTGCCTCCCGGGGGGCTCTGCCCGTGCTCCTTCGGTCCCGCTGCTGCCGGTGCCTTAGGATCCGCTCTGCGCCCGGCAGCGCCCTAGCGCGCCCGGTGACGGGCACCGGCCGGGCGAGGATCGCTGCTCCGCGCTAGCTGGGTGGTTGGTGCTGCTCAATTGCACTTCGAGGCAGCCGTAAACAGTTAGGATTAGAGAAAGCGTTTGTATGCGAAACCAGGCTTTTATAAAATAAGTGATCTGGGTGAGAAAGAACAGCCTTGTGCTGTTGGTTTCCAAGAGCTGCGTACAAATCTCCACTTCTCATAATCCCCCTCCATTTACATTAACAGTTTAACCAAATAACTTTTAAAATACTACCTATTGATCAAAATCCAAACATCTATTATATATCTTAATATGGGACCTACATCCTTTACTGTTCGCTGGAGACTGCAAATTACAGCCTTCCTTTTGTACATTCAGGTTCAAAACCAAACAACCCGGACACAAACCATTGAAACTGACAGAATTACATAGGGAATAAAGTCAGGCTTTTGAAATGTGACATTTTATGGCCTGTAGCCACTTATTACATAATGCTCCGGCACAATTCCCCATTCACTGGGTTATTACCAAAGCTGAATCTCCCAAAGGATCACCAAACTGTGAAATGCAAGGCTGTAAAAGTGAAGAATGCAGATAAACTGATATGCCACATATTGGAAAAATCTATTGAAGGGCTAACATGCATTTTGTTTAAGAATGTAATAATCCAATTATAGGTGGTTATCTGATAAGCAAGGCTTTAAGTAGTGGCTTTACATTGAAAGAGGGCAGGTTTAGATTAAATAATGGGAATAAATTCTTCCTAATGCAGGTGGTGAGGCCCTGGCCCAGGGTGCCCAGAGAAGCTGTGGATGCCCCAGCCCTGGCAGTGCCCAAGGCCAGGTTGGATGGGCCTGGAGCTGCCTGCGATAGTGGAAGGTGTCCCTGCCCATGGCAGGGGGGTAGAACGAGATGATCTTTAAGGTCCCTTCCAACCCAGCCTACACCATTCTGTGAAGCTTAATTAAGAAGTTAATTATGCAATGGAACTTGAGAAGGTAAAATTGATTGCTTTTTTTCAGCTAAGCAGTTTCTGTCCTAGTGTATTACCACCTTGTTCCGGTCCAGATTTGCACCTGCTTCTGGGGTGAAGGAGGACTAGTATGGACTGGGGCAGAACCTCTCCTTGAATGTTTGACCTCTCTTTGAAACACAGCCATAGAATGAAAAGAAATTCCTTTGCAGATGATCCTATTCCTAAATATCTGATTTAGCACTTGTCCCAGCTGGGGCAAGGAGACTCAGAAATGTCAGGTAAAAACATTTTGATCCCAACACAGAACTCTTGTCACAATACTATATAGGCTGTTGGATGCTGTGTTTTATTTGTTATCTGAAAACCCCACAAATGTAATTCTACTTTTAGGAATACGCAGGGAGACATTTATTAATTTTCTGATGCTCTTGATTTTCTGGAACTGCTCTATTCTACGTTGTAATTTTTAAAAATAAATAATATCTGGTAAACAGACTTTTCAGCCATGGGAGAAAACAGAACATCTGTTTTATCATGTTATCACTGGCACAGTACAAATGACGCTCTGATCCTTGTTCCTAGGCCTGACTTAGCAAAATGCATTGGCGAATAAATCGGATGTCTCTGCTCATCCTGTGCCTGACGCTTCCTAGTACTGAGTTCAGCTCTGGCACTGCATGTCTCAGAGCCCACCTACAGCATCAGGGAGTGCTTTGAGCAGCTGCTCATCACAGCTTGTAGGATGAAATTGGCACAAAGGCTAACTCAGACAGGAAACCAGAAGATGCTGGATGAGATTAAAAAGTTGTCTGCATTTAGAAGATTTGTCATGATTAAAAGCTTGGGAGGAGGAGGGGTGGAATACTGCAACACTAAGACAAAAGCCATCAAATCAGAAAGCAAAACAGCTCTTGCTGCCAGGAATGGGGGCTGAAAGCTCAAACAGTTTTAACACTAACATGAAAATTCCAATAGAGCAGATCACTGAAACAAATTATTCCTTAAACATAGCAAGGCCAAAGCAGACTTTAAAGCCACTGAAAAAGGATGAAGAATTGTGTCTCTACATGATTAACCCTGACTTTGTACTTACTGCTGTTTTCCTACACAAACACTAGCTGTTTTCTCTGCCAAGTGTCCACATAATCACCACATTGTATTTTTATTCACAATAATCTCTTTGAAAAGGGAGGGGAAAGTCTTTCAGTGTGGTTGGGGTTTTTTAGGTGATTGGTTCTTTTTGTTGGTTTTTTTTTTTCCTAGGGTTGGATTTTGGGCTTTTTCTGTCATTCTTGTAACTCCTTTGTCAGTCAAAGGTGTGACTAAATTCTGAGATACTCACATGCTGATGCCACATTTTGCAAGAAGGGCATTTGCTTGCCAGAAAGGTATCTTGTGTACTTTAGTGAGCTGTTATAACTTCAGGGCATTCCTTGTCTGAGTGACTTGAGAACTGGTTTTTCCTATTGCAGCTTTAAAGTCATTTTGGACAGAAAAGATCGTTTGTCTTTCCAAGACATGTTGCAGAAAGGCTCAAGTGCAAAATTACATGAAACCCACTGCTTAACCAGTGCTTAGTGAAGATTTCTGTACAACCTTACATATGGTACACACCTCTAGCATCTCTATAAATGAGGAAAATTGAGATACTGAACAGCCTTTAGAAGGGTGAATGCTCTTATGCCTTAAGTTAAGGTAGAGCTTAGGCATGACACCCTCAAACCACAGCCACTGGCTGAAAAGCTGGTGACTTCCAAACCTCTGTGGCAGTTCCAGTATGTTGTTTTTCAGCTGCTTTGAGTCCCTTCCTGCAAACTGAAAGGGTGCAGCAACACACTGCAGGAAGGTCTAACACAGCACAAGTGGGACTCCACACTCTGCAGATGATACAGGGCCAGGAGGTACTATGGTGGTACATACTGGTGCTATGTTGAAGAACTTAACTGCAAGTTTGGCTTATCTTGCTAGACCTGTAAAATATGTTCTTCAGGCTTTATGCACTGCATTCCCTGCTGCTTTCAGCCAGGATCTCTGAAAAACTCAGCAAATACACAACTGTTGAAGAGAAGAGATAAGTTGCTGAGCGGACAAGAGGTAACACAAGGAAGAGAAACAGGAGGTAAAAAGGAGTGGACGAACACAATAGATGCAAAGCCAGCATGTGAAGTAGTCTGAGGTATGGCTTTTGGGCTTCTCTGGATGAAATGCTCCCTCAGGACAAGCCTGTTCAGTTGCCATCATGTGCTGCTGCTGGCTTCTCCCGGGCTGTGCTGCTCTCACTGCATGTTGGGCTGCCCTCTCTCTGCTGCAGGCAGGGCTGCACTGTGGCTGAAGCTCTGACAACTGGCATGCTTGGCCAGAATACCACAGCACAGAGCAGCAAAGGGAGTGATAAGACTGGAAACTGAAAGCCAGAAAACTTCAGGAGCAGAGCAAAGGAATATTGAGGTACTCCAGCTCCTTCATTTTTCAGTGTTTACGTTGACAGGCATGTGAAGTTACAAATTCTCAAGTGCCTCATTTTTCTAATGAAGAAAAAAATTAAACAAGCATTGGCCTGGGACAAGATGCTTACAACAATTTTGTACTCCATCGTTTATTAAAACTGGTGCCACTTAGCATTATGTACTCCTTTTCCCCACAGAAAATTTATTTTATGTGAGGCACTGCTGTAAAGTAAGAACACCCACAAGCTGCTTCTGACAAGTGCAACATGTTCTTTGGCAGGTCAGTCCATGTGGAAGGACTAACTCAGCTGACAGGAAAGAGTCAAGGGCTTCAACCCACCAGCTTGTATCTGATTCCTCAGCCTTTTGTAATGGGTTCTGTATCATCCTGCATCCATGCAGGACAGGCATGAGGTAGAAGCACACCCCAAATCCAGTTTTTACTTGTAAAATAGGAACACTGGTCATGGTACTACCCTCAGGTTTACTTTAGTAGTTATTTCTGGTTACAGTATTGCTGATCTCAGGCACCTCATCTATTTTTGCTGAAGCTGCTTATTTTCTAAAACTGGCAGATTCTGAACCAGATGTTACAGGTTTAAAATTCTTAGAAAAATCTTAAAGGAAACTAACAACACAGCACAGCTTAAAGAATACCCCTCCACCCCATTCCCCACATTAATGCAGTGAAAGAATACAGAAAGCAGTGTAACTCATGGCAGAATATCAAAAACCACAGTATGTGATTCTTCCCCTGCACAGTTATGAAAAGGATATTTCATCCTAAAATCTAACAAGATCTGAAAGCTTGTTGGAACTCAACAGAAATGAAAACCACAAGCTGAATAAGCCACAGCTGACAAAGCTGGACCATTAAACCAGTACATAAGCCTCAGCAAACAATCCAGTACTGCTTCATGTATTTCAAGTTTCAAATCAAACAAGACCATTGCTTCACTTCATCCCATCTTTTCACCAATAAAAACCACTGAACTTTAGCATATTAGCCTTATTTGAGTCCTTATTTGAGCACCTTGTATTGTCTGGCAGACATTAGAGATGTGTGTGATCCATTAACTTCCTCAGTTCTGAAAATGTTTATCTTCCTAAGTACCAGTGGTACCCCATTTTAATTTTTTTTGACAGAGAGTTAGGTCACTTAATTGAAAAACGTGTTTTATTCCACCTTTAAAAAGGTGATGCAGACTGTTACCTCAGAAAGCAATAGGATAAAAATCTTTATTGTTCCACCTTTGTCAGAGTTCGTTTTCTATGGATATGCATTTTTGTAACATAATTTTGTTACATTAGAAACCTCAGCTCCTTAAGAGGCTTAATGTGGAGTAGCAAAAAACCCTTCAAAACCAATTTAATCCCATGTCTTCAAGTAAGATACCACTTGGGCACAAGGAATCTCTAGGATCAGAATCAGTTAGATCTTCCACCTCCTCCCTTTCCTGTGTTCTTCGTCCTCATTTCATGCCAAGCTTTCACCAGTGGTTCTCTGTTCTTCCATATGAGCTCATGGCCATAAGTCACATACCACCTGGGAAAGAAAGTCAAAGTTAAAGTTAATTGCAACTTATCTCTGCATCTGAGGGAAAACAGGTTGAGCACCAAATAAATACTCAGTACAAGAGAGAAGATAAACTAAGGCACAAAGAACAACATGTTTGGAAAACAGCAGGTAAGCCACTCGTTCTCTTGATTCCAAACAGTTAACTTTGTTGTTCTTGTTTGTCTCAGTCCTGAGGATGAACAGTTTTCATGCCTTTAATTTCAAGCTGTTGTGATTTCTACTTAGAAAGGCATAACAAATGATTTCAATTTAAAAGACTGTTCAAACAATTCTGTTGCTTGTGCTGATCCTTACTGACAACACCAAGGAAAAGTGTTTTCTTTCTTCTCCTATATAAATACAACTGCCCCATAAAGAACAACTGTGTTCCATTCAAAATGAATTTTCTTCTATATGCACCTGAAGATTAACCTATCAAATTCTTCTAGCTCTGTTTATATTTACAGACAATTATATATGCTAATACATGAATATCAGCATAAGTGATTAAGCAATGGAAGTTATGGTGGAGAGGCATGAGGAGAAGCAATCCCATGGAAATCAGTTGAAGGTTCTCTTCCAAGCCCAGCTGCACACTTGAGTCCTGAGGAACAAAAGCACTTTTCTGTGAACCAGCAGCCACTGAACTGGCCATTCCTTTAAATCATACAGCTGCTTTCTAAAGTGGGAGGCACTGTGTAAAAAATAGTTTGGCCATTCAGCATAGGTCCTAAATAAGGCCCTCTTTTAGGATGAAGTGACCAAAATTATCACTGAGTAAAACAAACAGGTACAACATATGTAGGTGAGGAAAGCAAGACATTTGCCAACTCCAGACCATTTTTACTGCAACTGCTATCCTCTTTTATTATGTGAATCTGCATTACCAATGCAGATTGTTCCTTCATTACAATGAACAAGCTGATACAGATCCATCAAGAAAGACAGAAAGCAGTTATGAATCAGCAAGACTACATCAGATGGATGTGTGGTATTGGAAAAAAGGGAGACTGTACAGCACAGAGCTTACTGACACCAAAGCCAAGAAACAGGAAACTATTTGGTCTACAAGCTGGTTTGCCTTTAAGTCTGGCCTAGTGAAATCACAGCTAGGCTTTTCAAATGCCTACATGACATATTAAAAAATGCACTTAGCAATAGATGTGCAATTGGGTAGAAGGGGAAAAATTCCACGTAGTTCAAACATGGAATACAGAACTGTTTCCCACAAACTTGTTTCTAGCAGTTATTACTAATTAGGAAGGCTCCCCACAAAGACAATACAGCAACACTGAGAAAACTGCACCAGAGGCTGCTCAAAGGAATTTAGCCTGAGCTTTTATTAACTCTGCAGTTCTCTGTAAATAGACAATTAGAGGAAAAACACTGACACAAAGACCTTTTTTTAGCTCTTTAAAGTTATTTTAATTTGTCCATTCTGTGTTTTGTGAGAATCTTTTCTGCCCTGTGACTCTTCAATGTGCTGGCAAGAGCAGGACAGAGACAGCCAGCCCAGGTTATGGTTACAGGACCACCTGACATCTAATCCAAGATTCTAAGGTAGTTCAGCTCAGTTCTTTCAAGTTCATCTGTTAAGAGTGTTTGCCATAACATTTTAGAGGACTAAAGGGTAACAATGAGCTGTATTCATTTCTAGTTAAGACAACTTTACAAAAAAAACATTACACTTCATCAACACAGGAAGAGAGGAAAATACAGGATTAATTTAAGTACAAAATAGAGTTAGTAAATACAGACTTACATTCCAAAGAGAGCTCCCCCAAGGTGTGCAGCATGATCAAAAAGTCTCCAGCCTAAAGCAAGCCCTGCAGTGTCAAATGCAATTATGGCTTTTAAAGCCTAGAAAGGAGAGAACATGGAATGGACAGGATCAGTCACAGCATAAAATGACCAATGACAACAGTTTTCTATTCTAGCACGCAGCAACAACTGGGAATCAAAAAACATCCTATGACTTTTATAACAAAGAAATTACTATCAAAAATTGTTTTAAAACTAGAGACTCAGTCTCCAGCTGTATTGTGCTGTCAAAATACAGATGTGAACAGGTACAGAGTAGTGCAGGGTGGGAACATGCCCTTTTCAAACACTCAGTCCCTTCCAATCTTAAAGCTACAAATTCCTCCTGACCCAAGTTTGGGATGTAACAGAAATTACTTGAAAGAGTACATGCTATAAAAGACAACACAAAATATGTAATAGCAACACTCTCATTCTCTAATTCTAATGTAGCTCAGATTTATGTGCACCCATGCTCCTGAACAAAACTTTCTAGTGGATGGAACACAGGAGGGAGCATCCCTGTTATCTTATCTGATAAAAACATTTGTTGGAAGGCAGAAAATCAGGATGGCAGTGAACAACTCCACACCCAGAGCAGCATAAGCTGCTGCTGTACCATTTTCAGGAGACACAAGATTTCACTAAATGCCTCATTTCATAAAGACTGACAGATTTAATGCTAGGATGAAATGGTACTTTAGGCAGGATTTCTTTCCTTAAGCATAGGTGTTAGAATAGAAGCTCCACTGCTATACTGGCTTGTTTAATTTGAAAGCCCATTACAGTACAGGTAAGGTAGATTAAAGGAGCCTGTAAAGCTTAGAAAAACAATTACATAGAAGGGCTAAAATCATTCCAGTGTTTCTACTGCAATGCTGATATTGCTCTTCTTTGCTGTTGCAGTGAGAACTTGCTCATGGCAATGCTCTCTGTGGCTCTGCCTATATTTCCACCCTGGCCACCTTTTTTAAGAAAGATGCAGTTAAAGGGTAGCATGCAAAAAAAACCCCAAAAAAACAAAAACCCCAGGTCAACTCAAACAAAAGTGCAAGAAAAACATGACAACTACATCTAAGAATGTCTGTTCAAATCTATAAGCTTCACTTACAAAAAGTATTAAATCTCATGATCTTGGCATGAGCTGGCTTAACTGCTTTAAGCAGTAAAACACCTTTAAGTAGTGGACCAAAGATGATTAACTTATTAAAGAAAGTTAAGATATACAAGAGAAGCTTTTCTTAAATGTGGCAGTGGATGTGCATAAAAGAACTTAATGAAACAAAAAAAAAAAAGAGTCCTAGTACTTCACACGAAGACAAGTATCAGTAGCCTACTTCTAATTCCAACAGTGTTCCTAAAAGTATCAAAAGATGATAGGCAAAAGAGGAGGCAAATATTCCTCCAGGGCTGGAATATAATCTTGAGAAGTGAAATTTTGTGTTTCTCATCTTGATAAATTTCTCTTTATCTTTTCTTTAAAGACCACGTACCAGTTTTACATCAGCCTGTTTCAAGTGCTGCTATAAAAAATATCACCCATCAGAAAGAAGAGGATGTGTATGTAGGTTTCCTCAGACAGGTGAACCTGACTCTCTCCCAGATTCATTCACTTCTTGGGATTAGATCTGAAACAGACCCATGGAGGATGGAATTTAGGCGAATTCTGAATTTATCACACTCTGCTGTAATGACTCTTGCTAGGCTGCAACAATTCAGAATCGATCCCTGGGACTTCCATGACCCCTCTGCTCTTTCAAAATAAATTTAACAGCCTAGAAACACAGAGGAAGAGCACACATGCTCAGATACTGAAGAGGCAGGGGGAAAATATTTTGAGAGTAACATTTCTTTGAAGTTCAAAAGCACTTACACTTCCTGCTGTAAATGTGAACATAGGAAGAAGTATGATGGCCAGTTTGGCTTCTGGCACCTTCGTACACACGGCTGCAAGGACAGTCATTATAGCTCCTGACTGGAAACACAGGAAAATACATCAAAGCAAGCTAAGATGTTACATAAGGGGTAATATATTTTTCTGCATGTTTTTCTCTTGGCTTTTATTTTCAAATGCAGCCTTGTGGTAAGCCTCAAAGTACAAAGCACTGCAGAAAAGTTCAGAATAAAAATAAAACAAGACACCACTATTTAATTTCAGTATGTGGAATTATAAATACTGGGGAAGAACATCCTTCAAATCCTCTTATGTAATTAAGAAATACCCACTCCCAAATTTAAGATAACAATTTCTGTAAATGTACTTTTCCCCAAGTAAACCCTAGAAATCTAACACGTATTAATCAAGCATAGACACATCTGATGAAGGGAATCATTCTGAATCTTGTACAAAACCAAGGAAAAGAACAGATGGACAGGGACAAAAATCTTTTTACAATGAAGCAAGTAATTGCTTAGACTGTACTAAATTGACCATGGGCTTTTGTATCCCTGACATAATCTCAGTAGAAAGGCTCTGAATGCAGTAAACTAATGCAATATGTGATAACTTCAGATCAGTAAGACTAAGAGAAAGTAGCTTGCTCCAAGTATAGTTCATTCATAAGATAAAGGGACAATACACAGACAGCATTTCCAAAAGTTCTAACTTTAGCACAGCTGAAGTTTCTTTCCTTCTAACAGAATAATGAGAATCTTTTATCAAAATTATTAAGTCTAGTAAGTTAAGCCTTTAAAACTGGCTAATGTCTAGGTTAACCTCAAATTTAATACAAGTGTTTTAAAACATTCTACTGCTAAAAAGACTTGGAAAGAATTGGCAGCTACAGGAGCTCCTCAGCCTGCTTCACACTGCTCATCGGGTGAGACTTTTGGCAGGAGTGCTGCCCTTCCTGCACAGCATGCCCTACTACTTCCACTGGGATCACATGCTGAGTTTGATTGTTTGATTACATTATCTCTTTCCAAAGTATTCTATTTTTAATTAGAGAAGACTGCTACACAATTATGAAATACCATTTCTGCAGTAAGTTACATAACTGATTTGCTCAGGGACAAGAGCTCCTGCTGTTCAGGACTCATTTACAACCCTCAGCATTAAGTGGTGTTAGTTTTGGGCAGCTGCTGCAGGAGAGATAACATATCTGAAGAACAGGCAACTTGTTGCACAAGAGAACCAGTTCATACCTGGTTACTAAATTTTGGTAAAGCTTTCTGGTTTCCATTACCCCAAATATACTCTTGGCTTTTTAAAGAGGTTAAAGAATACAACAGGCTTTCAAATTGGCTTCAAAGATCATTATCAGTCTCTCATATTCCAAGAAACTTACAGCTCCAAGGGATGGTTCAAATCTTCCTGTGGCCATTTTAGCAACATAACTGACAAAAGTGGAGATAACCCCTGAAAAAGAGAAATTACTACGGGAAATGATGGCAGCAATGCAGACCAGTATCACAAAGTACAAATTAATTGTCATCTTTTGTCACAAAAATTCTGAGACTGTATTAAGAGCTATTTTATTTTGGTAGTAAAGCAGGAATTAAAACCAGATACAGTTTTATCATTTCAAAGCCCAGTATCTTAAACCCACCAAAAATCTGTACAACAGCAAAGCAGTACTGGCTTTAGTATAAAGCAATGTGTAGGACTGAACAGTGGCCATTAGCATCATATATTTATTAACCAAGCACAGAGTTTACTTGTATGAACATGTATTTATATTTTTAAAGTGTTGTAAATATATATAGTTAACATTACCAGCAGAAAGGTATACTGCAATGAACTGCTCACAGCCCAGAAGAGAGACAATGCTGCTGGAAAAGCTCCACAGAACATACATATTTGCTGCCATGTGGAAGAGAGAGAAGTGACTAAATGTAGAGAGCAGCATGGGAGAACACAGGGCTCCTACAAAACAGAAAAGCAATGAAGTCAGTATTTTAATTTGCTTCAACTTACACATCATGTAGACTAGAAATTTATCATGAGACACTATAGGCCAATTATGCATAGATTCTCAAATACAAGCTATGTAATAAAACCAGCAATGGAACAAATTTCAAATTGCAAGCAATGCCTTTTGGAAAGGCAGAACATACACCTCAGAGATATGCCAGCTGTAATAACAGTTTTAGTTGCCTACTGGGGATTGCTTCACAAGAAACATTATCTTATGACATGTATCCTATGCTTTGAAAAAGAAAAAAGGTTATTTTATTTATATATATATATAGTGAAAGATTTTTAATACATGAGCAGCCAAATAAAATGAATTTGAAACAAAGATGAGCTCAGAGAAAAAACAGGATTCCTTTTCAAAAAAGCTATTAGCTCTCCTCACTGAAACAGCAGTCTTGAAAATGCAAACAAGCCAATTAGCAGGTTTGAAGGTCAACATTATTTAAAATAGGAGTGTTTGGGGTGACATGCTCAGATCTGGGTAGCAGATATCTTTAGCTTTGGAGTGCATGGGGAACTGGTTGAGTTTCCATGTTTTCAGCAGAAATTCAGAGGATAGCAGGAAGTACCTTCCAAACATGTTTGTCTCCTTGTCCTTTAATTATTTTCTCTGCTGTAGAAATGAAACTCCATTTTTCTGCTGTTAAATATTAGTAATTTTTTCCCTAGGTGATTATCTTCAACACATTTCACACACAGTGAAAACCATGTTGGTGCTTGGGTTTGTTTGGGTTTTCTTAATGTGACTCAAAGCACAGCTTTGAAGCGAGGACTCTGCAAACAACCTACAGACTAGTGCTTGTCTACAGATGAAAGCACACATGCATGTGACTGATGATGGTTCTATCTGCATCCCACAGAACACTAGAATGGCACTATGTAGTACAGTTTATTTTCCTTCTTTGCTGATTTGCACTCTGTCCAAGAAAGCAGTTTGGCTGATGTCACTGGGAAGAGCAACTCTCACCTTTATTCAGGCAGGAGCTGCATCCCACTGCATGCAGGAAAAGGCAAGATAGCAGGCAACAGTTTTGATGTTGTAATATTTAGAACAGCACCAGTTGTGTTTCTTTTAAAAAATCAGATCCATTACTCCTAACATTATTTTCCTCAAACCATTTCCTGCCCAGATGGAATAATGTGTTTGGGCATGACTGAGATTGCTTGTGGGTGATGGAGTAAACCATGTGCCACCTGGGCCTTCTGCAGTGTCATCAGAGGTTCTATTACATGTCTGTGTAGCAAAGCCACCAAAATTATTGCTCACTTACTGGAGGATGGATTCGAGGTGAAATATGTAAACATAATCCGTCGCATGCCAGGCACTCTCCACAAACAGAACACAAAGACATTTGCAGCTATGATACCTATCAAGAGGGGAAAAGAAAACATAAAAGTAAATTACAAATGTAATCCACCATAATGCTTACTGAAAGCAAGTATTTAAAAAGGCAGCTTGTAGAATTGTACTTTTTCTTCACAACTCCATTAAAAGCAATATCCACTTCTCACTTTGTATACAGTTTAGAAAAAGCAATGAAAAATACTGAAAGCTACATTTCTATAGTGGAAGTCTTTCAGAAATATGACATTTAATTGCAACTGTTCTAACATCCAATGTAATGAATCCAAAAGTCCAGAAAGGTCTGTGCTGAGCAGGTTCAAGTTATGGTTTCAAACTGCTATATTCTATTGCAGAGTCAATGAAACAGGAGCCAGCAAAGAGGTCCCATTTCCTGCCCCTCTTGCTGTTTATTTCCAAATGTTTCTTTTCAAATCTACTGCACAGTTGCATTCAGCTGCACAAGAGGAGAAGACTGAGGGAACCATACAAATACACAGCACACATCCTGTCCATTTCTGAGGGGGAGCTTTGGTTTTAAGAAAATTGTTAAGTTGAATTGGCATTGCTAGGGCATAGTGACCTTTGGGTAACACACAGCTTTTTACCTCACAGATGCTACTGCAATCTTACTTTACTTTGAGTAAGAGTGTAAATTATTTGAAACATAATGAAAATGTATTATTTCTTGTTTAAAGTGCCTTCTCTATTTCTATCCAAGCATTTAGGTATTTAAAATGTTTTGTAATAGCTGGAAACATTAGAGGTGAAAATAACTGTTAAACAGCATTTAAGTAACCTTACACTAACAACTTGTTAATACAGATTTAGTAACTACTTAATGTAGAATATGTAGCAGGAGATAGGACTTAGCTATTGCATTCAAATCAAGTTCTCATCAAGTTTGTTTCACACATTACATTTACCTTGGGGATTTCAGCTGGCATTAGGCTAACCAATCAAAACTACATTATAGCCAAAGGAAAGCTCAAAGGCTAATTTTTTGCTACTTGTCATATGTCATACTGCAAACATGTAATTATTAGGCATTTAATTCCCACTTTTCAGTGGAATATATACACCTATTTCTTCTAAAAGTGTATGCTGTTTTTCGTAATTCTTGAGAAAAATATTGCTGGGGGAGGATTCTACTTAATCCTCCACACTCTCTCACACAGATGCACAAGAACTTTTTAAAGGCATACAAAAAATAGTTTGTGAGAAGGAAGTGTAGCAGAAATAGCGTATGTGCAGGTGTAAATTTACACATGCTTTGTGCCCAACAGCCTAACATGGTATGAAAGCCATCTGTTTTAATATACTGTACCTGTTTGCCATATTTCTCTTCCTGTGAATGTCTAATACTTGTAAGCTAACACAAACCTGTCACAGTCCGCTGACCCTCAGTCAGGTTATTCCACCAGCTGTTAACCTGAAACAGAATTGTTGTCCATCAGTGCTACCATGAAGCACTTGCAATTTCAAAAACAGCCATGTAAGCTCATATGTTTTTAAGAATGGAAAGCTTTTGTTTCAAATCTGTGAAGTAAATCAGTTTCAAGTTTTTTTAGCTTTTCAAGTTGACATTTCCTTACTGAAGAACAGCTATCTACCCTTTTCATAAAATAACCAATATGGATGAAGAATTTCTACAAAAAGAATGGGGTTATATCCTTTTACAGAACTCCAATGGGTTTACCCTGCTTGCATTAAACAAAGATCTGGCCCATAATGCTGACTTTAGCAGATTAGCCAAAGTTAGCATAAATCCTGCCTCAACTAAGCCTCACCCTAATGCTGTCTAACATCACACCACCCACCTTTGAGTGATTCCACTTTTGTGCCAGGTTCACTTTTGCAGAGGTGGCTCACAAGATGTGGAATCCATTCCCCCTTGCGTCCAGTTCACCCAGCCCTCCTCCAAGTTTAAAACCCCTGAAAAAGTTTATTTTGAGCGCAGTCAGCCCACAGACAATTGCACCCCCCTTTCCCTTCCTCAGCTATTGTAATAATTTTGGACATACATTTTGTTGCTACCTCAATGACCTTCCAACCATATTAATGGGGACCTCATAACAATTATCTGCAGGTTGGAGGCAGGGGATGCAATGCTGTATGAAACAAAGTATTCACTATTTGATATCAAAGTAACAAATTCATTGCATTTTTGTTTAATTCTCTGGCAAAGGATTTTCTTCAGTATAAGAACACAGAACACACACAGTTTTTCTATATTACAAGGATTATATGGCCCTGAGAAACAACAGGGGGAATCCTGAACTCTTAGAAATAGAACTTACCCGTTGAAGATGGGGATTGGGAGTTTAAGCCTATTAAGAACAGGACAGTTTAATGTTCTTTTTTGGATAGCTAATCACCAGATCTTCCCCTTCAGGTTTTGAAGGAAAACAAAAGTATAAAGGCATAATTATTTAAAAATATTAAGTGCTAATCATAATCTCCCCTGCAGTTCATATACACCAAGCAAGAAAGTATGCTGGGATAAAGGTAATTTTCTTTCTAGCAGCATTTACATGGCTCTGTGTTTCAGATTTTTGACCAAGACAGTACTGATAACACTAATGTTCTACATTTTGGTGAACAGTGTTGGCACAACATCAAAATCTTTTGCATTTCTCGCTCTGCCGCTGCAGGTTGCAACAGGCTGGAAGAAGACACAACCAAGCACAGATATTCCCTATCAAATAATGCCATCTCCCCAAAAAGAGGGGATTTCAGGAGGTTTAACATATTTTTCTCAAGAACTGACTGTGCACTGGTCTTTCTGCAGGACATGGTGAGTCACTCTCTATGCATCACTCATTTTCTTCTCTCTTCTCACACTTACTAAACAATTTCTTGGTGACAGTATTATCTTTACTCCCAAGTTTTCTTGCTTTTCTTTTTCCCCCAGCCCACTGGGGGTTTGTGGGGGCTGTGAGCAAGGAGCCACATGGAGCTGTGCTGCCCACCAGAGTTATCCCATGTGCCCATTTCCACAGCAGTGCTGGTGTGCACCACACACATTAGAAGAACAGCTCCTGTGTGTCCTACCAGGATCCTGAGCCTCTCCAGCCCCACATTCAACACTACTTCCCTTGGACAAGCAGACCTGAAAGAGTATCAAGCCTGGTCTATCACAAGCCAGTTGTAACCTTGAAACAAACGTAAACATACATGAATGTTTAGGTTAGTTTTAAGTACACTTAACTAAAAACTTAATGACTGCTACTTTTAGGATGCCAACTAAATCTTGCAGCACTTACTGTGTTCATGCCACCCAAACTCAAAAGTACTTTTGTGGAAATATAAGCTCTTACAGTAAAAAAGCCCTCTAAAACCTCGTATATTTTTAAGGGTTTAGAGGCTGAAAATACAAATGCATTTCAGAAGCCAGAGCACTGAAAAGTCTTAAGCGTAAGATTAAGAATTTTATCTAGTTCTGTCCTCTGAGAATTCATGTTCACTTTTGAGAGCACTTAAGAACAACATTTAAGAAGAACATTGGGGGTTTTTTTTATGGTGAAAAAGCAAATGTTACCTAGTTTAGACAAACAAATTCCTACTACTGACCTCTCTTTCCTGCAGTTCTGGGTGAAGATGGTATTTTTCTTTATTTCTCCATTATCACTTTTGCACTGATACTGAGTTACAGTTTTCTAGAACTAATTCTATCCATTTGCCTTGCAAGTCAACTTATCTACTGTAATTTTTTGAGAAGCCAATATTTCTCCAAGTTCCAAATCCGACAAACCAGGACAAGTATCTGCTGTACAAACGATGCTCACGCCAGAGGAGAGACGCGGCCGTGCCCCGCAGCTCCGCAGGGATCCGCCCCTGTGCCAGCAGCCTGGCTCTGTGTACCTGCTTTCTGAAGTCGCCTCTCTTCTGCGGCCGCATTTTATCCATCCAGTCCGCTCGGGCTTCCTCAAAGTAGGTCTGGACGCGCGACTTGAGCGACTCATACTGCCAGATGGCGGCGGAGCCGAAGGCCGAGCCTGTGAACTGGGAGACACCGGACAAAGGCTCAGTGAGCGCTGCTCCCCCGGGCTAATGCCACCCCCGGCAACGGGACCTGCGGCACCGCTGACCAGCGGGACCCACAGCACGACACAGTCCTCACGGCTGGAAAACACCCTTAGCATTAAATCCAAATGTCAAGCCGACACCACTGAGCTCACCATGCCCTCGAGTGCCACATCACGCGTTCTCTGAACACCCTCAGGGATGGGGACTCCACCACTGCTCTGGGCAGCCAGTTTCAACGCTTTGCAACCACTTCTGGTCTTTTTTTGCCCCCTAACATCTAATCTAAATCTCTCCTTGCGCATCTTGAGGCCATTTCCTCAGGTTTACCGAATGTTCAGTGTCATGGGATGATGCGTTATCAAAAAGGTTCACAAACAAAACTGGTCAAATTAATTACTAAGTTCACCGACATGGAATGAAACTGGGATACCCTTACAATATTTCCATGGATTTAGTTGAGGTTACTTTGTATTAGCTCAGTATAACGCCACAGTACCTAGCCAACAAGCTGAGGTACTGAGAAGCGAAGCGCAGGAAGGGAGCATTCCCCTGAGACAGACAGGATCCGCTCCTCAGCGAGCCGCTCCCCAGGCGGGCACAGCAGCCGGCCCGCAGGAGCCACTTACCCCCACGGTGAACAGGAGCGGCTTCACCAGGCGGCGCGGCGAGGGGCGGCCGGCGGCCGCGGTGGGCGACGGCGGGCAGAGGCTGCGGCGCCGGGCCGGGGGGACGGGCCGCGCCTCGGCGGCGGCGGCCGGGGGCTCCTCGGGCCGCGGCCGCGCCCGGCGGAAACCCCGCCGCGGCTGCAGCAGCAGCACCGCCAGCCTGCGGGGAAACACGCCGACCGTCAGCACCGCCCGCGCCAGCTGCCTCTGCCCTCCCTCCCCCTCCCCGGCCCGTGCCGTGCCGGCGGTACCTGTGCGGCCGCGGACCCGCGGCGCGGGCCCAGCACCGCCACGCCATGTTGGCGCCTCCCGGAGCGCTTCCGGGGCAGCCGGGCGACATCTTCCCGCCGATGGCGGCGGAGCCGCTCTCTCACCGCACGGCGAAGGCGGGCGCGGCTCCCCTGAGCCCTCCGCATGGCAAAGCGTGCATGGGCGCCCGGATTGTCCCGCTGCCGCTGCGGGGCTGAGCGGGCAGCGCGGCCGGGTCAGGGCCCGCGGCCGCCATGTCGGGTGGGTGTGCCTGCCCTGCCGCCATGATGAGCGTGGCAGCGCTTCACCGCCGCGGTGGGCAGCGCTGGCCCCGAGACACCGGGGCTGCCGTGATTATACAGAATCACAGAATGTGCTGAGTTGGATGGGAACCACGGGGATCATGGAGTCCCACTCCTGGCTCCACACAGGACCATCCCTAAGAATCTCACCATGTGCCCCTGAGTGTTGTTCGAATGAGCTTGAGCTCTGTCAGGCGTGGTAATGTGGCCACTTCCTTGGAGAGCCTATTGCAGTGCTCAGCCACCCTCTAAATGAAGAACCTTTTTCTAATATCCAACCTCAAGCTTCAACTTCAGGCCATTCCCTCGGGTGTGTCGCTGGTCACCACAGCTCAGTGCCTGCCCCTCTTTCCCTCAGGAGGAAGGTGCAGACTGCAGTGAGGTCTCCCCTGTCTCCTCCAGGTTGAGCAGACCAAGTGTTCTCAGCCTCTTCTCATATGGCTTCTCAAGGCTCTTTTCCATCCCCTCCTCCATGTCTCCTTTGGACACTCTCAAATAGCTTAATGCCTTTTTTCTATTGTGCCCAAAGCTCCCCCTCGAGGTGAGGCCAATGAGCAGAGCAGACTGGAACAATCCCCGCCCTGGCCCGACTGGAGATTCTGTGCCTGCTGCCCCCCAGGATATAGTTGCCCCTCCTGGTTGCCAGGGCACTGCTGATTCATATTCAACTTGCCATTGACCAGGACTCCCAGGTCCCTTTCCACAGCACGGTGTCTTTTTCCCCAGTTTGTAGATACATTGGGGTTGTCCCATCCCATGCAGAATCTAGCATTTTCCCTTTTTAAACTTCACACAGTTGGTGATTGCATAGCCCTCTGATTTATCAAGTCTCTCTGCAGGGTTGATTTATTGTACCGTTCTCTGGAAGCCTTATGGAATAGGCAGAGCCTGTTTCTTCCTAACCTGAAGCAGCCTAGGAGGCAAGGTGGAGGCTGGAGCTGCTACCTCAGCATTGCCTTGCTCCCTGTGTGGTTCCACATCACATTGCCACACCTCAGCACCTTCCCTCCCTGGGCTCCTCTACCCTGCCCAGCCACACCTCACCTCATGTCACGTCACCTCACCTCTCTCCAGGGCTGCTCCAGCAAAAGGCTGCTGGATGACCAGATTCCTACCCCAACACCTCCTTCCAAGCTCTTCCCTGTATCTGTATCAAGAATAGTTTAGCCAGCAGAACCAGGGAAGTGACCATCCCCTGGGTGAAGCATGGGTGAAGCCACACCTTGAGTTCTGCGTGTGGTTTTGGGCTCCTCACTTCAAAAAGGACATTGAAGTGCTGGAGTGTGTCCAGCAAAGGGCACCAAGGCTTGAGAGAGGTTTAGAAAACTTGTGTTATGAGGAGTAGCTGAGGGAGCCAGGGTTGTTTAGCCTCCAGGAGCTCAGGAGGGACCTCCTTGCTCTGTACAACTCCTTGGCAGGAGGCTGTAGTACAGATGGGGACAGTCTCTTCTGCCCTGTCTGCAGTGAGAGGATCAGAGGAAATGCTTTAAGCTGAGGCAGTAGAATCAGATTAAATATTGGAAACATATTGTTCCCTCTTCAGGAGGTCAGAACAGACTGCCAGGGAAGTGGTGGAGGTGCTCAAAAGGCATCTGGACCTGGTGCTGGGTGATGTAGTCTAGTGGCTTAGGGGTGCAGTAGCAGTGCTGGGTGGACAGCTGGATTGGATGATCTGAAAGGTCGCTTCCAACCTTGGTGATTCTGTGATTCTGTAGTTATTCACACACACCTGAGCAGGTGCCACAGTTTCCCTGTTGTCTCCTTGCTGCCAGTCAGGGCTCCTGCTCTCTCGCACTGTGCTGCTCTTCCCAGCACCATCTCCATGCCAGCAAAGCTCTGTTGTACACATCGCCAGCTGTTGGGGAGGGAATAGAAAAATCTTATGAGTGCCTAGCAAGTAGTTCTGAAATAGAGATGTTGGCATACTTTGACATAGATGCTGAAAACAGCTATGTTAAGATTTAAGGCCTCTTCTTTTGTTTAGACAATACCAAATGCCACAAATACCAAAGAACTAACAGACATCCTGTCCCAAGCCTGGCAGGAAAGGTTTGAAAATAAGGATTACAGATAAGAAAGCCATATAACACAGTAATTTAGTAGTTCCTATAGGTGGCATGCAAATATTAGAAAATTAGTATATTGTATTAGATTGGTTATTGGAAATTAGAATATTCATCATAAAAAAATACTTATTGTATTGTAAATGGGAAATCGCGCTCTTACCTCTAACCCCTTACCTCTAATCTCTCTAAGCTCTCTCTTACCCCCTTGCTCTTATCTCTACACTCTCTCTTACACCCACACCCTTATAATAAAATACAAACCTAAAGAACAGAAAATAGTAAGCTCCTAAGTCTGTCCAGCGACTGTCCAACAATCCAACCCCCACAGCCAGCCTCCTGAAATTAAATGGGAAAAGAAAACAGGTGTTTGCTTTGAAAGTATCTTCCTGGTTGCATGCACCTTCCTGGGTGCCTGTTTTGCTGTGAAGATACGGGACAGCAAAGCTGCTTACATGCTGCCAGTCATGCCTGGGCCACCAGACAGAGTGCAGAGCTGCCAAAATCCAGCAGCAAAACAAACAGAGGTTTATCTGAAGGGCACACGTGGAGGACGAGAGGCAGCAGTCACGTATCGCAGCAGGAAAAGTTCCGCAGGGTGTGAGGAGCTTGCTCCACAGGAGAGTGCTGTGCAAATTCCAGCTCTGGAGACTGAACTGTTGTGACTGGAAAAGGTTGGGTGACCTGACATAACACAAACTCTGCTTTAGAGGGAGGCTGGCATCCCTTCCAACCCAAGCTATTTTGGAGTTCGTTGTGTGAAGGCAAAGTTAATAGCAAGATGAGAGTGATCTGCATATTGTAATTGCAAGTAGCTATAAGACTAATTAGTTATTAAGATGTTATGACAACTTCAGGAGCAAAGTTAAAAAGTCATATTCTTTAGAAATAGAAGGAAATGAATTAACATTCCTCTTTTTATTTTGTTTCCTGTTTTTTCCCCCTATCTAGTAGTGAAAAGAGTTTTCCTTCTCACCCCAAGGTCAGACTCTGACCAGAGAAAACCTCTGTGATCTATGGTGGGGAACTGCTCTAAGTGGTTTAGTACCGTATTTAAATTTGCATTTTATCTCTTTCTGATTGCACTGGTGGCCATGGGTCAGCCTCAGAATTTGCCTGAACTAAGAAGTGATTAGTAGGTTCAAAGATAGATATTGCTGATCTTAGAAATGTATATATACAAATGAAAACAGTGATGTAATTAATGCTCTTTCTCTGTGACAAAATGAAAAAGTAGTAAAAGAGAGTTTTAACTTTCCCTTTTAGACACTTTTGCCACTCATTTTTGCTTCCAAAGACCTTATCAGGGTGATTTGTTTATTTAAGTGATTTCAATATTTTTCTTTGCTAACCCTTCCTGGTTAACAAAGAAAAATATTGCTCAAACCACGTACATTTTGGCTGTGCTGTTTTTAATATTACAGTGATAATTTTTTGCTCCCCCTGAGGTTTTTTTATCACATTACAGCTCTTACTTGCATATAGCCTGTGTGTGTACTTTATGAAGGATGATGCTCTGGACTTGTGTAATTACTTGTGTTTGGTTTATTGTCATTCTCCTTTGGACAATTGCAATGCATATTTGCTATCGGCTGTGCCATCACCTCAAACTTATAAACATGATACAGTGTGCCAGCTGGTCCTGTAGGGTAGGGTCCATGGAATGGGGGATGGATGTGCTGTTGGAATAAAGTGTTACCTGAACAGTCCTATGGGGTTTGTGCAGTAGCAACAGGGTCAGGAAGGGGCGAGTGAGAGTGGTTCCCTGAGACAAAGGAAGGCCAAGAGAGGAGGAACTGCAGCAGCAAAGTGGCTGCAGAGCTGTGCCAGGCTGCCAGACCTCCTTCAGCCGTGAGCCCGGGAGGTCTGTCCTGCTTTGGGCCATGGCTGCAGTCACAGTTTGCTTTGTTAATGTCACCCACTGCACAGGTGTCCAGCTGCATATTTCTTCTTTAGGATGCATCCCAAAACAAATGCATAAAAACTTCAGGTAAAGCAGCCATTGTGGAAGCTGTAGCAATGTTTCTGCAGTGCTTTATGCTTTGATGGTGCTTGGGCAACTCAGTGGCCCTGACAAAGTAAATTATATGACAGGTTAATCTGAGTATATTTGGTACTAATTTATATAACATTCTGGTAATTTTCCCTTCCACTGACACATTGCTATAGTGGAAAACCATGCCAGATCTTTGTGCAACAGTTGGACAGAGCTTTGGCCCTGGGTCCTTGATTTTTAGAATGGGGCAAAGGTCCTAAAGAGTAGAAAACTTCCACTTAGGTGATCAAATCGGTCCTCACAAAGTGCTGACACTGGTATCTCTCAGGAAGGTAGAGGAAACAGGTTAGAAACATACCATAAAAGTGAGTATCACAATTTATCTTGTTTTAAATTTGTATTGGTAGATATTGTAATTGGGAGATGAATAATATACTAATGCATTTGATAATTTTCATTTTAAAATTAATTTTGAGTTAGCAAACAAGTAACAAATGGATGAAACATTGCAAATAAAAATTAGAGAATTCTTCAGTTGTGTTCTGTAGTTTTGCTCTGTTTGCATTTTTTTGTGGTAAATGTGTACAATAATAAAAGTTCTCCTAAGAAAGTAACATGCAGAATATTCAATTTTTTCAGTTACTTAATGGGACTTAGATTCCAGCTCTAAAGTTCCCTTGTGTGATACATTATTTTGTAGATAGGCATTTTTTTATGTTTTCTGTGTGTGTATGAACTGTTTCAACAGGTTTCTAACACAAGAAATTTTGGGAAACCTCTTGGAAGAAAACTCCTGCCGCAATGGCATCATCCGGTCTGCAGATTTGTGCATTGCTGCTGGCTTTAGCAGGATTCACCACATTACTTGTCACTACCATGTCCAGCACATGGAAAGTTTTGGACACTAAGACAGAGCTGGTTACTGCAGACTGGGTTTCTGAAGGTCTTTGGATGGACTGTGCAGCAACTGCTGTTGGATCAAAGCAGTGCAAGAGATTCCTCTACATGCTGAGTTCAGACCGTAAGTGGTCATGGCATATGTTTATAAAATCCAAGGATGGGCTTTTATTCCTTTTTTTGGACAGCATGTTAGCAGGTTGGGGGGCACAGAGTGCTGTTGTCCCAGAGGCTCTAGTATGGCCAAATCCTGTAGTGGTTGCAGACAGGTTAAAGGGCCTCCATGAAGCCAGTGTTTCATCCTGCAGTTCAGCTCACTCACTGCTGAGGCTTTGCTGCCCTCTCTGGTGTGTTGACATAGAGGTATACAGTAAATATATATATTGACATATATACAGTAAATCTGATAATTTTTCTTTTAAATAGTCTTGGAAGAAATAGCATATTTTCACTCAGTTCATCAATACAAGCAGATCATAGTTCCATGAGCACGGGTGTTTGTTTGTGCTTTGGTGTGAGACAGGAATTATTAGGTATTCCAGAACTGGTTTGATACTTTGTGCTAAACCTGTGTACCTGGGTATTTTTTCTGGAATTTCTCAGAGTTGTCAAGCTTAGACTAAAATCCATCTGTGCAATGGATGCTTCTGTGTTTTCTAGGGTTGACCATGCTAGCAGGGTACTTTATCTGCAGCTAGAGAGAGATGAAATGTCTCAGTAGGGGCTGGAAAGCATTTGTTGAAATCGTTCTGGATTTTAAAAATATCTTTCTGCAAACACTATCTTTATGGTAAAGGATTGGGAATGACTGGCATTGACGTTCTTTCCTCAGCAAACTGAGTGTAGAAAACGTAATACTGTAGCCTTTGGAAATGGTACTTTGTTAATCTTTCTGTCTTAAGCAGAACCTTGCATTTTTTCTTTTACAACTTTCAGTTTTGTGCAGTCACTTTTATGAGTGATGTTAACATAATTTCTTCAAGTCTTCCGTGCTTTATGGGTTCCTGATTGCTGTCACTGCTATTTGTCTGGACTCTTCCAGCAGATTTATTCTGAACGTGCAGTGCTTAAACCTTAAAAATATCACGTGTCACAGACTATGAACCTTGTTTATCTTGACACAGATGTGGACTTCCCTGGAGTCAGAGCTGCCTGTCTGTAAGGCAGATATCTAAAGAGTGAGAGTTTAAATCTCAAGATTCAGCATATTCATGGTCCTTCTGCAGGGGGCCCTCATTTTGGTGGCCTCATCTGCCTTCATAATGAAGATGCCAGTTCAAGACTAAGTATCAGCATACTGTAACGAGGCCAGAGTTTGTAGCCTCAAAAGGAGGTTAATCATGTGCTTCTAAGGATTTTAAAAACATTGCTCATTGCATGAGAGGAAATGTCAGCTTTTCACATCGTCCTGGTACCCATTCAGCTCATCTCCAGGGCCTCCTCTGTGTAGATACCAGGATGCCTTAAGTTTCTGGAAATTGGATGATGAGATGGGGCCAACAGTGATGGCTTCAGTTCAAGGTTAGAGCAAGCCCAAAGGAAAGCTGCCAAGCTGTGGAAGGTGCTGATGGGAAGCTCTCAACACCAACTCTTAAGCCCTGCTGTTGCAGAGCCTCTTGCAGAGCAGTACTGGCTGCTATTCCCATTGCTCAACAAGCCACCATTTACAAAATTTAGTGAAGAGTAGCTGCATGTTCTTTAACACATTGGAGAGTGATTTCCTGAAGGGAATTATTAAAATGGCTGGGGCTGGTGCTGTAGAGGAAAACTCATGCACTTCAGGTCTTCAGTTTAATCTTTCCTGTTTATATGTGTGCTTTATGACTGCCTGTTGAAATACGTTTCTTAACTAAGGGAAGATTTTTAAAACATTATACTCTTTGTTTTTTATTTCTATCCCTGGCAGCACTATAACAGCTAGAGACATTTGATTCAAGGTCCCAACTATCTCACCTTTGAAAGTGCTGTCAGCAGAAGTGATTGCTGAGATCACCAGCATAGCACCAGTGTATGGGTAAATTAGCTGGAAACATTTGAAGGGCTTTTAATGAAATGCAAATACTCCAAGGTACTGGTACAGTGTGTTCATTTTACTATGCCATCATTTTTCAAGTTTCAGTGACTAAGCAGAAAGAAGGAATTCTGTAACAGTCACCTGAGATTGATTCTTACTACACACTATCTGGTTTCCTTAAAAGATTGCAAGTTTAGAGCTGGAGGATCACACTGCCAAATCTGGTCTTGTTTAAATCAATGACAATCTTCTTGGCTGTCATGAGAGCCAAAATGTCATAGTGGCATTGTAACAGCCTTTGGCAGCTGAAGCTACAAACCTACAGCATCAGCTCAAAGTGACCAGTGAATTTTGATGAAAAACAACAAACACCTGCTAGGGACAAGTTATGGATCTCTCAAAGGCTAATCCTTCTGTTTACATAAATGCTGTGGATCTGTTACCATGTTGCATCATAGCAGAATTATTTTATGAAGAGACTCTGACTCCATTTCCGGGAGATAAGAGGAGGTTATCACTGCAGGAGATGGTTAACCCCGTTTGGATCCTCAAGTAGTTTAAAGTATTAACGTGAATGGGTAATGTGAATTGAGTCTACAATTCTGTCTAGCCAACAGCAGAAGCAACTAAACTGAGTTTTACATATGCTTTGCCTAGAATAGCTTTTTTTTTTTTAACCCTAAGGTATTCTAATAAACAGATACAATTTGCTGATAGGTATTATTTTTCTTACAGCTGTTTTTCTTCATAATTTTATTCCTTCTGAGAGAGGTCTATCACACTAGCTCCTTCATTTCCTTATATTTTAATATATTGTACAATTGTACAGTGTGACTGTTTTTAAGACTGAATGGGTTTAGCTATAGATCAATATAAAGTAATATATTAATGGAAACCACTCATCCATAAACCTAATCTTCATGAAAGAAGCTGGAAGTACAGTTGTTGTGGATTTCTTATAGCCAAAACTCCAAAAACTGTGCTTAATTTTCTAAAAGAAGTATAAAGCTTCTGTTCTCAAGCTGTTTTATGTTTGAATCCTCAAGAAAATATTACACAAAAGCTTTTTGATTTGACAGCAATAATAAAATTACAAGCAATTTGTTGACTATCTAAGACAACTAAAATCTAGTTGACTTCAGAAAAGAGACAGTAAAAAATTTGCCTATATTATCACTGTTATAAGGTATTTTGTAGAAATACTGTCTGGGCTTTCTAGGCTGATAAAAAGAATAGGCTCATTTTTCACTTCCTATTGGAAAAAGAATTAATATTGTCATTTTTTTTACACATTAATGTCTTTATCATTAACTGCTCCCACTTCTTATTGTCATGCCCGGTAAGCCTTATCTATGGGGAAAGAGCAAAGAGCAAAGGTAGACTCATTTTGGAGTGAAACCCAGAGATAAAACTGCAAGGAGGCTTCTGAAAGGCTTCACTTGATTGTAATCTAATTATAAGGATATTTAACTGTTACTGCTCACAAGCATGACTGCTCCGTTGGAAATCGTTGGATTTCTTTTGTGCTTGGGTGGCTTGGCAGTTATTGGAGCTACTTTGCCAAATAATTACTGGAAAGTCTCCAGTATCCATGGTTCTGTGATCACAACTTCTACCTTGTTTGAAAACCTGTGGAAGAGCTGTGCAGAAGACAGCACTGGAGTATCCAACTGCAGGGATTTTGACTCTATGCTTGCACTGCCTGGTAGGTGACTTTGTGCAGCCTTGTTTGTATTGCTTAAAAACTTCTTGGCCAAAAAGGCTTATGTTTTGGTAATCTGGTAATACTGGAAAATAACTGGCCAAGAAGGGCTTTGTGGGCTGAAGTAATAAAAGTCTCTCAAGGAGCAGAATGTGTCAAGCATGTTAGGAAAGGCTATAAAATAAGGCAAACTAAATCAGTTCATCAAGTGTTTAACAGGCATTTAAAGTGGGTTGTAATCTCCTCCCTAGCATCTCATGGGATGTCTTAGATACATTTTTTAACTATTTATTTGGAATTATTTTATAGACCTGCTTTTGCAATACTTCATAGCTAATGTACTGTAGCTGGAGTTTTTCATGTAATTGGAAATACTGTTTTTAGCTGAGAAGTGGTAGTGATTTTTGTGAGTTGAGACTGAAAATTTAAATAATCCAAGAAGTACATGATTATATGTTATGCATATGATAAGTTATAGAAGGAGTATATGCTATAAATTAATATATGATTAAGCTTGTTAACTAATGCTAATTACTGTCAGGGCTTGTTAACTTGTTAAAGTCTATTTGGATGTGGTTTTAAATATCAAGAAATTTAGATCTGCTGGCCCCTGTCCTCTGTATCAGCCTTCATCATAATTGTGGTTGTCCTCAAATGCCCAACTAAGCAATATTCTGTGGATAGTAAGCATGCTTATAGACAGTAAAACTATTTTTTATTAATCTTGATTCAGTATGTAGATACTTATTTGGAATAAAAATGCCTTCCTTCTATCTGAATCTGCCCTAGGTGGTGGCTAAACTAAATAGGTAGGAGGATACTCCTAATCTGAAGAATGTGTAACATAGGATTAGTGGGAATGGGGTGTTAAATTCACTTTCTCCCTCAATCTGAAGTAAAGGCTTGTTGTTGACCAGCTCTAATGCTCTCATAGCCATTCTCTGAAACTGTGTCCAGTATTTAGGGAATAATCTGTTCTTTTCATCTTTCAGTCTTCTCTAACAGTTGCTTTTAGAGTGTGTGTGTGTGTGTGTGTGTGTGTTTATGAAGAGGAACATAACCCTATTTAAACTTCTTAGATTCAGTAACATCAGAATCCTTCCATTTGACATTATCCTCTGCAGAGCACTTATGGCACTGCTGGGTTAGTAGGTGGACTTGATGATCTGAAAGATCTTTGCCAGACTTAATGATTCTGTGATTTTATTTGCTTCTTGTAAAAACCACTCCAAGGGCTGGTTTGTAGCTTACTGCCACTGACTCCAGCCAGCATCTTGTCACTGCTGTGTTTACATGGGGTGCTGCCTCTGACAGTAAGTGCAGATTTGGGACATGGGCCCACAGGAGATCAGCATCTGGAGAAAAAAGTGGTTTTGAAAGAACCTGGGGGTCAGAAAAGAACACCATGAGTGTTAAAGCAAACAGATCAGAAGGCAAGAAAGCAGGGCTCCTGAGAGCTACAGATAACATCATGGAGTCAGCAGGAAGGAGAAAAGTGGGGCCAGAAAGTAAATGACTGGGGCAGGCTCTGAAATGAATTTGTGAAGATTAGGTTTGATCTGTTGAACAGGAAATCAGTCCTGCAGTTGAAAAGATGGCAGTATAGTTGAGGGGCAAAGGCAGGGGGAAGGGAAAGGGAAAAACATATAAAACATTTTTAGAAAGGAAAGCTGAAAAAGAAAATTCCGAAGACACTGGATGGTAGTAACCATTGAAAGGACAGCTGGGCAAAGCAGGAAGGAGGAAGAAAATGGGTTTGGTAACAAGATGGGCTCAGCAGACAGTGGGACCTCTGAGAAACATCCATACACTTGCAGATACGCTTTTACCAAGGCAGATTAAAATTTACCATGGTCAGTTCAGGCGTGTTTCAAATTTCCGTTTAGAAGCTTAACTGAAACTGCTGCGAGGATGCCAGGGACTGGAGGGAGGGCAAAAAGAAAAAACAAAAGTGTCTTTGTTACCTCTTATCAAAAGGATGATTTTCCATGAAAGTTTCCTTATTGGCAACTGAGCTATGTGGAAGACTTCTGGGTTTTTCTTTATCTTGGGGAAAAGTCAGACTTGGTTCTTTTAAACCAATTTAATGCTTTTGAGTTCACTAAAACATTAGTCTAAATGACAAATATTTGAAGTGAGGAACTTTTAAAATGCAATATTGCACAAGACTGAAACCATGACTGGCTACTCCATATAGCTAGCCCTGTCTGACTAGTCACAACTAAGTTAAACATTTGATATAACTAGTTTGGGAGGATTTGGGGATAATTTCTTACAATTGGTGTGGACTAATAAAATGAACTGACTTTGTATCTTGTTAAATAAGCTAAGTTTAAAATAAAAATTGAGTTTTCTGAATTGTGAACTAGGGTTAACTAAGTGTGAACTCAGTCAAGGCTGTTGAGGTTACAGTATTGTGGTATAGTTGTATGAAATCCCTTTCCCATGGGATTACAAGCAAGGGTATGCTTGTGTGTCCTGGAAAGATGTGGGGAGTCCCATCTAACACTGCAGGAGTCCCCAAGACCTGAAATGTGAGTTGTTGGACCCTGCTGGGTGATTGCTATGGTGTAAGATCCCAAACCTGAAAGCAGCATTGTTGAGTACTTACCTTACCAGTATCTTCTGCAGGCAAAAACCTTGAACTGTTAGTGGTATTTTGAGGGATCTTTCCACTTTTCCACTACTGTCTTCATTTTTCCCACAAAAATTTAAAATTAGTGCTTAACAAAGCATTAACTCCTCAAGTGATCTTAGCCTGTAATTCTGCTTATTGCTGTCTTTGGTACCTCTTAAGTACCAGTATCAATACTCTTAATCCACATCAGGCTGAGTTGGAGTGAATCACTTTGCCTCCTGTCTCTGTGTGATTTTTGTTGTCAGGATAGTTACAGCTATAGTTACAGAATTAGACAGCAGGTTATCATGGAGGACATGGGGGTGGTCAGGGAGCAAGAACTTGCATGCTGGCATCAATGATGTGAGTGTCCAGCTGGAATCAGGTCTGACCCTTCTCACATATGATTAAAATCATAGAATTGTTCAGGTTGGAAGATAACTGGAAGGTAATGAAGCCAACAAAGTTAGCAGCTGTGACCCTGCAGCAGCGTGGAACTGCATGGTGGCTGCTGCCTCCAGGGCATCTTCTGAGGGAGCTGCTCAGGCACGCACAAACAATCACTGAATTCACAGTTACACCACAGACAGGCCAGCGAACAAAGACCAGAAGGTTCCAGCGAGGTTTACTGCAGAATCACACCGAAGGAGTCCAGGGACAAAAGACCCAAATCACTGCAGTGTCTGGGGTTAAGTATGAGGTCAGGGGCCAATGGTGTGCAGGGGCAGTAAGGGCAGTGACCTACAGGGAGCTGGGGCAGATGAGCACAGTGCTGCAGAGCACTGTGAGGGAAGCTCTGTCTCACTCCATTCTCGAGGCTGTGGCAGACTTTTCCTTGGCATTACCCCAGAAGCTCCCCTGGGAGGCTCAAGGGCCTCCACATGATCCTATGAGGTTGTGACACTTGGCATGTTTATCTCACAACAGAGGTGCCAAAATGCCATTTGACCTGGAGCCTGCCAAATGCAGGGTGCCATTTTAAAGGAGCCCAAAGTCCCCATTTGACCTTTCTTAGGCTGATTGATAATCTAGTCCTGGTTTTTGTGCAATTGATACCTAGATGTGAAGACCAGGTGCTTAAAGGATGCAGAATTGCCAGCATACCAGATTCCCAACATGCCCACAGCAGCTGGAACCTCTCCACAGGAGAATGTCTTAGGGAGGAGTGTGGCAGCTCTCAGATGCACTCACCTCCTGTTTATTACACCAAGTTTGAAGTGCACTGCTAACTTGAGCACTATTCTTTCCTATCCCTCCCTGGAAGAAGCAAAGCTGGCACCTTTCTCCAGTTTCTCAGTAGTGCCAGAGCCTTGCACACCTTGACTATGACCTGGATTTCAGATGTGTCCTGTGCACTCAGCTGTACACGTGTCAGGAATTCAGAAGGGCTTGTGAGCAGAGACCTTTTCCTGCACCTGTAAAAATGACTATGTATATCAACAGGCATTTTCACAGGAATCTATGGGATGAATGGCTTGCTGTAGTTTTTCAGGGTTTACTAAAAACACAAGAGGATTTACTGAGCTTATAAAGTGTAGGCATAGTTCAACTCTCAAATCTGTTTGACTTGAAGGCTGAACACACTAGGGTTTGGAGATTTCTCTGAACCATATGACAGTTGGGCAAGATTCACTCATAACTGCACCTGTTAATTTTGTCAGTTCCTCTAATCACTTTTATTTTTTTCAGCACAAGATTGATTTAATTTCTGTATAGATGCTGATTTGTTTCCTGTTTTTCTGTCCTAGCTCACATTCAGGCATGCCGTGCCCTGATGATTACTTCCATCCTTTTGGGATTCTTAGCTGCAGTACTCACACTGCTTGGTATGAAGTGCACAAACATTGGGTTGAGTGATGAAGATGGAAAAATGAAGTTTGCTGTCACAGGAGGATTTCTTTTTGTTTTAGCAGGTAATATCGAGGCTGAAATGAGACCACTATTGATACTTTGTAAATGAAATAAACTTGCTCTTGGTTTAAATGTGTTACAGCCATTAAAGGAATCATTCACCTGTGTGCTTTTTAAACTTTTTCTGGTAGGTCTCTGCTCCATGGTGGCTATTTCTTGGTATGCTGCAATGGTTACTGCTCAGTTTTTTAACCAACACTACGCTGGAACCAAGTAAGTTAATGTATCTGCCCTACCAAACTCCATAGTGTTAGACAGCTGCACTAACCTCAGCTGCTCCAGGGTTTCAGAACCTGGATGGATCCCATCATCCAGTCCTACAGGAGGGAAAAATTGTATTCAGGGAATCTTTTCACCTCAGAGGTCTTGGTGGGGAGGAAGGAGAATTCTTTTCTGGAAGAGTTAGTGAATGTGTGAGGAACACCAACCTCGCATCTGAGAGGGTTTTGTACAGTGTTTGCATTTCCTTGAGAGACTCAATTAAGTGTGTACCTCAATGTTATGATGAAGAAAAGGTAAAATTTTTAATCTGCTTTGGCATTTAGACCAAAAGAGGTACAAAACTCAAGTCCTGGCTAGAATAAATTACCTCAGATGTACATGCAGTGGAAAATCTCAGGCAAAGCAGCTCAAACTTTGTACTAGTGACCTGCAGAGAAACCTGCTGCCTGTCTTATATATATCAACAGCTTGACATTTGTTTGCCTTATGAGTTAATACAAGGCAATCTGTGGGATTATCAGCTAGTGCAGTTGCATACAAACAAGTTTCAAGGTATAAAAGCCCTTACTCTTCGTCTGATATAAAAGTAACAGTTGTCAAAATGAAATGGCAGCTTATGTCACTCTTATCTGGGAGTCCTGTTTAGAAATGAGGAAAAAGGGTAGAGGTGACTGGGCCTCTCCTTCAGAGAGGGGGAAAAGGAGAAGAAAACATTTTCTGTGGAATATGAGATATCTATAATATACTTCTACCAAGTATATAATTCATAAATCAGTAAACTATACATCATTAGTTGCTAGGATCATATTTGAAGTGCTTTGTAAGTTCCTGCCCAGGAATCAGTTCAGGGAAGTCAGAGGTGAAGTGCTTTGTGATAAATCAAAATACTTTAAGCAATTGCTTTTGTTGTTTGTCAGTTTTCCCTGTGTTTTCAATGAAGTGCTTTGAAAGAAATTGTATTTGTGCAGTTACTTTTTGTTGCTTTATATGCCCTTGAGAGAACTATATGAAGGGTAATAAATACATTAAAGAACTAAAACAGCCATTGATAAGGAATTTCGGTTAGTCGGATAGTTGGTGTGTTTTATAGTTACCTGCTATAGCTTTGGGGCTCCAACATCAATGCCTGTTAATCAGTTACCAGAGGGTTTGCATTCAGTAGCTAAAGGATTTTTTTTTAAATTTTTTTAATATCTAAGCTTCATGTTTAAGCTATTGATTCACGGAGCAGTTCTTGATGAATTAAGTTTGATCACTGGTAAAGCTGGACATGGAGTCTGTGAGGCAGGTTTAAATTCAGTTGCATGCCAGTATTGATCTTCACTCTTAAGAGGCTGGAAAATCTGTTTTTTCTGATTGCATTTTTTTGGTCTGACTTCAGCAAATTAATGAAGTTGACCTCTGCTAATTCTTAGAGGAGCTTCTCCTACAGCTCTGAAGGCAAACTAAGTTCTCCTGCAGATGTCTCCTATATACTTTGCTTTGGTACAACAGCTACAGCATTCTTGTCTGCAGGTGACTGGGGAGCATAAATGATTGCAGGCACTAGGCAATGTGCAATTTGTACTCCTGGGTGTTTTTGATAATGATTCTCTGCTTCTTCCATGTTTGGAATTCCCTAAACCAGTGGAGATCTTGTGGCTCCCATGTGTGATGAGAACACTGAGAGATGTGAACTTGTGTAAACCTCTGAAACCCTCCTGTTAGCAATGAATTCCAGAGTCAGAAGCTTTGACACTTTTAAATAATTGTGTTTCCAATTGTGTTTCCAAATCTCTGGTTCCATGGTACCTTCAATGCAGTCCATGACACTTATTTTGCCCTTATATTGGGTATCTCAGCCCACAGATCTACAGGTGGATTGTGGATACAGTTTTCGACTGATCATAAAAATTTGTTTTCCTCTTTTTATGAAACTCCTGCCAGACTTTTCCATACTCAGTTGTGTCTAGTCTTTGGGACAAATTCATTATCAATTAATTTCTTAGACTGGACTAAGGGATTTCCTGAAAGGTATAGTTTTGTAAAATAGGGAACTGTTCTTATTGAGCCTGGGACATTCATAAATGTCTTTCAGCCATACAACCACAGAGTGTGCTGAATATCCTTTAGGATATCTAAGTTTGAAAACTAGCCCTATACAACCAGCTACTTGTAAGTGACCTAGTGTTGTGTCCATAGATAACTGATGTCTGTGGTCAGCCTTTTCTCAGCATATAGACAGTAAGATCTGAATCATTCAGGTTCACAGAATCATTTCAGTGACACAGCCAATAAAAGGGCAAAATAAGTGTTGTGGATTGCACAGGAAGTATGCCGTTATTATTTATTATCAACGGTTTGTTAAATGTAAACAATTATTTATTGCTAGTTTATGTTACTTAGTACTCTCTGTACTGTCACTAATTTGGCAGAGCAACTCTATACAAATAAGAGTTTTCCTGAGGAGACCCAAAGCCAGATCTGTTCTCTGTTAACTGTTGAAGTGCCTTTCAGTTAGCTGATTTCTATGCAGATCAGAATTTGTTTGCATGGCTTTTGTGATCCTGTTATAAGTTGTTTCCATAAAATCTCTCATGTTTCAGGTATGAACTAGGAGAAGCTCTGTACTTAGGCTGGGCTGGATCTGTCCTTTATATACTTGGTGGGATCTTACTGACCTGCTCATGCAGAGGGAAGGAAAACCAGAATTACAGGTAATCTTGGATTTGTCAGGTGAAGTAGTAGCTGTCAATCACATACCACCTTCTATCTGTGCACTATCCTCTCTCTCACCCCTGGTAGAAATATGTATAAATGACAAACAGTGCTATGCATGTTACAGACTGGTGATGGCAGGGGATGCTGTACCAAACACTTGTACAGGATACTTGATGCAGTCACCTCTAACTTGTATTTGGTAACTTTGGGCACTGCTGACAGTGAAAATGTGCAGTGAAAGAGCAAACTGTGGCCAAAAGAAAAGTATATAAAACCCCATAATGTATTACAATCCAGTTTCTCTGTAGTACTCACTGTGAGTAAAATATTCAAACACTGTTCAATTTGCAGAAAGTGTAAAGGCATTTCCCAAAGCACATGGAATTGATCATTAGAAACATGGGGTTTTTTCTTGTTCTTTATGGAAATGTCTTGTCACACATCAGATCAGGAAAGGTGAGATTTCTGGCCTCAGTATTTAACCTTCCCTGCATTTTTGTTTCAGTCTTAAATTTTGACACATACAGAAGGCCTGTTTTTAAAGGAGAGGGATGAAATAGGCAGAAATAGTAGAGGTCTGTGTCCCCCAGAACTCTAATAGCTTGGAGGCTGTGCTTGAGAGGATTACAATGTGCAAGGAAGAAGCATATCCACTGTTGGTGTATTTAATCTTAGGAAAGTTATATCAAAATGTAGTAAGTGAGTGTTCCTCTGATACTCCATTGCCTAATCTGAAACCATTTCAGCTTTATGGTAATATTTCATCAGCTATATTGGACTTTAGATCTTGCTCACCTTACTTTGATACAAAGTACCAAATGTCCTGAAATGTCCTGAAAATCAGGTAGAACTGAATACATGAAATAAAAGTTCAGTGAATGACAGTTGAAGGGGTTGGGTGAAGATACTTCTGTTTTCTTTCTTTGTCATCTTGATTCCTGTATTAAAACCTGCAGCTTGTACAAAAGTGCTGAGGGCTTCTGCTTTAGGGTCTTGACTAAAATTCCTCAAGGAAGAGCACATGAGAGGTAGGAATTGTCTTGGTTTAGGGCAAATTTGGGGGGAAACTTCCAAAGGGGTTACCCTGCCAGAGTGTGGTTGAGGTTATGAGGGAAATGGGCTGTGCAGCCTATCAGGGACCCCACCACCTATTCCCCCCTTAGCTACCAGAACAGTGAGAGCAGGAGGCCTCTCATTTCTGCCCTGTTGTGAAGAACGTGGGTTGGATACAAAGCTGAGTAACTTCTAAGTATCTGAAACCATGGGATGTGTCTAATACCTATTATTTTCTATTTTTTTTTTCTTGATTTACAGTCCTAAAAAATATACATATTCAGCAGCCCAGGCAGCTTCTCAGCCACACAGGTACCCCAGGAACTCTGAGACCATCATAAGCAACAAGGAGTACGTCTGAGCTCCCATCCTGTGTCACCTGTAGCATTAGTGGGTTATGGACTCAAATAAGGAAGCAAACTACTTCTTTGTTCTGGCTCCAAGTTGCAATCATGTGCCTTAATTTGGAGCAGAACCAGGAGGAGGTATGGCTTTCAGTGTAAATAGGAATGTGAAAAGCTTTCCACAGAAGATGCTGTGATGTGAAATGCTGTGGCATGAAGGTTTTCTGCGTGCTGGTAAAATTTAACCAGAGCACAGTATATGCTGACACTGGAGAGCAATGGTTTCTATTTCAGCTGACTCAAACATGTGGAGCTGATAGCTGTATCTGACTGCAAGTTCATATGCCTCACAGTTAGAAATGTGTTGTTTTCATTAATGTTTAGCTTCCTTCTTTTTTAGCAGCTTAAGCTTTTGACAAGAAATAAACTTTGTTCCACAGACTGAAACAGATTTTTTTTACGAGTGGAAGCCTCTAGTAAAGATATTACGTTATACTGAAATTCTTATTATATATGATAATCAATGTTTATAAAAGCTACAAAAAAATTTCTAGCAACCACTCACCTCCAAATTTGCAGATGTGCAGCAAATTTCTTGTTGTCTGTAATGCAGATACAGAAGATAAACCATACAGAATGAACAAAACACAGCTGGGAGTAGAGAAAGCATCTGGTGCAAAAATGCCTTGTGGTAACTAAGAAAATGATAGGCTGGATTTTTTGTTTTTATTTCTATGGTTTCAGCTTTTTAAATAACACTACTTTAACTTTGAGCAGTCTTTAACTTTGGAAACCTTTACTTTATCTTAATTGTCTAATTCATGTAATTCCCCAGTGATTTTATTTTCTGTCATTGTTCCATCATTAGAATTTCTGCCTTGAACTACTCCACTGCTGAGAGCATATGTTTACCTTGTGTGAGCACTTAGGCAGATGGCAGTGAGCTAACTTCACATTTATGCTTTCAGCAAGGTGGAATGGAATTTCACCCTGCAGGTTCTCAGGTTCCATAACTTGTCCCTTTTAAATTACAAATGTATTCATAGAGTTTGACAAAACTCTGTTTTGAATGACTAATGGAAAGCACATAGCAGTCTAATCAGGAAGTTTCGTGCTCAATAGATAATTTCAGAGGGCGACCTGCAAGCAGTCTCAGCAGAAATTATTTAGCCATGCTGCTTGCATGCAGGAACAGCTGACTTGTAAACTGACACACTAAGGCATGGACTGGGCACTGTTGGACTTAGTAAGTAAAGCTAAAAGGAGTGCTGATTATTTCTGGATTGCCAGTGTCATCTTCTTCCCTCCACTATCATCTGCAGTTTTTGAAGTCATTCCTTTGGTGTT
Organism: Oenanthe melanoleuca; assembly: GCF_029582105.1. NCBI lineage: Eukaryota > Metazoa > Chordata > Aves > Passeriformes > Muscicapidae > Oenanthe > Oenanthe melanoleuca. The sequence goes on along the minus strand of NC_079343.1, from coordinate 2,267,706 downwards.
TTAGAGAATAATTCCAAAGCTGAAAAGGCACTTAGCCTGCATGGTGGGAGCTGAACTCCTTACCATCATCTTTATATTCTGTCCTCTGGATTTTTAGGTAATTTGTGAAGGTACTTTGGTCTAGTTGAACACAGGGAAAATGGCAGAGATAAAGCATCAAGCACTGTCAGTTTCCCATCAAAGGCTGTGTCAGCTCATTAACATGAATTATGATCCAGTAGGTGAGAGAGAAATTCAGAACTTCCTTGTCTGGCATCATGTCTTCTAATGGCATCACTGGGAAGTTTAATTAAGAAACGGGAATAAAATCCCAGTGTGGTAACTTCTTCCTTTGTTCAGTAAATCGTTGCCATATTCAGTTCATTAGGGGAAAATAACTGCTGAAGATTCCATGCCTTTCTCTGGCTTGTTTACAGTCCTTCCAACCATTTCCTGTTTCTGCTGTTATTCCCTGCATATCTACCCTGTTTCCATGCATTACCAACAGAAATTAATTTAATTAACTGAATTAATTTAATGAACCATCAACTCAGTTATAGGGTAAAGTGTTTTGTGTGCAGATAATTTAGGAAGTGATTTTTTTCCTTATTTTTAAAGTATTCACTTTTTTTCCTTAAAGTACTTCACTTTCTTTAAAGTATCTTCACACATCATCATTTTTAAGTCCTTTGCTCAGCGGAGCAGAGTGCTTTCGTTTCTGCAAATCTTCTTCATATCTCTGCAGCTGAGACCAAAATCCTGCATTTGGTTCTGCTACGGGTCTGGCAGCTTTCACAACCTAGAGAACAGGAGAGACACGGTAGAAGCAAGGTGTCCTGCACTTGTGGGACTCATGCAAATGAGTTTTGAACTTAAAATGTTGAGAAGATTTACTTTGGTTTTGATTTGGCTACGGAGTGACAAACAGCTATTTTGGTGAGCTGACTTCACTGGCTCCTGGGCCGGGTTACAGAACGGGCTCATGGGCAAGACATGAGAGCTGTGGATTTGCTGGAAATGGGAAAGTCTGTCACCAAGTGCAGTGACACTGCTCGTGTTTTAAATGATAGTGAAACGTGGTCACTCTCTGCACACCTCAGTCTAAATTAAGCCAATTTGCTATCGAAAGTGATGCACCTGACAAATGGGCGAGGACTAAAAACCCTTTGAGCAGAAGTAGTTAGTACTGGGTTGGCTTCCTAGGAAAGCTGATAGCAGCATAGCTGTGGCTGAGAGCTGCAGGTGCCTGGCATTCAGCAGGCCTGACAGCATGTCTCTGTGCTGTGGGGAGCTGTCACACAGCAGCGAACTCTACTTCGTGTGTCCGTCTTCACTTAGCCTGACTGTGAAAATAATAGAGAAAATGTTCACTAAGCAACCAACTTTGTATGTCTGCTACCTGTGCTTAAAGCCTGTTTGTATTTATGTTCATCCTAGAAATTCCACACTGAAAATTTACTAGGCTAAGCTGGGCAGGAAAAAACTTACAGGGAACCGTTTATTCAGACGTGGCATCTCTGTAACTGGTGACGGGCAGGTGAAAGCACCAAACTAGCTCTACAAGAAGCCGTCCTTACTCATAAGAAGCACTGCGTTTCTGCAGGTAGGGGCTGCCGTGGGTTACCTGGAAGGCGTCCCCGAGCGGGAGGCGCAGGTGTCTCATGAGGAAGGCGGTGCAGACGGCGGCGGAGCGGCTGCGGCCGTTCTTGCAGTACACGAGGCAGCGGCCGCCCGCCCGCAGCGCCCGCTCGATGGCGGCCGCGCTGGGCTCCAGGTGCCGCAGCAGATCCTCGGCCGGGTCATCCCGCACGGCCACGCGGATGCCGGGCAGCGCGGGGAACGGCTGCTGCCGGGTGACATTCACGCAGAAGGTGACCCCCTCCCGCGCCAGCAGCTCCTCGTCGCACGCCGCCCGCGCCGTGCCCAGCAGCAGCGATTCCGTGACCCGGCACAGCTGCGGCATCGGCGGCTCCCGGCCGCAGCCCCGCTGCGTTTATCCGCTCCCGACGGCTCCGGGCGGGTCCTAGCGCCGCCTGCATCGCCAGAGCTGCCTTGGGAAGCTGAGAGCGCTTCCAGAGCCCGGTGGATTCACCCTGGCTGTCCCAGAGCAGCTGCCAGCTGCTGTCTTCTGCGCGGGAATGCTGCTGCTGCGGGTTGGTGCAGGGATCCAACGCTGAAGCTGTCAGGGCAGGTTTAGGTTGGACATCAGAAAAAGATTCTTCTCCCAGAGAGCTGTTGGGCACTGGAACAGGCTCCCCAGGGCAGTGGGCACAGCACCGAGCCTGGGAGAGTCCAAGAAGTGTTTGAACAGTACTCTTGGGCACATGGTTGACTCTTGGGGATGTTCTGTGCAGGGCCAGAGCTGAGCTCCATCATCCTTCTGGCCCTTCCAGCTCAGCATTGGAACGTCATTGCACTCCTCAACTGTGATCCTGTGATTGATCTGATCTCCAGAGCCCCTCGGCGCCCCTTACCAGAACAAAAGCATCTTTTGAGTGCCCAGGAAATTATTTACTAGGCTGGCCAGATAGCACAGTGCTAATCTTTCTGGACTTCAGTAGAACTGCTGGTGTGCTGCCAGGGTAGAGAGAATCTTACACCAGAGAGTGCTGGCACGTTTTGAACTGCACAGGATGGGTGGGGAAGGGCCAAGCCCAGCCAGGTTAGGGTCACATTGGTCAGTGCTGGGCAGGGCCTGCAGGGCTGGTCCCAGGTGCCAGCTGCTTCCTGGAGGCTGAGCTGCTTCAACCCTTTGCTTTCAGGCAAAACAGGAGCATTTGACTGATACTTGCTGCTGACATAAAAACAAACCTGACCTGTTGCAGCAGCAGAGCACAGAGTGCTGGTGTGAAATGCAGTGCCATCCATTAAGGAATTAAAAGTGAGGTACAAGGATGAGCTTTTCTTTGACCATAAGGAAGGAGAGATGTTGGCTCTGGGGCCAAGGGCTCTCGCACATGAGCTCAAGAGCATGGTGTCCCCTCCTGTTAACCAGCACATGCCTCAGCTCCCACATGTAGGCTTATTCATCTGCTCCTTGCTCCCCATGCTCGGGGCTGGTGGCTCAGGGCCCCAGGAGGAGTGGTTCAGGCTGGGATCCTGCAGCTGGAAAGGAGAAAGCTCAGTGGGAGATCCCTGATGCTGCCCATCCCAGCAGCATGGGACAGGAGGGCTCCTGGATTCCTCCACAGCCCCTCTTTCCAGGGATTTTGGACCTTCCCTGGCAGTAGCTCTTGCCCAGCTTTCTATGGCACACCCCTTATTCCCAAGGATTGCAAGGAACCTTCCTGCAATCACTGCCAGGGATTTCTCTGTGGGACAGGCACACTCAATTCCCCACACTGTGGAAAAAAGCTGCTGCCTTGCCTTCCTCTGACAGAGGCTCATCCTCCTCCTCAGTGGGCTTTCCTGGGCCCTTGCAGAGAGTCCCTGGGTGGTGCTTTGTGGGCACCCTCCAGGTCATACCAAAACCATGATGTGTATTTGCATGGCATCACCCTTGCTGTGCCAGGAACCCTCCACTGCTCTGGGTGGATGGCAGCAGCCCATCAGATTGCTCTGGGATTTGCCAGACAAGCCTGGTGTGAGTTACTGGTTTGCCAGTTCCTGCAGCTCATCCCAGCACTGGTCCAGGTGTGGCCCAGGTGACACCATCTCAGGGCACCATCCTTGTCACTTCAGCACAGCAAACACCACTGGGGCTGCCCTGAGCTCACTTCTTAGGCTATGGATGCTTATCCTGCCTGCAGTGACTTAAGGATGGTCATTCCTGCCAGAAGGGTGGTCCCTTCCCAGCAGCCTGCCCTGCCTCTGTGCAAAGGAGGAGCTGGAACAGGGCAGCTGTCACTGCACACAGAGTAGTGTAAAATTAAACACAAGTGCCATCTTCTGGCAGTGAAGAGGTTGCTGCCTCTGTGAGAATACAGTCCAGCTGCAGGGTAAGAGCCTCACCCCTGGTTAGAAAAGGTCTGATGCCAGATTCTGCTGGGCTATTTCTGGTCTTGGTGGCACTGCCAGCTGGGTATGGTGCCAACAGCCCCAGTGACAATGGCAGTCTCCTGTCCTCCTGCCATGCACCTGCAAAGTGCCTGGCCCCACTCTCTGGGTGAGCTCCCAGTCTGTACTGGGCTGCTTCCATGCCCAGGGAAGCAGAGATGTGTGGCTGCTGGGCAGTGGGAGCTGAGCTTGTACCACACCCTACAGCTCCTGCAAGCTCTTAGCACTGAATTTGCAAACATGCAGTGTTCAGTGACATTATGAACTGCAGAAGTGTTTTCAGACACCTTCAGTAAACACCAAGCCACAAGAGGCTGTTATTTCAGATCAAAATTAGACACCAAGGAGGCAAAGCAGGTGACTGGTGTGCACAAAACTTCTCCAAGGAGAAGACCTGTATTTTTTCACTTGTCTCTATTTATATAAATACTTGCACATGGTGCAAATAGCTGTAGCTGCAGAAGAGGAATCTAAATAAACACCTAGTCACTCAGGGGTATCAGTCAGTTTATTAAATTTAGCTGATATTTGCTTCCAGGCAGAAGGACACACTTTTAGTAGTTTTCAGTTACCAAGTCTCTCTTAGACATGAGCAGCTTCCAACACATCACCTTGACAGCTGCATTCACCCACTTCTGGAAGGGAACAGAGCTGAAGCACAAATCTTTCTGCTGCACCAGTTCAGTCTCAGGAGATCAAACATCCCCCTGGCTGCTTTGCTTGCTGTGAGCCCATCCAACAGCTGCACTGGGGCAAAGCCATGGTCTGTAATTGCCACACTTTGTAATGACCAAGGGCTTTTCTGGTTTTTTATTTTGTTATGCCATGACTTTCTGTGCCTCTAGATGAGAAAGAGACAAGTTAGGATCCTGCTTGGATGAGTCAAGCCAGGCTCACCTTGTTCCCACAAACACACATCCATAGAACCCAGGAGCTGCTCCCCTGAACAGGAGTACAGGAATGCAGGCAAACCCCGACTGCCAGCACTGCCATCAGCCCATTAACACTTCCCACATGGAATGAATGGTTTCACTCCTCAGGGCTCCTGACCTGGCCTTTAGCTGTGCCTTAACAAGGGAAAAAGAAAGAAAATGCCAGACTTTGCTTAAATGAAGAGGAAATAATTGCCCTGTAAATACAGATTTGTCTCCAGCCTTTTTATTTATACAAGGATTCAAAGAACATATTTCAACTTTAGATAAACAGTGCAAGAGAGTTACAAGTACCTTGGTAACAGAAAGAAATAGATAACTGTCCAGCTATGCTGATAAGTGAAATAATTCTTACTCCTGCAGATAGAAATGCATCTGTTTAAAGCAAAGGTGGACTTTAGATATTCTGCTATACCTTAGCTCCTACCAAGCCCACTGGAAAACAACAGGCAGCTTGTCATTTGTAAATGAGAAGTAGCTGTGCTCTCAAAGCCTTTTGAGACCCTCACCATTGTTTAAAACATACATGTTATGGCACAAAGAGCAGGCTGGAAGACAGAGACACCTGGAAATCCACCATTTAAGGTTCTCCCCTTCCCAGGGATGGGGTCTTTGTAAATATTTTTTTTTCCTACACCACTACTCTTTCCTGTCAAGTATGAGACCTTTCACACCAGAACACGATGGATCACCACCTTGGTAACATTGAAGCAGATGTTTCTCCCCAGCCAGCCCAGTCCCTCAGAGATCCCCAGAGCAGCCAGCAGCCATGGGGAGGTGTGTCACAGTGTTTCCCAGCAGGAGCAGCCCAGGAAATGTCATCCATCAGCACTGGATGGCCCCAGGTTCTGCACCAGCCCAACCACAGGCTCGGGACTTGTCTGGACCTGGGTTGATTTCAGCTTGTTCAGCCACACCAGCAGCTGTTTAGTCAGCAGTAATTGCAGTTTGCTTTAGTTTAGAGTTGATATCCTGGGGGCTCTCACCATCTCACACAGCCAAACACAACCCAGGCCATCCAATGGCAGCAGCTGGGAAACAACTCCAGGGCAAGAGAGAACAGAACAGCTGAGTAACCAACCCAAAGCAGCAGTGTAGGCTGACCACGACCAGATATAAAAATCAACCCCAGCAGGGCTGAGAAGTGTCACCAGCACCATGGAGCATCAGTGGGTGCAGGGGCCAGGCTGCTGTCCTCTCTCCCCTGGCTGCCTCCTGCAAGGTGCCAGCTGCCACCCCCAGGTCAGGAGGATGTGCAAGTGGCAGCTCAGCCCCAGCCTGGAGGTGAAGGCATCAGGAAGGTTTCCCTGCATAACAGATTTTACTGTTTCTTTGAGGTTTTGCCTTATTAATTTGCACTACCAGGTTTTTTTTTCTTGTAACAGAACCACTAGTTTGGGCTATTAAATTGGTAAAATATAAACTGGATAATCAGTAAATTCCTGGCTTCACATTTAAGATGTGAAGGGGCCCATAAGAAGCTTTTGAGGATAACAGGCAGACAGCAAAAACTAATTGCACAGAAATGGAAGTGACTTTCAAGCTCCCATTCTGCAAAGCAAAACATTGACCTCAGCATCCATGTGTTAAAACCCCAACCCAACTGTGTTTTGAAGAGGGTACAATATTTTATTCTTCCTCCCTCCCCCCTGCTCTTTTTTGCTTTTTTCCTTTGGGTGTAAAACTTCTGCAGGATTGGTTGTGGGGATTGCTGTAATTGAAGGTTAAATTTTGTATTTGCATTCTGATATAAAAAATGAAAAAGAAAAGCTGGAACTCTTTAGAGCAGTTATAAAACATGTGAATTTACTGTATGTCTAGGAGTAAATAAACCCAGACAAAACCACACTTATCCTCTCCAGGGCTCTGATGGGTGCAGTGGCACTGTCTGCCCTCCAGCCATTGCCCAGCAGCCCAGTGTTGATTTCTGACACCTGGCCAGATCAGGTGTGATTTAGCTTTAGGAGAAGGGGAGGCCAAGGCAGAAAGGATGCACAGTCAGTGACATTAGTCACTGTCACCTGGAGAGAGAGGCTGGTCAAAGCTGGCCTAAAATCTCTGCCAAACCTCAGTGCCTCAGGCCCAGGGAGGGCAGGAAAGGAACTGGCTTTCAGCATTACCTTGCTCATGTCCTCATCTTTCCTTAAATTGCACACTTTAGAAACTGCTAATGTTAAAAATGGGGGTTTTCTCCCCCTTTCTCAGAAAACAGCCAAACCCCAACCCCATAATGTTTGCTCAGCCCAAAGGCACATCTCCTCTGGCAAGAGAGAGAAGAAATGCTCAAATGCTGTGCAAAAGCAAGAGACAGGCCCAGCTCTGCCCTCCCTCTCACCCCAATACAAACCCATCTGAAGCTCAAACCCAGCCTGTGTGTGCTCCTGCCCAGGCACTCACAGTGGCTGTGCTGGATCCAACACCTGCTACACCTGTGGCTCCAGCCCACCCTTGCTGCTCACCAGGCACAGAAGCCTCTGTGTGCCCCAGACACACAGCTTAACAAGCACAGACACTACTACAGCTATGTGAGGACATTTATAACTTCACTCACCATCCCCAGTCCCAAAGCCTGGCACAGAGCCCCCCCCCCCAAGCAATCTGGGGTTAGGGAGCTGGCCACATCACCCAGAGGCTGTGAGTGCTGGGATGGGGCAGCAAAGGCTGAGCCTGGCCCTCCCCTGAGCCAAACCAGAGCTGCAGGTGGTGCCTGACCTGCTGGCTCAGCCTGTGCCTGCAGGGTTAGGGAAGGTGTATTGGATGATGGGGAAGGAACAAAGTGGGAATCCATTAAAAACCTGCAATGCAACTGCAACAAACACAAAAGGTAAAAAGAAATCCCAAACAAAATGTGTCCTGTCCTCACATTCCCCTGGTGGGTGCTGCCTTGAGCCAGTGCTCTGAGTAGGGGCCCAACCAAAGCTCCAGTTAGTAACACATCCCTGGTCTCTCATATTACAAAAAAACCAAAAAAAAACAAACAAACAAAAAAAAGGGATTCCTGTCTATGGCTGGGGCCAGAGAAGGAGGAGGCAGCACAACTGTCTGTCACACAGAGAATCTCACTGTGCATATTTGCATCTCTCTGTTACCTACAATGGTACTGCACTGCAGGTACAAATTGGACCATCGTTACTTGGGTAAAAAATGGCTTTCCAACAAGCATGCAAAGAAAAAGTACCCCAAACCCCAACCCCCAACACTCATTCCCAGTCACTTAGATGTAGGAAACCTACATTTCAAATTGTCGTCAGCTACGAGCTCTAGTCAAGAAACCCACTTGTGACCTTTCCAAAGGAAAAGGGAGTCCTGCATTTCTGGGTCCAACAGCCCAAACTCTTTCAGCTCAACCCACCAAAGCTGCTGATGCTCCTGCACACGCCCCTGGGAGTGCAGGGCCACGTGGCCAGCTGGAAGCACAGAGGGATCCCAGAGCCCTGGATGCAGCCCTGGCCGTGCGAGGCTCCCGCTGTCTCCGTGCTCACACGTGCTGGTGGCTCCAGGAAAAGGGCAGGGCTTTGCATATTCCACTGCCTGGAGGGCTGGGCACAGCTCCCTGCAGCCCTCTGCTCTCAGCCCCGAGAGCCAGGCTGTGGCAGTAACAAAAGTAAAACAATGAGGTATGGAAAGAAGGGCCCAGCACTGGGGAAAGACCAAGAAAGAAGAAAACAGCTTGAGCACTGCCAGAAATAGCAAACAACTGAAACCTTCTGAAAACCTTTTTTTTCTCCTCCCTTTTCTTGTTTTTTTTTTTTTTTCTTTTTTTCCTTTTTTTTTTTGCCAAGGTGAATTAAATATGTCCTTTGGTTGGTTGGTTGGTAGGTTGGTTGGTTTTGGCAAAGTGAAGCCTCAGCTGCAGTCTGTTCCCTGCTGTGCCGGTGAGTTACCGCCACAAGTGCAGCGGGAGGAGGAGGAGGAGGAGGGAGGCAGAAGGCAAAGATGTGCTGCTGGCCCCACTGACACCGTGTCCAGACTGCTTGGGAATGGCGTGTGTTTCTGGCTGCCTGGTGCTGGGGCTCTTAGAAAGTCTTTTGCCACAGACGTCATCAGGACAGCTGTCCCCGCTGCCGGAGCCGCTCACGTCGTCACCTGCGGAGACACAGCGGGTGAGTTCACACTGTGAGGGACACCTTCCTTTCCTTAGGGAAACCTTCCCTTTCCTTAGGGACACCCTTCCTTTCCTTAGGGAAACCTTCCCTTTCCTTAGGGAAACCTTCCCTTTCCTTAGGGACACCCTTCCTTTCCTTAGGGAAACCCTTCCTCTTCCTTATGGGAAACCTTCCCTTTCCTTATGGAAACCCTTCCCTTTCCTTAGGGAAACCCTTCCTTTCCTTAGGGAAACCTTCCCTTTCCTTAGGGACACCCTTCCCTTTCCTTAGGGAAACCTTCCCTTTCCTTAGGGACACCTTCCTTTCCTTAGGGAAACCTTATCTTTTCCTCATGGAAACCCTTCCCTTTTCCCTAGGGAAACCCTTCCTTTTCCTTAGGGAAACCCTTCCTTTTCCTTAGGGAAACCTTCCCTTTTCCCTAGGGAAACCCTTCCTTTTCCTTAGGGAAACCTTCCCTTTTCCTTGTGGAAACTTTTCCTCTTCCTTAGGGAAACCCTTCTTGTTCCTTATGGAAACCTTTCCTTTTCCTTAGGGAAACCTTTCCTTTTCCTTATGGTGGGCAAGGCCTTCCCCTCACTGCAGCCCTGGGGGGATCTGGCCACCAGCCCTACCCTGGCCAGTCCCTCCTCTCTGCATCCCTCAAAGCTCATCCCTGACCTGCTGGCTTTAATCACCTGCTGCTGCAGCAGCAGCTGGAAGCTCTGGAGCAGACAGGAGCAATGACCCTGTCAAGGGCTGGGGCTGGAGACATCCCTGCAGGTTTCAGCAGGGCTCTGGGAACAGCACAGTCTCCAGCCACCCCACCAGCTGGCTGCACTCGGGCAGCCCCAGCCACAAGCCAGGTGCCACAGCCTGCCTGCCCCAGGGCTCAGCAGCAGCACCTGCAGGGACACCAGAGCAGCTGCAGGGACACCAGTGCAGCTGCAGGGACACTGTGCAGCTGTAGGGACACCAGTGCAGGCTGCAGGCACACAGTGCAGCTGCAGGGACACCAGTGCAGCTGCAGGCACCAGTGCAGCTGCAGGGACACCAGTGCAGCTGCAGGCACACTGTGCAGCTGCAGGCACCAGTGCAGCTGCAGGCATACCAGTGCAGCTGCAGGCACACTGTGCAGCTGCAGGGACACTGTGCAGGCTGCAGGGACACCAGAGCAGCTGCAGACACACCAGTGCAGCTGCAGGCACACCAGTGCAGCTGTAGGCACACCAGTGCAGCTGCAGGCACACCAGTGCAGCTGTAGGCACACCAGTGCAGCTGCAGGGACACCAGTGCAGCTGCAGGCACACTGTGCAGCTGCAGGCACACAGTGCAGCTGCAGGCACACCAGTGCAGCTGCAGGGACACCAGAGCAGCTGCAGGCACACCAGTGCAGCTGCAGACACACCAGTGCAGCTGCAGGCACCAGTGCAGCTGCAGGCACACCAGTGCAGCTGCAGGCACACTGTGCAGGCTGCAGGCACACTGTGCAGCTGCAGACACACCAGTGCAGGCTGCAGGCACACCAGTGCAGCTGTAGGCACACCAGTGCAGCTGCAGGGACACCAGTGCAGCTGCAGGCACACTGTGCAGCTGCAGGGACACCAGTGCAGCTGCAGGCACACTGTGCAGCTGCAGGGACACTGTGCAGGCTGCAGGGACACCAGAGCAGCTGCAGGGACACCAGTGCAGCTGCAGACACACTGTGCAGCTACAGGCACACTGTGCAGCTGCAGGCACACCAGTGCAGCTGCAGGCACCAGTGCAGCTGCAGGGACACCAGTGCAGCTGCAGGCACACAGTGCAGCTGCAGGGACACCAGTGCAGCTGCAGGGACACCAGAGCAGCTGCAGACACACCAGTGCAGCTGCAGGCACCAGTGCAGCTGCAGGGACACCAGTGCAGCTGCAGGCACACTAGTGCAGGCTGCAGGGACACCAGTGCAGCTGCAGGCACACAGTGCAGCTGCAGGCACCAGTGCAGCTGCAGAGACACTGTGCAGCTGCAGGCACACCAGTGCAGCTGCAGGCACACAGTGCAGCTGCAGGCACACTGTGCAGCTGCAGGCACCAGTGCAGCTGCAGGCACACTGTGCAGCTGCAGGGACACCAGTGCAGCTGCAGGCACACAGTGCAGCTGCAGGCACACCAGAGCAGCTGCAGGCACACCAGTGCAGCTGCAGGGACACTGTGCAGCTGCAGGCACCAGTGCAGCTGCAGGGACATCAGTGCAGCTGCAGGCACCAGTGCAGCTGCAGGCACACCAGTGCAGCTGCAGGCACACTGTGCAGCTGCAGGACTGCCTGCCCTGTCCCCCTCTCCCCTGGCCACTCACTGGTGTCCTGGAAGTCCACGTCGTTGCCGACGTTGGCGTTGCCCAGGCGGTTGGTCATGATCTTCAGCTGCATGATCTGCTGGCGGATGGTCATGTCTGGCTTGGTGATGTCCACCTCCACCTCTGGGTTGTTGATCTGGTTGGCCAAGCCATCCCCCATCACTTCAGGCAGGTAACTGGGAAGGAAGAAAGAAGGTTTAGGTGTCTCCCCCCAGCTCAGCTCAGCTCTCCCTGCAGACACCAGGGGAAATCCAGGCTGTGTGAACCCCAGGGGCTGCAGTCAGTGCCACTGGCTGTGGAACTGCCTCTGTAGCTGTGTTTGCTGGGAGACTGGCACTGAATGGCCCCAGCCCAATTTGACCAGACAGGCTCCCAGGGAAGCCAAATCAGCTGGGACCTGTCAACCAGGGCTGCACTGCTGCCTTCCACAGTGCCCTGGTCCTGCTCCTGCACATCTGGGACACTGCTGGCAGCAATGTGAAATATGGAAGAACTGAAGGTGTTGACTTCAGGCTGGCAAAGTCAAGCCCAAGAGGTCTGCAGAGAGAAGAAAAGTGCATGTCCAGCAGCTGGTAATGTCCCCTCAGCCATCCTTTAACCTTGGCTGGGGTAGGAACTGTTTCTGTAGCTGTTTGATGTCACCCAGGTGCCCCCTCCCAGAGGGAACAGCATTTCAGAGCAGGTATGGACAGAGAGATGTGCATGCAATTCTCTGCAGCAGCTCTGGAGCTTGGGTGATAAATCCAGCCCTGCTGCCTTCTGGGTGCATGCAGAAATCAAAAGTGCTCCTTCAGTAGAAAACTACACAGTTATTTCATGGTGAGTGCATTTCAGAGCTTAACCCTCAACAAAATGACACCAGGCTTGACCTTCTCAGGTATGAGATTTTCCAGAAATCTGAACAAGTGGGGCTGGCTGTGATGATGTGTAAGTGCCTTTTCAAACTCATCCTCTCAGGCCAGATTGGTGCTCCTGGCACTGTGACCCACTCCATACCTGCCCTTGGTCATCCCATTCCAACATTTGTCATCTGATGCTGAGCTGGACATCATTTTTTTGCTGCACAGGCTGCTGGGCAGGGTGATCCAGTATGTCTTGAGAGCTGTCAGATTCCCTTTGGCATCTAAAACCTGTAAACAAAGGGGATGCTCAGGGCCAGGAGAGCTCTGGGGTGCCCCAGGGTGGAGGAAAGTGCAAGGATTCTGCCTGTTTTTTGTTTTACCATCACAAAATATGTTTTTATGCAAAGAAGGATTTATCATCAACCTTCCCCTAAAGAGCAATCATCAACCCAAGTGCCCAAGGCTAAAGGTTACATGCCAAGGACTGTTCCAGTACCACAGGAACAACCAACCAGGAGAAAACCACCAGACTAGGAGCCTCTTCAGCTAAGTCTGGCTCCAAATCCCTGGGAAATTTGTTATCAGCAACATGAACCCAACCCTGTGCAGAGGCAAGAAGACCAGGTCTGCTGGGGCCACACCAGCACTGGATGATCTGATCTTCCTCAGAAGTGCAGCTCAGCAGCCCCCAGAGCAGTGTGACCAGCACCAGCTCCAGACACAAACCCACCAGCATCTCCAGTGCCTGTGCAGAGGATTTGGCTTCCAATGTCACCTTCCCTCTTCTCTTCTTGTCCTCACTACTGGAGCCTTTTGTGCTGATTTTGGGATTTCCACAGCCCTGGAATACCTGAAAAACAAACCAAACTCTCTATCCCATGTTTTGATGCTACTCCTTTAATTATTTAACACTCCACAGTCATGGGTTTTTTTTCCTTCTTAAGCATGTTTATCCTTCCTATTGCCAAGATTTTCAGAGATTCTGGCTTAGTTTCTAGTGCCAGATGTGTTTTCAGCACATTGTAACTGGTTTTGGTTACCACTATCAAGCAAAATATTCAGTAGTAACACATGTTTTTGGATGAGCTGCCAATATTGATATTAAATTATTTATAGCAATTTTATCTGTTCTTCTTATGAATGGAAAATAAAATGCTGGGAAGAACATGATGGGAGCTGCTCACACTCATTACATCAGTGGTGTGGTTTTCAAGACTACAGAGCATGGGAGCTTCACTGATGGACAGCAGACTGATGTGGGACTACCCCCATGACTCCTGCAACCAACATCCACACTTGGGAAATCAATGTGCCTCCAACCAGGGCACTGCAAGCACAGCAGGTGTGCCACAGTCTGTCAGACTGGATGTTTCAGGGGCAAATGAGGCAGCAGAACTGATGTATCTGTTATCTTCAGGTACCTCCTACCATCCTAACTACCTGTCCATGTGGGCTGTGTAGCCAGAGGGCAGCAGAAGCACTTGGAAGGTACAAATCCTCAGACCTGGCCTCTAGGATGAGGGGAAGGGTGTCCTAGAAACAGCTTCTCCCATCTCTGCATCACCAGTCCAGGCAGCTGCAGATCACCAGGGCTGGGCAGCTGAGCCTCACAGGTGGCAGGAGAGCTCAGGGGGCCAGGCTGGGCACAGCTCCAGAGGGCAGGAGGGACTTTGCACTGCCAGTTTGGGGCACAATATGCCAGCCTTTCCAAAGGAAGCCACCTGATTTGAAAAGAGGGCTCCAAGCTTGTTGTGGCTGCCAGGGTCTGTCAGAAGCCATTGATAAATGTGATTTGGCTGCTGTCCCCTTTCAGCAGAGCAGTCAGACATGCTGTGCTGGCACAGCTCGTGCCACCTGCTGAATGCACTGCCCCAGCTCTCTGACAGCCAGTCCCAGCCTAGCCCAGTCTCCTGTCTGTGTGTCTGAGGGACTTCAGCCCCCAAAGGTCCCTCCTGGGGTGCCCTGTCCTGCTGACCAGCTGCATCTGACTTGGATCAGCACCAAGCCAGTTTGTTTGTCCATCAGCCTTGTTTGCTCTGTGTAAAAAACCCACCCTGAAAACTGCATGTGGAGCATTTTCTGCTTGGTTCTACCAAAACAAAACCTTGCTTTCACTGCTGTATCTTGCTGCCTATTGCTGCTGTTGGCAGATGGCCTCTTCCCAGGAGATAAAGTCTGGGGAGGTGTCCAGGACAGGGGCAGCTCCAGCACAGTGGGGTACCAAGGTGAACCTCTTGCCACTCTAAATGCTTCAGGTGAGAAATGCAAACTCGTGCTGGAGAAAACACAGCTCCAGCAGACTGAGGGGTCAACAGTCTCCTGAAAAATGAGAGCAAACAAGTCTCTGCAGGCTCTGTTAGCTCCTGCTGCCTGAAATCCATGAGAGCCACAGGGAGAAGGGGAGGTGTGAGGAAGCAGGGACAGTGAACAGAAGGCTCAGTACCACAAGTGCCAGTTTTAGCCAGACCCCAGGACAGCCTGGGGCTGGGGGTGGCACTGGGGCCAAGGGCCACTCCTGGCTGTCTCACAGAAGGCATTCCATGTGGAGGAGCACATTCCCTGCAGGTGGCCCAGGTACAGCTGCAGGGAGAGCTGCAGATTGAGCTCCAGCTGCTGAGCTGAATCTGCCACAGAACAATGGCACAGAGGCTGTGAAGTGCCCACCCTTTGTGTAAGAAGGGCACAGGGACCTGTGGCACCAGCTGAGAGGCACTGAGAGAGCTGGGTGAGACTTCTGCATGCTTGGACTGTGAGGGGATAACCCAGGACCTTGCTGTCCTCAGAGGCACCAGCTCAAGCTTTTTTTGTGTTACTGTGCTGTGAACAGATTGCTTTATGGAAGGAGAGATCTGAGAGTGCCATGGGAAATATGGATGGAACCAGTGAGGAGACCTGGTCTGGCTGTGTGAGTGGGGTGTGCAGGAGTCAAGCAGGGCCCCAGGGGTGTGACCTGCCACTCTTAGGGGCTGCAGTGACAGCCTCTGATGGTGGCAGTGTGGCTGCCAGAGTGCCTCCTGACTGCTCACACTGGGAGGTTACCTTAGCAGCAGTGCCCCTGGCCTGGGCAATGGCCTAGGCTCTGAGATGGACAGTCCTGAACTCAGCTGACAACATCCTTCATCTGATGGCTGTGCCATGCTCAAAAGCAGAGCTCAGAGCTCTGCAGCTCCTCCCTCTGCTACCTGTGCCAGCAGCAGAGTGCTCCGTTCACCTGGTCACCAGGTCATGCTGAGGAGCCCATCAAACATGGTTGGTTGCTCCAATCAAACACCAGTTAGACTATTTAGCCCCTTTCATTTCACCAGATTTACTGTATTCCCTTGGAAACACCTTTCTTTGCAGATGGGGCTATGCTTTCCCACACCATGGATTTGCTTTTATGTGGAAAACCTCAGTCTCTCCTAATGAGGGAAGAAAGAACATTCCCTTTCATGTCAGAAAAGAAACCTAACCCAGTGCTTGGGTGCACACTGCTGCTGGTGCTTTGATGTGTGCCAGTGAATTCCTGTTTGCCAAGCAATACTTCTGGCCCTTCCCTTCTCCAAAACTCAGTTAGGACCTGTCCCACTTCTTTCATGTGCATTTCTGCCCTGACTGTGGGATAGCTGCAGGACCTGGGGAGTGTCTGGGCAAAATGCAGGAGCCCTGCAGGGCTGCTTTTGCTCCCAAAGCTTCTCTTACCTGCAGCTACACAGGTGACTGTGGTTAAGTGGATAAATATACTAAAAATAGAAGACCAACAGAAGAGACCTCCATGATACATACTAGAAGACAGGTGAGCCTCAGGAGAGCCTGGTTTGTACTCTCCAGATGGACTGCCAGATTGCAGCTCTGTCCCATGGTACAACTGATAGCCCAGTATTTCCACTGCACAGATCCCCCTGAGGCAGGTTAAAGCAGCTGCCTCCTGTCACTGGGGACTGTGCACTTCATGCAAATGCCTCAGCTCAGCCAAAACATCTCAGAACTCTTCAGCACAGAGGCCCCTGACAGCAAATGGCAATGGCCCCTGTCACTGTGCATACAGTCCCACCTCCTGTGCCTGAACCCAGAGGAGGCAGGGAGCAGGATTTGGAAACACCTGCAAAGGTTTTTGCCTGTGTCAGATGGGTGGTAGGAAACCAAGGTGATTTATCACTAAAAGACTGGGCATTGCCCTCTTTCACTCTTCACCTCCCCCAGCTCAGCTGAACAGCGAGCACAAAAGAGCATTTGGTCCTGGCAGTTGCACATGATGTGTCCTCAGCCAGGCCCAGGCACACACTCCTACCTTGCTGGTGATTGAATCTTTGTTTTCCTGCAGGTTAGAGATGGCTTCAGCAATCCTGACGTGGATGGTGCCTATGACAGTGTCCACGTTGTAGGGACCGTCGATCCTATCAGCCACCCCCATCAGGGAATCTGCAACAGGCACACACAGCTCTCATCACCTCTGGGCCAACCAGGGGCAGCAGCAGCTCCTGCTGCCTGGGAGAGGCTGCTGGGCCCTTGGCAGCCCAAATTGTTGGGAGATACCTCTCCATGTCCAGCACTGCCCAGGTGCACATTTGTTTTCCTCACTTTATATACGTAAAACCACCCTCTGAGGCAAAGGAGAAAATGGTAAATACACTTTGGGCAGAGGGTTCACCCAAAGTAACCAGCATTTCCCTGGCTGATACAGAAGGGAAAACCAGAAAACTGGAGCAGAATTATTAAGAAACACAGCAATACTTGGCCCTCACCCTCCTAACTCAGGGCATGACTTCAGCAAAGCACTGCAGCCAGGAGAAAGTGGGAGAGTTGGGGTCAATAAGGTGCCAGAGCTAGTGGGAAATAGTTTCTGTGGAGTGAGAAGTGAAGGAGTGAGAAAAGCACTAATTCTTCTCACCTTCACCTCTGGAAGGACAAAAGCCAGGGAAATATCAGGCTATACAGGTACAGAAGCAGACCAGTATGCCCACAGCTGAGTGGTAAACAGGACAGGGAGTGACTCCCAGCTCCTCCTGGAAAGCTCTGATGTCCAGGCACTCCCACCTGGAAGCTCCTGCTTGGATGGCTGCTTTGGGACTGTGCTTGGCTTACAAAGAATTGCCAGAGACAATTCTCAACACTCCAGCTGGGTCTGAAGGAAGGACAGCCTATATGCTCCCAATATAAGAGGAAAAATTTTGGTAACTTTTTTTGTAATCTAGGAAATAAAATCTCCTGTAACACTGAAGAGCTTGTAATTTAATTTTGTTGCCACTCAGGGGTTGTGGTGTCATCTTTGAGACTGGATTTCACACAAATAGTGCCTTGCAGAGGCACTTATCTTGAGATACAGACATTTAAATCAAAGGTTGCACCCCTAAATAGTGATAAATTATATTTGACCCACTTACTATAAAAAACTCCCTTAATTTGCCCTGCCCTGATTTTTCATACTGAAAGAGTAACTCTGTATTTAGTATAACAAAATCATCTCCAGCTACACAGAAGGGCCTGGAGAAGGGTGAAGGAAGGACATCACCAGGGAATTGCTGCCTTTGACTCCACAATTTGCTCCTGTCCTTGATCACTTTGTGGCCTCTTGACACTGAAATGTACAACTGCAATTTGAAAGAAGCTCCAATTTCCTCCCAGCCATCACCCCTTGACAGTGTCTCTCGGGAAGAGGAAGCCAGAATAAATGCAAAATGCACATGGAATTGCTTCCCTGTCAATCAAGGAAAACTGTGCAGTGATGTTTGAGGAGGGAGGCTGTCATCCTGCCAGGAGAGAGGCAGGAACAGTTGGCTGGCTCTGGTCAGAAAAGCCAAAGGGCCACTGACCCCCTGGGAAGGGCTGATTCCTCCCTGTCCTTTCAGCAGGCTCCAGCTGCTCCCACAGGGAGCATTTCCAGCCAGCTGTGGCACAGCTGGCACGGACACCTCTCCAGGCAGCAGCCAGCCTGGCTCTGCTCTGCCTCCCTCTCATCCTGCACACCCCTGGACAGGCAGGTGACTCTCCTTGACTTCAGCAGGGCTTTTGTTCTGCTAGGAGATAAAACCAGCACTGAGAGATAAAAGAAACAATGGGAAGGATTCCACTGATTGATGAATGGAAAAAAATATTTGCCTTTACAAACAAACTGTAGGTTTGCTGATAAATGAAACTGGATATTGGAAGATGAAAGAAGCAATGGGGAAAACTATGAATTATGTAAGAATTAAAAATTAAAAGGGAGGGTTATACATTAGAGGGGAATCTCAGGTATCAGGTGTTTTGGGAAGTCTGTGCCTCTCAAGTACCTCAGCCAGTGGGGAAAGAGAGAGGGAAATGTGGCAGGGAAATTATGACAAAAGGAGGCTGTGTCCTCCAAAAATTTGAGAGACTTGAGATGGAATGCCCCATGGCCTCTCCCTTTATTGGAATAAAGTAAAAGGACTCCTCTGTCTCCTTTTTGGACATAAGCCTCTGGTGTTTGTGGATTAGTTTTCCTGACATCAGGTTACACTCCTAGCAAGCAGGTTACAGCAGGGACAAGCCTGCTCATGTCCAAACAAGCTCACATTTTCTTTATACATAAAAGTGGATACAATTCATGATTATAGCGAAAAATAATAAAAACAAAAAAAAAATTAACAATTTGCAACAAAGCGATTTAAACAAATATAATGAAATCATTAAATATTCCTGTATCTCATGTCCATGCTTTTTGGATTCAGCATTTTTGTTCATATTGATTTTATGGTGTATTTTCATAAGGAATCACTGTGTAACACCTCACAATGCTGTGTGTGCACAAGCAGGACTGAGAGCTGTTGAAGGCAAAGACAGGCTCGGAGAGCTGGAGCAAGGCACTTACCCATGAGGTACTTCCACTCGGTGCTGAGGTCAGCCTGGTTGGCCAGGCAGCCCTTGACCACGTTCAGGCAGTAGTTGCTGCAGGGCTTCACGCCGGCCATGCCCCGGCAGTGCGGGCAGTACATCAGCTTCATGATGGCACGGCTGCACTCCTGGCTGAGGGACACCTGGGGACACACGGGCACAGTGAGGCTCAGGCTGCTCAGGGCACGGGGAGCTGCCGTGCCCTGCTGTGATCTGACCACACAGCCCCTGTACACGGAGCAGGACAAGCCACTGCCCTCTCACTGCCCCTCCTTCCCCACTCTTCCTCCCCACGGCAGGGACAGGAGCTCTGGGGCAGCTGCCAGCTCCTCAGGCTGTGTTTGAACCAGGCTCCTGGGAAAAGCCTGGCTGTGAGCACCATGGTCCTTCCAGCCAGGTCTGGGGGCCACAAGGTCACCTTGGGCTGTCCTCCAGACCCTGGAGCCTCTGCCACCAGTGCCACCAGCATGGCCCCAGGTCTGGTGGCCACAAGGTCACCTTGGGCTGTCCACCAGACCCTGGAGCCTCTGCCACCAGTGCCACCAGCATGGTCCTTCCAGCCAGGTCTGGGGGCACAAGGTCACCTTGGGCTGTTCTCCAGACCCTGGCACAGTGCAGTGTGCCCCTGGAGCCTCTGCCACCAGTGCCACCACCACAGCCCTTCTGCAGGGTCTGGTGCCACTGTCCCCCAGACACAAGTGTCCCACACACACTGCACCTCCATCTTTCTGGGGGGACACACAGTGGGGCCCTGGACACAGAACCTGCCCAGCT
Source organism: Oenanthe melanoleuca (assembly GCF_029582105.1). Taxonomy (NCBI): domain Eukaryota; kingdom Metazoa; phylum Chordata; class Aves; order Passeriformes; family Muscicapidae; genus Oenanthe; species Oenanthe melanoleuca. The sequence goes on along the minus strand of NC_079343.1, from coordinate 2,247,936 downwards.
GGCATCATTGGAAAGGAGAATAGTCTTGGGGGAAGACTTGCACAATGCCAAAATTATGGGCAATTGAGAGCACTTGACAGTGGGAAGTGATTTCTCTCTGTGAGCACTTCAGGAGCCACAGGCAGTTGGCAACCTGGGCCAAGCCACACCGTGCCAGCAGCTCAGGCTCTGCACATGCAGCTGGTTCTCTGCAGGACTCTGGAGGTGGCTTTGCCACTTTTAATTAAACCACTCTGGTCCTGCAAGCACAGAGCCAGCACAGGTGCAGAGCCCAGAGAGCAGGGCCACAGCTTCAGCAGCACATCAGTGTCCCCCCAGTGCCATCAGTGTCCCCCAGTGCCATCAGTGTCCCCCCAGTGCCATCAGTGTCCCCCAGTGCCATCAGTGTCCCCCCAGCCCATCAGCCATGGCCCAGCTTCCATAGGCAAGGGCTGACTGAGGGGTGAATAAAGCCTGGCAGACTCTGCAGACTCACATTCCCCTGTCTTGTCTTTTCTCTTTTGTGGTCATTTTCTGTCCTTGCTCAGATCCATTTGCAATTCCCTTGTATATCTTTTACAATCATCTCCAAAAGAGAGAATGCATGTCTGTATGAAGCCTCCCTTGGTTCCAGATACTTGACACTCACAAGGAGCCCAGAGGGGAGAAAAGTGACAGAAGGGGCAAATCTTGAAAGGAAAAATCCCTGGGCCCCCAGCTGCAGCTGAAACACTGAGAACTCTCTTTACTACTTGAGAAAAACACTTTGAACGTGGCCTGCTGGGGGACTCCAGAAAGATTCAGCTCTGAGGTACCCTTGGGAGAGTGTGAACATGCTGAGCCCAGTATCAGAGGCTGTAGCAGTGAAAATCCCCAATCCTCCCTGCTGAAACTGCCAAGGTTTACTGGAAGCTGTGTGGGAGCACCTGGCTTCCAGCAAACCTTGGGAAACAGATGCTGGATGGTGCTGAGGTTTCATTGGGCAGGAATGCACTGAAATAACCTTGTGAGAACCTTTTTCAGGATGAGGACAAAAATGGCTAAGTTTCAGAGAGAGAACCCAAACAGAGGCTGCCTCCCTGTCCTGGCAGCCCAGAGGAGCCCTGGGGTGACTGTGCATAAACCTGTGGCCAGAGGGGCTGAGCCTGGCAGCAACCCCACTCACCCCAAAGCTTCCCTCAGCTTCCTGGGGTGAATAACAGGGTCTGTGGGTCCCTGTCCTGGGCCAGCCCTGCAGGCAGAGCCTGGCTGCCATGTGCCTGTGCTGCCAGGAGATGGAGGCTCTGTCCTGCTGCACGCTCCATCTCAGGAGAAAGCCTGGAACCACCTGCCCCAGCAGGGCAACACAGCAGAGGGACAGGCAGACAAAGGAGCAGCTTGTTTTATACCTCAGGGTTTAAATAGCCGTGTCTGGGCAGCAGCTGGAAGGACAGCAGGTAAGAGCATGGTGTGTGCTAGCACAGGCTGCAGCTCCAGACTGAAACCAGAGCACCCACACACAATGCAGGGATGGGAAGGGAGCTGTGACCTCCCCTTCCCCAGGTAGAGCAATCAGCAGCATGGATGATATGTTGTAGCCTGCACAGGCCATCAGCTTCTGAAGGCAAGCTGGCCCCTGTGCTTTCCTGGCTCATCCAGCTGTGGCCATGGAGCACTGTCACCTCCCCCTGCACAAAATGGGACCTGCAGCTCAGTCAGCCCTGAAACGTGGGACTTTGCACAGCACTGGCAACCAGAGGATTGTTTGCCTTTACCCACACACATCCCTGGCTGTACAGTGCAGACTTTTGGAGCTGAAATGCTCTGGAAAACAGGAACACAGCACTGCCTGAGGGAAGCACCCCTGAGCTGATGTGGGCCAAGCTCCCCAGGCAGAGAGGACAGCCCCAGAGGCAAGGACACAAAGCTGCTGACACCCAGCCACAGCCCAGGGGAGTCACTGAAAGAGGCAAGAGACAGATTTTGGCTCACAAAAGTATCCCCAAGGCCCTGAGCTGCAGAGCTGCCTTCTGTCCTCCTCCCCATGCCACCGTCACCAGCCACACTGCCCATGTCCATGCCCAGGCAGCTCCTTTGGGATGCTGCCACCTCCCCTGGGGCAGTGGGTGCAGGCAACAATGAGGCTCAGTTTCAACTGAGAGTATGATGGGGAAAGAAAAAGTATTTCTGCACCTCAGTAAGGAAGGTTTCTGGGTGCCAGAGGGTGCACTGGCAGTCTGTCACTCTCACAAGGTGGCTTTGTCTCCTGGAGGACAGGGCGGTGTCCCCATGAGTGGGGAGCCTGGCCCCTGCTCCTGCCCCACAGGCTGTCTCTGAAGACAAGCAGGTGACCATCCATCACCAGCCATTGCTCTGTTGAATCTGGCAGGTGCCAAGTGTTCAGCCTAATCTCCTGCCAGAAAGGATAAATATCCATTTTTGCAGGTGCACGACACAGGCTCCACTCCCTTTCCCCAGAGAATGACTCCAGCCTCTCCTGTTGGACAGCAGTCCTTTGGCACAGGCAGGCTGCAGGGGTGAACTGAGAAAAAGAAAGACAAGAGAGCAGGAAGAGGAATCACAGCAAATATCTCCTCTGTGTTTTGCTTGGTCAGAGCTCAGTTTCCCAGTGTTCCACCCAGCCCATGGACTACTGCTCCACACAGGGCAGAAGAGAGTGAGGGCTTGGGGCTACCAGAACCCCTCCCAGCCCTGATCCTGCACCATCCCTTTGGGGCATCTGCAGCATATTAAGGAACAGAGTCCTTCAAACATCTCTGAGTGCTCATGGATTAGTTTGCTGAAGTTAGCTTCCAGTTTTTTCATCAGTGCTGTTTCCCAGCTCAGAGGGGCTGAGCTTCTCTCCCAGGATATGGATCCTGCACAAGCAGAGGAGCACTGCAGCTGTCCTGCCTCCTCATCCCTTGGGCACAGGGGAGAGGAGCTCCTCGGGCTGGAGCTGTGGGGACACACACCCTCCCTCCCTGGCAGCTCCTTCCAGATGAACTCTCACTGGGACTGGAGCAGTTTCTCCTCCACCTGCACAGTGAGACATCTCCACCTCCCAGTGCTTCTGCTTTCAGCCTTCAAAGGAGCCTGAAACACTCAGTTACCCCCTGCCCAACAGCCAGTGGGTGCCAGCTAAGACCTGCAGGGCGTCCCTGCAGCCTCCCAGCACAGACCTGCAGCAACTGATGGATCCATGAGCAACATCCATTCCCCACAGGTGGCCCAAGGGCATGAGAACTCCTGCAGATGGAGTGGAACCTGACAAAACTGCTTCATCTTTTACTGATCTGGCACAGGGTGAAGGTGGTACATGACAACAATTGACTTCTCTAAGTACCATCAACCTGGCCTAGCCTGTGGCTGGTTCTCCTTTAAGGAGGCACCTAGAGTCTTTTCTTAGCTCAGTGACCTAGAAACTGCATTAAGATGTCAAGAGAACATGCACAATACAGTGGAGAAGCCAATTCCCAAGAATCTTAAAAAAAAAGATTATTATTATTGAGAGATATGGCTTGGAGCCAGGGCACTCATTCAGTTGTCAGAGGTATAAATAAAAATGCAAAATAAAGCTAAGCTCAGCTTAAAAATACATTGATTGTACGTCACTGCTCAGCTAAAATCCACATATTCTATTCTGATCACAGTGACATCCACGGGTGCAGCTCTTTGAAGTGTAAGCCCAGTGATGAAGAGATAAGGAAAAAAATGTTATCTTCTAAGATACACCCAAAATAGGGGACAAATCTTACTGAGCAATAAATAATTTTAATTAAAACTACTTTACAGCTGGGGATACAGTAGGAGCAATGAGGTAATGCAAGGGGAACAGGTGGCTGCCCCATAAAAAGCCCTGTTCCACCACGAGCACTGCCATTCCAAGGGGCTGCCAGCAGGTCCATGCACCTTCCCAAAGCCTCATGTGCCCAGGTCTTGTTGGAGCAGCCACCCAGCCAGATGGGAATTGCTGGATCAAAGACCTTTGCAGGCTCTCCTGCCCCCTGCCCTGGTTCTGGGAGCTGGGATTTGCTGTGTGACACTGGCACGGTGTTTGCTCAGCAACCAGCACAGGATGGGCATGTGTGGAGATAATTTGACAGAAAATTGAGAACACATAATTTTCTGTTCAGAGTGGCATTGGTTTCCTTAATTTTTCCTCCTCCTGAGCAATGTTTAAATCAATTACAGTGAAATTAATGACTTTCACAAGCCATTTGCTGAGAGGATGGGCTGGGGGATTAGGCACTAACTGGGTTCCTTGCCACTCCCCAGCCAATTCAGAAAATATTCAGTGTGAAAGGCTTCTAACAAAAAAAAAAAAAAAAAAAAAAAAAGGCCCTGACATGTACTTTATTAACATGCTTTCCAAGTAGAGAATAACAGAAACACAGGAGGCTTGAGGATAACAAAAAGTCACCAACTCTCCTCTTTGCACTTCAGGGGAGTGAAGTTACCCTTCACAGCACCTGAACATGGCTTTAGAACAATTACAGACTTTCTGAAGCACAAACATAGGGAGGACAAACTACCTGTAGATGGGGAAAGCACTCAGCTCAAATGCAAGAGACACCCCTGCACAGACACTCCAGGGCCCAGAGGCACCTGAGTGCTGATGGGGATGTCCAGGGCTTTAGAGCCCAAAGGACACACAGCATCACTCTGGCCAAAATGGGCTGGATTTCTCCAAAACAGAGGAAAACACCATCTTATCCTTCTTCTGTGCCTGTGGAGAACAAATCAAACTTGTGATTTGCACGTTCAGCCCAAGTTACCCATCTTTGCACACCGACAGATGCTCAGAGGTAGCAAGAGCACATCTCCTAGAACCATGGAACACTTCTCCCTCAGCCCCACCATGGTGTGCTCTGAAGCTCCTACCAGGTTACATGCTGATTTTCCAAGCAGCACCCTCTGATCTGCAGAGCTCTTTTTACAGTGTAAGATTTGGTGTAAAAGGGGATGCAATTCCCCTGACTCCAGACCTTGCTGAACCTGCAACAGTGGGAGAGTTTTTCCTCTTCTGAACTGGGACCTTGTTTGATAGGTCTCACAGAACAGAGAGGGGCAAAGAGGAGATGCATTTTCTCTCATTACCCTAATGTCTAGTGCTTAGAAAATATTCAAAGCCTCCAAAATACTCTGAGCTATCTTGGGGTAAGAAAGGACCATGGAAGTGATGATCTGACTTGCACACAGCTAAAAGCTGCTATACCATCCTCACTCCAAAAACATTTATTTATACAATTCAATGATTCCCAAAGTGTGGGATGCAGAGAGGAAGGCCTCAGGGAACTGCAGCTGCAGAGGCATTAGTGCTGGGACCAGCTCTGCCACATCCTGGAGTTACAGGGTCAAGCAATGATCCTTCCTTCCCATCCCAGCTTCCTGAGAGCTGGAGAAAAGTGGAGCTTTAGGAAGCCACAGGTGCCTGGACAATCTGTCCAACAGTGGCAGCACCCAGCTCCTCCCAGAGCAGCAGGGAGTGTTTGGGCTGTGCCACTGCTCCTGGGCACACAGCCTGCCCCTGATGCTTTCAGGCACGGGACTCACCCCATGGCCAGTGGCAGGGCTCCTCTGTGCCCAGCAGGAGATGGCCAGCTCCTCTGGCCCCCAAAGCCTGCAGCCAAGCTGCAGATGCTGCTTTTGAAGTGCTAGCTTCAAACAAAGGAAAGAAAAAAAAAAAAAGAAAAAAAAAGAAAGAAGAAAAGAATCATCCGACCTCAAATCCTTTCTCCTTTTGAAGCCTGGCTTAAAAGCAAATGAGAACCTGCAGCCTAGTGCAATGTGACTGGACTCTTTGGCCTTCAGGGGCCTTTAAGTACATCTGAAAGGCATTTAACACCAATAAAATAAGTTGAGCTCTTGCTGGTATTTTTCCTACCCCCCTTCTCCCCTTGCACATTGCCCCCAGGCTGCTGTGAGCCATCTGTGCCTTGCTTCCCAGGGGAAGCAGAGTTAGGTAGAGTGGAGATCTGGGGTAGGGAGGGATAGACTGGGTGGGAACTCCAGGCTGCTGGAAGTGCTGTCACAGCCCCAGTCCCCCAGACTGCCAGGGGGACAAGGGCAGGCCAGCTGATGGAGGGATAAGGCTGAGCTGGTCCTTAACCCTGCTGGTGGAAGTGATGTTCTGTGGGCTCTATCCCCCCTAAAAATCTTACCCAAGGCAGTGCTCTCTGTGGTGTGGTGTTGGTGCTCCCCACACTGACCATGTCCCTGCCCTGTGGCTGCTCTCCCATTCCCTTCCTGGCTCTCATCTCTGAGGAGCAGTGCAGACCCCAGTGGGCACTGAGACCTGTGTTTTGGTCTGATATGGGGTTGGTTGGGGTGAAACAAAATACCTCCAGATGTGTCAGATATCTGTCAAAATGTGCCTGCACTGACTCTCAGGTCTATTTTCTCCTTGCTGTACCTGAATGGCCATTCTAAGCTCCAGAAGCACCAGCTAAACCCAGTGACACCAGGCAATTTAGGTTTCCAAACCAGGGGATGCTCTGGAGCCAGCAGACAGCAGGCAGGTCTCAGAGGCAGGCACTGGGCAGCTGGAGCAGAGGCACCTGCAGCTGGGGCCTCCCCAGGGCTGGGCTGCACCAGCCACACAGGCTGAGCCACTCCTGGCACCCTCTCACCTTCTCATGGGAATTTTAAAGGCAGGTGAGGGAAGTTCTGCCAGCTGTGAAAAAGCCTTTCTGGGGCAGTGTCTAAATGAAAGCAGGTCAGCTCTTCAAGCCACAGATCAGGCTGTGTGTGCTGGGAAATGCAGGCAGGTATTCAAAGCCACTCCAATTACCCCAAATCCCTCGGCTGCAATTGTACAATTGGGATAAAGTTGTCAGGGTGAAGAACAGCAGCTACAAAAACAGGTCAAGCAGAGGAGCTGATCCTGCTGGGCTGGTGGTGAGGAGTGCTCCTGAGCACCCTATGGGATGCCCACCAGCCCAGGAATGGGCTCAGAAAGGCAGCCTTGCTCTCTTTTAGAACAAACCAGCACTCAGAGGAGAGGTTTGTGTTCCCCAGGGGAGCTGGCCAGCTCTGTGATCAGAGCTATCTGCAATGTGGCCATTTCATGTTGGGCAATATTTCACTTCTACAATCTCCCCATGGAGAGACCCTCAAATATTATGACCAAAACCCAGAAGGGCTGTGATGCTCTTTGCACCTCCTCCAACAGTGTAACTGGAAATGTGCTCCACTCACTGGGCAGTCAGTGCCCAGTTTCTGGTGACAGGAGGGGAGCTGCAGGTGTGCCCAGCCCTTGGCTGCTGCAGGAGCTGCTGTGGGGAGCACACCCTGCTCCCTCCACCACATGGTCAGCACCTGCCTTGTGCATGTTTATGCCAGCCCTGATGTAATTAGCACCTTGACGTGTGTTAAATGAACCAAGCTTTCCAATTTTTCAGAGTGAAACTCTAAAAGAAACAGCTGCAGGGCTGACAGAAATATGATTCTTTCAAAGTCTAATGAATTGTATAATCACTTCAGTCATTATTTTGCATCTTCCTTCCATAAATGCACAGCCACGAGTTCTTGGAGCACGGTGAGGTTTAAGCCTGGCCAAGCCCATCATTCAAGATCCATCAGTTCCCAAAGCTGTCAGGGCTGGGAGGTGAGTGGGGCACAGGCTCAGTGTGCTGGTGGCACAGCCAGGACACAGAAAATGCCAGCTCAGTTCAGAGTTCTTGCTGTCACCTTACAGTGCTCAGCCCTGCACTGCAGGAGGGAGCAGGATGGAGGCTGATGCCAAATCCGTGCCCTTCATGCTCCAGCACACCAGAGCTGCTGCTGGGCCTGAGGCCACACAGACTGCCTGGGTCCAGCCCTGCCAGCCCAGCAGCCAAATGGCCATTCTGCACACTCAGGGAAAAAAAAAAAGATAAATATGAAGGCTGCGGTAATCGAGGCAAACTGGGGCAGCAAAACAGGGAGGAGCATTGTTCCTGTCTCCCTCCAGGCAGTGGTGAGGGCACTTGGAGAGGGCAGTGACAAGGGCTCCAGGGCAGCACCCACAGCTAATTGGGAGGATCTATGTCTTTAGATTCCTGTCCAGTACCTAACTGCACTCAGATATTAAAATGAGAGAGATTCACACAGACAGACAGATTGCTGTTGTGTTCTCTCCCTCCAGAAGAAAGCACTGCAAGTCAACACCTGCCTGTTCCACACACTCCCTGCTCTGTTCATTTAACACAGGTATTTCCAGCTAGTACAATTTTCAATCCCTTGAAAACTAGATTCAATTGACTTTTAACCACCAGGTAAATATGGGAGACATATATCTACTTTCCTGCATTATTTCTGTTCTATTCAGAACACCTATGGGTTTTTATCCCTGAAGGGTTGTGATTGAAACATAATAAGGGACAGAAATACTGGAAAGTAATATGTGAAATACATAAGGATGTGTTCAAGACTGCATGCTTCTCATCTAGCTTGATTTGAATCTATCCAAACAAATTCCAATTTTATTACAAAGTTCCCTCCCCAGTTTTACATGCAGCAGTGCTGGGAAGGAGCAGTGGTGAGTGTGGGGCTGCAGGAGCTGCTGTACCAAGGTGTTTAAAGCAAGAAGGCAGCTGATGGCAGGTGATGATCCAGGGAGCACAGCCAGCTCAGGGAAAGGGATATTAAACTCCTGGGTTTGCAGGGGAAATTGGGATGACTGGAACTTAGATCTAAAATGGTTTCAGCCATGCAGTCTCACACACAAACTTGTCAGGGACAGCTGGGCAAGAAAACATGAGGCACTTCACCAGTGGTTTGCAATGACAGAGGCAAACCAAGGGACAGCCCAGCCTGCTCCAGCAGCTGCTGACTGTCCTGGCTGTGGTGAGCTGCACCCCTGCACCTTCCCACCTCCACCCCTGCTGCAGGACACAAACCCACACCTCTGCCATGCAAAACCTGCACAGCTCCAAAGGCAGAGCCAGAATAACAGCCAGTGACAAGGAAATAAATGTGGGGATGTGAAGGTATAGCCACTCACCACTGCTGTGGAACAACACTCTTGTAACATCTATTTGCAAACACTGACACTGTCTTTTCAGGATTGAGAGGAAATGTAATACTTTTAGAGAAGTGAAACCCTTTAAATGAAATAACATCTCATTTATGGTTGTGTGTACTTGCTGCTGATGCTCTCAAAAAAGATCAGCCACTGAAAGGATGGAGATGTCCCACCAAGCACAGGGTGGGACCAGAGTTCACTGCTCTTTAGATGCTTTAGCACAGTGGTTCCATAAGGGGGAGAAGAAGATTGTATCTTCATTTAATTCAGAAAGATCAATTTTATGCCTACTTCACCAGAAAAGCAACTGGAAGCTGAAAGACAGAAGTCAAATATGTCCTTTCAAGCTGTGGAAAAAAAGTGGGTATGAAAAATGGCTGCACTCTTAAAGGACATGAGGACCATGTTATGTTGTTGACTTGTTAGAAATGTAAAGCATGTTTAGATAAACATTATTTTCCATATGTTTTCAGCACATTCACTTAACCATTAAAAACATTTCTAAAACATTTATTTTTAGGACTTTTTAATTTGAATTCAGTTCCCAGACTGACCCACCATGTGTTTAAAAATTACTCATATGGTAAATAGGAAAGCTGCCAGGTACCTTACACTAACAGAAAAGTTTTAAAAAATAAAGCTGAAATAATGTGAAACACAGTATTGACTAAATAAAAATGCACTGATAGCTGACTTCAGCTTTCATTGGTAAAATGAAATACAGGATTTAGTGAAAAAGCTTATAAAGAAAATCATTATATTTTGTTTCAAACTCAAATGAGAATCAGCCTTAAGAACATCTACTCAAAAAGGAAATGCAAACAACTATTAAAATCGATTACTTGAGTAAGTGTTTCTTACTTATGTAGCTGGTATTGCTTCACATCAATCTCTACTACCTTGGGAAAACTTAAAATTTAGAAGGAAGAATGACTGAAGACCCAGCAAAGGAAAGATTGTCATAATAACTCATTTTCTGAGTTATTATTCATTTCAAATGACTTCCTCTGGCTGCCTTTGGAATGGAACATGACGTGTCTGCTCTCTGCCTGACAGCCACAGGCTGCCAGGGCTGCAAGGGCACTTGGAGGGCTCTGGGCACTCTTTGGCATGCACAGGGAGCTCTGCTCAGCATCCATGGCTGCAGCAATCCAGCAGGGACCTTGCTGGGTGTGCTGCTGCAGTCAGGACAGCTCTGCCCTGTGCCCATGGCAGTGTGCATGAGGGCTGGGCAGCACGTGCCAAAGCCAGCCAGGGCCACAGCCACTGCTGTCCCTGTCACTGCATCTCCTCTGGGCTTTCTGCTGGTGATGAAGGGTCACCTCTCAGCCCCTGACATTTCTGCTGTCTCAGCTTTGCTCCCCCAGTTCACCTCCACATCTTCCCAGGAGAGCACCCAGCTACTGCTCACAGCAGGGAGGGAGGGTCTGGTCATAGTCAGAGCTCTGGGCACAGTGAGGGAAGATCTCTGGTCACAGTGAGCATCTCTGGGCACAGTCAGAGCTCTGGTCACAGTGAGAGCTCTGGGCAGCAGCTGGCAGGCAGCAGCTCCACCAGCACAAGGCCCTCTCCTGTTCACATGATGCTCAGAGCTGGAGCAAATGCTGGTTTTGGGCAGCTGCCAATCTCACCATCAATTAACAGGATTCTAAACAGAACTGGGATATTTGTTCTCTCTCAGCCTGGCATGCAGCACGAGGTGTCATCCCTGGGGAGCTCCTTCTTCAAGTGCCCTGCACTGGGGATTTGGTGGCTGCTGCCCTTTTGGTGGCTGCTGCTTCATGCAGGTGATGAAATACACACTTGGCATTGTGCAACTTGAGTGAAACCCTGCAATTTGTGCTGAAAGCACAGCCACAGAAGCACATGAACACAGAGATGCTGCCCTGACCCCCACCCAGGCATGGCCCCTCACTCTGCCAGGGCAGGGTGCCAGCTGCACATCCCCCCTCACCTGCCAGAGCCACCCCAGCCCCACCCCAGCACCCAGCCCATGTCTGTGCCAGGCCAGGCTGGTGGCAGCAACCACCAATCCCAAGTTTTAGGACTTGGTGTCAGAGCCTGCAGTCTGTCAGGGTGACTTTGCCTTGAAAGCTTGGATGGCAGTAAAGATGAAAAATGGTTCTGCCATTTTCTCCCTGTCTGCCCTCAAACTATTTATGGCCAGCAGGACACAGAGGGGTTGCTCCCACACATGGCTCCTGTTCCTTTCCCTGCCAGCCAAACACCCTTTGGGCACAGTGAAGAGGCAGTGGGGATTAAAGAAATCTTTAATTTAATCTCATTAAATCCATGCCTGTAGCTCACTCAGGAAGGCTCTCCCCCACTTAAAGACAGCCAGGAACTCTGGCAAACAGCATCAGTCCTTCTCTGGAGAGCCCAGTAATGCTGCCTCTGCACAAGGACCTGAAACAGCAACAGGATACAGGGCTGCACTGAACTGGAAGTGTCTGAGAAGCTGAAACCAGGATGGTTTTCATAGAAATCCATAGTTTTTCTGGAATTTGCAAATAATCTACTTTCTCCTGAAGTCCAAAGATAGCTAATTTATTTCTAAGTGTTCATTTCAACAGGCTTTCTCAGTCTTCCTGAGCAAAACACTCACCAGTGTGTTCCATAAGAAATTCTAACTCAAAAGATAATTTTAAGACTGCTGCTGAAAGCAGGAAAGTTGAATTCCAGTTTCTGACCTTCTTCTAATGTCATAAGTATAGAGTAACATGAAAAATGACTAGAATCAAGGCACCAGTTGTGGGTTGAGTCAAGCAGTTCACATCCATTTGACACAAGTGTAAATCCACAACTAAAGTAAAGATGGGGAAAATGAGCCAGTTTTGGTCCTCATAAAAATTCAGCTCTCAAGAAGGCTGTGCTGAGGTTTTCTGACTCAGTTAAAGCAACAGCAACACACTGGATTAAGTGCAACACCAGGGAGGGCTCCTGTGAGAGAGGAATGGGTGGGACCCTCCTACAACACCCCCATCCTGAAGGAATGGACTGGGGGAAGCTGAGGGGAAAGGAGGATCTGTGACTTGTCATGTTCCTCACATTCTGCTTGATATGTGATGCCCAAGAGAAGGAAAATTCAGAAAGGGACCAGAATCAAAATCCAGTGGATCAGAAGCCTACATGAAGGTGGGGGAAGAGTCTGCTGCATGTTGGTATCTCAAGTTCTTCCCTTTGGCTGATACCATGCCTGCAGTTGCCCTGCCAGCCTGTTTTTCCCACCAGTCCCAGCTACAGGCAGGTTCACATCCATCGAGCTCTGTCATGCAGAGGATTTATGAAAAATATTTTGCTTTTGTCCCCCTGAAATTACATCATGCTCTTCTTTTATCTACCTTATGTGTCAGGAGAATGTGATGTTAATGAGATGTACAAAGGCCTTTGGGTAGCTGAACAGTTTTACAGTCCCACATTGAGAAATTAAAGCATTTGTCACTGTTACCACATTAATGTTTCTTCCTGAGATCAAAGTCTGGATTTGCTGCATTAAGTGGGACCGTCCCCTGCTCCACATCACCACCCATTACCTTCCTAGGAAATGAATTGTGGTTCTGGATTTTTACATTCACAGTTTAATCACACCCTGATTCTCACACTGCTGATTCCCATCTCCACGTGGGGTATGCTAGCCATTTTTTTATTATGGATTTTCTCCTTGCTACCTGTGTGAAAATCTGACTATCTTGTTTCAGGACAATCACTTTTCTTCTGGCTCCAAAAGGCTGCTTCTGCAGCAAAGAATACAGACAATTTCCCTCCTTCTGGAGCCCTGGATTGAGACATGTTGATTTACATTTATATAGCACCTTTCATCCCTGAAGATCTCAATGCACTTTACAAACTCCCCCCTCTGTACACAGAAGCTGTACAAATAGACAGGCTACATAAACAGACTGCCAGCCTCTGAAACACATCCCTCTGCCTGTATTCCCAGCACACTGGTGGCCATCCAGCTCTGCACCCTGCAGCACATGTCCATCAAGGAGGAAAACACAGCAGTGTGATTCAGAGGCACATCAGGGAAACACAAGGAATCTGGGCAAGCAGCAGAATGGCTTTACAGCCTGGCTGAGTGACCTCCCTGGCACTCTGCTGCACGGGTTAAAATGAGAAAAAAGCTGATTTCTGGTGAGTTACATCTCACTGCCTCAGTGCTGCTGTCAGTGCCTGTAGAAGTCCAGGTTTGCTGCTCCCTCCCACTGATGGGTAACCCTCTAGTAGTTTATTTTTTAAAGCAATATGTCTTGGGTTGCAATATAGGATGTGGCTAGAAATGTGTATTCTGTCCCCATCTGTTGGAGCTGGGTGGGGCAGTGACCCTGATCTCCTGGCACATATTATCTGCTCATGGGCCAGCTTTAAACCAGCTGGGCAATCATCTTTATCTTCCCACAGCCCATCCTCCCTCCAGGAAGATATCATCTGCTGCTGGCCCATTCAGTCCCAGTGCATGACTGATAAAATTCCATCATCCCACTGGGAGATGCTCCAGCCAGGGGAGCAGCCAAGCCTTTCCTACCCAGATAAAAACTGAGGTTTTTGGACAGAAAGATACAGTCTTTCCACTGGATTCCAGAGGAAAATTGGACCTTTCCACATCATCCCTGGACATTCAGAGGAAAACTGCACCTTCTCCAGGAGCACTGCTCCAGCTGAACCACATCTGCCACTGCAGGAGGATGCAGCCACCATTGAATGGGACTGTGCCAACACCCTGACTGACTGACGGGTGTCAGCTTGGATTCTGACTCTGGCAGGGCTGGGATTGTTCTTTGTAATACTGTATTTCTATTTTAATTTTCCTAGTAAAGAACTGTTATTCCTAATTCCCATATCTTTGCCTGAGAGCCCCTTAATTTCAAAATTATAATAATAATTTGGAGGGAGGGGGTTTACATTCACCATTTCAAAGAGAAGCTTCTGCCTTTATTGGCAGACACCCGTCCTCCAAACCAGGACACAACAAAAACAAGATGAAATAACCCCCGCTCCCAACAGCAGTGTGAGGCAGGAGAAGGAGGAGCCACGGTACCTGGGACACCTTCCTGGCCACGTCGCTGCCCACCAGGAAGCCCTGTGCGTAGGAGCGCGCCGCGATGAAGGCGCGCGTCGCCTTCACCTTCAGCTCCCGCGGCACCTCCCCGAAGGGCCTGTGCTGCTCGGCGTGCTTGACCATGCAGTCCAGGTACTCGTCGGTGATGTGGTACTGGGGGTTCAGCAGCTTGAAGAGCCTCTCCAGCAGCCGTGTCCAGAACTCGTTGAGCGCCTCCTCCAGGTTGATGTTGGAGCTGCGGTAATAGCGGCGCAGCTCGCTGTACAAGTCCTTGAACACCTTGGCGTTCTGCGTGTACAGTTCTCCGAACATGCTTGGGAAGGCATCGTAAAGGGCCTTCTCTGACTTGTTCAACAGATCCTGGAAATAACCTGAAAGATGAGAAAAGGGAGAGGTGATGCATCAGTTGGACAGGCGGTGTCATTTGGCAGCACAGCTGAATACCCAGAGAAAAGAGAAGGGCCCTACCAGAGCTTTTCCTCCAACCAACATTAGCACACTCAGATCTGAGCCTTAGCCATGAAGACAGAGGGAGGAACCCCCTTCTTCCCCCGTGCTGAGACCCCTGGGCCTCTCCAGCTCTTCTGGCAAGCAAAGCTATCTCTTTTCTGAATCCACTCCTAGTTTTCTTCCCAACTGGCACTGCTTACACAAACCCTGAGCTGCCACGTGTCATTTCCAAAGCCCTGGTGAGATGAAGCAGGGCTGCCAGCAGGGTGCCATCCCTGCCCAGGACATCCCTGGTCGTGGCAGCCAGGCTGGCTCTGGGCACAGCCAGGGTCCAGCTGCAGTGTCAGGAACAGGCATTCCAAGGGGATTCAAAGGCAGAACTGCATCCAAATGTTTTTTAATTCATTATCTGGAGTGCTCATCCCTTTTGCTTACTTGGGTATGCGTCCTGTTTTTGTTTCAGCTTAAATAGTGGAGTGGTTTCACACCCGGGGTTCAGTGGTGTCAGATGTGACAGAAATGTGACTCTCCTGCTACACAAAGCATGGTAAGAATGACACATTTGACTCCTCCTTCACCAACATCTTTAGGTATTTCCATCATCTCAACTGCCAGCTACCTTCAGGCTGAGACTGCACAGTAGGAAACTCATAGCAGGATTGGCCTGATCCAATTAATACATTTACATAAGCAATTGTAATCATCACTGAAGTCAGTGAGAGGAAAAATAATTTAAATAATAATTTTAATTTCAATTACATTTGTACTTTTAGGGATTTTTTGAAGCAAACCTGATTAAACTATTCTTTAAATCTAAATTACTTTTTTTTTTTTTTTGGTGATGCGTGATAAGCTCTAGTTGGAAAGAAACTGTTAGTCAATTAAAATCAAACAGCATGTATTTAGGTACACAAATTAACTTTGCAGTACTAGACATATAAGAAAAGAAAGAGAAGCTCCTGAAAAATGCATACTGCATGTACAAAGCTTTATTAAACAAAGTATTTTTTGAGGGAATGGTGCTGACTACAAAGACCTTAAAAATTCTAGAACTAGTACAGCTCAGATCTTGCTTATATTCACTGACTGAGAAGGGCCATACAAGCTTTCCTATATTAATAATCTCTCATTGGTTTGTCAGATTTGAATAAGCTAAAACTTAAGTGAATCGACCAAGTGAAAAGAACCCTCTGCATCTGCAGCACAGATTGCTAATACTGAAAATTCCCGTGCTGTTTTAATAAAGCAACACCAAGCATTAACAGCCTGGCCTTCTTCAGCTACTATCAGGTGCTGCTTAATAGATCAAAATTTGATCTAAGAGGTTTTTGTTTTTAAAAGATTGTGAGCAAACCAGGTCTTAGCAGAAGTCTGGCTTAATTACTTGTGCAGAAAGTAAAAATCTGCTATCTGGAATAAAAACCGGTTTTCAAATGTACATCGGGAAGAAATTAATTCTTATTCAACATGACTGGGTTGGAAGTTTGTATCTCCGACCATTACTGGGATCTCTCCATCTCTCAAATGACTGATCATGCACCTTCCCCACTAAAACTGGATTTCTCCCTACAGACAGCAGGTGTCAGGGCATCAAAGTCACCTATGACCTTGCAATGGGGGGTTCTCACTAGGGAAAAAAGACAAAAACGGATCCATCAGTTAATAAAAAGAGATGCTGCACTCACCTGCAGCAGAAACAAAAGACAAAGTTTCCCTGATGCTGATAAGGAATCTAAAAGCTCTTCCCTACCTTAATGTATCATTCCAAACACCGCTGGTTGCCCATTCAAAAGTTAATTAAACGAGCTCAAACTCTCTTGCTTGTATAATCACTGTTCTTTTCTGTGTGACAAGAGGCGCGAACTGAACAATTTGCTCAGCAATCAAGGTATGACATGCAGCTTTGCACTCACCATCAGGAGGAAGAAAACACCAACAAACACAGCCCAATTTGTCAATTCAAGGCAAAACTACTTTCTTTGTTTTGCTACAAGGGAAACAAGATGTATATCTCCCTGTCAAAAAATTGGAGCCTGCTCTCAAAACAGTCAAGCTAATTAAGGGCTGATGAACTGTTACTTCTCACCCAAGTGAGGGAACACAGATTACAGCCGATTCATTTGTGGCTGGTTCTCACAAAGTTCTTCTAGATTTCACACACTGAGGGAGAAAAAAATCTACACTAGCCAGGGAAAATTAATTAGCAATTAAGTCTACAGCTGTTTGTGATGAATGGCTGACCTGGCAGGGAATTTAAATGCCCATTTTGCAGTACCAGAAGGTACCACAAAGTGAGGTTTGTCAAGAGGGATGCCAACCTCCCTGGTCCTCAGGACAGTGCCAGCCAAGATCTCCCAGTAATACTGCATCTTCTCCTTAACACTCCCTGCCTGCCTAATGTCCAACCTTTTAATGAGTTTAGACATGTCACAGATTAAGGACATGCAGGGCCTTGGGATGAGACCTTGCTGAAGCACAGTTTGGGCTCCTGCCAGTCTACCTTGATTTCAGGTAGAAGGCATTATGTATTTGAGGGGAGTAGCCTTGATGGGTGGGGGATTCTCAGGTAATGGGGTGCTCCAAGTCTCCAATAGTGCAGCTGTCCCAGTGTTCCTATCAGAAGTTACCAGAAACAGGGCCAGCAGGTCCCTTTGGATGTATCAGCTCCCACTTGCTCACCACTGCTGGGTCTGGCCTGGCTCCCTGAGTTTAGCTCAGGCAGGGCAGGAGCACATGGATGGAGCAGCTTCACCCAGGTTACACGCTGGACACAGCCCGAGGCCCCTGAGCTCTACTGCCACCACGCTCTCTGTGCCAGCAGCTCAAGCCATGAACTGCACTCAGGCACTAGCACAGGGCTTTGTCACCTCGTGAATGGCAGGGATGGAGAACAAGGGTGTGGGGTTACATTTCTAATGCTCTAGGTACCAACTTCATTGGGTTATTTTTTTAAATGAGCAAAGCAGCTGATAGTTGCTATAAAGTTGCTTATTGCAGAAGCACATTGGCTTTAAAAGCAAGTCAGAGATATTAAAGTCCATGCTAAGTTTTGGTACAAAGTCCCAAATAGAAGCAGAAGCTGCTCCCAGAGGTCCCGGTGGGCCGATGATGCTGCAGCAGCTCCTCTCTTCTTCTAGGGTGTTGGTGATGGCAGTGAGCAAAGCAAAGCAAAAGAAAAATGGCAAAAGTACTGGCAAAAAGCACCAGCTCTCTTCAATGTATGCTTTTCTATAGAAACTTCCCAACAAGCTAAGACACAAACTCAGACCACCACTCCTTACCTTATTAGAATTCCAGTTTCTTAACATGCCAGGTTACGTATAAACTATGCATAGAACCCTTTGTTCTATCTCAAAAATGTAAGCAATGTTCTTACTACAGTTCTATTATGTCTAAAACTATGTTCTTGTAGCTTCCACAGGAAACACTAGTATCTAAGACTATGTTTTTCAACTTTCACTAGAACTCGCACTGCTGCTCTGGCATCTGAGACCTTTTACTCACTCAAAGCACTTAAAACGCATTTAAAAACCTACTTACTTATCCTAAAACTTAAACTTACACCTCTACTTTATTTGTGAGTGGCTTAACATACTTCAATCCACCCAAAGGCTTTAATTCAATGCCTGCACTCTGATTTCTCTCTGAAGAATTCAGAGAGACCCCTAACTCACTGACTCCAACACAAGGGCTCATGGCTGTTCTTGGCTTCTGTGAGCCCCAGAATTTGACAGTACTATCCAGAGACACTTATCTGTGAGCCACCTGCTAAATCCATGACTGGCCTTCCCCTCTTGCAGGAAGTCTTGCTCAGGAGGTGAGTTCTTCCTCAGCACTGCCAAGCCCAGCAGGTGGCTTTCAACATCAGCATTTCAGACAAATCAAACTCAATTTTCCTGGGCCAATACAAGCCAAGGCTCCTCAACCAAGGCCACTCCTACATGAAACATCACCCTTCACACCCTTTTGCTGCAAAGTATTCAAAAGAAAAATAAAATGAAATGCAAGTCTGTTTTATTACTATTATTATTGTTATTTTCACTTGCAGGCTCAGAAACAAGACAACTGGTTTTGCTCAAAGGAAATTTGCCTTTTGGCAGAGCCCAGGTCTGAAGAATTCTGCCTCAAATGCAAAATTGAAAGGGTTTTACAACCAAAACAATTCTGCCATCTTGGCTGGGCTTTCTCTTGGTGTTGTAGTGACAAAAACTTAACTTCTCAGAGAATTAAGTTTTCAACCAGAAAGGATAACCTTTGCATTCAAGAGAGATTGCAAATCCCCACCCATTTCCCTGCTTCACAGCTTCCCAGTGTTCACAGCTCATATTTTCACAGTTTCCACATTTTCACAACTCTGGATTCAAATTGGGAAGCTGTGAACAGCACGGCAGGGACTGGCAGTTTCTCTCTGAAGATAGAAACTTTTGAGTTTCTCCTTCCTCAGCCCTCCCAGTACCAAATACCTCATCCAAGCTCTCTGCTACCACTTGATCACTCAACATCTGTAACACACTGGGGTTTCTTCAACTAATGCAATGATGGAATGTGAATGGATGCAGGAGGGAATGAGATCACTGAAGGAAGATCACCCAAATGTTCTTAGGGCAAGCAGCAGAGCTGGCTTCCTTCAAGCCCCATCAAATTAGAAAGGCATGCTAGAGGAAATAGGAGAAATTGAGAAAGGTGACTGAATTAATTTCAATCTGATTATTACTAAAACTTTAAGCAGAAAACTGCAGCACAAAATATCTTACAACACGGAAGAGTTGAGACTGGAGGAACACCAATGGTGCTCTTGAGAAACTGCTGCAAAAGTTTTGCAGCAATAGATGAAATTAAAACCCATTAAATTAAAGCTGGTCAGACAGCTTTGCCTGGTGAGCTCTGTTTGTGGTCTGAGGGCATTGCCATGAACTGCCAGGACAGATGGAGGTGGGGACAACAACGTGAGGAGGAGGAAATATCAGATCTTGTATTGTAACTTCTCAGTTTTGAGTGAGCACATAAGCCTGTGGTGGAATTCCCACAGGGCCAGAGCCACAGAGCTCTAGAGTAAAGCTGGGCAAATCCCCTGTGAACAAACTGCTGTGTGTCAGGACTGGAGAGAACAGGAGGGGAAATGGAGCTGCTTATGTGATGTCCTGAGCCCCAGCCAAAGCAGGGAAAGAAACAGGGTGGAGATCCCTGCTACAGCAGAACTCCTGCTCAGTGCCAGCCCTGTTGGTCTGAGGGAGAGTCTTTTCCTGGGCTGAGCTCCCATTTAATACCCTGCTGCACTTCCCAACACCAATTTGCTTCTCCTAATGCTGTTTTGCAGTCAATCTACTATTAGGAGGGAGTAATTCAGCAACAGGTTTAAGCCATTAAAATCCAAAACTAATGTGTCTATTTTATTCACTTCAGCAAGTACAATGACACTTTATTTATAAAATTGTTATTACTAATTTAAGTACTACCCATGGCTGTGCTGAAGAGCTGATATCAATCCAAGAGCTGTGATATACTCTGGTTCAAACCCTGGCTGAGTCCTTCCACAGGAAATAACCACAGGGAGACTGAGTGACTGAGGCTCCACGTGCAGGTAGCCCTGGATGCAGCAATGCTGGTGCCATTTTCCTGGGGGGTCACCTCTCTCCTCACAGCTTCACACTCCTGTCAAACTGCTGCTCTGGAGCTGTTCCCTCTGTCCTGAGCCACCTTGAAGAACACAGTTCCCCTCTGCTGTCTTCTGGATCACTCTCATGTACATCCCTCCTGACACCCCTGTTTGGTGGCTGTGACCAAGGAGGCATCAGAATAAACCAAGACTCAGACTGCAAGAAAAAGCCCAAACCAATGGAGATAAATTCAGCTTTTCCCTAGGAGCCAAAGGATGAATGGTGTGAATGAATGTGCTAGGAGGCAAAAATTATGATGCCTTTAGGTAACACAACTTCAAAACTTTTAGGATTTGCTCCAAAGAGCCACTTGACTGACATTTCCTCTGCACATTGTGTCCTGGGAGTGTGTGCTGAGAACTGTGTGGAACACAGAACTGGAGAGATGTTGTGGGTCAACAAGACAAAAAGTGCCAGCTCTGCCATGCAAGATCAATTTTGTACTCTCCTAAACCTGCTCAGTGCCCAGAATAAAAGCACTTCAAGATTTTGACCTCAATACTACTGGAAGGTTGGTCCTCCTCTGACAGGAGGATTTCTTTTCTCAGTTTCTGGTCGAAGTTCATTCTTTATCCACTTGGTCTTTGCCAATATGATCCTGCAGTTTCAATTGTTTTTTTTTTTGTTTTTTTTTTCCTGGAGTTCACTCTTTGAGACATTTACACACCAAGTCTCACACTTTCTCAGCATCCATGCTGCCTTCCTACACAAACAAAGGTGCTTTCCTCTCTTTACACCTGACAGGCTCACCAGTCTCTGGATCACTCCACTAGCTCTTTTCTTCACCTCTTCTGCTTGGTATTAACTCTTCATAGCTGTGGGTGGTCAGAAGCACAAAGAACATCTCCTTTCCTTCACTGGCAATTACACTGTGGATACTGCAAGGACTGCACATGCCTTTTTTAGGAAGGCACCACATTAGCATTTCACAGACTTTCTGCCACCAACTGGTACATCCCTAATTCTCCCCCTTGCTATTTCCAACCAATTAATCCCCAGCTGTATGCCTAACTCTGAAATACTAGATTTCACCCTGTTTCTATTATTTTGGTTGTCATGGTTATCCACTATCCTCTTCAATAGTGACAACTTTTCCCAGCACTATGCCACCAATTAATCTCATGACTGCATTTCCTATCATTCCTGCCAGTTTTTAATAGGGCTGTTAACCAGGATGGGGTCTAGGCCTGTCTTGGGAACCATGACTGGGACCTCCCTCCAGCTCAGGGGCTCATCTTTCAATACAGTGTATTGCTTCTTCCCCCTTAGCTAGCTCACCTGATAATTCCTTTACTAATTTCCATCTTCTTCAGCTTAATTAACTACTCAAGGCACAGATGCAAATGTCTTTGAAGTCTCTTGGGATTGATTAGTAGATAGAACAGACACACCATAAGCAACAGTGAAAACAGGCTTTGGGTATAGGATTTGACTGAATCTCTACAATCTCTTACTCAAGCTGCCTTTGGGTAAGAGGAAAAACTGGCCTTCCTTAAACTGGTTCACACTGGGACATACAGCAGACAGCCTGTTTCTTGTGGAAGGGAAAATGAGAGCTTTTTGAGAAAACAAAAACCTGTTCCTGCAAAAGAAAGATTCTGTTGCATGAAAATGCTGCTTGGAACAGGGCTCTGCTAGTGAGGAGAGGAGCTTCTGCCCAGGAGGAAGCACCTCCAGTCACCCCAAAGAAACTGCACTTTTTCTGCCAGGACTTGGATAACATTTTCATTTCACTGTGTTGAATGGCAGAGAGATGTAATTATTTGCAGCTATTTCTTCTTCTGCATACTGCCTCTCCTCTGTTTCTACAATTTTCCAAGACACGTTGCCTTTATCTAAGTCAAGCAGGACTGGATCCAGCTATCAAAATAAGGGAGTGGAGGATGTTCCCTGGCAGGGAAGCTCCCAAGAGGAAAGAGCTGGCCCTTACTCCAGGAACAGTGGGGAGCTGGATATTCTGCTTGTCCTCCTGATAAGCACTAGGGCCCAAAAGGGTGTCAGCCAAGGTGACAGCAACAAGCCTGAGTGTCACAAGCACAGCACAGAGACCCTCTCCAGCCCCAGCAGCAGCTCTCTCCAAAACATCACTGGTGAAGGAACTAGTTTAGGCTTTGGTTATCCCAGTGCACTCAGTACTTCCTTCCTGATGACTCTTGGAAACAGCTCTGTGCAAATCTTAAGACACCCCTGAAGTCAAGTTCAACAAACCTTCAGAGACAAAGAGTCACCTGGGGTTGGGGGTAAAGGACACAAAATGATCTGTAGGAGTGGCAGGACATAGAAGCAAAGGCTGTGCATAGACTGCAGCATTAACAGGAGTCAGCATCCCCCCCTGGAGCACCTGAGCCTGCTCCAGCTTTCCCTCCTGCCTGGCAGGGTGAGAGAGAGGAGGGAGCTGGAGCAAGCAGCCTGCACCTGCCTGGAAAGGATTTCCAGGCACCACATAGACCCTGGGATATAAAATGCCACAAGACATTCTGCCAGTTGCTTGGAAGGTCCTTGATTGTTTAGGCTTGGAATTTCCATTTTGGGAACTGGGGAACCAGGGCAGGTGTGTGTAAAGAGTGGCTCTGAGCTGCTCTGGGCTGTTCCAGAGGGGGGTGATAGAGCCCAGCACTGGTGCTGCAGGGTGGGTGATGGAGCTGAGGTGGCAGTGAGGGCACTGTGCCCAGCACTGGTGCTGCAGGGTGGGTGATGGAGCAGGAGGTGGCAGTGAGGGCACTGTGCCCAGCACTGGTGCTGCAGAGTGGGTGATGGAGCAGGAGGTGGCAGTGAGGGCACTGTGCCCAGCACTGGTGCTGCAGGGTGGGTGATGGAGCAGGAGGTGGCAGTGAGGGCACTGTGTCCATCATTGGTGCTGCAGGGTGGGTGATGGAGCAGAGGTGGCAGTGAGGGCACTGTGCCCAGCACTGGTGCTGCAGGGTGGGTGATGGAGCAGAGGTGGCAGTGAGGGCACTGTGCCCAGCACTGGTGCTGCAGGGTGGGTGATGGAGCAGAGGTGGCAGTGAGGGCACTGTGCCCAGCACTGGTGCTGCAGGGTGGGTGATGGAGCAGGAGGAGGCAGTGAGGGCACTGTGCCCAGCACTGGTGCTGCAGGGTGGGTGATGGAGCAGGAGGAGGCAGTGAGGGCACTGTGCCCAGCACTGGTGCTGCAGGGTGGGTGATGGAGCAGGAGGTGGCAGTGAGGGCACTGTGCCCAGCACTGGTGCTGCAGAGTGGGTGATGGAGCAGGAGGAGGCAGTGAGGGCACTGTGCCCAGCACTGGTGCTGCAGGGTGGGTGATGGAGCAGGAGGAGGCAGTGAGGGCACTGTGCCCATCATTGGTGCTGCAGGGTGGGTGATGGAGCAGGAGGTGGCAGTGAGGGCACTGTGCCCAGCACTGGTGCTGCAGGGTGGGTGATGGAGCAGAGGTGGCAGTGAGGGCACTGTGCCCATCATTGGTGCTGCAGGGTGGGTGATGGAGCAGGAGGAGGCAGTGAGGGCACTGTGCCCATCATTGGTGCTGCAGGGTGGGTGATGGAGCAGAGGTGGCAGTGAGGGCACTGTGCCCAGCACTGGTGCTGCAGGGTGGGTGATGGAGCAGAGGTGGCAGTGAGGGCACTGTGCCCAGCACTGGTGCTGCAGGGTGGGTGATGGAGCAGAGGTGGCAGTGAGGGCACTGTGCCCAGCACTGGTGCTGCAGGGTGGGTGATGGAGCAGGAGGAGGCAGTGAGGGCACTGTGCCCAGCACTGGTGCTGCAGGGTGGGTGATGGAGCAGGAGGTGGCAGTGAGGGCACTGTGCCCATCATTGGTGCTGCAGGGTGGGTGATGGAGCAGGAGGAGGCAGTGAGGGCACTGTGCCCATCATTGGTGCTGCAGGGTGGGTGATGGAGCAGGAGGTGGCAGTGAGGGCACTGTGCCCAGCACTGGTGCTGCAGGGTGGGTGATGGAGCAGGAGGTGGCAGTGAGGGCACTGTGCCCATTTTGTGCAGCAGAGCAGGTCAGCAGGGCTGCAGCACTGCTCCCAGGCACAAGTACAGTGTGTGAGAACAAAGTTGCACCTAGGCTAGACTGTTCTCAGGGTTTTTTCAACCATCGAATTCCAACCCTGCTCCCTGTACCTCTCCAGCCTGCCTGGCAGAGAATGCAGAGCTGTGCTGCTGTGAGGAAACCTCTTGTAGGCTGAAAGCCCTTGTACAGGGGATTTGCTCTGTTTGCATCCAGAGTGGGATAAGAAAATACAAGAGATGTGTATCTTATGATTATTTTACCCACATGTTTTCCTGAGATCTGAGCTGGCATGGGATTTTAATCATGGCACCTTCTAAATATACCTGTGCTACAACAAGAGATTTGCAGGAAATGGTGAACTGCAAATATTGCCCCAGCAGGCTCTTATCAAACAGATTTCAGAGCAAACTCTCTGTGAGATAAGGACTGGGGAGACATGTGGGTTGGGTTCATAACATGGGAGTCAAGTCTGACCTGACAGCTCAGTCCTCACTTGAGGAAGGGCAGGCACTTCTCTCTTCAGCATGAGCTGAGCTCTTCTTTACAGCCACTCCTCTCCCTCTGGGCTGTAGCAGGAATTGGGATAACTGAGCCAGAGCAAGCTAAACTTTTCAATAAATGAAATTTTGTGAGATAAATTTAGGTCTTAGCCTGCATTTAAAGGCAAACCAAGAAGCACCACAGCTATCACTGACAAGAACATAAAGGCAGTAAAATTAACTGCTAATACTGCCTGCTCCTTTCCAGGTTTACTCAGTAAGACCTGAAGGGCTCTATTTCTCCAAGGCTAAAATAAACTCAGGAGTTTAACAATACTGATGGTTGCTGGCTGTTTTAAAAATGAGATATACACCCTGAATACAGCACACACCTCTAGAGCAAAGGCATTTTTCCCTCCAGACAGAAGTGTTCCTTACTCCAGCTGAACACTGGAGCTGGTGATGAGCTGCAGAGATGTGGCAGGAATGACACAAGCACTGGATCTGCTCGGGATGTGCCCATGAAGGCTGTCACTTTCCCAGGAACACCATCCCAACCAGCCTCACTGAGGCTGAGTTTGACTTTCTGCCCCTGTCTTGGCTTGCAATACAAGATGTGACAGAAATGTGTATTCCGTCCCCATCTGTTGGAGCTGGGTGGGGCAGTGACCCTGATCTCCTGGCACATATTATCTGCTAATGGGCCATCTTTAAACCAGCTGGGCAATCATCTTTATCTTTTCCACAGGAGGAAGATATCATCTGCTGCTGGCCCATTGAGTCCCAGGGCATGACTGGTAAAATTCCATCATCCCACTGGGAGATGCTCCAGCCAGGGGAGCAGCCAAGCCTTTCCTACCCAGATAAAAACTGAGATTTGGAACAGCAAGTTACAGCCCTTCCACTGGATTCCAGAGGAAAATCAGACCTTTGCACATCATCCCTGGACCTTCAGAGGAAACTGCACCTTCTCCAGGAGCACTGCTCCAGCTGAACCACATCTGCCACTGCAGGAGGATGCAGCCACCATTGAATGGGACTGTGCCAACACCCTGACTGACTGACGGGTGTCAGCTTGGATTCTGACTCTGGCAGGGTTTTGAGATTGTTCTTTGTAATACTGCATTTCTATTTTAATTTTCCTAGTAAAGAACTGTTATTCCTATTCCCATATCTTTGCCTTAATTTCAAAATTATAATAATAATTTGGAGGGAGGGGGTTTACATTCTCCATTTCAAAGAGAAGCTTTTGCCTTTATTGGCAGACACCTGTCCTCCAAACAGGACAGCCCCTTTCAGCAAGCTCCAGAGAGCTGCCCCTTAACCTGCACAACACCTCAGGGTGCTTCCCTTGCTCCCACATGCACTGCTTGAGACTGAAAATAATGAAGCCTTTATACATTTCAATACACATATTTCAAAACTTCTTCCTTGCTTTTAAAATATACCATGAACTAATCTGTCACCCAGTCAGGCTCTTTACAACATTATTTTAATTGAGAAAATATCAGTGAATTATTATTTCTTTAGAATTAAATGTATTTGTCTCTGCAAAAAATAAAAAAAAGCAGAGGAAGCAACCCCATCATTTGTGTCTATTTTTGACACTTTCTGCATTCACAGAGGGACTTGAGCATCCCCATTACATGGTTTTATAGATCAAAATTCCTTGTTTGAGCATTGCAAAAGCTGTGGCAGTGAGACAGATCTGACTTTGGCTTTTTATTTTCTTCATTAGCACTGCCCTCTGCTTTGAATGGCCTCTAGACAAACTATGTATTGTTGGGTTAATTAGATGATTTGGATCTATGCATGCCACTGCATTTTTGCAGTCTAGAGTATCTAAGACACATGGTCCTTGAATCTATAAGAATCTTGAGTATGTGACATGTGGACTTTCCCAAAGGAAAAAGGAGGATAGGAATTACTGGCTGTAGGGATAATATTCCAGACATGCTAAGTTCCCCTGTTATTACTGCAGTTTATCTAAATCTGTATGAAGCCCTTAATCTCTAGTGTTCTCTCCTTCAGTGCCTTCAGAAAATAACTTGCCTCTTTGTAAAAATATTTTGCTCCCATGGAACCAGTATGAAAAGGAGAAATAGGTAGAGATGCTGTAGGCAGCTATATGTTGAGATGTAACCTGAAGAATGCAGCATGTGTGCACCTCTGACAGCTGGGAGTGACAGAATGTACATACAGACAGCAACATTGGAATCATAAACAAATTGGCCACAATTGCTATTTTAATATAGATGAAAAGTGGATAGCTTATATACAGCTACTCTGAAATAATATTAAAATATTACAGCACACTTTTAGAAATGAGAGTCAGAAAGATGTGGGTTACAAAGCACCTCTCAGCCCTTCAATGCATGGGGATTTTCCTAGGGATAACCACATGGTAACTTCTTCCCCCAGGTGCCTGCTTCAAAAGAAGCAAATTTTAGCAATTGTCAAGGAAATAAATTCATGTTCCCTGGCAGATATTACAATAACAAACTCAGCAGCAAATTTTATTTTCTGCCCCATCTGATGGGCATCCCCTCTGTTAAAAACTGCTAACTTTTCACCTTGTCCAAAGATAAAGACCTAGATAAAGACAGATTTTTCAAAGGACCTTAGTACCACTTAACTACTTTTATTTTAAAACACAAAGTCACTGAAAAAGCTAAATGGAGATTTAAGCTTAGCTTATCCAACTTTTTCCTTCAAAGTGTTGTTTGCTGTTTTTTTTAAAGGTTGCTAGACATAAACTGGTTATAACCAGTCTGGGATAAAGCCACTGGATTCTCTGAGCTTGGGAGCTCTGCTTGGCTGCAGCCCACCTGAATCCCACAGGCAGCAGTGGCTGCAGCCAGGCAGGTTGTGAGCACTCAGTGAGTGCTGGATCACAGAAAAGCACCTGAGTAGAAACACTTCCTCCTAAATGGAAGGATACAGAGGTGGCACCAGACAGTCCTAGCTCAAGTGTCCTGTCCCTTGACAGTGTTGAAATCAGTCCAAAAATAGAATGAGTTAAACACTGAGACACCACAACCTACAGACACCTAAGTTTTAGCTATACCACTACAGAATTACTACTGGCTAATTTTGCTAAATTTCATTGAGGTAGAAAAAAAAACCTTGTCCAGTGCTTAGACCTTTTACAATTATGTCTGAATATATTTTCTAACAGACATAAACATATTTTTTAGTTTGTGGACTGTACGTGTTACATATTACTGGTTTGATTTTTTTATTACTTGTGTATAAGTCACATCATGACTGTGAGCAGCATGGCAAATCTGCCACAAAATCTATTTGCTTTGAGAAGCTGGCAGTCACCTCCACACTACCAATGGACATTTAAAATTCATCTGAACCTCATCTGGAGGAAACACAATTTTGAAGGCTTGGGAAAGAGTCTGCAAAAAGTTGACAAATGTCTTGTCTCCCACCCTCACTAATTCCATTTTGAGATGTACACATAACACATGATTTTGAAATTTGTATCAGTCAAACATAAATCATTTTCAAATTTGCAAGCATGATAAAACCTTGGAAGAAAATCTGCCTGGGTGCCTTGTGTCTCTCAGGATTATCAACTGGACACATCAGTGACTGAGGACATCTGCATCCTCCCCTGGCTGACATCCAGCTTATGGAACAGTGATCACAAATGCACCTTAAAGAAAATATTAGTTGGGAACCAGAATGCTTAATGCACTCTGGCTGCAGCTACACTTAGGAAAAAACAGAGAGGAAGCTACACATGCTCCTCTCTATAAAAATTCATTTACAACAACTAAAAAAAGGGCTTTGGTTACCCTTGGCACGCTCTTCCTGCCTGAGTTGGGGTTTCTGCTGCTTTTGAAGCATCTCTGGCTCTGGTCCAAATTTGAATGATGGGAGAAATGGATACTTGTTAAAAGCATGTGCTTGATTCACTTAACCAACATAAAATTTTCCTCTTTTTTTTCCTGTTACATTTTTATCTGAAGTACGTTGAACTAGTGAATTGGACATGAGTAATAAATTCTGATCTCCTTAATATGTCCTCCCACGCATATAGATTAAAATCCTCATTAAACACCTTGATAAATTAATTAATTTATAGGGATGCACAGAGAGGTTGACAAGCAGCTGTCACTCACCTTTTCCTCAAACCACAAATGTTCGAAGCTAATCAAAATAATCTCAGATCTGACAGAAGATTTAGAACAGACAAAAGGAAATACTATTTTAAACAGCCAAGTGATGGAAAACCTGACTCTTGTTACAAAATGTCCTAGATGCTGAGGACTAAAATAAATGCAGAAAATGATTAAATCAGAAAAAAAAGCAAGTCCATTGGGTGGACATGAAACAAAGCAAACCAGCCATCCAGGGCAGCAGAAGAACCACAAAACATTCATGGGGCAGAAGGCACACAGGATATCTTTGGAACTTTCTCTGTAAGTAATTGGCATTACCCTAATTGCCCCAGCATATTCTCCAGGCAAAAATGAGAGTGAGCTTTGTTCTATGAGAAAAGAAGGCTCAGAGCACAGGCCCAGCAAAGCCAGCCCAGAGCCACTGCTGGGTCCTGCTCTGCTCCCCAGGGACCAGGCACCTGCAGCCTCCCAGGACCAGCACTGGGGCTGGCCAAGCTCCTCTTTCTGGCACTGCCCCCTCAACCAGAACCCTCTTCCTGATGCAAATACCCTTCTGTGTCCTTGTTGAGCCCCAGTGTATCTCCAGAGATCTTCCATAACCCAGAAGCCGAGTGATTAAGGTAATTAGGACAGTAATTATATCTCCTGTTAATGAAAAGCTGTGTGCTGCACTGTTTGCTGATGTACAGAAGTGCTTTCTGGACAGGAGCTCACACTGGGTGAAGCAGATCACGGCACAGCCCACGTCAGTAACAACTCATCCAGTGACACAGATCCAGCTTTTTCTTTACAAACACCAGTGAGTGAGACCTGAACATCTCCTCTGCCTGTAAGAAAATCAATGGAAACCTACAAAGTGATCTTATGCTACCACTGAAACAACAACATTACAGTAAATGCAGCTTAGTGCCAGCCCTGGGCAGAGGCAATAGATAACCAGACAACCTGAGCAGTGCCCTCATTAAGGCTCTCTGGTAAGGAGAGCCCATCCTGTATATTGACTTTTCCATGCCTGTTGTGGTGCTGGGTAATTCAACAATTTGCCTTTAATTCCATTAGGATGCTCCATCTGGGTTCAGATCAATGGCCCACCCAGCTGTTTCAGCTGAACTCTGCTTTTAACTTGCTGACTGCAAAGCAGTCATATAAATTCCTGGTGTGCTCAGGAGAAAATACTAGTGGTGAGGTGATGGATATTCCCCAGAGAAAGTCCTCCAAGTAAGCCAATCTGTGGCTGGAGGAACCAATTTTTGGGTTGTGTGAGCTTTTCAAAAGAACATAAGTACAATTCCTTGCAGTTTAAATAGCAGAAAGCAAACTGAATGACTTTTCCCAATGTTTGGGGGAGGAGAAGAGCACTCCCAGCCCTAAAATCATGGATGTGGAAGCAGCTAACTGGAGGAGGACCAGATCATGACTGGGCACACTCTCACAGTGCCTTTTCTGAAAACCCCATTTACACCACAGAACTGCTGCACATAACCAACAATTTACAGAGCTGATTTCCTTCTCTTTTAATTCTCATTTCAGCTACATGCTTGGCAACTTTGCTCCAACCTTTTTGAAGAGAGAAGAAGCAGCTCAATTGTTCATGAGCAAGTTGAAGAGTAATCTGACTTCATTCTGAGCATCCTGTGCCCTTCTGACAGGCTGCAGGGCTCACAGCATTGCATTCTGCACACAGAAAAGTACAAGAACTACAGGAAGGGGGCCCATTTGTGTGTCAGTATCAGTGAGGCAATGACCTGTGAGCAGACACACCCCTACCCCCATTTCACACCATGGATAACCAAATATTCAGCCTTCAAAACTTTTGATGCTGTTGCCTTGATCCTTTGCTGTTATCATTCTCCTACATGACCAACAGAGGAGTTGCTCTGCATGACCTGCAGATGCTGGGGAGATGCTCTGCTGGGAAATGCTCTGCATCTGCCCAGGCCTTCCTTCAGCACCACATGGAAGGTCTGCCAGTCATCCAGAGATGTTTCCTGTCACTGACTCTCATGCACTTACATCACACACATGGAGACCCCAAGCTTCAGTCTCTCCTCAAGTAATTAAATTAACATACTACTCTGGTGGGACCACCTGCCTGCCATTTATAACAAGTGCCTGGGTGAGGAAACCCCTGGCATTTGGGAGATTGCTCCTACTTCAATTCCTTTCATCAGTGTCCTACAGGGACACAAACCACTGCTGCTGTGTGGGGCTGGAAACAGGGAAGAAGTCCTTGCAGGTCTTTGCAGAGCTGAGTTGGTGACAGAGGTGCTGATGCTCCTTGGTGATGTTTTTTGTGTGCAGTCTCATATAGCTGGCAGTGTTTAATGTGTCTGTAACATCTCTGAAATGAGCCCATATGTGCATGTGGAAATCTGTGCAAGAGGACTGAACAAGTTAAAAGAAAGGGGAAAAGAAGAGCAGAGTTTCCTATCTCTGCAGAGTTTCCTATCCTATTCCATGTGGCCATATGTGCACACAGAAATCTGTGCAAAGTGGACTGAACAAGTTAAAAGAAAGGGGAAAAAAAGAGCAGTTTCCTATCTATGCAGAGTTTCCTATCCTATCCTATTCTATATGCCCATATGTGCACATGGAGATCTGTGCAAAGTGGACTGAACAAGTTAAAAGAAAGGGGGAAAAAGGAGCAGAGTTTCCTATCTATGCTAGTCCATTCTCTAGGGTGGGGCTGAGCATGCTGGTGGATATCAAAGAGATTGAATGAGATGGGTGTTAAACACACCCCTACCAGTCCTGGGAAAGGAGGGAGTGCAGGCCAGGGAGAAGAGAGACACTCTCAGTGTGATGTCCTGAGTCATAAAATCACAGGTTGCTTTGGGTTAAGGGGACCTGAAAGACCATCTAGTTACAACCCACCTGCCATGGACAGGGATGCCATCCACCACAGAGAGGCCATTCAGGACCCCATCCCACCTGGCCCTGAACACTTCCAGGCATGGGGCATCCACCTGCCCAGGCAACCTGTGCCAGGGCCTCCCCACCCTCTGAGTGAAGAACTGCATGGGAGAGGCTCAGAGAGCCTTTGTCTCCCTGACTCCTGGGAAGAATATGCAGGGACAGCCACTACAAACACACTGAGTTCAGGAACAGCTTCAGTGGGATCCTGCACCTTCTCTGACACGGAAGTCAATTGTGCATGAAATACAAAGCCCTAGAAAAACAGATTTCATTAGTTCTAGTGCTCTCAGAACCACTTGGATAATATGTTAAAAATAATAGAAAAGCTGGTCGTAAAATACCAGCAGAATGGTGCTGCATGTCCAGAAGCTAAAATGAGTTCTGAACAAGAAGCCAAATAGCTGCAACTTATTTATTAGAGATCTACTGAATAAATGACCCTACTGTACCCATGGAAACTACTGTACCAATTCATCCTCAACAAATGAGAAAGCAAAAGCTGTTTCCTTAAAGAACTGCCGTAGAATGAACTAATCTGTGACAATATTAAAGCAGAACATAATAGAGCTGATTTTATTTTTTAAATTACACAGCACTACTTTCTCAAGCCTAACAGCCACCCTTGTGACACTTTTTTCAGAGGAAAGCACCTGAATGCAAGTGGCTGGAGCAGAAGTCACCTGCATTTGCCTGTGAATAGACTGAGCAGGTGTGAAGCTTCTCTTCACCTCGGTATGGAGCAATTGGTCTCTGATGGCTCCTTGACCACAGCACCAACACCACAAATCCCAGTGATTCAGCCCGAAAGTGGGAGAGAAAAATGGGGGCTCAGCTGTAAGCAGAGCAAGCCATGCCCTTTCTCTCTGCTCCTCTGCCTCTGGATCCAAGGGCTGTGTGACAGTCACTGGGATGAGACCACCTGGAGAGCACACACACTTATCAAAGGTGAAGTGTGCACTTTGGAACTCACTTTTAGTTGTGTTACCAAAAGCTTGAACTAAGTCTCATTACTGTTTTAGCCTTTGGCATTTCTATCACTTGGTCTGGTCTAACAGCACTCCTTCTTCTAATCCTCTTAAAATAGGCTGTTTTAAAGGTTTACTCAGGCTGACAGTTGGACCATGATGCTAAAGTACTGTTCTTAAAAAGAAAACTGTTTGGTGTTCATTAGCAGGGTGACAATTAGCTGCAAGACAAGTTTAGCTGGAACCACAGGACTCATTTCTCTGAACTGATTTTATCTGAAGCTCCTGAGGACACCAAGGCAGGGGCAGTACTAACAGAGGAGGGAGAGAGGCTCCTTGGGCTCTCTGGGCAGTGCCTGCCTGCCTGGGAGTTCCACTGCACAACCACAGCCACTGCCATTAGTTTTGTGGAACTTTCTCCCCAAAATGTTCTTCTTTTTCCTTTTCCTAGGGAGGCTCTGATGTATCTGAAGGGCCTTGGCTGTCTGGTTTTAAACTGAGTTAGCTCTTTCAGACTTATTTTTGTCTGTCTGTGCCACGTGAGGCTTGAATGGCTTTCTGAAATACCACTGTGGCAGACTCTGGGGATAACAATACTGATTTTGGTCTTCAACCAGCTGTCTTCTCAAACATAATCCATGTCTTCTTTTCTCTCTCCACAGCAAGCATATATTTGAACTTTTATATTTGAACTTTTCCATCTTTGAGAACATGTTTACCACTGCCTCCTTGAAGGACACTGGACTTCCTCTGTTCTGCTCT
Source organism: Oenanthe melanoleuca (assembly GCF_029582105.1). NCBI lineage: Eukaryota > Metazoa > Chordata > Aves > Passeriformes > Muscicapidae > Oenanthe > Oenanthe melanoleuca. The sequence goes on along the minus strand of NC_079343.1, from coordinate 2,214,556 downwards.
TGTTGTGAAGAAAAGCCCTTTATGTTGATGTGACACTATAAAAATCCATAATCATAAAGTTAAAAATAAACCCCTTGCTAGAACAAGATCAGCTGAATATACTTAATTTCTTTATATTTGGATCTGCCTTGTATTTTCATATTTTACTTCAATTAAATTACTTTTCTTCAGCAATTCAGAGGCCTTTCAGTAACCACGTGCCACTGAATAGAAAAATCACATATTTATTGCACAGATAGGAGTGCACACCATTCCAGGATGTCTCATTTCAAAGGTCTTATTCCATCACAAACCTGCTTTTTATTGCCCCAATGTGAGGAAACATCAACCAGCACCATCTGAACATCACCCTCACTGCAGGGGTGAGGGATCAGAGCTCTCTGCACGTTTTCTGACATTTTATATAACACCCACTGATCCTGAGGAAGTGTTTGGCAGGTAAGAGGAAGGGATGAAGAACACATAGTAGAATTCTTTATCCAGAGTATTTATTGCAATCTTGAGTCATCTGCCACGGTGGAGAGTTTGATTCGCTGATAATTTCACACTACATAAAAATGGAATCTGTGATAATTTAGGTAGGCTATCAAGTACTGCTGATCTCGACCATAAACAAAGCAAAACCAGTAATTGCTTTTACTGAAAAATTATGTGTGGTTTAGGGTTTTAACACTGGGCTATCCCAGGGGAAGGAGAAGAAGATTGGAAAGTGGTGGTTTCAACAAACATGAAATTGCACAAAAAGTAGCAAAAATTAGATGACACTGAATTTTCACACATAAAAGCAAATAAAAATGCTGTAATATTGGCTTCTTCAATTTAATCCAGCCAGCTTTGAGATTTCCATTTGTTTTGATATGAAAAACATCAATTTGTCACAATACTGAGTTTTGCAATTACTTCACTGTAGTACCATTAGTAAGAAAAAGCTATTGATTTAAACAATGCACAAACATGGTTTTCAAACCAAAATTCCTATTTTTTTTAAAGCCTTTGCTATTAATGATTAGAATTCATCAGCCCAATAACAAAACCCCCACGCACAGGGAGTTAAATCTCACAACCCTTACTGGCAGTGCCCATGAGCGAACACTGCATTTGCAGCCCTGTTTTCTGTGAGTGAGGAAAAAATGATGATTTTATGGCAACAAAACCTTTCCTTTCCTGTGGCTCACAAGGTGCATGGCAGCTCCTGGCTGCTTGGAGTCAGAAATGTTGCAAAATTTAATATTAAGGCTCAGGGACTTCTGCAGCTTCAGGAGTTACTCTATAGCTGAGGTCAGGAAGGCATGCAGAGGGCCCCAACTAAACTTTTTGGAATCAAAGACCTTAAATCTTTTCAGAATTTAAAACATGAAACTTCTCTCCCTGTACTTCCATAGTTTTATTCCCTCCTCTTTGCTGCTTCACAGTCTTAAAATTGAGTGCCAGTAATTCCTAAAAGAATTTCAGGGTTATCACACAGGATTTCTACTTCTACATTTCAAATATTCCATAAAGTGCAAAAGGCAGGCCTGGGGCTTGGTGATGCAAAAAATGCTGCCACTAAAATTGCCAGAGTGATAGACTTGGCAATAGACTGAGCATCCTCGAGGCAAGGAGGAGGGAGGCTGTGACTCCTCTGTGCCTCTCCAGGGCTGCAGAGCCAGCACCCCACTCATGGGGAGCTCACCTTCAGCCCCACAGCACCCAGACTATAAAGCACCCATTATCCTCTCCTGGTGCTCTCTTTAATTGACACAGATGCCATTTCCTATTATAAATAATTTGTTCTACAAATAGACATTTTCAGGAACAACATCTGTGCCTGTGCTTAATTTGCAGCATGCTGATTGTCTTCCAGGAGTCAATGGGAGAGGTCACGTAAGTTAAACGAGTTCTGCCAACTGAACTTTGTGGGATTGGGGCTCTTTGTTTGCATTTTGCTTTTGTTTTGTCTTTGCCTGTCATGGGTTTTGTGCTTCTTCAGTGTCACAATTCCCATGAGGTGTGTGGGAGTTATTTAGGGGTGGTATTGGAAACATCAGCCTTTGTATTTCAGCTATTGGTTTAACATTAGATATTAAACATTTCCTAAATAATTTCAGATGGATTTGGAAGCGTTTTTTTTGAAAGGCAATTTTTAGGAGCATTGACTTTAACTGTCCCATGCTGCTCTTTCCATATGTTCATTGGGGCTCACCCTGCTGAGCCCCAGGCAGTGCTGAACCTCCTCCCAGCAAACATCCACTCCCCTGCTGTTAGAGGGGCTGTGTGTGCTGTGCCTTATACATCCAACCTCAGCAATACACACAAAAGGCTTTTGGTGGCAAGCATGAAAGGTGAGAGGTCCCCAATGTCCCAAGAGTATATTGCTGCCTGTGCACAGCAAATAATAGATACCAAACTGCCCCCAGGAAAATTCATGTATTTGTAAGATCAGGAGGTTTTACAAATAACTCCTTCCTCCTCTTCCAATTTCCTGCACACCTATAGTCTATAATTTCATGTCCTGTATACATCTGATAGATTGCAGCCCTGTTGATGTGCTGCAATAACAAATAAAAGGCAGTTATTAATGGGACTATAAAACACATGCTCAACCCCTGTGGAGTTAATTGTAGTGCTTTAAATGCTACCTGCAACACTGCCACTGCCAGTGCAGTGGAACGTGGCATTCCCTGCTCTACCCAGCCAAAAAACCATGGGGGTTGTGGCTGCCCCAGCCATCCAGCAGTGGCTGCCCCTCCAGGCATGAACGAAGGGAAACTTCTCACAGCACCACAGCCGTGTGAGAGAGGATCCTGACAGAAAAATGAATGTATTCAGGTCTTTATCTCTGGTTAATTTACTTCTATGGCTATATGGAAAAATGAATGCTAATTGAGCTGGTATGTCTGGGCTTTTATTTCTCTTATCTCCATGAAGGGTTGGGCAGTAGGTTTTCCCACCTCACCAAGGGATGACACTGCAGCTGAGCTCCATCATTCAGCCCGTCCACAACTTGCAGTTCCTCTGATACAAACCCAGCAGCTTGGCATGTAGCTGCAGGCTGTCACAGCCCAGCAGCCATCAGCTGAGCTGGTTATTCATTTCTTCTTCCTGCTGTGAAACTCTTCCTGGCATTCCTTCAGCACTAGCTGCCCTGTGCTCAGGCTCAGCTCAGGCAGCTCCCTTGGGACCTCAAAAAACAGCAGGGTTGTTATTTTTATGTGTGTTTGACAAATGGGTGAGACAGCCTCCAAAGGCCTGTTATTTTTTTGAATTAAAAAAAACCTCCAAAACACCAGAATATTCCCCTGCTGCCAGTTCTAGTGATGTGGTTAAATGAAGTGCTTGTTCTGCTTGGAGTGGGCAAATGGGATGGGTGGTGCAAACAGAGGCACCAGCTCAGTGACACTGCAGTGATGGAAGGACAGAGGTGCTGTCCTGAGCAAGTGCTTTGTTCCAGGTTTGTCCTGCTCCTGCTAAGAGGAAAGTGGATCACATTTCCCCAGGGTATCTCCCCATTTCTTCTGCCCTGTGCTAATCAGAAGACAATTGAAAAGAGAATCATGAAGGTTGGAAAAGACCTTCAAGATCATTGAGTGGAAAATGAGTGAATGAGATGATGGCCAGTGTATCCTGGTGTCCGCTGCAACACTTCAGGATACAGTAATTCCCTTTTTCTGTGTGAGCTGGTGTAAAATGTCAGCGTGCTGGTGCCTGTCCCTCTGCAGGACAAAATTTCTCCCACCAGGAGCTGCTCTCCTGAGTTTTAATGTGTTTTCATGGCTGAAAGAAAAGAATGTATCTACTACCAAATTTGCTGCTGTCTTCTGGCAGGCCTCAGCTAGGTCTTGTGGCCTGAAAACATACTGAATTAATTTGGGCTAAGCAAATATAGACAGCCAAACATGCATGTAACATAAGAGCTTATTCTCTATTATTTTACATAATAGAAAACTGTCTGCCCCTTGAAGACCCCTCCCTTCCTCCAGGGAGGTTTTTCAAACAGCCCAAAGCATGGGAACTGTCCAGGTCAAACACAGGCTCTTTAGTCCCATCAGAAATACATAAACACAGAACTGCCCATCACATAATCCAGCCTCCTCCACCCAGTGGCATGAGGTGAGCAGCTTTTATCAGTGCCAGATTCATTATCTTTTCTCCAGAGGATACTGGAGAAGCACCAGTCCAGCCAGTGTCTCCAGAAATAAAAAGACTGTGAAAATGCAGGATGGACCTGCTTGGGCTGAGAGCAGGAGTAAGAGCAGAAAAATATGAGACAGAAACGTGTAAATCAAAGGAAGAAGTTGCTAAGACCACGAGGAGCCTTTTCTGCTGCACCAGGCAAGTCTGATGGGCTCACCTGTCTGGAACCACCACACTGAGAACAGGGTTATTTTGTCAGAAAGAAAGTGCAAACTGCAATTAAAACGATTTACAGAAAGGGTTAACCAGCATCACTCTGCTGAGCAGCACATTCCTCTGGCAGTAATCTCTTCTATTTTTAAAAGATTAAAACCTAAGAGCAGCAGCATCTGGCCTCTAATTTGCAGAAATAACAAATCAAATGCCTCAAAATTGGTAATTTGGTAGATTAAATTATCAAAGCCTACTCTTTTGGTGTCCACATCTGATAGTGCTTTCATCTTGTTTATATCTTATGTTTCATGGACTAACTTTGTTGATTATCTTCAAACTGGGACAGGTTTTATTCTATCAGCAAACTCAGTTGCCTTCTGAGCAGCAGCCTGCTCTTTAAAGTGCAAATTAAGAACCAGGGAAGAGAAGAAAGGATGGGGCTGTTTGAAGGAGCTGCTGGATGTCAACAGAGGTCAACGCTTAGGTTTCATTTCTTAGCTATGTATGTACAAATGACCTGATGCAATCCCAAACTGAAAGCTGTGACCAAGAGAGGAGGAACAGCCAACTGCAGAGTGTCAGTCCTGAGCAGTGGAAGATGGGTCTGGCCACACCAGCCCAGCCACTTGGGAAAGTTCTGTGGAAGGGATGATGGAGGCCACAGGAGATTCCCTCCTGCAAAGCCTGCACCAGAAGGATCTCCCAGAGAGCTAGAGGAGCAGGCAGCCTACTCTTTTGCTAACGAACATAATAGCACATGTAACTGGGGAAACACTAAGCAGAACAGAGCTTACAAAAGTGCACTCAATGAGCTGGCTGCAGCCCAAACACAGGGAAACACAGATGATTCCACTTCCAGCTCCTGTGGGTGCAGAAGAGGCTGAGAGAGGCAGCTCTGAGCTGTGACTGCTGCAGCTGCTCCGTGTCCTTGGGAGCTGTGCTGCACAGGAGATGCTGAGGCAGGGTTCCCCCAGGGCTCTGTGCAGCCTCACAGGGCTGCAGTGGCTGCCCTGGAGCCCAGCCCTGCTGCACCGCAGTGACCGTGGGGCTGCTCTGTGCCCAGCTCCAAAGGGCAGGGTCGGGAGGAGCCACAGCTCAGCCACCTCCCAGAAACAGAAATGTTCCAAATTAATGTGCTCTGTGATGAGCTGCCAGTGTGAGTGTGGCTTTTGAACTAGCCCCAATGCCACAGAGAGATTAAATCTTTATTTTAACAAGATTATTATGGTTTCCTAGGCAATCCAATGCATACAAACAATGGAGCTAACAAAACACGGGGTAAAGGCATATCACTTCAATTCCCCCACACTGCAAAATATTGCTTGCCCTGGGGCAACTCACTGGGGAGGATGAGAACACTTCAAGAAACTTAACCCTGGAGAAATGAGCTGGAAACTTCAAATCTGACCAGTGTGAACATGTCAGAAACTGTACAGCTGGCATACAATCTCCAGCAATAACGAGTAAGATGCTTTACCCCTGAGCCACGGTTTTTCCTGAATCATATGAAAACTTTTTATAGATATTAAATGAGAAAATTTACATATGCACACCTCTATCTTAAGAAACAAGATTCTGTATCTGAGAGTCTGCTATATGATCTTTAAAGAAGCTCAGTAATAATTTTATTGCTGGTCTTTGTGTTACAGTGCTTCCACACAGCAATAGCTAGAGTCAACCTCAAATTATTAATCAAATAAACATGCACAAAGATCCCAGGGGCATGATGCCAAAAGCCAGTAGGCAGTTCAGTAAAGGAGTGTGAATTCATCCAGAGTTAAAATTCACATGCAGGCTTTTCTTTCACAAAACCCAAACAAAACCCAGTCTTTGCATGAACTGATTGAGTTAAAAATACATGACTTTTATGCCTCTGTGCTTGACACTCCATGTTCTCTATTCAAACTGCAGACAGTGTTACTGGGTAGGACTCACAAACCAGCATCATAGCCGGATAAAGCAACCCTTCTTCTGCTCAAAGAGATTTCCTCCTCTGCAACACAATCAGCAAAACATGGTTTGTGTCATTCAACAAGCTGCTTCTGCAGAAATATTCAAGAATACTCTCAGTTTTGTTGTTAAACATCCCCCATCTACAGAGAACTTTGGTCCCACCAAAAACTTAAGAAACAGAATCAGCTGATTCACAGCTTGAGACCCTCTGTCCCATCTGATAAAAAATGGCAGACACTCAGCTGCAAACAAAACCAAGTATCACCTCTTCCACAGAAATGACATCTGCCAGACCCATAGAGAAAATGGTCCAACTCAGTCTGACCTTTGGGATTCAGCTCTGCCTTAGCAGCTCCACCTGTGCATTTCCTGCTGCTCCTGAAGAGCAGGGACAGCCAGGGCAGTGTCACCTGACTCATGCTGTACTCCAAAGCTTCACAATGTAGTACAGCACAAGGAGTCAGTAAGGCAGGGAAATGAGCAAATTGCTTCTTGGGGGTTCCATGGGGTCCACTCAATGCACTCATCCTCCTGAGTGCTGCCATCTGCTACAAGAGCTGACCACAAGCTGCTGATAAAGAATTTACATTGCTTTGGTACAGCACATTGCTCATCACTTTAATAGCTCCACTCCCTTTTTAAAATAAACCTCAGGAGACATCTTCTGCATTCCCTAACTCACCTAATCCATGGGATGTCGCTCAGAACAATGCCTTTGTTTCTTCCAAATGTGATGGCAGTAATAAATTGCATTTCCACAGATGAAATCAATGCATCACAGAAACCTTGCAATGCTGTTTAGAGCAGAACAACTTTAACGAACACCAGTTCCTGTGAACCAAACCCCACAGGGCCCAGGAACTGTTGGAAAGGAAGAAGCATCAGAGAGATCCCTGATAAACAGACTTGCCTCCATGTATCTCCTTCATGCAGAAGCTGATATGGTAAAAGTTGGAGAGACTGTGACATATTTCATAAAGAGCAAGGATCTCTTGGATCAGGCTTGCAACCAGTCCTCCCTGCTGTATTGATAGCATGGGTATGAATGCTCAAGGCTGTGCAGGAACTGAAACCATTAGAGATATTACAGTTACCTTGAAAGCTGTTATAGGAAGGTGTCTCAGAGCATTAATTATGCTTACCCTGCTAAACAACTCCCTTAGACTCAGCCTATCCCATGGACTAATCTGGACTCCAGAAAGGAAGACATCTCCAAGAAAGTGTTGGCAACAACATATATGTTCTTACTTCACAGTAAGAACACTTCTTCAGAATCACAGAATATGCTCAGTTGGGACCCACGAGGATCATAGAGTTTAACTCCTGGCCCTGCACAGGACATCCCAAGAGGCACACCATGTGCCCAAGAGTATTGCTCAAACGCTTCTTGAACTCTGTCAGGTTTGTTGCTGTGCCCACTGCCCTGGGGAGGCTGTTCCAGTGCCCAACCACTCTCAGGGTGTGGTACTTCCACAGCTGGAGAGACCCTGAGTGCAGAAGAGCCTGTGGGCCATGCAGGCTGACCAAGGTTTTTCATGTCTGAGACAGGTGAGTTTCATCAGCTGCATCACACCATAACTTGCATTTTGGGAATACGTATCTTCCAGAAGGGTTTATGGGAAATAGACTCCATTGCTCCTCTCAGAAATATGTTGCAGCAGTTAATCTTCCTGGGTGCTAAAACACACGCCTTAGCTTACATCAAACTGATTTCAGCACCCAGATTGCCTGCTAGCAAACTGTGAGTGTAACACAAGAAGGAGCCTTGGAGAGCAGAACCTCCCAACCAAGCTCACTGAAACCACAAAGGAGCAGCTCCAGTGGCAAAATACTTGCTCAGGAGTTTAGCAGGATGCACAGAGTTTCTTGCTTCTCTGTTGGGTACAGTGGAATATTTCAGACACCAGAGGTGAGAGTCACAACTCAACTCTGAAGCAATCCCATGAGAAGCATTTGGGCATCCAGGAGGAACCAGGGGAAGGCATGTTTTGCACATGTACCCATGTCATTCCTCACATGCATGGATGAGCTCTTTTTAAAACATACCAATAAAAAAAATTAAAAAAAAAAAATCAGTATTTCTGTGATTTCTGTCTGTCTTTCACATGAACTTTTGCTGCTAGGATCTTTAGGACCAAGGATTCAGTCAGGACCCACTGACTCTGAGCTGAAGCTTCCAAAGGTGCTTATCTGTACCTCTGTCAAGGCTTTTCTTCAATCCTGTTGGTCCAGAGTCTCTCAGCAACAGAGTGACTATTTACTCAACTATATTTATTTTCTTTCAAAGGATATTTATTAATTTTTTTTTAAAGACCATGTGCTTGTTGTGTTTTTTTTGCAGATGGTGCCAAGAAATTTAAAAAAACACCAAACCCTTGGCAAATGGTGCCAAGAAATACAGAAATGTATTTCTTCCCCCTACACCTCTTCAACGTTTCTCTGCCCTCCCCAACAAGCCCCTGTTCTGTCTAAGCCCTGGGAGCACTGGTGCCCATGGTCATTACAGAAGTATTCAGGGTGCCTGCCACAGCTGGTGACAGCTCTATAATCGTGGTGCAATTGGATATGTTGCCATGCTTAAGTCAGCTGGTTTGTGTTGGAGGTTTCAGCGTGGCATGCCTTCGAACTGATGTAATTCTCCATGTTTTGTCTGAAAAGTGTGGCAAGTCCCTCTGGAGCCAAATGAAAGAAACCTATATTTTCCAGGCCCTCCTTGGCTGCAGTGATGATTGCTGGTGGGCTGACACATGCAATTCTGAATCTCTGCTCGTCCCTGGGCAGCTTGCAGAGCTTGCCCACAACCGTCAGCTGAAACCCACCCAAATTCCTGCCTGGCTAAAAAAAGAGATGCAGCCGTTCAGAAGCAACAGAGAGATCTGCCAACCCAAACTGAGTCCCTCCAAGAAATTAACTCCCATTTGTTTATTACTGAGTATTTGCCACCTCTAAGTACCATGAATAGCTGAAACATATTCCAACTGGGGAAGCTGCCAGGGGCTGTTTTCTCAAAAAGGCCGACGCACATATTCTGGTCTTGCTGATGCCACTCCCTCCAATCTGTGCCCCCTTCTATCAGACCAAACCCCTCAAACACTATCAGTCTTTTCTGTCTGCAGCTGCTGATGGCACACTGGCTCTGGGCCACCCTCCTTCAGGACTGGGTGTTCAGTGCTGTTCTGTCAGCAGGCCTGGACAGAAATGAACACTCTTTCCCTTCTCCCCAGCAAACAGGTACAGGACCACTGCATTAACTTGGATTTTAACTGGCTGTGCCCAGCACTGTGCTCTCTAGGAGCTGCAGAGCCAAGTTCCTAAGTTCTACTTATCCTCTCCAAGGGATAAAGAAATGGTGCTGCTTCCAGAAGGTTCCAGAGCCTGGGAGATGTAGAGTCCCATGGCAGTACCTGACTACAAGAGTATGACACAGCAGTGATTTTTTATTTAGGGGGAAAATGTCTCCTATACAAGATCTGTACTCTCCAGAACCAGTGGCTAAGATGAATACAAAATTGAAAATGGAAAATAAAGAGCCACTCCCTTTTGAAACCTCATTAAATGATCGTAAATCAAAATACGAACATTCTTGTCTCATCTCACTGCAGGCAGGTCTGAACAAAATAGTAGGATTCTCTGCAATTAATTGCTAGTGTATCCAAAACAACAAATCAACCATTTTAATCTGTTACCTGTGTGTGTTTCTGTCAAGGGAAATGTAAATTTAGAGCTGATGAGAATAACTTCTGATGACTGGGCAACAGTGCTGGAAATCACTCTTTCCTTTACCCTACTTTTCAAAGATATCTTTCTTTATTCCATTTTAACATTCAGTTACAAAACATTGTATTTTTCCAATGTCATGGGAAGTGCCACCTTACTGGTATGGCATTAGCAACAACCAACTCATACATCACATAGTCTTGGCTCTTTCCTGCTAGGTCACTACTACAGAAAGACAATTTCAGAAGGAAAGTCAGGACTAACCTGCACAAAAAAAGTTTTTTGAGGGCTGACATTAAGACCCAGCAAACAAAAGCAGAGATGGTAGCAGCTAAAGGAAGACGGCAAACTTCCTGAGGATCTTTTTCCCTTCAGGTAGATCACTGAATATACAATACACAATACACAATATACATGAATATACAATACTCCTGTATTGGAGACACTCCAAAATCCTGGATGCACCAGCACCACAAAGGCTTCCCAAGCACTCCCCTTTCACAGACTACACTGCCTTTCACAGCCCAGCAAGCACACAACATTAAAGAAGAGCTGAGAGTGACCTTTAAAATAGAAAAATGACAATTCCAGCTATTGTTTTATGTATCTTCAGTAACTGATCCCTGCCCTGCCCCAGCTGCTGGGGCTCTGCAGCCTGCCTGGCTGTGGCAGTGGGTGTGAAATGCGTGCTCAGCTCCCGCGGCGTGCCCCGCTGCCCCACTGCTGCTCCTTGACCTGCTCCCCAACAACACAGCCTGATGCTTTTGACAGGCCTGCCTCACCTGTCTGTGCAGCAGAAACTGGAGAGCCAGGAATAAAAGCTGCTTGGTGAAGGGTAAATAAGAGAATGACTGAGAATGTACCAGACACACAAAGCTGCAGGTGTAGTTTGGCCAAGGTGAGTCCTCTGGCAGGAGGGCAGAGGTGAAATGACAGTCCCAGTACTGGCAATGGTCAGTGAGGTTTGTACACACACAGAAAGGTTTGGCCATGTCAATAACTACGTCACATCTCTCCATATGGTATATGCTTTTCATGCTGTTTCTTCTTTTTCAAACTTGGTATGTATCAAGCTGCTTGGTTTACCATGTACACACATAGATGTAAAATGATAAGCAGCCGAAGTATTTGGACTTTGAGAGTCAGGAATTGGGGCTGGTTCCATACATAATGCATATGTTACATACAAAGCCATGACTAAAGCATTGTGGTAACCTTCAGAGGAGCCTCCAGGTGATGATGCATAATTAAGGGACTTGCTAAGCCTAAAGCTACTGAGAAAAACCAATTAGAGTAAAACCAAACCAAAACAAACCCCTATTATACTTAAATCTAGTTTGAGACACCTGCTGTGGGGGATTTATAAAATACTCCTTAAAGCAAGTGATTCACGAGCCACAGGCAAGTGACAGGCCAGAAACAGAACCCAGCAAGCTGGTGTGGAGCCTGGCAGTGTGCTGGGAGCCTCACACCAAGCACCCATCCTGCCACCCTGCCACACCCTCTGTGCGCCTTAAAAATGGCATGACTCAAAAATCAAACCATAAAAACATGTTTCTTAAGAAATAATGTGTGATGGCAAGTTGACTACAGCAACATTTAGTGTTTTTTCTTCTGTCAGCAGGAAACCTGGAATTTTTTTCCCTTGCCAGATGAACACTGTCCACACTGAACACCAAGGACACACAGGGCTGAACAGTAGGGAATAACACTTCCTGGTTGCTTTCATTAAATCACTTACTTTTCATGTTTTTTAATAAAATTCAGCTTCTGCATCAGACTTCTCTTTGGGACTCATTCCTTGTACCCAGCTGAGAAAACTAATTCTATCTAAACACTTAAAAGAGCTTCCTAGGAGTCTAACAGATGATCAGTAAGGTCTAAACCTCAGGAACACTTCTGTGCACACGAATCTTCCCATGCCAGCTCAGATCTTTGAATTTTTCAGAAATGTTCTGAGAATTGAGCTTTTACTTACACCCACATTTTCCACTCTGAACCATACAAAACAGTTTTTTACAATTAAATCCAAGCAATGCCATAGTGGGAACCACTTGGATGATGAGTTGCTGTACAAGTCAGTCTGTTGAGATCAACTCTGTATTCATGGAGGAACCAATTTAAGTTAACAGCAGATTACAGATGCTTCACTCAACACGACACAAACTCTCCAGTAAGGTTATTTTTTACAGAAAAATCTGATTTTAATTGGAGAAGAGGAAAAAATGTTGAAGGAAAATGTTCAACCTGCCCTGAGAAATTAACAAAGGCCACGTGTGAAGCACATGTACTCTGCTGAACATACTGCAATTGTATTTGCACTGTGGACACTGAAAGGAAAGGAAAACAAGAAAGGAAAGGAATAGATAGATAGAGAAGATATAGAAAGATGCAGAAGAACGTTTAACATGTGCAATGAAATGAGTTAGGTACTCAGCATTTTCTGTGGAAAGGCAGACCACATTCACAGCTTGGGGTCTGATTGAAAGCCCTTTAAAAGAAATGCTCCTACTGACTTCAGTGGGATTTTGGATCACATCCAGCAGATCCCAAATGCTGTCCATTATTATATGATGGGTGTGAATATACACCTTCATTAATACTCAAAATGTCACCTTTTACAAACTTCATAAACAGACAAATACAGGACAGTACAAAATGAGGAGATATGCAAGAGGAACTGATGAAGGAAAAAGTCAAGGTTAAAAAAAGGCAAACAAGCAAGTCATTAATGCTCTTGAGACTGATGATGTAATATGGTGATGGAGAACGCACCTCAGAGGCAGATGGAAGTCTGAGCTGTGGCTTCAGCTTCCCACACCCTCAGACACCTAAATTCCACCAGCAGCTTCCTGGTTTGCACAAAAACCTTATTCAAAATATTTGGTTTAGAGAAATAGGCAGAAAAATCACTGCTTGCTGCCCATTTATCCAAGCACATCCAGTTTGCTTTCCTTATGTTGTTTATATTTGTGTTCCTACTCGCTCTTTTGAGATCTCTGTTTCTGCTTCCTGATGAAGTGTGGGCAAGGCAAGCTGACACAACAACCATAAGGGTGTCAGCCCATTCCTAACTCTCAGAACTTGCCTGTGCTTAGCTTGATTAGGAAGTGGGCATGGGTTCCTATAGTGTTTAAATTGTTTTTCCTTCTTCTTACTGAAAGTTTTCTCTGACACTGTAAACTGTTTTTTAGGCAGGCAGGTAATTAAACACTCATTAAAACAACTAATTAGTGCAGTACCAAAAGTGAGAGATTTTTATTCAGTGCCTTCAGGGCTGGGGTCTTCAGAGGGAAAAGAGTTGATTTGAACCAGAGAAATGAGAGACCCAGGGCCTCTAACAGAGCCTCAAATGAAGCCTAAGCTGCAACTGATGCACCAGAATTATAACATCTACTGTGGTCACCAGCAGATGTTATTGAACAACTTCAAAGCTAAACACTAAGTACAGAAGAAAATAAATATTCTTCTGTACTAAGAAAGGGATTAGCACATCAGAGCAGAGCCTGCAAAATAAATATCCAACTTCTAATTGTAGCTCTCAGCATTGTAATTAGTTCTCTGCCCCCCTAGGACAGAGGCCCCTGTGCTGGGAGCTGCAGCACGTGAAGCTGTGCAGTCTGGTGACAAGTGCTGATTGCTGTCCCAGCACGAGTGGCACTGCTGGCAGAGCCCTTAGCTCACAGCACAGGCAGGCACAGGGCAGGCTCACCAGCTCTGGTGCTTCCCAACTGAAAAAGAACCCAGAGCTCTGCCCTCTGTTTGGAAGATGAGACTTTGTCAAACAGTTTTCAACATCATTTGCAAATAAATGCTTTTATAAAACTGCAGGGACCGCATTTATGATCTGATATAAAATCAACAGATGCCTGTTAAGTTATTACAATGAAGAACTTGTTTGACGGGATTACATTCATTACTGTAAGTGATTTACATCCTATAAATCACTTCTTTGGGGATTTACTTATTTTCCCTTTGGCTGGCAGTGCTACTCATTCTGTACTTGCTATTTTGGAGATGAAAGTTTGGAACATCTCACATATGTAGAATGAATAAATATTACGGGACATGCTGAGAAAAGCTGTCCTGTTTGTCAAGTGCCTTTGGCTAAAGGAAACTCTGAGCTTCTTGTACCACCTGTGTCCATACCCACACACACTCACCACACTGAACCCTCTTCATGCAATTCCAGCCTCAGAGCCAGGTCTCCTGGCTGGGTTCTGCTCAGCAGATCTCCGTGGATTTTGGCTGATTCCAGGCAAGTGAGAACCTTGCTGTACCCCAGGAATGATTTCTGTAACTTTATTCAGATGGTGCAACACTGGAAGATGAATCACAGTGACCTGCAAAGAATCTACTACTACGTCAATGGAGAAGGCAAGACACACTAAAAATGTGGCAGCCTGAGACAGAATGAAGATGAGTTTCATGTGTCCTCAACCTTCTGCTTGCAGTGCCAGAGAGGGGAAATCCAGGCTAGGCTGGGCTTAAAGTCATAGGAAAGTACTGTAGGCAGAAACCACAGACATGTTTGATTTGCAACCAGGCTAAATCAAAGGGGAAAGGTACCCATAAAGTCTGGATAAGCAAAATGTGATGTGGTGCAGAACATGAAATCAAAATCAAAGGGAAAATAATGCCAGGGAAAGAGACCTGGAAATGGAGAGTAATTCCATCACAGTCCTAATGGCTTCAGGTGCCTCTCTGTAATTAAAGCATGTCTCCAGCTGAAGCCATCTTCAATCTACAGAATGTAATGGGAAGACACAAATGAATGAAAACTATTTCATGTGTGAAAGGTTGCAAGACTGGTCCCAGTGCCCGAGCTCTTCCCTCAGCAGCTCCCAGATAAAACTGCTGCTCCGTGTGCTCCAGCCTCCCTATCAGGAATGCAAGAGGAAAGCTTGCTGACTTTGAAGATAGGCTGATCACTGCAAGCTTTGTCTTGCCCTCATCCCTTTCTCTGTGCCTTGGATTTCAGTACAAACTTCACGTACCCAGATGCAAAGGCAGAATTTTGAGTGGAATTTCTTGTGTGTCTGAGAGCCTCTGTGGAATGGAGGTCCTGTTCCCAGAAGGTGCTGAGAATGATAACAGAGTATTAGCCAGCTTGGATACACAGAGCATGACAGAACTCTATCACAGTTCTCTGGTAGAAAGGTTATTATCAGCCTTTGAAATGCAAGCCTTTAACAGGGAAGATTAGACAGGTAAAAACTGATAACAAACTCTGAGGAAGTTTCACCTTGAAATTGGTCCTTTGGGAACCATAAGGATGAAACAGGATCAATTTGAAGGGGAACAGCACTACCTTGGCAAACTGACCATGTCCACATGGCTTTGGATGAGCAAGGGAGGCCTGCTGGACTCTGTGTGCTATGCTGGGCTCCTGATGGAAAGCTAAAACAACACAAAACTAGATGAAATAAAGTTCTAGATAAATATCCATCGACTGCCCAGACAGACTGAATCCTATTGAGTCCCTCCCATCAGAAATCATGCTATGGAAAACATGAGCAGCATCTGGGGAAGTTCTCTAGAACTTCAGTTTCCCTTTTTTTTTTTTCCTTTTTTTTCTTTTTCTGAAAGCAGCTGGAGTACAGAACAACACAGGGAAGCCAGCAAGAATACCGTGCCTCCAAAAATACCAGCCTGCCAGCTGGGGTGGGGCAAACAGGCATGCTGGCTGAGGTGTCCAGCTGCTGAGTGACCAGCCTGGCCATCCCTGGGGTGTGTGAGCAGCCAGGGGCAGCAAGGGCAGCCCAGCCTCGCGTGCCTGCAGCCCAACAGCTGCTCTGTGCTGCCTCCTGCATAATCACTCCCAGCCCTCTCCTGGTCCCAGAGGGCGTTGGCAACTGCTCCCTTGTCTCCATCTGGAGAAGCAGCTGGACATGACATGCCAAAGGAAAAAATTCCAATGGGGCAAAAATAAAAATCTCTCGACGAGACAGTTTTTAGCTAGGAAATGTTACCAACCCAAGTCCCATAGGATCTCACTAACCAGTAATTTAATCATTCAAATCCAAAGGTGCAGTATTTCCCCCTGAAGAAAGAGAGAGCTGGAGACTGGCAGCCCTGTAGGAAAGGAATGTCTGTGTGGTTTTTCCTTCCTTCCCCTCCCTACTGAAACAGCGTTCCTTTGCTCCATGAGCACTTTTCTGGCCCCTCAGACCACCTTTCCTACCAGCTGTTCTCTCCATTTTAACCACACACACCCCATGTGTGGCAGGGACACTGGGGACCCACATGGCTGTGCCTGTCCAGGGCAAAGCACCTGGACCCAGGCCTGGCTTTGCTCCCACCACCTCTCTGCACCCCCAGGGAATGGTGCAGGGCACCCCAGCCCCAGGGGACCCCAGATGTGGCTGGCTGTGAGCCCGAGCAGTGCATCCCAACCTGCTTTTTCAGCTAGAGGGAAGGCCTGTGCCACCTCCAGCAAACTGCAGTATTTTGTCCTGAGTGGTAATATCTGAAAACACGCCCCAAAATGGAAAGGAACAGTCAGTCAGCAAAAATAACCAGGCCCTCAGCCACAAGGCTGACAAGACCCCTTCTTGTTTCAGGAGGCTGCTCTGCCCTCTGCTTAAAAACCTGGAGTCACCTCACTGCAGTCAGGGCTGCTCTGGGGAAGTTATTCAGCTTTTAAATACACAGCTTTATCTAAGAAAATGAACAAACACACCTGCCCTATATTTCTCCTGGAAATGTGCACTGTTATCTTTAGTAAAAAGATAATATTTTTATTTTCAGAACGAAGCTCTAGGGACCAGTGCTTCGAACCAAAAACTATGTTATTTCTCAAACAGCCAAGAATAGTTGCCTTCATTTGGGCTGGTCTTAAAACTGGGATTTTCCCCCAAATGACCTTTAGAGAGGGATGGACAGAAGTGCCAAGAAAAGCCCTCTTAGGCATGGAAGTGAAGAAGGAACACTTGGCCAAACACACGGAGCCCAGGAGGTGTGCAGCTCGCACGTGCCCCTGTGCCCTGCTGCCAGGTGCTGTGTGCACAGCCAGCTCCCTGTCCCAGTCCCCTGTGTCACTGTCACAGCTCAGGGGCATTGCAGCACGGGCTTTAGTCACTGCAGAGATGGAAAGCATGTGGCCAAGGCAAACCAGCCAACCACTTGTTCTCTGCTCCTCTTTTCAACTTCACAGGATCCTCAAACAAGAAAACTGGTTTTAAGCTGGAAAGTATTGTAGAAATGTGATGTTTAAAAATCAAACATTTTAAAAATACAATCATTGCACCCCTCTGCAGAAGGAGAACAACTAAGTGAAACTCTGTAAGCTCTTCCCATGGTGGACTGGCCCTTCCAGATGAAGGCTGCATGCTGGGCAGCATTTCCTTGTCTCTCAGACACATCTGTGCTCTTATCACCACAGCACAGCTTTCAATGAAAACAAGGTTAGGGACACACTCGGACTTGTCAGAACTCTCTCAGTATTTCACCTGAGTAGAAGCTGCTCAGTGAGCAGATTCAGTGCTACCTGTGCACATTTGGGACTACACTTCTGATCTCTGATGTTCAGCTCTCTGTCTTTACACAGTGTGCCTGGTTTTAGACAGACCCTTCTCTTCCCCAAGTCTACCACTTCCCCCCTCAGCAATCAGGTGCAGAGGAATCACACACAGACACCAGGTGGTGCCACCCTGACCATACAGCCTCAAACAGGGTGCAGTGTGAATGGGGAACCCACTTGGTGACCATGCCTGGGCCACTGCAGGAATACCTTCTCCTTTCCAGTTTGAAAACTGCCTCTGCAGTATAACTCTCCTTCCATCAAAGTGAGACTCACCAGAACACACTGCAGGCTCTTGCAAATTGCTGTTTTCGAGACATGCTGCTTTTATTTGTGCAAACATCCCTGCTCCATCTGCTCAGCTTTGGGCACATTATTAATACTGTGGCAACCTGAAAAGGCCCTGCTTGCTGCACAGAGAGCAATGTGACTTCAATGGCAAGGGTTTGGAAAAGATCTGGTGCCAGAAGAAATGGGGAGTTTGTCACTGGCTACGCTGTGAGCTGATGAGTAGCCCAGGGGTAAGGAGACTCCAAGGACTCACCAAAAGCTGAGAGGAAATGAGAGGCTTCCCAGAGCACAAGAAGCTTGGCAGAAACAGTTTTAAGTACTGGGGGTGGTTTGCAAACTTAAGTACTGAAAGGGCAAATGATAGTAGAGCTACAAATAAAAAAGGGCACAGGGATGCATGTCTTGATGAACTTGGGATCCTGGAACTATAGTTAAGGGTGAAGCATGCTTCCCAAACCAGAAACTTATAATCCAATTGTTCATAACGTGCTCATAAAAACTGAGCAAAAGAGAGAGAGTGAGGATCTCAGTGTTAAGCATGCACACACCCATTTTGGGCTCATCAAACTGCCTGGCAGCTGCCATGGCTGCCAAGGCCCAGCTTGCTAAAGACCATGTCAGCATCAGTGGCCATGTTGGGAATGGCCCCAGACTCCCCCAGATCCTCTGTGAGACCAGGCACTGAGGATGAGACCATGGGAGTGTGCACAAAGAGACACTGACCCTCCCTCCCCACTGAGAAAATGGTATTTCTGTGGAAGGAGACCAGAGGGCTTCTTGCACACCATTTCCCCAGTTCTCTGTGCTCTCCCAGCAGCACGAGCCAGCTCTGGGCAGTGGCACAAAGGCAAAAGAAACAGGCACAGCTTTTGCCAAGGGCAGCACAGGTTAATTCCCCTCTCTGAACATCCCTGCAACAGCACAGGCTCTTCAGAGGCCATGGCAGGGACAAACACAATGCCTGAGGTGCTTCTGGTTGAGCAAGCCTTCCTGCCTTGCTTCATTTCTGCTTCATCATTCAACCCTCTCTGCTTTTGGGAAGCTGGAGCAAAATGAAAGCAGCTGGTATTCAGCTGGACAAGACTAAAAATATGCCTTCTCCCCATATGTGTGGAGCAGGAATTTTTGTAGCTGTATGGAACTGCTTAGATCAGAGAGCCAATCTTCAGCTTAGTACCTCTGCCAACCTAAGCCACCTAAAGAATTGGTAGAAAACATGTCAGACTGCTGAAAACCAGCAAAGGTTCAATAACATCGTATGAAATCAGAAGCAAACACACAAAAACCAAGTAAATCTAATAAAAAATATTATCTTTTGGTTGGCTTTCACTTTCATGTGCATTAAAAGTAAACCAAATTCCTCCAGATGACTCTTGCAAGAGTTTTGAAGAGGCTGCAATCCAGGACAATTGATTAAAAAGCCTGAATGCTGAATGTGACCAAACATTTCTACAACCTAGCAAGAAGCTGGATAGGAACTAATCTCCCTTACTACACCATCTGTTGATAAGATCAAAACTCTCCTTTTGTCAAAGTTCAAGCCTCTATATGGTTGTGCTATTAAAAACCCCATCAAATTCCAGTATCAGAACTGGAATCTGAAATATCAGGCACATCTGAACCAAATTACAGTCTCTTATAACTGAAAGAGATAAGCACAGGAATAAAGCATTTAGAAAACAGTCAATTTCAAAGGTTTTTTTTTTTTTTCTACTCTCAGTTTTATAGTTAAATACTCACGTTTGATCTTTTTTTTTTTTTTAATTTATTAATTTTCCTCCTAGATCCCAGATTGTGACACTGCAAGTACACCCATAATAACAGAGAATATGCATTTTCAGAAGCAGTAGATAAGGAAAGAGCTCAAAGTCCAAGTGACTGGACAGAATACAAACTCAGGAATACAAAACTCTAGCCTGGTTTCTGTATCCAACAGTTTGAACACTGATAGAAGAGGATTACTGACAGCTGCCTCAGCCAGACATCACCACAGAGAAATCAGGTAAAGCTGAATTATATCATGGGTTTGGGTTGAAAGGATGGGGGGAAAACAAGAGTGACAAGCACTTAGAAAGCTTAGGAGAGGATAAGAGATAAAGAGGAGTAGGCCAGAAAGAAAACAAAATAGAGGGCAAGGAAAGCAGAAGTGCTGACAGCACTCATACAGAAGCAGATGACAGGAAAGGCAAGGAAGACAGATCGTGGTGAAAAGCAGGATTTATGTATCACAATTCTGGCACCATTCCTGAACATTTCTGAGGGCAAAACCTCCCAAAAGAACTAAATTTAATGTGATGTATATTCAAAAAAGTTTGTGCCCCTCTAGCTGCCTTGGCTGCTGGCTCCAAGGCTTCCTCCTCCCCAGCCCAGCCCTCCTGGTTTAGTTTGTGTGACCCCAGCTGGGCTCTCATCACACATTACCAGCCTGCTCATTACTGCAGAGGTGATGAACACACTGAGTGCCTTCAGCCAGTGCAGGAGCTCTCATCTGCTTGGAGAGAACAGTTCATTTTTTATGGGAGTCATTTAGAGCTAAATGCCAACCTTTCTGTTCCCACAGCTCCTCTGACACTGAAATGCATGGCAAATCTCTTCAGAGCTTTCAGAAGGGTTTGTGCAATAAATCTTAACAGCCTGCTAAAACACGGCCAGTTGCTGAGGTCCCAGTGGATTCATGTGAAATTTGCCTCCCACCCCTTTTAGCCTTCACTAAAGTAAAAATAATAACACTCCCCCTTGAGCCATGAAGAGCACAGAGAGAGAAACTGTACAACAGCAGCCTGCACATCAGAGCACCATTCTTGTGGTCTTTTGGGCTATTCTGATTGAACAGTGCTCCTTTGTTAAGGCAAATGTTAGCTGCAGACACTGAACACTTCCTCCAGACCTGAGCTTTTCACTGGAACAGTCTCCAGTGATCAGCCTTGCCCAATTTATGTCATTGAAACATGAGCTCCAGGGCGCTTCAAATGCTAGAAGCAGCTGCCAGCCAAGCTTCAAGCACTAAACAAATGTTAGTTAAAAACAAAAAAGAAATAATCATTTTGTTATCTACAGGTACCATTGAATCATCACTTTTGAAACTCTTCCCAGAAACTTTGAGGATCCAATGTGCAAAACAGTCTGCAGGGAAGAGCTTTGCAAGCTGGGGCACTGTCACCCATTCAGCAGCTTTGGCTTTCACCATTCCAACTATTTCCCTGCAAATATTGAATCAGTTGCTAAGGGATTTCACTGGACAATATGATATCACTCTGTATTGCACCAGTGACTATATATCATCCCTTGAAAACAGAACAGCATTGTTAAACCCAAACTTAGTTTCTTGTCAATACAGCTGTGGTGGGAAAGGCTCAAGAATCCATCTGGTGAGACAGCTCCCCTCGGCTGCTGAGGCTGCTGGGGGTGCCCTCCCCAGCAAGAAATGCAATACTGCCCATTGCAGTGGGAAACCCTGGAGCAGCTAGGACAGAGATGAGGATAAACCATGCCTGGAACTGCAAATACAACCTCTGCACTCTAAGCAAATATACAGAAGTTGATTGGAAAAGGCACGTAGCAACACATCACTTCCCAACAAGGGAAGTGTATTAATAAGAAAAGATACACAAGAACTCTTATTCCCTTAGAAAGTCTGGTTTAAGTTAACAATTTGTGATATGGGATGGATATGCATGTTACAGGCAAAGAAACAGTAGTCAATTATTTAATTAATCATTCTTCTTAAGTACCAACCTTTTATTTGAAGGACCCTAATGATTTCCACAGGCTCTTTTCATTTTATGAGCTTTAACACCAACTGTTTGCAAGTAACAACTGTTGCTCTGTATCATAAATTCCAAGGAATGCCAGTCTCTGCAGGACCAGGAGTAAGTTTCAGTTTCCTGAGTTGGGTGAGAAGGTCTAAGAAGGTTTTGGGGCTTTCCCACAGCTCAGTGAAAGGTGGAGAAGCAGCACCACTGGGTAACTGCACTTCTGTCAGGGTTATGCCAGATTGGCACAGGCACCTTTCCAAGGGAAAGGGGATGGGAGGGAAGAGCCACAGCTTGGATTGACTCTGTATTTCAGGATTCTGAGCTGCCAGAGGGTGGGCAGCACTGCTGCTGGGTGCTGCTGGGAAGCAGTGTCCCAACCCTTGCAAACATGCACCACTGCCCTGTTCCCTTGTCACAGGGCACCAGGGCTGCTCCTGCCTACACATGGTGCTGTTGGGTGCTTCTCCCAGCCCCTGAACTGCCTGATGCCAGGGCTCCTCAGCAGGGCTTGGCAAGCAGAGGATCTCTTGATGCACAGGGAAATGCTAACACCACTGCAAATGCACAAATGGGCACATTTCAAATTATCTTCTGCAAATCAACCCCTTTTTCTCAGCCATGCAAAGGACTCACACAGAGAAATCAGCTGAAGTGTCATGACTTCAAAACTCAGCCACTCTGGGAGTCACCTGGTGGTGTCCATGGTGGGCTGAGGCAGATCTGTGCACGTTTCCCAGGGGGTTTACAGTGCCAAAGTATGTGAAAGTTTGTAAAAGGGCTCAAATTGGAGCTTCCCCCAGTTCTCCCAGAAGAGCTGGATTCCTCTGGCAAACACTCCCATTCCCACCCAGGGGCTGGGCTGCCCTCTTCCTCCTCCTCCTCCTCCTCCTCAGGAGGGCCTGCAGCCCACACACCTACAGGTGGCCTTTCAGAGCATCAGCTTGGACCACAATATTTATAGCAAGTCACAGATGAAGAGTACATCATTAGTGATAAATAAATTCCTAACAGGACCAGCCCATTTGTTCTTAATTAGCCCCTATTCGAATTCAATTTATTTATGTTACTGCTGTTATTAAAAATCTTTGCAGAGGACAATAAATATAAAGTTACAACAGCAAATGCTAACAGGCAGCACGTTATACATGGATGCATATGAAAATCTCCATGCAGTGTGAAAATGACCTTCAAACCATAGGAAAACAGTATCTGCATTTCTAATATTCCTTCTTCCCAGGCAAATGTACTTTTGGACACAGTCCCCCTCCTTCTGAATCATTCAATGTGATGAAGATGATTAGGATCACTTATCTGCTCAAGTGACTGAGTTTTTCTGACATCACCCTCCAGAGGGAAAAAAAAATCCCAAACAAGCCACTACCCCAAAACCCACCACCCGAGCCAAAGAGTTCCCCATGCTCAGAGGATATGGGCTCACACTGTGTGACACAGGCAGCAAGGGCAGAAGTGCAGCTGTTTGACTTCTGCAAAATACAAGGCGTGACCCTGTTATGATTAAAGCCTTTTTGCCTGGCTCTGTGCTAGAGCAAAGCAGGGAGTTTTTCTGGGTGGGGATGAAAAAAGTTATCAGAAAGGTCTTGCTACTGAGTCATGACACAATGGATAAAAATAATTTAGCTATTTCACATGCTTGGGAAGAAAATAATTTCAGCCTGGGGAAACAAATAGGGATTATCTAAATCAAACACAGAGAAAAATCTGATTCTATCTGGTATTTCTTGTGTTTAAGTATGCAATAGTGTGATGGATCACTCCTTCAAAATCCCCTAAACTTGATCCAGCTTCTGCAGGTCTGGATTCCAGCACCTCAGTAACAGTAATCTTATTCCTCTTCCAAAAGACTGACCATTGCTTAGGTTAATAGTTACCTACAAAAATGGGGCTTCTTCCTACTGAGCTGAAGGCTGGCCAGTGTTTCAAATCCCTGCCTAGTGTGGCCCAAAGCTGACTGGAGGGCACAGAGCCTGCTGTGCCCCACGATCATAGCCAGCCCCTGTCCTGCCCTGCTGCAGCACCACCACCCAGCCTGCAGCAAAGAAACAAAACACCAGAACACCTGCTCTGGGCTGGGCTTCATGAAGTGGAAAAGCAAAGAACAGGCCACAGTGTCTGTTCTGAGGATTAGCAGCATTGAATCCTGCTGTACTAAACACCATCTATTTTAGAGCCCAAATTAGCATACCTTCAAGGGTATTAAACAGCCTTTAATAACTTCTCAAGAAACCAAGTAAATTAAATACATCTCATCCTTTTTGACACATCAAGGGCAGTATAGCAGAATATTGGTGGGCAATGAGGAGTAACATATACAAACTGACTGATTTTTAAAGAAATCAATAGAAACTTAATCATAGAAGTATATAATCAACATATATCTAATCCACTGAGATGTGCACAGGGGAATTTCAGGTTTAGCAATAAACCAAATTAATTTCAGGTTAAACTAATATGGACATCTTGAATTTACCAGTGAAAAATGAAAGTAGTGTGAACTTTAAGTTTTCAAAAGCAAAAAGACATTTAATAAAATCTCTCTCTTTTTGCCATGGGACTAAGGGAAAAATCCAATAACGCATTAACCATGCAATTCTGGTAAATTATGGATTCTTATTTACAACACATTTTAGCTTGATTTTGTCTCAATATACTGTAATGATTTGCTGTCATATTGTTAATCATTATAATAACAAAGAAAAATTATTTAGTTTATAACTAAGAGAACACAACTAAGTATTGCCATTAAAGACAATCTGTGGGTATGTTGCCTAAGGCTGGTGTGACCATTACCTTCTATTAAATAGCAAGTATGGATTACTTTAATTGGCAAATTACTTTGAAATAGGAAAAGATGACAAACATTTTCTATGGAAACTTGTACAGCTGGGAAAATGTTTTTAAGAAAAGCATTTTGCCAAAAGTGTCATTTTCCAAGGAGGGACCGAACCTGAGATATTTCAGTCTGGACAGCCTGTGAGAGTGACCCACAGCTCAATCTCTCATGGCAACAATTCTGTTTTGGATTTGGGTTAGAGCACATTCCTGAGGATGCTCCCAGCTCCCGAGACACAGCAGTGGAGCCTTGCAGCCCCAGCAGGCAGCCCAGCAGCAAGGATGGAAACATCCCACAGCTCCTGGCACTGCTTCCAAATAACAACTCTGGGTCTTGGCCCAAATGTTTAATTTGCAATTAAATTTGTAATGTTTAATTTGCAGCTGAAAAGATAAATATGTTTACAGAAAACTGATGCAGGTTTTTCACTGTGTTCACAGTAATATTCCATAAATTCATGCCAATTGCCAAGTGACCACCAAAAGCAGTGTTTACAGGATTCAAGGTGCTCCCTTGAAGCACCTTGTGGGTGCCAAGTGGGCAGCTAGAGGGAACTTCTGACCCTTCTGACAAAGCAGGCTTGTGCTGTACCTGCCAGGCACCCTTGGAATGCCAAGGGGCAGCTGTGTGCACCAGGCTGGTCACATCCAGCAAAGCTCTCCTGTCAGCAAAGCTGCCTCAGACCTGCTCCTCTGACGTCTCACAGGACTAGAAATTGAAATCAGCATTGTATTTCCAGCTACTAGTATTTTTTTTTCAACTCTGAAAATACATGTAATATTGGGATTTCTTCTTCAGGAGACAATGTGATGAAAGGCATGAACAGGAAACATGGTCAGAGTAGTGAATAAAGATTGAAAATCCATCTGACAATGAAAGGCTGCTATGGAACACATACTCAGTGATAGCAAATGCTTCCCAGCCCATGGAGTACTGAAACAACGCTGACACAGTTGAAGGAACACTGCCTACATCTCAGATTTCTTCTTTCTCAATTGATTTCAATAAGTAGCTCTAAATTTTAGGGTATATTTATCACACATGTCTCTGGACATCCTATCCACCTTGCACAGGACACCTGTGCCTGGCACACAGCAAGCTGCTCCAAACACACCACCACACAGGGGCACAGTCCATGCCCTGAAATACTGCAGTAAGAAACTATTCCAACTTCTAAAGCCCACCACTGCATCACAGCACCATCTCTGTTTGCTTCACGACACAGCCCAGTCACCAGGACGGTGCACACAGGTATCCAGTGATGCTGGAAATGCCCTGCTGTGAGCCCAGAGCTGCACTCCACAATGGCTCATGGCATGGGCAGGGTGCCCCTGGCTGTCCCAGCCTCTCCACACGGGCACAGGGCTGCCTGCAGCACCCACAGCTCCTGCCTGCTTCAGGGCTGGTCTGCACTGCTCCCAGGAACCCTGTGCTGCTCCAAGAGCCATCTGCCATCCCACAGACCCAGCCCTTCCAGGCCAACGCCCCCAAGTCACTCGCTCAGCTCTACTCAGATTGCACATTTTTCCTTTCTGTGAAAATAACAAGAAACCTCAAAAAGAAGCCATGAAAAAAGCCTTTTCCCTAGCTACAAGAAGAGCCCTGTGTGAACAGATCCAGCAGACGTGTAAACAGCAGGTTGTGCACCCAATGTTTGTTTTTCATCTCCAGCAAGGAGAGTGTGCTTAGTGATGAAGGAGGCTGAGCAGACTTTTATCCAACCACGTCTGATCTCCTCTTTTCTCTTGCACATCCTGAACTGCCTGAAGGCAATGTAGAAAACCCCACAAAAGGCATAAAGCACAAATCCTCAAAGCAATGTTTGTTCCTCTCGCAGTTGTCTCGTGCTTTCTTCCCCCACTGCTCCCTTCCTCCGCCCTCTTCTCCTCCCTCTCCCACTGCTCTGCAATTCATCTTATTTCTTCAAAACACACTCACTACTGGGTACATGCCTATGTGGAGTTCCAGTGAGCTGACAGACACTCATTGTGTCCACTCTTGCATCCAGCCTGTTCTCCTGTACTGCTGCAGCACGTTCTTCCAGGTGAGGCAGTACAGCACCACCCCCAGGTGATGTACTCTGGCATGTGTCTAGGCACTGTAAGAAATGAGGAGTTTTAAACACTCCATAGCTGCAAGGCAAGCCTATACTTCACATCTTTTCAGACACTTCTCATATTTTCATTCCAAAGGTCCCACTCCTTCAAGACAAAGGCTTGCCAAGGACTGCAAGGCCACCTGTGCTTGCAGCATCTCCCCACCCTGCTTCTCCCATGAAGCAGTGCTGAGCTCCACCACAGAGCTGGTATTTATAGCCATACCTCTCCCAGGTTCTGTGGTCATGCAGTCCTGGAGGCTTTGGTTAGGGCTTGTCTTAACTTCTTACTCCACGAGAATGTAACACCTCGTTTAATATTTCCTGCATGCCTTAAAAGCGAAGGGGCACCTCCCTTCTCCTGCTCAGGCACCAGGGGCTTTCCAGAGCAGCCTCTCCCTGCTGCTGGGGGAGGGCTCGCTCAGGGACCTTGTCTTTTAGAGGCTTTCAAAGACTGTCACACACAGCCAGTGCTGAGCCTCTCAGCACCACATCTCTGCACTCCAGAACCAAGAATCTCTGACAGACCAGACTTCAAAGGTGGGGTCAAAATGCAGCACCACCTTGGGGTAGGAGAGACCTTAGAAAACCATCCTCTCTGCCCTTCCTTGAAGCTGAGAGTGAGAATTTCTTTTCTTGTCTCTTCTGTGTGGTTGCTTATTAAAAAGACTAATTATCATGGAGTTCCTGTAGAAGGAGGAGAACACAACCTGACCAGAATGGTCTTTCTGCAGAGCCTCTGAAGAATACTCCATGGCCCAAACACAGCCATGCTCCAGAATAAAGCAAGGAGGGGGCTCTAAAGCCAGAAGCAAAATGGACCAGGGGAAGGGTATTAAGAAAAATAAGGATACATCAAAGAGTTTTACAATTACATGGAGCTATGCAGAACTAGCAGACTTGCCAAAGATAACACAAGGGGGAGAATAATTATATTTCCTCACTATTTAGAAAAAATTCAGATGAATGCAGTGTTTTCACAGGGTGATGACCAAATTTCTCATTCCAGCAGTAAAGCATTAACAACTGAAATAGCACATTTTAAAAATCCAAACCCTTCAGCTATTCAGTATCTGCAAGTGCTAAAACTGCTATAAGTTTTATAGTTACTTTTAGTAACCCAAAAAACACTGGACAAATTTCAGATGTAGAAAACTATGAATGTTGTACAAATTCTGAAGAAGGTAAATGAGCAGCTGCAGCTCTGCCAGCCTGATGCCAAGGCCCTGCCTGACCTGAGGTTTGACTTATAAAGAAGTATAGGAAGATGGTAACTTATGTGCAGCCTGTCACACCAACACAGGGAATTGTTTCCAAACAGCTCTTTTGACAGACAAAAAGTAACTAGAAGGTAAAGAGGATTAAGCCACACTTACTAATTTTGAGGGTAAAACCAGCCTCCTCTATAAACTACAGCTGAAATCCCCACCACAGGAAGGGTAAGTCCAGTCCAACCATTCAAAAAAGAAAATCTCTCCCTTGTCTCTTAGTCTGGTCATCAGTCACACTGGAGCAATGAGGTCTGGATCTCATCTTAAAAACTCCTCATGCCCTGCTGCAGAAAAGAACCAAGAGCACAGACACACTTGAGGGCTGAGAGGATGCTGGAGGGAGGATCCTCTGGCCCCTTTACATCCTCTTTAGTTTTCTAAGCTTCTTCTGCAATGCCATTTCTTTGTCACGATGCTCTTATCCATTTACATTCTCTTCCTTACGCTTCACAGTTTAAATTTACCACCCTCTTTTGTTTTTCATGTAGATCTACTTAGAAATTGGCTGTGATACTCTCAAAATACTGCATATTGCCTGGCTAAATCTCACTCTACACTCTGCAGTCCTTGCTACACTTAGAATTTGATCCTAGAAAATCACTCCTATGCTTCTGCAGACCAGTCAGCCAGGTTCTTACTACTGCCAGAGATGGATGCCATTGGTAATGTTTATATATTACATACAAGCAGAAATCAATGCTGTGTGCTGTACATCTGGATCAATAGCATGGAAATAAAAATGGATTCTGGATATATGAATAAAAAAAATATATACAACAAAGAAGAAACCAGAAAATCTTTAAAGAAACTCGTAAAATGACAGGCAGGAAAAAGCAGCAACTGCACCACATAAAGGCCAAAATTCATTTGCAGTGTGACTATTTTTAGATACCCCATTTTAGTTACTAACCTGCATTTATTCTAACGTGGGGTTTGGTGGTTTTTCTTTTAACTGCCTGTGCAAGCCTTTTGGTCAGATATAGTAACGAGCACTCACCACAGTAATTTTAATTAACAAGCTCTAATAAATTTGCACATGTTGCAATATAAGCTCTAAAAATACCCATGTGCATCCCCAAACTGTGGCCAGATTGCTCTGCAGTGAGGTTCCCCAGCAGCTCCTTGAACATCCAACCCAACCCCAGCAGCACTGCCTGTGGCCCTGGGTGATGCCCTGCACCCAAAAGCTGCCCAGCCCTGGCACTCACACCCTGTTCCATCCACCATGGCCAGAGGCTCCTGCAGACCTGCTGCTGCACACACGTCTGCAGAGGTGAGGAGTTCTGCTCCGTTTTTGGCATCAGTCTCAGCCATTTCAGCTGGAGCCAACCTGTTAGAGGCCACATTTGGCATTTGGCACAATCACAGTTAGGCAGCTGTGCCAAAGAGGGGAACAAATAAACCCTGCTCTTGTCAAATGTTCCAGTTCTCACCGAAACCTTTCAGTGCACTGATGTTTGCCCCAATTTTTTTAAACCTGTAAAAGGCCATTCACTGTCAGTGTGGGACACTGAGCAAGAATGGAGGGAACAGTTATTTTTTTCACCAACTCCTATAGTTCCCAGGCCTGACTCCCTTTCCTATGGGAACACAGCACACTTCAACCAAGGGCATCAATCCCAGTATAGAAACCACCCCCACCCACTCCTTCCATCCTGTGTCCTGTTCTCAGGCTTGGTCCTGATCTCCTGGGGCTGAAGTGGTCCCACTAACATCAGAAACTGCTGCCAGGAGCAGGAGCTTTATCAGTTTAGTGTATTTCCAAGCAAATCACAAAGACACAAAGCTACAGGGGAGCAGCTTTCCTGGGGACAGCCTTTCCAGCTGGGCTTTCTGCAGCTGCCTGCTGGATGGCCAGGCCCTACCAGCACAGCCACTTTTACTGTGTGCTCCTGATTCCCACAGCAAGTGTAGGATCACTGCACAAAGGCAGAGATCCCGAGAAATGCTGCAGTGCCGGAGCTGGGGCAGGGTGGGGACAAGGGAGCAAATCCTGCAGTGGCACAGAATCCCAGAATCTGTGTGTGCAGCCCAGGGAACAGATGCTCCTGACATAGACCAAGATTCTTTAGAAGCGCCTGTGCACAGTAAAATGGCCTGGAATACACAGATGGTCAGTGGGAACTGGGTAGGGCAGTGTGGGTGATCTCTGCTGCATGTGCTGGTCAGTGCATTCCCCACTAGCACTTGCCTTTCTCAAAGGACAGAAAAAATGGTTTCAGATGGGTATTACTGCTCACATCTTCCCCATCACAGGCATTTTAGAGGTGCTTTTGGTCACTGTTCTTTTCTCCTAACAGTAAATTCTTTCTCAGTCGAGAGAAACATGCAGAAAAGGGTGTAATTTATTTAACACATTCCAGAAATATCCAGCCATATCATCATGTTTAAGTGTCTAAAAGAACTAAACTATAAATGAGAGAGGATCAACATGTGCTGAACAGAAGCAGGAGAGCTGCTGCAGGTTTTGTGAACCTTTCCACAGTTTGGAGAACTTCAGAGAATTATACCCTAAGCAGAGACAGCAACAAGCCCATGGAAGCTTTTTCTGTGCTGTACATTGTGCTGGCATATGGGAATGTCATACCAGTGCTATTAGCCAGGACTCTTTTGACATGATGTAAAGCATATAATAATTATACAGCAAATATGACGAGATGGAATTGAACCTGATCTCAATTAGCAACCAGAAGTATCCTTCCAACTGAGATTAATATTGATTAAACCATAACAAGACTAGTACTTGCCAATAAGAGCTCTATAAAATCAAGGAAAGGTGAGGCCAACCTCTAAGTTGGGAGCACTTTGTCATGAGCTGTAAAGACAAGTGATTGTCCTATGGTCCAATTTGTCCTTTTCAAAAATGGAAGTTTGGCTCTGTATAATTCAGGAAATTACAGTCATTTCAGTGGACAGCTAGTCTGGCCAGGAGCCCAGAGCAGAGATCAACAGCCTTCAGGAGACAGCTCTGTCTTCCTTTCAGCTTTCCCCATCCCTGGGACAGTATTAATCACATCAAATCCCACTCCTCTCAGCTTTCCCTACTCTCAAAATGCAAGATATGGTTCCCATGGCTGTTGTACCATACTTCAAAATATAGGTTTGTGCTTTTTAATTTCCCCCCTTGCACCAAATTAAGGTGGATATTTTGGAGTTGAACAAATATATTGGATTTATTTGCTCTTCCCCTGAGTGAGGTATAATACCACCAGTCCAATCCCATGTTTCCTTTACATGGAAATGATTGGATTTATTGCTAGCCATTTTTAGATTATATTAAGTCAAACCATAACAACTAAGCATCCTTTAGGGCTTAGTGCAGATTATAAAGTGATGCTTGAAAAACAGACATGCAAGAGTATGAGAGGCAACAATAGAAAGCTTACAACAAATCTTATTTTCAAGATTCTTGATCCTATTTAAGTAATGTTTTAAGATGTTCAGGCCAACTTCAGAGAGATGCTGTACAGCTCAAGATACACTGAGTGCTAATATTCTTCAAATGTAAAAATACATACACACAAAATTTATTGGCAAGTACTTCTTTTCTGTTAACACTTATCTGATAAAGACCTATTTGCAAAGAACAAAGACCAGTGTGGCAATCATTAATTTTCTTAAGATGAGAGTAGGAGGCAAATGAAGCCTGCAAACCTCTACATCCCAACAAATATTGGGCTGGGAAACAATTAATGCCCATGTGCCAAACCCAGAAATGTGTCCCCAAAAAGTGGCTTGTGTGCTTTCTGACACAGCAGCCACATGGCCCTGGCCAGGCAGCACTGCCACAGCATTTCAGCAGCATAGGCTGCTCCAAGGTATGTCCTGAAAGACACACCTTGCCTGTCCTGGTGATTTGTCAGTAGTTCAGCACTGGAATAGAAAGAGGCACTGAGAGCCCAGGAGAAAGAGGCCACAACCTTTTGAAGTTACTACTGGAGACATCAGCTCTAAAAGTAAAGCAAGAAATATGACTGCAAAGATACAGCTGGCCCACGACTACAGCCAAGAAATGTCACCATGTCAAGGAACTTTTCTGGCCTTGTGAAATTTCACCTATGCACAAAGTTACAATCCTTCACATTCAACAGCAGGCAAGTATCAGCCTAACCTGGTGAAGATAATAAAATGTAACACAAAAACTTATTAGGAAATAAACAAGTCTGGCTTTAGCAGCCACAACAAGAGAGCATGGGAAGGCAGGAGCACCAAGATGATTTTTCACTGGGTGCAGCCACTGGGACTCTGCAGGTTACTTGGGACAAAGGCATTGCAGCAGCACACTGACATTCACAGCAACAGAGCTGTAAGAGAGCAGTAGCTGCCCAAGGATGTACTCATGCTTGCTAAGCCTCTAATCCCAGCTTTGATTCCTTCTCCATCCATAATCAGTTCAAATACAGCTAGAATTAATCACTGTTTGCAAATTTAAAGGCTGCTTTTCTTCTCTCTGCTTAGAATCTGCCTTAGGTCACACACAGAGCCAGCATGGGTGAAGACATGGGCCAGGCCCCCTTGGAGTCTGGCATTCCCCTCTTGCCCAGAACACAATACAGCATGTTACTGCTCAGCACTGCTCAGAGCCATAAATAAGAATAGTAGTAGTAGCAGTAGTAGTAGTAGTAGTAGTAGTAGTAGTAGTAGTAGTAGTAGAAGTAGTAGAAGTAGTAGTAGTAGTAGAAGTAATAAGAATAAGAATAAGAATTAATAATAATAATGCTGCAGTAGTGCTAAACCCTACAGTACCCACTTACTTGGCACTGGCTGTGACTGGAGTCACTCTTGCTCGTTTCCTGGATCCATCTCTGAACAATTCTCACAGCCCCCTCTACAACACCTCTGCCCACCCTGACTCTGGTGCAGCCAGGCTCCAGACTGTTCTCACTGACCCCCCTCTTTGGTGAACTGCTCCTCCACCCAGTCTGTTGTTCCCTTGATACCCCATGGGTTGTGGAGAGGCAGCTGTGGGCTGGACAGCACAGTATCTTCTCTTGAATGCTGGCCAAGCTGCTCCTCTTTCACACTATGATCCTTGTACCTTGCTCTGGAGCTCCAGTGAACATTTTGGCCAGCACAACTGCAACTGATTTCCAGCTCAGGTCACCTTCACATCACAGTGACCATCAGCCTTCAGTCATTAGGTTCCCCAGCTTCAATGATCCCTTTGTAACTCCTCTAGGTGTTATTATATTGCACAAAGCTTTGTTTAGATTATCTCAAAGCATCCCATTTCTTGCTATTATAGAAAGTCAAGAAACATAGCATGAGCAGTGCTCCTAAAAATGAGATTTATGCCCAGCTGCACTGTGCAAGCAGAATTATGGTGCAGAGAAAATTACAGGCAATAAATAAATGTGTGTATAGATAGAGGATGTCTTTTAATACATATCTGAAAAACATTCTTTGGAATGCTTAATGAGAAACCTATTTCAGATCCTCTAAAACCATTTTCTTAAGACTTTGTGAGTTCTTTACTTAAAAAGAGGTTAGTGGACCAGCAACCAAAGTGTTTTTCATTTCCATTTCAAAGGATTCCAGCAGAAGCAGATTTTTTCAAATGTTGCACTTGCAAAATACTGATGCACTTAAACCTGTAAGACAAACTATTTGCATCATTCACCACAGAAAATCTCAAATGTCATTTGGAATGTCACTGGAAGTGCAGAGGGACAGTGGGCATCCCTCCAAAGTACAGGTTGCATCCACAGATCCTCCTTCACTCCACCCCATGAGGTTCTTTGATTCTCTGGGATCATGTTGCACCTCTGGAGTTGACTTTCAAACAATGGAAATTGCTGAGAGTCGACAATAGTAAAGATTTTTCATCCTTGCCTTCTATGGTTTTACAAAGATCCACATCTTATGTAGATATGTAGATAGACATTTAGATCTACCTACTAAAACAACAGCTGATACTCAAAGAAGATCTGAAAAATCCTGTCCAGTGAGGTTCATTCCCCACTGCTGCTTCCTCTTGCCCAGACACTGCCCAGGATTAGTGAGCATCTCTTCCTCTTGTCCAGACACTACCAAGGATTAGTGAGCATCTCTTCCTCTTGCCCAGACTCTGCCCAGGATTAGTGAGCATCTCTTCCTCTTGCCCAGACTCTGCCCAGGATTAGTGAGCATCTCTTCCTCTTGTCCAGACACTACCAAGGATTAGTGAGCATCTCTTCCTCTTGTCCAGACACTACCAAGGATTAGTGAGCATCTCTTCCTCTCACCACTCTGCTCAGGCACATCCCCAACCCCACTTGGCCACCTCCTGGCTCCAGAGCAGGTTGCTATTCCTTTGGCAGCCCTAGCACCCAAGATGGACAAAGACCAGAATAAAACAGCAAGAAATGCTCTTCTATCCCTTCAGCAGCATGCCTGTCCCACAGGAACATCACAGCCTGTTTCTCAGATGTCTAAACACACTCACACAAGTCAACACCCAGGTCAGAAGAGCACCCTGCAGTCAGGGAACTCAGTGTGGACAAAGACCACAGATGGAGCACAAGAAGGAGTAAAGGGTGAGGATACATCACACCAATTTCACAACAAAGAAGAGGTGGGGTTTGAGAGCTAAACCAGGCAACTAATAAAGCCTGACATGTTTAACTTGAAGGTATGATGACAAAAAACCTAAAGACTCCCCATGCACCAAGAAAATGAGCTTCAAAAAGCCATGACCGCCTGCAATTTATAATCTCTCAGCTGCTGAGATTGTGAACAGTGGCACTTTGTAATCTTATAGGAAAAGCAGCTCTAATGCCATCTGGTCATATATTTCTGGCCAAGATCATTTAGTGGAGCCTGTAATGAAAAAAGTTGCATATCCTCCTAAAAATCTGAATTATGCCAGCTGTGCCACAGTGTCACTTGTGCTTTCAAGGAGAAGGACAGCTGTCATTCCTTTTCTCTGAAGATAGCAAGCACACCTCCTTGCTTAAGAGAACTAATTTTTCTTGGATCACTCTAAATTATCCTACCTGTCTCTAGGAAAAGAAAGGGTGAAGTCCCTGTTAATATTTTTGCTTGATTTTTGCTGACATATATACAGCACTTGGTTCCATATCCACCTTGTTGAGCTACTGTGAAGAAGGTGATATTTGGACCTTGACTGTAATCTGAACTGAAGCCAGCTCTACAGCCTTGGCATAAAACCAGGTTGAGGGAGGGTGCAGTTAAGCTTGTCATCTTCACCTCTCCTAACGAATGAGACATTTCATATTTTAGATATTACCTCAGCAACTTCCTGCCAGCTTTAAATTGCTCTGTCATCTCAGATTAGCACTCATCATTCATGCTAATGTAAACTAAATGGTACCTCTCCTGAAATATGTGAAAGAATAAATGGGATTACAATGAGGGCTGCAGAGCATAAAATTTCTAATCCATAAGCAGCTAATTGCTGCAGGTCCTTCTTGGTACTTCCATCCACCAAGCTTCCATTTTAACCCCTGTATTTTCTATTATGGTATTTTATTTTTCTATTATCTATTAAGGTCAAATCTTGTTTGCCTCAAGCACACAACTATTCTCACTGGCTCCAAGCACCTATTTGCAAAAGCAAAGATATGTAACCTCAAATGAGCAGGGAAAGAGATAGCACTGAGCTGCCTGTAGCAAACCCCTGTGTTCCCAGGACATGGGGCTGAGGGCACACCTCCCAAACCACGTCCCGTCTAGACTCCTCCACCAGCCCCCAAAGCACAGCCAGGCAGCAGCAGGGAGAATTATAGCCCAATACTCACTGTGACAGGAAGGAAATAGCATTGGGAAATGCTTATTTTAATGACAGAAAAATATTTGCCAGGCTTGGGCTTAGCAGCAGTAGAAATGTTATTACTTTCGAAGCTGGGAGAGTAAATATTTCAAGGGCTATTTTTTGACACCTTCACTGTGGCTTGATTTCTGCATGTATTAAGAAAAAGTCTATATAGCCTATGGTGTGGGAGCTTTGCAAATCTTTGCATAAAACTCCATTTTGTAAGGCACTAGTGTGATAGCACTGTATAGAATTTATATCAGTCTGAAGAGCCACAAAAATTAAATGTACCTGAAAATGCTAAAGTGCCCCTGTTTTTGTTCCTGGAATTAATGCTACATTCCATGTCTTCTTCATTTTATTATTTCTCAGAGTACATGGAAACAAGACAGAGAAGTGTCCCATGAAGCACTGCTATGTAAAAAGGCCTGGCTGTGTACAGCTTCCTTCCTAATATGTAAATCTGTCTTCCTTTTAACCTGAAATAACTTTCAAACCTTAGGCACATAGAAAGCTGTATTTCCTAGCAATTTGCAGTTTCATCTTCCCAGCTTGCTTATGTCAAATGAAATCCATTTCAAAATACCATCACTGCCAGCACTTCACAGCCTCAGAAACATCTTTTAATGGCCATTTCTGTGCCTACCTTGGGCCATCCTGAGCCTCCTACAAATGTCCATTGATTTTGATGGGAGTGCAGAGCACTGAGCAATGACACTGGAGCACATCAGCTCCGTGACATTGCCCTGAAATTAAGCAGAGTAGAACCAATTTCTGTGCTGTAAAGTTCCAGTAACCCAGAAAATCCTGGGAAGTGCAGAAAGTGGAAGGCTTTGACAGATGAACATTTGCAACTGTAGGCCCATCTAGCTCTGGAAATTACCTCTGAATTATGATGATGTACTTTGGCATCTCCCTCGTTATCTGCAGCAAATTTTTAGTCTAATTTCTAGGTTCAGGGCTTTCTGGAAAGGAAGTCACTTCATTTTGGAATAAAGAGGAATTAAAGTAAAGAAAGAGAAGGTAAAGATTTGTCTACAAAACTGCTTCTTAACATGGATTTCTCCTGGCTATTGCTTAATTCTCAATTGCTCCTCTTTAATAGAGCCAAACTCTGTTTTTAACACATAATCTTATCTTTCCTCTATCCTACTCCTTCCATGTATAATAAAGTGCATTCAAGGTACTTACATGGCTGCTGTTACTCAAGGATGTGAGCTCCTCTTCAGTCTATCTATCTTTGTAATACCTGTGGGAGCTGGGAAAGTCCTATTACAGTCTCAGGCTCAGAACATCAGAGATATTTAGGGACCTGCCACTGAGATAAATGGGATTAGCTGCCCCATGGCTTTTCTGGCTCAGAGCCTCCACTCTGTCCCTAAAATCACAAAGGACATCTTAAATGAAGCAGGAAACCACTCCTAAGAGCCTCACTACCTAGGCTGGGGGGCTCATTTCTGGACCAGCTTTCCTGTTTTGATTTAGTTGTATGCTGCCCAAGGATGAGGTATTAGATAAGGTAAAAACCCCATCCCTGATCTCCCCTGTCTGTGAGTAACTGAAAAGCTTTCAGCTCTGTTGGCATACAGAGGCTGCCAAGCACTTTGGTGTGTTCTGCTTTACTCCAGCT
The DNA here is from genome assembly GCF_029582105.1 of Oenanthe melanoleuca. Taxonomy (NCBI): domain Eukaryota; kingdom Metazoa; phylum Chordata; class Aves; order Passeriformes; family Muscicapidae; genus Oenanthe; species Oenanthe melanoleuca. The sequence goes on along the minus strand of NC_079343.1, from coordinate 2,177,392 downwards.
CAGTTTTCTCAATCCAAGGCTCTACATAACACTGCCAAAGTAACTACCAAATCTCCTATTTAACTCAACACTCCTGGATTCTTTCCCTACAGAGCAGCAGACTTTTATTGCCCTTTGCACCTGACTGTGTTCTGCACTTGCTCCTGCAAAGCAGAGCGTGCTGAGGCAAGGGCTGGGTGGCTGTGCAGTGTCTGCACACTCCCCTCCTCACCAGCACAAACACTTAAAAAGGAAATTTACACCATTTCTGGGGGACTCCACCAGTTCCCTGCCCAGTTCTGAGAAACAGACATACAAAACACATCAGTCACTCACCCACATGGCACAACAGGAGCAGTGTAGCTCCTGTCCTCCACACCTGGGAATTGATCTAAACATAGTTTGCTTCCATCCAAGTATCTATTTCCAGTGTCAAGCTTCCCAAAAGCAAACAGCAAACAAGTCTAAAACAAGGTAACAGTACACACTTTTCATAATGAAACCAAACCTCACTGTGTCAAAGCTGGGCTTTCTGTGGGCACCTTTGGGTGGTCACACATGCAGCTCCCCTGAACTTCTTGCCTTTGGGGTGTCACCATGATCACCCTGGCCTCCTGATGCAATGAAGCAGTGACCTTTAGTGGCCAAATGTTCATTAGGACAACACAAGTGGGTATTTTTTTCTAACTGTGACCACAGGAAGATGTGATTTTTTTCCTCCATGGTCACTCAGCGGTCCACAGTGAGCCCAAAATAATGTTCCATCCTTATTGCCAGAGACACTCCTTTGAATAAAGAAGAGATGGTATTTTCCACTTGCTCAAAGCAATTACCTCTTAAGATATGTATTAGTTCAATCTTTGCAGGATTTAAACTAAGCCAAGTATTAAATCATCCAAAGCTAACTACCTGGACATTTTCAATGTCTTTCAGCATCTTAAAAACAGTCTTTGATGCTCGTTACTTTAAAGGCACAGAATTTTTTTCTGAAAATTTACCACCTAAATTCCCTAAAGTGGAAGCTGAGTAAAATGATACTGTCTATTTCCTGTCTCAAATTAATATTTTAGGTGGATTTTTGTATTAACTTGAAGTGGTCTAGAATGTAAAATACAAGGGATTCACTATAAGGCTAAGAAACACAATAACCATATGCATTGAGGGGGAGAGTGATGAAGCTGAGAACTCCTTTAGGGATAAAGATGAGAACTGCCTCTATAAAGGATAATATTTTGTTTTGGGGCTTGCACTGATTGCTTTGCCTTAGATGTTAACATGCTAGCATGGCCACGACTGCAGTCCCTCAGAGAATGAACACAGGTCTCGTTCAGCAGATCAGCAATTGCTTTAAATAAGAAATTACAAATTGGTCCTTAGATACTGGTTTTGCTAATCTGACCATGCTGAAAACTAATTCTATTCCTAACAGGAGTTCAAAGTGCAAACTGCTTCCTTACCCAAATTGCCTGTTTGCAGCAATTTGAAATGGAAGTATTTTATCAGCTTAGCTTGACACAGTGAATTTCTATTATCAGAAGCAAAAGAACTCACAGTACCTGATTTCAGGTTCCAAATAGTTTCAGTTCATTGTGACTCTCTTGAATTATGGAGAATATGTATTCTATTTTCAGTTTACCATCACTACAAAATACCCTAAATGTGAAACTCTATAGATAAATGTCTGGACTTAGATACAAAGAGGACAAAACTCCAGTGAAATAGTTAGCAAGACTTACTACAGTACTATGACTACAGAAGAGACCTGAGAAGATTTAACTGTGCTGTTGGTGGCTGCCTCCTTCCTGGATTGCTTGGGAAGCTTCTGGAACAGAACACAACAAACCCCACAGTCCAATTCCCAAGGTAGAAGTGCTCAGTCAAGGTGCTGTGTCCATCAGTCAGGTGTGACTGGGAAGTATTTTATCCCTGCTGTGGTCTGTGGTTTGTGCAGTATCACCTGCTCTCTCAAGTGCCTGCCTTTTTAAAATATATTGCACTACAGAGACCTGTAAGTTTTATGGCAGCAGAGATTCCAATCTTTATAGTCCTTTTAATGAAAATTACCCATCATACTTTTTTTTTAATGGAAAAAGACTAAACCTAAACCATGTCTGCTGACAGTGTTCACTCCTAGTTCCTTCAAATGTGTTTTTCATGTTGTAAGAAATATCCCTGTTCCCTCTTTGCCTCTATATCCCAATCTATCCCTAGATGCTCAAACATGACTGCTGCTGATCAGGCTGATTTCCCTCAACTGCTGTCTGCCCAGATCTCCTTCCTCTGTGCTCAGGAATATGCCTGAATGGAGGGTATGCAATTTACTGCTTACCCATTATTTATACATTCTCTTGGTGATAAGCTACCCCATCTTCGAAGCCAGGTCACCTTCCACAGATATTCTTTCTATTCTAAAATTTGGATCGTGCACAGCAGCAAATTCTCAGCCCTTACACTGTTAAAATTCAGCCTCTCCAGCTCTTTCACACCTATGTCTCAAGGTTTTGCACCATATCCACACAGGCTCCACTTCAGTGGCCATGGGGTGCCCCTCCAACAACTTCAACAGTCTCTGTGTCAGATCCTTGCCATGTGTATGTTTATTTAAGCACAAGGGAGGCTTTACACTCCACAAGAAGGGCCATGGGACTAGGAGTGTGTCTATTCATCTTGCAATGGAGAGCAGAGACACCAGGGAAAGAGCTGCTGTGAGGACAGGCCAGTTCATTCCAATGGCCTTTTTTTGGTAGTGTCAATCTCTGCCTGTTGCAGAGAGAAGTGAGAGACTCCCCAAGAGGGATGTACGGCCATGCCCTTCAGTGCAGGATGAGGGAAATGCCTCCTCCTCATCCCTGTGCCCCGCCAGCTCCCATGTGGCACCTAGAGCACAGGTAACCAGGATCTCTGCCCCCCAGCACTGCACTCAGTGGCCTCACACAGACCCATTCTTCAGAAAGTCTTGCCACAGGGCTTACCTCTGCTCTAATAAAGACATCTATTCCCACAGCTGTATTTGTGCTACTGCTGTTCACTCAGCAGTTGGGTTTGAGGAGCTGATTCTCAGGGTGACTCACTCCTCCCTTGCTTCACCCTGGCACACTCCCTGAGGCAGCTGATATCTGGGTGGTGAGGGCAGGCTGACAGCAAGCTTTGCACGTTTCATGCTGGCTACCTCCTCCCTTCCCTTTGAAGATGCCTGAAGCAGGTGCCTAATGACAGTCTACTGCAGACAACTCCAGCAAAGTGTCCCAGACTGCTGCCACGGACACTGCCAGCTCCTCCAGCAGCAGTACTGATCACAGCATTGCTGACCAAGGGCTCCCAGCGCTGAGCCTGCACCAGCACTCAGGATGAGCCAAGAGAATGATCCCAGGAGCTCAGGACACTGTGGGTGCAGCTATGGCACAGCAGGGCTGAGCCTGACAGGCTCTGAGCTCAGTGACTACAGACTCAAATAACAGATCATCACATCCTGCAAACTCATTTCCCTTAGCTCAACAGCCACTGGCTTCTTCCTCTGTTTTACACACAGCAGACAAGGGCTTGTTCTATTTCCTCTGGCCCCAAGAGATAAAATTTATATTTGTTACTGTGTATTTAATTTTCTGGGTTTCTTTCAGAATGTTAGTCTGTCACAGCTGTATTCCCCAGTGCAAACCTGAAAATCACTGGGCCATGTCCTAACCCAGTTACATCAACTTATTCAGTGTCAAAACTTGGCTCAGTTTTACAGAGAAGTCTCTTTGGTGAGTCAGCTTCCCAGAAAATCTTCAGAGATGTTAATCCACAGACAGATCCCACTCTGGTATGATACATATATGGAGATTCCCTTGGCTAGGGAACAGAAGTGCTTCAGACACACTGTGCTTCAGTTGTATAAAACGTCTTAATTAGCATTTCTTGTTATGTTTTCAGAAATAAAAGGAAATAACAATAGACTCCAAATCTCTTTCTCATTCATAGCCAAAGCTGGTCTGAATAATTAAAGGTAATTGTTAGCTTCTAATAGCTTGGAATATTTCACTGCATCTTCCAGAGAAGAGAAAAATCCAGACAGAAGAACTACTGAATTGTGAATGCTCACTCAACATTCTCAGTGGGCATCTGAATCTTGTATTTAAGCCAAAACAGTAAGTAATGCAGGCAAGAAGCACAGAGAGCAATTCCTTACGGGTGACCAAAGGTAAGAAAGGTCAAACGTTTATTTCCTATGTTGCTCCTATGCATGCAGTGCCCAGAATCTTTTAATTATATTTCATGGTCCTCTGAACTTGTACAAGGGCATAAAATATATTTATAGCTCACTTAAACTCTTAGTAATGGAACAGCCATCCTACGCAGGACCTCTGCTAATCAACTGAAGACTTTCTGTGCATTAACTTTAAAAATGTAAAAAAGTACTTGTTCTTCTCCAGCTGAAATGCTTATCACAGTCTAAAGGCAACAACAAAGAAAAGCTATTGTCTTCTTAGGTACCAGTCTGTATCAGTTCACCTGTGATGTTTGAAGTACAATTTCACTGGCAATGCACATTCATTAAAACTGTTATTATAGCACTGGAAGCTCTCAACCACACTGTACAAACACCAACAAAACATATAATGAAGAGACCACCCCTCTCTAAAGCTTTTTCTGCCTGTGTCATTTTCTTTTTTAGACAACAACAAAAAAGGGGTAATCAAATAAAGAGGTCTCCACTTAACTAATCATATTTGATGCAAATTCCTGATGAGCAGACTGAAAAGCTCCCAGTGTAATTAAACACCTCACAACAAAACTACCTGGCACCAACCTTCCATGCTGGGAATCTGCTTTGAGATGAATTTTAGGGAAGAAGATCAGCCAAACACATTACTTATGTGTGAGGCTGAGATTAAGGAAGGGAGTTGGTGCTTTACAGCTGACCTTGCTTTTCTTTTTCCCTAGAAGCTCCTGAGCCCTGGCACGCTGCAGTGGGCAGTGATGGCAGGGAGGGAGCCAGGCTGGCACCTCCTGGGCCTTACATTAGATTTTAAAGACTCCAGTCAAGGCTGCCTTACAACTGCAAAGCCAAACATCCCCATACTTAGGGATCTGAGAAAATCCAAGCTGCTGGTGAAACCTTAATTCAGCTCCCTGATGCACATGCTTTATGATATGATCTTTAATTAGCCTATGAGGAAATTAATAATTATTTCCGAGTGTAGGATTTGGCTGCTGTACAGTAAATAATGCTCCACGCTACCCAATGAATGGTGATGATTCAGCAGACAACATTTCTCATGTGTCCTGCAAAAGGCAAGGGGCCTGTGAGGGAAAAAAATAGTGTAGGATCACATCGATGAAGAGTAAATATCAATAGTTTATGTGTGCCAAGGGATGAGAGGAAAGCTGGGCTGGCTTAGCTCAGCTGTGTCATCTCCAAGCTGACTGAAAACTGCATGGCAGACACAAAAGGCAGAGGATGACAAATCCTGCAGAAACAAGAACAGTTATGTTCCTTTCAAAGAGCTCCTCAAGCTGGACAAACCTCAGCTCTGAAACAGCCGTGTTTTTTCAGAGCTGCAGTAAATGCACGCTGACATGTGAAACACTGGTTGTATTTGTCATGGGTGCAGCCAGCTGCACAGCTCTCCTGTTCACCTGCAGGGGTGAAGGAGGAGGATCAGTCCCTGCTCCAGCCAAAGCAGTCAGCACTAGAGGAGGAGGAACCCTACCTCTCTCATTATTACCTGTGAGCCAGAACTGGAGAGCAGACACAGACAAGTCCTTATTCAGAGTGGACCAAGACAAACAGGGTGCTCCACTTTGCCCTCAGATGTCACAAATAAAGCACAAAGCCAGCAAATTGAGGCTATACATTATTCTTGGCTATTTCCATCTAAGTCCTTGCCTTACATAACAACCTGGAGAGCAGGAGCAGAGCCATGGGCATGGATGGGTGCATCAGAAGAGAGCTGAAATCCTGCTCTCAGAAAAGCAAATTCCAGCCATTTCCTCTGCAAGAAGTTTACTACATGCTGCCACACAATACTTTTATTGGCATTCATTACTCCTTGAGGACTAATTGATTCCTTTTTAGCAGCATTAAAACAAGGCTGCATTTTACAAGTGAATCGCTCTACTGCTGGGGCTGTAGGAAGCTGCTCAATTATCTCCAGAACACTAAAAGCTGAATCCAGACTCAATACTCATCTGAAATTGTAACAAACATCATTTCCCCGAGCCTTGATTAACCCACAGGCTGATCCCCAGCTCACAGCTGTCTCAGGTTTTAGGAGGGAGGTTGGGAGTGCTGGTGTTTGTTTATTTTATCATTGCCACACAGCTTGGGAACCTGCAGAGCAGAGACAGTCACCACTGGCTACATTTCTTGCTAAACACTACTGGAAATGAAAACCAAAAGACTGAATCACCCCATACTCAGTGAAGTTGCTCCTTTTTGTATCTGATGTCTCCTTCATTTGGAGCTTCTTTTAAGAGCAGCTGGAGACCCACAATTTAGCATTCACATTTAACTAGATATTTGTGGCATTCCAGAGTCAAATTAACAAGCTTATTACCTCTCAACATATAAAAATACTGTAATATTCATTCCCAGCAACACCTACAAAAGAACACAGCAATTCCTTTCAACTGAAATACCCACATCTATCTATCTACATACACACATACACACACACACACACATATATATTCCTTTATATGAAACTCTGCCTTTATCAGCATCTCTGATAAAGTCACTGAGTTTAAATGAATTCACTATCTTAACTGCACTACTTTTAAAAATATATTGCAGGTACAGTGAACAATGTGAAAATGTACAGCTTGGAGATGCAGCTAATACAAAGGGAAACAAGCATTACAGGAGTACATGCAAAAACAAAGCTGGGCAATCAATAACAAGGTGCTTCAGAAAAAAGGAATCCTTTTTATTTTCTCTACTAATGAACAGCCTCACTGTTGCTCTCCTGGCCTCGAGGTGAAGAGTGTACTGATGTTACTCCTTGGTCAGCAGGAATCACTGCTGAACAATGTCAAACAACTTCCTGCAAAGGGTAGATCCTGCTGGGAAAGCAGTGGATTAAAAGAAGTATTACTAAAGACAAATCTTTAAAACCCCTGATAGAAACTGGGTTTACTGATTTCTGTTTTTTTTTTTTTTTTTTTTGCAGTGAAACAAACTCAGCCCATTGGTGCCTTGGCCAAATCTACAGGTTTAATGAGAATGACTCAACACTATTTGTTTTCTTCAGAAGTAGCTGTAAACTGCTGGGTAAAATGAGAGTTTTCTTTCCCTCTATCACAGTTGATTTCAGAAAATACAAAGGTGAAATGTTCATCAGCGAAGGTATTCAGCCCCTTTTTACCACAACAAAGGTTTATCTTTGAGTCTCCCTGCAGACAATCAATTCTCAGCCTGTTTTTCATAGGCAGACATCACCTTCAAGCTCTTATTGGCACTACTGGTACTCATATTACACACTTAAAAAGCAGATCAACTCCTCTAATCACAACAGGTTACCCGACACCAAAAAACCCTTATACACTTGCCCCCGTTTTACACAAGTTGTTTGCAGACCTCCCTGATCATTTAGATCATTACTTCCACTTCAGAAGGGGTTTTGCACAGAAAAACCACAAAGAGCAGTGACCAGAGAGGATTTAGAGGCAGTGCCTGTTCCCTCTTAGGCTGGGGTGCTGAGAATAGATGTCTGGATAGATGATGGTTGATAGACCCCTGTAAGACAAGGAATGACATGATACTTTTTGCTGTCTTACCAGAAGACGATTTTTTTGTTTGATGAACTACAGACAGTACTCCTGCACCTCACTCAACACACAGGCACTTGAGCTCTGCTCCCATCTCTAGCACAAACCTACAGTATGACCTTCCACTCATCTCTTCCCTCCATAATCCACATCTCCAAACCAGGTATTTGTTTGTTCATTTTTGTTTTCAAACAAAGTCCTTGGACCATAGGTTGAGGCTCAGACAGGCAGGATGCCCTGCAGTGCATTACAGCAGCTCTTGGCTCTATGGATGTGCTGCTTCAACGGCAAAAATTAATAAAGCAGAATCAACAGTTTGCTGCAAGCATTTCTGGTGAGAGAGAACAAAGTACTTTTATCATCTCAAATGAGAACAGATACTGTTATTATTTCAAGTACTCAAAATAACCCAAGCTCCTATGTCAGGACATGCCACATATTTCAGTAGCATATTTTCCAGCTCACTGTGTTTGCTGATCTCTAGGTGGGGACAGCATCTTGTTGTTGGAGCCCCCCATGCTCCTAAATATCTACAGCACCTGACTTGGAACAGATTTGAGATTCTTGGCAAACATCAAGTTGGAGCAAAAATATCCCCTCAAGAGCTGATTCAGAGCACCTACACTTCTTTGCAATAAAAGCAGCCCAGGAAATCCTATTATTTTCCTCTTAGGAGAAAACTGGGCATCAGAAAAATGAAGGGTGGCAACTGCTTCATGTAAAGCCAGTAAACCAGCTAGAAAATGGCTGAGCATAAAGTGGTTCAAGACACAGGCTCTTCTGCAGAGAAACCTCAGCTGTTCATCTCCCATTCCCTGCCCTGACTTTCTCCAGCCATCTGGGAGTAAGGCTCTGCAGCCACTGAAGGCAACACCAGCACCTGTGATGAAAGTTAGGCTGCTTGGCTGCTTACTCTGAAATCAGAGGCTTTCAAAGAGATTCATGCACTCTGCCCCAAATGTTAAAACAAACTCTGCCAACAATTTCTTCTGAGATTACTATCTGGGCATCACTAATTTCTTGCAAAATATGCCTGTGTTATCCCATATCTTGGAAGAACAGGTGCTTTCTTTTATGTCCCCAAGCAGATGCACATTTCACTGTTCTCTGAGCACTCAGAGGCAGCTTTTTTGAGTGTGTGACAAAACATGGTGACAGTGGCAGAAACCGAGATGCCTGATGTACCTTTTCCACCTAACCTGACTTTTGCAGGGATGAAGCAGCTCATCTCTTGGGGTGTGCAGGCCCTTGCAGGAGGCACCCCAGAACAGTGCTCTCACCCCAGCCACTCCAGCATTTTGTTCTCTTTTCTTTCAATAAAAGAGAATATTGTGCTTATGCTATCTGTTAAGCAAAGTGCTGCACGTACATTGCAATATACCCTGCAGCACAGAACAGAGCCTTCCAGATGAAATGTGGAGAGAAGTGGCTGTAAGGAGACACAAAACTCCAGGTGCTGGAGCTGTTACAGGTGAGCCTAAGCATTTGCTTCCCCGAGGCAGCGACCTGTCAGGATTAATCTTGTCAGCCCAGGAATGCGCCTCGGCAGACACCACACCCCATTCCAGGAACCCATAAATACCAAAGGAGATGCTCAGCACCACACATGAAAGCATCTCCTCTCTTCTGACCATGACTGTGGGGGGATGACAGGCCAGCTAGCATCAATCCTGTCTTGTGTTGCATTTTTTTTTTAAGGTGGTTCCTTGGGGGGAACAAGATATTAAGTGAGCATGGGTGTCTGCTGTCTTCCTCCTACAGACACCTCCAAGGGACCCCCTTTATTTGTTTCTCTGTCCTGGATCCACCTGAGACTTTTTTATTTCACCTTAAAGGAGGTGCTCTACCTGTCTGTATTGTCCCCAAACCAACCCTAAGGGAAGGAAGTCCATGGGAGCCAGAGGAATCATCTTTGATGGCCTCTAAATCCTTTAGATAATGCATCCCAGAGGAAAAGCTGTAGGACAAATGGGCTTCTTCTGAATGATGCTGCCTAAGCACTGTGCAGAAGGAGGCACAAACAATGGTGTTTTCAGTAGTGCAATATTACCAACAAGGCTGCCCCTGGCCTGTCAGAAAATTCAGTGCAGGTGATGAACACTCAGCAAGAGGGATTCATTCCCAGGTTTCTTTTCCTCCTATTCCTTTGTCACGTCACTAGAAAAAATGATTAAACATCTTACTGCCCTTAAGCCCCCCTCTAACTCAGTCTCCCTGTCTCTAACCAGCTTTTTGTTCAGGAGCTGAAATGTTCTAGTCCTATTTATTCTTTTCCATTTGGAAAAGAATGCCCATGCACAGGCACTGTTTCATAGCAGATGTTCAGCTGGGAGACAGTAGGCAGCCAGTGCAAGATTGATGTTAGGAAAGACAAAGCTCAGGTGAGCTATGGCAGCCATCCCATGTGCCCAGCACACATCCAGAGGGACAGCTGAGGCTGCTGCCTCCCATCTGCCCGATGCCCCAGAGGTCAGAGCTCTCCCACAGTGCTGAGCCCATGGCCAAGGCCACCAACTGAGCCACTCACCACAATTTCAGGGCAGAGCCCTGGCCTGGGGAGTCACCACAAGAAAGAGTGCTCCCAGGAAATTAGGGGTTTCTGGATCAAAAACAATACATTTGAAGTCCTAACTCACATTCCTGGCCCTAGGGAGCAGCCAGTGCTGATGCCAGGGGCAGCAGGAGGCAGGCAGCTCACAGACCACAGCCCACAACTGCTGGAGCAACTGCTCACCCCACAAGGGCTCCCTTCCACCACCTCTGAAACAAAAGAATTTATTTCTAAACACAGCAGCATTTCCACATTTTAAGGCATATCCAGCCCCTTCTTCCCTGTTTCTACACAAACAGTATCTTTTAGACAGCACCTCACCAAACCATGGGATGCCGCCAAGAAACACCCAGAGCCAAGAGCAGTGGCAGCAGAACACTGCAAGTGTGGAGCAGTGCTTTTGGGACAACACTTTTGGGGACACAGGCACTGCAGCCTTTGTGGCCCAGATAACCTTTGCTTGGGTCTCGTGTCAAATATTATCTGCACAGAGAAGCCCTGCCTCTCTCAGAATACATCTTTTGGTGCATGGCCACCAAATTCAGGTACTTTGAAATTTCAGGTCATCAGGGCTTGGTTCATATTCTCATCAACTGAGAAAATGCCAGCAAAGTTCAGATTCAGGTCTGGATTTTGTAGTCCAAGTTTAAAGCCATCAGGGTAGAACAGAGCCTGCTGGGCTTATTCCACACTTCCTTATCAGCTTCCTTAAGCATTCACAGTACATATGAATGTAAATAAAAACCTCTCTCCAACAGTGCTTTTAGGGGCTGCAGCTCTAGGTACTGAGGCTTATATAACTCAGTTCCTCTGACAAAGACACATTTGGTTGAACTTTAAACAAGGGACCTTCAGAAATCTGTAAAATTTTAACCATCAGTGTGTAACAGCTTCTAGTATGTTTCCCACCTTGTAACATTTAAAACAATGATTCATCTTCATAAGAAATATGTAACTGTCTGAAACTAACTCTCAGATAATGCTAATTATCTGTGTTATGTTATCTGTGTTATTATGGTCTGTGTTTCTGTATGCAGTTTCCAGCTACCAAGACTGGACATTATGAAAGCTTTTACATGACATCAGCTTTCCAAAGACTGGCCAGATATAAAATACAAAATTTTTAATCTGCATTTGATTGTCACAGCTTAAAAATCACAGGTTTTATGAGAGCTACAAATCATTTTTAGACTGTGCAGTGTGGACTAAGAGCCAAGGGGTTTTGGTTTGGTTTTTTATTTTTTTTTTTGGCTTGTTGATATTTCCTGAAAACATGAAACAATTCTGAAAGGACAGATTTCCTGGCTCACAGCTAAAGGTCAGCAGTCACACAGGGACTGTTTGCTAAGTGCACCAAAAGGAAAGACTGGCGCAACATTGCAGTATTATTAAAAAGTGATTTAAGTGGGGAAAAAGGAGAAAACAGAGAGACAGACAAGGATTAGACTCTCAACAACTGAGCTTTCACAAAGATTAGAAAAACAGCCTTGTTCCTTGCTGCTTGCAGCCCCTCACTGTCACTCCAAGCACCACTTGCTGTTGTTCCCTCTTCCCACCCCTCTGCAGCCATCCCTGGCTGCACGGCCTTGGAAAGGGACTGCTATGATCAGGCACCACAGATCACTTCTAGAGCCTTTCCTGCACAGCCCAGAAGTTTTTCTAGGCTCATTTCTGCAACAGATTGTGGAAGTACAAGTTTAATTTGTATTGGGAAGGGTAGGAGTTCAGACTTCCCATGATTGTGAGCAACACTGACATGCAGTTGTGTGATATGCAAAAAACACCTCATTTTCTGCAGGAATCTCCCCCAGACCTGAGCAATGTTTGCATTTTGCTCTCAGCACAACTGAAGAGCCAAAGTCCTGTTCTGCAGCTGCCAGAGGGGTCACATCCAGCTCACATCTGTATCCTGAACCACTGTGTGGACAAAGCCCCTTGTCAATGGATTGAATTTTGTAATAATAGATACTTAAACTTCCCCATTCACTAACAAGATACCAGTTTGAAAAGAGGCACATTCTGTAATCAATGTTGGAAGCACCTTTAAAACAGTATTTAGTACCAGTCTCAACAGAGGCTTCCTTTAAGACTCCCAGCTTGTTTTTCTTTTTATTATTCATGCCTTTCTTTCTAAATATAGGCTATATACAACTTTTCAGGCAAATAAATGCCAACCAAAACCAGCCTGGCAGCCTCTAGTAAGTGTCTGCTACAGGCTGTGCTCCCAGGTAATGACATTTCCCTCCCTCTCTGACCAAGAGCCCTGGGCCATCAGAATTAACAAAGAATTTGTGCCTTTGATCCTGCTAATGAAATACCTCTACTCTGACCACAACATCCTCCCTAGCATTGAGTTATCAAAAGCATATGCTCCCATCACTCATGGTCTGTGCTTCTGGCTCTTTTTCTTTTTCTTTTTTTGAATTAAAACCAATTGGTGGCAGAGCAAAATGCTATCTTTTCAGTTAAAAGGCCAACAGCAGGCCTATGACCACACGTATAGCTAGCAACTGTATGTTGCAAGCTATACATGTCCCCAAATTTTGCTAACTACAGTAACATAAAGCAAAACAACAAATGTGCTGGTAAGCAGCTAAGCAATACTGTAGGCTGTTTAAATTTAGCCCTGGCAGATCCTGGAGGAAGGGCATCTCAGAAGTCATGTGTCCTCTACTGTGCAGAGAGCACTCAGACTGTGACCCCATTCCACACATCTCACTTTTGAATACATGGCTATACCTAATGCATGTCATCTGTGTCTCACACGTGCATTTTCTCTAAAAGTACTTTGTTATGAGATAAGGGACACTCAGCTCTCAGCCACAGAATGTTTGCCCCAAAAGCAGCCAAGGAGACTGAAACAACAGAGTCTATAATTCCTTGCAACAGCACAAAGCTCCAGCTCAGAGAAGAGACATGCTGACAACTCAGGGCTTTACAGACCACAGCCTGCAAGGATGAATTATTCTCCAAAGCAAAATGTTGACCACAAGCATGAAGAACATTACTTCAGAGGCAGATTGCTGTAGCCTTGCTATTTTCTATCTGGAGCTCGGGGAATTTACAAGAAGAGACAATTGCCATGATCAGCAGTGAGATTACAGGAGCAAGATTTGCTGTGATGAATCCAAAAATAAGACAGCTCCAGGCCTAAAGTTCAGTGTGCCACACCTGCTAGCAGGGAATATATGAATAATCTGATCTCAAGGCTACAAATACTTTGAGAAAGGGCTGGACATCTCCGTGCAGTGGAGCCCCTCTACATCCATCTACATCACTAATGTGAAGACAAGCTGAGCACCAATAGCTCTGCAACCCCAAAAGTGCACTCCAAGCTGCTGCTGAGCAAATCCTACAAACACAGGCATCCAGTTCCAGGAAGACTAGAACTCATCAATTTGACATAAAAAAACCTCCTTTATTGAACAGCTCTAAGCAGCACTATCTGCAGAAAGTCTTGTTAATTGTTAGATTAATAACATTTACTGGAAGGAAGGGCAGTTTCTGTGGCATTGTTTCAGGAGCTGAGGAGATCCCATTGCCCCATCACCAGAACTCCCTCAATTTCAAACCATTTATGCAGTAGCTAAAGCAAAAGATAATAGTACTATTTAAAGGTAAAGTCATGGTTGAAACTGAGCACAATATAATGATTTTTTTTTTAATCATATCTTGCATAAATTATAAACTCTGTATTGATTGCAAGGGTAGTTAAGCAAACTAAAAGGGTATAATGGGAGCAGGAGACATCTTCCTGGCCTGTGGGCTCAAGTGAGGTTGTTCCCACTACAGAACACCAATGATCTGTGCATTATGGTCTGTTAAAGTAATACTTGGCTTATTGAACACTTGGTTTGATACTTAAAAGAACCTTGGGTATGTACCACAGAAAGAAAGCTCTATCTTTGTAAGATACTGGGAAATAAAACAAACAAAAAAAATACTGGGGAATAAAAACAAATGGCTCTAACTGACATCTCAACACAAGCATCCCCCTTTTATATGCTTAGTTTTGCTTACTATTACTCTCATTGCTGTTGTTATTATTATTATTAATCCACCAAAACATCACACTTAACACTAGACCAGTTATTCAGTAGGAAATTTCTGCTTGTTAGCACAATCCTCAAAGCTTCCATCAAATTTTGCACTCTCTTCCATGACAGATGCAGAGCTCTGCTCTTTTGAGTGGCTGTGGTGAAAATAAAGAGCAGATATAGCAGGCAGTGCTGTGACAGGGAGTGGAGAGAGAGGGTGACAAGCACTAACCCCTGCAAAGGGCTGGATTTCAGAGCCTGGGGATTGTGCTCAGGAGCAGCTAAGTCAGGTCCCATTCAGACACCAGTCTGAGCAACCACCATTGTCAGGCTCTTTTAAAAATCCTGACTGTCACCTTTAAAGGCGGGTGAAAATCAATTAATTTTGAGCTTATACAGGAATGCCTTTGCTGTGGCCAACCTTGGCCACACACACAATGCCTTTTGTAGAGATGCACTGCCTTTTCTTCCTATTTAGTGTAAAAGCACTTCATCTTGGTTATAAGCCTGAAGGTCAGGCTTATTTCTTTAGAGCTATTATTTACTACTTGAATTTCCAGTTCCACCTTTCTGGCTATTACAGCTTCTTTCTCCAACTCCTTTTCATGGTAACTCCATATGATGACTGTTGATAAAGTTAGGAGGGCTATCATTCTAAATGTCTGACCTTCTTCAAAATCTGATAATGGATACAGTTTCTGAATCACAGGTCATCCCAATTTTGCCAGTAAACCATTTATTTCCAGTGGCCTTCAGACCTCCAGGCTTACTGTGCACTCCAAAATGGATTTTTCAAGGAACAATAAAAGCAAGAGAGCCATCCTTAGCCTTTGCTTTACACTTTAGGAGGGATATTGGACTTTGGAAAGAATATTTGTTCACAACATTTTATGCACCACATCTCTAAGCGTTTCCCTGCTCTGTAACATTTCCTGATGTTTGTATGAAACTGACAGCTATAAGCATCCAAAACAAACTAACCTCCTTTTCACTTGCAGCCTACATGGAAAGGGCAACAAAAATCCATGTCTCTTAAACTCTCTCCACATTCTGAGGGCTATCCAGACACCTTTACCATATTGTTCAACTTACAGATCAAGGTACGGTGCCAGGTTTTACATCACTGCCTCAAATGCTACTCTACTGTGATAGGAGCTGATTAGAGATGCCTGTCAAAGCTGTGTCAGTGCCAAGGCACACCAGGATCTGCCAGCCTCCTCCAGTGGCTGCACTGAAATGGGGATCTCAAAATGCCTTGGTCTTACAGAAACACTGCCAGATGTACAATTCCTACAACTCCAGCAGGTCAATGTTCACACAAACTGTTGAGCGTGTCAAACCCCAACCCCTGGTTCCAACAGTGCCTGGAAAACTGAGCAGTGACTGGATCCTGAGCAGAGGGATCCAGCTGGGTTTTACTCACTGTCAAAGCTTCTGTGCTGTGCTGTTAGGGTGGCCTGCACAGAGCGACCAGCCTCTTTCATCATGGCTTCAAATTCACTTCGGCTTTTGTTTGCAAAGTTCTCCTCCATCTCGCTGGTGCAGCAGGTGTAGCCTTGTGGGCAGATTCGCAGGTGCTCCCCTAAAATGAGACAAAATGCAGTTTAGTGGCCAGGTCTGGAAAAGGGGGGATTTAATGCTGAACAATCTCAGCTTAAAAATATCCCAGCTCCACGGTAGCCTGGATCACATCAGGTCTTTCTGTCAAATTTACCACCCAAAATTGAGTTCTTCTGCTTTAATGCAGTGGTTGGTGTCTATGCAGGCACAAATTTTCTCACTGTTTATTGTGAGGGAAGAAAAAGCAAAGGGGAAAAAATTCATATATGGAGCCAGGAGAAGGGAAATACACGTGTCTCCTGCTTAAAGTCTGTCCTAGAATCCATCTCTGCCTAGAATCCCAGAAGACATGGAAGTCTGATTAAATGACAGCTGTACTCATTAGACTTAAGATGTATATTAGCACAGCTGTTTGAAACTGCTTTGTCAAGAAAAAAAGAAACAACTCCAAAGTGCTCCCCTCCCTACCAAATCTATCCTGAGAAGGCATTTCCTTAAGCAGAGAGGCGAGAAGTTTCCAAAAGACAGAGATGTGATGACTGTCAGTGGAATTTGGGTGGCTAATTCTCCTCCACGTGTATTGAAATTTTCAGTGAAAAATATATCTCCCAGAAAGAGACAAGACCACCCCAAAAACAGTTGCTATGACATTCACTGATTGAATATACACTTTGATATAAGGAAGAACAGGAAAGGTAAGAGAACTCAGCAGTCAAATTAAAAAATTCTCCAGCATGGAGCTTCTCCTTCCCTCTGCAATTTCTTTACTGTGGAGAAGCAAGTGCTTACATAGGCAGAGTCAGCAACATTTTAAAAATAATTGCTCAGGTTCTTATGAGTCCTTACAAAGATATATCCACCTGCAAGCACACCTTATATTTCTTCTTACCCAAGAAATGAAAATTCATTTGAATGAAATCAAGCATTTATTTAAAAAAAAATAAAATACAATACCCCTCTTGTTCCAAGCCTGCTCTGAGATAAACCAATTACCAAGCAGTTACCATGTTTAAGACACTTTGATTGGGATTGCCAATGATTTTGCTGGTACTTTTATAGGACTGCTGTCCTAACACCATAGTTGAGCCTAAACATCTTTAAAATTGTGTTTTCTCTTGTGTGTCTCAACAGCTTTAAATCCTGAACCTGCACACTGTCCAGAGTTTCCCATTTAAGTCCTTAGCTATTTCCAGTGTAAAGCTCTTAGCAAATGGGTGGTAAAGGGTCTCTGAAACTGGGCATGTGTCCTACCCTTGTAAAGTTATCTCATTAGCAGCCTACAAGCAATTGGAGTATTCTGTAGCTGATGTATTTTAGGCAGAAGCCATTCAGGATGAGTTTGCATTTTGCTGGTTCTTGGATTCCTGCTCACAGATGAGTTTTCCAAGGGCAGGATTACCCCCACTCTTGAACAACTTCTGCAGAGTTTGGGGTGAGTCTGCCCTTGGAAAACAGGTTACCATGGACATCTGCACACAGTCTTCCTGTCTGTGTGATGGGAATTGCTGCTCACCAGCTTCTGCAGGAGAGAAGGTCCCATCTTCAGCCTGGTGTTGTGCTCCCAGGAGAGCAGTGTCAGGGTGCTGTGTCCTGTCCCCCACTCTGTCCCCACCAGTGCCCAGGCACCTTGCCAAAGCACCAGGGAAAGCAGCTTCAATATAAAAACTCAGAGTCAAATATAAACATCATGTGGCTCCATGCCTGCCACAGCAAACACAAGCTCAGTTCCAGGGCTTGCCTGAGCCCCCCAAATGAGATTGTTGGAGTCATTCCCTGGGCTCCTTTCTGTAGGGCTGCGTTTATCTGTGCAGTGTGGGGCTGCTGACATGTGACAGGCAGGAAAAGGAGCTGTAATTTTTTGACAAGACATGGTTTTGATTCCTGTCATGGCAAATTAAAAACTTTTTTCTTCTCTGGCCTTTTCCATGCCATTTCTGCTTCCACAGGATTTCTGGCAAGGATGGAAGTTTTGTGGACAGCACTTTTACTGTGGGACTCATCCTTCCGTGAGGCCTTTGACGCCCTCAGGAAAAAGCGAGGCCTTTACAGGGCCTGGCCTCTCTGAACAGCCAATCAACAAGGAAATGGATCCCAAGGAATCTCAGCGGTTTCCAGAAGTTTGCCACCAAGAGTTTACCAAGAGTTTACCACCTCAGCTGATGGTGAGTTTTGCTGGTTGTGCTCAGAGGCCTTGCACTCAACAACAGGAGCGCCGCCGCCATTTCCTCTGGGTGCCACTACCCAGGCTCGGGCAAAGCCTCCAACAGCTCTTTACAAACTCCCCGTTTTGGGAAATGGAGTCAAATCAGTGGGAACCCTGGGGATCTCCCATCTCCTGGCCTGCTGCCAGCAGGATTCAGGCAGGAGGTCTGAGGCAGGGCCTCAGGCAGGAGAGCAGAGCTCTGAGGAGGCAGGTTCCCTTCACAGGCTTTGGAAACCAAGGGGGAAAGTCTAAAGTGTGGCATTGACCCCAGGAGCAGAGGAGGGGAGGAAGAGCCCCGTGCCTGAGCTCCCTGACGGGCACTGAGCAGCAGCAGCAGGGAAGGTGTGCTCATTAAAACGGGACATGTCTGGGCAGACACGGCATGCTCCCAGCCCAGGGCAGGCACGGCGTGTTGGGGCAGGACGGCTCCGACCTGCTGTGACAGCACAGCCTGCACACAGCTAGGGCAAGGGGACTGGGAAAACAGCCAGAGAGCAGGGGAAAGGCACACCCACAGCTAAAACTGGTTAATTTTACACAAATCCGTGAATTGAATATAGAATTGTTTCCGTTCTTGAACTCACAGCAGTTTCAATCCCTTTTGAAGCAGCATTTATCTTTGTGTTCTGCAGGTGTTTGTAAGGTACTCAGCAGGTGTTTGTGTGGTGCCCAGCACCACCACACTCTATCTCAGTGGGAAGCAAACTTTTCATCATTTATCTCTGTAACTCAAACTCAGCACACACAGAACAATCTTACAGCACTGTGAATACGCTTTGCTTTCTTTGCTTTTTAACCTGACCCACCCTGGAAACATTCACTATTATTATTTAATCTTTTTTCTATTGATTCCAAAATAAATGTGCTCCAGACTATATTTTGGTTCTCCTTATATTTCGAAGTCCCTTTGTTTGCCAACTTGCCTTTGTCCTATTGTTGAAGCTTGCACTATAAATATCTCTGGGTTCACTTGGCAGGAGACATCTGCAGACACCTATGGAGAGCCAGAGGTGTTTTACAAGGAGTGAATCTCCACGATACAGCGTGTGTTCTCTCCCCACTGCTGTGCCACACAGTTCTCCCTGTACAGCTGACCTGCTGCTCACCACTTGCTGGACAGCACGTGCTCCCACCTCTGGAAGAGCTCTGCAGAAAGCAGAAAGGCAGCACAGGGAGGGCTGCTCAAATCTACTTGAAGATATGACAGATATGCTTCCAGCAACCAAGGCCAGCTCTGGGACATGCCCAAAGAAAATTACACTATCCCAAGTCTGTAGTTGAAGCCCAGCCATCTCTCCTCAGCCCTAAACTTCCACTCCACCCATAAGCAGGTCTGGCAGTGGAGCATGGAGGTGCCCTGGCTGCACTCAATGGCTCAGCTAGCACCAGCTCCATGCTGCCGTATGAACCCTGGATCCAAGATATATTTATAAGTAAGAGAAGATGCACTTTGAGACACTCTGAAAACAATCAGCTTGCCCAAGCCTTTCATGGTCACAATGTGAGGTTCCATCTGGGTCTCTCAGGAAGAGCCAGCTCTTCAGCAAAAGCTGCTGAAGCTGGGGTGGGATGTAACCCACCAACTGCACAGTGCCCTGGAAACAGGGTAGAGCAGGCATGAAAACAGCATCAAGCATGTATCTCATTTATGAACAACTGCCCTGCAATGAAAAGGAATAGGCAGGAGGCTGATGACAAGAGAACATCCCAGTGCATAGCTACAGGCTTGGATTGTCCTTGAAACATCCTCTCATGTTAGGTTAGCAGATCATTTTGGCTATCAGATTCATTACTGCACTTCAGCGTGCTGAATATTGAATCACTTGACTGCTTTCCACTCAGGGATGGAGTTAGGCTCAGGGTCCCTGCAGGGAAATAGCCCTGCCCACAGCCCACAGGAGCTGAGACAGGACTCATCTCTCTGAGTTCTGCTGTGTGCTTCAGCCTCACTGCCCTGCCACACGGGCTCCCTGGGCTGCCTGCCATGGGCTGTGTGCTGTAACACACAGGAGCTCAGCTAGCTGTGCCCAGGAAAGCTCTCCAGCTGTTCACTGCTCCTGCCTTCCACCCCACCAGCAGGCTCTGGAAACAAGACAGAAGGGCAGCCCCAGGGGTGTAAAATGCAGCACTGAGAGAAGAGTTCTTGGCTCCTTTAACCATGTAAATAGTGCTATTCCTATCCCTCTCACAGGATGTTGGAGATTGAATTAATTACAATGTTTGCAGAAGGTTTGGAGTTATGTGGCTATGTTAGAGTATCTAAATGCAAATTATTACAAAATCATTCCTCCCAGAGGTTAATTTATTTCAGGCTGTGATAAATCCATCATAATTCTTCCCTCATATTTGTAACCCTCCTCCCACTTGCTCTCCAAACTCTTCCAGCAGCTCATTTCATGCTCCTAGCCTCAGTCCAGCCCCCATGCCAAGAACAACTCCAGCCCAAGCTCCCTCTTGGGGGGATTTCTGGGTGGACATGTCTCAGGCAATCAGGCTTGCTGAAGTGCAAGGCTTGCCAGGCATGGCAGGGAAGCCAGGGCACAGCCCCTGGCCAGGTGTAGCCAGAGAACCTGAGAGCACCTGGCAGCTGAGGAGCTCCAGTCCTCTCCTGCTGCCCCTGGTAGGCACTAGTCTCTGTTAGCCTCTCCTTCTTCACAACTAAATCCCATCCCAGGCTAATGAGCATCACAGCCAGGAATTGAGGACAAAACAGTGTAGTTTAGAATATGGGTTTTATTTTTTTTTCTTTTTTATTTAAACCATGTCAGACTGTCTACAGCTGATGTAAAATAAGCCTGGAGGTAACACAGATGTTAAAAATACATTGCATAGAGGTGGTGTAATGAGAGTAAATCAAGGGATTTACTTATGCCTCCCAGATTTTCCTGCTTCAGGTGTTCCTGTCCCCATTCATCTTCAAATATATATCTTTACAGAAAACAAGATGTGGCACATGCTAACAAGTAGCTGACAGCACAGCCAGCACTAGCACCATGATGCTACCTTGAATCCCAGTCTTGCCACAGGTAACTCCTAGGGGGAAACAGGGGTATCCAGAAAACATTTGGACTAGGAGATAGTGCTGGCTGACCAGCCTAGGAAGTGCTTTTCATGCCCTTTTCACTAAAAACCATCTGCTGGCAAACTCTACCAAACACCTACACCCCATAACACCCATCTAAGGTGTGCAGCTCGTCTCCCTTAGTACCATCCAACTGAACCAGAGACCAGACTGCTCTATTAAGCAGAGTGACAATCAGATATTTTCCCATATTGCAAAGGCAGATGCTAGCTGTGCTGCCTGTTTCTTTGATTTGCAGTCAGCTGTTGGCAAAATAGGTTGTCTTCTATTTTCTGATTATGTATTAAGAGCATCATCGTTTTGGCTTCGGTTTGCACATGATGTCAGGGAGAGTCACAGCAGGCCTGAATATCAAGTATGATACAGCAAGCACAGTGATCAAAATGCACTGAACCATGTTCTTCCTGGTCTCAGTGATACAGCAGAATGAGGACAGGCAAGGTGGGGGCAGAATACAGTCATGAGGAGAAGTTGTGCCCAAATGAAGTCCTTGTTTCCTGCACTTCCTAGGAAGATACACTCTCAGGATGAGAAGCAGAGGTGGCAGGGTGCAGCTGGAAACCAGCCCTGCCATGGACTCAGGGACATCTCAGATGAGCTGGGCTGGGAGCTAATGCAGCAAGGTGGAGAGCAGAGCCAGGGGGAAACTGTCTACTTCACCAGCACCCTGCAGGAACCACTCACAGACCTCAGCTCCTGCTAGGTGGCAAAACCCAGGCTAATCTCAGCTGGCCCAAGGCCACCACAGAGCAGTGTCACAGCTGACACATGAGCAGCACTGCACAAGAGGCAGGGGCTCTCTCACCACTGTGTCCATGCCAGCAACCCCATGCACATCCCTGCTGCCTCCTGGTCTCAGTAAGGAGAGAGAGGTTTGCCTCCAGCACAACCAATCCTCTCTCTTTGCTGCTGCTGGATGAGTAGCTGGTTATCTCAGGGGACTGATAACAAGGGCATGAAGTCTTTTCAAGCTGCACGCCACAGGTCTGGATTTGTCCCATGTCAGCAGCTTTTGTAATGCCTTGCCATCTGAAGGCTGATCAAATAGCTTGTGCTATCTGAGATGAACTAATGTTTTCGTTCCAGATAAAGAAAACAAGCACTATGTTCCACATCAGTGATAAAAACAGCAAACTGGAAAAAAATTGCTAGAGAATATGCTTGTTCTGATAAAGCAATGCACATGTTTAAGATGGGACAATAGCAAAACATTAAATGCTTGTTCCCACAGCTCATCATTCAGACCAGGATTATACCAACAGGAGTGAACAACCAAGAGCAGATAATCCATAAGATTTGTTCTTTCCACTCTTATCTTTCTACTCCTACTAGGATTTAATAAACTATCAAAATGCTGTTAACCAAATAAGACAACTTAATCTGGCTACTGCACGGAGTTGGCTCCCTACCAGGTTAGTGCTGTTCTGTAATTGCATTACAGTGAAAACCTGACACAGTGAATAAATACAGGTAATTCTGAGAAATGTCACAACTGGCACCTCGAGCTGAAACCCACTGATCAATGGGAGGACTTTGGGACTGTTCCACTAGTCCTGACACAGGCTGCTCAAACCAGGAGCCTGGCAGGAGCATGCAGAGAGGGCTGAACAGCAATTTCCTCTGTATTTGCTCTGGTCGTGTGTCAAAATACTTCAGGCTCTGGGGTTGTCAGCTCAGTGTCAAGCTCACACACACTGGAAGTGTCGCATCAATTTGTTTAATCCTAGACCCTGATGTCAGAGGAATTTATAAGGCAGGCAAAAATGGGCAAAAAAAGTTAATTAACAGAGGAGAAAGAGCCACCTCCGTGTCCTGGAAAAACACTAAGCACAGATTAGATAAGAGTGCCTTCAGAAACGACAGGCCACAAATCCTAATGTCATCTGTGTATGTTACAGTGGCAAGCTGCCCAGAGGAAGGGAACAGAAAAAATGTCACAAGTGCTGACAACAGACTTGATTCTTAGTGAAAAGCTCTGCATGAAAGCACTTTACCCACACACTGCTCCTTTGGGTTTTGGGAGTGTCTTTCTGAATGAAACAGAATACCCCTTCCCATCACTCTGCTCCCCTAGTTTCTCTCAGGACCTGCCTTTAGCTACATGGGCCTGACTCTGCCTCTGAGCTGTGCACACAC
The DNA here is from genome assembly GCF_029582105.1 of Oenanthe melanoleuca. Classification (NCBI taxonomy): domain Eukaryota; kingdom Metazoa; phylum Chordata; class Aves; order Passeriformes; family Muscicapidae; genus Oenanthe; species Oenanthe melanoleuca. The sequence goes on along the minus strand of NC_079343.1, from coordinate 2,154,095 downwards.
AGCAGGAATCAGCACAGGGTGAAACGATCCAAGCCTGTATTTAAGGACAGAATAGGAAATGCTTTATAATTTGCAGTAGAAAATATCTTTTTCAGCGGTTGAGAGAGGAATGAAAGATCAAGGGCCAAATCCACATGTAGCACGAGCAGTAAAAGACCTCCAGCTAGCAGAACTGACTGAACACACTGAATCCAACACTCCCCAGATCCTTTTCTGGGTGCTGGACACACAGTGGGGGTGTTTCTGAGCATGAGGCTGCTACAGGAGATGATCCATTATGAAAGGCCTCAACTGGGAGTTGGGACATGGTCTACAATTAACACCCTCCAAGTAAATCAATCCTGAAAGAAGCTTTCAGTTCAAACTAGGCCAGTTGCAATAATCATGGAGAAACACACAGGGAGTGCACTGTTATACTCTCTCCTCTCCCCTTCCCCGAAAAACAGAAAACTTTTAATATTAATCTTCGACACGTGAAGAATTATCTCTCCACATAACACTTGTGGGGACATATTGAAGTTGTTTGTTGCAATCCATCACTATCAGCCTCTTTCAGAGTTGACCTGAGCACACCAGTTCCTCACCAGATGTTTGGTTCTGGGTTTTTTTTTCTCTTCTTGGAACAAAGAGTCCTTTTATCCTCAGTTTGCTGCAATCTAAAATAAGATCAAACTGGAAACGTATCACTCTTATCAGATGCAGCTTCACTGCAGGCTTCATAACAACATAAATATGTTATTACATAAGAGGCAAAGCAATTCATTAAGCAGAATCTTTTTTACTAGCTCTTCTTAGAAAAATATCTATTGGAGAAACTGCCAGCCCTTCCTCGTGTCCTGGCAACTCGCTGCCAGTAGGATCAGACTGCAAAAGGAATCTGGGTAGTAAACTAAGGATTAAAGATGTAGTTCAACTAAGAAGTTTAAGAGCTGAAGGCCTTTGGTTTATTCTCCATTAAAAAACTCCATACTTTGGGGCAATAATTAATATAATCCAAGTCAGGAATGTGAGGAAGAAACAAAACCAAAATGCTTTTCCAGTTCACCTGCTGAAGCTCTGCAAGGAAAATAGTGGTACTGCACTTGGGGCTGCTTTGAGATAAAGAGCTTCAGCAAGCTTCTAAAACCATTGCTCAAGAATGGGGAGTGCTCATGGCTGGTCCCAATCATTCCAGTGCAAAGAACAAATCTGTATTAACCTCTCAAGGAGAAGTCAGAATTATAGAACATTTCCTTTCAACCCTAGCAAAACTCAAGCAGATGATGCTGGTGTGAAAACCATGAAAATCATCATTCTGGGTTTCAGCTGCATGCTCAACCCTGGGCTCCTGGAAGGCATCTCCTGTTCCTTATCCCTCTGCCACCCTTGCAGCACACTGGGATGAGCAGGATGTACCACACCAGAGAAGGCTGCACAGTTCATTGCCCACCCTGATGAGCCCCACTCCTGGCTGCCAGCTCACCCATGTGAAGTGTTCTCTGCACCCAAGGAGGGTCTTGCTCTCTAGCAGCAAAAATCTCCCAAAGGAAAATCAGGAAGCTAAAAAAACCCTCAATAACTCTGTCTGCTGGTAAGGATGAAAATTACTCCTGAATTTGCAAAAAACCCTATTTTAAATAGTTATTAAACAAAGTTTTTGGACCTGAATCTGATCCTGAGAGTTTGCAAAACCAAAATGTCTATGCCTAAAAATTTAAGAAATTAGGTTTAATGAAGCTCATTAATCTGAAATTTCACAGATATGTGTACACTTACAGAAGCTAAAAATAAAAATATGCATGTCTGAATCGTCTAAAGTCCATACATTCAAAATAATCCTTTTTTAGATTTCTGTAAAACATTAAGAGACTTCACCTAGGAAGAGTTGTTGACTTATGCCATAAATTAGAAGTGCTTATACTTCCTCTAGAACTTCTTGCTGTATGTGTTGGCAGGGATGTGGGAAGGTGCAGGATTGGAGGGGCAAGTTCTGGTTGCTGCGGGCTTTTTCACTTTGCAACTTGAAGCTTTTTTCAGCCCCAGAAATGCTTGGCTCTCCTTCAGCTCTTGCTTTGCTTTAATTGTCTCATGAATGTTTTGGCCAGCAGTAAAAGTGCCAAACTGTGGAGCCCTTCCCTACAATTTGAGGCACCATGAAAGCGAACGGCAAATATGGGGTCATCCTGTGGGAACACGAAATTGCAGACTTCCAGTTTGACAGAAGGGATGCAGCTGATGCAGAACTGGGATGGACAAGTAGCAGCAACCAGGCTGGAGTCTGCAGAAGCTGCTGTGTGAGAGACCTGCAGCAGAAGGAATTCAATATGCTGCCTTTCCCTTCTGGTTGCAGACGCACGTAAGTGAAACCTGTGCCATTGCTCTTCTTTTTATGCCTCCATCTGATCTTCCAAAAGCAGATTACAGAAAGCTGCCTGTAAACCTGAAGATGCAAAGGACATCCCTATGGAACTCCTCTTCTGCCCTTAAAATCAATCCAGGGGTATGAGGAGATAAGGACATCAGCCTGGTCCTGCCAGAACTGCTTCATGAACAGATCTTTGTTTCCACAAACATCAAACCATCACCTTTCACCTCTACACAGAAGGGTGGATCCAGAGGACCAGGTTTAAACTGGGGCGAACACTTAGAACTCCAACACCCTGCTAGAACTCAGTGTGACTTACAGTGCATATGCCCAAAATTTTACCAGAGAAATGTATTTTAGGCAACTTCTGTTTGAAAACTTAATGGAAGTGTAGCTATTCTCCCCTGAGCGTCAGGAACAGATGACTAAGAAATGTTGCCAGTATCTGTCTTACAGTGAGATTAGTGTTGGGTTTGTGTGGTATCCTATTTATAACTTTGACAAACAGCTCAACCAATCATTTCATACTTAATCATAGCTGTCTGCCCAGCTCCCTTCAGAGAAAAGCTTTTCAAACACTATGTGCCAACACAATATGAACAAAAAGAAGCAAACCACAGTCAAGAAAAAAGAGATCTTGCTCCCCAAACCAGCAACAGCTATACAGAAAGCAGGTCTTGGTAAATCGTAGGGCGTAATTAGAGCGTCATTATTCATGGGACTGCACAGCTATAGTTAGTCAGTGTTTCCACTGTAAACCCCTATTTTCATAGAGGTTTGCAGCTCAGCTGCAAGGAATTAGTCTGTGATGCAATTTGGCAGTAGAAATTTTAGAGCAAGGATTTTTATTTTTTTTTAAACCGTTTAAAGATCTTTTTTTCTCCTCCCACTTTAATTCCCCTCTCACTTCTGAGGCTGTAGCAGTACTTATGAAAGAAACAAAAAACACTTCTGTGTGCTGTTTGATGTTTGGTTTCTGTGCATGTCTCTGTATGGTTAATGGGACCAAAAATACCAATTTAGCAGGGGGTTTCAAAAAGAAGTCTTAAAAACTTGCAGTTTGATTCCCACAACAGTTACAACTCAACTTTCCTCTGGATGTATCCATGAATATTCATATCTACACTGTTAACTTAATGCATTAAGGAACCTTGACATCCTGAGTAAACCTGCATCCCCATCTGATGCCAATGATGGGTTTACATTTCATGGGATAGAGCTGTAAGATTTCTTTACATCTTTTTGCTTTGAAAGAACATTTTCCAGGGATTACAAGAGATTACTTCTTGCTGGACTCAACCCTAAGCCCTATGTTCACCTGCTGTTTCCTCCTTGCCTGACACTTCCATCAGGGCTCCCATTCCAGCATGAACCAAAAGCATGGTGGGGACCACTAACAGGAATCACAAGGAAGGGAAAGGGACAGGAGAAACATCCCTGTGGGACATTTTATCACAGACAAAATGAAACAGAGCATTTCACAGCATTTTCAGCTACTCAAAAAAACCAGACTGCTGTTTGCATCTGTAACAACATCAGAGGAATGCATGTGCTCTTTTCCAACTAGCTTTGGCTGAAGCATCCTAGGGGTTTAGCATGCCTGGGCATGAATGAGGTTTGTTTTCACACATATGGACCACACTCCAGAAAGGTAGAGCAGCCTCTGGGCACCATGCCTGGCTGTCACTGCACGCCACAAGCAGCGTGAGAAGGAACTGCCTCAAGTGCAGTCCCAGCTCAGAGTGGGGCAGCAGCTACACAGCTTGAAAAAAACGAGTGTAAAACCACGAGCTGGAAGACTTACAAGCCTCAGTCTGCAACTGGATCACTGTGAATGGCCTGAGTGTTCATTGCACATTTTTGGTGCACAGTTTCTAAAGAACAGAGTAGCTCTCTAAAGAACAGGCTCGTTTATCCAGGCAATTTGATTTTCTGGTGAAACAGATGGCACCATTTACCATCACCATGCCTCAAATCCTGCTTTCCTGGACCGTGATCTTGGCATGAAGGAAACTGGGCCAGTCTGAGCTTCTCACACCTTGCCAGGTTCACACCTTCCTCAGAGCTCCCCATCCCAGCACTAATGAGCTTCCCCTCGGACAGCTTGGCAGAGGAACAAGGATAAGAGTGCTTGCAAGGCACCAGGCAGAATTCCTGAGGGCAGCTGCCTCAAGCTCCCTGAAATCCTGATGCACTCTTCAGAGGACTGGAACAGCAACACCAACTGTCTCTGCAGATACCCACTACCTTGACCACTACGATTTGTGAAAGCCATAAAAGAGAAATACTCCCTTTAGAGTGAAAGTGCTTTATCTTTGCTAAAAATTGCAGCAAGCATGGTATTTATGTTGCAGGAAGGAGGATCTGAACTCCTGCCATTTCTCAAAAACAGAACAAAGCAGACTTTCTACATCTACTGCTTGAATCTGCTTTTCAAGGTGCTGATTAGAAATTAAGAGGCAAACGAACTCAGTAAGATTACTCATGTACCTTCAGTCATTTACAGGAATGTTAGCAAGGGCTGTGCTTCAGAGGGCTGGATCACACTCCTGCTGCAACCATTATTAACCTGACATAACATGTTCATAGAGTAAGAGATGATAACGATGCTGTAACTGGTCTCCCTAGAATATGGTTATGATTAGGGAATCTCTTAGAGAAACTGCCACTCATTAAGCACTCAGCTAAATGTAGAAAGACAGCTGAAGGACAAGCTCTGCAATTTCAGGAGTTTATAACTTGAAAATGGTTAATTCTCAACATTTTGGTTATTGGTCTTTTTAGCTTGAGCGTTGATAAGAAGTGGCAGATTCACATTAAATGCAAACTGCACAGTTTTTTTCTTTTTCCCTAAATCTAAGCAATAGGTCTTTTACACCCACCTTAAAAGACATTATGAGCCAGTCAGTGAAAAGCACAACTTTTAAAATCTGAATTTAGCTCCCCTGATACTGTGTATCCAATGAGTACGCTATTCCCACCTGGAAAATCCATATTGCTTCAAAGTGCATCAGGTCCCAAGTACTTAATTCAGTCTAAACCCAGGATCCAGTCAAAGCAGCAAGTTCTCCTTTTGATCCCTCTGTTCTCTTACTCACTGAGATGATTTTGCTCTTGAATAATCACATCCTTTGTGCACCATGGCACAACAGTACTGTGAGCAAATTTTTCTTTCTTGTCATAAGAAAAGGTGATCATCCCTGGGAGGTTTATCAAGTCTGGAAGTCCACTCCACTTCCAGATTCAGTGATGCCAGTGGGAAATGTTCTTGGCACTCCTAAAGATGTGACCTCCGGACATTCACCAGTCCTGCCACTATTTGCCTAAATGATAAATCTAATTCAAAATCACTTTCTCCTTTTGCAAGCAATTAGGGAAAATTTAATACCAGTCTGACCAGTAAATGACAGCAGCTACCACCACAGTCAGTACATTTTTCAGCAATGCCTTGGAGAGTACTTCCCCCTGACCCTGCCTGCCTTTGTGCTTTTTTCTGAGCTACTGACATAAAACCAAGTGCCCACATAGAAGCAGTCTTCCAGAGCAGAAGACTGCTCTGCAGAGCAATCACAACTCTATGCAGCTTGCTTACCTCCCACCAGATAACTCTGTGGCTTTTACTGACCAGTTCAGTAGGAAAGGGGAGAGCATTTGATCCTCTGAGCACCCAATGAAGCAAATTGTGCAATTCTCTTGGTTTTGGTATTTATAAGCAAGTCATGTTCCATCCTCCAGGCTTACTCAGGGCACTGCTGAGGGACTGCTGCTCTCCTGCCATATGTGCTCCCACAGCTCGAATGCCAGTCACGGTGAGCCTCAGTGCACCTGCACTGGAGAAAATCCAAGTGGAAATCTCATGAGAACAGGTGTTGTCACTGGGGATGCTTAGAAACAGGCTGGGCAAACAGCTCTAAATAGACTCCGCTGATCATAGTAGCTGTATCTGCTGAAACCATGTGGTCTCATGACTTTTTCATTCTCCGTTTCCCAGGATGTGGTGATCTGCCCATCTCCCTCTGTACAGATCATTGTTCATCTGGGAATCAGGACAACAGACCCGTCAGTGTGTGAGAGTGACAGGAAACTGCACCTACACAGCATTAGAAATAAGAAAGTGCAAGGAGATCTGCACCTTTAATTGCATCCTCACTCCCTGTGACAGCTGAAACCCCCTTAATTAATACACTTCATACACTGTCTATTTTTGATCTACTTCAAATTCCAACCAGCAGCAGAGGATGTTTGTCCCATTCCTGCTGAGAGCCCCCTGGGATTTGTGATGCCCATCATTCAGCCCTGCTCAAGCAGGAAGACAGCTGTGGATATCTCTCCCCTGCATGAAATATCCCCCTCCCTCCTTTCTGAGTGTGATTGGCTCACTCAGCTTCCTCAGCACTACAGATTGCCCTCCTTCCCCTGCAATACAGAACTTCACCCTTTCATAAAACAAACTCAGTCTTCCATGTATCTGAAATTCAGCCACGAGACTTCCCTATTACATTTTTGAAAGTACATGACTGATCTCCTGTAATCAATGGATGATGAACATGTCATTCCACCCATCCTCACCCACACAGGCCCCATCAGCTGTGGCCCACGCTGCACTCCTGCAGAAAGGACACCAGGTGGTGGACTAGCAGCTCAATTGTCACCTCTTCTTTTTCCTCACCAGGCTGTTCCCACTGACACAGATTATCCACTCACTCCTCCTTTGACCCTTTCACTCCCATCTTTGGTTTCCCACGTTTGTGCTGAGTGAAAACACAGTGCTGGAGTGGCAGTGCAGCAGCTGTGCTCCAAACTCCATGGATCCTCTGAGACAAAATCTTGGGTTTCCTCAAAGTCCTCATATCCCTTGCAGCACACTGCAATCACCTGGCTTTCCAAAGACATGGAGGAATTATTCCTGATTCTATCCCAGCATGGCCTTCCACTGGCAACTGGCTCCTTCCCCTCTGCTCTACAGAGCTCTGCATCTGCCTTAAGACAGTTAGTAGGGCACACAAATAACAAACCTGCACTTGGGTCAGCAGCTGCCTGAAAGCAGCAGACACTGAATTCTCAATTTCTGAGGCAGCATGTGATGGGAGAACAAATGGGAATGGACCAGATCTCCTTGCAGAGAAGATGTTAGAAATTCAGATCCTTTTCAATGTGATGTTACTTGCTGTAACTTCAGGCTGTTGGCCACCTGAGGCTGAAACTGCTCCCACTGAAGTTGATGGCAAAGGCAGAGGGACTGGACACGCAGCAATTCCACCTCTTGTAACTCACCTGTGTGCTCAAGCAGTAGGTTAACAAGTGGGAAGAGCTTTCACATCCATCTTCTGCAGCAGACAAGAGAGGTTTGTCCAAACACTGGCCAAGGCTTTTGCTCCATTACTTTAATCACAACCACTCCACAGCGACTGCCCTTGTGTCAGGAGCTTGAATCAAGTGCTGCTTCTCTGAAGTGAAGTGTGCTGTGAGTCAGAGGCTTCACAGGCACTGCTGGCCTGGATCAACAGTTCCTCCCAGGTGGGCTTTGAAAGCTCTGTGCCAGATGGCCACCCAGTTCCTAGCTATGGCCTTCAGACTGTAAATAAAGGTACAAGCTTACTTCACAAGTCCTGAAACTACTCCAATTCCATGCTTTTGCCAGAAGATGCAGATTTCTAAATGAATTAGAGGGTTTGTTTTTTCCCAGCCTGACACTTGATATTTCAATAAGGTGCCCAAGAGTCACAAGGACCAGCCAGTGTATTCTTCCTGAGGCAGCTCAAAGCTACCAAGATTTCATATGAAAACAGGAACAGCAGAACAGTATCAGGGCAGGAAAATAATCTCAGAGTCTCATCACTCTCTAAACATGGACAGGTTTCAGTCTGTCCCTTGTTTATATTATCTGCTTCAATTCAATTGCTGATTTGTATTCAGAGAAGCCAAATGGAACAGCCTGCAATGCAGCAGAAGTGTTTCAGGACACTTTTCAGTACAGTTGTCATTTTGGAATATCCCACTGTTTTCCCCCCTTCCATGGGTGCTTCATAAAAAAAACCCACACAAAACCCCAAGAAACCTGTAACACTATTTCAATTCTGATGGCTCTCTCTTGTCTTTGAAAAAGTCTCTACTATCCTCATACATTCATCTGACCAAATGGAGAGCAGGAAAATCCATTGTCTCTAAAGCACTGATGTAGCAGGCCAGGAAGCTCCTGAGCACAGGGGGTAGAAAGCCCCAACCTCAAAGAGCACCTGCCTGCCTGAGCTGTGACCAGCACAGAACAGAGAGCACCTGCCTGCCTGAGCTGTGACCAGCACAGAACCCAGCCCTGGCTCCCCCTCCCACAGCCCTCCCTCAGGCTGCCCAGGGCTCTCCCTGCTCAGCTGTCTGGGGCTGACATCAGCTGCCAAAGGCAAGGCTTTGCCTTATAAAGGAATGAATGCAGAGTGATCCTATGGAACAGACTATGCAGAAGGGCACTCCAGAAGATCACAGTCCCTTGTGGCTTCACCACCTACCAGTTAAATTCTGGAGACCTGCTCTGTGTTACACTGTGCTGTGCTGGTCAGCCAGACTTCCTCTTCTCTCTTCCTCTGACTTCACTCATTCACACTCTTGCCATCACGTCCTTTGCCCTCCTATCATAAGTAGTGTGACAATTGGGAATTCTAACTGCCTGAATGCACTGGTGAGGCTGTGTGTTATAGTGGGAAGAAATAGACACCATCAGCTGCAGTGCCACACATGCACTGTCTCTGCAAGGCAGAATGGGTATCCCTTTGGTGTCTCTTTAAAAAGAAAACAAACTCCTCATAGCAAAGCTCTCAAGATGTCAGAAAAAGAAACACTTAATGAAGCAGCCTTTCTTCAAGTGTGCATTGCACATAAGCTTACAGTAATAATTTGTGCTTGTCTTCAGAGAATCACTAAAGCAAAAGCATTGTTTCTCTCAGGATGAGCTGCAGACCTAAAGCTCAGCAGTGTTTTGTGCCCTCAGCCCTAGGCAGGCTCAGGGAAGGTCCTGAAGGGTCCATGCTTCCTGCTGGTACCTGGTCACCATTGTCTCAGATGAGACAAATTATTCCAGTGAAGGACTTTGGCACTCAGTCCATCTTGGACAGGCCCAGAAAAATGGCACAGCAAGATGGTCAAGGATGAGAAAAAAGCCCATCATGTGCCATACAGCTCATCCATGGAAACCCACCCTGCCTTGGGCTGGGTGTCAGCACCCAGCCATCCACACACACAGCACTCCCACACAGACACAGGAGCACAGGAGCAGGTCTGGAGAACCCAGCAAGAACAAGCCCAGCAATTCAGATGTAAATGTCAATGCTGTGCTGAGAGAGCACAGGGGAATGTGGAACACTCTCAGCACTCCTGCTAGCAAGCAACAAGTCTCTCCACAACCGAAATGAAAATATCACTTCCCTGAGGAATGGGATATTAATTATAAGCCTACGCAGTTCTAGCAATGCCTGCTATGTTTATTTTGATCCTCACTACCACACACATTGCAGCAGCAATACCATCTTTCCTTGGACGTATTAGACATTACAAACCTCATTTAGGAAAACAGATTTTGCCAGCAGGCCATCAGAAAGATAAGAAATAACCTGACTCCACTCCAGGCCATAACTGTTTCAGGATTTAGCCACCAAAAATACACCTTTTGTAGTCTGCTGGGGCTGGGAGATAGCATCTTGTTTAATCACCTCTGCTGAAGCCCTTCAGATGCTGCTTAACAGCTCCATTCAGTCCCAGAAAGCACAATTCTGGTCTGTCTGTCATTCCCAATTGCAATAGCTATTTGTTTCCCTGAGCAGTAAAGAGTTGCTGTCAGCTAGGCTGTGTATTTTCTTTATACTAACTGATGAAAGTAAGATTGTGGGAGGCTCTTACAAGAGCTTATAACCCTTGTCTTTCCCAGCAGCACAGCCACGGTTTTGCTTTTGGTTCAGGTCCCCAGCCCATGAACCTCTGTGCCAGTAAATTAAGCAGTATCTGGTATTTATATCTCCCACTGGTCACTGATATTTTCTCCCACAGGGCCTGACTAACACTCAGCCTTTTCAGCTCACATGCTTATCCCTTTTGTTTTTCAGTCATTGCAAATTTGGTTCAGTATTAGCTGAAGTGGAATCAATATCTGAGGGCTGGACCCAGCCAAACCTTTGCTCAATTCACACCCTGGGGACCAGACCACCACAGAGCCCCAGTGGGGAGCACACTGCAGAGACACCCATGTGGGCTGCTCTTTGCTTTGCCCCTGATGTTGGAGGGATGTGTCCCCTTGAGAAGCCCTCCTTGCTTCCAAAGCATGCTTCAGACTGTGAAGTTGGATCTGTAAAAACTGGTCCTGTTTTGATCAGGACAACATTTACTTACTGCTACCAAGCAGCAGCTGAAATGTAGCAGCCCTTAAACATGGCCCTTGAGGTCAGGGCAGGTGACTCACAAGGGAAGCCCTCAGTTTGGGTATCTTCCTGTCCACTCCAGCCATTACTCCCCAGGGAGCTGAACTATTAAGATAATTTGATTAGTCTTTTCAATAATGTTTTGTTATTTTGAGTGCCTAGCTCCATGCATCTTTAGGAGCCTAGCTCTCAAAAAGCACTGAAATTTGCCTTCCAAAATTCAGTCTCTCTTGTTGTGAACAGGTTAAGGCAATGGAAGTAACTGTGAAAATCTGGTAGCAAATGGAGAGCATGTGCTACTCAGGAGCAGCCATCTTTCTGCACCCTTTTTCCCACATTTCCAATGTTTTGAACCCAGATGGATTTCTTTTTAAATTCCCTTTCTGTTGAGCATGATGAGGTAACCAGAGGAAGACAATGCTGACTGAGTTACACCTGATTCCACATCATCACATTAGGTACTACTAAGTCATACTTGAGATCAGTGTGTGACTATCTAAGTTACACATGTACCTCACTGAGCATGAAGGAGGCCACAAAGCACTTCAAACTGTGCCTGCAAGCCAGGACACACCAGGACAGTCAGCAGCAGAGAGAGGATGAAGATGGTGCTCAGAACTGCACACACCTCTGCCTTGCAAGGGTGCTGCAGCTCCTGGGGTGAGCAAAGGCTTTGGGTTTATGTTTATTCAAAACAGCAGCTGCTCCTCTGAGATGGGAGTGCAATCACCACATGGTGCCTTTTGGAAAACATCAGGGAGCTAAATGGTATCTTTAAGGGCAGCAGTAGGTTTATAAGGATGCTGCTGTGCCCAAATCATGTGGTAGTGAGCTGAGCAGCCAGACTTGCTCAGGGGGAGAGGACGCCAAGCTGCGGGATCAAAGGAAGCCAACACCAACCCCACAGAGACAAAGCCAGCCAGACAGAGTGTGCTTCCCTACCCACCCTCCCTCCCACTCCCTATCCCACCCTGGGTGGATGCTGCCAGCCCCCAGTGGCTCTTCTGCATCATTTGGACAAGCCTGAAACTTTCCTCAAACAACTGCCAGGCCTGCAGTCCATCTCCCATGCTCTTATCTGCTGACAGAGTGCAGGAGACAAAGGAGCAAGCAGCATCCTGCTGCAGGGCTGGCTGCTGCAGTGGTGGCAAAGCACCTGCCAGGAGCAGGGCTGGCTTTGATGTCCCCCTGACAAGGAGTGGCTGTCACTCCTGTCTGTGTCTGCCACACCATCAGAGCCGTGCCAGGAGGAAGGGCAGAGGAGAGGGGGTGGGAAACAGCCTGTCCAGCAGAGACAGCAGGAACAGCACTGCTAGCTGCCCAGGCACCCAGCCTGCTGCCCTCCTTGTGCCCAGTGCAAATCCCATGGGAACAGGTGTTGTCCTGCCCCTGCCCTGGGGCAAACCCACAGAGCCAGGCTCCAGGGTCCTCTGGTGCAACCTTGGCTGCTCCCCCAGCAGAGAGAGCTCTGCTCCCCAGCATTTCAGTTCTACATCCCTGCTATTCCCCCTCTTCCTTGGGGTATGAAAAACCCTCAGATAGAGTCCAGACACATCAGGCATTAATTCTGTGCTATGGTTTAGTATTTTAACAGACAATCACAAGCTACAGTAGGCATTACAACACATTGCAAAGACAGTTCACACACAGTACAATGGCACACAGCTTTCATTTAAGTAGTCATCAATTCAGCATTCTGGACTTACAGCAGCTGCCTCCTGAACCCAGGTTGTTTCTAAGATATCTACCATTGGCAGTAAAAAATACTCATGGTTTCTTCTAAGTTTCCTTTGGAGAAAAGGTGCAATAGGATGCAGAAGGATCTGCTATTTGCTGTTTAAGTTTACCTTGCAGAAGAGCTCTGAGAGCAGATATCCACTGTGTGACAGGCCTGCTGCATATCTAAATATTTTTATCAGTTCTTTGCTTTGTCTGTATATAAAGTAAGGAATTTACTTTACATGTAAAGACAGCCTTTAGGTCAATAACTGGACTTTTAATACAATTGCATCTTCAGCAACCCAAGAACAAGAGGAAAAGAAGTGCATGAAAAGCCTAAACCACCTAAGGCACTTCAGATTGAAGCATATGCTGCCTTTCCTACCACCTGTCTGCAGAAGCCACAGCATCCAAAATGAAATCTTGAGACTCGCTTCATTTTTGTGCTCTAGTTCTTTCCACAAGACTCCCTGGTATATGCCAGCAATATCTGGATTTTCTTTTCCATCTCCCATCCAAGGTCTAGACAGAGCTAGGTAGAACTGTTTGCTTGCAAAATTAGATGGAACCCTGTGCATCCAGCCCAGGACAGGCACTGAAGATCGAACACATCCCTTGATTCCAGAGACTGCCTCTTTCCACTGGGTTAGTGACAAGAATAAATCCTGCTCAGATGATGTGCTGGCAGTTCCCATCCAGCAGCACATGCAGCCATGCCTGAGAACACCCACTAGGAAAACACCTTTTTGATTCACCACAATGGGAGGAAGTTCAAGAACAGACATTTCATCCTCCTCCCTGCCTTCAGCCTCTTGTTGTCTTCTGGGCTGACCATGGTGAGAGTGGTTTCTCAACCCTATCAGCTGAACATTGTGCAGCTAAGCCTGTGTGTCTTCATGTTTCATCCAAACCAACCAAGAGGCAGGAGTGGGACAGCCTGCCTGCTGAATTCCCAGTCCCCAAATGCTCCCTGGGTACCAAGAAAGCTGTCATTTGCATTCCCCAATTTCCAAGTGCTGAACAGAGTTGATCCATGCTGAGTACACCCCTGCCTTCCTCACCAGCTGTTTCATCTGCTGTTTGCAGCCTTTGTCCCACTGATTCGTGCTTCACGTGTGCACCAGCTGAAAAGCAATTAGAAGCAGAGCTCCTTGACAGTGATCACAGGTAGTGCTGCCTGACGACTGCACAGCTCAGGGGAGATGTGCATGTGTATTTATATGCATGTCTGTGTGCATGCATGCAGCTGACACACACATTCTTTCCCTAACTGGTGCCTTGCTAATACAGTTTGGGAGAGCTTCTACTTCCTGGTACTGCCAATAAATACTAATTATTAAATACAGATTCAGCAGGCCTAGTGCAGTTACACTGTTCCCTGACTGGAACCAAGTGAACCCTTTGTTGAAGATGCAAGAAGGAGCAAGGGAACCAGCTCATGGTCAGAGCTGCAGAGGAGTCACACACCCTGTGTTAACAGCAACACTTCTCATGTTGGGTGCAAAATCAGTAAACCAGACTCCTGACACGCCACCTGCACATCTATCGTGCACAGTCATCTTGCAGAGGAGAACTGTTCCTCAGGATCAACTGTTTCAATGAACCACAACTTACAAATGGTTTTTGTTTAAAATAAATCACAGAAGAGTTCCCTCCAGGGGCCACGTTGCTGCAGTTACTTACGGGCTGTTACTCATTCGCTGTTTCAACTCCGCCAGGGCCCTGGTGCTGGTGTCACTAAATGATTTCCATGAATGTGCAAGGAAGCCTAGTTCTTCCGAGTTTTCCAGAGGGAAAAATCCTTGTCAAACTCCATTACAGCCCAACAGCAGAGAAGAAGCAGCAGGCAGCCTGGTAGCACAGGCTTGGACATAGAAGGCTAAATGTTTCCAACCTAAATCCAGCTGTATGAGCCCCATGTCCTGCTGCTTCTTGCAACCAACAAGCCTGACAGCCCAGCTTGAAGTCAGCAACTATCCTATAGCCCACAAGCTGGTGGCAAAGCTGACCACTGTTACACGGCTTTTCCTTGGGAATTTGGCATTCTTCTTTCAACACAGTGCCCTTCTGAGGGACTGCAACACCTCAGTATATCTCATGGCATCGGGAGAGGACACAATCCTGCTAAACTGCAGCTCTTGTGCTCTGTATTTACCCCACCCAAAGAGGACAACAGCTGATAGATAACTGTGATTGCTCCAGGCCATTAAATACTTCAGTGAAACCCCTATGTGCTTCACCATTTGGAAAACAACATCTGAGAAGTGGCTTCTTTACTTTGCAAAACTACTGGTTAACTTCAGTTGAAACATAACACACTGTCAGCCCAAAAGGAAAGATAATGGTGCCTTCCTGCCTTGGGCAGCTGCCATGCCCTCCTTCTCAAACACACCTTTTTTTGCACCTTCCACCTAGAAGCAGCAGATTGGCAGCTGGCACACCACTCACACTAGGGCAAAGCTCCCCAGCTTCCTTCCCAAAAGCCTGAGCTCTGCCACGACTCCCACTCCATGGCCTTCTTTTATTCACTCCTGGTGAGCTGACTCCTTGGTTTCCATCGTGCCTTTCCCTGTCTGCTCCACTCTGTGAGCTGACAGATTACTGAAGGCTACAAGAGCACCATTCTTGTACATATCAATATCCTGCCTGTTCCAGAGGATAAGCAGGCTGACCATGTGTGAGTCTCAGCTGAGAAGAAAGGTCAGCAGAGAGTCACTGGGTGTGGAAACTCCAGCCACATCAGCCACGTGTTTGCTGTTGCTTTAAAAATTCATTCCTGTACTTGTTTCAAGGAACACCTGGTTTGATAAGGCTTCTATTATATTTTTTTAATAACAGTGATAATCAAGGATAGTCAGGTGAGTTGGGTTGAACTTCAGGCTCGAATCCAATCTTCAATTTTGGTAACAAAAGCAACAGCCTGTGATTAATGGATGTAGTTCTGATTCAGTGAATTGGCTGCTGTAAGTCAGAGCAGTTGAATTGGACCTCATTTGCTAATAGCTGGCATCCATTAATTACCCTCATTGCAGAGGAGTTTGTGTAAGGGCTGCTCAAGTGCAGGAACTGCACTGCTTCACCTTCTGCTGCCACAGACTTCCCCAGGCTCTTCCCAGGCAAGCCTCCTCCATGCTATTGCCAAGGAAGAACTTTTGATCTCCTTGCATGTATTGGAGGGACAAGGGACAGATGGGAAACGGTTTGGAAGGAGCTGGGCTACTGCCTGGTCCTTGCAAGACTTGCTCTAGGGCACTTGCTACAGGCAGAGCCAGGGAGGAGAGGCAGATGGGGAAATGCTCACTCCTCATTAGCAAATACTGCCAACAGCCAGCAGTGTAATGTGGGTTCTGGCTGCAGGCTTGCATGGATGTACAGAGCTGCTTTCTGAGCTCTGGGAAAGGTCTTTCCACATATTAAAGGGTTTACAGCCTCACTGGACTACAGGAAAAGGGGAGGTGAAGGAAGCTCCGTGCAGACGTGGCACTGATGTGCTCAGGTTTGTGAAGCAAGCCTGCAACAGAACCAGAAGCTCTAACTACAACTCCTGCATCTCTTGTTTGCCCTTTAACCCCCAGGCTGTTCTTTGTCTGTCCCTGTCCTATGACTGACAGGCATGTAGCAGGAAGGGCCATCTGCATAGGCTGGGAAAACGCAGCTCCAGAATCTCAAAACTCCATCTTTATACAGAAGTTTAGTGATAGAAAAAGGTTCTGTGAATGTCAGCATTTCCATATTATCACCATCTGTACATAGATTGCCGTGGCAGTGAGAATTTAAAAGATAAAAAAAAAATGAAATTTAAAGATAAAAACTGGTTTAAAAGTTGACAGTCTTGAGGAGTTTAAGTGCCTTGCATCCCTCATCATTTTTCATTCATCTAATGTTCTCTTTTAAATACACTTGACAAACTCAGATGCTAGGAAATGCTGTACCCAAGGACACACTTCTGCCTGTCCCCACAGCATCACAGCCCAGGGAAGGGCTGTCTCCTGCACCCTGTGCAAAAACCAC
Source organism: Oenanthe melanoleuca (assembly GCF_029582105.1). Taxonomy (NCBI): domain Eukaryota; kingdom Metazoa; phylum Chordata; class Aves; order Passeriformes; family Muscicapidae; genus Oenanthe; species Oenanthe melanoleuca. The sequence continues at coordinate 2,137,619 of NC_079343.1, read as the reverse complement.
CCTTGCACATCACACCCTGTGCAAAAACCACCTTGCACATCACACCCACCCCAGCAGGGCAGCTCCAGCAGAGCCCACAGTGCCCAGGAGTCAGAGGGTGTCACTGCACTCTGCTGGCAGGTACACCAGGTACAACACCACAGCCAAGCACAGGGGATTCTGTCTTCGTTGAAGAGAGGATAAACAATGATAAAAAAATGAGACAGTGCCTCAAAACCTTGCCTGTGCACCCAGCATTGTCATTTTGTGGATTCAACCATGAGTAGCTTTTTTAGCATTTCCTTAGTTGGCTCCCCAAAGACAAAAGGCCAGGAATACAGCCAAGCAAGTAACATGATCATAGTAGTTATGGCAATAGCCACCTTCTAAAAACCATCCTACACTCCTTCATGATAAGATAAAGAACAAGAAATTTGAAGCAGTGACTGCCTGACTTTGTCCTTTGTCCAAGGAAAACACTGACTCCTGCTATTTGGAAACATGAGTTGAGCAGACCAGCTGGAAGTCAAACTCTTAGGACAGAAACCATCCTGTAAACTCAGCGTGGCTCTCCTGGCACAGGCCAATTTCTTCATTTCACTTCCACAGATAAAGCCTTCAGCAGGGAGCAAACACGATGTAAGCACAGGGCAGCCAGCATGTGCCCCTGAAATGCCTCTGCTGCTCATGAACAACTGCAGGGCCAGCTGGGATGGGAGGAAGAGCCTGTCAGGCATTCCTCTGAGCCTGGGAGGACAGTGGCTGTACCACCTGAAGCTGGGGTAGGGTCTGTGCAGGCTCCACTCCTGTTTCAGTCCAGCTGAGGCCAAGCAGCTGTGCTCACACGTGCAGATCTGCACACAGGCACCTACCAACGCCTTGGGGAGCTCTGCTGGCTCCAAAACTGCAGCAGCCAAAGGAAACAGCCAAACCCCCACTGACAGAATCAGTCCCACAGCCCAGGACTATGTCCTGCTGCCAGGATTGCTCCTACAGACCAGAGAACAGGGGAGAACTGAGCTGTACTTGATGCTGGAAGAGCAAAGCTCTCCTGCTTTACAAGAGGCCTCACGTTTGCCAGCAGCACTGGCAGGTTTTGTTCCAAGATATTTTGGGACTTGTTCATACCTGAGACAAACTGCTTCTTACACGCTTTCCTCTGTGTTTTTAGGTGACCTAGTACATCTGAGAGGTGTTTAATTTCAGAAGATACCTGGATATATTTTGAGATCTTGTCTGTGCCTTTGAAAGAGTCCATTTTTTGAATTCCCCCTTGATTTCTGGGAATGAAATGAATGCCTCCTTTGCCTGCCCACTGTGCACCTTTGGCCTTTTGATGAGAAACCAAGAGACAAATGGCTTCATTTCTCCAGCACAAGAGAGGGACTCAAAGTGGTAGAATGAATAGCAGGTACCATACTCCTAATGATCAGAAATTATGTGGTGCAGGTAAGGAGAAATTGTAAAACAACAACGCAAGGAGTGGAATAAAAAAGGGAAAAATTGCTCATCATTTGCACTCCATCTGCCTTGAAAGGCAACAGTGTTTTATTTCCTTTGGTAGAGGAAGGTTTGCATAAAACATAAGCAAGGTTGTACAAACCCTTGGGGTTTAATTTGATTCTAGTTTATCTTTTGATCAGCACATCAAACAATTGTGCAGCATTTTCTCCTCCTGCCTCCCCTCCCAGTCTCTAAAAGCTGCCTGAAATATCTGTGTGCTGTCTCTCACCAGGGCAGCACAGAGCCTTCAAGGTAATGCCATTATATTTAAAGAGAAGTCTTTGCCAAAACAGACCAACACAGGGGCAGCCCTAATGCCTGCAAAGGGCTTTTAAATGCCTCTCAGTTTTTTGAGCCTCTCTTGAGTGGAAAGGTTATTAGGGGGGGAGAAGGCAAAATTATTACCCACCCCAGCAATTGCAAGAGGCCAACTTCTGCCATCTCCAGAAGAGGGACCCATCACAGCCAGACAGCAACCCAGGGGTGAACAGCTGTGACCTGCAGAACAAACCCCCAGTGAAGTCTCATTCTGCTCACACCCTGGACTGCAGCCAGCATTATTTCAGTGGCTACTTCAAAGCAGCAAAGTCTTTGAGCCCTCAGGACCAGCAGCAATGCCAGCTGTGCCATCTGGGATAGGAAGTCCAGAGGAAAACCACTCCATGCCACAAGAACTAAAGCCCCAGTGGGGTAAGTGGCATCTCAATGGTGTGACCACAGCACGTGGCTCATGACACACAGGCCTGGACACACCTCATGGCTTCCAATAAAATAATGATGCAATAAGAAAAGAGGATTACATCTCCTTACCCAATCTAGGAGCTGCACAGAACAAGCTTTCCAGGAGATTCATGGGGGACAAAAAGCCAGGAAGTGTGAGTGAGTGACCAAGGACAGTGGGAGATGTATCAGGTCAGTCTCCTTGCTATAGCTGGGGGCTAACAGCAACCCAGAGTATGCAGTTTCACATCTTTTTGTTGTTGCTGTTGCTAAATCATATCTGGCTGAAATTCCCTCTTCTGTCACTGACGTTTGCAGCTCAGCCTCAGAGAGCTACAATCTCCACATGCACACCCCCATGGACACACTTCAGCAAGTATTTCTGAAAAAAAATGCAACTGATCTTTAAACTTAATGAAATCCTGTGCCCTGTAGCAGGCTTTATGTTTCCAGTCCCATAACCCAAAGTCCCTCTTACTTGAGGAGTGTCAGTAGGCTGAACCCCAGGACTCCCAACCTCCATGTGGGGCAGCAGCCCCAGCCCCTGGCTGACTCCCCCCCTCTGCACTCATTGCATGTAACAGAAGCTAAAGAGAGTCCTGTTCTAAGTGCTTTTGGCACAGCCCCCAGCCCTGAGAGAGCCCTTTGCTGCACCCCCATGAGCAGCACAGGCTCGTGGCAGTTTCTGGGATGGGGCCATGGCACACTCAGCCCTGGGGCTGCAGGCAGTGCTGCTGCCCTGGGCTCTGCTGCACTGACAGCTCTGCTGGTGCCACCAGCAGGGTCCCACAGCTGAGGGGATGAGCTGTCCCAGCAGGGCAGGAGCATCCTCCACCTCCTGCCTTTGCCAGGCTCTCAGGGCACCTGCACAGACTTTGCTGTGGCTGTCACACAGAACATCAGAGCAGTACAGCCAGCACAAGGCCCTGCAACACATAAAACAGTTTGCTATGCTTTGTATTATATTCTGACACCGTAACACTCTGATTTAGCTTTCCTGGCCTGGACACTGGCTTATTTTAGACATGCTTTGTTTCCTGTTTTCATTCTCTTCATACTTCTCATAATCTGGTATAAAACTCTGGGTTTGCTTTCAGTAACTTCTGTAGCTTGATTTAAAGACTAACAAAGAGCTCAGTGCATATTTTACGTTTGAGGATAATGGGAAAAAAATCCTACATTTTTATGGCCAGAAGGGGGCCACTGGATCATTTAATGTGACCACCTGTAAAGTACCATTTCCCCTGCTGAGCCCAGTAACTGCCTTCGACTCAATTAGAGCTTGAAGCATTGACAATTCTGGTGTTCCATATAAAGACCAAGCACAACATAAAACAACTTCAGAATAGTAAAAAAAGTTCTGAGAGCCTCCTGGGTGTTCCTCACATATCACAAGGAACTTAAAAATCCCTCAACAGTCCCTGTAATGTTTTTTTATGCCCCAGTCACACTTTCTCTGAATAAAAGCAGACATTCTTCATTGACCCAAATAAGCTGCAATAATCATAAAAAACTGATCTTCCTTGTGGGGTTTGCTGCTTCTGATATTTAAGGGATTTTCTTGGGAAAGTAATTTTTAAAACCTTTCTATGCTTGGCTACATAACCATTCACATCCTCCCAAGTTCTTAAACACAAGCTCAGCAACTCCACAAGGATGGCAAATTAAGCTGAGGAGTTATGAAGACAGAGGCAGGACTCTTATCACTGCACTTAAATTCTGATGATAATCCCTCTGCAAAGGCCACCTCAAGCTGCCTTCTATCACTTCTCTTATCCCTGGTCAAGAAAAGAAAAACCACAAATCAGCTCAACAAAATAAGCATGTTGCTGCATGCAGCAAGCCACATTACATTTCCTTCCTCGCTTACTTAAGCTGGCTCAGAATTTCTTTCCATTCAGGAACCTGAGCCATGCACTGTCCTACTGTTATTCCAGAATCCAAACCTCTGATTCAGATGCCTCAGTCCCCCTCCTTGCACTGACAAGGGGGCACTACAGTTCATTTTCAACACTTCTGCTCCGAGGTTGCTGTTGGGACACGGTTTGAAGGCCAATGTGAGGACAAGAATTGCTCTGGAGTGCCACCAAAACATCTAAATAAGCCAACAGATAATTAAGGGCAACGGAGGAATGAGAGCAGAAGAAGATGACAGAGGAACAAGAAAGCCAAAGTAGAGGAAAGGTAGCCATGGCAGAAGGATGGGGCTGAAATACACCCAAAATATTCTGCAGTTAGTGCTCTGTGTGGAGAGCATTGCTTGGCTCTGCAGAGGCACTGGAGGGACTCAGCTGTGCAGAGGAGGGGCACATCACCCACCCCTTTACCTGCTGCAAATCCCAGCTCAGAACAGCACCAAAATTGCATTCAGCACCCCTGCAGCAGCAGGGTTTCTGCAGTATGTATTAGAGTAAATTCTCTCCCTGCCCCCTCATTCTGGCAAGGACCTCCTGCTATGTAAGGAACCCTTCTGGAGGATTCCTACCTAAAGAACTGCTTGTGAGGGAACAAAGAGCAATCACACAGGTGTGAGTTACAAAGAGCAAATGTTTTCCTTGGGCATGATTGTGACACCAGTTGGCTCCAGGAGTGTAACAAAGCCTTTACTCCGTCCACTAAACAGCAGAAAAAAGAAAAGTGGGAGAAAAAGGAAAACCCGCAGGAGTTTTCACTCACTCACTCATGGCTTGCACTAACATGTCAGGAGACATATAGATCCCATAACCAGTAACACTTTGTCCCATGCACTTCAGTTCTGTGGAAACAACAATGTTTTTCTGCACTAGAGGCAGCCCAGTGCAGAGAACCCCTCTCATGACCTGGATCTGTGCACCAGAGGGCTGAGACTCAGCTGTGCTCCATTCACTGGTGCAAGCCTTTTACCTGCAATAGCATGGGGCTGCCTTGGTGAATGAAGAAGAAAGAGGTTACTCTTGACCTTCCTGCAGCTCCCCTTGGACCTGCTGAGATCCCCTCCACAGAGTCCACCCTGCATGCAGAATGCTCCCCATGGCATGCACCATTGCTCCAAATGCCAGCTATTGTAAAGGCCTTACCAAAGATGTAAGCCAGCCACGTATGCACTGTTCAACAAAGCCCTTTTTCTTGCTTAGAGCCACCAGGATGCACAAAATCATTTTCCTCCTAAAAACTGTGTTACCACAGGAAGCTCATACCATAAACTCTCCTACCCAGACTAAAACATCACAACATTCTGTGCTTGAGACCATACCATAAAGCAGCAGTCACCTCTGACCCCACAACCATTTGGAAGAGTTAGACTCTGTTATAAATCCTCATTTATATGCCAAGTGAGTATAGTCATGGAGCAAGGGATTAGATCTAGCACTCACATGTAAAAGCCCATAAAAGAGGGGGAAATATGTCATTAACATTTACTCCACAAACAGGCAGGCTGGAAAAAACCCACATTTCTCATTTCTACAACATGGCTTGCAGAACTGGAGAATGATATCAAAGCTCACACATCACTCTGGAAATCAAAATCTCTGTTTAGATGCATGATGCTAATTCAACTCTGCCTTGCTGAGTTAAGTTAAAGGTCAAATATAGATTTGAAATCTTGTTTAAGCTTCTTACTGCTTTAATAACAAGTGCTGAATTACTTGAAGGTTTTCTTAACAGTGAACCTGTTCTGAACATATTTCAGCCAAAGATATTATTTCCACTATCTTGTTACACCAGTTCCTAACGGAGAGGAAAATTCAAATGCCATGTAAAATTAAAGCAGATTGGGCAGAGAAGATTCCCAATGCCCCTTTGTAACCAGTCAGAGTTAAAGAAATGCAGGAAATTAATTTATTGGGAAAAACTTTTAAAACCATTAACAACCACCCTTTTTATTTGCTTACAGTGCTTACCAGAAAAGGGACTGCATTGCTCATCTCAGCAGTCAGAAACAGCTCCTCTTGCACTGCAGGTAAACACTGGCATGTATCTTGACTGATATTTTAATCAAATTGTTTAATTAGGCAATAAGAGCTGCAAGCATGCATCACTCCTGCACCCATCCATAGGTGCAATGTTTGTCATGAGGACAAGCATCCCCCCAGCCCAGGACACAAGAGTTTCACATTAAACAGAGGTGGATTCTGGCACATCTGCTCTCTCATCTGCCCAGTCTCCACAAAGGGAGCTGAGCACAGCCCAGGCACCAGCCCCTCTCACACACAGGGGGATGTGCAGTGATGATCCATCATGCAGTCCCACAGGAGAGAGGGTCCCACAAGGAAATGGTTCTGCTTGCTGCAGGCAAAGTGGGATGTGACAAACTCCACATCCACCAAGCTGCAGGAATGGCTTGGGTAAAGCAGATGTTGATCTGAGCAGCTGTTTGAGACAGAAGGTGCTGGACAGGAGTCCCAGGATGTCTGTGTGATCCACACACAACAACAGCAGCGTGTGCTGATGGCTCTCCAAGGGTGGGTCAAAAGCACAGAGGACATTTGGTACCACGAGATCCCAGTGGTTGGACATTGACATAACTCTACACCTTACAACCTCAAAGGGAAACCCAACTCTTTGCTCTCCTTGTGTCAGTGGACTGTAGTGACTTTTGGCAGCGAAAGTGGTGGGCATGGTCTGACGAACAGTGATATCAACAGGAGTTTTATCTGCTGGATGCTAAGTCTGTGATCACATCCATTCTTCCTGTTGGCTACACTTCTGCCTAGGAGGACATTCTGCAGTATCAGAATAATGAAACACATAAAAACAACAAAGCAGCAACTCCAGAAAGTTATGAGAGGTACAAATGCTTGTCAAGATGAGCACTGGACATGAGCCATACACAGGCTGCTGTGCAGCTACCAACCTCTCCCTTCCAAGATGTGGGCATGACCTGACACCTACCAGAAATTTCTGAGAAGATATGAATGTTTGTTTGGGTTTTTAACTTTATTTGGTCAGTCAGCTCTACCTGTTAATTATGTCTGTCCTTGATTGCACTGACAAATGGCTGGATGCTCAGACATATTTGTTGTTCCATAATAAAATAAACCCTGCTTAATACCAACAAAATACAAATAGTGTTTATTAGAGGCAGGAGGAATTGTCCATTGTATTAACTAGTTTCATTTCTCATTTAAAGTTGGGTTTAATAGTGGATAAAATTAAGTAAATTTTCTCAATTATATGAAGTGCATATGGTGAGCTGAATTGTGTATTGTACAATTACACATAGCTTTGGGATTCAGAGAACAGCTCTGTACCACAAAACTCTCAGCAGTGATGAGCCTGGGGCCAATATTAGTGAAATTACTTACATAACTCTCTCTTTTATTAATGTGAAAGCAGACTATGATTAAAAGCTGGAAGCTGGAGAAAGGAACTATCTGGACCAGCTTACCAGACTAATGGTACTTATTAAATTCCAAAAGATACTCCAGGACCTACAGGTTAGGAAAGGAGGTGTTTTAGAACATTTAGATGCACCACGTCTCCACAGCAGTTGGCTGGGCTGCACACCCAGCCTGCACTTGGCACACTCTGCACATACTGTGTGTCCATCTGAGTTTGAGTAACAGTTGGTTTTATTGCTCTAGCCTCAGAAAATTAAGGGAAGAGAAAACAAGAACAACCATTAAGAGTCTGGATGAGGGCTGCTGATTCAAGAGTGCAGCCAAGCTGCAAGCAAAGGGCCCACGCCTGCATAAACCAGAGCTGCACAGGCTGGGCTCTGCCCTGAGCACCCAACCCCTTCCCAGAGCCACTGCCCCACACCTGCACACAGCCCAGCTGCACCTGAGCACCTGTGGGGGCAGGTGGCTGTCCAGCAAATTACACACTGCTTGTCCACACTCAGGTTAACTAAATGATTCTCTTCTGGAATGGATGTGCTTAATAGACCTGTCTTCTGTCCAATTTTCCAGCTAACAGCTCACCACAGCAAAAATGAGAATACACGTTCATGGGAACCTCAACTCCCTTCCTCCTTAGTCTGCAACTAATTTCCTTTAGCTCCTACTGAAAGGCCTGCTTGTTTTTTTCTCAGGCTTTCCCCATGGAATGGAATGAGAATTTAACAGGGCTTTTGCAACAGATGTTTGGGGAATCTGGTATTTAGTCTACGACAACTGCTTTGTAAAACTGTCCCTTACTTTTGGATAAGCCACTTTATAAACCCAAATAAATAAAACTGTTCCAAAGTAGCCCTTGCTGACTCTGTTAGCACTGCTGCTGCTGCACTACAGGCTGCAACTTGAGCTTGTAGAAAGCCAAGTACTGAGCTTTCCACGTGGTACAAAGTGGCATCATATAATTAGATGAAAATTAAATCCACTGTGATAGCTGTGATCTTCCCAGGAGAACACTGAAGGCTGTCTGTTGACAGAGAAAGGTGGTACCAGATCAATAGCCCTTCCTTCTGCAGAAAATCTCATGCTAGAACTAGCAAGGTACCACCTCCCACCAGGACATCTGTCCCTCAGCACCTCACCAGCTCCCCACAGAACTCACAGGGAAATCTGTCACTGCTCATCTAAACGAGATGATTTGTTGTGACAGCATGGATTAAACACTAAAGCCATTCATATGGCTGGACACACCTCAGGGGACTTCAGTCAAGGGCCACAGCAAGGGCTGTTCCCACAGCACTTTTGGACTGACAGGAAGCCCCAAGTGTCTCAGGAGATTTGGAAATCCAGGCACTCAAATGGGGTTCCAGCATGAGCATGTTCCAACATTTCCATGTGTCCTTGCACACATGGAAAGAGCAAACAGAAAGTTTCCAGTGGTTAACACAACGTTAATTCCTCGAGGGCAGTCCTCTGCAGGGTCCTCAGAGCTTCATAGATGAAAAAGGAAGGGTTTGAGTGCAAAATTCTAAAATCAGAGTCATACCAAACTGTTGAGCTGCTCTTCTGAAACTGAGCAAAATACCTCAATTTGGGCAGAATGAGCCATATTTGGGTTCTTCTGTTTGAAGATTTCTATATACTCGTTATAGGTTGCTGCAAGCTCTTCCAGTGCAGTGTTAAGAAAGGCTTCAAGTCATACAGGAACTGGATTTTGAACCTTTGACTTTACTTATCCTGTCAGACTCAAACCCTGGCCTCACTGTGTTAATGCCAGCAGCAGTGATGACAATTTTACTTACCCCTCTGGGAAAACAATACTGGAGATATCAGAAAGCTGTGCCTGAAAAAACAAGATCCTCAAGACTTCATATAAAGCTGAAATATGCTGTTTTATAATCATATCAGTACTGTGAGAAGGGAATTCTGATAGGATATTTTGAATAATACAAATATCCATCAGCCCTTTAGGAGAGGGTTCATTGGGCTTGGCATTATGTCAGCTGCAGTCTGCATCATCCCCACCTTCAGTGCTTCCAGCCCCCCACAGACCAGTACTCCTTCAGCCTGGAAGATGGCCTGACAAGACCAGGAACAGGAAAGAAAATCAGGTAATGATGCCATGGCTGTGCCTGTGGTGGAGGTACCTGGCAGGAAGAAGTGAAAAGCACTGCTCATTAAAACCAGGTTCCACATTCAGCTTAGGACTTACTGAAAAAATGAACGATTTTGTGAGCCCTAAGGATGAGCAATACTTCAGGCATGAATTAATATTCATTTATCTCACTGACAAACAGGCAGCTCCCCATCCACATGGCTTCTCCCACCTCCTGGGTGCCAAGGCACATTACCCACCCAGGGTAACAAACCTTACAGCACACTGCTGAGCAGCCCCTGGTGAAGGCTGCCAGGAGGGAATCCAAGCAGCCAGGGAGACATTCAAAGCATCATTAGCCAGCATGTGTGTGTGCAGTGCTCTGCCCCTGCCAGCTCCCACTAGCCAGAAAAGGTGGAGAGGCAGCAGCTTTATTGTCTTATCTTCTATTGTGCTTTTCAGTCAATACCTTTAAATGCCAGCTCTTCTTACCTTACACAAAGACAAACCCAGACTGTAACTTCACACCTCTGACCACTGAGAACATGTTCTTCCTCTCTTTAACAAGAACATTGTGATATTTCAAGAGGTTTTTCCCTAGCATGGCAGATATATCTATTTTTCACTCAAAAGCAACTTAAATCACATTTGGGAGAACACAGAAAGTCATTAAAACATATTCTGATCTTGCTTAATGTTTTAATCAAGTCTCCTGCTACTCATGTTGCCTTTTACTAGCACACAGGCAGGTTTAACAAATTGTTGAGAATCACTGTAGAAAAGAAAGTCATAATCCAAAACTTAACAGGTTCCAGGGAACAGGGACAGTGCCCCTGAAGCCACAGTGTCACAGCAGAAGGCAGAGATGGTTTTCCAACCACTCACAAGCTCTGTCCAAAGCTAACAGCCATTCCAAAACTGACAACTGCTCCTCCACACCATGTCCCCTGCAGCAGGAGAGCACAGGGAATCTGCACAAAACCCAAGATAAAAGCAGTAACACAAACAGTGGCTGCTGGACAAAGGAGAACAAACAGCTCACTCAGTCTCACACTGCTCTCAGAGAAGGAAGGAGCTCTAATCTGCTGGGGAGCCAGCCAGAGAGGCATGCTGGCCTCCAGAAGCAAGGCTTGGTGGAAATGCAAATGCTGTTTCCATGTGAAACACACAGGGATGAAAACATGCAGAGCCACAAGGAAGAAAATTGCCCTTCCTGCCAACACCAGCACAGCCCTTCAGCTGCTCTTCAGCTACTGAGCTTCCTCCAAGAAACCTCTGCTGTGCTTGCCCAAGGCTGTATTTGCCCATGTCCACCTGAGTCACTGCTCCCCTCCACAGCATGAACACAGCATGAACACAGCATGAACACACCATGAACACAGCATGAACACACCATGAACACACCATGAACACAGCATGAACACAGCATGAACACAGCATGAACACAGCATGAACACACCATGAACACACCATGAACACAGCATGAACACAGCATGAACACAGCATGAACACACCATGAACACACAGACATCTGTTCCCTTGGCCTTGAGCCCTGCAGCAGGATGTGCTGCACACCTGAGGCTGGCACACAGAGGGGACAAAGGAGACACAACATCCCCTGCACTAGGGGGGATGCAAGGTGCACCACCAAGGTGTGCTGGAGAAATAAGGCCAGGGGAGGGATGTGGCTCCTCCTGCCCCACATCCTCCTTCAGGACATGGTGTGTCTGAGTTTGTGTGTCAGCCCCACTTCAGAATGGGGCACGTCCAGCTCTATCCTGCAGGCTGGGGTACAGCAGCTCCAGGCTGGAGTTACAAGTGTGAGCAGGAAGGACCCAAAGAAGTGCAGAGGCTCCTCATAGCTTGGCAAGGAGCCCGCTGCTTCCTCCAGAAAACCACCACGAGCCTTCCAGCTGGGTTTGTTTCACAGAAAGGAGGAATAAATGCCCCCCAGGCTGCTGTGAAGAGCACACTTCAGAGCAGCTGCTCTCCCTGTTATCTAATCTAAATTTTAATTGGGATTTTTCCCCTGTGTTGCCCGGGGTACTGGGATCCCTGTGCACGTGCTGCTGCTGGGACAGGCAGCCACAAGCTGCCAGCACACGCTGCTGGGGAAAAGCAGGGGAGAGGCACCACTCACACTGCCCTCAGAGACATTCCCTCTAATGCCACCCCTTCATCTGCTAAATGTCTCCAAATTGCCAACCCCCTCGGGCATTCTAAATATTAAATGAAAAAAGGTTATTACAACATGCCCAGCAACAGAAATTGGGGTGAGGCTGGCGGTCACGGATAGCCTGGGCCAGAATTAATTAATACATGCTCACTCCAATTCTTTTCCCTGTTTTGATAAAGGGCAATTTACAGCTAGCATGACTGTCACAATGCCCCATGACCCTCAGTCCAATTATAAAACATAATGTGGAAGTGCAAATGCAAGATCCTAGGAAAGAAATCCCAGTTGCCTGCAGCTTTTACTTTTTCCCATTCCAGCTTTCTTTTTCCCAGAGTGTAACTGTGGCTCTGAGTGCAGGATGAGCCCAGAATGTTAATGTGTGTTTATTTAGAGGCCTCTCTAATGTGTTTGTGTTGTGTGTTTCTAGAGCTACAGACCAAAACAGGCAAGGTAACAGCTACCAACACAGAGCAAATTCCCAGAGGGGAAGACAAGAAGGGTTAGCTGCTGAATGGATCTTAGTCAGGAGAGAAGCTGGAGCTGTTTTAATTGTTCATCAATCAATTAACGGCACTCTCAAATGTCTAATTAAGCAGACAACTGGAATTAAGCAAAGGGCATCACTGAAATGCCAGCCCTCTTAAGGAAAGCACTTCTTATGTTCAAGTGAGCACTTGATTAAGGTGTGCTTTGTGTGGAGAGACTGCAGGAAAATCCCCAGCCCAGCGATTAGCATGTCTCCCTGGGAGGCTCTGAAAATCCCTCCTTTGGTGCTGCAGCTTCACCCTCACACCCCAGCGAGCTCCTGAGCTGGGGGGCAAAGCACAGAACAAACAGCCTTGGCTGGGCTGTGGCACAGACACCGAGGTGTGGGCTGGATCAGCACAGAGGGGACAGTGGCACACCATGCCCATGGACTCGGACACCTCGAGGGTGGCACTGCCAGCACAGCAGCTTTGCTGTGAGCACCCCTGCACCAGGCTCAGAAAGCAGCAGCTCCTGAGGGTTTGCTGCTCTTCCAAGGACACAGCCAAGGCAGGCAGTGAGCTCTGCAGACAGGGCAGAACCTCCCAAACCCCCATCCATGGGCAGGTGAACCACCCAGCACAATGTGGGGGATGTACATCCCATGGCAGCTGGAACCACTGCTGTGACATCTGCAGAGAGAGGGGACATGCATCCCGCTGGAACCACTGCTGGCACATCTGCAGAGAGAGGGATGTACACCCTGCTGGAACCACTGCTGGCACATCTGCAGAGAGGGGGGATGTACACCCTGCTGGAACCACTGCTGGCACATCTGCAGAGAGAGGGATGTACATCCCATGGCAGCTGGAACCACTGCTGGCACATCTGCAGAGAGAGGGATGTGCACCCTGCTGGCACATCTGCAGAGAGGGGGATGCACACCCTGCTGGCACATCTGCAGAGAGAGGGATGTACACCCTGCTGGAACCACTGCTGGCACATCTGCAGAGAGGGGGATGTACACCCATGGCAGCTGGAACCACTGCTGGCACATCTGCAGAGAGAGGATGTACACCCTGCTGGAACCACTGCTGGCACATCTGCAGAGAGAGGGATGTACACCCTGCTGGCACATCTGCAGAGAGAGGGGATGTACATCCCATGGCAGCTGGAACCACTGCTGGCACATCTGCAGAGAGGGGATGTACATCCCGCTGGAACCACTGCTGGCACATCTGCAGAGAGGGGGATGTACATCCCATGGCAGCTGGAACCACTGCTGGCACATCTGCAGAGAGAGGGATGTACACCCTGCTGGAACCACTGCTGGCACACCTGCAGAGAGGGGGATGTACATCCTGCTGGCACATCTGCAGAGAGGGGGATGTGCACCCTGCTGGCACATCTGCAGAGAGGGGCCAGGAGGGCACTCTGGCAGTGGAAGAAGGGTGGCACTGAGATCCTGTGATCACTGATGGCACCCAGCTCCCTGGGATTCAATGCAAACACAAGCAAGGACACGTGAAGGTGCTGCCACCATGGATTCCCTGTACATCAGGGACTCCACTCCCCTGAGTGAAACCACACAATAAAACCCAGCAGCAGCAGGAGATTCAACAGAAAACATTCCAAATGGGCCCCGTTTTCCTTTAGTGCTCCCAGGAATCAAGAAGCTTCCACAAAGCTCCACAGCTGGCTGTTCACACTGCATCACACAGCACATGCCGTGGGTCTGTGCTGCAGCTGTCTAATTTCATTTCCACAGCTGTGTCCAAATACTTGCAACAAAAAAAAATAAAAAAAATCAAAATTAAAAAATCACAAGAGACAAGAAAAGAATGTCCAGAACTCCCCTGGAAATCTTCTGCCAAGGGGTGAGGCTGTTCCTGTACAGTAGAGTTACTCATCAAGCAGCCTGGTCAAGGAAAAAAAACCACAAAATTGTCCTTTGAGAAGACAACAAAAAGCAAGAGTTCAGTTGGCCTTATCTGGCACATTTACTTACAGAAGGAACTCCTGAGCCTCTCTCCATCAGGATAGAAGGTCCCTAAAAATAACCCAGTGAAAGCTGATAGAGCCATCCTAAAAATCTCTCTTGTGGGTTTAGTCCTGAAGTGATACTTTGATACCAACTTTGGCCTTAAGCTGAACTTACTAGTACATACCACTCTAGGGAGATCAGTTCTCTTTCATCTTTATAGTTTTGGTTTTTCTCCACTCTGGCAGATACTCTGTCTCCTTGTCTGCTTCTCCGGTTGCCCCAACATCACAAATTACCATCAAAACTTTGTGTACTTGCTTTCCAAACGTGTAAGGTGATAAAATAACAAGTGCTTCGTCTGCAGCAAGGGAGCTGTGATATTAGGATTTATATTTCTGAGCAGAGTCTGTCTCTTAAAAACAAACCCAAACAAACCAAACCATAAGAAAGAAAATTAAAAAAAATCTCAGAAGCCACCTCCCTTGATTAGGTGCTCTTGCAATGGGTATCTAAGTGAAGAACAAACCTTGCAAGCTTACAGCAGTAAAAATTATTTTAATACAACATATATAATCAAGGTAGAAAAGCCTGAAGTGTGACACATTTCTTGTTTTTCTCAAATGTTTTCTGCAAATTCCAATACTTGTTTATTCTGCTGCTTCTGTAAATAAGTACTCTCACAAAGTGAAAAAAGAAACAGAAAAAACTCAGTCAGGATAGCAGCTCCAGCTGCTGAGCCTTGGAGCTCAGCTTCAGCAAACTTACATTGGCATGTTGCAATATTGATAAAGTTTTTTAATATGTTTTTTAAAGTTCTACATTTCAAAGTCTTGATAAAAAGAAGCCTAGATGGTACAAAATCGTATCTGAATAAGAAGAAATCAAGGAAACTCTTCCACAAAGGAAATTACTATCAAAATTGATGCTTCCTGCCATGTTGAAATTCCAATAAGCATTTATCTCAGCAAATCCTCAGCAGCCTCTGACATTTCTATTATTGGGGCTGACTGGGTTCATCCTACCTACCTAGTGGAAGGTCCCAGGGGATGGGAATTGCTGCAATACAGGCACATCACTCACCAATTTGAAGCAGTGAGAAAGTTGGTTTTTCCAGGGTGTGAGGCCAAAGGGCAGTGGGAGGAGAGCACAGAGTCAGCAGCTGGATCTGCCACTGCCCAGCCCATCTCCAGGTGATCCACCAGCAAGGGAGGCAGCAGCTTGGCCAGGACTGGCCCCAAGAAATTAAAAATATTTTTTAATTTTTTAATTGAAACTCTTCCAGTTCCTAAAATTAGGGGTCAGTTTGTCCTCATAGCCCACAGCAGTACTGCCTGCAAACTCACAGAAAGAGGGCTTGCACATGTGTTCAGATTTAGAAAGCCAAAAGAAAAGAAACAAGCAGTCTTGTAAATTCTTGGCTATTTGGAAGTTATTTTCTGAAATAACTGCAAAGGTAGAACCTGTCCAAGTAAGTGGCACTGCAGTACTGCAGCACTAGATACCCTCACACCTCACCACTGACAGGTATCCATGGATCCAGGCAGTGCCAGAAACCCCCATGGAAGAGCAGCCTGGGAACAGAGATCAGATTATGGATGGGATTATGCATGGAAGAGAGAAGAACTCACAGGGAGCCTGGTAACCAGAACTAATGATGACATCCCTCTCTTCTGCTCATGCCTGATGTGGTAACAGCACTTCTGTGCCAGAGGTGCCCCAGAGGGCAGAGCAGCTCTGACAGGAGGCAGCAGCTCTTCCCCCTTGCTGCTGCTCCATGGGGCAGCCTGGAATAAACCCTTCAGGAACTACTTAAAAACACAAAATGAGGGGAATAAAAAGCAGATTTATTTATTGAAGAGCCTTCAGGTACATTTCAGGCAGACAAAAACCCCCAGGGGCTACCCCCCAAAAATGGATGATGGTTGTGATGAGTTTCACACTTTGATAAGTTTGGTCCATTTGCATATTGGGGGTTAATATTCCAATTGCAGATTCAGGTAATGAAGTCATTTACCCCAAGTTTGCTCCCCCCAACTCACTTTTGTTTCCATCTCTCAGGGCCTGAGACAGTGAGGTGTCCTTGATTCCCAGCCTAGAGAGGAATTGTACCCAGGATGGGACAAGAGGCAATGAGCACAAACCCAAACACAGGAGGTGCTGCCTGAACACTCAAGATGTTCCTGCTTGAGAAGTGTGGTTGGAAAAGATGCCTCCAAATTCCTTCTAACCTCAACCATCCTAGGATTCTGTGACATTATTAATACCTGTCACAGGCTGAAGTGCAGCCTGGCAAAGTTGGGTTTCAGATGAGCACTGCTACAAGAGGAAGAGCAGGGAAATCACTCTGCAGACTGAAGTCACCTTTGGTCTCAGAAACACCAACTACCACTTCATTTTCTTCTGAACTATAAAGCCAAACACTTTTTTTCATTATTCTGACTAATAAAAAGGGAGAGAAGTTAAATGGGTTAATTTTAAGGTATTTGCAGACTTCCTAAATGAAGGGTGGGAACACCCCCCAGTAAGCTGAGAGCTGCTCTCTCTGGAAGGCACATTGAGAGGCAGAACACGAGCTCCAGCTGTACTGGGCAAACATCCAGCACTGGGGATCAGCATCCAAGAGTGATGAGCAGAGCTGTCACCAGGCAGAGCACCTTAATCTGCTATCTTTCCACTTTGCCTCTTTGCTTCCAGTTTTGTAAGCCAGGTACAAAACTTTTACTCTGCTGGAGTGCTCTTTGACAATGTTTATTTTTAATTTCTTCTGGCAGTAGGAGTAAACTTCAGATAATCTGGCAGGTGCTATGCTCTGTTCCTCAAAAAGCAGCAGCTCTGCCTGTAGTAGGATGTAGATTTCTTCTCTTGCTACTCCTGCTCTGAGAGCAGGGATGATTCATTTTTCCCAAGATACAGCACTAAGGAATTTCTCTCTGAAGACTTACATAGTACACTTTTAACCTTCAGTTTTGAGGACACATGTTCAGACATCTACTCTATTTTGTCAAAAATTAGTATTTTTCTCCTATCACAGAAGCTTAACAGAAGTGAAAATATATTCTTGTAACACTCTGGCTTAACTTCCAGATATCCCCTAACATCCAAAACCTCCAGGCTCCCCATATCTGTTTGAAGATGGCTGCAGAATTCAACAAGTCTGTACCCTTCTATTTTCCCATTCATTTTTTCCCCTCACTGATACCACAAAGCAATCTCTAATTCATAATCACATCCATGTCAGGTTCCCAATCTTAAGAGAAGCACTTGGCACTTTAATCTTCAAGCAGATTACACATTTCCTGTTAGGACTTGAAATCTAACTCTGTGCATGTGTGTGGGTGCCTGCACGTTTCTTAAGATTTGCTTTAAAAAAAAAAAAAATAAAAGGGAAGGACGAACAAAGGGTTGAGACTTTTCTATCAGGGGTCTGGAATTAGTTTTGCTGATGATGAAAAGATGAAGTGGAAAGGGCTGGGCTGCTTTTCCTCCACTCTCTGTGTGGCACCATGGACACTTTCTGTACCAAGTGCCGCTGCACTAAAGGACTGTCCCTGTGCCAAGTCCTCACTGCTGGAGTCTGAGCACCAAGCCCTGGCTCCTGGGGAGAAGCCACAGCACTGGAATTACACAGAGCAGGGCCATTTGCTGTATGCATGTTTGGAAAGCAAGGCTGGCTGCCCAACATGGAGAAGCTGACCATAGAGGAATTTAAAAAAGGAGAGAAAGGCCAAACAACTCATTTTGACTGTAAAGCATTCCACTGAGAGACTGATAAAATGAGTTTGAGTTCAGTGGCCCCTCTTGGAAAGAGCTGGCACTCAGGAGATGCTGCAGAGCCTCCAGAGTCCAACCTAAGGGGGAACACAAAACTCTCCCCTCCCCAGGGTGGGCACAGGAAGGGCTCCAGATGGGAGCCTGACTCAGGTTACCCAGACTGGCATGAGCCCTGCTTGAGAAAAGTGCACCAGAGATGAATGATATTAGGTGTACAATAAAGTTTTTGAATAGTGAAATTTGACATGTTAGTCACTGCTTGTAAAAATATCTTCCCTTGAAATCTGCACTGGCAGCATGTTAGCAGCAATGTTACTGATACCTAGGACAAACCACAGCCTGTGTCAATTCACAACTCTCTGCAATGCTCTGCTTTAAACTGGACCCAAAGGGTCTGCTTCTGATGCCCAGAAGCTTCTGAGTTTCTAGGTTCTTCCATTCCCAGAGCTCCCATGTGAGGCTCCCAGTATCACCTCCAGCTGGGCACTGGTGTGATGTGGGAGGCTGGCTGCTAGGAGCTGCAGTGGGGTCAATAAATCAGAGCACATACTGGGCACAGATGAACTTACTTCTACATTCCAGTGATGCAATGCACAGCTTCTCCCATGCCAGACCTGAATGGTGTAGATTTCAGCTAGGGAAGTGGGCTCCTTACGATGAAATTTTGAGCACACACATTTTATTTATTTATTTATTTATTTATTTATTTATTTATTTATTTGATTTCTCTTTCAAAGCAATTTTGAGCACACATTTATTTATTTATTTATTTATTTATTATTTTATTTTATATTTATTTATTTATTTATTTATTTATTCATTTATTTTCTCTTTCAAAGCATTCTGCCAGGAACTAAGCCCAGCTCCTGCAGTTTCAGCTGTGTTGTGGCCTTGCTGCTCCTCAGCACGACAGCAGGATTTTGCTGATGGCTGAAGAATATTCCCTCTCCAAGGGATGGAGATGGCAGGAAGGCTCTGGCTAAAGCTGTGCCTGCCAGTGAGTCTGATGACAAAAACATGGTGGTACCTAAAAGCCAGCAGTTACAGGATGTAGCACTCCCTCACACACTCATTTTCAGAACCATAATAAGCAAAGAGTGCTCTTAGCAGCTTGCTTTGCTCTAAATAAATAGGGGCAGAGGCCAGTGGAGTGGTTTGCAGTTCATCACCTAGCACAACACAAAATAGCTGCCAGTGAACTGCCCCTGATCTATTTGTTCAAGGCAGAAATAGAGCAAGAGTGGTAGCATGTGTCTTCACTAGCTCACCCTGCTCAGAGTGGCATCTTGTGCCATAATGTCACCTCTTGCTAGGTTTCTGCTCCCATGTCACAACTCACCAGTGCTGAATGATCAATAAAATGCAGCAAGACCCCATAAGCTGCTTTCTCACAGCACATCCCAGATGGAAACTGGGCTGGCTCACAGGACAGGCAAGAATAGCTGAGAAGGAACAGCAGGTCTTATAAGGAAGTAAAGCATGATGGAAAGCAGCAGAAGTAAACTTAGACTGAGCATGGGGGCAATGTGGTGCTAAGATGCTTCAAACACAGAGTGTCCCCAAAGCACTGACAGACAGCTGGGTAGAGCTGGCATGGAGAGGAGCTGAGAAGAGAGCTCTGTCTGCTCCAAATCAACGTGGACTGCAGGTCTCAGGATGCTGCTCCTGCCTTGAAGCCTGTGGAATATGTATTCCTACTGCCCTTGCCCATCTGCTCTCTGACCCCTCCATCCAGTCACTGCCAAGGCCAGTTCGTGCAGGGTCAGCTGGATCTTCCTGCACTGTGCATCTCCTCACCTGCAGGTGAGCCCAGCTCCCGTGTCATCCCACAAACACAGCACAGAGGTGCCAGTCAGCAGCCTGACACACACACACAGACACTCTGCACTTGGCACAAAGAGCCAAAGCTGACCCAAAACCACTGGCTGAGCAAACAGCTGACACCCAGCAGAGGTCACAAAGCTGGGACAGGGCACTTCAGCAGGGAATGAGACGTGCAGCTTGAGAGGGCAGGTTGAGATGTGGACTTCTGCCATCAACACACTGGCAACCCAGGAAGCAAATATCCAATCTTCTCTGGAGACCTGCTGTCCTGCACCACTACAGAGCCAGTCAGGCAGGGGTGATGAGTGAGCTGGGTGCAGCCATTATAGCTCTCAGTCTGGGAGAGATTTATTCTGGCCCATCAGAAAAAATGAGACAGGACTGTGTGATCTGACTTGCAACAGGCTTCAAAAAAAAGCAAGTCAAGACCAGGGCAGGAAATGAATTTGGCAGAGTCCTGGACAGACCCAACACATGATATTGGCCCTCAGCTTCTTGCTCACATAATAACCCACAGAAAAGTAATAGCAGTGACCTTTAAGGACTAGAAACCCAGCTGAACTGGGGAAATCCTCAAAATGAATAATCTTAAATAATAGGGAATATTATTGCCTCTGAACCCCAGCTCCATACCCACAGAAATAAAAACAAACCCTCGTTCCAGAGAATTTTTACACAATGGTGTTATTTGTTGGTTTGTTTTTAAACATTTATTTCCTAAAATATGCCTATGTCAAACTGAAGAGTGGGGGACTGGGCAATGCATCTGGAGATGTTTGAGAGTTTTGTACACAAACCCATTCCCAATCTATAGGTCCATGAGCTCTAGAATTATGCAGCCCATATGCCTTCCACTTGGGGGAAAAGACAAAACCATCTTATAAGGAATATGTGTCTGGGACCTTTACATGCTGCCACTTCACAAACATTAAGAAAGCAATTTTTTAAAGACCTGGATACCATTTTATAACCAGCTTCCCTCACCTGACTAAGCTGGTGTTAGTCAAAGCCTGAATTCTTCCTTTACTTCTGGTTTGGCTGGGTTTGAGTGACAGAGACTGACCTTTGGAGAGAAGTGCAGCCTGCAACAGTGCAGGCACTGGCACAGCTGCTGTATGCCCACAGCCTGGAGGGAGATGACTTTTGGACCTGGTGTTTCAGAGCTCATGTGAGATGCTCCAATCCACACCTGAGCCTTCTGAGCCCCTCTTCATGCTCAACCATCAGGCTGTGGGCAAGTGCATTTACTGCACTCATTACTCAGTTATATCTGGTGCTCAGCACTGACCCTAAACATTCCCCTTCCTTGATGCTGCAGTGGAGAAATCCCAGCTATCCTGCACTAATGCAGTGCTCTGAGCACCAAACCACTGACCCTAAACATTCCCCTTCCTTGATGCTGCAGTGGAGAAATCCCAGCTATCCTGCACTAATGCAGTGCTCTGAGCACCCCTGCCAGCCAGTGCAGAAACACCAGCTGCCCCTCTGCCTTAGATGTGCTAGCACCACTGTGGGGTACAGCACAGGGAGCAGGGGCTCTGCCCACCTCTCTGCTCTCATTTCTGTACTTCTGCTCTTACACTTTCCTGCTCATGCCTTTTTCTCCTTTCCTACGTGTGTCTTTTTCCCACCCTTCCATTCATTTTAGTCCTGCTCTCATTTTCTCTTCTCCTCCTCATACCTTTCCTGCTCTCTCCAGCACTCCCCTTGTACTCAGTCTCCCTTTCAGCTCTGGGTCTTTGCCTTTTTTGCCCTAGGACTATTATTCCTTCCTGTTTTCATCATGTCTCCTGAACCATTTCAGCTGTTTATGAGAAAGGCTTTAAGGTGACTAACTGCTGTTAGAAAAGCCCAGTCACAGGTTGGGCTCACAGTGCTGGGCTGGGATGGAGCACTCAGCTCATTCCTCTGCAAGGACTCTAATGCTTGAGCTCAGCCCTCCCCTGCCTCTGCACAGCTGCTCCTCTTTGCAGTGTGCTCTCAAAACAAGCCACAAAATCACAAGGCAAGGGACTGAGGTTTTCTGCCACAGCTGGGTGGAGAATGAGGTGGGGTGTCTTTAAGGGAAGCAGATTTTGTGACTGAAGGCCAGTGAGAAACATGCTGGATATTGAGGATATCGTGGATATTGAGGTCAGCCCTCCCTTTCAGCTTTCAATGCTAACCATGTTCCATAGGTGCAATAGCCCAGTATTTCCACAAGTACCCAATGGCACTGGGCTTAGAGGAAGGAGCAGCACAATCACTGCTGCCTCCTGAGAAACCAGGTGTTTGCTCTCCACATTTATTTTAATTCCTTCAACTTTGCTGCAGTTCATAAGAGACTAAAAATTTATTACCAGAGCAGTATGAGAGCTTCACTGTTTCTGCTTTATCACAGAGTGGAGGGACATTGCAAACTAGATGGAAAAAACAATTAAAAAAAAAAAAAAAAAAAAGCAAAGAAAAGAAATAAATCAAGAAAGCCCTAAAAACTAACACTGTGGGAAAGCTTAGCAAGCACAGTGACTAGCAGATTTATAGAAGTGTGTAAGAGCATACTGACCAAAACTATTGCCACAGACTCACCAGAGAGATCCCAAGAACAACTGATGCCTCATTGAAGCAAACCAGGCATTAAAAAGAACCTTATGCCCTTGTATTTCTTATTATTTTTCAATAACCATATAACACCTCTGTGGTAAAACAGTAACGTGAACTCATGTTGACCTTTGATATTTGAACTCAGAGCAAAAGAGAAGAGGAAATGCTGAGCCCACCACAGCAGGAGTGGATGGGGTTATTCAGGCTCACAGTGGTGGCAGCTCCTGAGCCCTGGCACTCACTCTGCACTCACTGTCCTGCTCCTCCCTGGTGCTTATGGGGAAACCATCCCTGCCACCTTCAGCACAGACACCAACACCTGCTCAGAGCTCAGCCTGGACACAGCTCCAGTGCTGCCTTTGGGTGTGCCAGCACCACCACTGCTTAGCTCATTAACAGGGCACTTGTCATGGCAGCCAGAAAAACACCATTAACTTCAAAGTTAAAGCACATGAGGTAATTTTGATCCTGCATTCCACCCTCATTTTATTTAAAAAAAAAAAAAAGAAAAGCACAGTGACATACGATATGTCTGCTAACCTTAGGCTCCCAGCCACCAAGTAATTCATCCTCCTGCAGGTATACCTCATCTGAACATGCAGGAGAAACTCTTCAAAGGATTCCTCAGATGACAGCTTGTCTCACTGAAACTGAAGGTAAGCAGATCTCAAGAGAAGTCAGTCAAACTCGGTTTCAAATCTGATCACACTCATATGTCCCAACAAGACCCTTTGCTGCAAATGCATTTGAAGTTTTAAGTGTGCTGCCAACTTTCTAGGTGCTTAACTCAAAGAGGTAGCCAGGGGAGATGCCCCAAGAGAAACTTAACTATAGAGGAAAATTAAAAAATATCTTCTGAATAGAGACCACAGAATGTGAACTGCCAAAACATGCTCAGAAGTTTCCTTCATAACCTTGTAAAACACTGGAGAAAGTCACAAGTGAGACAATTTCTCCTTTTAAGAGGGAAATTTATTCCATTGTAATTCAAAATTCAAGCCCCGTTAAATTTATAGACTTCACATTTTATTCAGTTGTAAAATTCTTGCCCTTCTTTGCCAGATCTTGTCAGGGAGCTCAGCCCTGCAGCAGTGCCTGTACTGCAGGCAGGGACACTGCAGAGGATCAGCATCCAGCTTACTCCACCACACAAGAAAACAATGAAGAAAACCTATTCTTCAGCTTTCCCCTTTGACAGCTTACCCCACAAAAAGAGTTGTTTTTTTTTTTTTTTTTTTCCCAATAAATAATTTCTCACTCACTCCCACTGTTTGTGGTGCTGGCAGAGGGGATGGGGAACACGCAGTGTGGGCTGAAAAGGTTGGTGGTCCCTCTGGTTGCTGTCAGAGAAAAGCCAGGGCAGACTGCAGCTCTGCAGCTGACTCAAGCTCATTTCAAACAGAAACTGGATTACTTGTGGGCAAAGCTCCCCCAGGGGTCAGGGGCTGCAAGATGGACTGCTCAGAACATTTACTTGAGTTACCTCCAGCTCCATTCCTTTCCCCAGAGCCCAGGGGAGTCCAGCACTGCAGTTCAGCATCAAGAGACATCTGCAAAGTTCCAGAGCACTCCCAATACACCTTCCCGAGCTGCTGAGCATCAGCAGGTGCCTCCAGTGACAGTGCCAGAGCCAGGAATGCTCAGACCCTCCACATTTCTCTACCACCATTCTCACACGCTGCACTAAAACTGCCAGAGCATTGCATCAAAAAGAAAGGCAAGATGAGAAAATAGGCTCATTAAAAGGGGAACTGAGATGATCACCAAAACTGTTCTTACAAGCCTAGAAAGGAGAGTTTCTGTAGCTTAAGCTCAAAGAACAATGCTCAATGAAATCTATTCATCCTGATGGCAAGTGCACCAATTTAGGTGGGTAAACACTCTTCTTTGAGTCAAGCTGCCACTCAAGCATCCTCATCAAAACCATTCATTCAAGATTGTCATGCTGAAGAAGCCACCACACTCTGTCCTTCTCTAGGCTAATGCTGCTGTCTTTAAGCCCAACTTCCTAAGACACCTCTTTCTTTTATTTTATTAAATGCAGGAACCATTTTGCTGCTTGTTGAAGGTGACACAACGTTTAGGGTGGACAAATAAAGTTCATGCACCTCGTTTGTGCTCTGAGCAGCTCTTTGCAGATAATTCAGTTTTCCAGTCAATCTAATTATAGTCTGAAGTTGCAGCAGCAAAGACTTTCAAGTACAAAGCAAAGAGTGCAGGAGCTGAAAGCCATTCATTAATCCTGGGTAGGAGTGGCTCGTGCCCCTGGGCTCTTCTCCCCACCTCAGCATTCAATCTTTATCTTACCCATTATATGAATCAGATGGTAAATATTTTACCTTCTCTAAACTACAGTAACCCTTATGGTGATGGCAGAGACAGTTTGTTTTGTGATGTGAATTTCTTTCTTCCAATCTAAAACGTTCCCGAGCAAGATCCCCAAAGAGTGTTAACTGACACCGTGGCAATGATTTATTGAGAGGATGGGAAAAAGCAAAGAAAGCCTGTTCATGAGAAGAATTTATTCCTCTGTAATACCTTTAATAAAAACAATAATCTATTCATCCTTCTTTACTTTTCATCATCTCCTATCTGAAGAAACTACATCTGCCACATCAATTGCTGCTAGAATTTAATTTTTGAAACTTCAAGTCTTTAAGATCACAGGTAATTTTAGCCCAGGCCTCACCACTTCAGGGCATGATTTGTTACACAGGTGGGGGGAAACCCAAACCCTGCAGGTATGAATCCTGCCTTTTGCATTTGGCAGGGCACACAGTGTGTCTCTCCTAAGGGGCAGCTGGCCAGTGAGGTCCCACAGCAGCATCCCACTGTGGAATGGGGCTGGCTGCCAACTCACCCCTCTCTTTGAACTAGCCCACAGCACTCTGAGGGTTTTCCATTCAGCACTGCAGCCAGAGGCCATCCCAAAAACACAATTTCTGGCACAGCTATAACATGCAGCCATCTGCAATTCTGCACCCACCAAACAGCTTATAAATGACAGCAGGGCTGGCAGAGCATTCCCTGTGCTGAAGGACTGCAGAGGTGGGGCTTTCCCTGAGGGGATTTGGAAGCCACCATGACCAGTGCTGGAAGTGGGAATGGGGCTCCTTTCCTCAGGCTGCATTTGTCCGTCCAACAAAAGAGCACAATCCCCTTTTCTCCCAGGGAGGAGGGACCTTTTGCTGGCAGAGCCACACAGTGCTGGCTGGCTTTGGGGAGAAGCCCCAGGGCATGGGCTGACCCTTGCTCTCAAGAGCTGAGGCAGAAGCTGCACTCAGGAGCATCACCAGAGCCAGACCATGAGCAGGGCCAGGGCATCCCAGCTCCAGCAGGGCTGGGGGTCAGGGAGGAGACCCAGCATCACCACAGCAGCCAGGAGCAAGCTGTGCTCCACACAGGGGCTGTGGCAACCCTTCCTGAGTGGGCAAAACCAAACTTGTGGGACTGAGCAAAGCTGTGACAGCATCATCTCACATCCCAGGTTTCTGTTCCCTTGCAGTGTTGGAGGCCAGCACCCAGCACCAGCTCACAGCTCTGGTGCAAGTTGTGAGCTGGATGTGCCAGCAGGGTCACCATGTGTCCTGGTTTGGAGGACAGGTGTCTGCCAATAAAGGCAGAAGCTTCTCTTTGAAATGGAGAATGTAAACCCCCTCCCTCCAAATTATTATTATAATTTTGAAATTAAGGGGCTCTCAGGCAAAGATATGGGAATTAGGAATAACAGTTCTTTACTAGGAAAATTAAAATAGAAATACAGTATTACAAAGAACAATCCCAAACCCTGCCAGAGTCAGAATCCAAGCTGACACCCGTCAGTCAGTCAGGGTGTTGGCACAGTCCCATTCAATGGTGGCTGCATCCTCCTGCAGGGGCAGATGTGGTTCAGCTGGAGCAGTGCTCCTGGAGAAGGTGCAGTTTCCTCTGAAGCTCCAGGGATGATGTGGAAAGGTCTGGCTTTCCTCTGGAATCCAGTGGAAAGAAGGTACCTTGGTGTCCAAAATCTCAGTTTTTATCTGGGTAGGAAAGGCTTGGCTGCTCCCCTGGCTGGAGCATCTCCCAGTGGGATGATGGAATTTTATCAGTCATGCAGTGGGACTGAATGGGCCAGCAGCAGATGATATCTTCCTGGAGGGAGGATGGGCTGTGGGAAAGGTAAAGATGATTGCCCAGCTGGTTTAAAGATGGCCCATGAGCAGATAATATGTGCCAGGAGATCAGGGGCACTGCCCCACCTGGTTTAACAGATGGGGACAGAATACACATTTCTGGCCACATCCTGTATTGAACCCAAGACACCATGACGCTCCCTGTCTGCTCTCATTCCCAAAACCAGCCATCTCTGGGGGTAGCTGACATTACCCAACGAGCCAGAGGTTTCCAGACTGCCAGCAGCCCCAGCAGGGACTGCCCCTGTGACAGCTCCCAGCCTGTGTCAGCCTGCCTGGCACAGTGCAGGGCACAGCAGGGCTGCTCCAGCCTGGCACCAGTCCCAGGGAGAGGCAGCTGGGCAGAGGGGCTGGCACAGACAGTGCTGAGCTGTGTCCCTCAGTGTCCTGCTGCCCTCCCACGGGACCCTGCAGGAGGATCTCTGGCACACCCTGCCGTGGGAAGCACTTGGAAAAGGCCAACTCTGCATCTCCAGTCAGCACCAGGAATCCTTGCTCCTCCTTTGCCAGCTTCCAGGCTCTCACACAGCCCCAGCACTGCCCTGCCAGCTGCTCCTGAGCCACACACACTGCCCAGCCCTGCTGGGAGCCAGAGGAGCCCTGCAGCTGAAAATGGGAGCACTGGCTTCTCTTGACCAAAGCACTCATTTCAAAGGTGCTGGACAGTGAAAAACATGAGAGGAGACAGAGAAACCTGATCTGGCATTTGTTGCCCTGGGAGAAGATGTGGCTAATGCTGCTCAAGGGAGCTTAAGGTCTCACACTCATTTATCATCCTGTGCTTGCAGGGGGATCCTTTCCTTCTTGGAAAGGCAGAGCCAGGCAGAGATCACTTTTGGGAGAGTAGGAGACCGACATCTGCTACCCAAGAGGGAAGGGATTCCCCCACCTCCAGCCAAATCCAGAAAGTGGATGGATGCTGACACTGCTTCAGCACTGAAGCTGCAATATGCTGTGTGGGCAGATCCCACTTCAGCAGCACTCACAGTAAGATCACACAGAAATAAAAGAAATCTGAATGAATGAAGGGAGAATGTCA
This sequence comes from Oenanthe melanoleuca, assembly GCF_029582105.1. Taxonomy (NCBI): domain Eukaryota; kingdom Metazoa; phylum Chordata; class Aves; order Passeriformes; family Muscicapidae; genus Oenanthe; species Oenanthe melanoleuca. Next base: position 2,109,993 of record NC_079343.1, on the reverse strand, counting down.
CATCTAGCACACCATCTGAAGTCCAACTCAATTTCTCTATGGGCTTTTAAATTAAATTCTTGCTTACTTCATATGTCTTTTATTTAAGGCTGTGTCAGAAAGTTCTGAAAGATAGCTTTCATTAAATGTACTTAGTTCCTGAATCCTTTTTTTCCCATAAACTTCTCTCCTCTACTATCCATTATTCCCATCTAGTAGTCTCTCATTATTTGTTCTGCAGTGCACAATGCTGCTCTTTCTTTTCAAAATTATCCTCACTTGATTGCAGTGATCAAAACTGAAGGAGTAGAATGAGAATTTCTCTACTCAGTAAACAGAGACAATCAGCAAGAGATGCCATAGGGGAGTGTTTTTGCCAATTCTTCCAAACCACATCTCTGGGAGGGGCAGGAGGCAAAAGGTACCTGAACCAAATCCTGAGCCCATCAGCTTGAAACCTTTAGCTCAGCTCTGTTAATTCCTCAGCTGTTTTTCTCCAGTGAGTCCAGTGGAGACCACCAAGAGGTGTCTTTACATAGTCAGGTATTTCAGAAAGTCTGATGCCCCAAAAAACCAAACCCAAACCTCAAAAAAATAAAGTCACCCCTTCAAGACCCTGAAAACAACTAAAGCACCCAACCACAGGACTTAAAGAAATTACTGAAAAACAATCCAAACAACCAAAACATTGCATGGTTTATACATATCTTTTGTATGTGCCTTCCAGAGTTTAATGCTTTGTGTTGTATCTTTTATCTCTTTATCCTGAAGAGGTTTTGTTTTCTATTGTGTGAGGTTGTGTGTTTTTAATTGGAGTCAAACTCCTCACAAAGCCCCACTCTTGGCAAGCAGCTGCTCCCCATCATCAGGCTTGTGATGAAACCTCAAGACTTCTCAGCACTGGGATCTCAGTACACCAGCAGAGTGCAAGAATTGCCCCTGCAGAGCTCAGGCACAGCAGGGCTGTGACAAAGCCATTGGTCACACATATCAGTAAATCTGGACTCCTCTGTGTGCCTCCAGGCACGGGGACATTGCCACTTTATGCAAAACACAACTTTCCCTGACTGCTCTTTACTCTGACAAGAAGGGCCTCCTTAACAAGGCACTTGCAACATGAAATTTTGCCTAATAACAGAGTTGTCACATTAGGGAATGGCACTTCATGACCTCTCCAAAATAAAACATGTTCCAATTAAATATGAGGTGAGACCTAAATCAGAAATCCACACCAAAAGGGAAGAGAAAAAAACAATCAGCGAGTTGAAGTGCATACTTTAGATTGCATCCTTTGGGAAAAAAAAAATCATATCCATGGTTAACAATGCTAAACTGAACCAACTTCCAGCACACACACAGAAAAGCCAAACACAGCTCAGACAGGAGGTGTCTGGGTTTGAGCAGTTAAACCCACTAATTGAAAGAGAGCAATCCAGGACACACTGACTGATTGACTTGATGGGAAATGCTCAGCTAACAGCACTGATGGGACCATGGAAACTGGGACCTAGTGACAACAGCCCCTGAGAGGAGCTGTGGGTTCCTCCTGTGTCTGGGACAGTTTTATGCCAGCACTGGTGTCCCAGCACACAGATGATTAATTACTCACTGTCCTTCCCCATGAATTTCCATTCTCATGGCACTTGTTTCTGAGATTTCCAGGTGGTGCAGAGAGGAGCTTTTGCCTTAACCATGGAGCCACCACAGCTGAGCCCTCCCAGGCCCCTGCAGAGACCAAAGGCAGAGCTGCCTGTGGCTGGACATTCCCACAGCCAGTGCCTGTTTAGCTGATGCACTGATTCATTTAAATAAACACCTTAGGACACAGAATGGTGCAAGTCAGAGCACCAGGGAGGGGATTTCTACCTAATAGCTGCAAGTCATTTGAGATTTTCAAAACACAAATTAATCTGTGTAAAGGCAGCAGGAGCTAAGTCTTAGCTATTTAATTATAAAACTCCCCCTGCAGAGTTCTGTCTGTGCTTCAATTCTGTAAGGAGAGTGAAGAGCATTTCTCCATTCCACAGCTCATTTCCAGTTAAATTCTGTGTCAATATGAGAGAAGCACTCCAGCAGGTGCAGTCTGGCCATCCAGACCCCTCCACATGGCTAACCATCACCTGCCATCTCCAGGGCCTTTACAGGATGACCCCAGTCTAGCTCACACACCAGGAGGAAAATCACTGACTGAAATTCAGCATCTTCCTTTAGAGCCCTGTGGGTAAGCACCAACCATAGACTGGAACTAAGCTGCCTCTAGAGAAACCTCAGTGTGTTTACAGAGCTACAGAGCTGAGAGAAAACACTCATGGCTTTGCATGTAACCAAGATATAAACAGGCTCCCCATCACTGCACTGCATCTGCTCCTCATCCTTAGTGTACACACCACTTTCACCAAATCCCTGCTTTCAATGACTCCAAGCAAATCCTTGAGCTCGGTGATCTTCCCTAAATCCAAAAGGTGCAACTCCCCATTGCAACAGGCAGCAGGAGGTGCAGCCACCTACACCCACTGCTGGTGTCTCCCCCAGCACAGACATCTGATTAAACGTGTTCAAACACACAGCTGAGACCTGCACAGCTCCCTGCAATCTTCTACTCCAAGCTGAGTATCAATGAGGCAGCAAATTTTATCAGGAAGAGATTATTTTCTTCTGATATCATCTATTCTGACACTAACACAAGCAGGTGAAACACAGCCTCAAACTCTGCAATCTCTATTTCAGAATGCCAAGGGACAACATTCACTGGGCTGGGCAGAGTTTATGCCTGCTCCTGTTTGCAGGAGCTCCAAAGAAATCAAGATAAGCATCCAGCTGAACTGGGACACAGACAGGACCACAACACAGCTCCTCATCCCCAGCACTCTTCACAACATGAGGAAAGTACAGCACTGCTGGATTTGGTGGCTAGAACAGGCATCCCAGGAGCCCTTCAAAGGTAAAAACCCACAGCTGGCTTCACCCCAATGAACTCAGAACAATCTGAGTTTTACATACCATGAATGTTGCATAATGAAAGCATCTCAGCAAATTGGCTGTGGGCTGGTGTAAAGTTTGGGAACTGAATCTGAGAGTCCAGCACCCACTGTTTGTTTTTGAAGTAAAGGAGCTGTGGATATTCAGCATCCCTTGGGATTGACTGCTAGGAATAGGGATTCTCCAAAGGCACCTGTCAAATTTAACTGGCTCAAATGGCCACATCTGTAGCTCATTAAAAATGAAAAATTAAAAAGAAAGTTTAGCTATCAGAACATATCAAAGCCAGTATCATCCTGAAGGATCAGAGAAGGCATTAAATGAGACATATGCTGAGTCATATTGCTGAACACGTGGTTGGAAGGGACTCAGAAACCACAGTGACAGCAATATCCAAACCTGAGCAGATCAAGAGACAGCTGAACATCTCCAGGGAGCACTACAGCCTGTGCTCAATGTCAAAATAAATAAATAACATCTCCACTGACTGCACGTATCAGAAATGGAAGAGAAGATCAATTCTGCTTCCAAACAATAAAACTAGAAAATCCCCTAATTCTGCACCCCATGCCTCAGGTAGTGACTTATTTATAGAAAACACTGATTTTTCTCACACTCTTTGCCCTCATAAATGCCCAGGTTTGACCTCTTGATCCCTTGTGCTGCTTCAGGATTTCTGAAAGCCATAACCAGTGGTTACAGTGGATGTCACAGGGGATCTTGGAGCTAATGTCAGCTCCCAGGCTTTCACTCTGGCAATTTGCTATCCTCAGAAAGCAGGAGTTACACTGGCAGCTCCTGTTCTAGCCCCTCCAGGCAGCAGCAAGCTCAGAAGCAGCTGGTCCAGGTGAGCCAGTGTAAGAGCAGTGGCTGCCCTGGTTTGATGTCCCACAGGACTCCTGGTTTAGAAAACCAGCCAAACTTGCCAATTGGGCTTTATGTGAGCCTTGAGCCAAGCCTCACTCCCTGGGACCTCGCTTGCTGGGACCTGCAGCTCTTTGAAGGGCAGAGAAGGAAGGAAATGCCTGCTCTGTGATGGGATCTTCACAAGCTGTGACTTCAGCCCATTCCTGGCCACACAAGTCCAAGAGGAGCAACTTCAGAGGCAGGCAGATGGAGGGATGACACCATGGGCTGCAAAAAAACCCTTAAAACACTTCAGCTAACACATCACAGAAGCCTGTATGAAAGCCAAGGAGAGGTGCATAAATAAAACCCACAAGGGTTTAATCACTTAATGACTGATTAGATACCCGTGCAGAACAACACAAAAGGCCATCATCTTTAAGGCATCTCAGGCCACATCACTGTGCAGAAAGCACAGTCAAATGTGGCAGCCAGATGGCAAATCAAAGTCTCAGCCTGATGAGCTGCCCTGAGGTCAAACAGTGTCCAGCAGAACCGACTCCAACAGGGACAGACGGAGAGAAGAGCAGGAATCATCAGATGTACCAATCATCTCTTTTGTTAAACAGGACTTGAAAAACACTTGAAAGAATTCTGATTGCTTAAAAGGGAAAAAAAATCATGTATCATGTAAGAATTATAACACTGGCCCTAAGTGCAACATAACTAGAAGCAGGAACACACCGCAGGGAGAGGTATCATTAGCAGGCTGATGGAAAATGACAAACTCCATGGCCACAGGTCTTCCTTCCAGTCTGAAACTGAAGCCATAAATTAAGCTAAGTACAAATTAAGAGTGCTACTTACTGTGATCAGTTTAAGAGAAAAGTGCTTGTGGAACTGGAGGAGGAGGAGGGAGACCTACAATCAGTGCCTGTGTACCTGGGATGAAGGAGGGAACTGGGCAGTGTGTGGGGAAAATCCAATTGTGGCACAAACCCCATCATCTTCACTGCAATTACAAATCAGAGACTTAGTGGAGTTATAAACTTCCATTTACAGCTTTGTTTCATTGCTTTCCCGTGAGGTTTATTACCAAAAGGAGTAAGATGATGTGCATGTTTGGTGATAAATGTCCTCCCATTAGTAAATGGGTATTTCCATGCCCTACAATGACTTCAGAGCTCCTCAGTTGTTTGCCCAAATCCCCAATTTCTCAAAAGCATGTTGTACAAAATAAAAAATACACTGCAGTATGAATTCACATATGAATTCAGTTACTTCAGTGGTTCTACTGAACTCAAGAAGTTCTGATGACTATTTGCCAACTGCTTCAGAAATTTTAAATTTGCCCATTTGCCATGATCTGCTCACACTCTGGGCTACAGAAAAATTGCTTAATGTAGTAAGTAACACTCAGGGGAAGAGGTGAGGAGCTTTCTCTTCAAGGAAAGAGCTTGTCTAGCTTGTCCCAATTCACCAGCTGGTTTTAACAAGAATTATTAGCACCCCAGCCAACCTAGCTCTGCTTATGGCCTTTGGCTGGCACATCAGAAAGAGCACAAAGACTGCAAAGGCCATAAAGCTGGGGGAAGAGAGACCACAAAAAAGTCCAAAACAGGTCTCTCTGTATCAGACAGAACAATGCAAACAGAAGCACTCCAGACAAGAGAGACAGGGAGGGGCTGCTGCTGCCACAAACCCATTTCCCTGCCTTCTGCAGGCACTAGATCCTAAAGGGCATTTGCAGAGGACACAGATTGGCCTTCCAGAGGGAGTGAATGAGAGCAGCAAACTGCAGGCAGAGCTCAAAGACAGCACTTGTTAGCAGCACTCGTTACAAATGGGAATTCTGCCCGTCCTGACATGCTGCATGGAGCTGGAATACAGCTGGAATACAGCTGGAATACAGCTCACGGGCTGGGTGGGAGTGCCAGGGCACTGGGAGCTTGTTCATCAGGCTCCTTGGGGAGCATTCTGAGCCCATGAAGGTGGATCCAGGGCCAGGGCAGGTACCTGAGGGGCTCTCTGCCCTACACACCAGCAGACAGCCCTCACAGGGGAAAGAGAAGGCAGCAGCTTCAGCTCCTTGGGATGAAAACACCTACCAGCACTGCCCAAGCCACTCATGGAAAACACTGGGCTATTTCTGCTCCACAACAGTGGCTGACTGCAGGATAGCTCCTGCACATTATATGGGAGAAAAGGCTGCTCCACTCTCCAGTATCAGACTCTTAATTTGTGCTACAGAAATATATAGAAATGCTTTGCTGTACTGCCAAGGAAAGGACAGCTAGAAAGAAAAATGGAGAGTGATAAGAGACACTAACAGCAGCTCCAGCAACTGCCTGAGGACACACTGGGATATTTAATGTGTTAAAATAACACTTTTAAATAATGGTCTGTTTAATTGATGCTAAATTACAGCTGAATGCCTTTAGAAGTGCTTATGACATCTGCACTAATAGCAATTCAGTTCATCAGGATTAATATTATTCTAATACATGCCAAAGGAATTAATAAGTATTGGTAGTTTAAAGATTTTAAAGTCATGTTTTGAGATTGTTTAGCTTTCTTATGCCCCTTCTCCTTCCTCTCAGTGCTCATGAAGCTTGCCTGCAAAACTTAATAAAAATAGAGGTGTTTTCACAAATCCCATCCACTTGAATGATGATGTAGTTCTTATGCCTGAAGATTGAAGGAACATTTCCCTTCCTGCAACCACCAGAAAAAAGGGATGGGCCTGGTACAAAAACAGCATCCTGTTAAGAAAACATGCCCAAAAAGGAAGAGGAGGTGTGCACAATCCCATAAACAAGAACAAAACCTGAACTATCACCTGTTGGCAAAGCACTAAAACAAACCCACAGTGTCACCCTCTGTTCAGGTGCCATTAGGGCTGCACCCCTCCTTCCCTCTGCTGCAGGGCACTGGTGTTTCTCAAGCAGGGACACACGAGGAGTATCTCAAATCTCATTAATATTTAAGAGGATTTGGCTCCCTTGGCTTTCTGCTTCACAAGTGAAGTCTGCAGCTCAGCGAGTCAATGTTTTTATTTTCACATATCACATTGCTTCTTTCAGGGTGCCACATGCTCATGGAGTAATTCAGCAGTGAAAACCAGCCTTTCATACCTCCCAGCATTCATCACCCTTCACATTCTTTCTTTGCTTAATTGCTAAAGATGTTTTTTTTTCCTCCATCCTGTGTGTTTATTTTTGTGTCAGGAGTAGCCTATCCTCAGAGTTGACTTTCTCCTCCTACCACCTGTCCATATCAAAGCAATACTGGAGGGAGCTCAGGAGGAAAATTACAAACAATTATTGAATGTAAAGCCTTGACCTACATGAGAATATTTAGGGTCAATTTGGTATTTCTTAAAATTACTCTGTGGAGGTGACTGTGCTGGCAGGAACATTTGGGATTAGACAGTATCAAACTCACTACAGCCATGACCAAATCCTGTAGTTCCTTTAGATTCTGAAAGAATCCCCTTCTCAAGGGTTCAGAGCTTGAGCCAGCAACACCTGATGGGAACATAAATATGTAAAATAAAAAAAAATTGCTGGATATAAATACCCCAGCAAAACAAAACAAAACCATGCCAAGTACAGAAAGAACCTCCCCATGTCTAAAAACATTAATTCTCAGCTTGGATGTACCAGAGTGAGGTGCCCCCTGTGCCAGCCACAATATGGCAAGTCCAGGCACAATTGTCAGAAAAGTGGAAAATGAGAAAATGCTGGGACATGTTCAGTGATGTCAAGAGTGACATTTAAAGGCTATTTCATGGTCTCATACAAGACAGAGATGATAATCTTCTTTAAAACTAAACGAGAAACTTTTGACTGCTTTGTGTATCAGTCCCCATGAGCCCTTTGATTCTCAGAGCCAGCAGTCCAAATTCCAGCTGAGCCACCAGCTAAAAAAAAAAAAAAAAAAAAATCCCCCCAAACTCAGCTACAATTCTCATTCCACTGCTGTGTTATCTCCAATATAATTTTACCAGGAATGCTCCTGTGTTCCCAATAAACAGCATGCCTGCTACTGTGGTGGCAGAGAATAGAGGGAGATTTTAAAAGCAGGTGATAAATCATCCACCAAATAGATGTGGCATAAACATGAACACAGTGGCACGAGGCAGTGTGAAATTTTGGGAGTTTTACTACAATGGGACAGCTCTAAGTCAGCAGTGGCCATCCTGCTTTGAGTGGTGTGCTGTTGTCAGCCATGGCAATAAAAGCCAAAAAACCAGCACAGTCATCACATTCCCCTTCTCCCCTGCCTCTTTCTGCAGGTAGCTGATACATTTCACCATCATGGAAAAGAGGGGTTAAAAACTCCTCAGGAGTTTTAAATAAATAGAAGTGGGACTGAAGGAGACTGGCAGTACAGTGATCACACAAAGCATCAGTGAGGGAGGGCAGGGACACCCCCAAAAATTGTGTTAACTTTTAGGGCACTGCTGAAGACCTGGGGCTTTGGCCACCAATCCAGCTGTCCCACTGAGCCACTCCAACAGTTCAAGAGAAAAATATAGCTGCAATTGAAAAATTCTTTATTAAAAAAAAGTCATTCAATTAAGAAGCCTTGAGCTTCTGTTCTTTCTTTGCATAATGCTCTTCCAGTCAAATTTATACCCTAAACCATTATGAAAAAACACATTTAAATAAGAACAAGAAGCACCAAAGCTTTCAAATTTTCTCCTCTCTCAGACCTTTTGGTTTTCTCTTCCATGTGGAGATTATTATTTAGCTGCTAAAAAGCACTTCTGTGACATATATGAGCAACCAAGTCCCTTCCATTTCAGTTGGTGTGAGCAATGACTCCTGGCTAAGCAACCCATTGGAAGCAGGATCCTAAGAGCCAGATATCAGCAGAATGTGGTGGATTAAACCCTAAAAACCTGTAAATGATGTGCAGGCAGCAGGATGGACACAGGGAGCTGGGCTCAGCCACACCACTGCCCTGTAAATGCCAATGGACACGTCCCAGTGCCACAGAGGAGCATCAGACAGGGGAATCACACTGGCTCATTCACACAGCCAGAATATTCCCCAGTCCTTCTGCATCTCATCAGGCCCAAAAGCTGAGTTTTGGGGCTAAATGCTGCTGAGGGACAGGGTTTAGTGGGAGGCTTGGCAGTGCTGGATGAGTTTAGAGGTCTTTTCCAGCCTAAATGAGTCCATGATTCCAATACAGAAAATTGAGTGTCAGGCAGACAGGAGTGTAACCCCTGTCACACAATCTATTCTGTGAGCTGCACACAGATCAAAGGAAGGAAAAACAAACTCTCTTTCCAGCAAAATTCCAAGTTGATTAAGGACTTCAGGAGACAAAGTATTGGAAAGGCCTCCCTTCCAAGATAAAGATATAAACATTGCAGGGCCTGAGAGATTCCTTGTCTCAAAGTTCTCCTTTCTGGCTGCCCCAAGGTGGCAATACCAGGGTGCTGGTGGGCTGGGGGACCCCAAAGCCCTGCACAGGATACACTGCTCTTCTGAAGCGTTTGCATGAAAAGTTTAAAAACCTCAAAGACACAGTGGAATTGATCTGTGATTAAAGGAGGGATTAAATGCTGAATCTCGGGCAATCAATAGCCCTGCTAATGCCTAGTGCAAGATTTCCTGCTCCAGCCAAACCCCCTTTTCTCTGCTTTGAGACCATTGTCCTTATCAGGGGAAAGATGATCCTTTGAAGACAATGTCTGTGTTCCCCCCACCCATCCCTCAGCACAGTGCCTGGGATTCCTCTGCCAGGCAAATCCCTCAATTCCCTTGCTGCTCCTGTGCTCATCACTCAACCCCCCTATCCCCAAAAAACCAAAACTGTCCCCTCCCCACAGCATGTGCCCCTCTGAGAGTCTGGAGACATCAACCTTTCCAGTCTCTCCAAAAATCCCCACACACCCCTAAAAGCACCAAAGGCATAAATTTACTCTTAGAAATGGGAACCCTCTGGCCTGGGTTCAGCTTTTTTCTGTCTCCCAGGACTGGGCCCAATCTCTGCAGGATGTTTAGAGACAGTGATGTGGGATGTGGCTACCCCCACTATTAATTTTAAATTATCAGAGTCCATAATGACAGCAATTAGTCCCCATTAAGCCAAGGATCTGCATGCTTACATTTCACAGCCACAAATTTTATTTCTTCTCTTGCAATTAAGTATTTTTATTAGCCAGATGGATCACGAAATTATTAGAAGAACTGGGATGTAAACTCTCTAAAAGCACCTTAAGTAATTAATACCGATTTATAAACACTCAGGATTAGAGAACAAATACTTAATTCTTCCCTAATCCCTCAGCCAGCACTGCTTTGTGTTCAACACACAGGAATATAGATTACCCAGCCTGAAGTTAATAGCATTTGAAGGACAGAGCTAATCAGTCATGCATGGCACTGTGATGGGCAGTATGCATCCACCACTGATTTACTGTAACCTGTGGGATTAGGAGAAATTCAAGTGGCTGTCACTTTCCTGTTCATTTCCCCATAGACTCCCAGACACTGAGATTAAAGATAATGAACCTTCAAAGAGGATCAAACTGACTGGTCACCTTATAAACCTATAAACCAGTGCACTACAGTGGGATTAAGGGACAAAACTGCTATCACCTACCCACTGCTCCTGTCGAGATCCAGGAGAACTGATTCCTGCTCCCAGCCCTGCTGATGACGTGGGGCAGGTCACATCTGGAGACTTGTGTCCCTTGTCATCCTCACCCTGTGCTCAGCAGTGAGGCCCCAGGTGCCTCACACAGCACCACCCACTCTGAACCTGTCCTGTTGTTGTGCAAACAATTAATAATTGTTAATTAATAACGCCAACATCTGGTACTGTTCACCTCCATTTCAAGCTGCGTGTCAGCACAAAGTGCACTCCTTTGGGTGTTAAAAGGAAATAAGTGCAATTTTCTGAAAAGCTCCTAGGTGCAACTCATTGAGCCAAAAAATGTTTATCTCCTCTCCTAGATGGTAGTGACATTCTGTTCCTGCCAGTTAGACAACAGCCTTAAAACCAAAATATTTTCAATTAAAAAAAAATAATAATCCAGTGTTGAAGTGAATAAAATGGTGTAACTGAGGAGAAGAAGAGTCTCTAAAAACTGATTTCAGGGGAACACAAAAACTGGGACCCCATAGCACCAGCACCAAGGTCTCCTGCACAGACTTTTCCTTAAGGAATCCACTTTGCCCTCAGGTGAGCTCATATACATCAGGATCACTTGCCACAGCATCTTTCCCAAAATAATCAGATCCTGCACTTATGTAGCACTTCAGCTCTCAAAAAACATCTTGCTGTTTTATGGATTTAACAAGATAAAGTACACATTCTCTTTCCAGGTCACTTGGGCTGCTCAAGGATGAAATGCTGCAGCTGCTGCACTTTAATAGTTCACTACAAGTTTTATAGCAGCAAGAAAACACCATCCTGTGCACTAGAAACTGCATTTTGATACTTGAAATTGGGAGTTAGCCATGCATAAGGGGAAAAAAGCAAACACCAGGTTTGTGCCTGACACTCAGGATTTTTTTTATTCATTGCTGCCCAACTCATGGATGGAAGAGAGAGGGAAGTGGTTTTTTTTTTTTATCCTCCCTGACAGACCTGAATTTGATCTCTGGTATTATTGTGTGTGTGCTTCTATCACAGCTGTGTCCAGCCAACTAATGACCAGCAGTGAGAGCACCCTGAAACAGAGGTGTCCTTTGAAAGGCCACCAGCTCTTCTCCATCCACATCACACAGCTTTATCAGCACAGAAAGCACAAGGAGCAGAGCAGAATCCTGGATTTTGCAGTGTTTTCTCCCCTGCTGGTCTGCCATCAGTGGCAGCTGACAAATCAGCTCCTGGACACGTGCAGGGAGCTCCTGTTTGCTCAGTGGAAGTTGGGTCACTGCTTCCCATGCAAAGCACGTTTCTTCCTCTCCCAGTCCAACTCTCACCACTCCCTGTGCTGTCCCTTCAGATTATTTTAACATTTTTCATGACACTGCATCCCCCCTCGCCCACCTCTGCTGTCTGGAGCAGTCCTCTTCTCTGTCAGCCAGTCAATCCTCCAACTGCTTCCAAACTTCCTTCAAAAAACCTCTCTCCTGTCATTTCTTAGCTCTCCTGGTTTCCTTCCTCCTCTGTGATTTTTATGTGGTCATTCATCTTAATGGAAATGTCCCCCAGAAAGCAGGGTGTGTGCCACCAGTTACCTATTTCACATGTTTTTTAGACATTTGATCCAATGAATAAAGTTGAATATAAAATAAAACTATTTTATTTATGAGCTGCAAGCACTAATTCCCAACGTTTGTTCCAAAAATTCAAAATAAAATAACCCCTCTCCTGCTTTGTGTTGCTGCCATAAATGCTAGTGGATACAACATACAGCCAGTGAGTGAGATTTTGCTCTTGGGTGAAAAGAAAGTTCATTTGGACTGATATTTTAAAACAAGACAGCCTGTTTAACTCCAGGTCTGTTCAGTGGCTCAAGCCACCTCAGAGTATTTAGCAAAAGGAGTCCCCTGTGCAGCCTCAGCAATTTGGGACTGGATGTTGAAGCTGCACTTCTGTATCACAGTGAATAAGTAATAACTTTCTGGAAGATGGAATAAGGGTCTTTAGAGGTCTTTGGAGGTAATTAATTAACAAGAAAACTTTTTATATGCTGCTTCACAGAGCCCCTGGATAAACACCTCAAGGTCTTCTCCAAACCAAGGGGGGTTTAGATTGCTCTGTGTGGGTAGAAATGCAGCAATTTCAGTATTTCAAAAGCCAATATGCCTGGCAGTCCAAATTTGTACTTACATTTAAATTACTGTGCAAGCCACATTGCACAACATACATGGGAACCTAGTGAGAAGAGATTTCCATGTTACTCCTCATTCTCACAGGTAAGAAAGTAAATCCAAGTGAAAGCACTGCACATTAAATACAGGATGAAGACACAGTGCCATTCCTTGCATAAATAAAAATTTCCCTGTAATTAGTAGGGCCCATCAGAGCAGGCAAAGTGGGATGTCCCTGTAGGGCACCACCAGGTTCCCATATCAGCATCCAGCTGCAGCCACCACCAGCCCCTGGAGCCAAAGTCCTGTGTTTGCTGCACAGTTTCATTCTGGCCATGGGCTTGATGAGTGGCATTTGCTGCAGAGCACCTGGTTATGTTCTAATGAGGGATGCCAGGAAAAATGAATTATGGAGAAGTAATGCTGCCTTCTAAAGTGAAAACCTGGAAAGTGTCCAGAGAGATCTGTGCAAATAGTACACTTTAACTACAGGATTTCTGCAATAGTTTTCTATTAACCATCAATCACTAGCTGTAAATCTAGTCTGCCTTCATTAGAATCCAGAAACAGGAACAACTGTAGTGGTCTTCCACACTAAATATATTACACCCTAATGCTGCAATTTACCTTTTCCTATATAATGCTATTTTCCCCTATGCTTAATATAAAGAATACTGCAAAGGCAGCAGTACAGTCCTTTATTTGCAAGGGAATGGAAAGGTGAAAGGTGAACACTACACAAACCATTATTATTTATAGACCACAATGCTGTGCTCCCTGCAGTGGGAAAGCAGAAGACACTGCCTCTTCCCCAGAGAGATTTCACTGTAAGTGAAGCAGAAACAATACTGAACAGTCACAAACAGTGCATGGAAGAACAAATTTTGAGCTGCCCTTATTTCTACAGAATTATGTACAATGATTATGTCGAGACTTATAACCCCTCATACTTTGTGTCTGTGCACAGTGTTTCAAAGCTCACATAGAAAAAGTGCATTTTAAAAGGGCAGTTTTATGCAACTCAGTGGAGTCACCCTGAATTTAACTTGATGCTGTTTTGGAGGTGAAGAAGGCACTAGCAAAGCCTACCACACAATGAAAGACCTCTTTCAAAATCCCCATTTACACAAACAAGGAAGGTATGCAGAAAGATCCAGGAGCATTAGGAGATTACAGGACTAATGCCTTAAAAATCTGCCAATTCAGGCCAGTCTTTAACAGCCATGCACTAACCAGGGCCAGGAGCATCTGTGTAGGAAACCATGCACTTTCCAGCTTCTCCAGTCCTGTGTGTTCATCTACAGAGCAGAAGATGTAATTTAATAACTAATGCTCTAAGACCAGGGTTTGCTTAGGTGTCTTTGGCACTTGGGTGCCAAAATCCCACCCAAGGCTGGAATCTGGGGGATGGCAGTGTGGAACCCTCTGGGTTTGTGGGGCTGCTTCTCCAGGGGCACAGGTCACCTTCAAGAGCAACAGTGAGCAGCTGCACCAAATAGCTGCAAGAGAAGTCTCTTTACAGCACAAACATCTCCTCTGGTTCTGTCTTCAGAGCAGCTTCAAATTATTTACTGCTCTATAAAATGCAAAATAAGCAATCTCCCACAGCTTTGTTGCACAGTCCTGTTGAGATACAGCGTTTTTACCAAGTTTTTTTGGATGTTTTGCTGTGATTTAGGATGTGTTCAAGCCTCAGGTTAAAACCCACTGTAGTAGGTGTTAATATAGTTTCATCAGCAATCAAAGGCACTAAAAAGAGACCTAAACAGAAACCTCATGAGCAATAACCCCAAAGTGGTCCAGGACAAAGGACACAGTACAAGAAGTTTGGATCTCAGGTCCTTACTTACAATGACTTAGCTACCTCCTCCAAAGGCCAAGGCAATTCTGCAAATGCAAAAAGGTAAAAATAACATCCTCCTCTGAGTATCATTGCTGAGCTACTGGACTGTTGCCACTTTCTTCAGGAGCTGAAAGAGAAAAGCAGATTCACTGTCCTTTTCTCTTGTGTTGGTACAGAACACTCACATCCAAAATTACCAGAACACCTCTGGAAAATCTCCAAACCTGAGCAGCTTAAAGAAAAAAATAACTGGCAAACCTTGTGCAACATTCCCCAAAGCTGGCATTCTAAAGGCTGTGTGGGATTGCAAGGCTCTGTTGTCCACAAGATAAATGGGATCAGCATGAGGAGCAAAATAACATCAGCCTGGTGAAGCTCCATCTGCACACTGCTGTATGTGTGCATTTGAGGGATGACCCAGAGAACTTAAATGTCACAAGAAATGCTGCAGCTCTCCCAAGCCACAGCACCTGGGGCAGTCAGAAGCCTCAGAGGCTGCACCCAGAATGGACAATGGTCATGAGCTTTTCAGACAGATATAAGTTTGGTCCATTTACATATTGGGGATTAATCCTCCAATGACAGCTTCAGGTAATGAAGTCATTTACCCCCAGTTTGCTCCCCCCAAATCACTTTTGTTTGTACTTTTGGCACCTGAGGCTGTAGGGTGTCCTTGGATCTGGAAACACTTTTTTGTCTGACCAAAATGTGAAGAGAGCTCACTAACACTCTGTCTAGAGCTCAGAGTTATGCACTGATGCAGTACAGGATCTGAAAAGTGTAAAATCTGAGATCTGAAGGCATCCCAGCCATGCCAGAGGTGCACAGGGCAGAGCTCCCTGCCCCAAGGATGCTCCTGTGCCAGCCCAGCTCTGCTGTGTGATTCAGAGACTGGCACAGCTTCAGCAGCTACAGCAGCAATGAGTCACCACACCAGTTACTCAGAGCTTGCTGTAATGTTTAGGGAAGTGATCACAAGTATTTATACATCCAGTATACAGAAACTGCCACCTCCTCCACGCTGGGCTGAAGCTACAGCTGCTGCTTGCCTCCAGCAGACAAAATAGAGAAAGATTGGAACAGAAGCTGAGGGAGTGACCAAAGAACACAGCCAGGCTCCTGTGTATGCCTGGACCATCCTTGGGTACTGCAAAGGCAGAGGGATTTAAAACAGAAAAAAAAGAAAACCTCAAATTCTCTGCTCATATGTTCAGCTCTGGGTTAACATCTGCAGTCAAAAGATTTCCGTAAGATTTATGAGGAATCCCTTTGTGCATTGCCAAATACATCTAAAACCAGATCTTTAAAAACAAAGAGACTGAAAATAAACATCCAGTGGGCTTTATAACCTCCCCATGTGCTACTGAATTTGAGATAAGGGCAACCCCACCAAAGCAGTGGGATCCCCAAGGTAGGAATCTCACAGTGATGTGAGACAGAGAAAAGAGCAACTGGGTAAAACACACCTCCCAAGACCTGACCCACAATTCATCCCTAGTAAGCACTTTTTGTTTCTATCCTCAGCACTTGTACCATGCCACTGCCTTGCCTTGTTTAACTGAACATGTTCTCTCCCCAGCTATCCCATGTTCATCTTTTCCCAAGCATGAGGATATAAATCAGCACTGAACAAAAACAGAATACCAACCAACCAAAAAATCCCAGAAATGTTGAAGCTGTTGAAGGCTCTGCAGAACCAGCCTTTTATTCTCCTCCTCTTTCCTGTCATTCATGGTCCCACCTGTTGGTTAAACCCCAGCACACCTCCCCTCCAAAGCATGATGTTTCCTCATCTGCATGGATTTCAGTCAGATAAAAATGCCAAACAAATTCATCATTTCTGGTGCTGCCCCTTGCAGAGCAGCTTTCAGCTAGCCAAAGTTTAAATTAACTTTCTGAGAGGGCACAAAAGCCAGACCTCATGTAATTACATACTCATCTCTCCCTTGGGCTCAATATTTATTTATTTTAGGATGTCTAACAGCTCTCTTGGGCTTGCTCTACAGCTCTGCAAAAATGATTGCTTAGTCCCTGAACCCACAAACTGTATTCTGTGTAAATTTTACACCCAGAGCTGTGTCAGGTGAGTAAAAAAGGCAGAGTTTATCAAACTTTCTGAAAGCTTGATTGGCTTCATGGCTCACCTGTCTTCATAAAACCCACTGCAGGCTGGAACAATGGGTAAAATTTCACAATCAGCACTTGAGTAAGAAAGAGAGGGTATATGTAACTACTCAACTTTATTGATTTTTATTTTTATCTTGTTTTCTTTCACAATAATTGGCAAGGGTTATTTGGTTAAAAAAAAATCTTATGAGGTTATTAATAAAAGCCCGCAGCCCAATATACTTTAAATCTTTTTCTTAGCTCTCAAAGGGGACACAATCCACAGTTTGAGATGGAGACAATCTTTCTGGCCTTAAAAATCTATTAGCTCTTATATTGATGCTTCAATTTGCACAGGAGTCATTCCCCTGCAACACCCAAAAATTGACTCTTGAGGGCTTTAGAGCTTCCCCCATCATCAGAAGGACTCTCCAAGCTGTGGCTTTTGTACCAGGAGAGGTCCATGTGCAGAAGCAGATGTTTTCCCACCAAGGTGCTGCCCTGGAGGTCCATTTGAAAAACATTATATTGAATATAGGAATGCATGGAAACACGCAGCTTTTTGTTTGTTTGTTTTAAAAAAATGGTATTTCATAACATGCTGGCCCAGCAGCTGGACTGGGCTCCTCCAAAGGGGATATCCCATTAAGACACATGACAAATTGAGCATTTGTGTTGATAGAAGATCTGCTTTTCTCACGCTCCAGGAAAGTGTGGGGTATTATCTCTTTGTCTGGAGTCTGAGGGTGACTGAACTGAGGATTATGTGAGGCTGACAAGGACCTTTGTCCCCCTCCTTTCTCCACAGGCTGCACATGCAGGTTTTACCAGCATTCCCAACACTTCACTGCACACAGCCACCTTTCCTGGAGGAGCAGAGACACAGGATTTGTTTTCCATGGGGGCAGGGGGTCCCCAGGAGGGCTGGCAGCCAGCCTGTAATGTGTGCCTGCTCCAACAGTGTCAGTGGGGAATAAAACCATTTACCTGCCAGCCTGACCCCCTCCTGTCCTCACACCAGCCATGCCAAGGCAGAGACACAACCAGATCTGCCAGTAAAAATTCATTTTATCCATTCATGGTCTGCACTAAGGACTAGAAAAATAAATTCCACACCCCTTTAACTGTATGATTTTTGTCTGGTTTTTAACACTGTGGTATGTTAGTTTATAGCTCAGGTTTTATCCATCCAGGCTCTTTACTCCACCCCTAACATTTTTGCCCCTCTCCTGGATCACCAGCCTGGGAACAGCTGGATTCAGTCAGCCAACTTTTGCTCTCTGGTGTAGGGTGACATGGCCAGCAAGAACCATGCTGCCAGCCTCAGAAAAATAAGTTTAAAAGCAAGCCTGAAGCTGCAGTGGAGGAGGAGAGGAAGAGAGAGAAGAATCACATTTTTGTCTATATCAAAAATATAGTTTCATTTTGTTCTCAGCCTGACTGAATTAATCACTGTTCCCTGATCATCCTGTGTTGCTCTTAAAATACAGCAAAGAGTGAAACCATATTAATGAAAACCAAGGAAAATAGGAAATGTGATTCTAAATGCTGAGTTCTCAAAGCAACCTCAAGCAAATCATTCCACTTTATAGCAACTTGATTTCCCCAACCACAAAACAGAAGA
The DNA here is from genome assembly GCF_029582105.1 of Oenanthe melanoleuca. NCBI lineage: Eukaryota > Metazoa > Chordata > Aves > Passeriformes > Muscicapidae > Oenanthe > Oenanthe melanoleuca. Next base: position 2,091,833 of record NC_079343.1, on the reverse strand, counting down.
GCAAATGCTGTGCTGTTACTTTATTTGAGTGGCTGTTCTGAAGTCTCTTAGGATATGCTTCACAGATGGAGAAGCTGATGAGGATATATATATATATATATATATATGCATATATGAAACATTCATATGCCCCAGCACACTGAGCTTCCAACATGGCAAAGCAGCAATGGCAATGAGAGAGTGGAAAATCCCATTTAACTCATGATGCTTTCAAAGTCTGACAGCATGAGGTCCTTCCTTCCACAGGTGCAATTGCCTGGGTAAGTGAGGTGGGATCTCATTTTACCAGCTATGAACAGTTCCTCCTTCTTGCTGGTCACTAGCAACACACTTTTCTGTGTTTTAGGACCTGGACAAACAGGAGAAAATAAATACCTTATCAAGGGAAAAGACTGCAGATATTTTTTTTTTTTTTATGACCTGTGGGAACAGAAGTCCCAACAAGTCTCAAAACATTGCACAAATGTCTCCAGATAAAATGGTTAGCTCTGGATGACACCCATCTCCTAAATGCTTAATTGTGAAATTATTTCCCAGAAGAGTTTGCTCATGTTTTGCTAAACCATTAAAAACAGGCAGCCCAGACCCATGTAAAACCCCCAGCAAGGAAATACTTAAAATATGGGAATGTTTTAGGCCAGCCAGAGGATTGGGACTGCTAACAGAAATCAACAAGTTCAGACTGAAAAATGAAAAAGGTGATACTTCAGGACTGTTTTATAATGTAGACATTAAAGAGATGATAACTATTTAAAATACTTGATAAAAGTACTGGAACTAAGCATCTCCTAGAGCAGAGCCCTGACAAATCACCCAGCCACCTACATGCATTTATGGTTGTGGCCATCCAGGGATCACTTAGAGGTAAATTAGCAATGGAAGTCATTACACAAGGAATAATTCCAAGGAACTGGAGTCTCAAAAGCAGAAAGTGAATGAAGAAATTGAAATTGCAGGCAATGGGGCAAAATGACAGCATACCAGACAGGCTATTTCCTCAATGAAAGAAATGTGAATTATAAAAGAGTCAGGCAAGCCAGCATGTGTCAGGAGTGCCCTGAGGAGAATATCCCTGTTTCCCCTTTGGCTGCAGAAGGCCATGTAACATTTCCATTGAAGTGAGAAGGCACATGATGAGGTTCCTTAACAGCCATGAACACACATCCTCTCAGCCTGGATTGCTTCTGCCAGGTGTAATTGCAGTGCCCTGGCCCTGCCAGCACCCACCACACAGAAAGCTGAGCTTCCCTGCAACAAATTCATCTCTGAGAGGGAATGAAATTCAAGGAGACCTGAAATTGAAGAAGAGCACAGAAAGCAGGCTGCTATTTCCTGCTTTGACAAAATGGGACCTGATATTTGAGATGGGCAGGCCCCTTCATCTCATTACTCTGTGACAGGATGAGAGAATTTGTGCAGGAAATCATGTGCTCTGTTCCTCCATCCTGGTGAAGTGCAGAAAAGGTGCCTGAAGCTCCCTACATCACCTTCACTGAACAGCCCTAAGGAGAAAGTCCAAAAAGGATACCTGAAGGCACAGAGCTCTTCAGGCATGCAGAGCATCACAATATTCTCACCCTTGTCCTTCTCTCTGACATCTGCACTGGGCTGCCAAGGCACACAGATGTTTGCAGTGGTGGGTTATCCCCTCTCTTCAGCTCTCCTCCTCTCCCCATGGCTGTCTGGCTCTGCTCCTAACCCATTTTCAGCCTGTGCCCTAGAGCAGGGGAGGTGTGCTGCAGGGCAGGCAGTGCAGGGAGGAAATGCAGGACTATCAGCAGCACTCATGTGGCTCCCAAGACAAGAGAAATTCCCGTGGGTGGCCCCATCCCATATCCCATCCAGGAGAGCAGCAGCTATGCACTGCCAAGTGCTGCAAGCCAGACTGTCCCACACACCACACAGCCCTCTGGGCCCTATCAGATGGGGCTGGAAGGACAGGAACCCAGAGACATGCTGGTTTGGAAAGCCCTGTAAAAACCTGGGATCTGGACATGCAGGAAGCAGCTCCCACTTGTCTTGACTTCTGGCTCCTTTGCAAGAGGCTGGTGTTACACACACAAAGGGAAAGCAGGGGTGGCAGACAAGCCCTGAGAGCTCCACCAGAGGCTGGACCTAGGGCAGGCTGCATTTAGTAAAAGGTGCTGCTGTTAACTCTCAGGCTGGACAAGGCAGAGCTCTCCTCTATGAATCACAGATAAGCCCTCTGATGCACCCAGTGCCAGCTATCCTGGTGCTCAGCTAAATGCAGGGGAGGAGGGAGGAAAACCACTCAGACACACCTCATTTCCCAATCTGTGTGAGTTTATAACCAAAAACTTCCAGAGGCCAAGGGACAAACTTCTCCAATTACCCCTGTGAGGCTGCAGACAAGCAGTTAGATCTGCAAAGAGCATACCCTGATTCAGGCACACCATGGAGTGGACAGATTAAAGCAAGGGACAGCCCTGTCCTCCTGCAGTGCCCAGGAGCCAGGCAGGGAGGAGGCAGCACATGCAAACCATCAGAAAGTGTTATCTCCATCACAGCCTCACAAAGCATCCCCCTCTGGAAAGGGAGATAAAGGGTTCTGTGGGATTTGGTGACTGGAGTGCTTACAGTACTGCAAACAAACACTCCCAGCTCTTGCAGATGTCTGAAGAACTGTCAGGCAGCTGTGCAAAGGGAACAGGAGGAAATTGCCCATAAGAAAATGGTTAATTCAGACCAAAAAAGGCAAGAGCAAAAGAGCTTGGCAGATCTTCTGAGGGCAAAGTTACAAACCCCACTTACTGAAAGGCTGGATCTGGAAAACTCAATCTGATAGAGTTAAAAGACACAATTTTGGCCTGTCAGAGCCCTGAACCAGCCAAGCTCAGCCCAGCTGCTGCTGTTCACAGCTACAGTGGCACCTCTGAGCAGCAAACCAGAGAAACACAGCTTTCCCAGCACATCAGGGACCTCTGAGCACTGCCAAATAAAAATCACATTTATTTGGGAATGGTTGCATATTGGAAATAACTAATTTTTAAAATATAAATTATGACAGTGTTGAAAAAGGCCAAGGTAAGGAATTTTTAAATAACTAGGAGGAGGTGATGGTGGCTTCCTTATTTTGTGTGTCCCACCAGTGCTTTGCACTGCCCTGTCACAGTTGGCTGCAGAAGTGAGAAAAAGTGTTAAGGAGGTATCCAGGTTTTCTCCTTGCAGTTTTAATGGCTTTTAATGGCTTTTGCCAGTGCTGTGCTTGGCCCTCTGGTGCTCCACTCAGATATTTCCACCAGTTCTCATGACCAGGACCTGGCAGAAGTCTGCTAACAAATGGTTGTTTTGCTGAGGTTCACAGAATTCCCCAGTTCTGCTGCTCTCACCTGACTCCCACAGGACCCAGTGCCCTGCCAGGTTTCCTGGGGGGATTGCAGTGAGGAGCCAAAGGCTAGAGCAGGTGGGAGAGCCCCAGGATGTCACTGGTGAGCACAATGAGGGGCTGCCAGCACACCCCTCCCTCCAGGGTGTTATTTGCAAGGTATTATTTGCAAGAAAGCAGCAGCAGCACCACGAGTGCACAAGTGATAATAAAACATCTCTTAGTTTGTTCTGAGTCTTCTGCCTCATGGGCTGTTCAGAGAACCCTAAAGCTGCTCTCATGGAGAGCAACAAAAAGTTTAAGGAGCTATTTTTACAGTTCCAAGATGCACTGCTGAGCACCCAGGTGATGTTTTGCTCTGCTTTTCTCCTTGTTTCTGGCTTCTGCAGCACCTCAGGCACCTGGGGACACATGGAGGTGTCTCATCAGAACTCTGGGCATCAGGAGGAATGAGAGGACTGGAGTCATGACCCAGCTTTCCTTTCCAACTCCAATCTCCACGTGGCAGGCAACTCAATTATCAACAAAGGATCAATTAAATTAGTGTAGAAAACCAAAGATCAGGATAGGCAAGACTGCATGGACAGTGAGTTTCTTGGTATATTAAACTCACCAGGATTGCTCTGCCTTTTTCCACATGAATTTTCCAAAACAATTTTTTGAGCCTCCACAATCATGTTTCTTTACCATCAGCATCCTTTCCTGCTGCCTCAAAACTAAATCTGCCCTATGCACGTGCCTGAAAATAAGAGATAGGCCCTGAGTATCTGTCACTTGAGAGGTGAGCTTAGATTGTTTTTAATAGTTTGTGGTACTCATAACTGGTTTTAAACTGACAGGGTAAAGTGATAAAAGAGTAAGATCTGTGTTTCTGAGCTCACATCAAAGAAGAGCTTTAAAGAACCACTAAAAAGGCTGTCAAAAAGAAAGGAAGGCTTTACCTAGCAGCCTAACAAAACAAGCTTCAAAAAAATGAGAAATAGTGTCCCAAAACAAATGAACCAGAGAGGGAAAATGTTAGTAGAAAAGTAAATATTTAAAAGACCCATAGCTGCTAAGAGAAAGACAAAAAAGCTCGAAAAAAAACCACCTGATCATGAGAGAAATGTTTTTTGCTGCAGAAAGAAAGGCTGGCCATAGGATTTGGAAGTACTTACTGTTCTTTTCTGCACTACTGACTACATTAGAGTCATCAGCCTGAGCTCAGCTCTCCCTTACACTGCACACAGCCTTCACATTGTTCACTCCCTGACACCAGGTTCTCCTACAAGGCTTCTTTAAACTTCCCTTTGTACCCCCAGCTGTTTCACTGCCATCACCAGCCTCCAAGGTTTGGCACTGGGAGACAGGGCAGCAGCCTCCCCATGCCAAGATTAATGGCACTCCACAGAGAAGTGAATTATCCCCAGGACTTTCATCCTCCCAGGGCAGTGTGAGACAGGTACAAACACAGCCCTGGAGGTGTCCTGGGGGTGAGGGGCAGCAGCCAGCAGCTTTTCCTGGGTGCTGCCCTCTGGATCTGTGCTGCACAGAGTGGCAGCAGCTCTCTCAGCTGCTTCTGCTCCGTGCTGAGCAGTCCCAGAGCAGATGGTGCTGGGGCTCACACCTGGAGCAGCCCTCAGCAACCTCAGGAGTGTGTTCTGATTGCACTTCCCCTGAACTGTCTCTGCCATTCCCTAGGCAAGAACTCAGTGGATGAGCAGCTCCTCAGGCTCAAAGGGAGCCCATCATCCAATTCCAGTAAGCACTGCTCAGCAGGGATGCAAAAACAGGTTTTGGCAGCACCCACTGCTGTTGCCAGCCAGCATCCTCCAGGTGCTCAAGTCACTCCAGGCAGCTCAATTTCCCCTCTCAAGCTGCACCACTACAGCTATCTGATATTGTCCCCTTTCTCCAGGCAGCCCTTACAGAAAAAGGAGATGCAATCACTTCCCCAAATCTTGAATTGTCTTTTGAATGCAACTCCTCCTTAGAATTAGGCTTATTAATAAAAGCCCTTTATGGATTCATCCAAGTGAAGAGCAGCTGTGCAAGTTCAAGGGCTTTGCTACTTCAAAAGGGAGATATATATATATTTTATACAGTGGGAGATGAACTTACAGATGGCATTTGTGGGCAGACCTTGTCCAGCAGGTTTAAAAAGAGATTAGCTAACATTCATGGACAAGAGGTCTGTGAAGGACTGGGCAGAGATGTACCCCTGGTATCCTCTCTGGAGAAGCTGTGGGTGTTTGGGAGAATGAACTGACATGCACTGCAGAGGAAACCTAGCCCAGAGTTGTGATCCCCTTGCTCAAGTTTCTTTGCACACACCAAAATCTGAATCCTTGCCTCAGCCCAGCAGTGAGCCCAGGGATTGCAGGAACACCAGCACCTCCACATGCAGTGGGAGAGGGAGACAAATCACCCAACACATGTCAGATTTCATGCCAACCTGATGTGTTGCATGTGTGATGGCTGCAGAAACCAACCTGGGTAATTACAGCATCTGCACCCATTGCTGCCATTTGGATGTGCATTCACAGAAACTGCACATTAGTTAGGCATGCCATTGCACAGACATATTAACCAGCTAATTAATGAAAAGACCTTCTCTGCTTAGGAGGAGCCCATCAGCCACTAATCACAAGAATACATTTTCTCCATCTGTTAGATGACTTGCTGCCTCCCCAGGGTCGCAGGGAAGATGCAGCTGGCCTGCAGCCTCCAGAGAGCTGTGCTGGGGTGCTGAGCATTCTGTCTAAGTGACTTCCTTTGAGCAGCAAGGCTCCAGGACCATGGCTGCTTCTGGAAACTTGGCCATGGCACCCCCACAGTGCTTCTGGATCACCTCAGGTGACCTCTGGATTAGACACCCAGCATCCCTCCAGCCCTCCCAGAGCTCATTTGCCAAGCACAGGGGCTCACTGCATGGCCCTAACAGGGCAGCCCAAGTGCACATCCCTCCTGCCAAGCTGGGCCCTCTTCTGGCCCCTGTTTCTACAGCAAACTCCCAAAGCAACAGCAGATTATAAATACACGGGGGATGGCTGTGCCCCAGTGCTTCCCTGACATATGGTTCTGTCTTCAGTCAGAAACTCTGCATTTAAATTTAGGGATGGAGCAGGAGGTTAGGTTTCAAAGTTCCAAGATAAATCCCCTGGGAGGAAGCAATGAGGCCAGATTTCTGTCCTGTGGTACAGCCTTAGAGCAGGTGGGAGCAGGGAGTCTGCTCCAGGGAGCCTGAGAGGCTGTGCCCAGCTCCTCAGCTCTTGGAAGGCTGGGGGAGCTCCAGCCCCTGAACCAGCTGCTGCTACTCCAGCCCTGATGGTCACAGCTCCTGCTGAACACCCAGATCTGGGTAGAACAATATGGCTCCAGCTACTGCCTTGTAATAACTCCTTCGGTGTATCAGTGCCTCCATCAGCTCCCCATCCCTTTCCAAACAAGTGTTTGTGTGAAGGGTAACAAGCTACAGGCCCAACAGCTTTGGCCATTTTTCACTTGTGATGAAAAAGGAAGAAGTAAGTTTCAAATCATTGTGAAATATTTGTGAAACAAGCCAACCTCCTCCTTCCTGCACACACGAACTGCAGTGCTGAAGAAATTACTACAATCCAATAAAGCATAAAATGCTTCCATCATTTGACAATATAAATGCTTACCCTACTTATAGACAACTCCACAGTGGATTTAACTTTGGTTTTCCTAAAGCTAGAGGAAATTTTCTATCTTTATAAATTTTTAAAAAAGAAAAAAAATAATTTCCATTGCTCCCAGATGTGGGAGACAGGTTGCAGCTGAGGGTGCTCAGAAAGAGGGACCTGTGCAAATACTGCCCTTGGAGCATCCCAGTTGTTGCCAGGCTCTCTGATCACTTCACACTTGTCAGAAACCTGCTATCTCCTGCCCAGCCCTCTCAGTCTGCAGCTCCAGAGGTGTCCTAAGCCCTGCAAAAACACCAAAACACCAGGGTGTAGCTGCTGCCTGTGCTCCTCTGAGCTGCTGCAAAGCAGCCAGGGCAGGACCAAGGGCAGAAGCAGGAATCACATCACACAGGCTCTTGGATCATTTCTAGATGATCCTGCTGGACCACACCACCATCACTGCACATGTTCAACACACAGGCACTTTTCTCACACCCTTCTCCAAGCACAGACTTTCTGCTGCTCTGCAAAGCACCAAATTATGTGCTTAATTAATCATGAATCCATTATTTGGTCCAGTGCCTTCTGAACTAAAAATGCCTCCAAACAAGCTGCATTTAAACATGGTCTGGGCAATGCTGCCTTGCCCCTCTCCTCTGCAGGAGGCACAGAGCCAGGACAAGGCTTTTGGGAGACCCTGCACCCTTGAGTGCTCCCTGGGCAGAGTTATCCTCTCCTTGTGCCCTCTGACCACCCCAGCCAGGCTGAATCCAAATGCCACCCAAACAAAACCTGCCATCCCAGATCCCTCAGTCATCTGAGAAGCAGCAAACATGCTGAGTTAAGTGCAAGGCAAGCAGTATTTTTATTTGGTTAATTAGAATTGCTCATCACATGAAAACAAAGGAGTGATTTACTGCAGAACTGGTACAGGTAGTTGTTGCATAAGTACATTCCTGCATATTTGGCTGCATTAGGAGCATTTTTTAATTAACAGTTTCTCCTTGGCTAAAGCAAGCCATAGAAAAATAAAGAGAAGTTTCACACAAAGATACTGCCGAATCCCTCAACTGCCAGCTACTTTTTTTTCTGCAGGGAGGATTTTAAATTAAAAGCAGATTGCCTTCATTAGTGTTACCAGAAGCCATGTAGCTGCCAAAGCTGACAGAAACACAACTGTGATTTGCAGATTTGGCAAGTGCCATTTTCTCTTTCTGCAAATGTGGGCAATGTCATTTGTGTTAAAGGGCTTTTGTGGGGGACATTGCAAAAAAACAGCTCCTTCCCCAGGAGAGGGAAAATATCTCCAGACCAGCAATTTAGTAATCTGGGGCTCTCAAGCTTTCTCTCCTTGTTAACTTTGCAAGAAAGTTCATTGCATTAAATTTGTGCTGAAAACGGTCAGACAGTGTGAATGTTACAAACTGCCTTCTCCTGATGACTGAGCAGAATACAGTAGCAAGCCCAAAATAAACGTTTCAACAGTGATCTCTGACATAGAGCCACACTCAAGCTTTCCATGACATGTTGCCAAACCCTCAGTCTCACCAAAATCCCCATTTTCTTTACTCCATTTTAGCTGAAAAGGGTGATGATGGGAAAGTTGTATTTCCACCGAGGGCAGGATTCATGCTGTGCTCCAGAGACCCAACCTTGGTGATTTAGGGGAAACTCTGGGTAGCATTTTCACTCTGCTGTGAATAGCTGCAGAGCAGAGGGGGGATGCATGAAGGGACTCTACATGCCCTGCTCCCCTCCCTGTGTGTCAGTCTCCCCCAAATTCTGCTGTCCAGGCTCAGCAAGAAAACTTAAGATGGATAACAGAGGTGATAAAACCCACGCAGGTGATCTCAGTTTGTGTTAGATGTGACAGCAGTCACTGGTTTTGGGGCTGAGCTGAGCTGCTGATGTGAAAACAATGGAAATTACAAGATGGAGAAGCAAGAGAAGTGGGTGATATCCTAAAGAACCCAGATGCTCAGCAACCTAGAGACCACAGACCCCCGAGTGAGTGAAGGATTTATTCCCCCAGCTGTAGCCAAAATGGGAAGGTCTGAACACACTGCTAAACTCTGCAGGGAGCAGTCCAACACTGCATTACCACAGGCACAAATGTAAAGTCTGTCTGCAGTAATTAGGATTGTGCTACATGTGATTTATTAGGCACTGTCTTATAATCAAGACTAAAATAGCTGCCTACATTGCAGTTACCAATTTCTTAACTGACTAAAAATAAAGTGACAAATGCAATGCAGTGCCAGACATGGAACCTACCAAAATAATGTCAATGGAGCCAGACACAGTGTGTGTGCCTGCTGCTAACCTTCAATCCAACCTGGAGCTGAACACCCAGCGACTCTGCAATTTTGGTTTGTATCCTCAAAAGAACCAGAGAAGCCAGTTCTGTCTCTGCAGCCCAACTCTGTTTCACCACAGACTTCATTATCCATTGAGCTGAACACTAAGTAATGAGTTAACAATAATTAAACTGAAAAGAGACACAGATTAGAGGAATTTATTATTCCCTGATCTGCAAAGCAAATTGTTTGGATACCTGCAATCAATGAGTAATGATGAAACAGAATAAAACCCCAACAAACCAAAGAGCCAACAACAGGCTCATAAAAATCTGTTCAGTAAGGCCCATGTATCTTCCTTAGCTGAACAACACAGCATTTTAATCAACAAATCCCCCTGTCTTTATGAGATCAGAGGCAGAATGTGGCCCAAAATTATCCAGTTACTGTTTATTATTCATGTATCACAGGAATGATGAAGATTTATGGTCCCATTGTGCTAAGTACTATATGGTGAAATTCAGGGAAATAGTGAGAATCAGTACTCCAAGACGTTATAATTCAAAGACAAATTACAAAAACAAGGTACTGTAATTTAAAGACAGTAATGAACAGATGGGGATTGGAGATTCAGACAGATAAAGCAACTTGCCCAAGGTCATGCCAGACACATGTGCCAGAGCAGAAAATTTAACTGATCTCTGGAGTCCCAGCACAGGATTTTACTCATGTAGGAAAATGCTGTTGCTCCTCTTTGATTTCACTAGATGTCATATTTCATAAGCTAATAAATAAGTCCAAAAATTGCTAATGTTGCATGGCAGTACTGGAAGGATTTTCTTTCATCCCTTCTTCTTCAGAAGGCCATCATTAACAAAAGTCCTGTCCACACCTACACCTGATCTGGCACAATTACAGCATTTGCACAGAATCACAGAAAAACTGAAGCCTTCAGCCATCTAGTCCAACCCCTCATTCAAAGCAGAAAAAACCAGAGCAGCTGCTCCAGGGCCTGGTCCATCAACCTCTGAGCATCTTCAAGGATGGAGATGAAAACCACAGCACCTCTCTGCACTCCTGTGTTCAGCCACTCAGGTTGAAAATGTCTTTCCATGTATGAAATGAGAATTTCCCCAGCTCCAGCTTGTGCCCACCACCTCCTGCCACACACCAAGTCCAGCCCCATCATGCAGCCCCAAACCACCAAACATCACACTGTAAGGCACTTCACACCATTTTTTAAAATAAAGGGTGCAAATACCTAATTTTCTTCTATCAGTTACTGTATTTTTATGCATTCTACACTACACAAACCCTGCAGCCTCCAGTTTACAGCACAACACAGGAACATTGTTTTTGCACACCAAACTTTGCAGTTCCAGGGGTCTCAGCATAGGCAGGCACACCACTGCTCCCATAAAGGAGCCTGGAAAGGGACACTGCACAAGTCTTTTTCTGTAGCTGGCAAAAAGGATAGCCAGGTCAGCCTGAGTGATGTAAAGTGCTCAAAATACACCAGTGACAGCAGGATACCGTGCTGTTGGACACACATACATCAGCAGATACATTTAGGAATTTCAGTCCTAAAACCTGTCACACAGTGTTTTGCTAACAGTGAGAAATATTTAATTTACAACTGTGACAGGAGATCTCTTCAGTGCAACACAAACAGTAGCAGCAGTGTTACTAATTAAACCAAAACCCAACTCCCAGACAGCTGAACCAGGACAGTGGGAGAAGTGATACTGCATTTCAACACAGTGGCTTTCTGTCCTGGTTTACAAGTAAAATGTGCCACTTGTCAAAAGGTGTTTGCTCCCTGTTTATTTTAAGAATAAAGTCACAGCTTAAGCTTTACTTATTTATATTTGCTGGCACCTGTGAAGACTTACTAATAAAAATTTCATTTTAATTATTTCTTCAGAAGTGCTATCAACATTTGGTAAGGTTTTCCCTGAATGTCCTGCCCTAAGGAGCAGCACAATCATTCCACTTGGCCATCCTGATACAACAGGCTTGGCACAGAGACACTTGGGGCTTTAGTGATCCCACAGCTGAGCAGTGCAGGACACGTGGACATGGCAAAACAAGCTGTCCCCGTGCTGCTGTACAGATGGGACAAACCAGCTGGGTGTCAGAGGCAAGCTCTGCGTGCCAATGGCACTTTATACCCACTGTGAAGCAGAGCAGTGGAGTCCCAGCCTTGGGATGAGCCATTCCTCCATGTATGGATGCACTCACAGCCACCCCAAGCAAAGGTATGAGCTACATCCACATACAGGGCTCAATTGCCCCAGAGAGGACCTTGCCTGCATCAGAGGTGTGTTTGTGGGCACAGGGAACAGCCAGGCAGCACTCACCCCTCACCAGCCCAGCAGGCAGCCACCACCACCTGCAAAGGTTTGTGTTTTGGGCACAGAGCAGACCTGCCACTAATCACAGACCTGTTTGGTTGGAAAGGACCTCTAAGATCACAGAGCCCAGTGTTAGCCCAGCAGTGCCAAGCCCACCACTTGCAAAAGGCAAGCTGGAACACTTCTCTGACCTCCCCAGGCTCTTCCCAAGGTCTCCTCCACACCAATCCCCCAACACACAACAGCTGGGACCCTGCTGCAGCCACTGATGGATGGGGCACAGGCAGGGGCAGCCTGCAGCTGAGCCCTGCGATTTCTACCCACAGGCTCCCACTATTGTGCAGCCCTTCCTCAAATTCACAGCAGATGAGTCCCTTAGCTGTGCTTTGGCCTTGAGAACCTCTCAAATAAAAATACCAGCTTCCTCCTCCTCCCTCATCATCCCTGAGACCTCCCACAAATGCAAGGGGAGAGAGAGAGAGAAGGGGGTTCTTTGGTATCCTGTCACAAAGCCAAACAGATGTTTGTAAAAATCTGAACTGGTTCTACAACTGTTTTAAACCCTGGCAGCTGTGCACAGCGAGCAACTGCACTGGGGGAGAAGAGAGAGCACTGCCCTGACAGCCAGGGACTGGAGTTTAATAAACCAAACCTCCCGTGAGTTCCTCCAGCTCTCTCCTCCCAGTTTAGCGTTTATGGCAGAGGAAACTGCTGAAACAAGGAAAGTGAAGCAGCTTTTCCAGCTCCATGGTGAAAATCCGCATGCAGATGGGGACTGGGAGCAGCCCTCCCTCGTGCCAGACCCAGACAGTAATTACAGCACCCAGTGTGCAGCACGCAGCTTATCTGGGGAGGAACAGACACTCTGGGACAGCAGCCCTCACACAAAAGTCTGCTGTGCTTGGCACTGGCTTCAGGATCAATTACACAATGAAATCACTGCAAACTTCAGTGCAGCAACATGGACTGCGAGCAGAACAGACTGAAGCAGCCTCTTTAGATCTGTGTTTTTTAAAAATTGTAAAATTAATAGTAATTTCTGGAAGTGCTTTTACTATGTTTTTATTTATGAAAGAGAATTACAGCTATGGATTTCTAAAATACTCATATTTTAGAAATATGCCCGTCCAACTGAATTATACAGGATAGTTTTACAATCCTATAAAATACTAATTTTTTGCAAGCCAAAACTATTTGTCATAGAGTATTTGCATTTTAGTAATAGAAAAGATTGACTGTCTACATAAGCATTACCATGTTCCACCCCAAAACCACAGCAAAACTTCTGTTGTTGTTTTCTTCTCTTTTTTATACTTCAGAAGAATGCATGGCAATTGAAAAACTGGTTTTACTCAAGTTGCTAGCACAGGAGTCTGTAACAGCTGGGTAATTCTGTATTTCTGATTCATGCTGCACTATACAGAAAGGCAGAGAAAATCAAATTAGTTTTATAATTTCTATATAGGCAACACAGTTGTGTTGAGTGTAGTTTTTTCACAACTCAGAAACGAGAGCATTGTGAAAAACTGTCACAGTGCTCTGCTTATTTGAACTTTAAGAAAGAAAAGTTTTCCTCTGTATCTGGATAATTCCAAGTGAAACAGGAACACATTGCTGGGCAGAAGTGACTGACCAAGCCCTGTCACGTTCTGACAAGCATTTTAAGTGTCTGCAGTTTAAAGCTTCATCATTTTTTGCAGAACAATCTGGCAACGGAGGTAACCCGATTCCCTGGGAATCAAATGTTACTTAAAGACAGGTTTCACCTGTCAGGGATAAAACATTCTGAGCAGCAAAGTGTCAGGGTACACAGACATCAGAGGAGAGGGGTCTGTCCTTCACAGCTAGCAGAGAGTGGAGGAAATTTCCTGCTCTCACTGAGTTTTGAATTTTATCTATTTTTTGTAACTTTGAGGGGAGTTATTCTAATGCAATGGCAGCTACAGCAGTGTGGCACAAGCAAACTACAAAACATGGTGGAATAACCTTCAAGCAACTGCTGTGAGGGTTCCTGCAAGCTTTGGGATCTGCCTTCCCTGGGTCTGTCCCCATCAGGATGGGGCAGAGTTACCCACAGAGTCATCAGTAAGACACAGGCAGCAAAACAAGTGCCATTTTTTCCCCAGGTAAATTTAAAGATGAAGAGATTGTTATGGACCTCCACCATCCCTTCACAAGCTGTCCACTCGACCTCTCCTTCCTTCTCACATCTGGGAGTCAGTACTTGAAGGAAAATTGAAAAAAAAAAAGGCCCAATACTAACCTAACTTACAGAGGTAGAAAGGAGTGATTTAGGATTTTCAGAAAGACTCAATCTCTGCAGCAAGTTCAGAGGGGGAGATGAAAGCTGAGGAGAGCACTTGATGGCGACTTTCCTGTCCCAACCAGAGGCAGCACGTCCAGCCCCTTTCTCTGAATTAACACTCAGTGAGCAGAAGCTCCTGCAGAGGATGAGAAGGTGACTCCAGGACACTGCAGGGACATGGGAGGCCCTCTGCCTGTGCCCAGGGCAGGATCTGGATGTGCTTCCATCAGGGACACCTGGACAGGACAGGACACTGCTGAAGGCAGCTCTCTGCAGGGGCTTTGGCCACAGCTTCCCTGAGCAGAGCAACACGAGCACTCAGCACCCTGGGGAAGCAGCACTCCTGTCTGCAGCAGCACCTGCCCTGTCACACAAGTCAGGCAGAGCCAGCTGAGCCAGCTGTGTGCTGTTTTGACACTATCCCCTCCCTGGGGCTACCTGCCTGCCTGCTGCATGTACACAGCAGCATCCCATGGGGCAAAGAAAGAAACCCAATATACAGAAACATGTAGCATTCAGCAGGGACCTGAGCAGCAAACAGAAATTAAAGCTGTGCTCCCCAAGGAAGCCTGTGGATTTCCACAGGATTGAGATGTCTATTTCCCTGCTCTTCCCCTGCAATTCTCAGTTGAATGCTGGAAGCAAATACAAAATTTCTCCTTGTGCCAGTGACACCTGTCAGTCACTCTCCCAACCACCCTGCTCCTCACATCCACAAGGCAAGCAGGAGGAACACACGAGCTGCTGCCACAGGACCAGAACTGGCCCCAGCCACACAGTGCTGGGACTGCTGCAGACACAGGGTCAGGATATTGCTCAGACCAACAGCTCTCTGAGGCTGGAGCCATCCTTTCATCCTGCCATACTGTGCCTAGTGCAATTTGATGCTGCAATAAAAATAGATGATCCTCAACCCCCCTCCCCAGCCCATGGACACTGGGGGGTCAGGCACAGAGCCCGTGCTCAGCTGCTGCTCGTGGGCAGGTGCTCCAGGGTCTCTGTTTCTCTGTTCTCAGTTATCATTGTTGTGACCTACAAGGAAAAACCTCTGGCTTTAAATACACATTTTTGATAACGAAGTTACCAGCTCCTGCCTTTGGCTAACTCAAAGCACACTTAATTATTGAAGCCACCCAGAGGAATATATCTATCTGGTCCTCTCCACATGAGACAATTGTACTGAAAGCAATAGAACATTAAACCAACTGTTCTATAATCGCTGCCAAAAACCACACATCTCCCATCAAGCCCATCCAGAGAACCCAGACACTGACTGACACGTGTTCTTAAATAAATCAGGGCACTTGCAGGGCAGGAACAGGAAAAGGGGAGATGAGGTGAGCTCTGCAGTTTCACACGGTGGTGTTGGTGGGTGTCTCCAGCTATACACCCATGCAGATTTTCTGGAAAAAGAAATAGCAAGCTTTTGCTCCGCAGCTGATAAGGATAATTACGCGGTGGAGAGCTTAGTCATCCATCTCCCAGCGACAGGAGAGCAGCTTCTCCTGAAAATCCCGCAGCTCACGGGGCTCTCGGTGGCGGCAGGAGGGTCCCCGGGCCGGGAATGCCGCTAGAGGGCAGCGCCCGGTGCCTGGATCCGGCCGGGAGCGCTCCGTGCGCCGGGCGCGCACCGCCGGGAGCGCACCGCTCACAGCGCCGGGAGCGCACACAGCGCTAACAAACACCGCTCACAGCGCTAACAAACACCGCTCACACCGCTCACAGCCCCCCAGCTCCCACCACAACACCTGCCAGCCGGAGCCACAGGCACAATCCCCTGCGTTCTGCCTCGCCAGAAACAGCGCCCCAAGCCCAGCACGCCACAAAGGCCGTTCTGACCTAACCCCGAACCAATTCCGCTTGTTCACGGGGTGCTGTTGCATCTGGGAATCCTCCGTGGAGATGAGCTCGAGGAATCCCTCCCTGTATTCCCTTTCCCCAGGAAATACAACCAACCCAAATGGAACCACCACCTCGAAAAGTGCTGGATCAGCAGAGTTCCCCTTTTAGTCATTGGTGACAGATCTTTCCTTGGGAATGGAGGAGCCCCAGATTTTGTGTTTCAAGCCACAGATGTAGGCTTGTCCCACTTTGGAAGTGCCAGCAGCTGAAATACCCTCCAAGATGGGTTCCATTACCCCCTTCCAAGAGCCTGATCAAGTCCCAGCTGGTTGCCAGACCTGTTCTCTACTTAGATAACATTTCTGTAAAGGGCTCCAACACATGCAGTTGACAGTGTTTTAATCATAAAACCTAATTACACAGCCTAAAAGGACTAAAGGTTTAAAAAATTGTTCTGATTCCTTTCAGCTGAGGAGCCAGGGAAGGATCTGCATGAGATTTGTGACCAGACAGGCAGCCAGGCAAAATCCAGCTGGCTTTTTTCTGAACCATCCTCTTCTCTGGCTGCCCTGCACCCACTGTCCATGTCAACAAGATCAACCTAACAGCAAGCCATGTCAAGGAAGGATTAGTCTCAGGAATAAACAAACCAAAGCAGAAGTCCAACACAAACAGAAAACAAGGGCCAAGCTCATTCACATCAAATCACAACCCTCAGGTTTCTCCAGCCCCTGAGGGAACTACCTCTGCTCAAGACACTGGGGAGCAGCCACCCATCCACCCAACATCAAGACACTCCCACAAGTCAGAGAAAGCTGGATATCCCCCCCACAGGGCCATATTTTGTGGTGAAGGCTCACTCTCTGCTATCCCAAGCACACTGTGAGCCTAAGCCAAGCAGCCCCTAAGCCAGGCACTAAGAAGCACCCCCAGAGCAGGGTGTGTCTCCCCTTCAGTCCCCAGAGCAGGGCACCTGCAGTGGGGTGTGGAGTCTGGGCAGCAGGAAGGTGAGACAGTAACAACAGTGCTGCCTCCAGAAGAATCAAGAGGGAACAGAAAAACTGGAAGTTCTCAAACTGGTTTCCCATATTTTGTAGCAATCAGAGAAAGTGGGTGTGGGTCATCCAAAAGGAGAGTGGGAACACTCTCCAGCATGCAGGAAAGCTGTGATCAAGTCAGTAGAACTTCTCATGGGAGCAAGTGGTGTAGCTTTCCCAAACTCAAGGAGTAGGGGGCTTTTCCCCCAGCATTAGAAACTTTCTTGTAGGCAGATCTTCACCTGAGACTCTGGGTGCACAGTGTCAGGACTGCTAACACGAGCAGACACTGCTTTCATGCTTGGGAATTTTGCCATTGACTTCAAAGCACTGAGATATAACACCTTGTGTATTCCCTAAACACACTTAATAACAGCACCTGACACATTTAAAGTGCTTAGACATGTTAAAGGCATTGTACAACATTAGCAAAAAACCAGGAAACCCTGTCTAGGTGGTTCATGAGAAATCTGGTATGCCAAGAGTCTATCCCTGCATCAGATGCTTATCTATTAGCCAGCTAATAACTGTGACTGCTCCTCCAGCTCATCTGCAGGGCCACAAGCAGGGACTACCTTCTGGTGAGCTGTGGAGACACCAGATTATTCATGATCCTCTTCAATCACAACTAAGAATTCAGATTAGAAGGTGTAAAGCATGCAGTAAGTGCTCTAAACCCAACACAAACACAGCCAAGCTCAGTCTGAGTCAGAGCCTGCATGCTGGGAGCTGGCTGAACTCCTTCTGCAGGGCAGCTCTGGGGTGCAGGCACTGTGTGGCTTGGCTGTGACACCAACACACACCAAGCAGTGCCTGCAGCCAGGTGGAGCAGACAGGAGCACGGCAGCACCACTCTGGGGACAAGGCCATGGGGCTAAGGAATTAATGTCACCCTTTGCTTCAGGGCAAGCAATAGAGAGAAGGAACAGCAAAGTCTCCTTGGGGAGGGACAAAGGGAAGGGCTTTTGTCTCCAGACAGCTCAGAAATAAAATTAAAACATGGTTCATGGGGTAGCTCTTAAAACATGGAGAAGACCACCATCAGGAAACCTGAGCACAGATCCAACTGGAGACAACACTGAACCAACTTCAGCAACATCCCTTAACTTAGCCAAAAGCTGCCTAATCACAGACTCACCAAAGTTGGAAGAAACCTTCAATATCATTTAGTCCAGTCATCACCCCAGCACCACCATAGCCCCTTATCCACAACTCCAAGCAACTCCACCACCTCATCCTAATGCATGGCTACTCTTGCACTGAACATTTTTTTCTGCTATCTAATCTGAACTTGCCCTGGCACAACCTAAGACCATTTCCTCTCCTTTCACCAGGGATGTGGCAGCAGACACCTACCCCTCCCCAGCTGTGTGGATGCACTCACAGGTGGCACTGGTGCAACCTGACAAGGCTCCATGCAGGTGACAGCCCCCATGGTCAGCAAGCTGAATGCTGCCACTGAAGCAACAAGCAAATGTGGAATTGTGAACTGTATGATCCTGTACTTGGTACCTGTGGGGACACTGCAAGGAGGGTCTTGAGACTCCTCTTCTTGGAGACAGAATTGGCACAAACCTGCACAGCTGCTAAACAGCATCGAGGATACACAGCACTGTGCTTTATCAGGCCATTTCTAAGGTTATATCTATGCTCACTGATGTTTTAACTGCACTGGGCAAGTAATACAGCGACACAAAAATGCATTCCTGAACATGCATCAGTCAGGAGGTAATTACCAAAGAAAATCATCAAGTCTGGTAGCTGTTTTAAACACCAGGCTAATGGTAGCAGCAGCAGGTTTATGTCTGGGACCTTCTTCCTCCAAGCACTTCTTCATACTACTTTCCATGTGGTATTCTTCAAGTTTTAATGGCATTTATCTACAGAGTTCCCCTGTCTACAGTAACAGCCAGAGATGTCCAGTTTGATATCACAATTTTAATTTTTTAATTGACTGTGGTGTGAGACCTCCAGTGTGTATGCTCATATCAACACACAGCAGGAAACAAAACTCCTGGATCCTGGAAATCTGTGTCCTGACACTTCTGGAGCCTCAACAATTTGCAGGTAGGAGATGTTTTACTGTGCTAACCTGCAATATATGATACTTGTAGCCACAGTTGGACTGCCCAGTGGTACTACCCCTGTGCACAAGGCTCAGCCACCTCCAGCAGTGTTTGTAAACATTCAGCCTTCCAAGAACTTCCCACTCGACACACCACAGCTAATGTATTCACATCTGCAATAATTAGATGCAAATTTATTAAAAGCCACTTTCTTGCTCAACTGAAGTACTATTCTATTAATAGTGATGTTCAAATGATTCTGAAACTCCCCACTGTTTAACTTCGAGCACTGCTCGTTTTACTTTGGAAATTTACTCTCAGTTGTAACTTGACAAAGAAGGCATTAATTTATTCACATTTACGAGGCATGTAGATGGTCCAGCCTCCTCTATTCATAGGTCGGACAACAAATTGGTTTCTCTGAAAAATTACCTGATGAAATATTCAGCATAAGGCATTGTGTAGCTTAGATGTGCACTACAAACTGCAGTTTTGCTGGGGTGTCCCTGTAGATTGGCTCTGGCACGTACGCCTGCATGTTTTATGCTTTGTCTGAAGGAGGAAGCTCCCACAAGTGAGGAGAAGGCTCTTGGATACGGGTCACAAGTTGGTGTATCAAAACTTTGATGAGAATTCTAAAAAACCCTACAATGCATCAGCACATTTTCCCCAAGCCTTCAGAGGAAAAAAAAAACCAAAACCAAACCAAACACAAACCAGACCCTGAATATTCTTTGCTATTTCAGTTGTTTCCAAAGAGGAAGAAATCGACCAGGATTTATCCAAAGCCAGGATGAAGGCAAGAGGACACACTCTAATGTAGGTTACACAGGCTTCCTCTGCACTTCACGTTTGACACGGTCATTTTACTCGTGCTTCATTTTTAGTAAGTGGCAAATACCATTTACACGTTTGCTTCCCATCCAGAAGAACATTTAAATAAATCAAATCCCCTCTCACAACCTTGTGGACATCGAAACCCTTTACACTCCGATCATTCTGATATCTGAATCAGAACCCCGAAACCCGTTTCAGCCGTACTCAGAACAGAAGCAGCGAGACAATGAGAAAAAAGAAAGAACCAGCGCCGAGCACTCGGTGCGACCAGCCCCCTCTCGGAGCTCCGTCCGCACTGCTGGAAGGGGCAGACCCTTCCCGGCTCGGGGGAACCTCCCGCTCCGGCTTCTGCCGCCCACGAGCCGGGACAAACTCCAGCGTGGGGCGGCCGGGACTCACCGGAGATCTCGGCCTGGGGCACGCCGCTGAGGCTGAAGCCCTTGGCTCCATACAGCTGCCGGACCTCGGCGCAGCTCCTCGCCTTGCTGTCACCGCGAGCCGGGGCGGAGGCGACACACAGCAGCCAAAATCCCCACGGGAAGACGCGCATCCTCGTCCGCTGGCCCCGCCACCTGCCGTGCGAAGGGCAAAGCCAAGGTCCCGGGGCGCGGCAGCCCCGGCGGGACGGGCGGGGAAAGGGCGAGCCCCGGCGCCCGCGGCGAGCGGGAGAGGCTGCGCGGAGTTCGGCCGAGCGGGGCGGAGACCCGAGTTCGGCCGCGCCGCCTCAGAGCCCCGGAGCGAGAGCGCGCTGAGGGCTTTTGTTCTTAGCGCGGCCGCATCCCCGGGCAGTCCCGCCGCGATGCTGCCGGCTGCGGCGCCGCCGGGCCGGGCGGAGCGGCGGGGCGGGGCGGGGGCGGGCTGAGGGCTGCTCCGCGGCGGGGCGGCCCGCCTGCGCTGGGCTGGGCTGGGCTGGGCCGGGCTGGGCTGCGCCGGCACCGCTCCACCTGCGCGCCGAGCGGCGGCGGGCGGCTCCGGGCGGGCAGGGCTTTCCCCGCCGGACGTGGCATCACGCGGCCCGCGCCAATCCCGCGCGGAGCGCAGCCCCCGCCACGCCCCGCGCCCCCGCCGCGGGCTGCGCAGCGCCGGAGCCGCCGGAGCATCCCCGAGCGCAGCCCTGGCCGGGCAGGGCATACAGCTCCGGAGCCGCCGGAGCATCCCCGGGCTCAGCCCCGGAGCCGCCGGAGCATCCCCGCGCTCAGCCCTGGCCGGGCAGGGCATACAGCCCCGGAGCCGCCGGAGCATCCCCGCGCTCAGCCCTGGCCGGGCAGGGCATACAGCCCCGGAGCCGCCGGAGCATCCCCGGGCTCAGCCCTGGCCGGGCAGGGCATACAGCCCCGGAGCCGCCGGAGCATCCCCGCGCTCAGCCCCGGAGCCGCCGGAGCATCCCCGAGCGCAGCTCCGGAGCCGCCGGAGCATCCCCGGGCTCAGCCCCGGAGCCGCTGGAGCATCCCCGAGCGCAGCCCCGGCCGGGCAGGGCACACACGGCTCTGGAGCATCCCTGCTCTCAGCTCCGGCCAGGCAGGGCACACACGGCTCTGGAGCATCCCCGCGCTCAGCCCCGGAGCCGCCGGAGCATCCCCGAGCGCAGTCCCGGCCGGGCAGGGCACACACGGCCCCGGAGCATCCCCGAGCTCAGCCCTGGCCAGGCAGGGCACACACGGCTCTGGAGCATCCCGGAGCTCAGCCCTGGCCGGGCAGGGCACACACGGCTCCGGAGCATCTCCGAGCTCAGCTCCGGCCAGGCAGGGCACACACGGCTCCGGAGCATCCCCGAGCTCAGCCCCGGCCAGGCAGGGCACACACGGCTCTGGAGCATCCCCGAGCTCAGCCCTGGCCGGGCAGGGCACACAGAGCACGGACACCGCACTCCGTCCATGGGCAAGGACGCGGGGACACCCTGCCTGCGGGGACACCCTGCCTGCGGGGACAAGGCACAGCGAGCCCTCCTTTGTCTGCGGCGCGGCCCCGG
Source organism: Oenanthe melanoleuca (assembly GCF_029582105.1). Lineage (NCBI taxonomy): Eukaryota > Metazoa > Chordata > Aves > Passeriformes > Muscicapidae > Oenanthe > Oenanthe melanoleuca. The sequence goes on along the minus strand of NC_079343.1, from coordinate 2,070,154 downwards.
TGCTTAGCCTGAGGAGCCGGAGCTCCCGCAGCGCGGCGGGGAAAGAGCCGTGCAGAAGATTTAAATCATTGCACGCTCAGACCGGCGGGCAGAGAGCAGTTCAGCTGAGAGCCGCAGAGTCCCAGCAAGGTCCTGGGGAGGCTGAAAGTGCCCCTTTAAGAGCAGATGTGGGAAGAGAGGCGATTTCCTGCCACAGATTCTCAGCTTTGGAGTTTGGTCCAGCTCCTGAAACTGGCGCTCTGCAGCTCTGCCAGAGTTTGGAGCTGCTTCCCACAGAAGTGAGGTGTATGTGATCACCTGTGTGTCAAGGCAATGCCCGTGTGCTTCCCCAGACGAGCTTGCAGGCTTTTGGCCAGCACCTAACTTGTTTCACGACAGACAGAAGACCCAGCGATCCCTCCTTGCCTTTGGAGAGCAGTTGTTCTCTGGGAAAAAAAAGCAGAGGGAATCTGCCCATGCCTCAGCTTGTGTGGGCTTAAACCTCACAAGACAGCAGAAACCCCACACATAAACACCTAAAATGTCGCAAAATTTATCAGAGTTCGTAGCTTTTGGGATGGTCAGTCACCCAGGTGTGCAAAACTACATGGGAAACCTGCTCACCTCACTGCTTCAGAACTGCTTGTTGTGAGGGATGGCAGAAGTGACTGCAAAGTAGGAGCCACGGGGAGTGAAAGGATGGCAGCAGGGAAAAGGTGTTGCTTTCCTATGAACTAATGATTTCCTCTTAAACCTTCCTAATTAAATTAATCTATGAGATATGACAAAGCAGATTAAGAGGACAGGGAAAATCCCTGTAAAGACAGGGAGAATTCTGAAATGATCATGACTGAGGTGACACATCATTACCACCAAAATTAATAAATAGCTTTGGGTCAGATACACCCCATACAGTCTAAATCTTGATTTCTTTCACAGGTGACATTGTGTCTTTTGGCCTCTTGCATCAGCTCTCAGTAGAAACCCGAGGCTTACAGAGTCCCAAAATCTTGGTACACCTCAGCTTGGAGCTTGCTTTGGGAGCTCTCTGGAATGTGGAAAGAGTGTTGTTCCTGGAAATACGTGGGGGAAGATCTGCCATGGATGAAGTCTGACTTACTGTGTTTTTAAATGAAAACTCTTTGGTAAATGCAAAAGTACTGCATGCTTAAGAGGTTACTGAGTAGGTTATGTGGTGTGAGGTTATCTCAGCCTGTACTCCTGGGGATTTATTTTCATTTTATAGCCACAGCCCTTTCCTCTCCCCAGGCTTTGAACATATCCCTCAAAGACCTATGTCAGAGGTCTCATCTAACTAATCTGACTACAAAAACAGTTTAAAACAAGCAGCAGAGGAATCTGTACATATGCTGCCATGACTGGATGAACACCAGGATCTTGTTCCTCCCCTTGGAAAACAAAAGAGTGAAAATCAAATACTTGCAGACACACGGGTAACAACAGTCTCACTTGAGTCTGTTGAGGGGAATGAACTCCAGGAATGCAAACTCCAAAGAGACAAAGTACTTGATAGAGAAGAAAGGCAGAGTCATAAACCTTTTATCTGGTCTGGCTGCACAGAATTACTTGGGGTGGGTGACACAGGAGAAGCTTATAAATAGGCAAATTTAAAATGAACCTAAGCTGATATGAGCTCTTCAACAGAGAAGACATCTGCAAGTCTGTGCAGGGTCCAATCCTAAGCAAACAAATCTAAAATGATGAGGCACATCTCATTTTGCTCTTAAGTTTGTATACACATGCAGGACTTGACCCAGGCACATTTTAAGTAAATTGAAATAAAGGTCTTCAAAGTGTCATAATGAAAATGTATTTTTGGCATCCATTATAAATTGGATTGTATCTATCTGAGGACCAGATCCAGTTTCTGAACATCCTCAGCTAAAAGAATGGAACTTGGCAAAAAGTAAACAAAAGATTGTCCAAAAACAGGCAGAAAGAGCTAGAGTTGGGAGAGATATGAAAAGGCAGAGTAAAACACAAAGATGAGCAGACAAAATGCAGAGGAGGCAAAAAGCACAGAGCCAGCCAGCAAGATAGCCAGAGGAAGACAGAAAATCCATCCTGCTCTGGAGATCACCTCTTGACAGTCCCAACAAAAAGCACTGCCCACTAAAAAGCTGATCCAAGCATTGTGAAGCAAGAAGGATGAAGAAGAGCCAAATCATCTGGCACAGGTGGGGAAAGCTACCCTTTGAAAACAAGAAGTGAACAGAGAGGCTTTCTACAACCTCCATTTTCACAGAGATGTCTTTGTTTCTCTAGCACTTTCCAAAACTTTTGCAGTGCAGTGGACATGCCTCTCTTTTTCACCTTGATGCAAGTCAAGAATTGTACAGGCAGCAATGCAATTACACCCACCAGACTTCCAGCTGGTTCCAAAATGGACCTATGCTGAGTTACAGCAACCTGGAGTCTGACAGCAAAACCAAAACAGGAAAAAAACCAGATAATAAAAAACCCAGTATCAAACTGCATTGTATCTTTGATGCCACATAAAAGAATAATGTGTTCTCCCTTGGATTCAGTGGTGTTTCTACTTTTTTCCCCTATGTGTCAAGTGCAAAATTCACACAGAGTGGGGAGTGGGGAAGGAAAAGAGGGCTACAGCTTCCTTGCTCCTACCAACCTCATGTAATGAAACCCTTTGCCCCTTCCCCTTAACCAGTTTTATGACACTTTTGATTCTCTGGCAGCATCAGCAAATCTGGCACCTTCAGATTAAAAACCTTCATCAAAGCAGGAGTATCCCAGCACCTCTTCTGCCCAATTCCTTTAATCTCTGCACTAGCTGCTTCCTGCAGGATTCATGAGAGCCCCTGCCCCCCCAACACTGGCTGGTGTTCAGCAGAAGCTGGACATGTGTTTTGCTGAATCAAATCTAATTAAGTTATTCAGAGGATTTACTAGATTACACCTTGCTATCTACAGCTACTTGCTTCTTCACTGGCTCTCCCTTCAGTGGCAATCTGGCATCTTCTCCTCCCCTCTGCTCACATTCCCCCAGGAAGCTTTCCTGACATGCACAAACAGCACGTGCCTGGTTGTTTGGATCACCAAAAATATCAGATCAATCCCTTCAAATTGCTGGGGCATCTATGTACAACTGACAAATCCAGCTTGATCTCAGTTGACTTTGTAAGACACCGTTTGCCTTCCCAAAATACTAAGACCTTTTGGGATTTGTGTGCTCAGATTAATTAATCAGGGATAGTGCTGAGATGTACAGAGCTGGGGACCCTTCCCAGGTCTTGAGGGAGCCAGACTGAGGCCCCAGGGCAAGGACAATCACAATTCTGGCTGCTGAGGAATAGAGGAAGAGGGGCTGCATAGAGGACAAGTGCAGCAGTGTGTGTGTCCTGGTTTGAAGGACAGGTGTCTGCTAAGAAAGGCAGGAGCTTCTCTTTGAAATGGAGAATGTAAACCCCCTCCCTCCAAATTATTATAATTTTGAAATTAAGGGGCTCTCAGGCAAAGATATGGGAATTAGGAATAACAGTTCTTTACTAGGAAAATTAAAATAGAAATACAGTATTACACAGAACAATCCCAACCCTGCCAGAGTCAGAATCCAAGCTGACACCCGTCAGTCAGTCAGGGTGTTGGCACAGTCCCATTCAATGGTGGCTGCATCCTCCTGCAGGGGCAGATGTGGTTCAGCTGGAGCAGTGCTCCTGGAGAAGGTGCAGTTTCCTCTGAAGCTCCAGGGATGATGTGGAAAGGTCTGGTTTTCCTCTGGAGTCCAGTGGAAAAGGCTGCTCTGGTTTCTAAAATCTCAGTTTTTATCTGGGTAGGAAAGGCTTGGCTGCTCCCCTGGCTGGAGCATCTCCTAGTGGGATGATGGAATTTTATCAGTCATGCACTGGGACTGAATGGGCCAGCAGCAGATGATATCTTCCTGGAGGGAGGATGGGCTATAAAGATAAAGATGATTGCCCAGCTGGTTTAAAGATGGCCCATTAGCAGATAATATGTGCCAGGAGATCAGGGTCACTGCCCCACCCAGCTCCACAGATGGGGACAGAATTCACATTTCTGGCCACATCAACCCAACACAGTGTGCCAAGGCTGTGCCAAGCTGCTCTTTGACCCTTCGATGGAACAAACCAATTCCCTTTAAATGGAATTTTCATCTCCCCAGTGTGGCTAGAACTAGGAATATTAGGAACGATTAAGTAATTTCAGACAGAGAATCTGGCTAATGCAGGTAATTGCCACTCTGTGCTGTGTTTTGAATTGAACTACACAGTTTTACAGTAATTTAAAAGAATGTATTTCTTAATGACCTCTTACCAATGACTCTAGACTGCTACACCCAGCTAGACTATACTTGTATTATATATGAGTGAGAGACTTCTCAGTAGAAAGAAATCTTAAGGGTCAAACAAGAAATAAATGCCATAAACTTGTTAGAGAATCTGCTGCTAATTTGGCCTGCCCCAGGAAGTACATTTTATCCTTTCTTGGCATTTTCAGTAAAGTTTTTCCCCCTCTCCAAAACATAGGCAGCAACAAACAAAGAATATGGACATGGCACTTGAATCTGATTTATGTTTGATAAGCAGAGCTTGCCTTGACAGCATGAAATGGCTCAAAATAGCCCCCAAAACTAGAAGAGAAATGTGTTCTTTCAGCATGCCCCTATGGTGATGTACAGAAGATTCCTCCCACTTCCTGCAAAAATTGCAATCAGATGACTTCCTCTTATAATTCAAGAGGTTATATCCTGAACCTAACTGGTTTTGAGAGAGATTTTTCAGGTAAAAATCACTCCTCATTCTCATTCTCATCTGTCTGTGGCACTGGCCTAAGGAAGACACAAGCAGGAGCACACTCTGTTCCTAGGAATGCCAGCTCAACAGCATGTTCCTGAGCACTGGTCCAACAAATGGGTGTAGGATAAGCACCCTAGACTTCTTTGAGAAGAAAAAGTTACACCCACAAAGTAAAAAATGTGTGGAGTCTGGCATCTGGCATCCCCAATGGAACTTCTCAGCTGGCACTTTATCCTCAGCTGTGGCTACAGTAAACACTAAAGCCCTTAGATGAATTAAACATCCTCATGGGATGTTCCTGTTCCTTTGCTCATCACCACAATAACACCCAATGTTGGATTTTTCCAAGATGCCAGACAACACAAACCCATCTTCTTAAGATTAAAAATAGAACTCTTAATCTGATTTCATTTCCTCAACCTGCTAGACACCAGGCAGCATGAATGCAAGGAGATTCAGAGACATGGGGTGCTAGAAATGATAGAACTCACCAGGACACTCTGCCTGTCCACCAGGCTGGTTTGTTTTCACAGTGCTACTTTTGAGCACAGCCTTCAAAAGAAATGGTTTGTAATAGCCATGTATTTTCACACCACATACATGATTTTGTGTTGGGAAGGACTTTCCTTATGTGGCTAAAGAAGCAAAGCTTAATTCCCTTGCCTCTATTGCAGCAGGTGCCAGGGACATGGCTTTTAAAGCATTTTAAATAGAAGTTGGAGGAGGACTAGGGGACCCTGGAGCACACTTTCAAATCTTCCTTGCTGCCTTACAAAAGCTAAACAGTTAGGTGCAATGACTCACTCACACTGACATTTTTGGGAGAGAATGATGCCTTTTATAATAACATTGATATTCCTCCATTGATGTCTCAACACTAGCTAATTTAGAAAAGAAACATGTAGTGCAAGGTTGAAAGGTCACAGGCCAGCCAAAGAACTCATGAGATCGTGGGACCATGAAAGAAGCTTTGGCTTTAAAATAAAATACCCTTTTTTCCTTTTGTTTCCGTTTTTTTTAAGGAAGAGGAAACTTTTCTGAAAGGCCAGGGATTTAATCTGAACTCTTCTTTCAATACTGTACAAATAAAAACCACATTGCAGAACTACTTGGGGGGGTTCAGTAGAGTTTATCTCCAGAGGTCACTTTAATCTATATTGAGTAGAGAAATAGAGGGAGAAGGAAGGACACACACTCACTTTGAGGAAGCTGCCAGACCTCTCTTGAAGCTCTGATGTTACCACTGTCACGCCAATACCCTTCTGAGATAATTCTCCCCACAGTCTAGTGGGGACTCTGCAGCCTAGTGAGTGTGAAATTAAATTATGAAATATTTGATTGTTTGTGGATGTTGTGTTCTGCTCTATCCACACTGTTCTTCTCCTTTTTTCCATTCTCCCCTATTTTTTCCCCTGTCAGAGCTAAAGATAAACCAGGAAAAGCTTACAATATAATAAACTTGCATCCATAGTGTTCTGATGTGACTGATGTTTGCACCTTTGACAGACTTCAGGTTTGAGACTAAAATCAGGGCCAGATTTTCTGGCTTTGAGTCCTTTCAATGACTGCTAGCTCACAAAGTATTAATTTCTTTTCTTCCCCAAAAGAGCACTCTATTAGTTTCTTCCCAATATTAGGTGAATATAAAACTAATTAAAGCCTGATTGAGACCTTTTCAGTTTCCAAGTGAAACAACAGCATTCTTTCCTTTATAAAGAAATTTGGAAATGTTAATGTGGGATATCAAAAGAGCTTGCAAAAACAGAGGAGGCCTAATGTGCTGGGTTCCCTCTTCCTTCCAATGCAGCAGCTAACAAATATTATTTCTTGATGCAATATATATAGTCCATATATCTTTAGTATGAGAATTTATTATTAAACCAATTAGGCACAGAGTGCTTTCATAACTATAGCTGCTCAAAATGAAAAAGATAAAGTGGTTTCCTAATGAAACATGCAGCTGATAGGAGAAGAAATTATTCTTTCATGTTTTCAGATATTAAGAAAATAAGGACTAGCTCCTACAATGAGGCACTATATATTATCCTTGCTGTCTCCCAAACTTGCATAATAAGTACTTACCTGTAATAAACTTGTAACCTGCCCTGCACTGTGACACCTGTACAGGTGTGACTGGCATCAGCCTGAGCTCAGCTTCAGTTACCAATGGACTATCAGAATTTAGAGCTGTCCAGTTAATAGCTGCTCCCATGACCTCAAGGCACACAAAAGCTGACCCATCCATGGCTGCCATTCACTTGATGGGTCACAATTCAAAAACACCATGCAGTTTGTCCACAAGGGTCCTCTTGGGTATGGAAGCACAGCAGTGCCTGTAAATCCTTATAAATTATACCAGTATGCTATCTAACCTTCTTACATAGGCTTGGACAATTTCCTCCCTCCTCCCATTGCTCATTTTCCACTACTCACAAGTGTCTGTTCCACACAAACAAGAAAAATGAGCTGGCAAACACCCTGCCCATAACTCAATTTTAAGGCAGAGAAATACAATTTTCCCCAAATCTTTCCTTCCTAATGTTTTGTGAAATGAACTGTTCAAAGCTATCTATTGAAAAGGAGATGAAAATCCTTCCCTTCATAACAGAAGCATAATGAATGTACTCTTCACTCTTCAAGGGTTGCAGCACAACCTGCCAGAGAAAGTCCTCTTTTTCTCCATGTATGGGGTTTGATTAAGCCTTCTGCTCATATGGATTTGAAAGTTTTGATGCCATCCTGTTAACCACCGCTTTTGTGTATGAAAAACAAAATCTGAGCTAGCCAAATGCAGAGGTAAAACTGCAAAGTTATCCTTGTCAGCAGGGATGGCTGGAAGCTCTTTGCTTAGACTCCCCCTAAGGCAGAGGGAATGTCCCACTGCTGTTTGTGTGACAGCACAGTGGCTCTTGGCTGCAGAGATGCTGAGGCACAGGGTGCTGCAAGCCCAGAGGGTCAGTGTGGAATCACTCTTGTGTCTCTTCCCTGCAGTGGCCATTGCCAAAGCCAGCCCTGTGCTCTGACCCCCTCCCGTGCACTTTGCAGACTCTCCAGTTCCTGATGGGGTCTGAACCTTTTCAAGCTCCAGCTGCAGGAAGAACAGCACTGAGAACCCTTTGTGCACTTCTGTGTCTCCACCATTCCCAGAGCAGCTCAGCTCTAGGGCTCTGCAGCAGCCCAGAGAAATGTGCTTGCTTGTGTCATGTAATGCTTAGGAATGCCTTGGGGCAGGAGCAGGTGCAAAAACTCTGAGGTTTGTAAATGTCTTTAATGTGCTCCTCTTCCCAAATTGATGTTTTTCTGTAGCACATACACATAATGATGCCAGCAAAGTGCACAAGTTACAGCTGCCCAGCAAATTCATAAGAACTCTTCACTCACCCATCACGATGAAATCTCTGTCTGTGCAAACCCTCCAGAAACACTGCATGTAATCTTTCTCTTCCCCCACACTCCTTGAACTTCATTGCTCTCCCTGCCTGCTGGTTTTGTCCTGCACTCAACTAGAGGAGTTATTTTGGATGCTTTTCTTCCTGTTTGGGTGGATTGCTTTGCCTCTCTAATGCTCCTCCCTGTGCTGGGAGCACGAGGCTCAGAAGGGGCACTGAACTGATCTTCCTAAGAAAAATCACAAAACCTGAGGTGGGTGAGCTTTCATTTCCCTTGTTTTGAATTCCCTCAGCAGTGAAGAGGTTTTGTCTGCATGCAGGAATCAAGAAAGTCAGGAACTCACCTCAGAACTTGCTATGCAGGACTGCTCGTAGCCATAGCTCTGCCTCAATGATTCATCAATTTATTTGATTGACAGGATTGATGGAAGGTCTTAAGAGCTCTCCTGAGAATCCAAATCAAAAGAAAATCCATATGTGAGGGTGCCCTATATCTTTCTAAAGCTTCTCTTATTTGGGAACTAAGCTCTTCTACTTTTAATTTCATATAATGAGAAAGTATGGACTTGCCTTAGTAAGAACATGGCAAATATTAATTAAGTACTAGCAAGTAAAAACAATGTCAGTAGCTACCAGGGAGGATAAGTCTGAGAGATTGGGCTTTAGACTATATGAGGCTGAAAAAATAATAATAATAACCAGAAAGCGTAGGAATTAAAAGAAGTGCTTGTTAATTAGAGAATATTGAAAGCATTTTCACCTATGACTATGGAGACAGCTCCTTCCTAGAATTAAGTCTCTGCTCTTTCTGTACATGGTGCTGTTAGAGTGGGGTACCACCATCAGCACTGTTAGATCATTAATTAATGATATGGAAGCATCAGAGGGTTCCTTAATGCACCTTCTCCCCTAAACCTTGTGGTGGTTTTGGGCTGACCTCGTGAAGCTGAAACACCCATTTCTAAGAAACTCTCTGATGGAAAGAAGTCAGAATTCTGCAATTCCATGGTTGTTGCTGCTGCACTGGCAGAATTTCAGGGGACACCTGGCTGACTCACTGTATCTGGGGCTGCCTTCCCAGCTGAGCTCCATCAGTCAACATCAGCTGGGGGTCTGCATCACGTTCCTGCTTTCAGAATGAATCCTGTTTTATGGGCAGGACAGAGAAAGTCAACTATAAATAAAACTGCATAAGGGCTTTACAAATCAGTGCTTTAAAAAGTTAACTTTTCATCAATCTAGCTGCTGCTCTGCTCGCTGTGATGCCACTTCATCTCAGCAGAGACACAGGCAGCCTGTATTCTTTTAACCTCAGCAGGCTGTCACTGGTCTTTGATATAGCAGCTCTCTCATAGCTACCACTTGATTTCAATTAAACCAGGCTATATTTAGGGTGAAAATAGGGCTATTTTAAACTGCCATACCTGCCAACTTTTATTCACTCGCAGCAGTAGTTATCTTATTTGATGTAGCTGGTTTTAAGCTGTGCCATCCATAAAATTAAAAAGATACCCAAAACTGTGATGTATTTTACATTCACAACACCAAAAATCTATCATTAAAAGCAGCAGCTCCCCAGAGAAGAGCACACTTTAAGGTAATAAATAACAAAATGCTCTCTACACACAGCCAGGGTTGCTAGCACAGCTTTGCTGTGGTGAGGTGATACAAATGATTCTCTGGTGCCAAGGAGAACTGAACTGAGAAATGTATTTATTTTCACTGATCACAGGGGTCTGCTGCTAACACAGAAAGACTTGGTGTGTGGAGCATCAGTGGAACACTTTTGTGAGGTGATCCAACATGAAATGTTTGTTTTAGGGACAGATTATATGATTTGGGATTGAAGAGTTCTGTCTCCTCACAATTCCACTTCACACAGACATTCCTTTCCTCCTCTATCAATATTCCACAAGCTGTGTGCTTTCAGCAGAAAATGGGTGAAAGCCCCATTAACAGAGACCTCTACCCTTGTTCTCCTTCCTCATGAACACCATTACAGTATTCCAAAATATTGGCATGCTCAGGTCATAAAACCTGTTCCATGCACAGACACCCTGGGACACTGCCCTGGCACTGGGAGTGCCTCTCTGGCAAAGTGTGTGAAGAGCCCATGTGTTTAGATAATGCAATTACCTGCATGAAAAGATGGGGCACAGCTTTACATGAGCAAGAAAAGAAAATCTTCTTTGAGTCATCTAAAATTTAATAGGCTAGGAACATGGCTAAAGCAAAAGATAACTCTCCCATGCAAAAGCCTTCTCATAAACAGTCTGTAATTACACTTGCTGCTGCTGTTTGGTTGATGGCACAGGCTTTATTAAGTGCAAGAGCTATTTTTCTGCAAGGAAGCTTACTGGAGAGTGGATTAGAACAAGCATGATCACATCCTGACATGCATAAAATGCTGATTGTCTCACTTGCCCTATATGCCAAGTGCTTACTCCTGCAAGGTATTTGGAGCTGTCAAGGCCAGCTGAGCTCAGTGAGGTGCTCAGCACATCTTAAAAACCCCTTGGCATGGAGAGCAGCCTCAGACACACTCGGTGTTTGCCAGTAAAACACCACAGGAATGATGGCACTTACAGGGCAGCTGTTTGTGTGAGCATTACTGGAATCCTCACCCTCCTTCACAGAAAGGACAAGGCCAAAGGGGGATGCAGAAGTGCTGCAGCTCTGCCTCACAGGCTGCAAACCTGCCTGACCCTGACAGACTAAATAAAATGAACCTGAAAAACTGCATGCAAAATACAACATGGAAACCAGGCTGTTTAAAGGGCCAAATGGAGACACCCTGGGAATGGCAGAGTGGATATCCCTGAAGCTCTGCTGTTTTGTGCTGTAGCTCCAGCTGTGTCTGTCCGGGTGCATTCATCACCTCCTTCAGCTGGGGCATGAAAGGGACAGGGCATTATTCAACATTCTGCTTTAACACTGTTATTCCAAGCAAGGCTCTGAACACTGCCTTGTTCACTGCACTTTCACCAAGCCCAGCTATGGAGGCAGAACACTTAATTTTTATTGGTTTTTTTAAAGTGGCAGGATGGTATCAGAGCACTTCAAAGCATCACAGAATTTATGTCCATCACAAAGAAAGATACCAGCAACACAAAAGCTGTGCTTCACTCTCCTTATTCTTGCATATACTGGATCATTTTGGCTGAAACTTACAATAAAAAAAAACAAACTCAACAACCAAATCAAGACAAAGATCCACTACAAGTGTTTCCTTACCTTGGAAAGAAAATAACTCTGACTGGAAAATTAACCTAATGGTTCACTTTGGCAAAATGATAAGCAATTGGTAAGAAAACAATCCTGCAGTGAGAAGTGTGGAGAAACCATCACATATCCCTAAGGCTGTTGAAGAGTGAGTTCAGTGCTAAGTGTGTGTGTGGAGAGGGAATTCCTCAGAGCAAAGAAGGATCTTCATTACCTGAGAGACACAGGCAAAAAAAAAACCTCTGGATGGCAGTGATTCAGATGAGATGAGATCCCTCTTTTTTTTAACCACCAGGGAAGTAGAGATGAGAGCAGCCCATTCAGGGATGTGTTAAAATTTCCATTTCTTGGAGTCTTAGAATCCCCAGCAGACACACAACTAAAAATACATTGGTTCCAGCAGATGCTGGGAGATCAGTGCCAGAATCTCCCAGTGCAGTGGCCAGAGCTGTGCAGGATGGTGGGCAGAAGAATTCCTCCTGCCCCCAAACATTCCTCTTCATGCAGTGAACACACTGAATCACCATCACTGTCTTCTCAAGTGCATGAGAGTATTTGTTCTGAAACCCATGGCTGTTGCTTTTTGGGTAGTCAGAGGTCTTTTAACCATTTTTCCCATTTAGTGTAACCTCTCCTTTTCCTGGGAGTGATGCCAAGGCATCCACACAAGACAAAGGTGCAGCAGAGATTGCCCATGAGCCTTCAGAGCAGTTCTAGTGAGTATGAGCTTAGGATGTGCTTAAACTGTGTGCTCAAAGCCCACTGGTTCCCAAAATTTTGCTCATGTCTCTGCAATCAGCCAGACACACAGCAGTTATTCTGCAAAACCTCCTGGCACCCCACAGCTCCTTCTTCAGTACTAACCAGAGCAGAAGACCAGAAACTTGCAATCTGTTTTTCCTTTTGATTACCATAATTTCTGCCTCTTTTGGCTTCCTTTTGCTGGAGCTTAGCACCATCTCTTACATTTCACCTTTTTTTGGCAATGTTTACAGATTCTTCACCTTTTGTTCTAATTCAGAACCATTCCTGATGTCTTAGAGCTTGTGTGGTTTTTAACTTCATGCCTAAAACACATCTTTAATTCCTTGTTAGATTTTTTTTGAGCTCCAAGGCCTTCATGCTTCTCTAACCACTTCTTATCAATTTATTCCACCTCTGATTCCCGTGTGCCAGCTGCCAATTTTTTCCTGTTGTTCCTCATTGTGAAGCTGACAAGGAGCACAGCAAAACTGACACAGTGAGGCACAGAAATGCTCCAGGAGCAGCTCAAAATTGACAAGTGACAGAGGGACAAGTGGCAGTGACCAGGTTTTCTCCCTGAGATCTGATTTCACATTCAGTGTTCCCTGAGATGAAATAGGAATAAATAGCTATTTTGGTTTTACTCATTTCTGTATAAAAATATGATGAGTTTAGACCCATTAGAGGAACCTCAGTTTGGCTGGGGTTATTTGATAGACATTAGGCTTGTACTTATTTCCTAAAGCTACAGATTTATGAGTGGGGAGGGAAGGGGAGGACTTCAAGGAAGGCCAGTGGGTCTGAGAAAATGTGCCTGGTGGGGAGGAAGCAGGCAGGGACAGCAGCAGATCAGTTCTGCTGGTGCTTTGAAGGCTCATCAGTGTGTCAGGAAAGGTTTGAGCTGTGGCCCCAGGTCCCCAGGCTGTGGCAGCTCCCTCTGTGCACAGGAATCTGAGCATGGATCTGCTCAGGGTGCAGGCTCTCTGTGCTCCACCTGCCTGGGGACACGGGACAAATGCAGAGAGGAACTATTTTAGTCACTGCATATAAATAGCAGCCACCCACTGGAAGCACAGGCTTTGTTCTCCTCCACTCCAGCCCAACACACAAGCCTTCCACTGCAGCCTGACCTTAAATCTCAATTCACTCCCAAATCCCAGGGGAGAGGGAGCTCTGTGAGAACTCCTGGAGATGGGTCATTAAATTAACATTTTTGTCTCATTAGCTTCTGAAAGCAGCAGTTACAGCACGAGGGACTTGGCCTGGTGATGTACCTACACATGCTCAGCATGCTTCTGCTAAACCCATTAGACCACATCTGCCTGGAGTACATTCTTCTGGCCAGAACCCATGATATGAATCTCTGCTGTGTCCTACATCCAAAATCTAATTTTACACTTGCTGTATTGGGAGATGCTGCATGAATAAAGGGATATGTCATCCTCCCTCCTTTTGCAGCTGGAGCCCCTCTGGGTCCCACTCCTGTGCTGCAGGAATCACAGTCACTTTGGGGGTGACATGGGGACCCAGAGGACACCAGAAGCCCAAGAGAAGTGGTGGGAGCAGGGATGGATGGGGCTCTGAGTAAGCTGGTACAGTGGAAGGGTCCCTGCCCATAGCAGGGAGATGATCTTTAAAGCCCCTTCCAAACTCACACTGATTCTGACAAGCTGTGTAGAAAAAGTGTGCAGAATACACTGCTCTGGAAAAAGCTGCTGAAAAAAAGACAAAGCTACCTTGGTTACAAAATTTGATTAACACATCTAATAGGACAGACAGTACCTAGCAGCTGTCAGTAATTATTTAGCCTCTGGCTGGCTTGCTTATCCTGAAAAGATTAAAGAAGCTGCAAATGTACTTCACAGCAGAGACAAGGAGCTAAACAAGATTATTAGCCTTTATGAGAATGAACACCAATAAAATGGCACAGCAGAATTTAATGCTATTTCTTGAACAAGGACTCACTATTCTTTATAAACCTAATATTTCACAAATGCCAAGATCATGTATCTTGGGAAGAACAGTGGGAAGTACTCAGGATCACAGGCCACTCCCTAGCCACAGGCACTGTGTGGGATGCAGTCTGTGAGAATGGGGCAGGAGTGCTCACACTCTGCCCCAGGATGGAGAATTGCCATTGACAGGAGATGTCCATGCTCCAGTTTCTGAGATGATGGCGCAGGGAACAGGAGCTATTCTCAGGAGCCAATATCCACTGGGCTGTCTAGAGCATGTCTGTCATGAATCTGATGGTGACATTTGGGGCTGCCTCATTTTCCTGCTGCTCTGATTGTTAGGACTGCCCTTAGCACAAGTTTACTTCTAAAGCTTGCTGCACGCTGAATCCCAAACTCTCAGGAGTATTTATGCCAAAATTTGGGCCAGGCAGTGAGGAATATTGTATTTCCCCTACAGCCAGGAGAAGTGAGAGCAGAGAAATGGAAATGGATGGAAACCAATCAGCAGGGAATTTAAATGAAATAATGGATATCTGGCTCTGCCAGGCAGCACCATACTAAAGGCTAAACCTGGTTTTAAGTGAGACACATTTAAAGCACCTCCCTCTACTAAAAGCTTATTATAGCAATCTACAAAGCCAGTGGATTGCCTTTTGATTACATCTAGGAGACTGCAAACATCCCAGAGATGGGGTCTTTCCTCTTGTGAGTATTTGCACAGCGTGCAGGACCAGAAGTATCTTTGTCAGGCACTCAGGGCAGTAATGAAATACAAACAACAGTTACCAGGAGGCAGCTGCTCAGGGCCACTGTTACCTTAGGCAAGGATAATGGTTTGTATTCACTTAAAAGTGACATTGGAAACAGCTGAATTAACCCAGTATTGGAGGTGTGTATTCCATACTGTGCTGGTCTTTCGAGGAATTTGTGAGCTAAACACATTTCTTTGTCACCTACTCATGAAATTTTGACATCAGAGTACAAGAGAATTAAATATTAACTGATCCCTCAGAGGTTTAGAGATTTTTTTCTTTCTAAATAGCCTAAAACCCCCACAGTTAATTTTAAATTTTAAAACTCAGCCAGTAACTTCAAGTTACAGTAAATAACTGGAAGATAAGAGCTGATAATAGAATTGTCTTCCCTGGCTTCTGGTCATCCTCTCTTTCATTGTTTCCCTTTACTGACACAAGGAATGGTGAGTGGCTGGGGGCAGTCAGGTGGGTATAACATGTAGCACCTTAGGAAGTGTAATTCAGCATTAAGTAGCATCCACTTTAGATAAAGTTAATGGCCAACACAGTTGTCCATTAACCAAATGAAACTTGAAATTGGAGTCTAATTATCAAAGGAAGAGTTTAAAGAGTATCTGAGAGCTTTTCTTGTTTGTTTTTTCCCTCTAATTCAGATTAAACCCTAAATCAATAACCAGGTATAGCACACGATTGTGTTTTAGTTTTGCTTTTGGGGTTTTTTTTAATGTTTACATGAAGCAAAGTTAAATGCACCGATTTTTCTTGAAGTTTAAATCTGACAAGGAAATACACACTAGCTGTGTTTAGCAAAACCATATTTGTGGAATACTAATTAAGGAGCCCCAACCAAAACAATTCTCTCTCATCTGTTTAAATAGAAGGCTGGTGCATATCGAACTCTGTCATCAGCTATTATTCAAATTGAAATAGGTCAGGTCCCTGAACACCTGGAAATTAGCCTGGAAATTCCCTCAATTAATGAAACCCTGCCTGCCTGGGTTTATCCTGCCTTAGCCATAACACTTGGACAATCATAGCTGCAGCATGTAAAATTAATCTCCTTCTGTTACTTTCTGTGGAAGGGCATTTTGACTGCGCTCTGACCCCTGAGGAAAAGGTTAATACTTGCTCATTCTCCTGCACAGTTTGCTCAGCAGCCATCCAGCTCCTGCAGTCCTCCAGCTGCCCCCAGAGCATGTCAGGTTTGATGAGACACCAGGGTAAAGCAGCACTTTGTTTTCTTATACTTCCTCTATTGACACAGACATTTTCATATTTAATTTACCTTTTAAAAATTATTCTTTTTTTCAAAAATTCCTTCAGTTACTTAAAACAATGAGTTGTTCTCTCTCCTTCTCCCCTTTCTGCACACAGGATTTGTCCTGGAGCACCTCATTATCCCTGGCATTTATAGGCAATGCCACCCAATATTCACCTTTCCTGGAGTTTGCTCAGCCTTTCCACAAGCCTGAGCTTTGCTGTGCTGGGTGTGAGGAGTTGGGCCACTCACTCTATGGTGCTGTTTGCAACCAGCTCTGACCCTGTCACAGAAACTGAGAATGAATTAAGTGATTGCTCTTCATTAAAAAAAAAAATGCTTCAACAATAATGTAATTGTCACAGTGATTAAAAACAAACAAAACAGGCACAATGCAAGTAGCTGAAGTTCAGGGGGGGATTAAGTTAAGCTTGTGTCCTTTGGCCAAAGTTTCTGTCTGCTGCTCCCTCAGCAGCCAAGTCTCCCTCTTCCTCTGACCTTACCCCTCCTGTTCCCAAAGTCTCACACTGCAGATACTGCCTCTGTCCTTGTGCTGGCAGACTCCCTCCTCCAACACAGTCCTGAAATGGAATTTTTACCCCCAGGCCCTAAATCAATCATGTTCTGCCAAAATCTGGTGTTGAAGATAACAGCTGCAGAAAATTATCAAAGTGCTCAGTCTTCAAGGAAGACTCAGTTCTCCTCACAAGAAAGAAACTTGTCCTTTCCTTTCTTTTCTAAATTTTTGAAATCCCTTATTTTATCTAAGTGAACTTAGATTTAAAATGAGTTTATATATAGATATGGATATGAATATATCCATATCTATATATATAAATATAATGGTTCTAAGGGACCCATCAGACATGAGCTGAGAACAAACCTTGAACGATTTAAGATGTTTCTGGTGGTCAGGACCCAGCTGAAACAAAGTGTACTTACCTGGTATGAAACAAGTTAGTTTTAAGTCACCTTCACTGACCAGAGGTGCCCTAAAATCTCTTTAATGGGGTAGTCAAATTAGTGCTGAAGTTAAAAGAGCATGTCTAATTTGCATGCATAATTACATCACCATACCTGCAAAGTGCAGCCTGGAGCTCTGCCCTCAGAGAGGCAGAAGCAAGAAGAGGATGATGTAGGACTGGAGAGTAACAAAACCAAACCAGGCCAGCACAGAGCTCAGCCCCATGGCCCTTGTTCTGAGCACAAAGGCTGGTTATGGCACATGAAAGCTGGGCTCTGATCTTGCAGGGCTCACAGCCATGCTCCCTGCTCTGGAGGGGATGGGCTGGACTGCTCCCTGTGCACAGTGCTCCCTCTGCCCCAGAGCTGCTCCCTGCACACACCCATGCTGCAAGGGGATGAGCCAGCCACTGCTATTTCCAGACAGGCTGTGCCAGAATAGCAAAAATCCAAGAGTTTAAGAAAAGTAGAGCATTTTGCTTAGGAGCTGTCACTCACTTGAGGCTCACCCTGCCCTGTTCAGCTGCTGTTCCCATCTGTACCCTCTGTTTGGTTTTCTATTCCTATCCTGAAACTGAACTGGTAAGCAGAAAATTTTAGTTACTGAATAAACTACTGCCAAAAATCTCTGAAGAGCACACTGAAAAGGAATGAGGTTGCTGTGCTAGGCAGAGAACAACTTCCAGTCCAGAGAAAACTCAGGCACAGACAGACCCTGAGCATCACAGCCTGTTGGGCCACAGGAGGTGGGTGCTGCTCCTGCCCAGAAATTAAACTAAGAAATTAAATTTTTAGGAACATCTCTGGGTGACTGATGGGATCAGCTGTCCCAGAGTCTCTGTACACAGCACCTACTCCTACTGTACCTGGCACTGAGAGACTGGCAGCAGGTGCCAACTGAGGGGGCTGACACTGCCAACATGACAGGAGTTCTAAAGAGCACAGTCTGTGTAGAAACTGTCCTGCAAGGACAGGAGTTCTTGTGGCTGAGACTCTGACTTCAGTCTGTTTTTACTTACTTCACTGTGATGCCTGAAATTGGCTTATTAGGAGCATTCAGCTTATCAGTTAAATGGATTTTTGAGTAGCTCTTCATCATCTCCCTTCAATATTGTCAGGTTTTGAGGGAAGGTGTTTATAAGCCATTATACAGAGATGTCTTTTATGTGTGATAAAGAGCTCTTTCTCCAAGATCTCTACACTCACACTCCAACACATAATCAGCTTTTACAGCTATATTAAAGTCTTCAGAATAGGTGGTTGGTTTCTACAGTGGGAATCCCTGGTATATCCCTTAATTACACCATTGCTTAATACAGGAGTATAGGAATACATTTAATATAATACATAAGACATTTTATCATGGAAACTGCAATTACTTTCAACAGAACAACAGTTTCCAGCCTGAAAAGCTGACCTGACTGTTCTTCTCCTGGCAAATGCTGAAACCAGCACTTACATGCTGCAATACAGAGGAGAATCTCTCCTCTGACAGGACAAATTATCAAAACTAATGCTTACACTGTAAATAGCTTTAAATGCCATAGGAGCTGTGTGTAAATTAGGGTGCCATTAGACTGTGCTCATTTACACCAGGCCTCTAAGTAGCCTACAAGCCTGTATAACTCCAGGATTAATTGCTGGGCTTTGTTAGTGAATGGTCTTTTGTTAGCTCTCTCAGCAGGCACTCTGCCTCTCTGGGTGGATCAGCTCACACAAACCTGATACACCAAGAGTTATGGCATAGCCTGCCAGGGAAAACAGAAGTTTTAATTGTCTCTTCTCATTATATCTCAAAATGCACTTCCTTTGTGCTTGTGGAGAACGGAGGAAGAGTCACAGTGGCTTAGTGGCAGCGAGCCTTTTCCTAATCTTTGCAGTCAGACCTTTGGGACTTTGGAACCATCACACACAGCAATCACTTCACACAAGTGAGAAATCAGCACAGCCTCAGCTCCTGATAAAGTTCAGAACAGGACCCAGCTCAGCCTGGGCATGCCACATCCATCTTTCTGCTTGGTGCTCTCTTTTGACAACTGCTGTGTTTGTGTCCTTCCAGATAATATTTGTCTAACACTAACATAATCAATCTAATTTGAGAGTCAAACCTAACGTGTCTCAATCTCTACCTAGGCTCCATATGTTGTGTGCATTCTGGTCTGTATTAGCACAGCTGAGTGCTGTGGGGCATATTAATGAATCTCATCTGTAATTTGCTACTTGTTTTAAAAAAGAACTTTGTTGTAGAAGTTCTGCAGTCAATTCACTCCACACGTGAATTCAGCAGAACAACTCATTTCCTACTCTAATAAGACTCCAGTCTCTGGTTGGGGTGGTTGGTTGCCAGAAGAAATGGCTTTCTTAAGAATGGGAGCACACAATTGCCTTTCTTAGCTGCTCTATTATTCATTGTCAATCTAATGACCTTGCCATTTGTTTTCTCAGCATTGATTCAGAGTTTTCTTCTGTGTTGAAAAGGTCACATTGCCTTCTCCTCTCCCCCCCACATCCCCCAGATAACTTTCTTCATATTTTGTAACTACTCATTTTCAGAGCAACTTCACTCACATTTCCACCTTTTCCACATTTCTCCCCCAAATCTGTGTATTGGCCAGCTCCTCAACCAGCACACACAGCTCCAATTCCAGTGACTCTGGCAAACCCTCTCCAAATCATCTCAAAATTTGCCATGTGTTCCCCAGAATGATCAGCTAACTTCTGGAAGTCGTGTCCATTCAAGGCCCTGCGTGTTGGAACACAAACAAATTAATTACCCAAAGCTGCTGTGTGCACATGAATGGAACTCTGGAAGGTCTGCATGGTAACCAGCATGGTTTGACATGCATCTTCCAACATCCAAATCATGTATTTTTAACTTCTAGAAGCTCCTATTTACTCCAGGTATTTTCCTTTTCTCCATACCTATATTACTTATAGTAATAAAAAAGGTTCAGGTTTCCCTGACAATCTTTCTCATAATTAGGAACTGAGAGCAAGCTGGCTGCTGTTATCCTTGGCTATTCTGGTGGCACTTGGGACATAAAACTATAAATTAGGTCACTTGTCCTCACAGACTCTCCATTTCCTTTCTGTATTTTTACTGCACTTTTAAAAAACCCACTCAGTACAGAGAAAGAAGAAAAATAATATCATACAGAGAACTTTTAAAATTCAGGTTAAAAAGGGGGGGAGGGGTAAAGGAGTATTTGAGAATTTTATGCATCTGTGATTTCTGGGCACCAATCTGTGAGAGGATTCCCTGATTTGTGTTTATTTTTCCAGGACATCAATTTAATTTCTCTGTTTGACTCCACTGCATTTTCACCTATTGTTCTTGCTCTTCCTTTGGGGTTAACTGAAGTAGTGTTTTTTTTCAGCTTAGAAACATTTACTATTTTTCAAGTATCCATCTCTAAATGAAAGCAGAAATTAAAGCAGTGAGTTTGCTAGAGAACACAATTTATTTTCTTTTATAGCTTTCCTGGCTGCTCAAGGGTAATACAATCAGGATAGAAGTGCTTGTAGTCTTGATAACCGTGGATAATTTTTCTGTTAATTTTCTGACAGTCTTCTGTTCCTGCATTTATCTGAAAAAAACCCACCATGAATTTTCCATTCAGTCCTGGCACAAACAGCACAATTCCCTTGGACACTAGTGCATATTGCACCTATTAATATCATGATATGACCTGAAACTACATTTTCTCCTTCAATACCCTTAAACAGCTCTGAGGACATGGCAAGGCACTGGATCTTGTTATTGACTCATTCATATTGAGCCTTCATTTCTGTCATGCTCCAGCCACAATGGGACAATAAAAGATTGTTTTGTCTACCTAACACCAAGCATTAGCTCTCTTTATAGCTTTTAATTTTAGCTTAAGTAGGATGCCTCTTGCTAAACACATCTTCTTGGACTTGCTGTCCATGTGGAGGAAATGAAGCCAAGTTTGTTGAAACAGATGAACTAAATATTATAAATATGCACTCATCTCTACCCCCTCACACACAGAGCAGGCAGCAGCTCTTGCTACTGAGACACATAATGGAAAAAGGATATTTCATGGGTAAAGTTTTTCCTGAGCCACATGAACTTGTTCTGCCTGCTCTAATGTGCTGAACTCACATTCTTCCCTCCCATCAGTGTCTGTAATGCCTTTAAGGGAATAACATCTCAAGAATATAAAGTTTGTCTCAGTAATAGTGACAGAAACTTTTATTTAGCCTATCGAAAGGACTAGAGAATATTCCTGAGACCAAGAAATTATGCATAGATGAAGAGGGTCAAAGTTCTGTAAGACAATGCAGATTGCAGAACTTTATTTTTACTGACACATTCTGTTCTGACACCAGTCTTGATCCTGATACTTACAATGTATCACTGCAAAAATCCTCCAGAAGTATAAAGAAATGAAATAAAATTGTAAAAAACATTCTCTCTTCCTAAGGAGTTTGACTCCAGTGCTTCAGTGTATCTCACAAGTTCTGAGTACACAAGAGACTTTGGCTTGCTGTCATTAAGAATGAATTAGAATAAACTGTGAATCCCAAAGCTCTAGTTAATAGAAGCATAAAGAGAAAATTGGCAGGTAGCAGTGAGGCAGTGGGCTGAACAGCTGCCATCAACAAGGCCTATAAATAGATTTTTTTCAAAGACATACACATTTTATTGCATACAAACATAATGCATTTTTCCACTTTGGGCTAGTAAGAGATCCTCACTGTTAAGAAACATGGAGAGCAGCCACTTGACAAGTTTGTCTCAAGAGCAGATTCAAGCACTGCATTTTTATTCAACTTCCCAAGTGCTTCTCACGCTGGTTGTCTCTGCTGCAGAGCAACACAGAACTGATGTGTGACTCTAACTTCCCCTTGGACACTCCCAAACTGCATCTATAAGCACTTCTAAAAGTAGATCTGACAGGTCTGATGTTAAGGAGAATCTGTGTGTGAGAAGGAGCAGGTCATGCAGTGCAGAGCTCACTCTCCCTGTGCAGTGCTCACTCCCCACCTTGGCTTTGGCAGAAGCAGCAGCCAGCACTGCAGAGAGGCCTGAAAGGATTTTCCAGAGTGCTCTCAACACCCTCCAGAAGAGCAGGACACCTGCAGAACACCTGACTGGGCTTCTCAAAACTTGCATTTGTCAGACTCCTTTCCAGTGTGGTCAGCAGCAGTTCTACCACTGTAACAGCATCCTTAGACCAGTGCTAAAGTGCTTTCAGACACCTGAGATGTCCACACACAAATGGAAATGCAGATGCAAAATGAAAACTGCTCCTGCAGACACAACAATGACAAGCTCAGATGACAGACCTGAGATTTGGGCACCTTGCTCACTGAAGCACCACAGAGATGGATTCAAAATGGTGCTAGTGATGCCTGGAAAGGCTGACCTGGAACAGAGACTAAGCAGAGCAAAAGGAATAAAATCAGTATTTATTGGAAGGATGCACCTTGGGCAGTACAAGAGCCTGGCTGGGGCCACACCCAAGTCTAACCCAAGATGGATTCTGGTCACAAGTTTTACACTTTTATCAGTTTTGGTTCATCTACAATTGTCCAACCACATCCCCAGGCTATGAAGTCTCAATCCTCTGGCTTGCCCCCTTTCCCTTTGCTGTTAACTTTTTGGGTACCAGTTGTCCTTGAGTCTCTAGCTGGGAAGGGATTGTTTTGTCTAACTACCCCCTAAAGAGAACTTACTAACACCTAACATGAAGTCTCAGTTACACACCAAGGAGCAGAGAGTCTGAAAAATATAAAAGCTAAAACCCAAGGCATCATTATGCTCTCTGTGAAACTCCAAAACCACCAGCCTGCAGCTGGATTGGATCTATAGGATTTCCTACTAAACCAGCCTGAGATCCAGCTACACTTCATGTCATGCCTTTCACTGGAATTATTCCTGCCAGCCCAAGTGGGGTAGTACAAAAGCCAAATGCTAGTAGAAAAAGGATATAGTTGCTGCTCAATCCTGCTCACTTTGTAGGATGTGAGATTTCCACCTCTACAGGGCATCTAAGAACATGGTCTGATGATAATTCACTGGAAGATATTTTCTCAAAAAATACTTCAGGATGGAAGCTGCCTCAGGAGAGAAACTTGAAGAAGGTACAGGAGCCAAATACAGAAGGAAAATGCAATAGCAGGTGACAAAGAAGAAACAAAGACATAATATTAAGAAAGAAATTAAAAGGGGGAAAGCAGGACTGGCACACAACAAGAATACAAAGCTGATTGAAATGGGTCTCTTCAACAATCTTTTTGTTGATTCCAGTTTGGAAACAAATATTTTGATTTAGTGAGCTTTAGAGGAGTTTTTGTTTGTTCATTTTTACCTTCCAGAAATCAACAGTTTTCAACCTTACAGTCTGAGCTAAATTCAAAGGCTTCAGGACACAGGCAATAAAAAATGACATAGAGCAAAGAAAGGAGTATTGTGTTGTAAGGCTGAATGCACCGTGCAGACAGATATAATTACTCAGGTTTCCATCTACCACCAATCTCAGAGCAGCAATATTAACAGAAAATGAGTGAATATCACTGAAAAATCCCTGTAGTTACACTTCTGTGCCAAACAAAGCCAGAAAGCAAAGGGTCAGGTGCTTTTGTTTTTTGTTTTGTTTGCTGCTGTAAGCAGGGTTTAATGCTGACCACACCTGCCTCCTCCTTTGCTGTACAAGGCAAATGACTGTTAAATCCACACTCTAAATCAGCTCCCAGCAAAACCACAATTCAGGCAGCAGCCCTGTAGGTTTCCATTACAAAATGGACTATTAGGATTAATGTTTTTGGAGATCATTTTGTTTAAATGCAGTTTTGCTTCAGCATGAGCTCATGTTGTTCCAGTGGTGGGAATGATTACTGCTCTCAATGTCCTTGGAATCAAGATCTCCATATATTAAACCCAGTTTTGGATCAGACTCTAGGGAACTTTCTCCTTCTTAGCAAGTCACAACATGGCTGGGTACAGAGACTCTGCTTCATCTGGATGCTTAATAGAGAATCTACTCAAATTCAGGTACACAAGGAAAGAAAAGCTATGAGCAGCTCTAGCCTGAGTCCCCAGGGAAATCACTTTTCATTTTGGATATGTTGATGGATCATAGGGCAACAGCCACAGCACACACAATGAACTATTAGTGAGTTTGCCCCATAAGTTATCTGCACTTGAGATAGAGAGAAAAAAGTTTCATTTGCCTTAGGCAAAAATGCTCCACCAGAGGGGAATGATTGACTGACCTTGGAGCACTAAGGCTGATCATTTGGCACTAGTGCAAATGAAAAATTCAACATTACCAATGATTTTCAGCTGCCCTAGAAAAACCAAATATTAATATGGTTTAATGCAGCCCAATTGAAAATCCAGAATGCAATAAAACTTCCCTATCATGCTAGCACAGGGATTTCTTTGTGCTATTCATTCAGAGTGGGATATTCTCCCTCTCTGTTTCAAGTCATTCTTTCTGGAACTGAAACAATATGGAATTACACTGAGTACCTGTCACCACCCTTCCAATATATGGGCTCACAGGTGTTTTCAGTCTTACAGAAATGATAAAACTTCTGTCTGCATCTTCCCACAAGTTCTGAACACAGAGTCCTTGAGTTATTTCCCTAAGAAATATTTGGATACATGCTTTATAAGAGTCTGTGAGGTACATAGGCACTAGGAAACTCTGCTCTAGAGGAAAAGCTGAGACAGAAAAGGGGATTCTCTCCTGAGACAGGTGATGGTGACCCTTAGAGGCTCAGAGCTGACAAACAGCCCAAGTCTGTGACACAGAGACCCTCAAAAGTCAGAGGCCAAATGCAAGATTTCGTATTTTTCCTAACCTGGAATTGAGATGCCACTTGTAGAAAAGAAACATAGTCTACCTTGGAATAGTGTAAAATATGAACTAGCCACAGGGGATTCACATTTTCTAATTAAATGGCGATTAAAATCAATTAAGAAGCTATAGCAGTCCTGCACTAATGAGAGAAATCGTGTTATTACCTCTGCATTAAGTACTGGATCATCCACTAATTCCATTAAATCACAGAGAAATTTTTTTGTAATACAAGGACCTCGACTAATATTGCAGCAGATTTGAACAAAAAGTTTTGCAGTTGCAGTTTCCCAGGAAAAGTAACACATTTTCCTGTTCACTACATGCTGTGGTGACTCTAAATGCAATGTTGTGACAATTATAAGAGGCATCGTCTCAATTTTTTAATTTCTTCATGTTTGAATAGGGTTTTCTGACTCAAAGGATTGCTAGTAGTAAATTTTACTTGTCTTGTTAGAGTGCAGGTAGAATTACTGTGATAAAGTGTTGTAATACAAGATTTATAAAATCTTGCTACTGTGTTTGAAGGCTCCAGTAATGAACAAGAAAGAGCACAAAGGTGAAGGCAATATGTGATCTAGAAAAAAGAACAGAAATAGGCATATTCATCAAAGTGTTAGGGAAGGAGACAAAAGGACCCAAACATTTTCAGGGTCATAGGTTGTCCTAACTTTCCAAACAGAAGAATCATGAATGGGCAAGGAAAGAAAGCTGGATCTTTCCACTTGGTTTATAGAGAAGAGTAAAGAATTTTGTGGTCTAGAAGGAGTTCTCCAGGACACATTAAGCCTTGACTAGGTTCAAATAGCTAACCAGCCTCCTCAGGAACAAGTAAAAGGCTGAGAAGTTAAAGAATATCTCTCTTCTGCAGTATTAACTTTGATAACAAGTTTTGCAGTTTCTTTTCTTTGTAATTTAGTGACTTTTCCCTGAGTATGTTCTAGTAGCAAGCTCTAGTAACCTACAGACAGCACAGCATCACTCTGCTCCTTCAGGAAATCCAAATTTGCTACTCAAGGGGGCCCTTCCCAATTCCTGGAGTGTGCCATCCCATTGGATAGGAGGGTGGGGAGGTTTTGAATGTCTGGGGAAGCCTGGGCTGCAGCTGCAAAATTTGTTGTAGGAGTTTAGCAGACCTTGCCCATTTGTAGGGAAACAGAACAGCGTGGGCTGGAACAGGAAGAGGAGCTTTGCCAAAGGGAAGAGTGAAGTGAGGATCTGAAACTCAGAGCTCAGGCTTCCAGTGGTCTTTGCTGCTTGGGTTCTGGTCTCTGTTTTGTAACTGCAGAACTGAATTGCAGCTTCCCACTCTCACTAGTCACTAAACAGAAGTGTGTCTTAAAATGCTTCATAGTGATTGTAATGTTAGGCTGAATGGTGCTGACAATTTATTCCTGGGTCACCAATAATGATGATTTTTAATGTGATTTCTGTACTTCCCCAAGGTTCTTTATGCAGCCTCTCTGTGAGACATCTTTACTCTGTCATTACACAGAGAACTGGAACAGGAGAAAATCTCATTGCATCATTGCAACTAGAGGGGGAAAGGGAACAAATGTCTTGGAGATTGGCACCACTCACCAGGCTGACACCCAGCAGAGAACAGGTAGATCACTGCTGTGCCACACACCTTCAGGGACTTGGGGACCTGCCCTGCTCCAGCCAAGCCAGCTGGTCCCAGCTCTGAAGGGTGCCCAGCACCAGCCACTCGTGCAGAGACACTCAGAACTGCACAGGGAGGCTGGGGAAACTAAGTGCTTTCCCTAATCATTATTTTAGAACAAAGCCATCAGTGCAAAGTTCCTGGTGGCTGAAGAAATACCACACTACATCCCAAATTTGAATGGAGCATAGTGGCACAGAGAGCAGAGATCCAATGATTTGTGGTGACTCAGGGAGCTGAACATGGGATAAACCCACTGCACTGGAAATTATTATTGTACAATTGGATGTATTACTTTCAGAACACTCTGAATATTGCTAAAGTCTCTGCTGTTGGGGACCCTCTGGTAGCCAGACTTTGCTGTGCATCCCAGGCAGAACTCCAGCCACCCATGAGCCTGGAAACCAAAGCATGGTAACTTATGGTAATTAATGGGGTTTAGGGAATGAGAAAAAAATCAGAGAATAAAAGAGGAAACCACTAATAAGCAAAGTAATGAGCTGCAGAATGTCTTTAAAATGAAATAGTGTTTATCTAAATCTCATCCTTGGGAAACTTTTAGTCTCTTCACAAGTCTTGACCAGATTCACCAAGCTTATAGCCTGGGCAATTCAAGCACTTTCTGTCCAAGAAGAGGAGACTAACCCACGTGAGTTCTCCTCATTTTGGGCTGAACCTTTATACCTGGTGGAAATAAAAACCTGAAGAGGGTTTGGTAGTACAGTGTGCAACTGACAGAAACAACGCTTTGAATGGTGTACATTGTAAAAAACATTTCCACATTAGCTTTTTATTGCAAAGCTTGCTAAGCCTTTCTAGGACTGACAGAGAGAAGGAAATGTCTTGCAGCAGTCAAGGCTCACAGGGCAATTGTTGCAGTTTAGAGCTCATCATTTTTCCTTCCTTTCATTATTCCTCAGCCCGCTGTGGCTGACATTATGCATAACCAGCTCACAATCACTTCCTTATTGCATTTGATTTCCCATGTTTCACCCTGAGGATTTTATCTTGCTAATGAAACCCAGGGTATTTGTCCTTAGGTATTCACATGGTCCCCATTGCCAGAGAGCCTGAAGACCTGAACATCTTAATGGAGCCTTACAAATTCCACTGGCTGCTTCCAAACCACCCGAGATGAAAATAGACTTTAAGTCATTCAGGCTGGGTCACTGGTGTTGTGTATCAATTATGCAGATTCCCTCAAACGGATTCTGAAAGCATCTGTCACACATGAAAGGAAAGCTCTGTGAGCCTTTCCAAACAGAAATGTCTTTTGTTCTCTGACGACTTCATACATAAAGGTGTGAAACGAGACGGTTCAAAGAGGCTTTCCTGTGCCATGGAGCCAGGGGAGCTGTTGCAGGGATGTGGGGAAGATAGCTTTTCATGGATCCTAAGGACTGCAGGGCTGAGGTGGGGGCTGCCTACCCCCAGCCCAGGACTCACCCCGGGGCAGTTCTCACTGAGGGAAGAGCATAAAGGGAATTCTGTTCCCTCTCTGAGCACACAGGAACTTTCCAAGAGGAAATGTGCACAAGCACAAGGCTGTGAAGGTTTCAAAGACTGTATAATGAGAGTGATATGCTGATAATCAGCTTAATTCCCGTTTCAAACACCAAAGTCCTTTTGTGAATCTGGCCCTATAGACTTAATCCTTCATATAGCTTAATTAGCTTAATTGTTGGCCATGTCTGGTGAGGGGAGGGTGGGCAGGACAGCGTGCTCTGGGGAAACTGTCCACACCCAGCAGGTCAAAGAAAAGCTTCTGCTGGATGGGGCTTGGAGGGCTCTAAGTGGAAAAGGCTTTGTTTCAGGAACAAGAAGCCTGGGAAGAGGCTACAGAAGTTTGTGTTCAGATAGGCAGAAGTAACTGGGACTGAATGAAGAGGAACCTCTTAAAGCTTTTCAGGACCAGAATGGTCCCATGCCCAGGGCACTGAGGATTGCTTTTTCTTTCTCATCTCCAGACAAATGCCTAATTTCACTGTTCATGACCAGGGAAGTGAGTGTGCAAGGATCCTGTGACTGACTTCTGTTCACTCTGAAAGAGCACAGCTCAAACTTGGCTGTATTTCCTGCACGTGCCCCTTTCCTCCATGCTCTGCCACATGCCCCTCTGGCATCCCAGCTGACCCTTAGCCACCCCAGAGCTCAGGTGTCTGAAGCTACACTTCCCCCTGTACACCACTGATAACTTGGCAGAAGAAACACTTGAGCATCATCCTTTCTTTAAGAACAGCAAAACAGAAGTTGGTCTTGGCTGGGCAACTTCTGGGAAAGTATTTTCTGTTGCATACAGTGAATGTGCAATTTTACTTTATGCAGTAAAAGGCAGGTGTGTAATTGAATGAATATCTACCTAAGTATTCATATAAAGCTTTTTAGGTCATTGAGACCATCAGAACTGAAGTGGATTTTGGAATTTTTTTTTCTTTACCCTGGTATACATGGTTAAATGAGGAGAAAGTCAGGTCAAGCTGTCTCAGTTTGTAGGAGGCTCATTAAAAAGTAAAATAAGCTATCCTTCTGCAGTGAAGAAACCATTAAGTATAAGTTCCATAAATATTTACTCATGTGAAAGAAAACCTTAATCCAAAGAGTTAGAGAAACAGTCTTGTTTTACTTGCCCTGCTATAAAAAGAACCCAGGCCTGCCCAACCTGATCAAGCTGCCTTTCTAATATTGTAAACATGGGTATGGAATTAGTTTTTACATTTTCCCACGATGTCCCAGGGGACAGCATCGTATTACATTGCACACCAAAGCCACAAGCAATTAAACAGGCAGAAAGTTCATCCTGGCTATCAGCTAGTTCCTCAGCCAGTCAGGCAAGGCAGTTACACTGGAGTTAAAGAGCTTTAAAGAATGTGGAGTCACCACAATCCCAGACCCTCTGTACAACAGAAGCTATGAGACTCCCATTTAAACCAGCAGAAAAGGAGAAGCAATGTCCCCAGAGTGCTCTCCCTGTCCCCAGGCAGTGCTGCCAGTGTGGTTTGTGCAGAGGTGATCCATGCCTCCCTGGCAGTGGAGTCTGCCTGCAGTTTTTCCTTGCTCCAGCTCACACTGGAGGCAGAACTCCCCAGGCTGCTCAGCTCCCAGCCAGGTGCTCTGTGCTCTGGATTAAAAAGTAAATCTGCTGCTTTGGAGCTGTGCTGCTGAATGTAATGTGAACACACAGCAGCTCCAGAGTCACTGCTCCTGCTGAGAGATGGGGCCTCCCAGGCACCCCCAGCTCCAGGGTCTGAAGCACAGCCTGGTCCTGGCAGCAGGTCCCTGCTGTGGCATTCCCACAGGCAGGGCAGGCTGGGCAGGGCAGTACAGCTCTCCTTTCACTGCCTCTGCTAGGCTGAACAAAGCAGCTGTCCAACACTTCATTCACCTTCTCTGCCCAGCTGCTTGACCTGCCTGCTACTCTGTCTCCTGGCACCTTATCTTTGTTTAAAGGACTGACTATTAGCTTGCCTTGCTCCCCCCAGCCATGTACAATCTGCTCTGCTGGTTCAGACAGGTGGTGTGTCCTGGTGCATCCCATCTTCTCTGTCCTGACAGTGCCTGACCCTCTGCACACACTGTTCTCACTTCTAGTCAAGCAGGCATCTGCTTCTCCTCCTTATGGGAAGGTTTCACCCAAGTGCTCACCAGACTGCTCTCCAACAGGCATTCAGTAACTCAACAGAGAAGATTTTTCTAGAGGAATTTTGTCTGACTGTTCATACAAAAGCCTCCTTTCTTCTTGAACACACTTATTCAAACTCACTTTGCACTTAGTTTCTCCTATAAAAGTAAACATATGCAAATTTGTTTTTTTCATTTAAGGCATAACTATGTTATTCTATTAATTTAAAAAAACACCCTCATGTACTTTTTCATTACAAAGTTGTGGTCCTGATTTGCAGTACACTCCTTACTGAAAGCTTAATTGATGCTTTAGCACAGGAGCCTATTATCATTCAGTGTTTGCTAATTCAGTCAGTGGCTAGAGTTTATATTTCTCATAGAAGTAGGGTTTAATTTTCTCCCAGTGTTACCTACCATTAGTGGATTTAGCTTATCAGAAAATGCAGCAATAAGCATATACAACTCCCAGCCTCTAACTGGAGCAAGTCAATATTCTTCAGTTGGGATAAAAAAAAAAAGTGAAGGCATCTTTTTGAAAGGTCCCCAATCCTACCTTTTTTCTGTTTTTTTTGTGTGTGGGTTTTTTTTGTTTGTTTGTTTGTTTGCTTCTGTTTTCTGTTTGTTTTTTTGTTTGTTTTTTGGTTTTTTTTTTTTTTTTTAAATAAACATAAATGAAAATAGATTTGGCACAAACATTTTCTAGGCAGCAGAAACATGACACCTACCTCCTTTCACTCACATGCCATGCCCTCAGGTTGCAGTTGCTGTTCTGCTGCACCCTTCTGTTGCTGGTTGCATGAAAGATTAATGGGGTTGGGGTTACTGGCTGGAGAGTTTTCATGGGATTGTACAGCAGCACTCAGTGCACAGGAACATGAGGCAAGCTCTGTTTGCTCTTTTGCCCTGTCCCTCCTACAAGAAGGGTTATCAGTTTGTGTCTATAACCACATAGGGCCAGAGGAAAAATACACTTTATTTCAATTAACATAGACCAAGTTCATTTAGACCCTCTCAGTATTCAGAAGGAAATGAAAGTGAAGCTGGAGAAGCTCTGTGCAGCCATGGCTGAGTCTTCAGAATGAAGTTTGGAGGAGTGCACACACATCTGTCATGGAAAGTGTGTGTGATTGTATTGCTATTAACCCACAGCTTATGGAGATTAGTCCTGGTATCTCCAATTTTCTGGATCACTTGAGTGTGGTCACCACTTCATTTGGCTTTTCTGCAAATACTGTGGGACACTGAAGATATTTGAAAGACATCTTTTCCAGACATCTTGTGAGGTCATTTTGACAGGGTTTATCCTTCTTAGAACCTACCAGTATTACAGAATAAATACACACAAAAATATATTCCCATTTATTTTTCAAGTATTTTATACAGGCAAACACACACATTATGGACATCCACAAACTCATATTTGGGTTCCTGCAGGTAGGAACTGACATGGATGTATGCACATATATTAAACTGATCTACAGTCTAGTTTTATTTCATAAAAATTGTATAGGAATAAGTTGGAGTACTTCATAAAGAGATACAACAAAGGCTACTGTATTCCCCCCCAGAGGAAGGCATGGCCCTAAAAATCTGCCAGTATTACAGCAGAATAACAGATATTTAAAGTGCTGTTTCTGATCTCCAGAGTTTCTGCAGCAGAGACAGAGGGAACGACTCTGGGACACAAGATCCCAAGGCTTTGATCAATCCCTGCTCATGTTCTGTTCCTGAGTCCCAACCAGTGATTTTGTGTGAGTTTATTTTTTTTTAAGCAACTTCTGTTATGCAGACTTCAAGCACTATTTATTTTTTTTTTAAATTTTGCTATAGAGAAATACAGATGCAGCATGAAACTCATTCTGAAATTCTGTGCAGGGAATGCAGAGAGAGTCCCAGTCCTTTTTGAAGAGGATTATCCATGTCCTCATTCCTCTCTGCAGGGACAACAACAGAAGCTAAAGCCATCAGGCTGTCTCCATTGCCCTGCCAAATCCAACAGGCAAGCTCCCTGCTGACACAACTCCATTAAAACCACTGGATTTTCACCCTTGGAGATTATAGCCCTGAAACTTTTTTCAGGAATTTCCTAGGAGAAAGAGCAGAGATTGACCTTGAAAAGAAATTAAAGGCTCTGTCATTGATTGCCAATATTTGAAATTCAACAACTATAAGCTCAGGGAGGAGCAACACCTGGAAAGAATCCCACTAATCCTGTGAAGAAAAATCATGCCTAAACAAAATAAGCACATGTTTCTGTGCTTAGCCCCCAGCAATGGGAATGTCATGTATAAAGTGTGTGTAAACACAAACCTGCTTTCATTCTGAGATTTTGAGAGCCTGTGGTACAATGCTATGGGTGCTCCACTGAGTAAAGTCCATTGAGCACACTGTCTAAACACTTGGAAAACCACAAAAATGAGGACTCACAACATGCTACAAAACTTCATTTCCAAAGTTTAGTTTCCTTTATTTGAAATAATTCACATCAGAAATTACCCAGGAACACTTAATCCACGTTATCTCTGGATACTGAACCCTAAATCTACATGAGAAGAATTCAAAGCCTTTTCCCATCCAAGCTTCCTCCTCCTGCTGCAGTTTCCAGTGAAGTCACCACCCTCTGTAGCTCAGCACAGTTGTCACCAAGCCCACTGAAGCTCTCACAGTTGCTCCAGGGGTTTATTTAGAACCTGATGTTGACTCCAACACGGGAACATATGGAATCAGATCCATATAAGAAGAAAGGGCTGTTTAAAATAGACATCTGGGGGAAAAGAAGGGAGACAGGAGAGCTGAGTGCTCAGCACACACCCTGAGCTGTCACAGCCAGGTCTGCAGCCACGGTGGGCTGGTGTGGGAGTCCAGAGTATTCCTCTGGCTTCCTTGGAAGGTTTAAGACCCCCCTGGCGGGGTCCCCAAGGACCCTGGAATGGGACCCAGGTGTCTCGGGGGCTGGATTTGGCTCCTTGGAGCAGTTTGCCAACATTGAGAGAAGAAATGCAAGCCACAAAAGTAAATAGAGTGTAAATTAGACTGTTAGAATGTAGAATTAGCAGATTTCTAAAATGTTTGTGGTAAGGGACACGTGGCCAACATGGAGAATTGGGGGTGTGAATACCTCTTCCTCCTTCTCCTCCGTGTCATCCATGCTGGGTGACACACTGGCACTTTTAGATTGGATGAGAACAGATCTGGACCATGTAACAAGATTGTATTGTATTGGGGGTCATTTGTAAATACCTAGTACGTAGTTTAGACTATAAAAGATAAGTCCTGCCTCTGCCAGGCAGATTCTGCCCTGGACGTCTGGCGAGCAGACTGCTGTTCGCTGGACAAAGCATTCCTGAGATAAGCAACAATAAACAACCATGAAAACCTCTAAGAACAGCCTCCTGCAGTCTCTCATTGATGGGCATTGGAAAGAGCTGGGTTCCAGACCACCTGCATGTCCTCCAGAGGTGATCTCAGGTCTAAGGAGACACCTCAGGATGTGACAGGCTGGAAGCTGTCCCTGAACTCTCCTGAGTGCTGCCAGCAGTGTGCCTGGGCTGCACACAGCCTGGCTGCTTGTCACCTCCCATTTCCCATTTCTGCTGGTGCTGGGCTGCTGGTGTGCTATTAGCACAGGCATTGAGGATTTGGCACGATTTACTGGATGGATGCACTTCCCTGGCAAGGCAAGCAGCAGAAATGCTTTTTTTCCAAGGAAGAGAGAGTTCCTGAGACAGCACAGCACACTGAACACCCTCAGCCCTTCCCCATTCCCACTTGGCTATGAGACAGAAGAGACTTTGCTGCTGGCTGACTGCTTGTGGTGGTTTGAGATGGTAAACTGGCTGAGCTGTTTTCTGTGTGTTGTCAAAGAAAAGAAATGTGTGGGGGGAGGAAAACTGGTCTAAAATTTCATTCTGGGTTTTTTTCCCCTATAGTTTCTAGTAATAAAGTTTCTCTTTGTACCATTTAAAGTTGAGCCTGTTTTGCCTTCCTCCTAATCCTGTCTCACAGCAGAAAAATTTCAAATTGGTGAACCAAAACCACTGCATTAATGCATGGCTCCAGCAAGCTTGTTCACATGAATACATCACACTGCTGAAAGGTGAGTTCTGAGGGGGGGTCATTTGAACCCTCATCAGACTGGTTAGTTACCAATTAATTAGAAACAAAGCTCCCATTTGTTTAAAAAAAAAAAAAAAAAAGAAGCTTTGGCAAACTAAGAACTAATGTATTTTATCTCAGTTCACACAATGATGTGGATTTTACAGCCTAAAAAAGCAAGAAGAGATAGAAGATTAACTTGTAAGGCAAAAAATGTGAAATATTCTTTGCAACTACTTTTTAAAGCAATTTTGACACCCCTCAAAATGAGAAAGGTTTGCTTTCATAATAGTCTCTTCTTTTTCTGTAGCATAGAGAAAGCAAAAGAGAGAAAATGAGAAAAAAAAAAAAAATCATCCACCCCGTTTTTTCCAAAAGCTTGGATCACTTGGAGGACAGAGCAATAGTAAAAGTGGGGTGCTCACTGAGGAAGGATGAGGTGTGCAGCAGCCTGTGCAGCCTCTGTGTGCAGTGGGTCTGAAACCCTCAGTGCATCCCTGCCCTCAGCACAAAACCTGCCTGAATCCTGCTCCTCAGCACAGCTTTGTGCCTCTCCATGACCTGCTCAGGCACTGGCTGGGCTGAACCTCAGCCTGGGTCTGGGTGCTTGGTGTGTTTTCAGTCTGAGCTGGAAATGCATTTTCTGCAGGCCAGCCCAGACATGTTTGCTAAAACTGCAAGGGCTGATTTTTGACACCTTTAGGAAAGGCCTCCAAACTGCTTTCTGTTTCTCTCTGGCTTTTGCACAATCAGCTATCTCTTCTAATTCTCTAAATCCCACTGACCACCCATGAAAACCCTGTCAACATGTGCTGCCTCAGTTTCACCCTTGGAAACTTGAGAAAAGTTTCCACAGTATTTCTCCAGTGAAAGAAACCCTGCAAGCACAACTGCACTCTGTTGAAAACTTGACTTTCACAGAACAGTGCCTTAATCAATAATCAAGAGAACAGCTTTGAATGCATACAAATGATGCAGGTCCACTTCACCACAACTAAATGCTGGAATTCATTTTTGAACAGCAAAACATTTTCCAACAGATTGTATGTTAATGGCAATGCTGCTGGCAAAACAAACTCCCTTCACCCTGAGCTGCTTCCAGATGCTAAACAAAGCCTTAATAAACCCAGACTGTCCTCTAAAGGTAACTATCTCTAAACTGTGTGAATGATTGAGCACACAGTGCTGTACAGTCACTATCACTGCTATATAAGATATTATCTCTGAATATGCAACTAAAGTTTTCAATTAAAGCATGGACAGAATGAAAGGTTAACAACTTCTATGAGGTTCTGCAGCTGGGATTATTCAGCAAATGCAGAGAATGTACAGAAAATCACTTTGTCCAAGATAACCATCTCAGAATTTATTCTCTGTACATATATATTTTTTCTCCCCTATTATTTATTTGTTTTACACCTATGCATCAGCCCCAATACACAGAACAAAAATAAATTCTGGGAAAGTTCTGCTGTTGGAAGGATATGGTAATCTTAAAAGAGTGATGTTTAACCCTTGCCATTTTGCCATCTAAATATTATACCCCTAATTTCTTTGATGAAGCCAGAGAAAGATGACAAGTCAGTTTGCAACTCTGAAAACATCTTAATTTTTAGATAATAATAAAAAAACCCCACTATAATAAGTCACTGTGCTCTCTTCCAAAGACAGACATGTATTGGTAGAAATAAACTCATAAATCAATGCTTTGGCAAAGAAACAAGCATAATCAATGATTCTCAAATTAAAATTAAAAAAAAAAAAAAAAAAAGAAAAAGAAAAAGAAAAAAATATAAAAAAAACTCCCTGTGTTCAGGGCAGCATTGCTACAACAGCAAAACAAACCAAACCCTGATCAATGTCCCTGTGGTCACCTGTTAACAAAGACTCTTGCTGGGTTTCAAATGCACTTTGTACTGGAGCCATATCCTTCCCTTTCCTGATGCTTTATGGAAATTGGACACATCTGAAATCACTTCTGGAAGAAGGACAGCCCTGTTTTGCTCTCACACATCCTTTGTGGTGGTGCCTAAATTACAGATGAGGGCTGGAAAACAGGGCTTGCAGCTAGATCTGAGTGAAGATGGCAGAAAGCCATCCCAATGACAGATCTGAAGGACTTCAAACAGGATTCAAACAGAGTCAGTTCTGTCACATTTTGGTGCCATTAGTGTCTGTTTCAAGCAGTTTCTGTCCTTCCCTCTCCATTCAGATAGAGCCTGGAAGGCAGAGAGCAGGGCGGGGACTAGTTTGACTTTCTTGACTACAGAGGAATAAAATGAAAGAATTCTCTTTTAAATACAAGGACCTGAATTTTGAGTTCTCCAGCAGGCTGTTTCATTCACAAGAACTATTAACAATGGAGTAAACCCCTGTGTTGGCTCATCCCACTGCTAGATGGGATTTCTCAGGGTAGCAGAGTTGCCAAGCCCTGTTTCTGCTGCCTGACCAGTATCCCTGAAGAGGCAGCCACCATCCAGGAGTGGAATTTTGGGAAATGGGCATCACCTGGAATGACACAGAGCAGCTGGCCCAAGCACAGGTTGGTGCTGATACCTCCAAAATGACAGCAGAGAATCTCAGCTGTCTCTGCAACCCTGGCTCCTACAAACACCTGCAGGGGAGGAGCTCCCACCCTGCTCCATCCTGCAATACCAAAACAGCAGCCAGAACATCTTTGGACATGTCTCAGTAAAAGGTGACAGGAGGCTGGGCTACAACAGGAATCAAGCAAATGCCTTGGAAAAAAAAAAACAAAACAACAAACCAACCAAACAAACAAACCAAACCATTCCCCACACTAAACATGCTCAGTCCCTCTGATTTCCCACTGTTGTAATCAGTCAAAGCCATCCTCAATCAGTCCCACATGACCAACAACACTTTTAACTGCAGGCTGAGCCTGAGTTCAGGCAGAGGCCTGGAAAGGTGTTTTGGCCAGCCTGGACCTGCAGGACATGAACTGAGAGCATCTTCACACTCCAGGGAAATGCAGCTGCATGGGAGACCCTTCCTGAGGTGTCTTGTCCTGGTTGAAGGACAGGTGTCTGCCAATAAAGGCAGGAGCTTCTCTTTGAAATGGAGAATGTAAACCCCCTCCCTCCAAATTATTATCATTTTGAAATTAAGGGGCTCTCAGGCAAAGATATGGGAATTAGGAATAACAGTTCTTTACTAGGAAAATTAAAATAGAAATACAGTATTACAAAGAACAATCCCAAACCCTGCCAGAGTCAGAATCCAAGCTGACACCCGTCAGTCAGTCAGTCAGGGTGTTGGTACAGTCCCATTCAATGGTGGCTGCATCCTCCTGCAGTGGCAGATGTGGTTCAGCTGGAGCAGTGCTCCTGGAGAAGGTGCAGTTTTCCTCTGAAGCTCCAGGGATGATGTGGAAAGGTCTGGCTTTCCTCTGGAATCCAGTGGAAAAGGCTGCTCTGATGTTCCAAATCTCAGTTTTTATCTGGGTAGGAAAGCCTTGGCTGCTCCCCTGGCTGGAGCATCTCCCAGTGGGATGATGGAATTTTATCAGTCATGCCCTGGGACTGAATGGGCCAGCAGCAGATGATATCTTCCTGGAGGGAGGATGGGCTGTGGGAAAGATAAAGATGATTGCCCAGCTGGTTTAAAGATGGCCCATTAGCAGATAATATGTGCCAGGAGATCAGGGTCACTGCCCCACCCAGCTCCAACAGATGGGGATGGAACACACATTTCTGTCACATCCTGTATTGAACCCAAGACATGTCTCCACACAGAGGTTTGCTCCAGTGTGAATGCAAGCCAGGCCATTTCCTGCAGCCCAGGGTATTGAATGGAAATGTAATGGGAGTCAAATCAGATGCAACTGTTTTGAAGAAAATCAATTTTTGTAATCTTTGAAGCCTTTGAGCAACAGTAGACACTCTCCTTCACCTTCAGCAGAGGACTCTGCAGTAGAAGCATCCCCTGTACACAGCTGGGCTCCATCCCTCCATGGTTTGACAAGGGTGGGTATGTGTTTTTGTCTAAGGCCTGCACTTGACCCCCTGGGCCAGATAAATACTTGGAAAAGACAAGGAAACCTTGTGCTGTCACCACACCCCATTTCCATGGAAAGCTAAGCTGCCAAGCAAAGCTCTCATGTAAAAAGCTTTGCCTAAAAAATACAAAAGAAAGAAAATCAGTATGTTTTCTTGATTGCAATGACTTAAATACCACATTATTTAGGGTCTTACTTAGTTCAA
This sequence comes from Oenanthe melanoleuca, assembly GCF_029582105.1. NCBI lineage: Eukaryota > Metazoa > Chordata > Aves > Passeriformes > Muscicapidae > Oenanthe > Oenanthe melanoleuca. The sequence continues at coordinate 2,031,656 of NC_079343.1, read as the reverse complement.
TATCTTATCTTTAGAGAGAAAATAAAATCCACATTTTCCTTTTGAAACCATCCATATTTCCTTCAAATGTGGCTCATAGTCTGGGGTTTCCCGCTGGCAATATTCTATGAAAAATCTGATTTGTCAGGATAGCTTCTCATTCCTTTCAGACAGTCACTAAAAGATGTTTCAAAACGAAATTTTAGGGATGCCCATGGAGTGGAGAGTTGTCATTAGTAAAGGTTTGAACTATAAAGGAAAGATTAGAATCTATGCTAATAATGAGCAGAGGGGGAGAGCTCCATGCTCTGTGCTAAGGTACAGGATATCTCACCTGTGACCACTCTGCTCAAGAATCTCTCCTGGAGATCTGTCTCCACATAAATTTTCTGTGCTTTACTGGAAGTATTTAATGTTCTAACTTGGGGATGCATATTTATACTCTTGTCCACAGTTGGGCCATGTGTCAGAACAGAGATAGATGAAAATTAGCCCAAGTATGAGATGCTGTAGGAGACAGCTGGAAGCAACCCCATGCCCACCAAGCTTTGATGCTAAAATCTTAACACAAAAATCATCTCCTCTTCTTCACAGGCTCTAAAGAAATTCACAGAAGCTTGTCCACCATCCAATACAGTTGTTGCCCTTCCAGCTCCTGGGATTCATCTGCTCCTCTCACAGATCCAGGTGACCAATCTCTTCTGCAGAGAGCTGCATTTTGGGATGACACTGCATACAGGAGATGCAGGGACAACCTCTGGCACCATTTAGCAACAAGCCAATGCTGGCTTTGGCCAGCTTGCAGAAAGCATGAAATAACTGTGTTCACAGCCACAGTGGTATTTTAGGGAGGATCTCAACAAGGGAAAGCTAGTGGGAAAATGTAGTGTCTTTGATAGGAAAAAAAAATAAAACAAGCCTTCAAGTATAAAAGTTTTTTCCTGTCTAATCTAGATAAAAGAGGTACATAGGTAAACTTAGGATAAGCCTGAGCCCAGGTTAGCCATGGAAGAAAGGGATGTGCACACACATGTTTTCATTCTGAGCTCACATAAAATCTGCTCTCAGTGCAAAGTTTTTATAGGGACAAGAGAAAATCATAACAAGCTCTCTGGAAGCAAAACTCCATGAACTCCAGGGTTATTGCAACTCTCTCCTACTTTTTTTTTGTGATTAGAGCACATCATATCACCTGCCAAACCTTCTGCTGTTCACAGCAGAAGGTCAAAGTGCTTTAATAAGAAAAGATACAGCAGATGTGCTTTGGATAAAACTGCATTTTTGATCTGGCCACAGCCTTTATGAATGCCTTTCTAATTACTTCATAAAATCTAACTAAGTTTTAATCCTGCTCTTACTTCTAGAGATTTACTTTCAGCCATGCTTAATTAGAGATTACAAATACACTTTCAAAAAAAGCCCTCTTTAGACAGCAAAACACCTTCAGAGCACAGTGCACACTTTGCCACAAAAAATCCCCATGATGTTGCTCTTATAAATCACTTCTTCTTGAGTCAGACAAGGACAGATTACAGAAAAGACTCAGCCCTGAATTCCCAGGAACATGTGGCTGAAACCACAGCCTCAAATTTTCCCTTCATCTAGGTCAGCTCTGGACTGCTACCACCCCAGCTAAAAAATCTCAAGCCAGAGTTTCCAGGTGTGGCCAATTCCCCCTTTGCCAGACAAATCCCCTTCCTGCCCCAGGTGTATTCTATCATGAAATGAAAACAAACCCTCAGAAGGCAAATCCTCTGCCAGTCCCACCCAGCTGATTCCAGCTGCATAACAAGCCCAACCACTGGAGGCTTTCAGGTCAGTTCCTGATTTCCAGTGAGTTACCATTTCCATAGTGGGGTTCACATAGTTCTGGGGACTTGTTTTCCTATAATTTCTAATTTATCAGCTTGCAATGCCTGGAATTCTTTCTCATCAATGACAGTAGCAATCACCTTGGCTCTCCAGAGTTTTGACACATAGAAAATTAAAACTATGGGTTAATGGCTGTTTTTCTGTCCCCAGAGAATGTTACATAAAAAAAAAAAAAAAAAAAAAAAAAGAGTCTGCTATGCATATGCCTAAGATATTCAGATATTCCCTTCTTACAGATCCATGTCTGTAGGCAGGGGTTTTCAGAAAGAGTATGAAACTCCATTGGCCAAAGTTTTTTTAACTGGAAAGATGCAGCTCTTGGTTCACAGAGGTACAGTTTTAGCAAGCAACAAGGAGAGGAATGTTTTCAGTCCCCTGGATCTGCAGCAGGTGCACAGGCACTGGTAAACCATTCCCAAGATGAATGAGTGGAACAGTCAGGTCCAGAAATTTTGGAAAGTTCCTATCAAGTAAACTTGCCTGGAAATGGCTACTGGCTGAAATCTGCTCCCTCAAGCTCTCCTTTCATTTTCAGCAAGTCCCAACACATAGTGGTGCAAATTATAGAAGGCACCAGTAAATAACAGAATATGAGACATTGAATGAAAAGGGAGCAGGGCTTTGCAGGATTTTTTTTTTTTTCAAGCACTATAGTCAAGCTCTGACCCACAGGGCATTGGTGGCCTCAGTTAATACCTTTTCAGATGTTTCCCATCCAAGCCCTCTTCTTGCACTCCTGTGGGGCCACTGAACATCAAAATGCACGTTTGGTGTGCCAGGACAGCTCTGCTGCTGTTCACCACCATGCAGTGCAGCACAGAGCTGTGCTCCTTGGTTTGCAGCACAGAAGCTCCTACCCCTTGGAAATGCCTGTCTGGCAGCCAGGGTCTCCTTTCAGAGGCAGTTTTTCCAGAGGTGGTAATCTCTGATTACCCCAAAATTACCTTTTTATTAACAAAGGCTCCAGTCATTCTCATTCAGGCAGTGACTCTCCTTAGGGGGAAGTGATTTCATTATATTCTGCATTATTTTCTTACAAATCTTTGCCTCACATAAGGAACAGTGGTTTGCTTGACACTGCCATAAATAAATAGTAAACTGAGGAAGCTCTGAAGTTAGACATCCCAGAGAGTTCAGAAGCTTCTCAATAATTGTAGGGTAAATGTTGTGCAAATATCTATGTCATGTCAAGTAATGGTCTATGTATCTTGGATTCTTTTTAAAAAGCAGCCTGGAGTCAGTAAGTCATGCTGACACCTTACTAATTTTGGCCCTAATTGATGATCTGATTGAAAAGAACAAAGCTGCTACTTTGGTTTTGGTTTTGAGACCGACCACAAATATTCACATCCCAAGACCGCTGGATTTTATTTGACTGCTCTTAGTAACAGAAATACCTCTGTTACAGCAGAGCCAAGAAGCCAGACTAAAACCATATTGTGTTCAAGGCACTGCACAGAGACAAAAGTACAAATAGCCAGAAGAGGAAAGGGGGAGGGATGAAGACCAGCAATAGGTAAAACAAGTAAAAGAGCACATGCCTGGTCAGCAGAGGCACTTAAAGCACTGACAGCTTTTCCCTAATGGGCTTGTCCTCTGCCAGAGCCATTTGTGGAGTGATGCTCCTCTGAGCCTTACCTTGCTTTACAAGCTGCTTTTCCTATTTCCTTGCCTTCCTGAGGAGAACAGAGAATTGAGGTTTCTACAGCACACAGGAAGATAAGAGCAGCTTTTAACCAGGAGTGGGGAGAAGACAAAGGCACCAAGTCCACTTCCTTAAGGTGGGTGCTGACAGAAAGGGGTTGGAAAGCCACATATACCCTCCCCCTCTACCTCCATCTGTCCCTCATCCCCCTTTTGCAGAGGAGATGCCATCCCAGTGGCATTCTCAGACAGATCTCTGGAGATACATGAGAGCAAGAAGACACTGAATGGTTTTATGGAGAATGTGAGCATGTACGATGTGGGTATTCTGGGTTTGGGGAAATGTAAAAAGATCCACACCACCAGGCAGCTCTTTAGCTAAATCTGTGTAAGATGACTTTCTCTGAGTTCACTTGGCTGCATAGCCCAGTCATTGGGCTTTACATTTCAGGGAGCTGGATCAGGAGCAGCCTTGCAATGTGTGTGTGGCAATTTCAGAGACAAGCGGCCAACGCAAACCAGAGCTCCTGGCTCTAGGGCCCATCATCATCTCAGTGTGGGAGGTCTGAGGGGGGCTCTGCAGTGCTGGGTGTGGTACCAGTTGTGGGGTCACTCCCAGAGCCCATGCACTACACCCAGAGTGCACAGCAGGAGCCAAATGTGGGCGCTGGGAGCAGCACAGCTGCCCTGGCAGAGCGTTCTGCCCAAGCACAGCACGGCTCCAGGGAGGAAGCTGGGTACCTCGACTTGGCATGGCACTGGAAACATGCAGATCTCTTCCTTTGGAGTGTTAGAATAGACACAATATGCTCTCATTCTTTATGTAAGACTTAAAAAAAAAAAAAATCAATTCAAGCAGCAAAGCAAATTTAATAAAAGTTTGACTAAAGTGTTTTTCCTGGGCTTGTGCAGCCCTTCATAACATTCAGGATGGATACCTCTGCATGGACTTACTGCTTTGGGCAGTGTTTGGACAACACTGGGTAGGAAATCTTTCCAGCAGTTTCCCACACAGCACCTCTGCATCCACAGGGAGCAAGGATCAGGGCAGCCAACAAGCCAGCGAGATCTGAAGGAGATCAGCAGGGTTATATTGTTATGCCAGCCCAGTCATTCAGCTGCATTCATGTTAAGTCCAGCAGCTGGCTTGGGGCCAGCTGTGCCTTCCCCCTCGAGGCTGAGGAGGCAGCAGGGTGTTTTTAGGAGCTGCCAGGCTGCTGGGCTCTCCCTGCCTTGCACAGCCCCTGGGGTTTGGTGTCTGAAGAGAGCAGCCCTGCAGCTCCCAAGGAGCCTCTCCTGCTCTCCCACACCAGCACCAGGCACTACAACCCACCACAGGGAGGACTGGGCCCCCTGCACAACAAGTGCCTACCAATTAGTGACACTTGCTGATTGTATCTGTAGAGAATGATTATGAAAAATGCAAAGCACTATGCAGCCGCTATTAATCTTCTGCTTTTGTTGCATTTACTCGTGGTTTATAGCCCTCAGAGGAGGACAAATGATCAAGGCATGTACTCACGCTGTTGTTTGTCTATTTGTCTGTGCGACAATACACGTGCTCAGCACTAAGCAGAAGTTATTTTTCATGAGGAATGCAGCTTTAAGGCTTTTCAAGGTCAGAAGGCTTCCTGAGGAAGAAAACCTGCAAATGACTCCGGCTCATTTGCTGCCAGCTTTTCCTTTTAGAGTTACAACCCACACAAGTCCATGAGCAGGCTAAGACTCAGGAGGGATGGCCAGAGAAGGGCTGAGGAGTTTTTGTCTTTTGCTGGGGCACAGCATGGCACACAGGTGTGTGTGTGTACAACAGATTGTTGTCAAATTGTTGTGAAATGACAGCTCCAGTTCCAAGGTGTTTAACATATTGCTGAAACACCTCTTCCACTCTGCATTTGTGACAGTGAAATCTCTCCTCTCTCACTGCTCTCCTCACTAGCTTATAGCTCATTGTGAGCAACTATTTTGGCCAAGTTTTGTTTATAGCAGGGATTTATTTCTGGAGGGTAAGTTCTACCAAGTTCAGGCTATCATACATCTGCAGTGGTGCTTAACTAGCTACCAGACACTAACAAATAGCACTAAGAAATGTTCTTTGGCACTGCACAGCTCTTTGCAAGAACGGCCAGCTCTGTTATGAACACAGAGTACTTAAAACAATATTAGCTCAAACCTGGGAATGCAAAAGCAATACAAATATTTTAGTAGCTGCTACAGAAACTACATTCTGGTCAAAATGATCAGATTTCCATGTTTACTTTGAAAACATGCAGACATAAGTTCAAACCTCTCCTAAGTTTTTAGTCTTAATATAGGAACGTGACATTACAAGAGGGATGGCACTCTGTTATTAGAAAGATGATAGAGATGAGAAGCAGTGTTTTTCATCTAATAGTCACATGGTAGAACACAGCATTTGTCCCTTCTTGCTCAGAGAAAGAGCAAGGCTGAACCAGAGCCAGCTGTGTCAGTGCAAGACTTGCTGTCACTTCTGCAGTTTGGATCTGGCCTGGACACCCCACAGGACTAGAAACACAAACCATGGGCTCAGCACCGTGTCACACACAACAGGGAAGGCAAAAGTGCTGCCAAAGTGGCTATCAGGTGAGGCCAAACATCTGCTGCCTGATTCCCTGACAAAGCTCCATTCAGGCAGAGGCTTATAGCAAATATTTATAAAACACAGTCACAGAGGAGCTCTGTTTCACACCTCAAGATTATCTTTTCTTCTTGTAGTTCTTCCTCTCTGTTTCAAGTCAACCAAAAATAGCAAGAGAAATATGAGAAGACAACTTTCCCCAAGACACTTGTTAAATGGATTCCTTAAAATAGTTTTTGTTTCCAGAAAACTGTTCCTTGTTCACATTTGCATGTATCAGATCCCCTCAGTCATTTCCATTGGTAGATCAGCAATCATTAATTTCAAGCAATCTAATTTCAGTAAGTCATGATGTGCAGAGAGCAAAGCTAGTGGAGTATTTGGACAACAGATATTCAGACATCATGGAGGGCACTGAACAATATTTTCAAACTCTTTAGTGAGTTGTGATTCAATAGATCTTGCCAGGTGATAAATGGGCACTGTTTGAATAGTTTGCAGAACATTATCAATGCTATGCCATGAATATCTTATTGCTAACAATAAATGTTTTGACAGATAATGATGCATTTATATATAAATCAATCAGACACTACACTCTCAATTATCCATACTGTTAATTGTTCAATCATTTTAATTGTTGTGAATGGTGCCTTCATCAAGGGTTTTGTCTGCTATAAATTAGAATGGTTCATTTAATACCTCAATTTACCTTAGTCAAAGTGCAGAGATGTGAGGAGAGCAGAATTTGGCCAATAATCTTCGGAAATGATGGATTTCTCTTTATGCAAAATGCTGTCTCCTTTGGCTTCGTTTATGGCAGGTGCTGGCATTGATACCATGCCTTTTTGGAGACTATGGCTATGACCAAGCTCCAAACATTGTCCTGCAGTTACAGAGGTGTAGGGCAGGAGAGTCTAAACAGTTCTCTTTACATTTGAAAATTAGTGCAAAAGCCATACACTCATTTTTCTATTTATATTCTTCAACTACAAAGGGAGATTTCTATCCCATTAATTGTTCCTGTCTTTGGCATTTCTCTGAGTTGCCTGTACCATCTCCTGCTACCATTCCTGCTGTTCTCCCTCCTGGGCTCACCTGGGAAGATGCTGTTGCCTGTGTGCTTTGATGGCATTGCACCCATGTTTCTGCCTGGCACTTTGCACTGCACTACACCTTCACTTGCTGCCCTCCCTCATTTTTGGACTGCACATCTATTGCTCTCCATGCCACTGAATCTCTGAGTGTGGAGTTATTTTTCCCCCAGATGTGCTCCATGTTGGTTTCTTCCCAAGCAGATTCTTACTCAGTGGCATTTAGATCATATTTCTAGTGCCTGTCCTGTCTCCTCTATCGTTCCTTCACCTTGAGCAGTATCCATGCCAACTCTGGCATCATATCTGCTTTCAAATGCCACAGAAAACATGTTAGGCAATAATGGATCACATATGAATCTGGTAATTTTCACTAGATAACATCTTCATCAACCCCCTGCTTTTATTTCTAATTGTTCCTTTCCCTTCTGCCTGTCAGCAAGAAAAAGATACTGATGAACTCCAAAATATTTCAAAATTAAATCTCACGTGCAAGATTTTACCAGAAACTACATTAGGATCAAGTGAAGTCTTCTTCATTCACAAAAATCCAGGTTTCAGGTGAGGTTTCATTCTTATAGCGCAGTACAAGGCAGGTGTTTATGATTTGGAGGACAGGTGTCTGCCAATAAAGGCAGAAGCTTCTCTTTGAAATGGACAGTGTAAACCCCCTCCCTCCAAATTATTATCATTTTGAAATTAAGGGGCTCTCAGGAAAAGATATGGAATTAGGAATAACTGTTCTTTACTAGGAAAATTAAAATAGAAATGCAGTATTACAAAGAACAATCCCAAAACCCTGCCAGAGTCAGAATCCAAGCTGACACCCGTCAGTCAGTCAGGGTGTTGGCACAGTCCCATTCAATGGTGGCTGCATCCTCCTGCAGGGGCAGATGTGGTTCAGCTGGAGCAGTGCTCCTGGAGAAGGTGCAGTTTCCTCTGAAGCTCCAGGGATGATGTGGAAAGGTCTGGCTTTCCTCTGGAATCCAGTGGAAAAGGCTGCTCTGATGTTCCAAATCTCAGTTTTTATCTGGGTAGGAAAGGCTTGGCTGCTCCCCTGGCTGGAGCATCTCCCAGCGGGATGATGGAATTTTATCAGTCATGCACTGGGACTGAATGGGCCAGCAGCAGATGATATCTTCCTGGAGGGAGGATGGGCTGTGGGAAGATAAAGATGATTGCCCAGCTGGTTTAAAGATGGCCCATTAGCAGATAATATGTGCCAGGAGATCAGGGTCACTGCCCCACCTGGCTCAACAGATGGGGATGGAATTCACATTTCTGTCACATCAACCCAACACACAGTGGGTGATGTACAAGGTACCTGAGCAGTCTCACATGGAAACCTCTGCTACTAGAAAAGGAGAGATCAGTCCCACTTTCCAACAGGAGCCTGTGGCAGGTGGAGAGCAGGAAAGGAGGAGCAGGCATCACTGTGTGTAGGGACACTTCTGTGCATTCCCTCTGAGCACTGGCTGCTTGTTTGAGGTTTGCAGGCATGGCTGGAGTGGGAGCAGCAGCTCCATCAGAGTGTAGCTCCAGCTGGCTGGATTGCACATACAGCCCCCACACCAGTGCCATGTGTCCTTGTCCTTGCATGCACACTCCTCTCCTGAACTCACCAGAACTGCCAGGAAAGTGTTGAACATCTACCAAGATTATGGTAGGGCAAATCCTGCACAGAAGTGTTCAAAACCATCAGACCTACTACACATCTGCAGGACACCTTGCAGAGGGTTGGCATATGCTTTTGTTTCCATTTGGAAAACCCAAAAGATGTATTTCAGCCCCCCTTGTACAAGAACAGAACTTTGTACCAACCTGTCTCTGTCCCTGGAGCTTCCTTAGTGGAACAAGTCTGTCTCTGCTCTTGCAGAAGGAACTGGGTGCCTGTGTTGGCTGCAGACCAAAGGAAAATATAAAAAAGGAAGAGGAGGCTTCTGGATGTCAGACATCCACCTGCTTTTGGACAATCTGTAATTGCCAGGTGTAACTGACCTTTCTGGTCATCTCTGCACTGATGCTTCCCTTTAAGGAGAATCAACCTGCTCCTAGTGCTGCTTTCTGGGCTGGCTTTCAGTTTCTTTCCATGGTCTTATTAGAGCTTGAAATGAGATCTACCAGACAGGAACTGCCAGGCTTTTTTGAATTCTGGTATTTCTAAAATGTTCTCAAATGCTAGACATGTCTCTCCCTCACCTTACACATCCTAGAGGTCAGAGGGAAACCTCAGAAAAGCATGACAACTCAGAATCCAGAAATAAAAGCTGCCAGACAGTGGAATTTTATTACAGTAATGAAAGTTATCTGTCAGAAATAAATGAACCCCTAAGAACCTTCTCCTGTGCACACACACTTAGAAAAATAACCAGCAGAGGGAAAAGAGAGCAACCAAAAAAAAACTTTCTCAAAGGCTCCTGTTATGTCTTTACTTTTATAACTTAAAAGCTGTACTAGAGAGCAGAACAGTCAGGGAGCCAGGGTTTGGGGCATGGCCTTTGTTTCCTGGCCCTTCTTGCCTTGCAGTGCACAAACTTTGAGCCTCTGCATCCTGCAGAGTCCCTCCCACAGGAGGCAAGTGCCAAGTGGAGATGTGGCCCTGTGATGCAGGAATGAGCTCCTTCCCAAGGTTTTCCTTCCAGCCAAACTCATCCTGGCTCCGTCACCGAGAGGATGGAAAAGATCTTGTCACTGCAAGGTGCAGGTCCCCCTTCTAAATCAGTATAACTCAGAAATATGCAGTGAGCTTATTTTTCCTACCCTAACTAGCACTTCCCCTACACAGCCTGCTCCTCTCTGAGCTTTCCATTCCATTGTACCCATCCAGGAGCACTGGCATGGGCTTTGAAATGAGACCTCCTCTCAGAGCAGTTTTGTGCCTGTGGCTCTCTACACAGCAGGTTTCAGTGTGTTATGCCTGCATTGCATTGCCAGGTAGAAATCAGCAGTTCCTGTCATTTGGACCCTAAATTCTGCATGTCCTGCGCTCATATCCAGCCCCAAAATTTTAGGAGGTCCTTTGGGTTATCCTCCTCAGGAATCCCTTGAGCAGGTGGATGCAGTACAGTGTTGCTTGTCATGTCCTCTCCTCTGTTTCTGTGTCCCTCTGCTCAGTGCTGTGTGTGGAATCAGCCTGTTTCCTGCCTGGACTCCTTCTCTCACCTGTATGCAAATAAGGGCCTGAACCCCACACTTCATTACTACCATTACTGCCATCACCTACAAAAACTAAAAGCTTATGTATGTTTTTTACCTTGTGGATAAAACCTTCTAATGTTTAAACTCCTTCCATGTGCTAAACCATCTCATTTGCTTTGCTTCTAACTCTTCAGCATTATATTTCACACAACAATAAATTCATCCTCTATTTTTCACCACACTGAAGGCTGTACCTTTATTGAAGTGTGTATGTGAGCAGAGCTAGTAATTCATCAGCACTCCAATATCTCTACATACAATGTGCTCATTTTGCTGTAATGGGCTTTTTTAATCTTGCTGACAATTGAAATGTTGATATTGTTAAGGTTAATGACCCACTGATAAATACCAGAAAACACATTTACCCTCAAATAGTTTTTAATCACAGCTGTTGCAGAGTGTGACAAGAATGCTTTGTGCCTAAACAGGCTTTAGGAACAGCTATTTTCTAAATATCTGCAGCACCCTTTTGCAACACAGGTGGTTTCTCTGACAGTTTCTGGGTTTGCTTGCATGCCAAGCTCTTGGGTTTATTACACTGAGTTTGTGTATGAACTGACTGGTTTTTCTTTTACACTTCTTAATGGTCTGCATTGTGTGTTAGATGTGCTGAGGTGCCTTCAACCTGCACTTTACAGATGATGAAATCAATGCAATAGGGCAAGCTAATGGAACAGGGGAAAAGCCTGTGAGAGTTTTATTGGGGTAGAGTCACCCCAAAGCTGCTCTCTGAGGGACAGGCTCATAAGCAGGCAGGATCAACACTGATTTTTCCCATTTTAACACCGAGTTCCATGTGAGGAGATGTTTGCCCTGCACTAAGCAAAAGGCATGCTCAGTTAATTCATGTGATCACTAAGCCAGCATGCAGAGAGGGCTGGAGGAGAAGTTTCCATTTTTAATCCACATTGTTTTGTGGCTGGGTTTCTTCCAAGCATTGAACCAGCAAAAGAAATATGAAGCACTTTACAGAGATACTGCCCCAACTCTCTACAGCCAAAAAATATCAATATAGCTCCACTGGAGCCTGAGCAGCATGTGCCTGTCAGCTGATGGTCTGACCCTAAACAGAGATTTCTGACTGCATGAGCTCTGTGAAAATAGACAGCAGTAATGGATATCAAGGAATGCAAAAGAGATGCACATGATGAGCATGCAAAAAGAAAATTTACATTCAAAGCAAGCAGTATTTTACAGCCCTGAAGGGATTCAAGAGGGGAAATGAAATCCAATATGTGGGTCTCATAAATTCCATGTATTGTCTTTACATGAAGGGAAGAAAGGCCCTTTGCTTAGGCTTTTACTGCCCTTGATTTTTCCTCTTAATTCCAGCTAAAGTGGCTGTAGAAATAGCTGGTACTTGCAGAGACTTTGAGATGAACTGAGTGTTTCAGAGCATGTTAGCCAAATGCCACTCAGATCCATCCTGCCTCACTCTGAAGCCAAGCAACTGAGCCAAAGGACAGTGCTGGGGAAGGACAATGAGCTAATGGAAATGGCTGGAGATATATTACCTCTGGAAGTAAGAGGCTTGGTGAGAAATGATCCTTGCCATTTGCATGATGAAGTGTAGGTGCTTTGGAAAAGTCAAGGTAACCATTTTCCCCAGGGGGACTGGCCAGCATGCCTGAGCTGTGCTCTGAAACAGCCTGTGCTCCCTGTGCTAGCAGGGCAAGCAGAGGGACCCTGCCCCTTCTGACTGCAGGACTGACAAGGATGAACTGACAACTTGATGCTAAAGTACAAATTGCACAAACAGCAGGATTTAGGAGCTGATTCCTGGGTGAGAGCAGCAGATCCTCTGTCCTGACTGAGGCAACAGGAGAAACTCTTTACAGAGAGCCTGTCAGTCTCTCCATCCCCATTTCACTCCCCCAAAGCTGTTGCACCAAGGATGTTGCAGTGTGTATTGCTCAGTCCTCCTAGTATCCATTTCTAGACCCTTGGTCCATGAATGTCTAGCCCCTTTCTGCACCTGCTTACACTGCCTGCCTCTACAAACACTCATGGCCACAAGATCCAGAAGTTCACCACCCACCCACTTTCTTTTGTCTATTTTAATCCCTTTTTTACCAGCTCCACTGAGCTGTGTGAACATTTGGAGGGATTCAAACAATAACTCATGCCTCATCTCAAGGTAATAATAAAAATGCATACATAGTCCCTGTTCCAGACATGAGAATTCCAGAGTCCTACAGAACATCTTGTAAGTCTCCATGATCAAAGAATTAATCACACTTTTGGACTGATTTAGTTCTAAAGTACACTAGCAACATTATGTTGGTTTAGCCCACATAGCAGCACTCAGTGCAGAGGAAAAACAAAAATTGGCTAATTTTATACATGCATACACACATACCAGATGTTCTGTATTTTTAGCTTGTCTGCAGGTGTTTGTAAAAGCAGTTTTGGGACTCATTGATTGTGGAGTTCTCCAACCTGCCTTGAGCTTGCACTATTCAGAAAGAGATATAGTCCTAAGAGCCTTACTGCTAACAAGCTAAGCCCTTCACAGGAGCTGGCTTTTGGTTTGGCTACATTTATTTCAAACTGTGTTATTCTCTGCTAATTAAACTTGTGAAAAGGAGCAGCTCTGACAAGAAGCTAGGAGTAATTTGCTCAGTCCTTGACACTAGTCAGGGAGTCTCAAAGCAGAGGCCACAGAAGTACAAGAATACTAACCTCCAAGAGAAGAGACAACAGTCCTTAATTAGAGTCTTGCCTCAGATGTTGCTGGGAGGGATGAGCTGAAGATATCAAAGATTTCCAAAACCCAGATGATGCTGGTGGTAAGCGATCAGTTCAGAAACACTGTGGCTACTGGATCCCCAGAGGCAAAAAGAAATGGAAGAAAGTCTGAGAATAGATGCAGACTTGGCCCTGTGGAATTCTTGGATGCACTTGAAAGGTTCTTCCCAAGGATGAAAGTGCAGTCTCTGTTTTTCTGGCACCATCATATTATCTCAGACTCATTGGCAAATGGTCTTATCCAACGACTGCAACTGTTATTACATTGCAAAAGGTGCAAAATGACAGATGTCTGCTAAACTAATTGCCAAATTATTAACTGCGTGTTAATGAAGCAAGAACAAAATTTAAAGGAAAAACCAGGTATGAAGGAAATCTGAAAACTGCTCAGTTTTCAGGCCCTGTCTTGCTAAAGTGCATCATTAGCCAAGAGAACCTTATTTTTAAAGTCATGAACAGCACATAAATTTTCCCACTCAGAGCAGGGTTGGTGGACTTTACCCTGTCCTCAAACTTCAGTGGCAGTGACTGCTTAACAAATGAGTTCAAAAATACTCCCTTAGTCCCTTCCCTTGCTCTAACCCAAACTACCCTCCAGCAGGGATGGGCCAGTGCAGCCCTTGAGGAGCCTTGGAGACAGCTGTGCCTTTTCTACACAACATTGTGCACACAGATCAGTGCTGTTGATGTCTGCAGCAACAAAGGACTGTGTGAGTAAATCTATTAAAAGGCATTCTAAAACACCTCCCTCCCACATGAGCCACAGATTTAGGCACACCTCGGTAATAATTTGGGAAGTATAGGACATGGACTTAATGGAAAATGGAAGGGCAGTAGCTCTGTCATTCAGCAGCATGAAAAAAAGGCTTAATTTATCATCTTAGAAGCAGCAATCACAGGCAAAAAGCCCATGGCACAAACTACTGCCTGGCATTGCAGCTTCTTGGCACCCAGACTGAGGGAGATTGCAGCACCAGCCCAAAGGCCACTCTGATTCCCTCCACTGGTGGCCAGAGACCTGCACTGCATCTTTGGGGTTTGGTTTTTTTTGTGTTTTCTTTTTTTGTTTTTTTTTTTTTTTTCTGTGTGTGTGTGTCTTTGTCACCCCAATGCAGTGGGGAGCTGCAGGGCTCTCTCACACTGCAGCAGGCACAAGCACAGAAATTAAAATCCTGGCAAGCCTGGCCTATGGTGAAAACACCAAGCCTTCATTGCCTCCTGTTTCCTATAGATCAGTGATAGGCAAGGCCAAAGACAGTCCTTTGAAGGAGGAAAGGCAAAGCTCTGTCTGTAATGGCAGTGCCCATTTTTCTTTTCCCGTGGCATACAGCTGATATATCCAGTTTCCAGGCTCAGGTCAGCACTGCTGGCAGCTCTCTGCCCACCCCAGCAGTGCAAGGACACCCCAGGAGTGCTCTCAGAGTCTCAGGCTCTGCTCCAGGCCTGACTGAAGTCAGGCTTCAGCTAGAGACACCCAGATGTGTCCCAGCCACAGCATGTTCCCTGCACCCCCAGACTGGCAGCAGGGATCCTGTTCCTTTCTTCCACACACAGCTAATTCATATAAACAGCACTGACGTTTATTTAGCTCTGTGTAACACTTTCTGAGAGGCTGTGGAGAAGCAGGGCTGTGCCTGGGATCCTGCACTGTGTCAGGCAAAGCACAGGGGGCAGAGAGCTGGGATGGGGAGTGCAGAGTCCCCAGCACCCCACACAAATGTTCAAGGTGTGGATTACTGTCAGCTTTCATTGTATGATTCCCTAAACATTTTTGTTCTGCCCTCAGTGTGTACAGCACTCAGAGAACTAACAGCAGCTTCAGAACACTTCACAGCAGCTGATGGAAAACTACCAGAAAACAATGTATGTTCAGGTAGTCAGTCAGAGCCAGAAGGGCAATTTGCTTGCTCCTACTCATGATGCAAATGTGTGCTGGCAATTTTAACTTTCCTAGATGTATCTTTCATGTTTTGAAGGGTACAGCAGAGCTGTACAATTCTTTTACATCCCACAATCAGCATGTACCACTTACACTCCTCTCCCAAGCTGTCTGGCTGTTAGCACTTAGGAAAATACCAGAGCTCAAAACTCTGTTAAGACTTCCTTATTAGCCCCACTGACTCACCTCAAATCCACCACTTTGTACAAGGATCTCAAAACTTCATCAAAAGAAATACATTTAGTTCTTCTGTTCTCTTGAGTTTCTGCCAAGCTGCCTAAACACTTCACCTTCCATGTGATGGGGAGCCTTGTTCTCCCTGTTGGCCTGAAATACACAGAAGGAAAACCCACTTTGAATCCCACTTTCACTTGGCCTTGGAGAACTTGGTGCTGTTTGTTTTGGGACATGTCACTGTGGTCTTTTTCCTTTTAGTTACCATGTCTGCCCGACAGAGACATGACGTGACAGAACATCTGCAGTGCATGCAGTTCTCCTCCCCAAGAGCCAGACCAAGAAAAACAGCCTGGCAGTGAAGTCAGGTAAGCAGCACATGAAAATTGGGGTGATTTTTGCTGCTGGTAAACCATTCAGATTCCTGTGGACACTTCTACTTTGTGTGTGTGTGTGGTCCCACGTGTTCCTAGCAGTGCTTCATGAGATGGGCTCTACCCCTGCAAGCAAAGCTGTTCCACCTCTCTTCTCCTCTGTTTCCACTGCTATGCTATGAAAACACAGTTGCCTGCAGTTATGGGATGGAAAGAAAACATGCAAGGGATGCATAGAAGGAAGATGTATAGTCAACTTTCTGGGGAATGAAGTTGGAATGACCTCCCAGCAAACATTAGCTACTGTCTCTTTTTTTTTTTTTTTTTTTTTTTTTTTTCAAGAGCTTGGAAAAAGAAGGAAAGAAAAAAAAATTGCACAGGAAAAAGTCTGTATATCCAACCTTAATTATGGTAATGGATCACAAGTGGCTTCTGGCACTCAGTTGAAACATGTCACCCTGTCAAGGACCAGTGAGATGAAGCACCAGCTTGCAGCCACAAGCCAGACCAAGACAGGGTAGCAGTTGTGAAGAGAGCCCTAGGAAATCCAGACTAGGAGAGAGTCCAGCAGCTTCACAACTCTGAGCACAACAGGCTGGATATGCTGCTAAAACTCATCATGCAGGGTGGAGTCACCACATTGCTCTTTAAATGCATCTTTCTGCACCATATGGCACTTGTAGTCAGGCTGTGTCCTTTATCATCTGGCAGTAAAATGATATGTCATAACATATAACCTGGGACACGCCACACCCTATATTTACAGTATTTAGTATATTTTATTTGATTACATGACCATCTTGTCCATCTTTTTCACGCCTTCCTCTTACTGAAGCTGATGGAGGAACAGCTGACAGGATAATCAGGATCCAGAAGCAGGAGGAGAGGATGAGTGACAGTCTAGTTCCACTAACTTATTACCAGCAGCATCATTTCAGTTAACCTCACATACTTCTAATTCCCCTTTCTGTCTGTTGAGCATCCCCTGTTGTCATAATGTCAGTGAATGCCATTAAGCCTGGATAGTCATTTGCAAAATCCTGAATAATCCAAAGGAATAACACTGAATTTTATTAAAGCTGTTCAGCTTCTTCATTTGGTCTCTTTGCTTCTCAAAGGAATTTGATTGTTTTCTTCTTGCCAGATAAGATCTTTTCTCTCCTGGTCTAAATTAAAGACTATATAGGAGCCTTTGTTGATTAGCCACAGCCAATTATAACAACATAATATATAATATATCATCTATATCTATAAATATGATAACATGATATTTACTTCAGTGAAATCTTCCTCATCTGTGACAGGACAAAAGATTTAAAAGCAGCCAGTGACTACATACTGTAATAGCACTCTGAATTTCATCTCAGCACTTATCAGATCAATATCAGTAACTGGAAAGAAACTGGTCTGGAGCAAGACATGAGGATTCAAATTTGTTGTGATGCTGATGAGCCTCCAAGTAGAAGCACACTGCCAAGGGGGTGATGAGAAGAGACATGGAAATGCTCTGACAATAAAGCACCATTTCCCAATCTCCTAAAATTCAAGTGCTTCACTTCCAGCACACCTGTTCTTCACAACTAATCTGCTCTTGGATGAAGACTTGCACAGAATAAAAACAAAAAAAAATATCTACATCTCTCCAAGTCACAACCAATCACAATGGACAACCAATAAACACGATATATGGTATGTTCAGTAGAAGACAGAGTAAAATTAATGAAGATGCCCAGCCCTGGAACCCATATACGATCATAAAAGCAGAGACAACCTCTCTTGTTAAAAAACAAACTCTGTATAAAATTGTATATTGCTGTGCACAGGCAGTTTCTGTGCAGCTTCTATGTTACAGCACAGCAATAATTTAGCTGCACACAGCAGCCCTGGCTGGCAGTTTATGGAGAATCTATAAGGCAGCACAATATCCAAATAACACGTCGGGGGGATTTAGATGGGCACAGTGCAGGAACTGCAATTGGATTTGGGATGCTCTCACAGCCTCCCTCACAATCAATTACAAGCCCTTCACTGAAACCTCCCAGGCACACTGAGGAGTGTCACATCCTCCTGCCTCACTTTCCCTGGCAGCTCAGGGCCACATCTCTCTGTCCCTGGGGGCTGAGGGCAGGTTAACCCGCCTGGGTTCTCCAGTTTGGTTAACTGGGGTGCCAGTTTATGCTCTTTCTTTAAAAAAAAACCCAATGCTTTGCTTCATTTGCATTCTGTTTCTCTAAAATGACCTTTTCACAGATGAACACTGCTCATGTTCTCCCCCCCTCCTGTCCCCAGTTTAACAGGCTCAGAGGCTGAGGTGACCTCCATCACATCTTCTGCCATCTAAGAATTGTAACACAGGAAACAGTTCAGATTAGAGCCCATGAAGTCTATCTGCATGTCAAACATGCTGTCTGTTGGTGTCAAAGGCCGACACATAACAGTACCTGATGTCTGAATTTCAAATGCATTTCAATCAGCTAATACTTAAAAAAGCATGGGAAGAAACAAAACAAGTACAGCAGAAAGATAAGCTGAAGGAGACAAAAAGGTTGGCTGACCCTATTTTTTCCTGGACCCATAAAATGTGCCAACTCACTCTTCTCACACCTACATCTGGCAGAGTTCTGGCACCTTTAAAAACCTGATTATCTGGTGTCTGGGTGTACAGAGCTGCATTCCAGTGGCCCATGGGCAGTGCTGGTGGGAAGGGGGTCGTTCCCAGCACTGAGGAGGGATCCCAGGATCAGCAGTGGTGCTGGGGATGCTCAGTAGGTTCCTCAAGGAAAGTGCCTCAGCTACAGACACAGCACTCAGCCACTGAAGGGAAAACATGCTAGCTTGGCTTTGCATTTCTTTAATATTTCATATGATGCACTTCAAGTCACTCCTTTTCTGTTTGGGGTTTTTTTTTCCCCCACTGGATTAAAAGCTGGATCATTTCCTGACCCAAGTGGAGCCTACCAGGTTAAATTTCACCCATGACAAGATGTTACAGCATCTTGAATCAACAGAACAGTTTTGTGCCTACTGCTTAGTTCAGAGTTAAAGAGAAACCTGCAAGGTTAACAAGCAATTAATTAAAGTTTTGATAACGTTTCACAGTGATTTCACTTCACAATAAATTTTATGTCCTAAAGGAAGAACCAAACCTTGGAAAAACCTGTGCCTAAAGTCAGAGACTGGCAAGCAAGGTGGACTCCTCAGCACTGTCCCAGGAATTCTGGCAGCTTTAAAACTGTTTATGGAGTTCAGGTCTTTATTCAGAAATGCTTAGTCACTGAAGTGCTTCCTTAAATTGACTTTTTCTGATAAAATGTTCCATAAAAATTTGGATGTCTTCTCTTTAAAAAATCACTTCTCTTTGATAACACCCTCAGAACATTTGCAAAATAAGTTTCATGCTTCTTTACCTTGAGAATGAAATATTTTTAAGGAAGAAGTGCAGCAGGTGCTTCTTCTGACACATTCAGTGTCAGCCCCTGCTGCAGACAAGGTCCCAGACTGGACAGACGTGGCAGCTGCTTTACTAAGGTCATTTCTACAGTACCAACAAACATCAAGGAATTCCTGCAAAGCCTTGTAGCCTGCAGTGTGCTCCACAAATCCAAATGGTCTTGCTTTCCTTTTTAAATCAAAATTCTAGAGTCTAAATTAACTTCCCAAGCTGAGAAATCTACAGATTTGTCTTTTTAAATCAAAATTCTAGACTCTAAATTAACTTCCCAAGCTGAGATATCCACAGATTTGTCTTTTTAGCCTAACGAGGATTATCACCTAGAACATTAAAATTTGGCTTCTAGATGGTTTCTCCATCTCCCTGCTTCCCCAGGTTTTTCAGAATACAAAAAGCCCCTCCTTTTTAACCAGTGATAACAACAGAAGCAGGAACATGACAAGAAAATGTGATAGATGACAGCTCTTGCAGCAGCAGTTGAAAGCCAGGGCCCCCAGCAAGTCTAGAGAGTGCACAACATTTCTATAGTTACAGATTAGACCAGGGCATGGATTTATGTGTGCAGTGCTGACTGTGCATTCTAACACATTGGCAACTGGCATTTAACTTCTGGAATAACAGCTTAAATCCAGCCATTAAATTAATTTTAATTAAATGTTTGTGAATGCTTTTTGCTGTTACACACCACAGAGGCACTGCTGATGACTGCTCCATCAGTCTCCACACAGCATTATCCCCTGGGGGAAGCCCCTTGCTGCTTTGCCCCGTTTTGGGGAGGGTGTCAGCATTATTCTTTGTGCTCAGGGCCTGATTTTCCTGCTGCTGCAGGAGGGCATCTCATTGCTCAGGCTGTCATCCCTCAGCAGGGATGCTCCAGGGAGCTGATGTGCAGAGGAGGCAGCAGGGCTTGCTGTGCTCACTGTGTGCTCCTCAGTGCTTCTGTTCTTCCTTCCCCTGAGGCTGTTCCCTGCTTTTGATAGGCTTGAGCAGAGCTCCTGCGTGTTTGCATAAAGGACAGAACCATTTCCAGAGGTCTGGGGTTTGCTTCCATACCTGTTGTGTTCCCAGGCAAGCCTGGATGCACAGGCAGGAGTCCACAGTCACTCACCTTTTCATCTCCCAGAGAATCACAGAGTCATGAAATAATAAAATAATTGAGTCCAACCTGTGTCCTAACACCTCAACTCAGAGTCTAGACTATGGCAGCAGTCAGAGAGAGTTGTAGTTAATCTTTTTTTCTAGTACAATAAGATGCCTGTATCACAGAAGAAAGAGATTTATTAATCTACAGTGTGATTGGTGTTAGGTGGGTGAAAGGAGACAGAACACTATGGGTGGTGAGCAAATCCCAGTTTCTATGCTGGAACTGGTTAAAGATGATTTTGGAAGGGGTGTCACAGCATGACTTGGTTAAGCTTTCTGTAAACTTGAGAAATAAAACTCTGTCAGAATAAATTGAGAAATAGTGTTTTTCACATGCTTAAAGCACTAATCTGTGGAACAGAGGGACTATTAGCAGGACAGTCATTTGTCTGCAGCTGCCAGAAGAGCCAGGAAGTGGGAGAAATGGCATTCTCTGCTGCTAATGGAGGGATGAGACTTTGCTTGGGTTAGGGGTGAATGGAAGGAAGATCAACTCTTCATCTACAGAAACAAGAAATTACAGCAACAGCAATCATAACTTGCTGCAGGAAGCACAAGGCACAGACCTACAGCCCACAGGAGCTCTGAATTCCTACTGCATTAAAGTTCACAGGCACAATGCCATTGGAAAGGAGTTAATTCTCCTGTTGAAATAATCCTTACATTTTACCACAGAAAGAGATTTGAGCTGAAGAAAACTCCAAGCACGTCACTGACCAGCACACTGAGGAGGGTTGTCCAGGGTCATGAGCTGGTGCCTGTTTTCAAGATCCCAGTCTTTCAGTCAGGAGTGGGGAAATCCTGGGAACATGAGCCAGCCCACTGAGGCCACTGTTTTAAGAGCATTTAGGATGTCCTGCAGCAGGCTCAATCCAGCAGCAGACTGCTGGGAAGGGAAATGCAGTGACAGGGAAGTGTTCCCATTGGGGAATTGTGAATAAAACCCCAAGTGAGCCTTTATTACACTGCATACCTCCCCACCTGCCTGGGGAGCAGTGCACTGGAAGATGTACATGGTGCTCTGGGCAGGACTGTTGTCAGGACACTGATCAGCTGAATCAGAAGGTCCTAAATTGAGGAGCAGCTTAGACACATTCAAGGAGAAAGGAAACGATTTCAGACAAGCATTTCAAAACTGCTCCTGAGATGCTTTTTCAAGAAAAGAGACATATCACTTCATTTTCCAGACCACTTATCCCAGGGCTCCCACTGTGATGAGTAAGAATTTCGGGATGCTCAGCAGTTTTGAAGAGCAGGATGCCTCACTTGGGAACAGACAAGCAGGAATGTGGTGGCTCAGCAGGAGCCCTGCAGTCCTGGGGAGGTGGCAAAATGTTCACCTGCTCCCACTCAGGGGGCAGCTCCTGTCCAGCTGCTGGGCTTGGCATTTCCCCAGGCTCCATTCCCAGCAGATCTCCCCAAATCCAGCTGTGCTATCCTGCAGTGACCAGCAGCCTGCAGGCTGCAGGGGTTTATCCCTGGGGGAAATTCAGCCCACAAAGCTCTGAAGGCATCAGTCTTGCCCTTCCACTTTAAAGAGAAATATTTCACATGAGTCAATGGAAAAGAAGGAGCCACTATGGATTTGGTGCATTGCTTCCTTCCAAAAGATGCTGAATTTACATCCCCACCCTAAAACCCCCCAAACACAAGTATTTTTAGCTGATTCAGTTCCACATCTGCTGTGATGAAGGATCTGAGGTTCATCTTCTGGAAATGAAGGAAATATTTTTTGGAAAGCTGAAAGAACATGGGAGACATGGCTTTACCAGCCTTTAAAGTACCAGTGACTTATGAAAGAGAAATTTTTGGTTTCAGACTTTCAGAGTAGAAAGCCTGAAGGGATGACTTTAATTAATTTGCAGTTTCTTGCAATAATCTAATTTAGATGTCAAGCAAAGTTCTGGGTTATTACTTTTTGGAGAAATTACAATGTAATTGTTATTGTTTTCTTCTATAATTACTCTGATGAAATTAACTTATTTTTAATAAGATTTGCTTATCTGAGAGATAACACTTGAACATAATATAAACAGAATTCAGCCCTCATTCAGTGCTGTAATGTTTTCTGTAGATGTATTCAGAGTAACATCAGAAATTAGCTGAAGGGAAACCTGTTTCTGTGTTGATTTTGCATCTGGCTATATTCATATATATCAGCAGCAGGAAGTGGACAAGAAAACTCTTGCACAAATAACAAGCTTGCTGTATTTTTATTTAGAGATCCATCACTCTTGTTTGGAATATGTCAGTATATTCCTCTGTACTTCAGTGAATATTAAAAGTACATGTGCACATGTGAGGGCTGTGTCAGATCTCCAGTACACAGCAGTATTTCCAGAGGCTTAAATCATGGGAGTTGCACAAGGCAGTCCCCTCTGTTTATAGAGCTGCAGTGTATGAGCTGTATATTTTATTGTATGACTGTCTGAAACCCATCTTGTATTAAGTGCTCTGCATTGTCATGAATCACAGTGGGACTGCCTGAGAAAATGTGCAAGGGTCTCTCCTGCAGGGTCAGGGTACATTCCTCTGGGACCCTTCACTTTAATGTGAGGCAAGCAAGGAAAATACCAAGGGCTCTTTTTCCACTGATTGGAGTGGAAATGGTTCAGAGTTTATTAAACAGCAGATAATTCCACTATCAATCTATCATCTTAAAATGGGAAACCACCAACAGAGAATGGACAAGGACAAGCCAACATTAAAATGTAGATACATACACACAGAGAACCTGCTGTTCAAAGCAAGCAGCTCCAATAAAGCTTTTTTTTTTTTTTTTTTAAACATATTCCTTCTGCTGCCTGAATGACTGTGGTCTTCTTTTACCTTAACTATTGTGCCCAGTGAATTAAGGCAATGTAAATTATTCAGGTATGTCTTGTGAATCTTTAATGAAGAACCTCCATAGCAAATATAAAAAAAAAAACTGGACATGGAATTGTGTCCATTTGCAAAGGCCTTCCCTAATTCTATTCACATACAGAACATTTTATTAGGGAGAGAAATCATAAAAATAACATTTTGATGCTGATCTGTACGTTTCTGAAATCCTAAGAATAACATGAGCTCAGCATTGTTTATACTGCCATAGATTTTTATCCTTAGAATTCTGAAGTGCATAGTACATTCACAGAATGCTTGAGAAAGCCTAGAAATTGTGTCTAACACTAGTTAATTTCTGAAGGTGAACAAAATCCCCTCCCTTTCAAGGATCTCAGTTTTCATTTTAACAAGACAGATACTGTAGTATCTAATTTCATAAAGAAAAAGATTATCCACTTTCATCTGCTATATTTAGAATAACCAGAGGAACTATGTTTTTATATATTTTATATATTTCATGTGAGTTAAAAGTGTTTTTCATTGAAGAGATAATTGATATTGTGCTTTTATACCAAACCAGTGAACATAAATGCTTTACAGATAAAAGACATTGAAAGTTTTAAAACAAACATACAGCTTGAATAGCCTACCCTAAGTTATTCAGAATGGCAGAATCTTATATGAAACTATAACTTTTTTTCTTGAAGTTTATGAAAGAAAATATTTGACCAGAAATGTAAGTGTTCTCTTCCAGAAATGGCAACCCTCTTGCTTTGAATTGGGCAATTAAGGCAGCAATTAATAGAAATTCACTGTATTCTCTTTAAAAAAACTCCAAAGAGACTCAACTCCTGCAGCATCAGTCTGACCTGATATTTGCTCTCAGGCTCTTCAAAGTCAGCTGAAAGGTGTGGGGTTTGTGTTTGGGTTTGTCTGAGTGGTTTTTGTTGTTGTTATTGCTGTTGTGGTTTTTGGGTTTTTGTTTGATTTTTGGGTTTGTTTTGGTTTTGGTGTTTTTGTTGTTGCTGTTGGGGTTTTTTGTGTCTTTTGTTGTTGTTTTGGTTTTTAGGCAGGGCCATAAGTTTTAAGGCATGTCTTACATCAGGCACCCAAATAAGATGGCTTGGTTCTCTAAAAGGCTTAGTATAGTGAAGTTTAAATAAGCTATACCTAAACTTTTTTAAAACATTCACATGCTCAAATATAGTTTTATGCTTCTAGCTGCAAAATATGAGTGCTAGGACTTGAGATTTTCTTCTCCTGGGTGAGTGGCCTAGTTGCCAGACTATAAAAAGTCATTTACTCCTTCAGTCTGGCCCAATTAATATTTAATTATGTCAGGCAAAGTGGAACAGCTTGAGAG
Organism: Oenanthe melanoleuca; assembly: GCF_029582105.1. Taxonomy (NCBI): domain Eukaryota; kingdom Metazoa; phylum Chordata; class Aves; order Passeriformes; family Muscicapidae; genus Oenanthe; species Oenanthe melanoleuca. Next base: position 2,007,252 of record NC_079343.1, on the reverse strand, counting down.
GAAGGACTTGAGGGTCCCCACACAGCCCAGGGTAGCCCAAACTTACAAATTCATGTGGCACAACAGAAGCAAAAATAAATCCAGGTCTTGCTGGCTAGTAAGGGAAAAACCAGTATTATCTCTTTTATCAGATGTATTTGAAACCAAACCACTACAGATCTGCTCTAGGGCTCCAGATCCTTGGGGAAAAGGAAAACAGACTCTCAGGTGCTGAAGGCTGGCAAGGATTGGATGCAAGAGAAGTGCCTGCCTGCCCCAGAGCTGTCAGAGCAATGCAGGGCTGTGAGTCTTCTAGCTGCCATTCAGTGTTCCATGTCAGGTGGTTTATATGCAGGAGGTTAAAAAAAAAATTTAAAAAAATAGTGTTTTCTTTATGTCTAAAGAAGGTGCTATTTGGACATTTGGTTTTGTCTCCCTAAATTCCAAATACACATCTTCCCACTGATACAAGAGAAAGATTCCCAGCTCCCACCACTATTTCATAAATCCAGTCTGCAATTCCTAGTAGAAGCAAAGCTCTGTTTATGCTGTTATTTTATTCTGTACCTGAAAGCTTTAGGCAACCAAGGGCTGAGGTGAATTAACTCAGTGTTCTCAGTTCAGAGAAAATGAAATGTGGATATCAAGATAAGCCACCTCCAAGAACAGAATATATGGAAACTATAAAGACCTGCTAGTGTGAATTGGCTGTTTGGCCCCAAAATAAGCAACTACCAGTCTAATTTCCCTGCTCACAAATGCTTTGGTTTCCACAGTGAATTTAGCAATAGCTGCCAATGACTGGATGGTGCTATAGAGGTATGAATGTTGGAAATAGTGTGAAGAACCCTGATGCTTTAAAATGTGACATAAATATCAATAAGCTGCCATTGCAGTGCTGTGCTGTGAGCAGTGCAAGTGGGGTTGTCACTGCCACAGCTTAGTGCCTGCCTCAGATATCTTATAGAATTCTCTTTTGCCTCAGAAGCAGCAGATTAAGAGCATTTCCTAACTTCTTTCAGCACATGTTGCAGATTTTTCAGAGCCCAGGCCTGAAGATGGGTTACCTGTAGGATATTCAGCCAGGCCTGACATCCAAGTGTGGCAGGATTTCTGTGGGCATCAATGCTGAACAGGCTGACCCCTCTCTGAGTGTTATTCCCATCAGTCCTTAGTCAGCAGTTAGGGATGGCTCACATCCTGCTCATATTCTCCAGTTTGGGGGTTTTCCTGCATTTAGCAAACCATGAAAATATGCAAAAAGGTCAGTGGTTTAAGTATTGCCTTTGGGGTTTCTTCTAAATATTGTGCAAGAATATTACATCTTGATCTTAATGGATTTCATCTCCAATCTTACTTTCCAGTAATTTTATTAATTAAAAGATTTTAAATCAGTATTTTTAGCATTTCTAATCTCTATTAAGTAGATGAAATAAATATTTGGTGATATATTTAGACATGCATATACTCAGATCACTTTTAGTATTCCCTGTTCAGTGAGGCAGGGAATACAAGAGAGGAAGAGAAGAGAAAGAAGAGAAGAGAAGAGAAGAGAAGAGAAGAGAAGAGAAGAGAAGAGAAGAGAAGAGAAGAGAAGAGAAGAGAAGAGAAGAGAAGAGAAGAGAAGAGAAGAGAAGAGAAGAGAAGAGAAGAGCATGTACTTAATCATTATGAAGACTGCAAAGCATCTAAATGTTTTTACCCATTTTTTGAGAAAAGGGACATTTCAAGTCTATGCATGTTTGAAAATCTGCTACTGACCTGAGCCATGAAATACATTAATAAAAGTTCTGCTATTTCTAAGAGTACTGTCACTACCATTTATGAATGTCATATAGTAACTCTGAAACTGTTCTGTGAACCCTTTGTGGATGTTGAATCAAAATTTCAAATATTCAGCCCACAAAGATGGACAGGCATTTTAAATGGGCTTGATGTTCACTCAAGCATCTGCTGCAAATAGTCTGAATTTCAGAACAGTTTATCACCAGCAGCTGCTACAACCATCAGCATCTTACTCTTGTTCAGACCTTCCCTGTAATTAGAAACCTTGTGAATCTCTAGAGTTTTATATAATAATTTAGTAAAGAACTGAATCAACGGAGATTTTTTTTATGAGGCTCCTAAGACCTGCACCTATTGCAGCAGTAAATATTTCATTTTCTTTATCAATGTTAACAGGACTAAAATGCACCAAGCCTGGGTTTCCCTCCATTTCTAACACAGCAGGGACATTTTACCCACCTTTTCCAGAGCTATTCTGAGAAGGAGCTTATGCTGGCACTAGCATCATGTCACTCCAGAATAATTCTATCAGATTTATTACATATAAGTGCTTCAGTAAATATTTAAAGAATCTGATTGCAGCATACATGGTTATAAGAGATTAAAAAGAAATGTTACCTTACATTAGCATATAATATTATTTTCCTAAGATAATTAAATCAACTCAGTTAACCACTAAATCAACTAAATTTTCATTACCATGACACACTTAAGGTGATGTTTGGTTAGAAATGTTAAAGTAATAATAATTACAACGGTTGGTTGGTGGAGCTAAACTAAAAAAGTATCTTCACCACTAACCTTAGACAAAAGTCAATTTTGTTCTGCTGCAGAGAAAAGCACTCATTCAGTTGTGAAAAGTGTAGTTTAGACATATTTACCACTTTCCACTCTGTAAATACTAAATAAATATCACAGTGCCCTTACCCACTTCACAGGTGGGAAAGCAATGCCTGCAGCACACACCTTCCAGAGCAACCAGTGGTTTTCCTGAGCCTCATCTCCTGACCTTTCATTTGATACTTCACAGAGAGCCCTTCACTGGAGTGTTTACAGCTGCTCAGTCTGTTGGTGTGCTGAGGATACTCCAAGGTGATTATTTGATATAAAGGTGGCTTGTCAGAATCATTTGCCAAAAAAAATTGAAAGGGAAGGTGTGCATAGCAGACTGAGAGCCAGGGAAGAATGGGCAGAGGAATCAAGTTTGAGAGCAGATGAACTACTGTCATTAGCAGCAGAAAAAATATTACAAATGGGAAGTAATCCAGTTTTGATTGATGACCACAAAAAAAAAAAAAAAAAAAAAAAAAAAAAAAAAAAAAAAAAAAGCATTAAAATTAAACTCTTACAATAATTTTATGGTTACTAATAAAACTATTAATAGCTTTTCAAGACTTAAATGGTCTGTGAATTTTTGTTTTTAATATCTCCATAAAACCTGTAGTTGTCTGTATTCTCCAGTTATAGTCCTGAGAAACAGAAATAAGTCATTTCATCAAAAGCAATGATAAAAAGGTACAGTGGGGAGCAGGACCAAAAATCTTAAAATCATGATTAGGTGTCTATGTGGTATGAACCTTCATTCCCTTGTGCTGACCCACTGGGGTTTTCAATTCTTGCAGTCATCTCCTCATTCAGGCATATGCAAATCCTTGTATTTTTAGCCTGGATGTGTTGATCCAGGTGGCATCCCTTAAATTTCCATTTCCTGGGAGTGCATTCAAGAGGAGCCCGGGATCATCTTGGCCAGCTGCACTGCAGGAAGTGCAGAACCAGGGCTGAGCATCAGCACAAGCAAGGAGGGCAGCTCCTGGGAGCCCAGAGTGCAGGAGGGAGTGGGAGAGGAGCTGTGAGAGCTGCCAGCACAGCCAAGGGCTGGATCTGGGAGCAAACCCTTTGTGGTCTCTGCTGTCCTGCAGGGTCTCACCCAGCTATAGTGACAGGAGTGAATCCTCTCATCAGCTGAACCAGGGGACAGCTGCATTTCAAACCCTCAACACTTGCAGTTTAGATTCACCCTCTGTGGCTCATCCTTGCCAGCACTTTCTGCATTCTCTGTTTTAGTATATAATGTACAGTTTACATTCCTTTTTTAAATCACCTTTACTGTGTAATTTTCTTAGGTACTTATCTACCATTTCATCTTCCTGCTTTGCCTAATTACCTGCCCCTTTCCTTCAGATGTTTTTTTTATTCCCTTCTTACTTTTCAGAATCATTAGCATTGCATTATTATTCTTAACAGCAGTACATTTATGTTTATTATGCAGTGTTTGCAAATAAATAGAGAACTGAATTTCTGGCTGTATTTACCTAAAGCTACAAGGAGAAAATGCAATGTGGGTTGAATTCTCATTTCATTTACTTGCTTATTTTGGAAGGAATAATTTTTAAAGACTTTTAAGACTTCTGCTTTACAATCAATACTTTTTATAGCTTTGGTGCTGCAAGGAATGTTGAAAATATTAATCAAATCCTATCATTTTAATACACAAAAAAGTACTAATATTGAATTTCATTTTCTTCTGCCTTGGATACTGCTCTTTTCCTCAAGGAAATCCTTGTAACTACATCAAATAACTGAAATTATCCTGATTAAATGGTGATACTCTGCCCAGTGAAGCACTTCTTGCTCGTCCATATCTGACTCTATAAACCTCATAAAAGGATAAACTACTCCCACGGTGTTTTACTGCTGTCAACCATTGGACTGTCATTTTTTTTCCCCTGGCTGTGTGGTTACCTTGCCATGTGCTAAGGGGACTAAAGTGATGCCAAGCCCTTCTCTCATTCAGGTGAAGGACAAACACTCCTAAAACATTACAGTGGAAGCAAAGCTAAATTCACCCAAGCTCCCCAACCAGGCAAGTGTGTGGCTGTGCAGTAGCATCATTTAATTCCTGTTAAATGCACAAAGATCAGTCCAGACATCCCTACCTGATCAAGGCCCAGCATGTCTGCTGATCAGAGAAGCCCCAGATTCATCTGGTTTTCTTTTGCAGAAGCAGGAGGAAGGTGCAAGCTGTTGGAGTGTACCATTGCTTTGTTTGAGCTCATTTTGCTTAAAATTAGCTGAAGCAATTATGGCTCTGTATAAACCAGTCTTGCTTCCTGACAGCCTGAGCTCTGACTGCCATACCCACGGCAGGCTCTCTGCCAGACTACATTAAAAAAATTGACACTTCACTTTCTTCAAAGGCTGGGAGAAACTTACCCTTTGAAGAAGGAAAAAGATATTCTCACTTCCTCCAGGTTAGGCAGCAGTGTTTATAATTAATCCAGGGAAACAGGGAACTTCTTCCACTAGGGAAGGTCCTGATTGCCCAGTTCTTAGTGAGCCACTCACTCCATGGCTCTGCTTCTTCTGCTGCTGTTTTTCATGCTGCTCTCACCCCCTTGATGCCACACCCCATCATGACATGGGATCTGTGGACAGCCTGAGTCTTTAGGTCCCTTCCATTGCTCCTAACACATGTTAAACACTAAAAACCAGACAGGAAGTGACCCCAACATATCAGAATTAACCCAAAGGTGACTGGATTTGTTGAATGCATTCTTTCCCTTTGTCAACAGTAGATAAAACTACCTGACATTTAATGGGAACTCTGCCCATTGAGTGCTGTGTGAGGCACTGGAGCTCAGTGCTGAAACAATGGAGTGGTAATTACTGCTTGTTCTTCTCCTAAGGGGCATCACTGAGCTCAAAGCTGCTGCTTCCATTTCTTATTTTGGTCCTATTATAGTCTTTATCCCAGAGACATTACCAGTCAGTGAACACATTAAATGATGTAGGAAGCAAAGCACTTATATCAATCTTTCCCTAAGAAGCTCCAGTTGTGTTTTATTAAGGGAAACTTTCCTTTTCATAAATACTTAATGAAGTGACTGCCTATAGCAGGGAGACACTCCTGAGCTAATTGTTGCTGTGGTCAAACCACCAAGCTGCTTAGTATTTGCTTGCAGCATCACATTACAGTGAACACAGCTGACAAACTGGTTATTAAAGTATTGGAAGCATCTCCTCAAAAGCTGGGGCTGTTCAGTCATTTATGCTGCCTCAGGAATGATGTGGACTACAACTATGGGTGCAATGCTGCAGCCAAGGTAATCAGGGCACCTGTTCAATAAAGCAGAGGGCTCAGACTCTGGGGCACACTGTCAGTGACAACCTCTTTGTAGCCCTTTATTCTCACCAGAGGAACAGAAGCCTGAAGTTATCCTGCTGGACCAGCAGTTACAGACCAGCAGGGGCAAGAGGAAGAGATGCAGAAGGACAGAGGTGACCCCAGGAGAGGTCTGGGCAGTATCCAAGGGCACACTGCAGCAGTGCCAGTGGGAATGGGACAGGGCAGCCTCTCCTCCCAAAGGAAGCAGGGTGATGCCTTAGGGGTTTAGCTTTTGTATTTTTCATACATTTGTAATCCTGCAATTCTTTAGTGTAGAACTCTAAACTCCATACACAGTGTGAGCTGCTGCTCTCCCATTTTGGTCAGACACAATTCCTCTCCAGGCTGGGAATCAAGGACACCTCACTGCCTCAGGCCCTGAGAGATGGAAACAAAAGTGAGTTGGGGGGAATAAACTTGGGGTAAATGACTTCATTACCTGAAGCTGTAATTGGAAGATTAACCCCCAAACTTATAAAAGTATGAAAACCCTTGACCTGTCATCCATTTTTGGGTACAGCTCCTGGGTGGGCTCTGTCTGCCTGAAATGTACCTGAGGGCCCTTCAATAAATATAACTGCTATTTTTTCTCTTAATTTTGTCTAGTCTCTGTTTTAGGTAAGCCCAAAAAGGCATCAAGGGCAGTACTGGCTGCCCAGCTCTTCTGAAACCAGGGAACACAGAAAGTTACTGCAAGATTAAAGTAGATGCAGAGGCTGTACATGTGAGATACTGAAGAAGGGAAGTGGTAAACCAGCATCTAGACAAGATGTGAAGCCTTACAGTCAAACTAGTTTGGACAGACAGCAAGGAGCTTGTCTCAGTGATGACAAAATAAATTTATTGTATGTTAACTTTGTAGGATGCTGAGACACATTGAAACAATGAAATTTATATAATTTTCTCCAAGATAATTTATACCATATATGCATTCTCATACCTAACAGAAGGGCACCTAACACATAAAAGGAAGGTAGAGTGTTTCCTTTCTTCTTGTATCCTATTATTATTATTATTAGTCAGCTGGCTACACTGTTTATTTGGGCTTGCCCATGGGACAAAGCCTGACTGGGGATCTGAGAGGACCTGGGCATGATACAGCAGTCCCAAAATGACCTCCCCACCTGCTGTAGCAGCATCCCCATGTTCTCTCAAAAGGCAGCACAGGAGAATTCTTGTTCACACTCAGGTTCCCAGCCTGGCCACACTGGAACCCTGTGCAGGAAGCCCAGGGGGGAAAACAAGTGGCAAATACAACTTGAGTAGTGCTGGATTACTGGAGCCTGGAGCTTCCAAAAATAATCATCTGCTGGTCTCACTGTGGGATGGGTGAGCTCCAGATGCCAGGAATCACCACACAGGGCCTGAGGATGCCTGGATTAGACTGACTGGATATGACTAACTACAGATTTTTTTGCTATTTCTATCATAACTCTTCCCTGCTACACTACACAGTGAGTCAGATTTCATGGTTAGAACAAGTGTGAGTCATACCAAGAATCACCCTCCAAACCTGTAAAAGTTAATTTACTTATTTTCCTGTTCAAAGACTCTTGAACATCCACTGCTGTTAAGAGGTATGTAATCAGCAGTCTGATAGGTTTCAAATATTGAACCAAAATACATAAGCTGAGCCAAGAAATGGAAAAAAACAGAGATCTCACTGAAATGTGACTTTAGAAGTTTCACAGGGGAAAAAAGCCACATCAGGTCAAAGTCTGTTGAGCTGTGAGTCTGCAGCTGGCATTCTCAAAGGGTCCCCTGCAACAAGCAATCTGTGAGAGTATTGGATTTCATCTCCAGATGTAACAGGGATTTAAACAAGGAAAGATATCAGAAAATATACAGTGGCATTGGAAACCTCTTCTGAGAGGAAAACACACGTGGTTGACTGAAGGAAAATTTAGTTGGTGAGTATGCCAGACAGTATGGTGACTACACATAGATATTTAAATTGATAAAAATGCATGTGAGAAAATAATCCATTTAAAGTTTTGCTTTCATGTTGTTCCTTTCCCTTATTCATCACATCCATATCTCACTTGAGAAGTTCCTTTTATGAGTTTTCAAAGGCAGCTGATGGGAAACTTCCTTGGGCAGGAGCACTGTGCTTCCCCCTAACCAGTCACTGGGAGGCCACACTCAATCATCTGTGAAAGGTCACAGTGATCAGGACATTCTTCTCAGGGCTGGAACAGCAAATTATCTTCCTTCTGAGCAAGAGGATCCAGGGATCTACAAGCAGCCAGCCCCACCTTCATCCCCAGGATGGAGCAAATCCAGGGAAGAGTCACAAAGATGTTTGAGGGACTGATGTCTCTGGAGAGGCTGGAAGAGTTGGGACTGTTCATCCTGGAGAATGAAAGGCTCAGGGGGACTTTACCTGTGTGTATAAATACCTGGTGAAAAAGCACAAAGAAAATGAGCCAGATGCTTCTCAGGGACACCCAATGGAAGGGCAAGAAGCAATGGACACAAACTGAATAGACAAAACACAAGAAAAAACCCCAAATATGTATTTTACTATGAGGGTGCTCAAACCCTGAAACAATTTGTTTATGGAGTCTCCATCCTTTAAAATACTAAAGATCCAAGCAGATCTTGTTCTGAACAATCTGCTTTATAGAGGTTGTTTCCAAACTCCAGGATTCTGTGATTTTGTGGTGGTTCTGGTTTTTTGTTTAACCTGGACACTTTAGCTCAGACTAGATTCTCCTGGATTTATTTTCCTAGAAAACTTTCTGAAGAGTTGAACAGTTCTTTTCAAATCTCTTATGATCTTCACATCTGAAGGCCTCAGAAAGGTTTGCACTGTGGACTATCAAACTGAAGATTACCTTTTCCCAAACCAGTATTTTTCCCCATGAACACAAGGTACATCAAATTGTCTGGAAGAAGTTTGATGTGACCTATGTGGTCTGTCCCTACCCAACCTTTTTTTACTGCTTTCTTTTCTAGACTTTTGTGATGCTATGATTCTTGCCAAGAAGCTTGGAGAACAACTAAGACAACTTAAAATCCCAAACTTCTAAAGGTTTTCAAGTGGTCTCTATATACCACAAAATTCTACAATGACAAGTTGATAGGAAGTTTTTTTTTTTTTTAAACACTCTTTACTGTAATCCTCCAGATAGCACAGGGAGCCCTAGATATAATATTTTCTTTGACTTAATGTAAAATTCATTAAATCCCATTACTTTAAATTACTGGGCTGTTGGAAATCAGCATAACTCCACTGAAACCAGAGGAATTATACCAACTGACTTTAGAAGATGATCTGACTATTACCCACAGAGCAACAGAATTTCACATTAAATCTGAGCATGCAGGTCTTTGGTGACAGCCACAAGAAACCTGATTAAAAGCCACTCTGACTTTACTCCAAAGCACAGAACTTTATTTCACAGACTTCTCAGGAACTTCAGGGTTTATGGGACTATATGACAACCCAGTGATTTCAAGTCACTTAAGATAAATCCCGTGAGTCTCCCTTGGCCTTAAATAATATCAAGATTGGAATTATGGGCTACAGCATCTGACCTCATCACCACATCTTTCCACAAACTGATCAGGCTTCCTTTCATTTACAGTTTTTAGTATTACTTTGCCTCCATTACTGCTATGTTCAGCTTTTTCCTCTAAGGTCTAGACATCAGCCATCTGATCCTGCTCTTTAGTTTTTATGGCACTGGCTCTACACCCTGCCTCTGATATTACCCCACAGCATAAACCTGGAGAACAATTGTTTTGCCAAAGTTAACCAGATACATTAACTAAGGGACAGGCTTTCCACCCCCTAGTGTCATTGTGGCTTTTTCCTGTGCCTGTGAATGAATCCCTTCTGAGCACAAACTGCAATCATTCACTCTGTGTGAGTTAACAGAGACCTATGGCTATGCACAAGCTCCAGCAGAATAATATGGCCTGATACTTTAGGTTCACACTCATCTTGCTTACAGTGACAGGCATCTTCTGGGCAATGAACATATTTGTACCTTGCTTCTCCTTTGTCTTCCTTTTCAGAGCTCCAACAGCACATAAGAAACTTATCACTAATCCCTGGCAGCACAGACTTGTTCTGGGCACTGTGGAATTACTGCTCACTTTTTAAAGTTCAGTTATTAGAATTCTCCTGCTTTTCCTCTATGTTTTGATCTGCTAAATTTTTGATCAGTTTTATAAGTGCACTCTCACCTAACCGTGCCATTAACAAATATATTAATCAAGATCAACCCATCTGTGAATCTCCTCTGACCTTCACTCCCTACTGTTGTCTCACATTCAGCCACTTAATTCTTGTCCATACCTCCATCATCCTGACTATGAAGTCACCATCTGGCAGGGCCACACTTGCTGAGGCACAAAATACATGTGTGCATCCAAGGAAGGAAAAATGGCTGTCAAAGACAACAGAATTAAGGAGAGGCTCCTTTTAGGAGTCTAATCAGTCATTATTACTGATGTCTGCTTTGAGGATTAATATCTGAAGATGCAAAGATCAGGCCATTAGTTTTTGGAAATTAACTATAGGATAAAGTTCACTTTATATCCAGCTTTAACTGAATTTATGTCAGTACCTTTAGCCCATCTAGAGATGAAGACTGAAGAGAAATCAAGCAGATGAATGGGGATTGGGAGACATGGCTTCCCGTGCCAGCTTGACTTCCTTTCCATCCATATCCTGTAAAAGGGCATTAGTGGCTGTTTGTTTGATCTTTGAACATCCTTGTTTGATGTTCAGAGCTGTGGATTTCTAAGCATGCCCCCTCCACACAGGCCCTGCCTCAGTTACAAGCTCATGTACAACTGCACTGTTATTCCCACAGCCTGGAAGGCAGCAGGAAGCATTCAAGGCAGCAAACACACAGGAAAAAGGAAAGTGAAGCCAAATTGCATACACTTCCAGAGTTCAAAAAATACACACCTGTGGAGTCCATTGGCCATTGGCTCTGAGCACCCAATGCAATCACTCATACCATGTGAACTGAGGAGGGCTTGTGCCTGTTTCCTCCCCCCATCACACAGTGTGGGTACAACATGCAGTGAGCTAGAAATACAGCACATCAGTTATCATATCAGCAGAGGATTTCTTGACAGGAAGATTCCTTGTTCTTCCTTTCAATGCTGTGCTGTTTTCCCTGCTCTGTGTAAGAAATGCTGTGTGCCACTGCTGTCCCTAGAACAGCCAGAAACTGCTGCCAGCAGCAGCAGACTGACACTTGTGCTCCTTGGGTGCAGTTTAGAACAGAGTGCTGAACACCTGCAGCTGGAAAAACATTTTTTCAGGTTTTTCTAAATTATCATTTGTTGTTTAACATCGCTCTACCAAACCTTTCAAACAGCAGTCTGCTCAGAGCCCCTGCCCCACTGTGCTGTGCTCCTCTGTCAGTGCAGGTTACAGGAGGGGCAGCAGCACACAGACAGACTGAGGGAATACAGCCCTCTGCCAGGCCATCCTGAGATGCCAACAAAGGACAAGGCAAGTGTGCTTGTTAAAACCCCTTGTTTTCACATGCAGTGCTGAACTGTTTGCTCAGCTCCCACAACAAACACAAAAGACAAAAGGAAAGAACCACAGGGCAAACACCCACCTGCTGCTTTTGAGATGGAAGAAATTAGGTACCTTTTATATTAAGATCCTTTGTTTCATGGAATAATTCTCTTGTTCTAGTTAAACAATCCACACCTGGCAAGAGCTCATTCCTATTGTTCCCAATGCTTCAGAGAGCTCACAAAGAAGAGAAAAATCACCCTGCTAATGTTTCATTTCACACCCCCCCCAATTCATGTTGTGAATGACTAAAAGTCAAACACACCCCTGTTGGGATTAGAAATGATAAATTATTATAATCCTCCTACTGCTGGGCAGAATGGTTAGCTAGAGGATAAATGAAAGGCTGGTACTTTAGCACAACAAGTGACTGTGAACAGAAAAGGGATGGAGAGCTGTAGACACACAGTTATGGAGCTGAACGTGCCATGATTGATTGCCATGCTGTGAAGAAAGAAGTAAAAAGCCACATGCCACCTGCAAGAAATGCCTGTGCTTTGAAGGACTCAGAGAGAGCAAAGCCTGGCTCCCTGTATCAGCAAAGCTTGCAAAGCAATAGGAGAAAAGTACAAAGGGAGAAAAGAAGCCACTCAGTTATAGTTGCAATAGGCATTACACCCCATGAACAACAATGTATTTATAACAATTGCAGTATTTTTGTTATTTAACTTTTTTCTGCTCCTGCTACACAATAGACATGTGTCACCTACGTATGACATTTCACTAATGCCAAAGTATTTCCTCAGTTCTATGTGCTCAATGAATCATTACAAAATTTGAAGTGAATATTTATTCACAAGAACTGGGAATTATTCCCCTGTTTGTTCTGGGAGAAGCAGGGGGCATGCAATCCCCCTTGCACATCCTCTAACCATCCTTGATCTGAAGAGCAATGTGCTCCAAACTCCTTTTTTCTCCCCCAGATCCCTTCTGGAGCCTGCACTCAACAAGCAGATATTCCACACACTTAGAACAGCAAAACCACAGGGTCATTTGTCTGTTCCTGGAGAAAGTCCTTTGGAAAAGCCTGGAAATGTCCTGGGCTGGCAACACCACACCTCTGAGGTTCTGCTGCTGCTAAAGGTACAAACCTGTGGGTGGTACCAAGGAGAAAAAGGAACTGGAATAGCCCATGCTATGGTTACCTCTGTAGAGTACTTTGAAATAAAAACCTGCAGAAGCAGCTACTGAAATCTCACTATTTATTTCACTGCTGAACTGAGGCAGATTTAGAAACCATTTGTACTCTGTTAAGCAGTTGCCAACATTCATGCTCAGAAGGGTTTCCTTTGCATGGGCTGAAAAGTTAGTTCTTCCATTTACATGAAAGTTTAGCCTCTAGAGAAGTGGATGCCAGCAACAGAAGTCTCACAGGAAGCTAACATGCTGGCAGCCTTCTCATTTTTTCCAGGGCAGAAGGATTTGCAAGCCTGTCAGCAATGAACAGTGCTCACTACCTGTCTTCCAAGGGGTTCAGATTTTGAAGCCTGTTCCACTCAGCTGGGTACATCTGACACTGATGCTCTAAATCTTTTAGTGGAGCTTATTGACATCTATTTCAGTGTTCCTGCTTTGCTGAGCATGGATCCTACAGCAGTTTTCACAGCTCCAAACCTCTCCAAGGTGGAGAAAGCGTTTGCTGGCTCTGATGTGCGAGGTGGCCCCAGCTGATCTGAAAGCTGACATTCCTCAGTTCCATCTCCTCCTGCCTCAGGCAATAGATAAACCAACCAAACCTATCCCTAGTTATGCTGTTTACTGTACCCTACAGCAACCAGGGAGTTTTTTCTTCTTGCTCATTTCAAGAATTTGCCCAGCAGAGAGAAGCTCCCAGCGACAGCCAGCACTGCTGATGGGATGCAACACTCATATTGCCCCATGCTTTGTTGTGGCTCTAAACAGGGGTTTGGCTGAACTATTTCCTTCATCTGAAAGATGCTTCCACAGTCTTCAACTCAAAACCCTTTACATTTTAGCTCTGTGAACTTCAGCTAGAGGCTGGATTACATGGATTAGTTGCCCTTGAAACAATTTATCAGATAAGAGTTCAAAGGGGATTAATTGCTCTCATGGGTTATTTCAGACACCTCAAATTCCAGTGCACAAACTGTATGCAGTTTGGAAAGCTGATATTGTGGGCCTTGATGATTAAATGTCACAAAATCTGTTTTATTTTCAAATTTTAAAACTTAATGAGGCAATAAGAAATAAAGTGGACTGGGCAGTTTTCTCTTTGCTCCTCCTCCCCAAATGTCAGCTCTGCTCAGCAGCCATTCCTGTGACAAGAATACTGTGAGAATCCAGTGAAAATAATACACTCCAGGTCCATGCAGACCAGGCAGAACAGAGCAAATATCTGGCAGAGACAGAAGTGACAACTGCTCAGTTTCACTGCAGAAGAAATACTGCCCTGTGCCTTTAGCCTCAGCTAAAGGGCTGCTGTCAGCTCTGCCCAGAACAACATCTAAAATCATTAAGTGCTAGACCTCACAGGCAGTGAGAAATCAGCTAGACAGGCCCCAATGAAAGGATTTATTGTGTGTTCTATGTTTTAATTTTTTTCCTGTGTGAACTTTAATTCTAGAAATAGTTTAATTTTAAAGAATAATCAAAATATGAGGCATTCCTATGCTGGAATAATGAAGTCAAAGCAAAAGAAGGAACACCCATGTTTTCAATTTATCTCAACAATGGGTCCAGAAATGGTTCTTAAAAAGCAAAGACCAGTTAGTGGCCTGCTGAAACCTTATAATCTCCTTTGCAAGCACCATCCCCACAGGGAGCAAATCCAAAGACATTGTACATAGACTGAAAAAACTCAGGATTTCTCTCCTATGGGAAATTCTGGCATTTTGTGAGAGCTTTGTTCTGAATGAGAACAAGAAGAAGAAATTTAGAAATATGCAGAATTAAGGACATTGTGAAAGAATCAAAAAGTAGAGAAGAAATCAAGTTGTTGTTGTTTGTTTGGGTGGGTTTTTTTGGTTGTTTTTTTTGGGTGTTTATTTTGTTTGTTTTGTTTTTTCTTGAATGAAACAGAGCAGTTGATTGCTCCCAGCTCTGGAGGATTTTCTGTTCTCTTACTCTGAGGGACTCCACAAGTCCTTGATGTCATCAGTGGGATCCTACACAGAGAAGGACAAATCCCTGAACTTTCTGAGGCTCTCTGCCAAGGAGATTACAGCAAGCCAGGGGTCCCAAAGCTTCTCCTTTCTGCACCCCATAGCTGAGAACACACAAGGAACCCTGAGGACCCCAAAGCTCTCAGGCCACACATGGATCAGGGTCCCTCAGCATCAACAAGAAACCACACAGCCCTCTGCAGAAACTCACAAATGTGGCAGCAATAGGCTGTCAAACAGCCAGGTTTCCTCAAACATTTTGGTTTTGACACAAGTGACATTTTCCAGCAGACTCTCTCTTCTGGGGGGGGAAGAACCTCCCATGCTTGGAAAGTTCCCATCCAACTGCACTTGTGATATACTCCTACAGAAATAGCACTGCATTTAAAGCCATTTCAAGCTTGATTTATAAGAACCTCAGAAAAAAAGAAGTACAAACACATGTGCTGAGTGTCTAATAGCACACAGTATTCTCCTGGGGAAATGCACCTCAGAGTGTGGCATATCTCTGTAACATTCCTGTGTCACAATCTGTGCATGTCTGGCTCTTAGTCACCGAAATAACACCTTGATATTTCATTTTTGTGGCTGCTAATTAGAGCATACTACCTTCCTTTGTGGCAACATTCTCATGCACAGCTTGACATTACAGCACACACAGATTGCCCAGAGAAATGCAAGCTTTTTCTTTCTTTTTTTTTTTTTTGGTGTGGTAATTGATCTGAACTTGACTGCATTCATTTCCCTCAAGATGTTTCAGATTAAATGAATGAATCTCAGAGCTGCAGTAGAGTGAGTATTAAAAGGATTATGCTCACCACAAGAGACCCAGTAGTCCTGAATCCACAATCACTTTTACACACTTTCTACCTGCTCTTCAAAATACAATGCCTCCTCACTAAATGCCAGCAGGTTGTGGAGTTCTGCTGAGTTTAGAGATGCTCTGACATATTTTGCTCAGGCAGACTGCATACCAAGAAGCACTGCTGAGGTTAATGACCTAATGATAACAGCAGAAGGCACCTTTGCAGGCAGAAGTTCACTAACAGAATTACTGAAATGATGAACTTTGCTCTCCTAGCTTCACACATCCCTGCACCCCAGGAAGGTGCAATCTCCTAATGGAATTGCAGCTTGTCATTTAGCAGCACCTAACGATGGCTGGGACAGCCCTTGCCATCTCTAGGAGGTGGAACCACTGCCTTAGCTACACTAAAATATTTATAAAAGTGTAGGATGGAACCAGCAATTACAACCACTGAAGGAAAGGTAACAAAACAGCAATTTCCACAGGCCAGCAGCCTGGTAGAGTTTGCCAGCATTTGGAGATAGTGGCATTACAGTGAAGTCACCAGCAGGTACAACATCTGTAGCTCTCACCAAACAACCAGAATTATGCTCATTGCCACAGATGTCCCTCCCTGCTCAGCTGGACCCTTGGGGAGCAGATCAGTCTTACAAATGGACTCTGACCTCTGCTCTTCAATATGGGCCCAGCTTCCCTCACCCAGCAGGATCCCCTCCAGATCAGAAGGGATCCCACAGAACAGATCACACATCACCTTCTCAGCACTCTGGTCAAAGCAGCTCATTGCTCAGGGCCTTTTCTGGTGGGATGAATGTCCCAAACATCTCAGCAGCTCCCACACAGCACCTGCACTGCCACTGTCCTTGGGTCCCCCAGCACCAGCAAGGCAGCAAGAGACCAGGTGTTCACTCTCCTTTAGGATACAAGCAATCTCCTTTGGCTCCCTCCAGAGCTGCAACTTTAACTTTGCAAATTTTGTAGTCATAATAAAAGTCTTCCTTATTCCAGGGTTGGACCCAAAGTGATTTTACAGAAGTTAGACACAGAAGCAAACAAAATAGTCAAAATAAGGATCTCACAAAACTTTACTGCTTAAGCTACCCATGAACCAGGCAGTTAGTGTTGGACTACACCAGAGACAGAAAGGAAGACCAGCAAACTGACAGGGCACATCAAATGAGACTGCAGAGAACACCTAGGCACTTCTTTAAATGTATGCATTAGATGGTATTTTATGGAGCAGGAAAGGAAAGTGTTTCCTCACCAGCAGTAAAGAAGCAGTCAAATCAGATAGCAGGAATTACAGCACCCAGGCATTCTAAAACTGACTTTCCCTGTTTGTGTGCCAGAAAAAAGAGGAGGGGGGAAAAAAAAGTACCTTGCACATATGCTGCCTCCCTGCCTACATCTCCAATGAAATGAAAAGTCATCCTGCAGCCACATTTTCCTGGGAGTGATGACTTAGATATGTCATCCCATTCTTCCTACACACACATGCACACACAGAAATCAGCACAGCTCCCCAGTTGTGGGCACTGAATGCTGCCACCCTTGTGTTTAACCACCCAGCTCCCCACAGGACACTCTGCCCTGATCTGCATCCCTCTTTCCTGCACTTCAGTGGCTGACATGGGGAATTCCATGTGAGAAGACTATACTTTCTCTGAAGTGTATGGCAACTGCACAACACACAGGGCTGGACAGAGACCACCACTGGGTCCTGCTGAAATGCAGGTGCACCACTCACACACCAAGCACAGCAGACACAGGGCCAGGCACAGAGCCAGTGCACACACAGACCAGCCCTTGCCTCCAGCACCCAGTGCCTGGAGACTCCACCTCCCACCTTGTTCCCCAAACATGCTGCAAGACCTCTCCTCACAAAAGGAACATCCATGAGATGATGAGAAGAGGGGATTGGTGGAGGTGAAGAGCTCTCCCAAACAGCTTGGGTTTAACTTCCCTGTCCCCCTTGCTGAAGGGAGAACCACTGTGGCCACAAAATCAGCACCTGTGTGTGGGTTAAACAGATTGCTCTGTAAAGCTCTTTGACATAACATGGCCACAGAGCCCCTCAATGGCTCTTAGAAACACTTCAACCAGAAAAACACATCGGATGGCTGAGCAGCACAGGGGGAGCAAAGCACAGCTCTATCCTCAGCCTGATGTCTGTGAAACTTTTTGGATAGCAGTGGGGTGGGGAACTCTTGTGCTGTGCAGGAAATTAGTCAGGAATCCATGGGAAGCAGTCCATTAAGGAATCAAGAGTATCCAGCACCTTCCTGTCCTTCAGTGAGTGTGGGCCAGGATGGACAGCTGACATTGGAACACAGAAGATGAGAGAGTGGGCATTTCTGCAACTGATTTTTTAAAACGGGCTTGACACAAGATGTAACCTTTAGAACATACTAGCATTAAAAATACACTGCCCATGTTGACATAAAAAGGTAATGTTGAACTATTTTTTAAAGGCTTTTTATATATTTTTTGAAAAAGTATATGATGTATAGGGGGGAATCACACAAAGAATGCTTTAGCAACCATAGCAACAAAAAAGCTGGCATTTAAAGGCTACTTGGATTTTTCCCTTTGTTTTTGAGAAAAGCTTGAATCTTTTAATAGAAAAATGGTATGTCCAGAGAGTCATTTAAGTAGCTCTTGAGTAAATGTCCTCTGCTTATAATGGATCTCTCCCCTGTGGTTCCTTGCCCACAAGGAACCTGAACTAAGCAAATTCACCTGTAGGTCACCCCTCACAAGGATACAATTATTTGATTTCTTAAAACATGAGTGGGTTGCTATTTGCAGTGAAGCACTGGATTTCCTGCTCTCTTCTGCTTTTTCAGGACAAGCTCCCTACTAGTGCTAAGTTCAATCTGAGAGCAGGGTTGGAAAAACAAAGAACAGGGCTGGAAAAACCCATTTCAAGGAACTGAAAACAGACTGCACTATCAAATCAGAACAAGATTAAAATTGCTCCATTTGAAGTCCTGGAAAAATGTAATTTAGCTGGAGGGTGAGCGTCAATAAAAGCACTCCACTATGATTTCACACCTTATGTCAAAGCTTTACTATTCTTGCTGCAGGTGAGTTAGAAGGAGAAATTTATTGCCTTTCACACTGACAAATATGTAACTTGTGTGAGTTGTGAGGGCGTGCTAGCCTTGGAAAACCACAGCAGCTGAAACCTGGAAAGCAGCACGATCCCCAGAAGTCACCAGAGCCAGGTCCCTCCTGCCTGGGCTCGGGAGGAGCAGGGCTGTGCTTGCCCAGGTGGGTCAGGCTCTCTGGCACCACTCCAGGGAGGAGCTGCCTCTCATTTTGGGAGCTGCAGATGGCATCCCTCCAGCTAAACACAAGTACTGACAGGAAAACCCTGGAGGTGAAATACATGCACAGCACACACCTGATGTTAACAGCCCTGCTTCAGCTGCTGCCAGAACACACACTGATCCATCCCACAGGGCACCCCATCAGCCACAAAACCAGCCCGCTGTCCCCTTGCCACGGACACACAGGCCCACATGGAGACAAGCAGGGGAAAAACCCCAACAACCCCCACTGTGACAAAGCAGGTCATCACTTTTCATTTAATAACAAAATGCTTTGCAGATGGGGCTGCTGTCACCTGTGGAGAAAAGGAGCAAAGCATCCTCCTCACCACAGGCTGGTTGGGAACTTCCCTTTCTCAGAACACACCACCTCCTCCAGCATCATCCCCAGCACAATTACATGTCTGTGCTGCAGGGCTGGCAACGGAGCCAGAGCACTGGGGAGGAGATGAGACATTGCTGGGGTGGCACAGCTCTCATTAAAACACCAGATGCCTTCCTTGAGAGAGAAAAGCTGCGTCACTTGGCTGTTTTAACTTAGTCTTTGTGTGAGACGATGGCAAGAATTGTGCTCTAAACTCAGCTTGACTTTGGATCTTCCTACAGAGTCATAGACTCACTGGGGTTGGGAAAGGCTCTAAGATCATCCAGCCCACCCCCAAGTACCCCAAGTACCACAGCTCCACATCCTTTAAACCCCTCCAGGGTTGGTTACTCAGCCACTCCCCTGGCAATCTGTTCCAATGCCTGAGCACCCTCTCAGTGAAGAAACATTTCCCAGTATCCAATCTAAACCTCCCTTGGAGCAACCTGAGGCCATTTCCTCTTGTCCTGCTACAAACCCCACCCTGAAACAACCTCTTGCAGGTAGTTTCAGCAATGAGGTCCCATTTCTCCTCATTTCCTCAAAAGCCTCATTTTCTCCAGAAGAACCCATCATTCTTGCAATACTCAAGGCATGCCAGGTGTATTAAGGCTAAAAAGTGAGATGCACAGTTTTGAATTTTCAAGATGCTGAGCTGCTTATACTTGTGAGACTCAGTCCCAGTTCAACAACAGGGGTGAACCTTCTTTAAGGTTTATAAAACACATTAGAACTCCTGTCTCTTCCAAATTCAGGGTGGGAAAGGAGAACAATTTTTTGTAGAAGGCATAGCTTATTTTATTTTATTTTATTTTATTTTATTTTATTTTATTTTATTTTATTTTATTTTATTTTATTTTATTTTATTTTATTTTATCGTTTTATTACTTTATTTTATTTTTTATTTTACTTTACTTTATTTTATTATTTTATTTTATTTTATTTTATTTTATTTTATTTTATTTTATTTTATTTTATTTTATTTTATTTTATTTTATTTTATTTTATTATTTATTTTATTTTATTTTATGGGTAAGACCCAACAACTGGAATAGCATGAGGCAAGTCTGACATTTTAATCTCATGGTACATCTATTAAGTAACTACTTTTGTTTATGCAGAATTTCAGTAGCAGAAAATTGGCCCTTGCTCAGACAAATCCCCTCAGACTACAGCAAATAGTTGGCACTGACATCAACACCATGATATTCTCCAAAGGAACTGCTTGTATCCCTGGCAGAGGTGGAAGAGGACAGACTGGACATCACATACAGGTTGGTCTGGAAGTGGAAGGAAAGACTGAAGAAAGAAAATAGACTTGACTAGTTATGCAGATAAATGAAGACATTCCATCCAGACCTCTGTCAAAACAGGTAATGAGAGGCAGACAGCAAAAACACTCCTCATGGATAGCAGCATGGCTTATGTGGTCTTCAGAAATATGAATATGTAAATGAAATAAATTGCCCAGTATGCTGGCAATTTAAACAAAAAGTCTTGGTTTAAGAAATACTGTCAAATGTTGCAACACTGTACAATATGCTGTCCTCCAGGCAAAACAAAGCCAGAGTATTTTTCTGTTTTTCTGCTTTAATTAATTCTTAGGAAAGAAATGTCCACATCAAACTAGGTCGGGATGACAAATCACAGTAAATAAAGCCTGCTATGTTGGTTCATCAAAATTAGGCTCTGCAGTATGTTTTTGGTCTAACTGGGATTCCACAGCACCCAGTAAACCTGGCTGGGCAGCCCATGTCAACCTGGGGGAGCAGGGCACCAGGAAAAATTCACCATTTTGGATTTTGGAAGCTGCAGTGGTGCCTGCAGAACCACCCAGTTTAGCATTCTCCTCCCAGGGGAGAAGTGTTCCCACAAACCACACTGAGGTGTCATTAACACTGAACAAAAGCACAATAGCACTCTGGAGCAGGAAAGGGTGATTTCACAGCCCTTGCAGATGAAACACAACATGCCCCACAACACAGTATAAAAATATCCCCAAGCCTCCTGCTCCACAAAGTGATTCAATGAAGAGCTATAAATAAGCAGGAGAGAGTCAGATGTTACAGTGAAAGAACTTGGTGACTTAACAACACATTAAGCTGATTTGGATAGTTAAGAATCAGTATGTTCCCACAGCAGTAAGATAAATAAGCATATAAGGAAATATATATAAGCCTTTCCATGGCTCTTGACAAGGTAAACAGGAGAAGACTTTTCTATATACACTGATGAGATTATAAAAATGTGACCAGATGTCTTCTGTGCTTCATAATAGCCCATGAACTCTCAAGACATCTGCAGAAAATGCTTTGAGGATATGATTTTGATGTGCTGCCTTCTGCTTCCCCTCACTAACGTTGTTTCCCTTAACAGTGGGCACAGAGATTGACTTCAAGCAGCTGTTCAACCCAGAGCAATCCCATTCTCTTCATTCCAACAGGATAAGGAGCCTACAATAACTGTGTTGAGTGCCCTAGGGGAGTAGCTTCTTGCTTAAATAGTACTTGCACTGGCAATCAAAATCAATACAAAGTCAAAAATGTAGAACCTCCCTCTGCCAGACAATGCCTGTTATTTCCAGGTTCATCACACAGCATCTTTAAACCTGATCTGTCAACCTTCTCTTTAGTGCTCAGTGGCAGAACTTAGCCATCAGCACAGATCAGTTTTGTCCTGTTTCATGGTATAATCCCCATGAAGCTGGCAATAAAGCAATGGATGATTTAAGGATTGGCTCAGTGTGCTATTTCTGACCCCCTTGAACCAATTGCTGAGCCCCTGAACCTACAACCAGGAGTGACTGGGCCACTCATTACTTGAACAATGGCTGTTAAAAAAAAGCAATTGGTATTGGTGGATGAATAATGCTACTTTATTCTTAATTTAATTTCAGATTACTACAAAATTTAAAAAAAGGAAGCTGAAAAGTATAAGCATACAGCACATCCAATATACAGTAATAAAAAGGTTACATAAATGCATGTTTCAAAGTTAGAAAAGGACACACATTGCCTTGTGGTGAGAGAATTTCATGCAGCCTGAAGATCTGCAGATCTGCCAGGGAGAGAGCAGCACTGGCTCCAGGAGCCAGCCCTGGTGTGGCTGCTGGGCTCCAAGGGGAGCTCTGGGGGTTTCACTGCCCTGGGCTGTGCAGGACTTCAGCAAGAGCCTCCTTCACCTCTCTGTGCAGCAACCTCACAGAGACCAGCCAAGAAAGGTGCCTGGCAACTCATGTGCCAGACAGATGGGTGGGAGGAATGGCACTTGGAATGCTGAGTAGTGTGAGTGAAGCATTTGGGGATGGATTTGAAACATTATATAGTGAGCATGGCGTACTGACAAATTCTTTGGAGCTAGGAAATCTGATTGTGCACTAACAGAGCAGCCAGTTACTTAGGATTCTACCCTGGTTTTGACTCTAGGCTTGCCTCTGTAGCCTTCCAGCAGATACCACTCCTACTAAAAGCCAGTTGCATTTACACCATGGTTGAAAAATACATTTGCAAGCTGCTAAGACTAATTTTAAAAAGAACTGACAAAGTAAAATTTAATGAAGAGACAGGGGACTAGAGAGTGAACATTATTTAGATGTTTGTGGAGGAGTAAGCCTGCCTTTAACTCTCAAAAAGTCAAGATAACTTTGCAGCTAAGGATTACTACAAATTCTCTAATTAATTTTATTTTCTGTATATGTCTGCAAGCAGAGGAGAGAAACAGGAGATGGAAACAGGGAGACCTGCAAACAAGAGACAAACTGAAGAATGTTGGCATTCTGCATTTTTAGTGGGGTGCTAGAGATAAAATTATTTTCATTATTCTGTCTTGCTCAGGTTCAAATCAGCAACCAAGGGATGAAGATATCCACAAGTGCATATTCTGTGAATTTCCATAAACAAGCTTTGTACTTGGGATTTGTGGAGTCTTACTTAATTTTTCTCTCATTTATTGTCTGGACTACCTTAGCACAACTTTAACTTTCAATAAGGGTTCTTAAAAAAAATAAATCTGCCTTGACTGAAAGCTTCCTTGTACATTTCATGCTTCTACACTGCTTTTGGTTATCACTCTAAATTCTCTTTAACTTTCTGTCCATTAGATTAAAACGCACAGATACACACAATTATAAGTATTGCTTTTTTTTTTCTTTTTTTTTTTTTTTTTTCCATTTGCCAGCACATGCACAGTCCAAGAAGCTCTTCCCTGAAATTTCAATTTCTGCACAATCATTTGAGTTACATCAGAGAAACCTTGAAGCCTGTGACACCAGATCTAGATGATGACACCACATCACTGCCATCTATTCTGGACATGCTGCTGTGCCATCACTGCCAGTGATGGGGGGATCAAGGTGGAACACACTGAAATTGCCACACTTTTTATTTTTTTTTTTAACCACCCAATTAATTTTCTCTCCATTGACCTCTTCATGACCTTGCCCAAGCTGTTTTCTCCCTCTTTACTTCCCCTCTACTTTTACTTGGAGTTTATCATCTTTAGGAAAGGCTAGTCTGTGAATAGGCACAGAACATACCACTGTGGACAAAGCCAGTCTGTTTCCTCAGCCCCAGAGGTTGTTTTTATCATTAAAAACAACCTCTCTCTTCTCCACTGGACAGTCACTCAAACAGGCCAAACTCTCTAGATGGGTTTTTTATATATAGTACACTCAAACCATATTGCTGTGAAGCTCCCATAGGGTCTGTACACCTGCTCTATTTAAGTAGCTTTTAAGTATTCCTGTCTTTATTGATGTTTTTGTGAAATTCTGTGTGAAAAAGTTCAGCAAGCCTAGTCCTGGAAATCAGAGTTTATAATTTTCCACTCCTGTTTCCTCAGCTCACCTTCCTTTCCCCTGTTCTTTGCCTTGCCCAATGCTTTTCCCACTGCTCACTGTAGTGCAAATCTTCTTTTTCTCTGTGTTCATCATCCCCTATCTTCTTCTAGAAGAAGGAAAATGCCACATGATGCAACTGTCTAATAAGGTACTTCAAATAGATTATTTTCTTCCACGTGGGAATAAATCAATGCAACAGATGCTGGGGTTTGTAACCTCTTTACAAGCCTTATCTTTGCCTTTGGTAGCAAATGAGAGGGTTTATTGCTGAAAGAGCAAAAGATAAACCAATATTATTTAGTTTTCACTTTGCTGTTGATTAGTGCATCTGGAGGAAGATGAGAAGCAGGATCAAAGGGGTTTGGGCACATGCATCTGCCTTAACATGGAAGTGGGCTTGCTCCAGCTGTCTGGCATTAGAATAACCCTTGGTATAAATTGCTTGAATTAAATGTCTTAGTCAAATGTGGATCTTGCACATGGTAGGACAGCTTAAAAGGAAGAAAAGCCATTAGGAAAGGAACTGAAAGACTCTAAGGAAGGTTAAACCTCACTGGAGAAAACCTGAGAAAATACATTCCCCCATCTTCTCCCCTGCTGCACACACAGATGTTTGCCAACCCCAGTGGAACAGGACAGATTACAAAGGAATTTCTTCCAGAGGATATCTTCAAAGGATGTGCACAGATGTATTTTAAAATGAATTGGGTGGGTATTGAATTCACATCATCATACTATATGTGCTGCTTGTTTTTTCCTTAGTGGGTGACTCTTGGGGATTCTTCTCTCATTAGGTCCCAGACAGGGAAAAAATCACTTATTCCTTAACTGGAGAACTGTGTAATCTGTTTTTTTCATTGATCAATTAGTCATCATGCACAAAGGCCATAAAGTCCAACAGGCACCACATCCCAATTTCCCATGGATAGTCTTTCTTTGGTGAAAGCACAGTAATTTTATCAAATATTCTTTATACAATAAAGCATGCTTAAAAGAAGAACTTAAGCCTTCACCTCAGCTCATGAGTTAAATGCACTCATAACTTCCTCTTGAGTGGAATTATAAATTTTTTCCTCTGTATAATTTGTACTGCAAGGAAGGTAAGAAAGAAAAGCTGAAGTCTAACAGAGAAGCAAGCCCAATATAAAGTAGCCTTAAGAGAAAATATTTACCCTTTAATAACACAAAGAATTTCATATTTTTGTGCGTATTGTGAATTTTCCTTCATATGCAATAATATAAGGTGTCAGTAACAGGAGCAAAATCTGAGAATGTTTTTGCCCTGATTTTCTCTGGTGTTAGAGTATAACCTCCCTTTTGCTCCACGAATGACATTTTATAACTTCTTCGTTTGCTCAGACCAAGTCTGACTTTTTTCCTGACAAACAAATGAAGAAGGATGACTCTGCAGTTTGCTTCCTTCTGTTATTATGACCTGCTGCTCTTTCTCATTTTCTTCCTTCTACTCCCCTCCAGGATAGAGAAGATGAGTCTGGGGCAAACAATATATGGAATTTAGTGATGAATTCAAGTGAGAGGTTGAAAGTGGGAGAGGGAAAACACCACCTCCTTTTTTTGCTGCTTAGGGGAGGGAATATTTCACCTGCCTTACTGTGTTGGGTTGATGTGGCCAGAAATGTGTATTCCATCCCCATCTGTTGGAGCTGGGTGGGGCAGTGACCCTGATCTCCTGGCACATATTATCTGCTAATGGGCCATCTTTAAACCAGCTGGGCAATCATCTTTATCTTTCCCACAACCCATCCTCCCTCCAGGAAGATATCATCTGCTGCTGGCCCATTCAGTCCCACTGCATGACTGATAAAATTCCATCATCCCACTGGGAGATGCTCCAGCCAGGGGAGCAGCCAAGCCTTTCCTACCCAGATAAAAACTGAGATTTGGAACACCAGAGCAGCCTTTTCCACTGGATTCCAGAGGAAAGCCAGACCTTTCCTCATCATCCCTGGAGCTTCAGAGGAAACTGCACCTTCTCCAGGAGCACTGCTCCAGCTGAACCACATCTGCCCCTGCAGGAGGATGCAGCCACCATTGAATGGGACTGTGCCAACACCCTGACTGACTGACGGGTGTCAGCTTGGATTCTGACTCTGGCAGGGCTGGGATTGTTCTTTGTAATACTGCATTTCTATTTTAATTTTCCTAGTAAAGAACTGTTATTCCTAATTGCCATATCTTTGCCTGCGAGCTCCTTAATTTCAAAATGATAATAATTTGGAGGAAGGGGTTTACATTCTCCATTTCAAAGAGAAGCTCCTGCCTTTATTGGCAGACACCTGTCCTTCAAACAGAGACACTTACACTTGCTGGGCATACTCCAGGACTCTGCTCAGGAGCGTGGTTGAAGACTGCTATCAAAAGTTGGTGGTGCTCTCCCTCCCAAATGACTTTTCTCATGTCTAGTCCTCCCTTCAAAGGCTAAATACTGGTAAGAGGCAGAAGAAAAAACTCCTCTTGGAGTGGAACTGAAAAAGAGATCTAGAGTGATTGTTTTAATAAGAGGATATTGTAAAGGCAGAATGATTAGTAAATAGCATGCAAAAGGTTAATGAGTATCTGTTGATATCCCAACAATGAATATGAGGGAAAACAGTTTTCAGGAAGACAGCTTGGATCCAGGAGCATGATGGTAGGTAGCTCAACATGCTAAATGGAAATGGAAATGTTTACAAAGCAAAAGGGATATCAAATCCAGGTTGGGGTTTTGCAATGATTCAGGAAAATGTGCCCTGCATGGAGTGAAACAAGGATGCTGGGGACCCTGGATCCACTGTTACAGCAAATTCAGAGCATAGAGTGAAATCCTGGAGGCAGATGGAATATACCATGCATGACTGATTTCATTATTCTCCTTTATGAGTTTGCAAGTTTTTTTAACTTTCTTCCTTTCTTTGTCTTTTCTATTTTCTTTTCTGAGACAGGGTATTTTAGACAGAGATGGGCCACAGCTCACTCAGGAATGCTTAACTTTAACTCTTCTCTCATGGGACTCTGAGTTTTTTTGGTGAGGTTTTTTTAAAGCACCTTTTTTTTTTTTTTTTTTCTTTTCACCTTTAAATGATGATTCCTTCCATCTACTGATCTGCCTTCTTTCTAAACTTTATGCTTATTGATTTTTGAAGGTAACCATTACAGACATGTACTCATTTCTGTGTACCATGAAGTCATTTGGGAGTTCACAAAAGAACATTTCCCTGGGTAATGAGGGCTGACAGTTCCCTGACCTTTGCTAATGTGACAACACAAAGTACTGTCTTATACCATCATTAAAGTGAAGCATCTTGATATCAATTATTATATCACTGCCTTGATCTCAGTAAATGACAAATTAAGCCCTCTTATATCTAACCCTGTAATTCAGCCACTTTTACATTTTCTGCAGCCTCGTGCCCCAGAAATGCCAGCAGAAATACTCTGTACTCATGTTTCCCTAGAATAAGTCCCAGATATGTTCAGGACTACAAGCTTAGGTATCCACAGAGGAGTGTCCATAGCAGCTGGCCAGGATGAAATGTTCCACAGTGCTTTTGGCTGTTTAAAGTGTGATTTCTGTCCTTTTTCAGAACAAAACACGCAGCAGTGAGCACGACTGTCTCTTTCTTTCTGTGAGATCCCACAGCCCTCTGCTGCCCAAGAGAAAGGTGTGCCCAGGAACAAACCCCAAGGGAATGCCTGAGGCATGGGAGGCTCAGCTGTGTCTGATTAACTTCTTCACTGAGAGCCATATCCCTCTTGTTTTAGGGGCATTATAATTTTTATATTAATACTTTTTTCTTCCTTTTGAAATTTCTGTGTGAGCCAGCCCTCTGGAGTCTGTTAGATGAACCAGCTCTTCTCACAAAAGGACTTGAAGGAACTTGCAGGTACATACAGGTGTTTCTGCCCAGCTCATTGGCTCTACATGGGAAGAGAAATTGATAATAATGCAAGACTCCTGCTGATCTGTCCACCTTCATGACAAACCTGATTTCCTGAGGCAGGGTTGAGTACTGAAAAAATAGCAGGGCTGGAGATGCCAGCATGGAAAAAAGGTAAAGGGAGAGTGACCCTAGAGGTCACTCTAGGGTGATGATCTAGATGATGCTCTGTATCATCTTGGGGCCACCTTTTACTCCAGGATCAGTAAAATAGGTTTGGGGACCTGAGTTTGGAATGTAGCTGTTTCCTGGGGCAAAGCAGTGACACTGACAGATTGGTTTTTTCAGCCAATACAGGTTTGAATCTTGCTGCATGTGCTGCCATGTGTTTCTGTGAGGATGGAGCCCATTTATAGGTTCTGCTCTGCCCAAAGATGAGTGATCAGGAGTTAGCAGGGAGCATCCAACTATATATAATAGGAATTAATAATATATAATAGGAATCATATTCCTATTAGCTCATTTTGCTCTGGGCAAGTATCAGCCTTCTGCTTTTGACTGACTGAGAAAACAAGCTGCTACTCTTACTTGCCTATTTGTGGATAGGAACATTATCTGTGAGAAACATCAGAAAGTC
Organism: Oenanthe melanoleuca; assembly: GCF_029582105.1. Taxonomy (NCBI): domain Eukaryota; kingdom Metazoa; phylum Chordata; class Aves; order Passeriformes; family Muscicapidae; genus Oenanthe; species Oenanthe melanoleuca. The sequence continues at coordinate 1,978,794 of NC_079343.1, read as the reverse complement.
AGTATTTACCAGTGCATTTACCCCTAAGAATTCTTGTTCTGCCTGTAAGAAAAGGTCAGGGAAGTAACCACTGTGTAGTGAGTTAGCACATGCTGATGTTCTTAATTTGTGTTGATTTTTTTCCCCCCCCCAGATTTCACCCATGGCAAATATAATTTCTTCTTTGCATAGAAAAAAACTTCAGGCTCTGGGAGGTTAATGAACTTGTTTGTTCACACTGTTCTAATAGGTTACATGCCAGAGTAGGAGCCAAAAACATGAGTTCTCATTGTGGTCCTGACATGCAATGTAAGAGTGCTCTTCCCTGAGGTTCATTTTCCCAGACAGACAATGAACTATGGGGCTCTTCATCTGAGGTTAATTAGAGTCCCTGGACCTCTCCTTAAATTAAAGAAATTCCCTGAGGAAATGGATGCACCAGTGTGGCTCAAGAACTGTGCACCAGTTTAAGGTGGAACTGAGAAAGGCAAGTGTTAAGCTGTGACCTCACCAGAGAACACAGCAGTGCATACCAGCTGTGGGTGTACCACAGGTACTTTCCAGGGAAAAGCAAAGCCACTCCCACCCTTAGGAGTTTCTAATTCCTGAAAGACCTGAGGTTGTTCACATTTCAGACCCAGCAGGACCAGGATGCTTTCTAGTTCTGCAGGCCAAGTTACTCTGTAATGAAAAATATTGATTTTGCAGCTAGAAAAGTCTACCCACTTCTGGCTGAGAAAACAGAGGGCAGGCACTGTAGCAGTTTGTGCAGTAGGATAAGGGAGCAGCCTCCTGCTGCCCCAGCACTTGCCTGAATCAACAAATAAAGAATCATATGGAAAAAATGGCATTTAAAGGATAACTCTGAAACTGAAGGGTTGTCTCAGGCATAATTCATTCCTTCCTGCTCCTGGGTGGGGAAAGATCAGTGGAAACCCTTTTCCTTTTCTCCATGCCCTGTGGAGCACCCATAACCTTGTCTGCATGTTCCTTAGAGAAGGGGATGGCAGCATGATGTGGGAGCCACCAAGAGCCCCGAGGCCAAACGTGGGGTCTGCTGTGAGACACCTGTGTCCTTACCCCTGGCACCAGAGCACCATGCCTGTGGGACCAGGGCAGGCAACCCCATAAGGACTGAGTCTTCTGCCTTCTCTGGGGGTTTTCAGCTTCCAGGTGTTGCCTTGGATCTCCAGAAATCCACCAGGACACACAGAGTAACCACTGTGAGTGAACAGGGCTCACATCTGGTGCAATCTCCTTCTGCTTACTCCAGCAAATTCCTTTCATCCATGTGCTGTTTTCTTGAAAACATGCAAGATGGGGAAGTAGTAGTCTGTGGTTGTAGGACATAATCCTGTAGGTGTAGGACATGGGTTTCTCTTCCTTTGGAGTTCCTTGTTTCTTCTAAAGTTAACTCTGAGTCTCCTTGAGGACAAAATAAATGCAAATAAAACCTGTCTTTTCCTTACACAAGCAGAAGTATTTTCAGTTTGCTCTTTTAGGATGGTGGTTGTTCATGTTGGGTTCCTGAGTTAATCATGACTTCACAGGCGTTCTTTCCAAAAAAAGACTGTTTATTTTCAGATGTAAAACTGAAGTGTAGGAAGGCTTCCTACACAGAAGTCACAGTACTTCTCAGCATCATAAGGCAAAACATCATTCTGGTAAGTCAGTGGTTGTAGTTGGAGCTGCTCCATATTGGAACCCCTGGGACAAGGTGAGTTAAATACATTCTTTTTTACCCAGAGTTTGGGCATGACCAATTCTAGATGTTTCAAAGCCAAACTGGCATGTTGCTCATAACTAAAACCAAACAAAAAGATGAATGAGAAAACCTAAAGTGGAAAGATTTAGATTCCTGATGGGAGAAGCTTGACATGGATCCTGTGTCATTAGGCTAAGCAGAAGAGCCAGTTACCCACTGCAATTAATGATCTTCAGTCCAAGATATGAACCACTGTTGAAGAATGCCCTTGAGGGCATCATCAGATCTGATGTATTCTGAGTATTTTTGGAAAACACCTACAGAATCAGGTGAGGAGCAAAGCCTTTAAATAACCCTACAAATCTGAAGTGTCAAAGAAGCACTTTTAAAGCATCTTTGGGAAAAGGAACAACATCCTTTGAAGTGGAGGCAGGTTGGATTTCAGAACGAAGCAGCTTTGCAGATTCAGACACCTGCTTAATTAGAGGATGAATGTGAAATCCTTAAAAGGCTTTTATGAGGCAGCACTTCAGAGAACAAGCATCCCTTTAGCATCAGCACAGAAGAGCTGTTGGCTATTATCTTTGGAGCTGGGTCAAAACCGAATATATTAGAAAAAAGCTCTCTCCATACATGGTGGGATGAGCTGTGTGCAATTCCTGGACCTCAAACAGGAAGCATTTTGAAAGAATCAGGGACAGCTGGAGTCATGGATGCTTTAAGAGGCAATATGCAAATCATTATGCAATCAGAAAACAAATTGACTAAGGAAAAGATGGGTAGGTAGACAGGAGGCACACAGTCATGTAAACACAATCAAGGAACATTTTGTTCATGATACTGTTGTGCTTCAGTGGTCTGTCCTACAGTCTTCAACCAACAGTACCAGAATAGGAAATAAAAGAGATAAAACCTTTCCCACCAACTTCTAAGCAGGAAAAAAACCATCTGTTTGACAGAGCAGTGAAGAGAAGCTCATGGAAATGAGCTTTAAGAAATGCTTGTAACAGCAAAGGTCTCTGCTGTGTCACTTTAGGTAGACATATTGGAAAAAAATTTAAAAAAAAATCAACAAAGAGAAAAATATTTGGTTTTTCCCCTCTCAACTGAAGGAAAACTGCAAAGCTTGTAATGACAAGGGATGAGAACACAAAGCTGACAGAAGGGAGTTCCCTTTTCTAGTACTGGCCTATATGAAGACAAAGCAGTAACATGATCCTAATCAAAACCAGGAAAAAGGCTTTTAACAGGGCACACAGTGACTGCAAGGACTCTGTCCATAGAGAACTCAGTTCTGTCTCTTTATGTAGGAATGGAAATGCTTTGGAAAAGTCCTGCCTGTTGTGGGAGGTGTGTGGCCTTTACCACTGCAATTATTGCACTCTTCAGAGGTACTGAGAGCTCCCAGGAAAGCAGGCAGGCACCTTACACCTGACTGTGCTTATTTCAAGAAAGGAAGAAGAAACAGACCTTTCCTTGGCAGACTATGGCCAAAATACTGAGTTCCTCAGCAGCTCTCAAGGTCTGCATCCTTTAGTCAAAGCATCATCTGAGCAGATTAAAATATATTTAATATTTTATAAGCTTTGTAACTTACATCACTGATAATGAAAAACACTCAGAGGGAAAGAACTGTAATTTTAATAGACAATGACAATTTTCTGCTGTGGGATATTTATTTTTTTTCCCAATCACAGTTCACTGTCTTTTACAAAGTGTGCTGCTTAACTTTTCAAAGTAGCCTTGTTCTTTTAAGACACTGTTTTCAGACTGTTTCTTTAAATTGCCATTATTGTATTCAATGCTGAAAACAAAGTGAAGAAAATTGACAAATTTATGCAATAAAAATATAAGCAGATATACTGCAAATAAAACGTGCTTGGGAAATAGAAACACATATTAGAGCTTGAATACAGCTTAGGGCAAAACCAATCTATTTTGGAACTTAAAATACTCAAGATACAACTAATGTAAGATACAAATGGAGCAGCCTATTAATTCCTGTAAAGTAAAATGAACTAAAAGACTGACTGGGAGGCCATAAACTAGTTATTTCAAAAGCTAAATGGCAAAGCACATATTTTACTAGAGTTCCTATCCCATTGTAGTGTAAACATTCATGCTGTGTTAGTTCTGATACCAAGCACAGTAAGTACCTACATTATGCAACCCAAATTGCAAGGTTTGGTGTACTGGCTTCCATTTTTATTCCAACAGGGCTCCACAGAGTAAGTGGGATACAATAAACATTTCCTGTAGTATTGCTGCTCAAATAGTCTGCTCCCATCTGCAGTGTTTTGGGAGGAGTTTTCAACCCTGCTGCTCATCTCTAATGCAAAAGCTCAAATAAGTCATTTAAATGCATCTTCTCATTTTTCACTGTGGACTTGTCACAGCTTTTGCCTACACATGGTTTGTCACCTGTGAGCCATAAACCTGAGCTTCTGTCCAGCTCCAAAACAGACCCAGGGGGTGGATGAGCTCTTCCATGGTAAACTCTGACACTTGCACCAAACCCAACCCCACCCAGGGGGATTTATGTCTTTCCAAGGCCTAACATCTGCTTTGGTTTCCTTCCAAGGATGTTCAGCATAACACAGAATAATTGTTTCTGCTTGGGAAGAAGTTTCATCAGGCTGCAGTAACTCAGGAATGTGTCATTTTGCTCATCTGGAAACTCCTGGGATAATTTTACCTGAGACTGGCTGCAGGACACACAAGCTTCAGCTGAGGCAGAACACAGCTGCTTGCCTCCTCTGCTGTGCCAGCTTCCCTGAAGACTTCAAAGCCACCAGCAGTCTTCTCAACCAGTCTCTCTTAATTCTTGGGACCAGTTCAAGACCTGGATCCTGTTTTAACATGAAACAGAAAAATCAGATTTGATCTGCCTCAAAGCTTGATCTGTATCAGCAAACCTTCTGTGAGAAAGAATTTCTACCCCAGGAGATACTCACAGAATAAATATCTCCTTGTAGCCCAGCTACAAGGTGGAGAACCAGCTGCTTCTGGAAAAGGGCCCTGCTGTGCCCTGGAAAGGGAAAATGCCAGCAGACCCATGTTTCACACATCTGTGTTACAGGCATGAGATGCTGTCTCATCACTGGCTGGGGCAATGCAAAAAATTAAGCAAATTCTGTAATCCCTGCAGTTACTCTTGATTTTCTGTACCTGCAAAAAGATGGGCAGGAATTCCCATTCTTGAGCTATATATAGATGTCAGGGTAAATTTACATTGTTTAACTGAAATCAAAGGAACTGCACTGATTTATAGGAGCTGAAAAGTCTGTTCCAACATTTCATACATCCAGAAAACTATCTTTATTTTTTGATTTCTCAAGTTTCTGTGTGTGCAGATCGTAAACATTTTTTTTTTTCAGATCTTCTTTTTAGAAAGATCAAAAGATTTTTCGCAGTATTCTGTGCATTGAAATAGAAAATTACTATTTCTCTAGAAGCTTCCTTGCAAGATTGAAGCAATCTGGTTTAATTTCCCCAAGTTTAACACAGTGTTCTCAACTTCTGAACTGTGTATGTGTATATAGAAATGTGGAAATTACACTAGCATCCATATTCTTGAAGTCTTACTGCTTTCCTTTTTCATTCCTGAATAAAACAGGCTACAAATCTGGGATCCTGTACTTAATTATGGGAAAGTGGTATCAGCCTTCTTCCATTTTAACTGCATTTAAAATGTCAGTAACTATTTTAGGTGCAATAGCCTAAAAGCCTATCCTAGCTCATAAGCCCAGAAGATGTATGAAAACGTGCTTTTGCATTCCCCTGAAAAGTAATTTTTACAACTCTGTATTTGCAAGGAGTTCACAAAACTAGCAATGCATTTATTTTTCAAATGAAATGTCCATAGCCTGCAGAATAATTCAAACAGGTGCTAATTAGGTGTATAGAAAGGCCACTGAGGACAATTTATATATCCCCCTGCAAGAGAAAAAAAGCTGAATAAATATTAATTGCTTATATTATGCAACTAATTATTTTTAAGATGGCACTAAATTAACTGCAAATATTATAATTACAAAGAACCGGGTAATTTACTGAAGATTAATTGAAATGATTAAGTGCAAACAGCACAATTTTGCAAGGTGGTGTTAACACTTTCTGCATGGAAGAAAAGAGACCAGTGGCCTCTCTTTGCTGTGCTCTTCTCCTGGAAGGGTATTACAGCATTTCCACGGGGGGAAATCCTTGAAGTGCTGGTAATGACCAAAACCAGCCTATTTTAGGACAGTGACATGGAGTGACACAAAATGCTGCACCTGCAGCTGGAATGCATTCCCTGCAAGCAGCAAAAGGACATCCACTGCAAGCAAGATATGGGAAATGCAACACTAGTTTTAGTTCACTTTGCTGAATTCAGTACCAGTTTCCTGCATGCATCAAGGTAGAATGGTCATGAACCTGGAGAAGGGACTCAAAAAATTGCTCTAGTCCATTGCTCCACTCCATTCCTAGGAGTATTCTCTATGTTAAATGCAGGATCTTTGCCTGAATTTATTCTCTATTTATTACAATCTCTTGCTCAGAGAGATTTTTATTTATTTTATATATTTTATATGTTAATACATACATTGAAAACATTTATATGCTTTAAACATATATTTTATATGGGGTTTTGTTTGTGGCTTAATATTTATTACAATTAAAATTTTATTTAGAGATTGACAATGGAAAACAGAAGAGGACTCAGTACTGAGAATAATTCTAGACTTCTGAGGCAACTGGAGGAAGATCTACATGTGTTCTTTTTGACTACCACATGTCAGAGCAGTAATGACATTGACTGGAAGATGTTTCACTTTTCACTCACCATATGCCATATGTCATGACAAGAAGCACTGAGAGCAGTGAAATGCTATAAATGAAAAGAAATGCTTTGTGCTTATGGCCAGTTGTAACATCAAGCACATAAAATGTGCAAGATAGGGAATGTCTCCTACAGAACTAAACTTGACCACGTGAGGAGACATGAGGAAAGCATGTATATCAACTGATTTCCACTTTAAAATGGGTACACTGCTTATCAATTTTCAATAAAAAGCTGAGATCCCTCTGACACCATGTCAGTTAGGAAATTTTGACTGTAAACTGTTTAATGAGAGGAGTTCCATTCCGGAATGCAGGAACTTTCTGGATCATTTTTTGTCCTGCTCAGTATCTCACTTCAATGTGTGTTTCAACTCCTTTCACTTGAACAGAAATTGCTTAAGTTTAATAATGTGCAACACTGAATATCTCAGTAAATATGGGCAAAAAGGCTTAACTAACATTAAAATCAAGTCTGTAGACAACATCCACTAGGACAATATGGAGAAGACTCACACAGGATGAGAGTCAAATTTAAAATTTTTCTCTATGTTGCAGTCTTGGTATCAAAAGGGAATAGGGCTATTTGAAACACAGATCTGATTTAAGAGATCAGAGAAATGTGAACCTCACAGCCAGACACCCATGCACAGAGCCTCTGAAGCCAACCTGGCTGGACAGTATTGTTTGTGTGCCTTTATCAGGCTCTGACAGGCATTTTTACCTCAAAAGGTTCATTACTGAGAGATCAGAACCACAGCTCCTTATGCAACAACAAAGCTGCACTGGAAGAGAGGGCACAGCACTGGCAATGTGCAAGCCAGAAAAAAAGGGGAGAGGCCAGACTGTGTACAGCATCTAAACTGCAAAAAAAGTCCAATTCCTAGCAGGTGGCTGTGAAGTTGTCTGAGAGTGCAGTCTCTTGATTCTCTGCTGCTCTTTGCCTGGCCAGGCTCCAAGGGATGATCTGGAGAGGTGTAAAAGCTGCTTGAGATCAGCTGGGAAGGGAAGGCTGGAGCAGCCAGCTGGAGCTGCCATCCCTGGCACCCTGCAGCACTCTGCCCACCCACACTCATCCTCCCTGCTGCTCTCACAGCCACCAAGGGCACTGGAGACCCACAGACCCGAGTCTCCTGCAGGAACACACAACCTGAAGGGCACTGAAACACTGAGAACTGTGCCCATGGCAGCTTTGCCTGGTTTGGTAAAAAGCCTGCATCACTCCCAGCAGAAAATTGTACATTGATTTTACTCACAAATGCATGACAGCAGTTACTTTCCAACGCTGGCATTCACAAATGTGGGCACAGCAAAATATTCCAAGTCATAGCAAAACAATAAACAATCAGAAAGCAGTGGCTAAATATAATTCATAACTGTTAGGCAAGGCTACAGCAATGCTCTTAGACTGGTACCTTATTTTACACTGAGATTACATAGACAAGTTCAAAAGTATTTTGAATTGAGACCTTTGTAATTCCATAGTAATTACAGTGTCCTGGGTAACAAACTAAGACTTTGTAAAGCAGGTATCTTGTCCATCTGAAAATGAATGCTTCCTTCATCTGACACAGCCAGTTGGTTTTGCCTTTGCTGGTATAGATGGTTTGTTTGATGAAAAACATTATTTTTTAAATATGTAAATGCAACTGATCCTGAGGGAAAAAAATATCATAAACTACCAGTAAAAAATAAACTGCATTGCCCTTTAAAATGGCATTTTTGATGCCCATTGTGAATGTATTTAATGCTGGTTTAACCAGTATGCTTTTTAACAGTGTAGAAGTGTTTTTGCATGAAATGTATTAATTGATGTAGAGCCCTCTTCCCTCATTCTGCAGCAAGTTGTGTCTGTGAAAATACTGGTTGAGTCCAATGAGATTAGTTGATTCTGCCTCATTCCACAATTTGAACTTTTGTCTTGTTACAGAAACTTTTAAAAGGTTGTCTTGTTCAGCTTGGGAGATGAATACAAATATTCCCCAACAATCCCCAAATCCAAACCCTTGATTTTTCAGAGGTTTGTGCTTAGCAAAATTATGACATTTAGCACCAAGAAATAACCCCCTGGGTGAATTATTGCATACTTGCCTCCTGTGGAGCTTCTGCAGCTCCCTCTGCTTCACCACTAAAACCTTTCCAGAACAGACCCCAGAAACACACCTGGCTCTGGCTGCTCTGCAGGTGAGAAAAACCTGAAAACTCCAAACTGCCCAGCTGACATCTGGCAGGATGAGAGCCCAGCCCTGAAACCTCTGTCCATAGGAATCCTGATGGGCACTCTGAGTGATGGCTGAGCTCTGCAGCTGGGAGAACACCAAATCTGCAGTCTGGCTGACAAGCACCAGGCAGAATTGCTCCAGTGAAGTGCTTGGTGTGAGCTGAGGGGCAGGTGGGGAGTGTGAGCACCCAGGGCACATTTCTGTGAGCACACAGGGCTCCTGTCTCACTCAGCCATCAGTGCAAGATTCTCTACGAGTGCCAGGCATTACAGAGTCCTTCCACTGCTCAGATGATGGGACCTGCACACCTCTGCAGGTAAAAGCACTTTCCCAAAGGGCACTGAAAATGAATACAAGTAGAAGAATTTTTCATCCTGGTTCCATAGACTGGTGCAGCTCAGGAACCCTGGAAACCACAGGACAGCCATTTAAATACTTGTGGGAAAACTGATTTTCACTGATCAGTGACTGGGTAGCACTCCTTAGGGATATTACTATCTTTACCATTGTGAAAAATCAGAGTTAAAATATAAAATACTTGATATTAATGTGTCTTCTCCATTTTATCTCCTTGTTTCAACACTAAAACTGAATTATATTTTAGAAAATTTAGCTGCTGCCTCTTTAGAGATGCTGCCTTTGCAGATGGGTGCATCCATGGTTCTGATCATACCTATATGTCATAAATATGATCTAGGAACCAAAACTGGAAATGAAACTCAAGCCCCACCTGTGCAAACTGATGCTGTCTGGAAATGTGCAAGTGTAGTGAGCCTTTGTTCTTACTGTCTGCTTGTTCTGAGCTACTGTCACCCCCTGTGTGGTGACACCCAGCAGCAATCCTGGCCCATGGCACCTTCTTTGAGTCAGGCTTCTAGAATCAAAGCTCCAATAAAATGCTGAAGCTGGTTAGTGAGATCCAGGGCTCTTCTTCTGAGTAATCTCAGTGACTGGGTAACTCCAAGTATCAAAGAGATGTTTTACAAAAAACCAAAGGCAAGTGTTTTACATTAAATCTTACAAAACTGTACATAAGAATAGTCTACAACATGAAAATGGCCATTAAACTGTTGTAATAATTATGAAATGTAGTAAATATAACAATTCTAATGTTTCATATATTTATCATATTAATCACTGTATTCATACAGTTGTGTTTGTATACATATATTCAATGGCACTGTAAACAGTTGTTGGAAAACACACATTAACTCTTAACCCATTAGAAGTTATTATAGTACTTTTTCATCCAAAAAGTTAAAATGCATCAATGTATCATTGACTTAAAAAAAATAGCCTTGTAATATAATGCACATTTGACATTTTCTAGGGTAGCAATCAAGATGAAGCATAACAGAGAATGTTCTAGATCTCAGGATGTTTTACATTTACACCTAACGTGATACAAAATTTTAAACATTAAATGTAATTAAATAATACACAGTTTATGAAACAGTTGATTTCAGAGATCCATAATACACAGAATCTAGTTAGTGTCTAACTGAAGCTCCCAATAATTTATATCTCTGGGACCTTTATGGAAAACTTAAGTTGGTTTCTATGTAACATCTCATAGGCAAAGTAAGTTTGAATTGAATTATCTTTTTTTTCCTTTTTCCTTTTTCTGTACAGAGCTGCATTCAAGTGGATAAAACATTATTATGTTTATTTATGTTTCCCTTTGCTGGACATTCATCCAATAAGCCTTGGGCATATGCTAAAGCATCTGGTAATGACATTTTGTGGGGCAGGGAAACTCACTATCTATGTCCCTCAGTAAACAAAGTGGTTTTATTTTTTTCCCACAGTTAAGGCAACTATACTGATATATTAGACACACCATATGTTTTTATGCTGCTTCCTACAATCTAAACAATAAGAATGAAAAGATCTTTGATCTTTTTGACCACTCAGGAGTTTCATCAGGGTGGTAGAGAGCACTTCACCACACAGGGGAGGTGCCTGGGCTGGTGGGAGGTGTCCCTGCCCATGGAAGGGTTGGGACTTGATGATCTTTAAGGTCCATCCCAACCCCATAACATTCTATGTTCTGTGAACTGTGGCACAGCTTGTCAGCTGTTCACTAAAAAAAAACCAAAGTATGGATTGCCTTGAATTTGAGGACTGACCATTCATGTAACTTACCAGAAAAAATTAAACAAATAAACAACAGCCTGTCAGGTTCTAGCAAACGAAACTGATAGAAACAGTAACACACACACACACAATTTCTGTGTTTTCAGTTATTTCTACCCCATAAGTTAAGCTAGTCAGACCCCTGTGACCGTCCTCGCTGTACCTTGGGTGGGCTTTGCCAAAGTGAGGACACTTGGGATCTGCCAACTCCAGCATTTCACTTCTTACTTATCCTAACAAATCACATCAACTAGAGAGCCATTTCCATTTGTTTCCAGTCGGGTAAGGCTGCAGGTGTCAATGACAGTGAGCAGGAGCACTAGCACAGGTCTGCAGGGCAATGCAGCTACAGGGGACAGTGCCACAGGGCCAGCAGTGCTGCCACAGCAGCAAGGCAGGCACTCAGGGCTGGGCTGCTCCCACTTCCAGTCACACTGTGCTTGGAGGATGACTTGACAGTGCTTGTGCTGGTTGTGGTGTCAATCTTTTTCACGGTTGGTTTTGGTTCATTTCTGTTTTCTGGATGGGCTTTCTTGTCCTTGAGTATATCTGAAAATAATGAAAGTAAACATGGGATTAATCACACACCTTTTAAACAGTGCTCACACTTATGTAAATATTGCTGGAAGATGCACACCCACTGTGAATAACTGAAACATGGATGGAGGCTGATGGGGCACTTGCACTCATGTTTTAGTTGGGCTCAGCATGGCTGCTCTGTCCTCAGCTCTCACTGTTTTGCTCAGTGAGTCTTCTCTGCCTGCCTGGCTCTCCTTGGCTACTCACAGACACATCCTGAGCAGAATTATAGGTATAATAATAGGTATTGTGCACTGTGGTGGCTGGGCTCAGAATCTGATCTTCTCTCACAGAAAGCACCCTCAGCTTCACCTGGGCCAGGAACCAGCTGCTGCTGTAAAATGTGGTGTTAGGGTTGGCTTTGTGACGTGTGACATGGAACCCTCCAGGCTGCTGGGCTGCTGCAGGACACTGGACATTGACTTAGCAGAATCCCAGGATGGTTTGGGTTGGAAGGGCCTTAAGATCATCTCATTCCACCCCTGCCATGGGCAGGGACACCTTCCACTATCCCAGGGACACTGCCAGGGCTGGGGCATCCACAGCTTCTCTGGGCACCCTGGGCCAGGGCCTCAGCACCCTCTGAGCACAGAACTCCTTCCTAGCTAAATCTCTCCTATTTTCATCTCAAATCACTACCTCTTGTCCTTTTCACTGCCTGTGTAGGGTCACTCTCCTGCTTTTTGTAAGGCTCCTTTAACCACTGGAAGGCTTCTTTCTCCAGATGCATTTTGAGGCAATTCCATATTTTTTTATATAAATAATTGGATTCAGAAGAAAGTAGAAGTAGCCCTTTATTGCAAAAACATGGATATTTTTTTTTAAAAGGGAGAAAATAATAAATCTTTGGTTATGAAGACATTTCCAAGCTATTTGCAAATATTACTGAGACCACATTGCCCTTAAACCCTCTCACTGGAAATATGGAGAGAACAAACAAACAAACAAACAAAAAGACTATTTCATCTGCTGAAAGGATGATGATTTTATAGTCAATATGCAAAAGCAAACCTGAGTGCTCGGAAAGAATAAATGCCTACCTGGAAGAATTTATAATTAACAATAAATGTTTAGGTCTAAGTTTAAAGGATTTGTGTTACTAATGAATGCAGTGCACATACATAAGAAAGCAAAAGGCATGGATTTGTAATGCAGATGAAACAGCAGTCCAATCTTAAAATGAAAACTCTGAATCACAGAAGCAAGTTCCTGGCAGAAACTGGAAAGATGGAAAGTATTCCAGAAATGTAAATGCAATCTGAGATCATTGTCTGCATGTCAGTAGCTCTGAACAACCATCAATAAATTCACTTGATACTAAAAATGAGCTATTGTATTGGGAAAGCACATATTATTCTTTTGCCAGAATAAACTGTAAAAGAAATGCAATGAACTCCTCCATTTTACCATAATATCAACATTAATCCCAGAGGAATGTGTGATTCCTACACCTGACTCAAGAGGGATGGCAGGGAAGGGACAGCAGCTGGCAAGGCATACTTTGGGAAAAGGGAATTCTGACATTGTGCTCAAAATTCCTTATGGCAAAGTGCAGGCAGAGCTCTGCTGTGATTCCAACCTGCAGGGGAGCTCACACAAAGGAGGGGGAGAAAAAGCATGCTCGAAATGTTTAGAAAATATCAGTATTCTGAGGACATTTGAAGAAAAATGGACAACCTTCAGACTGTCATTAAGGTAAATTAAGAATAAATCATGGAAATAGGTGTGTTCTGACACTGCCTGGAGTCCTTTCCATCACTGTCACTCTCCTCTGCAGCTGCACTAAAGGCACTATTTCTCTGCTGCCTCTTATCCCAGCCTGCTGACTTCAGCTCTCTGGGGCCAGCTGATTAAATTAAGACCTCACTCAGGTAAATCTATTCCCCTCTTTCAGCTGGCCATGTCCAGCATTGTAACTTGATTGGCGTCTATAAATCGGGCAGACTGAAATGTATTAATTGGTTTATTTTCTTACTATTGACTTGAACAAAAATCTAGGGTAAGATTTAATGCTATCAGAGAGACTGTTGGTTTCTAAAAGCTTTCCTCTCAGTGACTGCTTAATGCACTACATAACAAGCATTAAATAATACATTAGAAAATTCTGCCTTTATCCTTTCCAGGGGAAGGACTCCATTCTGAATTCTCTCTCTGTCTTCACAGAGGATCTTCTGGTGCTATTCATGGCCAATTCTAATTTGGGATCTAATTGTGCAAAATTGGCATTTTATTCAAAATGCTCTGTTTTCCCCTTTTTTAAAAATAAATAAAAAGAGCTTAACTTTCAATTCAGCTCAAAATCTTTTTCAATCCTTTATTTCATTTTTAAGGCACAAATTCCAGCAGTATAAAGATATCCTGTTTTATTCCAGTTTCTTCAGAGTTCCTGTTGCTTACTCACTCCACGATTTTGGCTGAGAGACTGAGTTAAATGAGTTTTTCCTCTTACATCTTTTTCTCTGAGTCAGAGATGACTATGTTCAGTCTACTACTGACATTCAAAAGGCAAAAAAGTACTGATCATGCTAGGAAAGAAAAAAGTGTTAGTGTGAAGACTAGCACAGAAATGGAACTTCAGTCTCAACACAGCAACCCCCAGATGTTCAGCACCCATGAATCCAGCCCCTGGAGCATGACTTCATGAAACCAACCCACCAACCCCACAGCTTTGGTTTGTTCTCCTATTTACCATCTGTGTTTTAAAGGCTTTATGGCTGCCCATTGGAAGCTTTCTCCACTGCTAGAAACTTCCTTCCACCATCATCCCTCTCTCCCTTCCAGAGATGGAGTGGTTAAACTCTCTGCAGGCTTCATCTCACCTGAGGCTGACCATGGGATGGCCTTTGGACATGGGATATGGATATTGTTCTGTGCAGTTTATTTACACTGCACCATGGCAGTGATACAGCCACTGCAGTGGCACTGTGCTGCTCCCTCACTCAGGCTCTCAGAGAGGATACCCAAATCCTGCCAAAAAGGGTGCTTCTGGAGGCAGCTGGCTGCCACAGCAGCCTCTCTGAGCAGCCTTTTGGGACTCCTGCCGAGGACAGGTCTGCTGGGGTCACTGAGATTGCAGCTCAGTTAGTGCAGGGGATTGATCCACTTCCTTAGCTGAACTCTCTGTGTTAACTGCTGCTAAACTCACATCTTGACAGCATAACACAACATGGGATGGAAATTACTTGACCTAGCTGTTTAGGGTGCTCAGGATTATCTTCACCCCGAGATGGAAATGCAGATTGCTGCCCAGTAATGCCCATGCTGCTCCAACCACACTGAGCTACTCATGAACACCTCTGTGGATCAATACTGCTCCTCAGAGACCAGCTCAGGAGGGCAGGAGGACCAACCTGTCACTGACATCTAATTTAGGGACAGGAAACCTCCCCTATACTGAGGGCTGATTATGCCTTTCAAATGCATTCAGTGAGCCACAGGTTAAAGTACACCTGAATCAGAATGGCAAAACAATGCCATTATAATTTTTTAAAGTTATTACCAGGTCATCAGACAGAAGTTCAAGTCATATTGGCACCCAAGCTCTCAGTTCCCCCTTCCCAGGCCTGATGATTTGCAGTTTGCTATTGCCAGGGATTCTCAAAGATGTAACTATTGGTGTACTTGCACTCTGTTGCTCTCTAGTGAGCACTATCACAGGGTCTGCTTTCATCTGTTCATGTTTCCTACTGTCCTGCCAAGGGATGAACAAGTTCAGCTATTTAACAGAAGCCTCCTTCCATTCTTGTCCTTCTCTTGATCTGATTTGTGCTCAGTCCTTTCTCAGTGATGGTAAATGCCTGGAGCTCTGCTCCCCAGGCACTGCACTCGTGACTGGCCAACAACCTGCGTGCCTCTCAGGCTGCAGATCCTCTCCCCAGACAGGGGTACAGCCCCTGTGAGCAGAGGCTGAACAAAACCAGAGAGATTTGCCAGAGCAGTCCTGTAAATGCCAATTACAGCAGCCTGGTTTCTAATGGAGCAGGGCACTGACAGCAGAGAATCCATTTCATCAATCCACCTGCCCACAATGTGGGGATTCTGGACACGTTCCCATCAGAGAGAACCAGAGAGAACTTTCAACCCAGCTATTTGGGGAAACAAAAGAAGCAGAGATTGTTTATTTCTGCTTTCCCCACGTTAATTACATCAAGTCAGACCTGTCCATTTCTTTCTAGACTTTCATGCAAACACTGTGCTTTGAAAAGACAGACTGTCAGCATCTACAACAGCAAATTAATGCCCTGGTCCTGAATGCCTCATCATGGGTGTAATGACACCCATAATGCAGGGCTGAAGGGAACTGGTCAGCACCTGCAGTTCCTCCTGAGTTGGAGCTCAGTTGCTTGATAAATTTCCCTTCGATCACAGGCTTGGGTTTGGCTGACAGCTCCATAAGAAAATTAAAGCTAGGTGCAACTTGGTGGAACAGGCTCTTAAATTACAGTAGATGCTGCAGTGTTATTATTAGCTTTTTATCACCCCGGGTAGCAAAAGCTGAAATTACTTTTACATATTCAAAGGAAGAAGCTCTGAAATTGCAAAACAATGCTGTTGCCATAAAATGTGCCAACAATTTCCAAATAATCCATTATCTTGACGTTAAGACCAGCACTAATTATTTCCAGTTATGGCTGCAGCAGACAAATGGAAACAGGAATGTGTGGAAATGGGAATGTGAGAACTCCTGAAGTATGATAACTCGTGATGCCATTCTCCAAATTCTGGAGTCTGTTATTGTCATCTGTGTAACACCAGTCAGCAGAAGGTGGGTGTAATGTGTGCTTTGTGGAGCCAGAAGAAGGGAGCACTGAACAGCTCTGTATGCTCTGTTCTACCATCTTCTATTTCAGCCTGAGAATGTGGTGTCCAGAGAAGCCTTTCCCCCCCACCACCTTTTTATGGAAACCTGGTGTTAGGAGGAAAAAGAATCCCCTTTAATCAGAAAAAGGAAGAACTCCAGGAGTTTCAAGTGCACAGACCACTCTCCCCACTGAACTCCTGAGAGGCATTAGGTTCAGATCAGCCTTTCCAGAAGATCTGTGGGACAAGATTATGGTAAGCTGATGTGTCCCAGATAGATTCTGAGATCTTTCCATTTCTCTTTTTAAGAAGTTTATCTTTTTTTAAATAATAAATTTGGACCAGGATTATCTATGTCCAGGTTTTAATTCTATATTAAGCTCTGTGATGTGTGTGTGATCTTTGGCAGATTGCCATTCCCTGTGGGCCAGTGAGAGAACTACTGTATTTCCTGCACATTTTGTGCATTCTGGATACAAATTCTTCCCTCTGAGAGCCATACCCACTCTCCTAAAGAACTGACATTGGCAGGAACTTTCAGGAACTAATTCAAATGCAATAAAGAAAAGTCAGGAACAACCATGAGACAGTTTGAGATGTAAGGTGCCTAGAAGCCACACTTACATGGAATGGCAGCTCCTTCCCCTTTTCCCAAGCAATCTTTCAGTCCATACACATCTGAGTGCAATATTTAGGTGTACAGAGAGAACAGGACATTATCTCAGCTGTCCTGCTCTAAGGAAACCTGTCACTGCATGTGCTTGGCTTTTGATATACAGTGGCCATAGCAAACCCTGCAGGATTTTCAGGAGCCACAATACAACTGTATTACTTCTGGGCTTAAAAGCAAACCTGCACTTAGAACTACCATGGTAAATGTCAAGCAGGAACAATCCATCTTTTCCTTGGGAAGAGATAATCTAACCTAACAAACCTTGTGTGATTCAGCAGTACTTCCATTAATCAATCAGTCATTTGCAAGAAAAGATTTTGTCATTTTGTTTACATTGGACTATTATATTTGTTAATATGGGGCTTATTCAAATGCAGACAAGCTGAAAGTATAAGCTTAAAACGTGCCAAACATCTTTTACATTTCCTGGAAACATCTGTTTTTAGTCTAGTCCTAGGCACATGTTTGTGGTTGCATGTTTATGCTTGTTTAGTTTGCCAGATACCTCTGTGCAGTGCAGCACAGCTGACATGATATCCTGAAACCCAGCACGGAAGGATCTGTAAAACATGATGTTCCCAGTAAATCTGTGCAACACTCCTTGTAACTTTCTTGTAATGAAACAACTCCAAAGCCCTGTGACAGCCGTCTGCCTTCACTGTATGGTGCAATTAATTAGCTAAGTTTGGAAATGGTGTGCATGCCTCAGTGGCAGTGTCAGGAAGGCTGAGAGCGATCCTGATGCATGCCTCACATGCTCCAAACTCCTATTAAACTTAATGGGAGTTTGGGGGGATGAGAGGAATGCAGGGCTGACCTTTATGGTTAAAGATGAATGTGGGCTCCAGACTTCAAAGATTAGGTGCCCCTGCCAGTCTGCAGTGAGCAAGTGATCAGCACGCCAAGTGCTGAAGGCATCTGCTAAATATCATGCCACAGCTCAAAGCTGTAATTAAGAAAAATATAAACTGGCTCGAGGAAGAAAAATATTAGTAATAATTGAAAATGCTTTGGCTGTTGCTTTTGTCCTGATGATCTCATTAGTTTTGGTTACAGAAATAGTTCTCACACTGGCTGACGTGGGGCATGCTTTGTTTGTGCTCTCCTTCTACCCACATCTTTCCCAGTTAACTTTTATTGCTCAATACAAAGGTCAAATCGAAGGCTTAATTAAATTGTATGTGGGGAAACTATAAAGTTATTTTGGAAGGGAGTACAAAAATATTTAAAGCCATCCCAACTCCTCCCCTCCCAGAAACTCCTTAATTTTTCAGGAAGAAAAGGAGCATGTGTTATTGGCACTCTTTCCCTTAAGGAGAAACTGCACCTTTTCTGGCTTCAAAATTTACATGTTACGAATATCCAACCTTTTCATAACCTGCTAATTGTACTTGCAATTGACATTTGTAATGAGGATTTTAATTTAGCTCTGCTGCTCTAAATGCAAAGGGCTCCATTTTGTAAAAGGCCTGGATATGATCTTATACTTCAGCAGTGTAAGCTCAGTTTACAGCCAGGATTGGAAATTCCCTTCAACTTTGCTTAACTTAGAACTTGGAGCACCAAGACAAACACTATTACCCACCTGCTTAAGTTGGGCACATGTCTCTCAGCCCTCAGATCTAGAACTGAAAGGTAGTTCTGAAAACACCTGCAGGTCTACCTAAGCAGCATTTCCAGTTTCTTCATGCCATGAGAAGACAAGCACATGGCTGGAGAGGAAGGTCAGGTTTGGGTAGGCTACAACCTGTGTACAGCAAGGGCAATGCCCAGGGAAGTTCAGGCTTCCTTGTGCCAGGCTACACATTCTCAATGCTCCCAGCCAGCTGCTGCCCAGCCCTAGGGTTCAGAGGGATTCTCTGGATCCTGCTCCATCCCCACAGGCTCCATGGTGTGTGTTGGTGCAGCTGGCTGTGCTGCCCTGGGAGGTGCAGGATGCTCTCAGCTCTGCTCTCCTCAGCCTGACCTTGCCAGGCCTGTGGGATCACAGCGAGGGGCAAGAGGGCAGAGAGGACCCTGCCAGCTGGGGCAGCAGTGACTGATGGCACCAGGGCTCAGAGCCTTCTGTGAGTGACTTCCAGCGGTGCTTGCACCAGTCTCTCTGCCCTGCCCACTCAGAGGAGTTGTGCAGGGAGGAGCATCTCAGCTGGAAGCAGGCTCTGCTTGGACTAGCTGGCTCTACCCTGGAAGCAAACTGGCCCAAAGTACACTGGAAAGAACTAATCAATTAGCAAACAGGGTGTCAGCCAAAAGAGAAGTGATAATAGAAACTGCTCTGTGCATGAGATGTGCTCCTGCCTCCCCAAGGAGATGGCAGGGAGGGGCAGGAGCATGGACTGCTCTCTGCTCAGGGAGCATCCTCTCACATTTCAGCATAAGCACATCTTGTATCCACAAAAAGAGAGCAGGAGAGAATCAGCCACTGCAGAACTCCCCTCCCAGCAAAGGGCTGGCAATCAAGGCAGAGCCCTTTTAGCTCAGCAGCCTTTAAAAAGAGGCAGGGAGAATTCAACACAGGCACTGCAGGCAGCTTGGCCAAACCCAAGTGAATGACCACAACTCACATCAACTTCCAGCACGGCAGCCACAGGAAAATAATCACAAGCATCTCTAAAAGATATCTGAAAAGCTCTTTTCACCCTGCAAGCAGGCTGCTCTCACCATTCTTTAAAAGCCAGTCAAATTCCTCCTGTTATTCCCACTGCTCCCTTAGAAACTTGGGCAGGTACAATTCCTGCTTTAAGATTCTGAAGTCACCAGATCTCAATGGCAACAGGGAGGGTTTCAAATGCTTCCTGTATTTCTGTCATGTCTTGAGCTGCCATAGAACCTTGTACTAAAAATCTCTTAAAGAGGTTCAAATAGCATATAATAATAATAATTTATGTTTAATTGTAGAACAAACATTGAAATCACCTCAATCTACATAGCATCTGATTGCTTTTAATCTAGTTGATAAAAGGGATTAGTTGCAATGCCAAATAATCAATCAGTGGGAAATTTTTTTTATTGACTCTTTCCAGTATTTAATTTCACTCAGAACTGAAATCAAAAGAAACGGTGGCAAGATATTATCCTGGATTAAAAATTTTAGCCTGAACACCAGGAGTAGTAGAGAAAACCATCATGGCATTAGGCTTGCCTCTGCTCTGGTATGGGAAATTTAAATTAGTCTTTTCTCCTGCTCCAGTCTGGCAGCTCTTGAGCATTGCACATCCTGTATTTCACACTGCTGGTTTATCCGGCCGGCCAGAGCCCAGCTCCATCACAGCTGACAGCTCCTGACAGGGAGGGGGATTAAAGCCATCACTCTGCTGAGGAGCTGCAGCACCAAGAACATGTTTCATGTGAAAATACCCAACAGCTTAAAAGCATTATCTTATTAGCAGCACGCAGTGAAACTGATGAACCCTTATCACAGTCAGCAGGATGATGAACACCCAGATCCACACAAACGGAAAGGAGATATACAGCCAGGGTAAAAAATAAACTTTTCTAATAGGAAGTCTTACAAAACGAAGCCCCATCCATTAGGGTATGCAGAAGGCTATGTTCTGTCAGTGTTCAGGCTGTGGGGCAAATTAAAGGAAGGAAACTCTTGTTTGGAGCTGGCAAAGATCCCTTTCCCTGCTCTGTTTTTGTAAGGATGTGAACTGCTCCCTCCAATTTTCATGGAGTCACGTACAGCAAAGCACCAGACTGAGTGGAACAAGTCTGCCAACATTGGTACATCAGAGACTGAGGGCTACAAATCATCCCCTTTTTTGGGTAACAACACTGCTCAACTTTACCTTGGCCAGGGTTCTGTCACTTGGCCAAAAGGACAAACACTACTGCCATTAGCCCTCATGGCTAATGACCTATGTAATGGCATTAGAGAACTAACCTCCATTGAGGCATTATCTCCATTGTGAGAAGGCTAAAAACACAACTGGAGAGTGATAAACCCTGCACTGCAATGTGCTCAAGCTTGGCTGCCCAGGTGGCAGCAGGGACAAAGCCCAGGGTCCTTCTGCAGGTACCTGTGTGTGGATCCAGTGGATGATGCCAAGGGGCTTAGGGGGTGGTGGTGGGAAGAAGTGCTTGTTTTAAGGGGGAGGAAGCTGCAGGGCATGCAAGTGTCAGGGTGTTGCTGGAAGTGTGTGGAGAGCAGTGGGGACCCCAGATGAGGGAATTCAGTGGGCCTGGATGAACAGGAAGGACCATCCCTGCTGCTTCTCTGCACAGAGCTGGCATGAACCTACACAGAGTGACTCTGAGCAGGAGGATTCACCTCTGTGTGTTCCAGCCAGCCAAGGAAGCTTTGACAGGCCCTCAGTCTGCTCTGAGATCTATCAGTTATAGGTATTTTCTTCACTGCCACTTCCTTGTGTCACAGGAGCTCCAATAAAGGGAAAAACCCACTGGAAGTCCATGAGAGCTGACACCATGTGCTGGGATGGATCTGTTGGCACTGCTATGCTCTATTATGCAAATACACATCAGTGGACTTTGTACAACATAAATTATGTAAATATCCATGTAGAAACCCTTCAAAATGCAGATTACTTGCCTGATGTTTGGAGACAATAATTAAGATCTCTGATTTGAACCTGCACTTGGGATTGCTGTGCAAGTTGGGCCAGCCTGTGGATGTCTAGGCCTAGCAAACATCATTTCAGAGGTTAAGATACAGATTCCATCTTGCTAAGAAGAAATTTGCAGTCAAATTTGACTGTGCCACATATCATTGACACCACAGGTTATAAGAGATCCTTGAATTTACAGCTGCAGAAGGGCTCCATAAGATCTTATCTGGAATTTAGGCATACACTTGTTCATTTAGGATTATGAAGGGTTTTCAACTTTTTGATTAAGAATTTGAATTTTACTTGATGCACACCAAACATCCACAAGTCTGCAGGATGGCAGGTGGCTCATCCTTCTGTGGGGGCAAGGGTTTGGGTGCTGGGTCTGCACCCCTGCAATCTGCTCCTGGCCCTGGCTGAGACTTGGGACTGAGCTCTGCTTAACAACAATCAAAACATCAGTGTCTTATCAACATTATTATCATCCTGAATTCAAAACACAGCACTGTACTAAGATGAAAATTAACCCTATCCTATCTGAAAACAGGACAAGCAGTTAGATTTTTTTTTTTTTTCCCCAGAGAACACTAAGCATCTTGGGTTGGTCTCAGTAGGCCCATTGCTGCCATCTGACATCTTACAAAAATCTAGGCTAAGGAAAAGAAAACATCACACACTGTCTACCTGGGTAGAGAACTTGGAGAAACCAGGTTTTCAGGAACAGCAAAGTGAGCATCTGTTGGACTTCATTAAATTCTTATTTAACTTGAGATCAGTGAAATTAACCTTTATACCTCAACTGTGCTCTTCCTGCTCGAAGCAGCTTTATCAGAGCAGCTTACCAAGGGCATCTTTCTGCTTTATAGCTTCAAAGAACCTTTATTCAGAGACAGCATGTGAGGATCACATAACTGGAGCCAGATGATGGAGAAAGCACTGCCAACTGAGGTAGCCAGGAAAAATACCCCATTTAAAGGCAGATTGGTGTATTACAAAGCAGAGGCAACAATTTCCCAGATAGGCAGAGACAGTGCAAGGTGAATGGAAGAGTCTCCAACCACTGCTGCTGGGTAGTGCTCCCTGAGGCACGAACTGTAAAAAGAAAAGGAGCTCAGAAGATGATTTGCAACCATTCAGTTTTCTTTAGTGGCCTGTGTAGGCTCTTCAGGACATGGACTGTAATTTCTGTGCACCTACAGTAGCCAAGGTTGTGATGTTGACTGAGGCAGTCATCCACTACTGTCAAATCAAAAATGGGAGGATACAAACAATGGGAATTAAAGGGCAGCAAAAAACAGCAGTGGACATTTTAACATTCAATTAAACCCCAGCATTTACTGCTACCCAGAACAGTTACCAAGTTACCAGCCATCCATAAGGCTGTAACCAAACCCTAAACTAGAAACACCACAGATTTACAGCCTTCTAGTTGCAAATTTACATTAGAACCACTCGAAATAATTAGAAGAGACAGAGCTGATCCAAGTCTGGGACATGCACTGAGACATCCCTGTATCACTGACCTGGTGACAGCACCACAGACTCCTGACACCTCCAAAGCTGAAAGCAAGTCAAGGCTGTAATAACAGGCAACAGAAATATCCCTGTAATGCCACAAGAACCCCTCAGTTCTGCCATGGCTATTCCAAAAAGCAGAAGATACTGTGAGAGGAGACCTGGTAACACTCAGAGCATTTATTTCTAGCCAGGGAGTGGGAGAAGAGAAGGCAGGAGAAGATACGATCTTGTATCTGTTTCTCTGCAACAAATTGTTGCACCTCACTGAATATCAAGAGGCAGTTTAGTTCTGCCACTGAGAGTAAATGGAAAAAATTGCTGTGGAGTGACAGTGATCACACAGCTCTGTGCAACTTTAATGGAACTAATAACATAGTTTCCTTGAAAAATACCGAGCCTTGTTTGTGCAAGGATTACTGTAGTATCTTCTCCTAGGAGTGAAAAAATTCCTTGTACACGGGCTGATGCACTATCTCTTCCCCATGCCACATTTCCAACAGCTTCCATTAAAAATTAGAAACAGATTGCTTGACTTGAGAGTTACAATTCTTACACCAACTTGAGTTTGAAACTGGATTGGGAGGAATGCCTGAAGTTTGCTCTGGACTTTCACTATCCAGGTACACAGGGATGTTTTTTGGTAACAGGTTTTGCTTAAAAATGACATCTGTCAGAGAGAAATAATTTTACCAGGCTGTCTCCAACTAGTGTGGCAGAGCATGGGCAGGCAGAGAAGAAGTGGAGCACACTCAGGTGTCCCCTTGTTGAGGCAGAGAGGAAGAGGAGAGGCAGATGGTGGGATGGGCACATGGTGACAAACAGGAGAGCAAAACCTCCAACTGCACTGGAAGTGGCACGGATGTGAAGGGCCACAGGGAAGCCCACCACCCGTGACAGGAGAACCAGCAGAAACATGATAAATGCTTCAGGGTGACAGAGGGCACTACAAAAACTGAGGTGTTAAATGCCTTCTGTGCCCTGGCTGTGCTAATAAGGTGATTGCTCAGGTTCCTGTGGCTCACTCTGGGCACTGAAGATTCCCAGGGCAGAGCAAAATCAAATTAGGGACAAGGACAAGGACCAGCACTAGGGCTGTGTAGGCAGCTGCCTATGGGATGTGTGAAAACCCTCCTGGTGAAGGTTTTAAAAGCCAGATGAGGCACACACTGACTCTGGCCTGGGACACTAACCTATCCTAGAGAAGCTTCTCCATCACTGTTTTCAATCTTCCCATGATCCACTCATTTTGATGAATCTACTCCATGTAAAAAGCAAATGAAAACGAAGCATTCAATCATTTTGTGACTAAGTCTGTAACTATCTATAAAAACCAAGGGTGAACATCTTGTAAGAAGAATACACCCTGGCAGCTACTGCTGATGGAGTGCTATCGATAGGCATTAAAGCTGCAAATGGCAAGGTGTTGGCAAAGCGAGAGGAATCGCTGCAGAAAGTAAAAAGCCAATCTGTATGATGAACAGAGTGTACATAAAGTACAGCAAATTACCAGACACACAGCCATGAGAGTACAGAGGCATGGCAGCTGATTAAGAAGTCCTTGTGAAGAAATCTTGAAGGCTGGCCAGTTCCCCCTAACTCCCTGGCAGGCGCTGCAGCCAGTGAAAAGAGCACTGTCTGTGATCACAGGGATCACAGGGAGATGGTGGATGTGCCACACCATGGCAAATGGCTGCCTGCAAGTGCCACCCCCTCCCACACAATGCTGCTTTTCCCAGCCCCCGCACTGGAGCCCAGGTGCCAAGGAGGCAGAGTGAAGGGATGTGCCCTGTGTCACCGTGGGGCCACACCAGCAGCTCCCAGCTGGGGATGACCTTTAACAAAGGTCACTTCCAACCCAGTTTATTCTATGATTTTATGAAAATATGAATTATTTAAGTACTGTTAATAATGACTTGTGCCAAGGAAAAATTAACTGAACTGAATTTGATGTAACTGAAAGATGAACTTGGCTTAGAGTCACAAAAGGACTGATTAAGCTCAGGGTTTGTATTGAGACTATTCTCTGCTTTATCAGCCCTCCAGGAAAACTTAAAGACAGCAAAATCACAAACATGACTAACAGTCTGATTTACCTGTCCATTTGAAAATTACCAGTGCTTTACTTCTCCCCTTTTCTAAGACAGTCTGCTCTAAATGACAGCTGAGTAGGCAGAGGTAGCCTGGTAAAAAATTCATTACTGTCTTTTTGCTTACCTATTAAAAAGGAAAGACTCCCCCCATATTACAAACATAACTGCTTTAATTGGGGATTCTGGGTGCAGCAGCAATGGAAATAATAAAGCATGCATGAGATTATGATTGTTGAACTTTCATCAACTTATGCACTGCTCAAAAATAATCGGAAATAGGCAACTGCAAACATCAGCCAAATGCTATTCCAAGGGTGGGTCTAAGCAATTTGTCTTGTTTTCAGACAATCTGAGTATCTGTAACTCCCATTAAAATCAGGACTTTGAACTGGATCTCCAGCAAAATCCCCTGCTGAGCAGTTTGCACTGCTGTGCATCTCCAAAGCCAAGCAGCAGCTGCTCCGTGCCCAGAACACCTCCAGGTGTGCTCCAGTGCCTCTGCTAACAGGGCACACACAAACAAGAGCCACCTTCAGCCAGCTCAGTGCCTGGCACAGCTTTCCTGGAGAGCCTGTCCTGCCCCCAGCACAGCCATCCCAAAGGGATGGAGCACAGAGCAATGCCAGCAGCTGGGGACAGATGTGCATGGCAGCGTTTCTGCTCTTCCTGTGCGGACTGCAGGAAGAAGGGGATTGTGGAAGGGAGAGTGGGGATGGCATCAGGATGAGAGGGAAAGGTGCAGCTGTTTTTTCATGACCTGTACTGTGGCCTAAACCAGCATGGCACACTCAGCTGTGATTTTCTCTTAAAAACTTGCACATGCAGCTGAGGGGCTTTTCCACTTCTTTATGTCACATCTGCCAGCCTGCCAAGCACTGCTCAGCACTGTGTGTACCAGGAGAGTTGGGTTTGTTCTTGCAGGGCTCTGAGCAACAAAGGTCAAAACATTTACAGGTATAAAATACTTTTGACTCAAGTGTTACTGTGCCCTTATGTAGCCTTTAAAACCACTTAATTAAACCCCTGTGTTTTTTTTTCAATAGCTCTGAAACTGTGCTGCAAGTGTATTATGTGACTTCTGAAGGAACTCCCTGTAAAACGTGACAGAAAATGAATCAACCCAACTAAACTAAACCCAAACAAACCCCTGCCTCACTCCCAGAAACACCATATCTTTTACATCCTGGAATTCTTCAGTGGTTAAAGTCATACTTCAGTTGAATTTCCACTGTTTAGGTAAAATTTATGATGCAGCAGCCAAGTAATTTATACTCTTGTTCATGATGAGATTTCTAAATTCTGCTTTACTACAGATGTCAGCCACTATACTATATTCTACCATTTGCCAGTGCAAGCTTTTCTTTAGAGTCAAGACATTTAGATGAATCACGTTTTCTTTGCATCTTTTTAAAATGAAAGGTTTCCTTGTCTCTGTAATTCCCACTCCTCATCCTGCAGTTTCTGTTGCTCTCCCTCTACAGAGACAGATTGAGATATTTATTCCCTTACTTAACAATGAATAGTACAACAGATCAGTGAAAGCCTTTCTGAAATCAATGAGACTTTTTATGGAGTGTGGTACTACTCATTGTGAGGAGTGTTTCAGTTTGGCCTGAAGAAAGATCCAAGATGACATAAGCTGGAATGAATAGAGTTACTCAGCACTGCAATACACGTGTTAAAGAGACCTGGGCAGATGGAAAACCATTTCAGCAGCTGCCAAGTGTTCTGACCCCCTAAAGCAGGTAACAAGAAACCCTGGCAGTTCTTAAATCAAAGCATGACTGTCTTGACAGTAATTTCAGAATAATCAAAGGAAGAAGTAACTTTTTACATTCCTAAAAAGTCTTTAGTTTGAGTCTTAACAGATATTACAAGCAGCAAATATGGCAGCACTCCTGGCAAGTATCATTCCCATTTTTCAGATGAAGTAACAGACATGAAGAGGCTAAAATCATCCAGGTGGTGGTCACAGCAGAAACCTGCAATGGCCTTCCCAGTCAGCACTATGCTTCCATCCTTCAGTCCATTTGGTGCAGCCAAATGTCATTTTATTCCAAATGTGGCCATTTCCTAAAAGGCAATTTACTGTATGTCCAAATAAAAATTAAACTATAGGTGATGACACATTGGCTTTCAAGCCTATTAGCTCATGGTTCTTAGCCCACAGTATCTGATGAGGGATTGGATTGTCTTTGTCCTCTTTGTACAGTCTGATCTAACTCCAGGAATATCTGGATCATTCATTTATTGTAATTAGCTAGGGTGTGCCATAACTGAATGCCTGTCTTGGCTAAAAGCAGGATGGGCATCAAAAATAAAGAATGTGGAACGAAAAATAAACAGTAATAATCAGATGTGCTGACAGAAGTACACAACAGCTGCTGCTCTTGTGAGGTGCAGTGAAGTCCAAGCTGGAAGAATCAAAGCAGTTACAGTGGAGAAAGCTGTCAGCAAACAGACATGAAACAGAGCAAGATGAAACAGCCTTCCCCAAATGATGCAGCCTACCAGAAGTTTCACATGGGATGTGATACAGGTTCTCATATGTGATACAGTGAAGGTCCAGTAAATTCAGGATTTCTGTGTGCAGGTGTGTGATTTAGGGTTTTTGAACACTTCCTACAGTGGAAATGAATGGAACCAGGTTCCTGAAGCACAATTTGATAGACTTACTACAAACATCTATTTAATTCAGACATTCTCAGCACCTGTGAGGAGTTACAAAGCCATCCAACCTGCCTCTAAAAAACGAAGGTATCCAATGACAACATATGCCTCAGCATCTGGAGATCACCATGCAGCACTCACATCAAACCTTGCTTGCACAGGCTGAGACAGGCAGGAGTTTGCTTTTTATCCCACCTGCTAGACTGTTAGATTGTTATCCTTGAAATACACTGAATGATTATGTAAAGAGAACTTCATGCTTGACCAAGTAAACAATGCAATTAAGATTTTAAAGCCACTTTGTACATGTCTAATCTTACTGCTGTCTTCATCTTTGTCCCTGCTCCTGTAGTGACCAACACTTATTTACTTGTGTCTTGGTTTGAGACACTGGCTCCAGCTTTCTGGAAGGAATGAAGATGTGACCTTCATGCCATGTAAAACCTGCACACCTGCCTTGCACCCAGAACAGGAGAGAGAGCTGATAAATGCACAAAAATATTGAGCATCATCTGTTCTAAAGGACAAAAGCTGGTTAAGCTTTAGAGGGAGGCTGTGCAGCCCCAAAGCTCTCTCATATCCTCTCTGTGGAAGTGAATGGAATGGCCTTCCCATATCCACACCCTACAGGAGGGACTGCCACCCTGCACAGCCACTGGCTCTTTCTGGCAGTAATCAGCCACTGGAAGTGAAAGAATTCATTTGTACATGTAGAAATGCAGCATTAGGAATGTGCAGCAGCACGCAGAGCAGTCATTTCAATTTCACTTGTTTATGTACCTCTTGTAAAAATAATCATTTATGGTCATTATAAACCTGCTCTAATGTAAATCAAATGAACAAACCAGTACATTACTGCTGTCTGCTTTGCTCAAGTTTATTTGGCAGCTGGGTCTGTCAGCACTGTCAGTCACCCACAAACCAGGTGGGGGTGAAGAAGAGGTGGGTGTTTTTGTGCAGGAAGCAGTGGGGCTGCTCCTGTGATGCCTTAGGATTTTAGCTTTTATATTTTTCATATATTTGTAATCCTGCAATTCTTTAATGTGTAACTCTAAAGCTCCATAGCCTGTCAGCTACTGTTCTCCCATTTTATCTAGAAAAAAACAATTCCTCTCCAGGCCTGGGAATCAAGGACACCTCACTGTCTCAGGCCCCAGAAAAGTGCAAACAAAAGTGAGCTGGGGGAGAGCAAACTGGGGGTAAATGACTTCATTACCTGAAGCTGTAATTGGAGGATTAACCCCTGATATGCAAATAAACCAAACTTATAAAAGTCTGAAAAACTCATGGCCATTGTTCATTTTGGGTGTAGCCCCTTGGAGAGGCTTTGTCTGCTCCTAATGTACCTGAAGCCCTTCATTAAATAAATCCACTTTTATCCCTTTAATTTTGTCTGGCCTCTGTTCCTAGGTAAGCCCAAAATAGGCATCAGTTTCATGCTTCTTTACACTCTGAAAGCAAAGGAACTACAGAACTTGATGTGATACCCAACCCCATCCCTTGATAATCTCCTTATCCCCTCCTAGGTGACTTCATCCAGTGACAAAGTGGCAAACCAAAGAGAGAGGAAAATGTGGGGAGCAATGCCTAAATAAAAAGGAAGGCTTGATGGAAAAATCTTTCCCTTGAGACTTCTGGCATCTCAAAATACGAATTACTTATTTTTACTGGAGAGCTGCCTGGAATAATCTGGGGAGAAATCAGGGCCTGTGACTTGCTCCAAGTTAAAAACATTGTTGAGAGGAAAGCTGAGGGCACTTTTTGCTTGTACCCTGCAACTTTTCTATGCAGTCTGATAGGTATCACATTGTGTTATGCATGAGAACAAAACAGAGCACAGAGGAGCCTGCTCCTTTAACAGAACCTCAAAAATAAAAGAGATTTGAAAGGAGATGCTCCCCCCTCCTGAAGAAGTCACTCATCAGTTCAAAAGACACCTTGTGGGGAAATAAACCTTCAGAATCCTACAGTAAAAAGCTCCAATGCATTTAATCCTTCTTAAAATAAAACTCAGGGTGCCAAGCAGGAAAAGAACAGGGACACTGGGGAGGAGAAGAGCACATACCAAAATACCCCTGACAACAGCCTGGGCTGTGCCCCAGCGTGATGAGCTGAACCCCTGACCAGTCCTGGTGGGTTTCAGTTTCCTATGGGAATGTGCCACCAGGCAGGAAATCCTCAAACCAACCACATTTAGAACCTCTACTGCTGATTTTTCTCTATCAGAAATACAATTTGCATCTTGGTCTGGCTCAGAAATGAACACATTTGTGAAGCAGATGGAGCACCTCTCAGTTCTGTGGCCTCTAAGCAAAGATGTTACAAAACCCTGCAGTTCTCTGTATTCCCTGGGCAACATCCTGAACAGTGGTGTTACCTGCTCAGCATCCAGCTCAAAATGAGTACAGACAGTATTTGCTCTCATAATTACCATTTGATAGCAGGGATTATGTTCTGTCCTGAATCTGCCATCTCCCTCTAGAGCAAACCTGCCTGGATGAAGAGCATTCATGAGGAATGAGCTGATCAGGAGTTTCACTTGCCATCAATGGTTTCCTCCCTGGCAGCTCACACGTCCCTTTCTGTGTGATGGGATCCAATAACTCACACTGGCAGAGTGTCCCCAGAGCTCAGGGATGCCTGGATGAGATCTGTGAGTGCACACACATCTCAGCAGTGGCTCTGGAAGTGTCACCCTGCACAGCTCCACGCTGCCAGCCCAGCTGAGCCACACAAGGGGCAGCCTCACTGCTCCCTTCCCTGCTCACTGCCATCCCTGCTGGGATTTATCTGTTACTTCTCATGAAAAGCCAGGCTGTGAAGGATTGTCTTGGGTTGCAATACAGATGTGACCAGAAATGTGTATTCTATCATCATCTTTAAACCAGCTGGGCAATCATCTTTATCTTTCTCACAACCCATCCTCCCTCCAGGAGATATCATCTGCTGCTGGCCCATTCAGTCCCAGTGCATGACTGATAAAATTCCATCATCCCACTGGGAGATGCTCCAGCCAGGGGAGCAGCCAAGCCTTTCCTACCTAGATAAAAACTGAGATTTGGAACAGCAGAGCAGCCTTTTCCACTGGATTCCAGAGGAAAGCCAGACCTTTCCACATCATCCCTGGAGCTTCAGAGGAAACTGCACCTTCTCCAGGAGCACTGCTCCAGCTGAACCACATCTGCCCCTGCAGGAGGATGCAGCCACCATTGAATGGGACTGTGCCAACACCCTGACTGACTGACGGGTGTCAGCTTGGATTCTGACTCTGGCAGGGTTGGGATTGTTCTTTGTAATGCTGTATTTCTATTTTAATTTTCTTAGTAAATAACTGTTATTCCTAATTCCATGTCTTTGCCTGAGAGCTCCTTATTTTCAAAATTATAATAATTTAGAGGGAGGGGGTTTACACTCTCCATTTCAAAGAGAAGCTCCTGCCTTTCTTGGCAGACACCTGTCCTTCAAAGCAGGACAAGGATCTAAAGGGTGCTGTGTGACAGACCTGCCTCCAAAGATGACACCTCTGGCAGAAGGAAGCTGTCACCCTGCATGGACATGTCACCAACAAGGCCACAGAACACATGGCAAAGGACTGGAAACTTGCTCTCCCTAGAACTCCTGTACCCCAAACACTGCCCCAGAAAATCAAACTTCAAAGCAAAGCAATTCCCCAAACCAACATCCCCAACTGGCATCTACTAAGAAAACCAGCCTTGCAAAGGGCCAGAGCTACTTCAAACCAAACACTGAACACTTCAGGCACAAACAGTGAGGGTGTCTGGGGGAACTGAAAAGTTTCTATGAACTAATCCTTTTCCTCCTTAAGAGCAGAACAGAAAAAGCACAGCTGAGATTCTTGGTGTTTGGTGATGAATGATGAGGTTTTACTGAATTTCTCCCCAGATTTTACATGTTAGCATTTGATCAAAAGGTTACTTTTCTATACTAATAGGGGATAAATTCTGCATTTTTAATTGAAGGTAGTTCCACAGTAGGGAGGTGTGATTCTTCAGTGCTTGTATCAAACTTGTAAGAGGAAAATCACATTTTCTAGCAATTTCATAAGCCTCAAGGAAATTTGGAAAGTTTGATGCCTGAAAACTTCTGAGTTTTTAAAAATAGATAGGAATAGACAGGAAAATATTGTTGCAGCACATTTACTATATGTAAATAGACCTGCTAGCTGAGAAGCCTTACTTACTTTTCAACTGAAAGCAAACATTCATCAATACACCAAAAAATCTCATGGATGTGATTCTTTGTTGCAAAAGACATCAAAGTGATGATAAATAAACTTGAATGAATGAATGAATGCAATAGAAAACTCTTCTTTTTCTTCCAGAGATTTGCTAATGTAGTGGAAACAAGAAAATAAATTAAGGTTTGCATCTGCACTAAAAATCAAAAACAGTTCTGCCACATATTTACAAATATTGTGGGAAACATTTCAACTGAAGTTGTCCAAGAGTTTGATTTTATTTAAGCCACACTCCTGAAGAAAGAATATTTTAATTAAAATTCTCACTGCACCGAACAACATAAAACAATATTTACATCCTATCAACACCAAAGTGATACAATTCAGTGCTCTGCTGCATAGGGACAGTCTGGTCATTTTGGGACATTTCTGCCATGAATCAGCTCCTGCCAGCTCCAGAGGAATCTCCTGACAGCTTGCCCAGAGCTGACAGCCACTCACAGACACCAGCACAGACATCAGCTCTTCTGTCTGAAGTCTCAGGAAGATGCTCTTAATGAAACAGAAGAATTAAAGAAAAAAAAAATGGGGGTGAACAGAGAAAGTTTGAATTCCATGGAATGTCCAAAACAACTGATAATAAAATATTGCAATTGCAACTATTTGCATGGACAAGATTAACTTCTGCACAGAAATAAAGAGCATTTGACTGCACTCCCTGCAAATGTTAGTGCCTGTGGTGTATGAGGAAAGGAAAAGAAGAACTGGACAGTTTTAGGCTGAATCACCTCTTATTTGTTTTAAGCCAGCTTTACTGGCTTCAGTGAAAATACTCTTGCCACTTAGCTTTGAATCAAAGATTTTAGGATTTTCTTGGATGTGAATATACAATTCCTAGGACTTCTGCATGCTTTCTTTTCAGACAGCCAACTTTTCTCCCTCTGGTCACTGAGGAGGTGGCTGCTCTCTGCACCCTGACTTTGTCACTGCTGTGTGACACCACTGTGGGAGCACCAGCACATCTCCAAGGGGCTGAACTGAGTGTGCTGATGCTTTGGCACACGCTCCTGCCCAGGAGATGCAGCTGGGAGCACAGATTGTCCTTAGGGGCAGCAGCTCCAGGGCCAGCAGGGTCTCTAACATCCCCCCTCCCTCTCTGCTGCTCCCCAGTGCCCCAGAGAGCAGTGGCTCAGAGTTCACACACAAACCTGGCACAGAAGCAGCAGCTGACTCAAGCTGCTGGGGAAACAGTGCCCTTTTGCAAGCCCATGCTGGCCCTTTCTGAGGTGGGGAAAAACTGTCCAGCTCCAACAAGGCAACTGCTGTTTGCTTTTATCATCACAAACACAGAGAAATGCAGCTTCAGTTGGAGAATCTGCTGAAAACATCCAGCCCAATTTTCATACCAAATACTTGAACTCAGCATGTGCCCTTTTCCTCTCAGAGCACTGCAATGTGAAGTAATGGTCTGTGACTGCAGAAGCTCTCAGGTAAGCCAGAGCTCTCTCAAGTTCACAGCAATATCCTCCAAAGGTCGATTTTGTGTATGTCTTGCTCCAACAAAACATTTGGAAGAACAGTTTAAGTGATTAATCAATTCTTTCATGATGCAGGAGTTTTCACTGCGTGTATTTTCCCGTCGTTTAGTCTTACAAAGATGACAGTGCTCTGATAAACAGACTCACTTCATGTAATTCATCAGGAATTTCAACAAACACTCTCTCAAACTTCTAATTCCTTTCTCTTAAACCCTATACTATGGAAAGCCAAGACCAGATTTTGCTTTAGCGAGCTCTAATAAAGTGTCTCTGTACAACATTTATATACAAATCCTGAACCAGACCAAAATATGTGATTTTAATGGTCTGAGGTCATATTACTGTAGGTGCAGAGCTCACAGTTTACACGGTCTGCTGCCTTGTTTATCGGAATATGGCTGATTTTGTTTTATATGACTTGGCTGGGCTGGGTGAAGGGCAGCTGGAGGAGACAGCCTGGGGCCAGTGGTGGTCACTGAGGGATGGACAGATGGACAGAAGACAGCAGGCTGTGACACACAGGCATGGGAACAGGGCACAGGAGAAGCTGGACAGAGCCAGATGTGGCACAGGAAGCCCAAAGACAAGGAGAGATTTGCTTTCCAAACTCATCTCCTGCAGCAGGAGCCACGGCAGAGAGAATTCCAGCAAAGAAACCAGCAGCGGAGGCAGAAGAGAGAGCTGAGAAAGAAAACCATGGGAAAGCATGTGAGGCAGCACAGGAGTGAGAGGAGAAGGCCCAGGAGGCAAACGGAGGGGACAAAAGTGGAGGGAGGCAAAGAGAAAAGAGGCGACAAGAGCGTCACCAACAATGGCACAAGTGTTGCCAAAGAGGGGGGGCTGAGACAGGAACACTTCAGCCTCTGGATGCAGCCACAGCCCTGCAGTGCCTTGTGCAGGCAGAGCTGGGCAGCCCAGGGCAGGCACACAGGGCCTGATGCTCCCTGCCCCGTGCCCTGGGAACGGCAGCTCTGGGAGCACGACGGATCCATCCACCGCGCCGGGCTCTGCGCTGCTGGAGGCTCCTGGAGACACCTCATCTGCTTTTTCCCAGCCTCTTGACTTTTCTCAGCTCCAGCCTGGATCTTTCCCAGGCTGGGGATCTTTCTCAGAGACAAAACAAGGGAAGGAAGAAAGAAAACACAGACAGGCACCTGGTGTTGAGCACCGAGCAGTGCGTGTGTCCCGTGATGTTTTGCATAAAGCATGTTTTCAAAGAGGTGTTGCCTTCTTGGACCAGTGAGTCTTTTCTACTTTGTTTTTTGCCATCACCCTTATATAAATGCCATGGTTTTTCAATAAATAGCTCTTTTTTGCTACCTGGAAGGAGTTTTGTTGCTGTGTTCTTTGCTGCTTCCCAGCCTTACAGTGACAAGGCTCCGTCCGCCGCAGGACCCCAGCGCCTCCCAGGTGAACTGAAAATGTCTGAAACGCCCCGTGGGGGATTTCCCTGAGTTTATCATTGCTGCTAAAAGCCTGCCCTGGATTTGTTCAGTACTCCTGAAAACCCTGTCTGCAGCTAAAAAGGAAAATTCGCCCCAAACACGGATCTGCAGGGCTGCGTTCTGGCCCCGAGGTTTGGAAGTGCTGACAAAGTGTCCCAGGATAGCACTGGGAGACTGGCTTAGCTTCAGTTTGTTGAGGAATGCTGGCTTAATTCTGAGCCAGGATTTACCCAAAAAAAAAAAAAAAAATTTATTTATATATATTTCTGCCAGTTCCCTGTATGACTTTGTACCAAAACCTTCTTCAGAGTAATTCTGGAAGGACAGCCCAGTGCAAAGTTACACCACATGTTGGTGCTATCATTTCCCAGACCATCCTGTTCCACTTCAGCTCAAGGTAAGAGGAAAAGATAAAAGATAATAAACCAGAGAAAAACTACATTTTTATGCATTTGTGTGCTGAAAAGCAAGGAAAGGAGTTTTGTTCGTTTCCTATAAATGAATTTGAGTAAAACCCATTAATTTTCAGAGCCTACAGAATGCATTGCAGTATTACATAGCCAATACTATAAAATTTCTGCATACAAGCCCAAGTACACAAGTACCGGTACACATGTACAAAGAAAATAACATTTATCTTCAACAGCTGCATGTTAACACATCCCTAAAAGGGAGAAAACTTATACACAGCAAGTGGATACTCTGGGTTTGCCATTTAGTATCTGTAAAAATTTCCTGCAGAATCCCTTTTTTTTTCCCTTCCAAAAATCCTCATGCAAAGCACATTCGAGCCACCCATTTAAAGAGAAACTGTCTACTTGAGATAAGCTGCTCCCTACATGTTTCTGCATTTATCAAATATGACTTAACTGAGAAAACAAAATGAAAATCTATTAGCTGCAATTCAGAGCTGTGACTGCAGTGTAATGGCTTCATTAGGAGCGGGATGATAAACATTCCCAACTGCAGGCTCTGCTTCTGCAGCAGCCACCCAACAGGAGCTGCACAGAGACACAGCACACAGTGCCTGACCCTCCTGCAGGGCAAGGACCTCAGGCTGCAATTCCCTGGAGGTGCATTCCATCCCCTGAAAGATTTCCCTGTGGTCTTTGGAAAATGAACCCTCTTCTGTGTCTTTCCACTCTCCCTGCATATGGGAGAACAAATGCAGAGGAGGCCCTGGTTTATCACAGCAACTGGCCACAAAAACATCTTCAGAGTGCTCAGGATTTATGCCATAATATAACAGCAACCCTGGTTTTGGAAGGATTTTCATTTAGCCCCCCAGAAGGGGTCTGAGGAGATGTTGCCAAGGTTTGGGGAAGTGGAGCAGTTTGCTGGGGACTCTTGAGAAATCGGAGAGCCGGGCTTTGTTAGGCTTGGATCTGTGCAGAGAGGATCAAAAGGCACCCCCTTTACCTGTGGCACCCCAAACACACAGCTCAGGGCCAGAGGCTGCTCTGTGAGCAGTGAGCTCCCCCACCCCCAGCAGCAGCTGCAGACATTCCCAGTTTTGGGAATCCTCTCAGTGCAAAAGCACACGCAGTGCTCAGCTGCCTCCATGCACTCCCCTTGTGCTCAGCTTGAACTAATTGCCTAAAAATCCAAATACGAATTGCTCACATATTTGCCTATAAATTAGAAGCTTTCAGAGCAAACAAGTTATTTACTACCCATACAGAGCTCAAAGCAACCTTTAATAGTAGCCACAAGGCCAAGTCCTGAGCTAAAAAAGCATCAAGCTTATGAGTTTTACAAACACAGAGTTTAAAAACCTGCTCCTAATCTGAAGAACAAATAGGGGATTTATTCAGAGAATGCCAGAGGGACTGTGGTAATGCCAGCAGACTGCTGCAGCCAGCCTTATGGAAGGTGAGCAAAGTTCAGACTTGGTACACTAAAGCTTTTAGTCTAAGTCAGGACAAAAAAAGGACACGAGAAAAGACAGAAGCTGCAGAAGGAATTTCAACCAGCATGGTTAGAAGTGACCAGGGAGTAGATCAGGCTGCTTTAGGTAAGCACAGCATAGAAGGAGGCCAAGTTTAGATCCAGTCTGCCCAAAAACACGGTGACAAATTAAGTAAAATCACATTCCCTCTCTGTAATGCTGTGGGTTTAGGCTGTTTGTTAGATTTTATCCTGGTTTGCCCCAGGGCTGGGCTCCCCTGGCACTGAACTCTGCTCACACTCAAGTTCCCACCTACAGATGCAGAGACACCCCTCCTACCTTCCAGCAGAGCTCCTGACACACAGAGCAGGGTGTGGTGCTCCTGGGGTGGCCTCTCCCTGACCTTTCTGAGAAGCTCAGAAATCAGGAGTCTTTAGACAAAGATTTTTATCTTTCTTAGATTAAAAAAAATGAAAACAAAACACCAAGAAATCAACACAACCAAAACCCACACAAATTCTTTTTTTTTTTTTTTTTTTTTTTTTGGTTTTTTTTTTTTTTTTTTTTTTTTTTTTTTGTTTTTGTTTGTTTGTTTGTTTGTTTACTAAGTATGCAGTATTTAAATTTATTGGCTTCTACACTTCCCATGACTGATATTTTTGGAATAGCCCATTTTTCTTTCTGGAATTGATTCCTCCAAGTGGGGTACCTTTCCCAAAGCTCCTAATTCCTGTCCCCCAGTGCTTGGTGAGGAGGAACAGGGGGAGTCTCACTCACTAGGGAAATCTGATGTTTCACCCTTGTAATTAACTACACACAATAATGCAAGTGGAGTTTGAGAAATGGAGCATTCAGGGAAGAGGAAAGGTAGACAGAAGGTGGAAAATTTACTGTCTTCAATTTTAGGCTTTTGCCATACACTCTGACTTCTGTCCAAGAGTGACTAAAAAGGAAGAGAAATCTAAATAAAGTTTCTAACAACACAGAAGCAATCCTAGGAAGTCCCTAGGATACAGACTGATGGAATACACCAAGGGAATTGTCAGTTATACATTTGCAAGGTTTTTTTGTCAGAGACAGACCTCCAGCAAAGTTAAACTACCCTTATTACACCTGTATATTCTGATTCTAAATTTAAAAATAAATTTCTATGTTTACTTTAAAAAAAAGAGAGGAGAGGAGAGGAGAGGAGAGGAGAGGAGAGGAGAGGAGAGGAGAGGAGAGGAGAGGAGAGGAGAGGAGAGGAGAGGAGAGGAGAGAAGAGAAGAGAAGAGAAGAGAAGAGAAGAGAAGAGAAGAGAAGAGAAGAGAAGAGAAGAGAAGAGAAGAGAAGAGAAGAGAAGAGAAGAGAAGAGAAGAGAAGAGAAGAGAAGAGAAGAGAAGAGAAGAGAAGAGAAGAGAAGAGAAGAGAAGAGAAGAGGATGCTCTGTAAGCATGTGCTCATCTTGGTGCTCCAGAGAATGCAGGAATACAGTGTTCCAGCTCTCTGTCCAGTCAATAAAGTGAAAAATGCCATTCCTGTTTTAGCAGATGGCAGCAGAAACGCAATCCGAGGAGCAAGAACACTAATATAGAAATCAATATCTATTACAGTTTAAATCACATTGCACTCCTGAAATCATAATAGCAATCCTTTAAAAGCTAATGCTGATCCTGTTGGTATTAGAAATCGGTTCAATGTATTTCAGGTTTTAATTCTGTTACAAAAATAATTACCTTTTAACCTAGACCCCCCAGCCCCAGCCCCTCCTCCTTCCCCAGCCCCTGATCCCACAGAAGAAAAACAAACCAACCAGCAAAAAAAAAAAAAGCCCCCAAACAAACAAACCTAATCACTTCCTTCCTTCCAGTCTGGGACTGGGGAAGGGATTTTTACAGTGGGAATTCCCACAGCAGGCATGGCAGGGTCAGTGCAGAGGGGTTGCTCAGGCAGCTGTGGCCATTGCTGTGCAAAGCCTTTCTGGACATGAAGAAGGAAGAAAAGAAGTCTTTAGAAACTGCTGACAGAGAAAACGTTCCCTTCTTTGAGTGAAACCAGTGTTTTGATGCTAGAACAGCATCTTCCACTTGCACAGCAATGCTGGCAAACCCCATCTCTGCTGGGTAATGCCAGGATCAGCACTGAGAACTGCCTGGGGCACCTTTCCATGACTAATGGCAGAGAACAGACATTGGGAAACAGCCTGGGTGTGCTGGGTGACCTGGCAGCAGGCACAGAGAGCCCCAGCCTGGCTGCAGCACCCCCTGACCCCAGCAGCTTCTTGGCTACAGGGACTCAGGCACAGAGCAGGGGAAAACCAAATCAATTCTATTAGCACTGCAGCCAGCAAAATCCCCATTCAGCACTGGTGTTCACACATCAGGGGAGAGCATGACAAATTCTGGATGGCTCTGAGTCCTGAGACTGATGAAAGGATGGGAAAACACATCTTACACTGACAGTCTCAGGGAGTTCAATTTATTTAGCTTATCAAAGATTAGGTTAAGGCATGTCTGATCACCAAGTAAATACTTACTGGGGGAAAGGGAAACTGATAAGAAGAGGCTTTTCATCCCAGCAGAAGTGCAACAGTCCCAGAGGCACAACATGAAACCAGACCAATTTAGGCAGGCAAAAGCCACACACTTTTAATAATAGAGGAATAAACCACTGGAAAAAATCCTGATAATTTTAGAATTATAAATGGGTGTTTCTTTAAAAGATATGCTGTACCACAGAGTAAAATTTTGGCTAGCTCCCAAAGTTGAAAAAAGCCTAGAATAAAAGGGAGTTTTTATTAGCTTTTTGATTTTTCATTTCCTCTCTCTGTAGCAGTCAACAAATGTTTGATTCAGTAAAAAAGCCTCAATGTCTTATATGTTGTTTCTAGCTTGTTTTACCTCTCCAAAACCTACTCCTTTCTACTTTTGAGTACAAAACTACTCCAAAGCTTCATCTGCTTCCTTCTTTGAGTAGAACTGAAGCCTTTCTATGCCAGACACAATCTTTTTCGCTTCATTTGTTTCTTCAGCTTCATTTGGAAGAATGTATATTCTTATAAATTTATATTAATGGTAAAAATTAATGGTAAAATGGTATAAATTCATATTAATTTTACATATCAGCCTCTCAGACAGGCAGGTCCCAAACCCCTGTCCCTTGGAAAAGCCACTCTCCTGTGACAAGCCACTCTTTGCAGCAGCCAGGAGCAGTGAGACAGGAGAGAAGGGCTTGGCAAACACCTTAGAACAAAAGGGATTTTAAGGAAAAAAGGCCAGGCTGGAGGGACTGTCCCCATGTCCTGCCTTGGCTCACATCTGTGGGACTCACCAGCAGCTCTGTGCCTGCCCAGGTGGGATGCAGAACACTGATTCAATCCACCACTGATTATTTTAAACCAGTGTGTGTTTGCAAAGGAATTCCCTGGGAACAAAGGCAGAGGCCCAGGGCACAGATGAGTCCCAGGAGGGTCAGATCAGTGCCAAGAGCTGCTGCCCTGCACAAGTCCTTGTCCTCTGCTTCTCCTGCTGCCAGGATGGGAGCTGCTGCACTTGAGTAAAAACTTTTGGTTTTTGGGGGGAGGATCAGTGTTTGCCCAGTGCTGTGATCCATGACAACACCTCCAGCATCTTGCAGTGACAGGAGGGACACAAGAGCCACTTGTCCCAGTGGTTTTGTCCACAACACTCCTGACACCAGAGATCTCAGAAACAACTGTGGGCACTGGAGATTTTATATTCACTGATTTGAGAAAAACTAACCAAGTCTCATTGTTAAGAAAATCCCAACTTACTTTCTGCAGGCTTAGACCAGCTGAAGTCTCTGAAAATTCTGGGTTCAACTTAAATTTTTTTAAAATTTTCTTTATTGCCAGTGTCATATCTGAGCAGCTGAGATCAGCTTACACAGTGATGTACACATCAGCCTTTGGACCAGGACCATAAATGAGGATTTTTAAAAAATCTTGACAAATACTGAACAGTTAAAGCAAACACAATGGCAAACAGGTTACATACATTATTTAGTATACTAAACCTCTGCTGATTTATTATGTTTTTAATTCTTGCAATATGCAAAAACCTTAGACTAATAATTTCTGTAGAGGCATAATAATATTGGGCTCCAATGCCATATCTCTGCAGTGCAGTTTGCCTGGAGGACTAATAAAAACTGATCATTAAAACAACTGGATTTGGCTTTGATTAGAATCACCATAGAATAAAGGGAATAAGAGGAATTACAAAGAAGAATGGGGAAAGTAAATGAAACAGACAGATACTAGTGAATACTGTACATTAATATTTACTAAGGAATTAGGATAAAAACTTTTAATATGGCCAGCAATGAGGTGTGAAATACACCATATTAACAGGTTACTCACTGCTGCACCAGAATATAAACCAACAGGAGAAGGTGCAATCAGAGGTCACTTCCATCCTTCGACACTAAATTACCCTCTACCCCATTTGGAAGCACAAACAAAGCTTTGAAACAGAACCACAAAAAACCCCTGCATACCCACGTATGAAAAATAAATTACTTTGTTAATCATGTTAGACTGAAGATCAGGTTTCACCCAGTTCCCACCACGACTGCTCCTGTCACCATTTCTGTACATTTCACAGTCAAATGTGTTTTTCCTCTGCAAAGTGGCAACTTTCTACTTGAAAAACTACCAACTGTTTCTTTAGCACAAGTGGCAAAATATTTAATAGAAGATCAAGCACTGATTGCTCTTTTTAAATTTTCACTGGAAT
Organism: Oenanthe melanoleuca; assembly: GCF_029582105.1. NCBI lineage: Eukaryota > Metazoa > Chordata > Aves > Passeriformes > Muscicapidae > Oenanthe > Oenanthe melanoleuca. Next base: position 1,937,228 of record NC_079343.1, on the reverse strand, counting down.
TAGCAGTTCCCACATCTCCCTTTCAAATTAGTCTCACTAATATCTAGAGGTAGAGCACACTGAAATTTACACTTAATAGATTTTCAGCAAGGGCATGTCTCTGGTTTGCACATCCTGTCTCCAGGTGGGGTGAGGAAGAGAGGGTGGAAAAGCTTTGCTGAGGTACCTGTGCTGCTCCTCACTCCGATGTGGGACCCCAGTTCTGATGATTCCAGTGTAACTAAACCTCAGGGGAGGGGATACCTTCCATCGTGGAGTATTTACAGCATTGGGTTCTCTCTCTCAGTTTGAAGATGGGCAGCCAGAATAAGTCTTTCATGTGTCAGTATGGAACATGAGGGATTTCAAGTGTGACACTGCTTTGGGGACCTTCCATCTGCCTCTGAAGACAGAGGAACTTCTTTTTTGCCTTCCTGAGTCTTGAGGCTGTACATTAAGTTTCTGAAACACAAATGTAACTTACTTCACTCTGGATCTAGGACAGAAGAAAAGGATAAATTCCTTTTCCCTAAGGCAGATGATTTCCATCAGGCACTGGCCAAAAGCCTCAGGTATGGTGTGGAAGCTGGGATGGAGCTGAATGTGAACAGTTCTGGCAGCATCACCTTCCCATCAACACCACTGCCAGTGCCCAGCACTAATAAAAAGTCATGACTTGTTCTTCACACTCTTCTCCTGGAAAGATACCTTAGAGAGCTCATCAGGGGAGATCAAAACTAGCAGTGGTATACATTTTAGGAAAAAAAACCTGTGCAGAATCAATGTAATAAGCATAACTTATTGTCAGAGCTGCCACAGCCCCATTGCCTTTGCAGCCTTTGCAGCCACCTGGGCACACAGCTGAGCTGCCCAGTGTGACCCAGGGTTAGTGACCTGTGACCACTCAGGGTGAGCATGGAAATAACTGCAAGCCAAAGAAGCATCTATTGATTATTAAACAAAGGAAAATGCACTCCAGAGCCTTTCTTCAGAAGGTCCCTTAAGAAATATTGAAATGAGAACCCACATCCCTGTTTCATACTGTTCCTGCCCAGCCAGTGCATTGCCTGGGTTGCACCCATTATTGTCACCATTATTGTCACCATTATTATCACCATGATGGGAGGACTGACAAGTTTTCAACCCTGATCAGTTTTTCAGATTTCATCACGTGTGCACAGGCAGAGTTATGTGCAAATAATGGACAGGGAGGAATGGGACAGGAGTGAACAGGGAGGCAGAAATGCAAACTGCTCTTTCAGAACTTTCACTCTTGATGTCTTGCTCCTGTTAGGAAAACCAATACAGAAACTGCCTAGGTCAGTGTGTGCTTTGTTGGAGTGCAGATTCCCAAAACTCAGCTGCCTGTCCAGGGTGGCAGAGCTGAGACAAAGAACTGCCAGCAAAGGCAGGGCCCAAGAAGGGCAGAACAATGCAACACATCCAGCCCAGGCAGAGCAGCACAGGAGCCTGAGAGATGCAGAGGAGCAGCTGCTCCTGAGCCATGGACAGGAGGGAAAGCATAGGGAAAATGTATCTGATAATATTTAATTGCTTAAGGTACAAATCACAGGTTGTTTTTTGCTGTTCTTGTATTTTGTTTCACATTCAGGAAAAAAGACAAGGCAGAGCAGTGCTGCACACAGCAACCAAAGCAGAAATTAGAGATTGTGAGAGGAAACAGAGTGGGGAGTGTCACTGAGGGACCTCTTGCTTCTTGTGATACCTCAGATAAGATGAAACATTCATATTTTCCACAACAAATAAAAGCTTGCTTTGACATCAATAATCTACACAGCACTTCCTACATCTATGCTACAGCTCTTAGATGGGTTAGATCATGAGGACAAGTGTTCCTTTCACCCTGCAAGCAACCTGCAAGACTGCAAGTAATGCACAGGATGAGGCTGGGGAGTAGGTAAGCACAATTAAAGTCAGCTAATATTTTTATGGAAAGTAGGTGTTGTCAATAACAAAACAAAATGAAAATTCCCTGATTACACTCCATAACAAGGCCATGTTTGGTTAATAATGATCATTTCATCATTGTGATAGGGTTTTTATAGGGGGTTTGATTCAGTGCAGCATAATATTCTGGTTAAAAATACATTATAACAAGTCAACTGAAAAAATTAAAAGTGCTAGCTTGCCAAAGGATCATCATTAAAAGAGATTGCTAATGGGGCTTCCTAATGAATTGTTACTGGTATCCCTGTATTTCCAAACACTTTCACCCATGCTCCAGATGGAAATACATTAGAAATGCTACAAAAACCCGGGGGTAACATAGGTAAATAAAGAAAAAAGGGTGTCTATACTAAGGAACACAGATCACCCATCTCAATTATAGAAATTAAGCCTGAACAGAATCAAATGTGACCTGGTAAACATGCCTGGAGATGATAATCATCCTGATCTGCATTTTGCACTGCCTGCAGTTCACTTCATCCTTCAAACAGCTTCAGACATGGCAGCTACTGGGAGGAGAGGCCCAGAGAGCCAAGCTTATGTTGGCTTTTCAAGTTCATAGTTTACTATTCCAACATTCTGCACACTGAGCCACTGAGATATGTAATTCCCAATAGCAAAGGGACAGTCAGGGAAAGCAATCCCAGTCATGAAAACCACTGTTGCACATTTGGTACTGTACTCTGCTGTGCTCTCAGTGCAGATGGCTGCAGCCATGCCTGACAGAGGAAATCCTCCTGCCTCTCACCACCTGGCTCTGCTTTCTCACCTGCCTCCTGCTCCTTCATGCTGTGCCTCTGTCACCTGCTGTGCTGCCCCTGGGGAGTGTCCTGTGCCCCTCTCCAGGTCAGTGTGCAGCCTGGAGATCTCTTTCCCACTCCTTTAATTGTTCTAGCCCTCTAACCACACGAGTTGTCACTGTTAAAAAGAGTTCATCCTTGTTCTCTGCTGCCTGAAAGCTGTGTAATTAGGAGCAGCATGTGGCCTGACTTGTCTGGGGATATGACTGCTATGGAAATTGTTAAACACCATCAGATTTTGATTCTGTTGCCTGCCTTTCCTCCCTCAACCCATATCTCAAATCTCTCCCAATCCATGCTCCTTATCCCTTATCCTGCACTTCCCCATGCTGTACCCTGAGTTATCTGTGGTACATTTTACCTCTGAAGAAGGCCAAGCACACATAACAGCATCTGAACAATAAACCACCCACACAGCTCAGCCATGTGAGCTGGGCTAGCCCAGGTCCTCAGGGGGAACTCACACAAGCACACTGCCCTGACTCCACAATCTCATTTGCTCTGCTGGAAAACGTTAAGCATGAGGAATTATGCAGAGCACAAAGTGCTGTGTGAATGGAGGTCTGAGCAGGGAGAGCTTGGGTGTCCTTAATGAGCACCTGCTGCACGAGATGCTGCCAATATCCTGTGCAGATGGCACCAGCCAGAGCAAGGCAGATATTGACTGGTGCCCCCAGGGTGCAGGAGGAATTGTTAAGGGTCTCCTGAACAGGCACAGCAGCTCCTGGGAGATGTGTGAGCTGAGGGTAATAACATTATCCCTGCCACCTCAGCTCCAGAGCCAGCAAGAGGCTTTCCAGAAATAGAGATGCAAACGAGCATCCCATTTACCAACCCTGCCACGTTAAAGCAACTGCAGATTAAATAAAGTCCAACTTGCTGCTTCTGAGTAGGCAGATTGTTGTGGGTAAGACACTTCCTACTGTGTTGACTTCTTAAATCTACCAGTGCCTGCTCGAAGAGGGCTGAAACCGATTATACCCAACGTGCTAAATGTCACTTAGTCATGATATGTGAGCTTTCTTCCTGCCTCCTGTGGACTGGGGAAAACAGCCTGAGCTATAATTTCATACCAGTGAGAGAAAGTTCAGTCACCAAAGGGCCAAGGAAATGTTGCCAAGCTGGTGAGGGTGGCAGGAGGTGGGAAGAATGGGGAAAAGAAGAAATAATAAATACGTGAACTGTCGTGAAAGCTTTAAGGAGATACGATTAAAAAAAACAAACTGGGGAGATATTTTAGGGAGATGAAACACTTGCTAATGTGATGCTTATATTAAAATTGTAACCAGATTGGATAGTGGCATAAAACATGTCACTGGAACCAGCATTTCCATATTGTATGTTATGAATTTTGCCTTAAGGGCAGAAAAAGCAGCAAATGAAACAGGAGATTTCCACCCCACCACCCCAGCTGAGTTTCATGTAGCTATTTCAGCAGGCTTACTTAGCAGGAGGCATACAGGAAAGAAGTATTTTTAACTGAAACAATCAGAATCAGACAATTCTGCCCCTTTTTCTGACTCTTCAGTGATAAGATCTTAACCTGAGGAAGTGGTTTTAATTCCTTTTGAGTACTTTTTTATCTTGGTAAAATGCTGCAATATTGGACACTTCAAGTAGCTCACTTCCAAAATGACAATAATTATTTCATTATTATATGGAGCTCTGGGAGAAGCAGCTGTGAGGGACAGAGAATGGAAAGGAAAGAAAGAAAGGTCAGAGGATTTCTTTGGGCTCCCACTCAGTGATGCCAGGCTGGCATTCCTCCTATTGCCAGGCACCTGTAGACACCCTCCTGAAGGGAAGAAATTCCCTTTTTGGGAGTTCTCAATGGAGAGCACCTCCAGCATGGTGGGGGCTCACTGCTGAAGAAGTTTCCTCTGTCTAAAAGTTTATGACTGGGAGGAAATGAAGGATCACCCAGACAAGAAGATGTTGTCAGCACAAATTGAAGGCTCAGCAGAAGAGAGCTGGGGAACCTTCAATGTAAGAGAAGCTGCCAGTGCCTTGTGCAGCTCAACAGCAAGAACAGCAAGGCTGAAGCACCTTCCACCTCTGGCTGTGTCCACCCAGATAACCCCAAAGGGGGCATATTCTGGCAAATACTGGACTTCTCTCATACCTCAGCATAAAAAAGACATTGCAACTAAAAAAAAAAAAAAGACTATGAACAAACTCCTCTGGATTAAGTTGACAGAATTTGCAAATAGTTAGTAATAAAATATCTAGGAACTCCAGCTCATTTTCCATGTCATTTATTGCCTTTGGAGAGAAAGAACAAACACCAAGCAGATTCTTCATGGGTGGGGAAGGAGGATATTTAGGATGGCAGGAATTTACAGAAAATTGTACTAAAGACTAATGGATGTGGGACCTCCCTGTGTGGAAAGTCCCAAAGCTGGGCAGTGACTAGTAAAATAGCTTATTTAAACCTTATTTAAACCTCAGACCCTCTATAAATTTATAGAAATGTGGATAGCAGTGATAAGGCAGTCAGTATGGAACTGAGGAGAAGTTCTGGCAGCCCTTGATTTCTCTCTGAAAACTGAATTCTTACTGCTTTTTAAGTGATTCAGTGTCTGTTAAATGTTTGACTCCCCCTCCAAGTTGCAAAATATGTTTGGGAGAACATTGCTTATTTCTGTGCTAGCCTTGGGTTAAATACCCCTGAACCTCCCAAAAACCAGGCCCAGACCCAACACCCAAGCCACACACCCCAGGTCAGGGCTCCTGTGCTGCAAACACTTTATCTGGTGGCTGAACTTGCCCCAGAGCTCACCCTGACACTGCAGGGCCAGCAGGCAGAGGGAGGATGGGTTACCCCCTGGGAAACACTTGTGCTCAGAGCCAGTCACATCTCTGCATCCCTCCTGTGGCACAGGATCTGCTTCCTTCTTTACCCTGCTCAGGAATGGCCAGGATTCTGAACTGGACAGCAAAACCTTGGCCACACTGGGGGGAGCTTCCCCATTTACTCAGGGACCATCTTTAAAGTCTCTCACCGTTCAGTGATCAAAACCCACTCAGAGTGGTTTTTTCCAACACAGAAGTAAGAATCCCTCAGGGTTTTTTGAGGTGTGAATCCTCAAGGAATGGTGTGTTCTGATTTTCAGCAGGGAGACCCTTTGTTCACTGCTCACTCCCTTAGAGCCCCTGTGCAGGCAGTACCAACACCCTTGTCATGACTCCAGCCATCCCCAAACAAGCTTCCAGAGGGATCATGTGGATGCAGGTTTATAGATACCAGCAGCCCACCTGAACAAGGCCACCTGGGTGATTATCACTGAATTATTGAACTGGAGGCACAGGGTGTCCCCTCTGGGACAAGGCTGCTGCAGTGTGGGGGCAGTTTGCACAGCAGTTCCCTTGGACTGAGCTGTCCCCTGCTGCCCCCCTTCTCCAGAGCTCTCACAGTCTTGGGGTGACAACACTCCTTGGGAGCCCTTGGAATTCCATCAAAACACACCAAGATTTGGCATTTTTGCTCATGTCAGGAGAAATGCTGCTCCTGAACAAACAAGTGCTCAAGATCAGAATTTCCCATTTAACTCTGTCCACCCCTAAGAACTCATTAAGCAAAGCACACACTTATCTCTAATAACCATTTGCCTTGCTCCATCCTAAATTCAGATGCTTATCACCTTCCTTCAAAAGATATTTATCACGGTAAATTTCTCCATTTTACATCTCATCCTTTTAAAGGTCAGGGTACAACGCTGTATTTATAGAAAAATCAGAGTTATCAACAGCCAGCATATGGGCTGCACTGAATAGCAGAAGTCACGGTATTTATATCACATTTACTGAAAATGTGTTTGCATCCTCATCCCTCCTGCACTGCTGGGTGATGCACTAACTTACAAATTAAACATTAGCAGTGATGACAACGATTTACTAAACAGAAATCATAATGATTCACTACATCACAGCAGCACCTGCTGTTACACATTGGCATTTATGAGTATTGATGAATTTTAACACTACAAAGTGTTAGAGATAGCAGCTAATACACTCTACACGGGGATCAATGGGGCTCATGAAAATCGGTAACAATTACTCTGTTTCCACTGCTTCCAACGCTGCCTTCGTGTCTGAGCTGTGCAGTTACACCTACTGAATTCCAATCATGGGAGAAAATGCACAACCCAAACACATTCTGCTGTCAGAGCAGAGCTCAGCAGTGCTCTCCCCTGACTTACACCTCCTGTGACATCCCCAAGCCATCCCCACCTGCCCTGGGGCAGGGGAGAGCTGCAAACCCCAAACCCCTCTGATGCTGGATCTATGAGCTGCCCCTGCTGAGCCCATCCTGCCTCGGTGGGACACTGAGGTCTGTGAGAGCTGAACTGCTCTTTGGAGAGGGATTCTTGTCCTGAGATGCTGCAAGCACAGCTCCTGTGCCAGGTCTGGTGCCAGCTGTGACCTCCTAGAGCCCCCACACTGCTGCCTGGGTGAGCCAGAGCTGCAGAAACACAAAGACAGGAAACACATGAGATCCAAACCAAACTCACTTTGGGGGTTTATGGCTTGTTTGGGTTTCTCAAAGCTTGGCCTTCCCCCAAGAAAACACTTACTATGGGCTGAGTGTTGCATTGCAAGAGGCAGTTTCTCCCTTTCACCCTGTGCCCTGTGACCCATTTCTGGAAAACCAGGGAACACTTGAATGAGTGTCAAGAGCAGAGGGACACCAGGGCACGTTCTGCCCTGATCTATCCCCAGGCACTGCTCTGGGTCACCCAGCACTGATTGTGCCCTGCTGGCTGGTGGCTCTGAGCCCACACACCTCTGTCAGGACAGAAACTCTGCCAGCCTGAAGGACAGCAGCTGCTTTTTCCTCCTGCAGGACAGCAGCTGCTTTTTCCTCCTGATGCAGGAAAGCTCACCCAGCTCAGAGGAAAGGTGTGTGAGAACTCAGTGCTGCTGAAGGCAGAGCAATGCCTCACTTCCTTGGATTTAATGGGAATTCCTCTGGTCAGCTGCTGTTTCCCTGTCAATCTCCACAGATGCTGAGAATCACCTCTGAACGTGCTCAGTACTTACAGGACTGCTTCTTATTTGTTATGCATTGGCCTCTTAACCTATTAGAGAGATAAACCTGGTTGTTTTATAGCCCTTGAAAAGAAACATTTGAACCCACTGTGGGTATATAATGGAAGAAGCTGCTTAACATGTCCACAGAGGCAGTACTATGGGAAGCAGAGGATGCAGCTCTCCCTGCAAACCTGGCAGTCACCACACAGAAACTGCACTGCAAATCCTCTGTGCTGCCACCCTCCACACGTGCCAGCCAGTGTGCTGAGAAGAGCTCAGCATGGCAGGCCCACCAACAGGTCTCACAACCATCACCCTATTAAACTATCATCTGTCATCATAATTTAATTACTTGGTGCCTGCACCATTCCTGCTCAGGATTGTTTTTCAGCACCTGTGGTAGTAGATCATTTACCCAGATGACATTTTATTTCATTTTTACAGTTCTAATCTAATCTGTGAGCTAAGAGAATTGTTTTAGCTGTTGTGAATTCAGAGGCACACAAAGAGCTTCATTAGACATTTATTTTGCTGATGCTTTAAGAAAAAAATACCAAAACTAAGTATTCCTCTCATTTCAGTAGAAACCCTCCAATTCTCCTCAGGTTAGATTGAAAAGTATAGCACTCCATAATCACAGTACATTTGAAATCTGCATTAAACACAAAACTACACCTAATCTTGTTTAATGCCAGCATAAAACCAGATCTGTATCAACCTGAAATGCCAGATGGTCTCTAAAATGACTTAATGTTTGAATTAAAGAAAACTATTCTTTTCATATGAAATACCTGGCCATGCAAACAACACATGCCAATCCCTCCTCACACAGGTCAGGGAGTGCTGGGACCTTGCCTTTCCCCCAGACTCCTGATTTCTGCCCTTTACAGGGAATCCAGGAATTCCCCAAGCCTTTCCAAACCAGCCTGTCAGAATCTGGGGGGAACTGGCACAGCCTTTCTGGAAGAACACCTTTATTAACCAGGCAGATTACAGTGAGCTGAAGTCTGGGTAGCAAGGGAAGGAGATGTGCTCCCTGATGTGGGGATGCTGGCACTCATGTCAAAATCAAAGCTCTGACCTGAGCTGCCTGGCACCCAGTACTGTGTCCCTTGGGTGGAATTTCCAGACAATTGACTGACTGTGCTTCTCTTTCCAAGCTCTGGCCACGCTTCTCTCAGCAGCTCAAGGTTATAAATTCAATAATAATTCAATAATTCTCCCTGCTCCACACAGGACCTGCTGTGCCAGGCTCCCAGCCCCTCCCAAGCTCCACAGCCTCCTCTCTGTAAAACCTGGGGCACCCAGCTTTTACCCCCCAGGATTCCTCTGGTATCAGCACTTTCCTACACACTGTGCAATGCACACCTCTGATCTTCCAGAACAGAAACTGATGCCTTGGGATTTAGCTTTTCTATTTTTCATCTATTTGTAATCCTGCAATTCTTTAGTGTAGAACTCTAAACTCCATACACAGTGTGAGCTGCTGCTTTCCCATTTTGGTCAGACACAATTCCTCTCCAGGCTGGGAATCAAGGACACCTCACTGCCTCAGGCCCTGAGAGATGGAAACAAAAGTGAGTTGGGGGAAATAAACTTGGGGTAAATGACTTCATTACCTGGAGCTGTAATTGGAAGATTAACCCCCAATGTGCAAATGGACATAAAGTTGTGAAAACCTGTGACCTGTCATCCATTTTTGGGTGTAGCCCCTGGGGGTCTTTGTCTGCCCAAAGTGTACCTGAAGGCCCTTCAATAAATATAACTGCTTTTTATTCCCTGAATTTTTTCCAGCCTCTGTTTTTAGGTAGCCCCAAAAAGGCATCAAAGCACTTCAGCAGAACCACCAAACCAGGACTTGTGCTCCTCTCCCAGGCTTTCCCAGCTGCAGGGGCTCAGGAGCCTTTGGATCCCATGGATGTATCCCCATGGATGTGCTGGGGAGTTGGAGCACTTTCTAAAATTCTTGAACTGGAAAAAATCGAGTTTAGGGATCTGCTGGATCAAATAAAAAATATCATTTCTTAATCATAAGTAACAAAAATCCACATTAAGGTAAAAAAAAAGCCAAACTGTGTAGGGCAGCCAGCACAGCCCCTTGTTGGCTGTTTGTGGGGTCTCCTGACAGAGCCCTCTGGGGCAGGGTTAAGCAGCCTGTGATCCCTCCCCAGGGCTGCCTGCTGCAGCCAGCATTAATCACTGATGCCAGCCCAGCTCCCACAGCCCTGCAAGGCCCTGGCAGCTTTATGGATTAATTGTTACAGCAGGGATCTCACTTCCAGGGAATGATTAAACCTACCTTCACTCACTTATTTATTTATTTGTACAGAGTGCAGGATCCAGCTTCTATCTCAGGTGATAAAATTCCTTCTTGCACACATTTATCCTCTCTTTTTTAGGCAAAGCTCAAAGATTTTTCCTAAGATATGGTTATTCACAACCTTTCTATCACCTCAGTATGGTAGTTTGATACTCCACAGGAGCTCTCTAATCACCTCTGGGTTATAGAGATGTAGCATACAGCCCTTTTTTTATTCCAGAAAAAAAAAGAACCCACAAAAAACCCCCACCAAACCCCAAGACAAAAACACACAGAAAAACCCCAAGTTCACAAAAGCCTCGTTGATCTTTCAAGATCCCTGAGTTACTGTTCTCCCAGAAGAGACTTCATATTTGAAATTATGAAGGGTTTGTGCCACTCTTGAATCTCCTTTTCAAGTGATGATCTCTTTTACTTTCCTTTAATGATATTCTTCAGAGCTCAGGGTGCCCAGAGGTACTTTTGTCTGCAGTGCATTTGAAGAGACTCACAGGCTCTATCCCATTTCTGAGGGGTTTTGTTTTGAAATCTCCTCCCACTGCTTTAAGATAATCTTAATCTTCTTTTGATGAGATGTATTTTCTTCACTGAAACACGAAGATGTTGAGTTGGGAAGTGAAGATTCCTGTCCTGCCAACACAGACACAGGATTCTGCCTCTGTCCCAACCTCCTCCTCCTCCTCTTCCTCCTTTTACACTAGTGTAGCAAATGGGATGGAGCCAACAGGGAACAAGGACTACAAATAAACTTCACAGCTGGGAAAAGATGAATCTTAGCACTTTTCCATTCCCTCCCTACCACCCCCAAACCACTGCTGAAATACTTTTTCTCATTTTTGCAATCAGGAGCCAGTGAACAGCAAACATCCCTGGGGTGGCATCTTCCAAAAAGATGCAAATGGACATGCTTAGGCACATGGAAAAATCTGACATCCAGATCCCAAACTTACTCCCCTGCAACAACCAACCAGGACAACCATGTACATTTTCCACAAAACCTTGGCTTTTGCTTCTTCCTCAGGAACAAAGCAAGAGATTTACACTTCCCAAAGTTTGGGGACCCCAGACTGATTTTTCTTTCTGAAAACCTACTCAGATTAAACTTGTATCACATGAAAATGAGAAGGCACAAGAGAAGCCCATTTTTTTTTTGTTCTAAACCAAGAACCAAGCACTGAGATGATTTGTATCACTTGCTCCCTTCCAGCATCAATATCACTTATATGTGACTGAGAAAAATATTCCATCATTTTGGTAGATCAGGGAAGATAATTAACAGGTGCATAGGCTAGTCTGTATGTATGTGGAATAATCTTTAACTGTTAAGGCTACTAAGCCAGCCTTGACTGTCCAAAAATAAGAGATTTGTCATGGTTTCTTGAACACTCCCTTTTGTCTTGCAGAGCTGGACCTGCTCCAGTTCAGAGGTGACAAGATCCAAAGGAGAGCTCAGACAAACATCAGCCTCATGGCTACAAGATCCTCAGAGAGCTGTGCCAGAAACCTGCCCCCAAGGCTGCTCTGCTGGCACACACAGCTACTGAGGAGAAGTTCCTGCTGTGCATGAACTGGGTATCTGCACAGCTCAGGAGCCAGCTCATCTCTGCACAGAAACTCACCCTGAACCTGAGCACACTTGGCTCCTTCCCTCTGGAAGCATCCAGGAAACTCAGACTGGAACAGTCTAGAAACAGACTGAGAGTGCCCCATGCTGTAAAATAACAAACTTCACTGACTGATTGCATTCTCATTTTCTCTGACCATCATCAAATGCACCCGTGAAGAGAAGAAACCCATTTGCCTCCAAGAGCCAAGGTGACTTTCTGAGAGCCCATGAGGGAGCATAGGTGGAACAGAGCACAGGAGAAGGACAAGCAGATCTGATTTGTGCCTTCCCACACTCCTGATTTGCACTCTCACTGGTTTCCAGCCTCCCTGGCAGCCACTGCCCTGCCCTGCCCTGGGCCCTTCCAGCTTCCCCACACCCATGCAGCCTGTCACAAGCCTGACTTGATGCACCTGCCCTTCAAAATATCCTCTGGCTGGGCAAAAATATGGTATGACAGATAACTTACACAACTGTCTGCAGCCAAGTTATTTGTGAAAAATAATAAATAAATGTGGGCATGGGAAGGGGACTTTTCCTTAAGTGAGGAGGGAGGATTTGCTCCCTGTCAGAGCAGCACACCTTTGATGCCTTAGGACTTTAGCTTTTATATTTTTCATATATTTGTAATCCTGCAATTCTTTAGTGTATAACTCTAAACTCCATACACAGTGTGAGCTGCTGCTTTCCCATTTTGGTCAGACACAATTCCTCTCCAGGCTGGGAATCAAGGACACCTCACTGTCTCAGGCCCTGAGAGATGGAAACAAAAGTGAGTTGGGGGGAATAAACTTGGGGTAAATGACTTCATTACCTGGAGCTGTAATTGGAATATTAACCCTCAATATGCAATTGGACCAAACTTATAAAAGTGTGAAAACCTGTGACCTGTCATCCATTTTTGGGATGGGTTCTGTCTGCCCTAAATGTACTGAAAGACCCTTCAATAAATGTATCTTCTTTTTATTCTCTTAATTTTGTCTGGTCTCTGTTTCTAGGTAACCTCAAAAGACATCACCTTGCTCCTGCTGGATTTCTGCCCAGCTGTTACTCCCACAGAGAATATTCCTGTTATTCACACACAGAATGCTCCTGTCCCACCACTCACCCCCAGCCCCATCAGCTGATCTCTTCTTGCCTCTGGAACCACCTGGGGACTTACCCAGTGGAAAAAGTCTGTTTAATTATACAGTCACACAGAATCCACCCTGGCCCAGCTCTGTCAGCTTGGGAAGGTCTGAGGTGAGCCCTGGCAGGACCAGCCAGTGGCACCAGAGCAGCACAAGGAGCCCCAGGGAGTGGTGCTGTGCAAAGTGTGCAACAAGATGAACTGTGTTCATTATTTTCAAAATTAGCATCAGAAAACAAAATCTCGAGTTTCAATCCTGATTTATTTCCCCATTTAAATATCACCTACTTTTCCTGAATGAAGCCTGCAATATTTTGATTTAAATTATAGTCATCAGTTAAATCACTCATTTCAGGTATGACAGTAAAAGTGATGTGTTGTAAAATTCATTCCTCAGCTAACTTGATTTTCATGTGTGTGACTAAAACAGCTGCTGCTTTCTGTACATTTGCCTTTGAAAACACCTCCAAAAATAGTGAGGCTGGAGAAATGCTGTGGTAAATAAAAATTGCTTTCTCTGGACTGGCTTCTGGCAGCCTTGGATGTATAAAGGGAAAGACACTGGCTTTAGGAACTATCCATGTTTATGAGAAGACTAAATATATTCATGAAAAGGCAGGCTGTTCATGGACAAGGAAAGCAAGCTGTCTTCAGGAACAATTTGCATGAGATCTTACCCACTAACCTAGAAAAAGAAATGATGCATTCTAACACACTGTGAAAAAAGAGCACAAAACCAAACCCAACAATTCCTCCACAACAGCAACATACCCTTGCCAAAGAGAGAAACCCAACACAAACAGAAACACTGGCATCCTCTCCTGCCTTGACATCCCTTCAGCACTTTTTACACTTATGAAAACATTCTGCAAAGTCCTGACTCACCAAGGGGGCAGCACACACAGGGGTGGAATGTCCAACATTTCCATGGGAATGTCCAGGTGTGATGGGAGCAGCCCAGCCCCTGCAGCAGCAGCCAGAGCTGTGCCAGTGACCCACCCTGCCCACCTGAGCTGGGGACATCCCCAGGGATCAATGCTCAGAAAATCCTGCCCCAACAATCACAGAAACATTCAGGAGCCAGTTTAAAACCAGTACAGAGAATGTCTGTGGAGGTGGCTGAGCACAAACAGGGTGCACAGCAGCTACACACAGCTCTGTTCAGGCCCAGGACAACTGCAGGGAAAATGCAGCTTCTCCTCAGAGGCAATGAGGTATTTAGAGAAATCAAACCAAGCTCTTGCTCTCTGAAGATGCTCAGTGCTGACGAGGGAACAGCTCTCACACAAACTTCCTTCCACAGCCCCAGCTGGAAACCTCCAGCTGCCCCAGGGACATGGGCACAGAGCCTGGCTGGACTGCCAGGACTGTGATCCCATCACAATAACCTGGAAAATGAGCCCCAGGATTCCAGAAATGTGATCCCATCACCATAACCTGGAACATGAGCCCCAGGCTGCCAGGACTGTGATCCCATCACCATAACCTGGAACATGAGCCCCAGGCTGCCAGGACTGTGATCCCATCACCAGATCCTGGAACATGAGCCCCAGGCTGCCAGGACTGTGATCCCATCACCATAACCTGGAAAATGAGCCCCAGGATTCCAGAAATGTGATCCCATCACCAGATCCTGGAACATGAGCCCCAGGATTCCAGGACTGTGATCCCATCACCAGATCCTTCTGTCTTCTGACCCTGCATGCTTAAAGACACAGATTGTTTTTGTAGCTGTGTGCTGTGCCTGCACTAAACACAAGCCCCACACTCAATGCATTACAGGTTACTTTGCACATGTTCCCACCCTGCTGCAGACAATTCATTGGCAAGTCCTGGTGAGTGGAGATTATTGTAAAACTCAAGTTTTTCAGTGAGTGCAGAGCACTCACAGAGTGTGACCAGAAATGTGTATTCCATCCCCATCTGTTGGAGCTGGGTGGGGCAGTGACCCTGATCTCCTGGCACATATTATCTGCTAATGGGCCATCTTTAAACCAGCTGGGCAATCATCTTTATCTTTCCCACAGCCCATCCTCCCTCCAGGAAGATATCATCTGCTGCTGGCCCATTGAGTCCCAGTGCATGACTGATAAAATTTCATCATCCCACTGGGAGATGCTCCAGCCAGGGGAGCAGCCAAGCCTTTCCTACCCAGATAAAAACTGAGATTTTGGACATCAGAGCAGCCTTTTCCACTGGATTCCAGAGGAAAACCACATCATCCCTAAACCTTCAAAAAAACCCTTTTCTTCTATAAAACCAATGCTTCAACTGAACCACATCTGTCACTCCAAAAAAACTGCAACCACCATTAACTCAAACTACTACCAACACCCTGACTGACAAAGTGTCAAATCATATTCTAACTCTGTCAGTGTTTTAAAATTGGTCTTTGCAACACTGCATTTCTATTTTAATTTTCCTAATAAAGAACTGTTATTCCTAATTCCCATATCCTTGCCTGAGAGCCCCTTAATTTCAAAATTAAAATAATTTAGAAAAAAAAGTTTACATTTTCTATTTCAAAACAATTATTTATTAACAAACACCTATCTTCCAAAGCAAAACACCTTTACTGAGGCTGATTCTCTCCAGGCTCTGCACAATACCCATATTCCTCAGCCACCTTTTCCTCCTGCTCCACATTTTGCCATCCTCCCTCCTCCTGCCCAGCCCACCCCACCCACCTGGTGCTCCCCTACAACCCTTCCCTCCCAAGTTCATCTTCCCACGCCCCCAGTCCCTTATTTGAGAGTTTAAAGTCACTTTGCACAGCTTGTCCTCGCTCAGAGCCTCTCCTGCCCTGCAGGTGCTGCCTCCACCCCACCCTGCTGCCATTCTCACACTGCCACCACCACTGTCAAGAGTGATCTTATTTCAATTTCATGGCTTGACTGGGCTGAATGTAATGGAACCAGATGCTGTGAATGAATGAAAGCTCCTTCTGTGAAGACCCATCCTATTTTTGAGCTAAGTGTTCAGCTGCATGCAGGTACTTCATGGCTTTCAGAGCATTAATCTGTCTGCACCAGGTATGCAGCCAGTCCAATGAGCCAAAACTAAAGAAAAAGCATTAAACCAGCCTTTGTTGTTCCATAAAGAAAAATATGATAAAGCTTTAATTGCTAGCTAATCAACATACTCCAAAATAAATGAATCATACTATTTTCCTTGGTGCTTACATGGTTTAAAATAGCTGGAAAATTACACGCTCGTTTTCCCCCAAGGGCTTTCAGTTGTGAGCTGTTTCAGAGATGAAACCATTTACCCAGAATGTTTTATTTCAGTATAATCATGAGGCACTGCTGAATTAAGGCTGCATAAAACTCAGTATTGGAGAGTGCTGAATATTTCCTTCAGAAAGATGATTTTCCTGAAATCTTCTTTTAAGCTCCCATGCAGTGCAATGACAAAGGTTGTTGTGCCAGTGAGGGAAGCCAGCCTGCATGGGCAATACTCTGGAGATTACTAAAGCAGTGCTGGAATTATTTGAAGGGGTTTCAAGCAGCATTTTTTACAACTTTTCCTAGTGGCTGTCCAGTGGCAGAGTTCAGAGAAATTGGTCCAAAGATATTTGTAGGACTCACTTTCAGGTAACTTCAGCAGCAATAAAACATGGAATTCAACTGATGAATGAAACATAATGGAACAAACCCACTGCATTATAGAGGTATTAAGTATAATACTTCAAAATCAATCAAAGAACAGGAGTATTCATCTTAAAATGTATAAATATTTAAAGAACTCTCAGGCAGTGAGATTCCAGCCTACTGGAGGCAGATCTTGCCCAAGCTTCCAAATTAAACTGGTGGGAAAAAATGAGTCTCCTTGGATGTGTGAGTGAGCAGGAACAGGACTGAGGTGTCAGAGGACCATCAGAGCTGAGCCCTCCCTTTCCTAATGGCCACTGCAGGACTATCCATCAATACCCAGTGGCAGACCTAAATGCCTATAAAGCATCCTAGTGGGCACTAAAAAGCTCCTCTGAAGTCTGCTGGCCTTGTTACAGCCCCTCTGCCTGCTGGGGATGCTCTGGGTGCTCTGCAGAGCTCCCTGCTCTGTGCCCAGCACTCAGCACATCAGGGTAACACAGACCTGGGCTCTCCAAGGCCTCCAGCCTCCTGCCCTTTGCATGTTTGGCTACTAAATCATTCCAGGAACTTTGGCAGAGCACAGCTGGCTTAGGAAGAAACACCCAAATTTAGGTGTAGTTCACAGAGACGGGAATCTGGACATGAGGAAGCCCCAGATGTGCTCCAGGGTTTCTGACAGCAGCTCTGGACCATAGTTTAAAGCAGAAACTGTTTAAAGCAAGATCCTGTTCCCAGGGCACAGGTGAGATTTTGGGTGTCTGACCCTGTTCCCAGGACACAGGTGAGATTTTGGGTGTGTGACTCTGTTCCCTGGCACACAGGTGAGATTTTGGGTGTGTGACCCTGTTCCCAGGCACACAGGTGAGATTTTGGGTGTCTGACACCCTGTTCCCAGGCACACAGGTGAGATTTTGGGTGTCTGACCCTGTTCCCAGGCACACAGGTGAGATTTTGGGTGTGTGACCCTGTTCCCAGGGCACAGGTGAGATTTTGGGTGTGTGACCCTGTTCCCAGGGCACACAGGTGAGATTTTGGGTGTCTCTGACCCTGTTCCCAGGCACAGGTGAGATTTTGGGTGTGTGACCCTGTTCCCAGGGCACACAGGTGAGATTTTGGGTGTGTGACCCTGTTCCCAGGGCACAGGTGAGATTTTGGGTGTGTGACCCTGTTCCCAGGCACACAGGTGAGATTTTGGGTGTGTGACCCTGTTCCCAAGCACACAGGTGAGATTTTAGGTGTCTCTGACCCTGTTCCCAGGCACACAGGTGAGATTTTGGGAGTCTGACCCTGTTCCCAGGGCACAGGTGAGATTTTGGGTGTGTGACCCTGTTCCCAGGGCACAGGTGAGATTTTGGGTGTGTGACCCTGTTCCCAGGGCACAGGTGAGATTTTGGGTGTGTGACCCTGTTCCCAGGGCACACAGGTGAGATTTTGGGTGTGTGACCCTGTTCCCAGGCACACAGGTGAGATTTTGGGTGTCTCTGACCCTGTTCCCAGGCACACAGGTGAGATTTTGGGAGTCTGACCCTGTTCCCAGGGCACAGGTGAGATTTTGGGTGTGTGACCCTGTTCCCAAGCACACAGGTGAGATTTTGGGTGTGTGACCTGTTCCCAGGCACACAGGTGAGATTTTGGGTGTGTGACCCTGTTCCCAGGCACACAGGTGAGATTTTGGGTGTGTGACCCTGTTCCCAGGGCACAGGTGAGATTTTGGGTGTCTGACCCTGTTCCCAGGCACACAGGTGAGATTTTGGGTGTGTGACCCTGTTCCCAGGCACACAGGTGAGATTTTGGGTGTCTCTGACCCTGTTCCCATGGCACAGGTGAGATTTTGGGTGTCTGACCCTGTTCCCAGGGCACAGGTGAGATTTTGGGTGTGTGACCCTGTTCCCAGGCACACAGGTGAGATTTTGGGAGTGTGACCCTGTTCCCAGGGCACACAGGTGAGATTTTGGGTGTGTGACCCTGTTCCCAGGGCACAGGTGAGATTTTGGGTGTGTGACCCTGTTCCCAGGGCACACAGGTGAGATTTTGGGTGTGTGACCCTGTTCCCAGGGCACAGATTAATTCATCTACTCTTAATTTTCACATTTAACTGCAATACCAGCTCATTTTGCTAAATTTTTAGAAAATCTTTCTGAGGTTAAGTTCTTTATTTCAAAAGCACCCAAACTGTGTTTCAAAAAATTCTTTAGATGGCCAACAGACAATTTCCCCTCAATATTTTTGGTAGATGGGTCATTATAAATCAATTATGTTGTTTCTCATTAAATGGTCCAACAGTATCATGAATGTTAAACATAATAAATTTCACATTGCAAGCCAATTTCCATAGTTGAAATCATGAGGTGAGTGACATTATTAGCCTTTTCCTTAGATAAAGCTCTTATATTACTTCTGATTTTCTCTTCCCCCTAGGAAGACAAAATTTATGAGGGCAACCTAGTCTAAGCAGGGTTACTACTTGAATTCTTGCTACTGAGAAGCAGTCTTATATATTAAAATAACAGAATAAAACTACATAAATATTTTTAGAATATGGATGAATTTTCCTGTTGAAGAGAGATCAATTTGATAATTAATAGGCACAAATTTGACTTAATTAATACACCAGGCAAAGAGAGGGAAAACTGCTTCTCGTGCAAAGGAATTGACATTCATGGCTCTTGTTGGGCATGGAAACCTCAGCAAGGAACTGAAATTATAAATAGAACGTTCTCACCACTGAACACAACCTTCCCTTCCTCCCCCAGGAGCACATCCAGCACAACCAGTGAATCCCCAAATAACCCCCACGGTGTGATGAATGGATTTCAGTGCTCCAGCATGCAGGAACCCTGGCCATGGGGGGGTCTCTTGCAAGAAGCTGCCCCTCCTCTGACAGAATTTTCTTGGTGGGGTCACACCAAGCCACACCACCAGTGCCATTCATGTTCTCTAAAACAAACAACACAAACCAAAGTTATCCTGCTCAGTATGGAAAGCATTGCATGGTCTGTGAAGGATCCATAAGAGTTTCTGGTGTGATCTCTGAGCAGGCAGAACCAGCACACAGCCCTGGGAGGATGCTCTGCAAGGCACTTCCCAAATCCTGCACTCCCCAGCACAGCTGAGAGCCAGGGCAGCTGAGGATCCCTCTGCAGAAAGCACACACATCACAGGAATCAGGAATCCTGGACCACAAACCCCCCAGGGCAGGACTGGCACCACTTGCCAGAGGTTGGCAGAGCCCACCCTGCCCCAGGAGAGGAGCTGAGTGAATCTGTCAGGATGGAGCTTTGTTTTCCTGCCACCTCAGGGCAGCTTCTGCAAGGAGGATTTGTGTGAAACTTGAGCAAGTCACACTCCACACTCCTGGTGCTTCAAACCTGTGAAATAAAACTGTGGAATTAAAATTGGCCAGCCTGGGATTAGGACTGGTGGTGAGTCCTGATCCCAGCAGGGCTCCCCAACACATCCCTGCAGCTGCTGCTCAGAAAATATTCTTCTGCCCTCTGCAGAACCTTGTTTGACTGCAGGAAAGGAAACTCTGAGTTTGCTTTAGCCCTCAGTGACTTGACGTGAGCATGGAGATCTTTCCCCCCTCTCCTTTTTTCCTTCCTTAGGTGTTTTTCAGCTGTGATGAGTGGATGAAAACATGCTGTAGCTAAAACCATGCTTCAGGCTGAGGAAAATGTCTGTGGGTTGTAAAAGCACAAAGGCATCACCCTAAACCTTTCTATTAATAACTGAAGGAAAGAAATTTCTTTGCACATTATATCCTTGTAATAGCTTTTGTGATTCTATTTTTATAGCACCATGGACTGCCTACCAATCTCTGCTGCCTAATAAACTTTCAAACCACCTCTCATGGGCAAACTAGCATTTTCTAATGTATTCCTGACTGTAAATACACTACTACAGAACACAAAATCAACCAAAATTGCAAGCCAGACCAGGTATGGAAAGCAAACCAGCTTTGACATTTTCCCCAGGAGAGAAAACAAAGTCTGCTGTTGTTCAGTCACAGCCAGCCTACATCACCTACATGAGAGAAGAGCAGTGCTTCACTTCCAGGTGAAATCCTGCTTCTCCAGGGCATTACAACCCAAGCTATGCCTTGCACAGACTGAAATGCTGGGGCTAGAACAAACCAGGTGCCTAACACAGGATTCCAGCACCAGCACCTGAACTGCAACAGCACACACAAACCAAAGAATGCTTTATCAAAAGAAGGAATTCAAACTGCATGTTTTCTCATGCACATAAAGTGAGAGAAAATTTACAAAAAGGCAGCGAACAAGCCCCATGTGCCATTTGCTCAGCAGTTTGTAGCACCTGAAGGTCCCAAGGCAAGACCCTGGCACACATCAGCCCCAGCAGTGGAGCTGGGATCTTTCCCAGGGAGAGGAAGGTTTCAGAGAAAGTCCAGTGGGAATCTAAAAGCAGTGAGAGCCCTGAAAGGTGTGGGGACAAGAGGGATATACAGGCATCCTGCTGGGTCACTGAGTGCTGCTGGAGCCTCTGGTGTCTGGCTGAGAAGAATAAATACTGAATAAATACTGCACCAAAAACCTGGAGTTTACATGGGTGGCCAAACTGAGCTCCCACATTCCTCTCAGGACAGGCTGAACCAGCTGGGAGACAGCTTGGCTTTGGGGGCTCATGTACAAACCAGGTCCTGAAGGGGAAGGAAGGGTTTTAAAATCCTGGTTAGTGCAAGGGAGAAAGAGGCAGTGAAACCAACAGGCCTGGGGAAGGATCTGAGCAATGGTGTTTCATTGTGACAATTACTGAAGAAAACTGAACTCCTCAGATAGCACAATCTGGTTAAATCCTTTGCCTCTGACAGTTATGATGATTTTATAGTGACCCATTCCCAACACAAATGTTTCCATTGCAAGAGTAGTGCACAAAAATGAAATATTAGATGGGTTCAGAAGCTGTTGCTGTGCCATCTGAAGCCATGCCTCTGTCCCCAGTTTTCTTTCTGTCACAGTGCATTATGGATGCAAATGTGGCATCACATCAGCAAATTGTTGATGCTGCATCACTTCCACCAGCCAGGAATTTGGCCCAGCTCTTTGTCTCTGCACTGCTCTGCTCAGGAACAGCCACAGTAAGATTTGGGAGTGTAAGGCACAAAAGAACCCAAATCTGTTCTCAGCTCAGCACAGGTAGCATATAAATATAATATTTACCACGTGGGCTCTGCTCTGAATTGTTTTACCCTCCCTCAGTCAAGGCAGGGATCTGATCTCTCCCTTCAGCCCATCACCTGCAGCTCTGGGAGATGCAAACAGGCACTGCTAGACCTGCCTCACCCACCTGAGAGTCTGTGCTGCTCCTACCCCCTGGCCAAATGATAAAAAATGGGGAAAACTGCAAGGGGATTATATTAGATTCCCTGAAAGTACTTCAGGAACCCCTGGCTTCTTTATAAGGAATATTATATGAATTTACAAACAAGCAGTAAAATCTGATGGAAAACACTGCAAAATGCTGTGTGCCCTGAGGCTCAACAAGCTTGAAGGATTCTCTTTCCTGGTTGTGTGAACTGTCCATGATGCTGTTTCTCAACTGGTGGGGCAGGAACATAAGGCAAGAGAGCAGAGCAGGCACCAGAAAAGGTGATGAGATGCTGAGCATCACACTGCAGCCCCAAAGAACTTCTCTGCCCAACTTAACACCTCCCTGGCAGAGCATCCTTTGTGAGTTAAAGTAAATTCTAGGGGTTTAACTGTGCAGTCATTAAGAAAATACGACTTGGAGAGTGAGAATAAAAAAATGTGGAGTCATTAAAAAATACAGAGTTTGAATAAATGACTGATAATCTGAAAATGCTGCAAGATAGCTGTTTGGGAGAATCTGCACAAATTTCTCTTTTTAGGGCTGCAGAGAAGGGACTGCCCATGGTGGGTGAAGTGCAAGATGATCCAGACAATCTCTGCAGCAGGTAATCAGCTGGATAATTTAATATGACTTAAGGAAGAACAATTATAATTCTAATGGCTAACAAAAGCAAAATCCATCATGATTAAGATTTTGCTGGAGGAAATGGGAAAGGCTGGAACACTCTAGGAATTACACTACAGAGAAGAATGATCAGCACATCAGCTCAGATGACTTCTTTCAAAGGGAAATACAAGAGAAAAAAGCCTGCTGCAGCTATAACCCTCCTTCTGACAGAGAACAGTGCAGCTCTAGGCTCAGCTCTGCTCAGTATGTGCAGTGCTGATTTCACAGCTTTAAGATACTCCTTGGTATTAAGAAAAATGCATAAAACTTCAGGTCACAACACTGAATCAGGGACCTATAACAATATTTTCAATAATAAAATAAACACAGCACACTTGGATGAACAGGCAAATAGATGATACTTCTTGAAAACTCTTCACTGTAGATTCAGGATACCAGGCACATCTTCCACCAAAAATCATCATTTTATGTAAGATTTGCTCAAAGTCTTTTTTGATGAGGTTTTAAAAAATCTTCTGTAGAAAAGAAATGGCATCCTGAATGTGGGAGAATCTAGACCAGGTGCCACCTGACAGAAGGTGAATGCACACAACACCACTCCTGAGGCATCATGGAGTATCTGATATAGAAAGTTTTTGGTTTTGACTTCCAGGGTTTTGCTCACTCATGATTTTATGGGGGTCAGTTAAAGCCTAGAAGCAATGCATCTGCCAACTTGTCAGAGGTATGAAGCACAGTCTGCATCCTAAAAGAAGAATATGAAGTTTTGAGGAAGTACTTGCAGGAAAGACCAGTGAATGTTTCTACTATATTAAAAAAACAAACAAAAAAAACCAACCAACCAACCAACCAACCAACCAACCAACCAACCAACCAACCAAAAAAAAACCCAAAAACAACAACAACAAAAATCCCAAAAACAAAAAACAAAAAACCAAAATAACCAACAGCACTTGCCCAAAGCTCAGGCTGTAAGTTTTTGGGAGTAATTCCACCTGCCACAGCCCCTGTGCCCTTAGGGGCAGCCAAAAACCTGCAGGAGAGGCAGAGGAAGCCCAGTAATGAGGGATGCAGATGGAGGGACCTGGGATCTCTGCACTGAAAGCCACTGTGCCTCACTCTCCTTATCTACAAAAAGGAGATTATCACCTTATCTCTGCTGAAGCACTCTGGATTTATGAATATAGAGGAAGTTGAGCAGTCTGTGAATGTCAGTCCTTCCTTTTTTTAAGCAATTAAAAAAAAAAAATCATGTGCTGCTATTTTAGCACCTCTTCTGTTTTTCCACATGCAGAGAACATCCTGGAGCTTTCTGCTCCTCCAGTGCACTTTTTCCCTGACTTGAGTTTCTTAAATACACCTAAACAAGAAGGCAGAAGCAGAAAGCAAAAATAAAATTCATTTCACAAAAAGTAGAAAACTAACTCTGGATGTTAAAATAGCTCACAAAATTGGTATATTTTCAGTAGATATTTGTATATGAACAGTTCAATTTTCTTAACCATAAGAATATATATTATATATTATATAACAGCATTTTTACACATTCAAAGCCTCTCAAGGTTTACTGGTCCATTGCAGGATATTTAAAACCAAGATCTATAAAAGAAAAATATTCTGTAGAAAGCAGAGCAGGACTTCTAGTGCCATACTTGTGTCCAAATAACAAGGCAGATATCATTTTTGAACACTCTACCACATCCACTCCTTCTCCTTTCATTTAAAAGCTCTAGGGCTGTTAAACCTGTAAATGGCAGCTGCAGGGCCAGGCAATAAAAATGCACTTAGAGCTATTTTAGCCCCTCATGTAAGTAATTCAACCCTTGAAGTTATTAGAAAAGACACCAATTGTGACAAAACCAAAAGGCTTTTTCCACCATTCATACAACAGGGCTGTGAAAGAGAGATGCTGTTTCTCAAATCTGCTCCATCCCCACCTTTGAGCTGTAACTGCTGGCCAGGGGTGTCAATAAATCAGCCTGCACAGACACCAGTGTGAGCACAGGGACAGCTCTGCCCTGGCCAGACAGGCCTGGAGAGCACAGAGCCCTTGGCAGTGGCAGAAGTGTTGATGAGAGGTGTCTGTGCCTGGGTACCAGGGCACATGGATGGGCTCTCCCTGCTGGGATTTTGTTCCAGCCCAAAGGCTGGGCTGATGCCACTGCATCCTGCACTTATTGCCAATTTTCAAGGTCACATCCTGGAAAAAAGGAGACTCAGGGGTGACCTTATAACTCTCCACACCTCCCTGAAAGGAGGTTGTGGTCATGAGGGGTTGCTCTCTTCTCCCAGGCAACAACTGGCACAATGAGAGGACACAGCCTTAAGCTGCACCAAGGGAAGTCCAGGTTAGATGTTAGAAAATATTCTTCACTGAAAGAGTGATTGTCTGCCCAGGGAGGGGTGGATCACCATCCCTGGAGTGTTTAAACAAAGCCTGGACATGGCACTCAGTGCCCTGGGCTGGTTGATGAGGAGATGTTAGGTCACAGGTTGGACTAGGTGATCTCAAAGGTCTTTTCCAACCTAATTAATTCTGTGATTCTGTGATTCTGTGCTCCAGTTTGAGATGCACAGACAGCCCCCAGCCCTCCCCAGGAGCTGGGTCACACACACAGTGTGCTCTCCCCGGCATGGTTTGCAGACTGAAACCCACCCTGAGGAAAGCCTGACTCCACATGCAGCACTACAGCAATTGCTCTTTCCTACCAGGTAAAATAACATCAAGTATCCTTGGTGGAACAGCCCTGGTATTGAATTTGCCTGGTAACATCTGCTGGGTACTTGGATGCATTTAAAGAGTTAAATTACAGGAAGCAACTTAATGCCTTGCAAACAGAACTTGGACTAAGACACATCATAATATGTAATTTCAGCTAGCAGAGCTAAGCTAGTAAAACCAAATGCTTTCTTAGGCAATAATTGATTTTCTTTGGTACAAAGGGCTAAACAAGGGAAGTATCACTGTCACCATGAAGGTATAACCTGTTTCTGTCAAACCCCCTTCCCAGCACTCAGAATTTCAGCACTGGTGGAATGAGACATGTTTTGCCTCTGGTCAATGCACTGGAATAATCTCCTCCAAAATCATTCCTACACAGCAGAGCTTTTCCTCTCTCCTCTGGGCACATCTTGGAAAAATAAAAGTACTGTTTGTTTATCTGGCTTTGTTCAGAACACAGCCAAGTGAAGGATGGATTTCACTCTTCTCCCAACAATCAGCAGGAGACATCTCCTCAGATAATTTCTCCATGGAATGAGGAATAAATTGCACTTATTGCCCCTCCTGCTCCCCTGCCCACCCAAGCCAGGCACAGGCACTGCCAGGGCTCCCACACCACTGCCAGCACTGCACACAAGGATACCAGCCCTGCTCAAAATGCCTGGGCTAGTTTCATTTCCATCTGCATAAGGATGCAGTCAGAAACATTCCCTAATTAAAAGGAGATGCATCATAAAAATCAAGTGCAACTCTTTATTCTTCATTCATAGGACTAAAAAGGGTCCTGGCACTGAAAGGTAAACCCACCTGGCTACTCAGCAGCTCTCTCTGAGCCAACACCCTTTAGTTTATTGACCATTACAAAGGGGATTTTTGTTTTGGTGTTGTTTTTTTTTGAGGCTTTTTTGTTTGTTTTGCTCTTTTTTTTTTTTTTTTTTTTTTTTTTTTGGGGTACTGGAATAGTTTAGTCCAAATGGGTGGCATCCATTTAACAGAGAACCTGTCTGGAGATCCAGAATCCTTTTATTTCCAGCTTCCTAGACCTCCTCCTCCACAGTGGAGAGCACAGCCTGCTCCCACCTGCAGGGTCTCAGACATCAGGGAAGTTCCTTGCCCCCCTCTCACTCCTGAGAGGGCAAATTCAGCACTCAAACTGCAGCCAGCTCTGCCTGAGGGCCAGGCACCACATTTTGGACATTTTAGCTTAGAGTACACAGGATGTCACTGGGGCTTCTCATCCACACTGTTATTGTGATATCACTGCACCCTAAGGCAATGCAAAACATCCCAGCTTCTAACCACTACAACCATATATACTATTTAGAGTATAAGTGGTACTGTAACCACCCCATCCCTAAGGGTGTCCTGAAGGCTCTGCATCTGGAATTCAGAACAAGACCAGCAGGGTTGGCTTCCACTCCTGACTTGTGCTTTGAGTTCAGCCTTTTTTCCTTTGGGCTTTCTGACCTTCTCCTGAACCAGCACACCTGCCTGTCTGGTTTGGCCAGACAGGAGACTGGACACAGCAGCAGCCCCTGCCTGCTCCCAGCACCTGGGATTGCCTGCAGGGAGGGCAGCAGCAGCTCCTGAGCCAGAGACAGTGATGGGGAAACAGGTCCTGATTAGCTGTGCTCAAGCCTTGGCCACAGCATCCATCACAGAGTCACTTCCACTCCTGAGCTGATGGAGTACCCAGGAAAAAAACCCTGCACTGCAAACCAAGCAAGAGGACAAATGTACTTCAGGAGGAAGCTAAAGAACTCCCAACACATCCACAGATGCTTAAAAAAACCTGATGAAGTTCCAAAATAGTAACCAGTGAAAGTAGCTCTAGAAGCTCCTACCTTTGGTGATGCAGTATCTACCAAATATAATAATGTTCACTCATTTCTGATGAAATCATTATTTCTTAAACTGAATCTCCACTGAGAGCTTGTAATGATGGCTAAAATGTGTGGATGTTTAGAGTTGGTTCAAGTGCAAAAAGATCTGCAACAACAACAAAAGACAGGCTCATGCAACACTCCATATTATCTCTGCATGTCTCTGATATCAACTCATTATCAGAATAAGAAGTAAGAACCTTCCTTCAGATGCCAGAACTTATTCAAGATGCCAGAACTTATTTATTATTTTAGTTTATTACAGTTTAGCCATGTTCCTTTAGAGCAGCTGCAATACTCTGAACCAGCCCCCATGCCAAGAGATGCATTGCACAGGCTGTTTTCATAAACTACCCTCAAAACCAAATCCCACATTTCTTCACTTTGGCAATCAGCAAACCTAATTAAGGAAGAGAAACATTGCAAATGAATGCACTTAATTTTGAAGAAAATGTGCAGCCTATGCAAACTAGTAGCTCACTGAAAAAATGGCTGGGCATCCTTTTTCCTCTCCTCAGGTCTCAGGAGCTCTGCAAGAAAAACAGCTACTGAATCAAAGCAGTAGAAAGGTACAAATTCCTGCCACCCAGGTGTTACAAATCACCCCAGCTTCCTCCTGCACACTCCCTTCCAAAGTCATGGAATCACAGACTGGTTTGGCTTGGAAGGAGCCTTTAAAGGTTCCAACCCCCCAGAGTAAATCACTAATCTATAAAAATTCTGCTCTGGATAAAGAGCCCTCAACGAGCAAGAGCCAGTGCCAGGGGCTGATTCAGTGTGGCCAGGGAGGATGGGAGCAGGGCACCCATGCACAGACAGGCTCAGGGACCTTGAATTATCTGAAGATAACTCCTCTGGTGTTCACAGACACAGAATTTCCTCCCAGGAGCAGCAGTGAGGTGAAAGCAGTGCCCTGGTGTCTGAGCAGGGCAGGGCTCAGCTCCAAAAGCTCACTGAGCACACACAGTGTCACACATGGGGCTCCTGTCCATGCCAAAACTTTTGACCACAACCTGTTTAAACATGTTGTATTTTTAAAGACTTCCTCCTAAACAACAACAACAAAACAGTGACTGGTGATAATACAACTGGAGGTTGTATATAAAGGAAATGGGGGATTGTTTAGGCTAATCTTTAAAGGACCCTTAAATAATGTAACATTGCTTACAACACACCAAAAGAGAAGATTATTTTAGATTGATTTGGTACTGTGGTTTTTGGTTTTTTTTAAACCACTACAGGAAAGGAACAAACTGCTGTTTATTAATGCTAGCTTGACTTAGAGAAAAAAAACAGAAAAACTTGGCAATATAAAACTCAAAGGGGACAGGGATGGGCCTAAAACCTGAAATCATGTGGATTTCAGCATTTGCAATTACCTGTAAGGATTCAAATGCATCCTTAAACATGCACTGCCACTGTCTGTGGAATCTACATTTCTGTTGAGATGGTTTCCAGTCCCTTCAGGCACAATGAAGGATGTCTGTTAATCATAGTTCTAGTTCTAATAAAATGAGGGTTATGGTATTTGCTCAGTGAATTATGGCCTGCAAAACCTTAGGTGGTTTAATTTTGCATTCCTGATCTCAGCAGCACAGTGATCTCTGAACATGAAAGTGCTCTGCAGCACTCAGAGAGGCAGTCTGGAACTCCATGGCACAGCCTGCCAGCCACAGAAAAGTCAAAATGATGATGTGGAGTAAAGACTGCTAATCCCTGCAGCCACCAGAGGGGCATGGCTGCTCTGCTAATGGCAACAATCTAATTATGCTTTCTAATATTGCATGCAGTGCAAAAGGCTGCTCCAGATGAACACATGCAGCAGCAGATGACTTCTTCACTTACTCTTAAGTTCTGTTACCTAACACAGTGGGAAGGGAGAAACACTGCAAGAAGTGCTTGGTGTAGTGTCAGAGAGCCACAGGACTGCTGGGACATGCTTCATGCCTTGGAACCCCAAAAGTGACAGCCCCACCATGGGAGATATCTGGAAGGACACTGCTGGTTTTGCCCCATTTGTTTTGCCTGGCAACCTCAGAGTTCCCATCAGCCCCAGACAGGTTATTTAAAATATGATGGAGCCTGTGAAGGGCATCAGTATTTCAGATTTTCCAGCCATTTTTCTATGCCCACATCCAAACAGAAAGCAGTTGTGATAGATTCTCTGTGTTGAAGCTCAGAGCAAAAGGTCTATGGAGAAAGGAAAAAAAAAAAAGAAAATCCACAGAAGTGAAGTTGCTGCTTGTTGTTCCCTTTTCCAGGGAAACTCTCCTTCACCCAGAACAAAGGAGGCTCCAACTCCTGACGTGCAGCTGGCACACAGAACACTGAACAAGATTATGTAAGCCACAGAGTGCAACACAAAGCAGTTGTTTCCCCAAAAGCTTCAGAAGCATGGATCATACATCTGATATGTACCTTGAACTCCAAGGTCTGGCCCAGATTTGTATCTGGCTCTGTGAGTGCTGCCAATGAACATCACTCAAAAACTTGGCTTAACGTGTATTTCCATGGAAGTTTATTGTGCAGAATTCAAACCAAAGCACATGGACTCACAGAGCAATGCAAACACTACACAGTCCTGCTGCTTCTCTGGATTTCTACAGCCTGTAACTCCAGGAGTGCCATGCAGAGGTGGCCATGGCAGGCTGGCTCACACCCCATGCTGCTTCCATAAAGGTTCCTCCCCACCTGGAACTCCCCAGGACTACAGCACACACTTAAATCCCTGGGTCACCTCCCCAGCAAGTGCAGCTCCTCATGTCACAATACCCTGGCATGGATGCACCTTCTAGAAAAGCAATGCAGCTTTTAAAATGTTGGAAAGATTTCACAGAGTCAACATCTGGCAGCAGTTGCCAAAATAAACACACATAGAAATATTTGTAAAATAGCTGAGGAGCACTGTGGATAATGTGGCATTATACTGGAAACAGAGCAGCATATTAATCAAGGAACAATAAAGCTTTTAATTATATTTTAAAGAGTCTCACTTAAAACCAATGCAAAACATAACTCATGTGGAATGACTGGCCTATTTCCCACTGGCTCCCTATGCCAGTTCTCCAGCTGTAAAATTAAGGAAACAAGTCTTGGGGGCATAATGAGGAAAAAAAAAGATGAAAGACTAAGGAGCTCCAATAGAGCTGTAATTGATACCATGTAAGTAGGTGGGCTAGAGATCACTATCCAAGTACTACAAAATTGTGTTTGTTTGGAAGGAAATACCACAAATATTAAGAGAGGATTTGTGGCCATCCAGTACACAACTGCAGATTCACAGGGGAAGTTGAACACCCTTCACCTTCTGTGACACACTCAGAGCTCCAGAGCTCTCCCTGGCACACCAAACCCTCTGTGGAACACTGGCACTGCTGTCTTGGGTTCAATACAGGATGTGACAGAAATGTGTATTCTGTCCCCATCTGTTAAACCAGGTGGGGCAGTGACCCTGATCTCCTGGCACATATTATCTGCTAATGGGCCATCTTTAAACCAGCTGGGCAATCATCTTTATCTTTCCCACAGCCCATCCTCCCTCCAGGAAGATATCATCTGCTGCTGGCCCATTGAGTCCCAGTGCATGACTGATAAAATTCCATCATCCCACTGGGAGATGCTCCAGCCAGGGGAGCAGCCAAGCCTTTCCTACCCAGATAAAAACTGAGGTTTGGAACATCAGAGCAGCCTTTTCCACTGGATTCCAGAGGAAAACCAGACCTTTCCACATCATCCCTGGATCTTCAGAGGAAACTGCACCTTCTCCAGGAGCACTGCTCCAGCTGAACCACATCTGCCCCTGCAGGAGGATGCAGCCACCATTGAATGGGACTGTGCCAACACCCTGACTGACTGACGGGTGTCAGCTTGGATTCTGACTCTGGCAGGGTTGGGATTGTTCTTTGTAATACTGTATTTCTATTTTAATTTTCCTAGTAAAGAACTGTTATTCCTAATTCCCATATCTTTTCCTGAGAGCCCCTTAATTTCAAAATGATAATAATTTGGAGGGAGGGGGTTTACATTCTCCATTTCAAAGAGAAGCTCCTGCCTTTATTGGAGACACCTGTCCTCCAAACCAGGACACTCTGCCTACCCACAGCCACGAGGCCACTGTCACCCACTCACTGCATCCTGTGAGAGCTGGGCTGCCAAAATTCTCCTTCTCCTTGAGCTCTGAGCAGTCAGAAAGAGATAAGGCTGTGACATGCTCCTAAAGCTGCACCAGACAGGGTATTTTACACCAAGTATCTGGAGCACACGTGATTCAAAGGAACTTTCAGACCGAAAGGAGAGAGGATTGACAGTATCTGCTGGTTTGAGGTGCTGAGAAGAGAGGCTGTCATTGTTTACTGGCAGCTACCCAAGGCCTATATGGCTCTCTGCAGCACTCACCTCATCTCCAGCTTCCACCAGGGAAGTGTAAGATTGATGGGAAGCCCTGCAAGAGCAAGGTACATCTCCACAGAAACCCACTGTGATGAAAGAATCTGCCACAGGAGATGGAGAGCAGAACAGCTGGGGCCCAGTGACACTGAGTGACACTCAACTGATGAGATGGCAGCACTGGCCACAAGCACTTTGTGAGCTCTTTGCCTTAAAACCACCCCACTGAAACCCACTCTGTTCAAAACAACCTTCCATCTTAACATTTCAGGAGAGCTATATGAAAACATCAGTACAGTAACTGCTGGAACAACTCCTTTAGATATTACCAAAATGAGTGCTCTGTGTGAACCCTTCCCCAGCCCCCACATTCCCAGTGGTTTTTCCTATTCCTATTAGAGAGACCTAAGCATTCTCTCCTCTGTAAAGCTCTAAATATTGTATTTCCTCACTATTGCACAATTCCAAAGAGGCAGGACTGCACTTTGCAGTGTGGATTTAACACACAGGACTCATGGAAGTGTTCATGGCTCTGCAGACACTCACAGTCTGGTATCACTTGAACACCTCTGGAGGCACCAAGGAAAAACATCACCCCAGCTGAACATCCAAAATGAGTGGGATATTGCAAAGCATGGAAAAGGGGATTATTAAGCAGATTCTAGTGACCAAGAAGTGTAAGGGCAGAATGTGAGACACCAAAAGTCAACCTGAGACAGCTACAGATGTGAGAGCCCATGAGCCAGATGTTCTGCAGCTGTATTTGTTAAAAGGGAACAGTAAAGCAGAAGAGGAGCTGCCTCACTGTTCACTATGTGATTATACAGTCTTTCAGATTTGGGATTATTTGTGATTATGCCAGTGGATATGCACAACTGGAAACAGAGACTGGAATGTCTTAGTAGGAAATATATATGGAAATGGCCCAATGTGCCATGTTCTATCTGGGAGAAGCATTAGAAGACAGAGATGCACCAGAAACAACCATCCATGGAATGTCTCTGATGGAAAAACACAGCAGTCCACAACTCCAGGTCTAACTGTGATTATATCAAAGTCTGTAACAAACTCTGGCTGAGGGCAGAAACACCTGCAGGGAATATGGGTAGAAACCCACAGGATTTATGCTCTGGCCTTCTAAACCTTTTAGAGCAAGAGACAGACTGTATTGCTAAAGGCTTCTCTGGTACAAACCGTGTCAGCAAGAGCCTAAAGTTATTTTCTACAGACAGGGGAAAGGTGAATCAAATTTCCAGCACTGGACAATGAACTCTTCAGCTCCAAGCAAGCAGCAGAGATTTTCCTCTTTCCAGCCAGGGCTTAACTGCAGGAATCCCTCAGTGAGAAGGCTAAAGGTTAATTTATATTTAAAAAGATACAGCCACCATCTCATGAGTAACAGGGTATTTAAACAGGGTAAAGAGCCCAGGTCAGGCACAGGAGCTCTCCTAAGGACAGGGTCCAGGCTCTGAGCAGGGCTCAGCATGTGCCCTGACACAGGCAGGATGACCAGGCAGAGATCACCCTGCTTTGGGGCACATTCATTTTTAACTCTACAACTTAACCCAGCAGCCACTTGTTGGAAAAACACTTAGGATGATCCAGGCTGACTCCAGGATCAGAGCTGCTCTGTAAATGAGCCAGGCTGGACTTTAACAGAATGAAGTAAGAAAATAGTTGCTGCCCAGGTAAAAGGCAAGAGAAGAACACTCTAGTGCTGGGACAGCAGATAAGCTCAATGGAGAGAACCTGAGTTAATTTCACTGTATTGCACAGGAGACTACACAAGGGATGCTATTATACAAAAGAATTATTCCTTATCTAATTTCTGCACACCCAGAGGATTGTGTCCAGTGCCTGCAGACAATACATCTAGGCAGAATATTAGCACACAATGCAAGAAGCAGGCTGAAAGAGAGTGCATTTTCACTAGGGCCATAATTCCACAGGAGAGTATATTTTTATGGAAAAATCCATTTTTCACTTTCACAGTGATGTTTAAGTATTGCAATACATTTTATGATCATTTCCTCAACATTAAAAATACAACTTCAAATAATACAGGGCAATAAATATGACAGTTATGAATATGATGGCAAATGAAGCAGGGATGAGTTCTGGGTTCAGTTCTTTAAGATTGGCTGATATACTGCAGCTCATTCTATGGAGCTGGCATACCTGTAAATGCTGCTTTTCCTTGGGTATTTTTTTTTCTTTCCTAGGCTTAATATTGCCAATTTCTTCTTGACTGGTGTTGGGTATTTCAGGGAGGAGAGAAGAAAAGAAATGAGGGGCAGGATGATTCCAGTTGTTGCATCTGGCACTCTGGTGACAGCTTGAAAATGACTTTTAATTAAACAAGTGTCAATTTTTAAAGTCAAGAGTAATCTGAGCCTGTAACATGCAGCTGGGAAAGCAAACAGACATTAGTTCAGCTGATAAGCACATGCTGAAGACAGGGAAAGGTGGATATTAGCTGGGATCCCACATGAGGCAGGCACTCAGAGGGATGGAGGGTGGGCAGGCACACGTGTGTGAGCACATGTGAGCAGCCAGACTGGAGCCAGAGCTGCAGCTCAGTCAGAGGCTGTCCTCAGAATGCCATCTGATTAGAAAAGCAGCTGATTTGCAAGGATAATCTGACTTCTGATGTGCCATCACCAGACACCACACCACCCTGGGCAGTAGACTGACTGCAGGACTTGCCTTAGAGTTATCAGGCAACAAAAAAACCATTTCCCTGTCCATCACCTGTCTCCCTTCAGCTCAGAGTCGGTGGCAGGAGAACACAGCTCTGCAGAGCAGGGAGCTCCACGGGCAGGCAGTGGGGAAAATCCCTTGTGATCCTCACTGCAACAGAAGGAACTCTACAGAAACCTGCTGGGTGCAAGAGAAAGCTCAGAAGGAACAAAGCTTGTTCTCACCTGCTCTAGAGCCACGAAATCAGCTGAAATTAGGCACACAAATATCCCTGACTGTAAAGCAGAGAGAAGGAAGTATTGCAGCAGCTTTTCTGTGCCTCTGGAAGGCAAACACCAGCACAGGCTCTGCACAGGGGTGAGATCAGCACTGTGTGCTCTCCCCACACTGCTGAGATCTCGTTTCTCCTCTCATCCAAAATCACTGTCAAACCAAGAGAATGCCCCTGAATGCTCCTGGTGGCAAGCCAGAGTCCAGAGGAGGTCAGGGCTCCTGCCCTGGGCAGCTGCTGCTGTCCATGCTCCACATTTGGCCAAGTCTGCCTTTCCTTTGTGGATTCCAGGCTGCAGAAACTGGAGTGTCTCAAGCTGAGAGAAAGGATGGTGTCTGGAGGATGTTGGGAAGATATTTCTGATAGGCACTGAAAGCTTGCAAAGAATTAGTGGAGAATTAGGCTGAAATGGAGTTAGGGTGCTCAGAAGGGTGTGATCAGCTGCAGCACTTCCAGGAAGGAATGCTTAAGGAAGCCAAGCCATGGAGCAGGAGCCTGGAGAAAAGGCAACACCTGCTGTCAGCAGAGCCCAGGACACCAGGAGCTTGGAGAGGGACACCAAGGGGCTGGGAAAAGGAGCAGCAGGGACAGCTGCTCTGGGAACATCCAGGGCTGTGAGCAGCAGAGGGATCTGCTGAGACACTGAGCACATTCTTTTCTGCCTGTGAAAAATGCCAGCACCTGAATCCAAAGGCACTGACAGTTCTGAGATAGTGCAGAAAATCAGTATTTAGTTTTTTACTGATAAACAATATCAAGGGAATGTTAATAAAGGACAGAAAGTGAAATGTGGGTTCACAGCTCACAGCCACCAGAGGAGCCTTGCCCTTTGGAATGTTCAGCTGCTCCCCAGGCCTTGGCACTCTGGAACAAATGTCTCCTTCCCTTGGCTCAGCCAGGAGGGTCTCCCTCCCAAGGGAACTGCCCAGCACCTGGCATTCCTCTCGTGTCCCTCAAGGAAATTCACACTTGAGACTGATGAGATCTTCAGACATACCCATCTGACAAAAGTGCCCAGGAATTTCAGATAAAAATAAGAGATTTTGAATACTGCATGGATTCTTGCTGTCTGTTGGGAAAGTGGATCATTGCACTAAGTTTTCTGTGAGAAAAATCTAAAAAGAAATAATAATAATAATAAATCCCCAAATCCTCAGGCTGAGATATTGACCTCTAGAGAGGTCAGAAGAGATGAGACCTGAGAAAATGAAAACTATGCTGGTATTTATTCACATGGCACAATTAAGGTAGTTTGAGAAAATGCACTGAAATTTAAACACTTCCTGTAAGCTGTTATACTTTAAAATCGAGGCTGTTCACAGACTGTCTTCTTCTAAAACAGAACCTTTCTTTAAAAATTTCAGTAAGTCAGAATGTTTCATTTCTCAGTCATAATTGCTAATCAGGAAGATGTGATACAATCTGCTAAATCTCAAGAGTGCTAAGATATGAAGGGCCTTTAGCAGTGGTACAGGTAATTAAGTTTGTTATGATTTTCTATATATTCTGCAGCAGAAAATCTGATTGTTCTTTTGGCAAGGGGCCATGCCTGTTCATCTTCAAAGATGACCTGTTAAAATTTTAAAATAAATATTATTTAAAGTTGAAGGTAATTTTATTTTAATAGACCACACAATACCAATGTACGTTCTTCATTACATACAGCAATTATTTTTTTTTTGCTAATACCACTGCATTGGAAATCTGTCTGATATTTTTAATACATATTCAAAAGATGGAAACACTAAAGGCAGGTGATATTAACTGAGATGACAGATCCTGTGGAGCTGTATTAACATATTGGCATACTAACAGTCTGGAATTTTATGACTGGCTGTTGTAAAGGGGAAAATTTGAAAAAGAGGAGAACTTAGCATAATTTTTTCCTAATTATTGGTATTTCTCAGCAATTTCCACAAGACATTAAGAGAAACAGTGACTGTGGGAGCTCTCCAGGGATTCTTGCTAGTTGACAGCAGAAAGAGAATGTTATTTTGGGAGGAGTTAGGGGCTCCCCATTTCTCTGGAGTGGAGGGAATACAAACCCTTTGTGCCACTGCTTGGGAGTTCCACATGGAATCAGAACTGCCCTGAGACCTAAAAATGCCATGAGTGTTTAGTATCCCCAGCTACTCTGCAGAGCTACTCTAAACTCTCATTACAGTCAGCCCAAATATGATTTATTTCATTAAACAGGAATCTACACACACCCTGATCTTAAACCTTGAGCTTTTCAGCCTGTATTCAAAACAGAGCCATGCTCAGTGCCATTAATCCACACATGCTCACACATCTGCTTCCAGCCAGCACATCCAATTAGTTTTCTTCCTCAAGGAACTGTCTCAAGTGAAGCCCCCAAGAAAGCCCTAACCACATGCATCTCACCACTTCCTGAGATTTACTCCCAACATTATTTGACAAGCTATTAGACTGAACTGGAAAAAAAAAAAAAAATATGAGTGCAACCATGCAGCTGCTTTGCTGTACAGACAGCTGTTTTAGCAGCTAAATCAAATTAAAAGTATCTGACCAGTTCTCGTGTAGAGGCTTTGTTAATTTACAGGCACAATTTGGATTTCTGGAAAATGCTTCCCGTTGTGCATTTTAAAATGATACTTTTGCTTTGGTAAATTATATTATTGAAGTCTCCAGCTCTAACAAATATGTTAAAAATAAGCCAAACATGACTCTTGGTGCACGCCATTATTAATCAGCAGTCATTTCACTTCATCATGTCTGTGTATTTTTCCTAAAAAGTATTCACTTAAGGCAATAATCAAAATAAATTTATCTACACCCTGTAACAAGCTGTTTTCCTCAGCACAGACTAACACATGTGCACTACCTTAGCCCAGTGAAGAATTTAAAAGGAAGTATTAATGCAGCATTTTCAAGGAAAAGGTGTGAGCCTCCCAGGGATGCATCAATTATTACATTACCACCTACTGCCTGGGAGTTTAGCTGTCATGCTTTTGATGATGGGCATTTTAAGGCATTAATGCTGGGCAATTTTCTCAAAATTCCTTTCAGGACAAATCTCCTTAAGCTCATAACATCTTAACACTTTCCAAGAACAAAAGCCTCCCGTTCTAGGAGAGCAGAGTTAATGCAGCCTGTGGAGGACACGTTGGTGAGGAGGGACTCAGTGAGACCCCAGGAGAACACAGATTACACAGCTGCTGAGTCTGGGGGGCAGGCAGAGGGGCCAGGCAGGCAGAGAGTGTGAATCTGCCACGGTCACACAGCTCTGCCATGGTCACAGCTCTGCCATGGTCACAGCTCTGCCAGATGTGGCTCAGCCAGGTATGGTTCTGCCAGATGTGGCTCTGTCGTGGCCCCCCAGCCCCATGGGCACTGCCAGGGCGTGGTCTGGCCCTGCACATGGAGAGTCCCAAAGAGGAGACTGGCATGGAAAATCCTGTCTCAGAAGGGAATTTAGAAG
This sequence comes from Oenanthe melanoleuca, assembly GCF_029582105.1. Taxonomy (NCBI): domain Eukaryota; kingdom Metazoa; phylum Chordata; class Aves; order Passeriformes; family Muscicapidae; genus Oenanthe; species Oenanthe melanoleuca. Next base: position 1,899,440 of record NC_079343.1, on the reverse strand, counting down.
CACAAATCCCAGGAATCAATGAGATGTGTGACGTGGGTGAAGCGAAAAGAGCAGAGGACTGAACAGTCACCAGGGGAGGATTTTTGACTATTTACCTTCTAAACTTGCTGGCATTTACCCAGCAGCTGTGACCAGTGTGGAAAAGGATCACTGCAAAGACTTAACCTTAATGCTCTTCATGGGAACACAGCAAACACAGAAAAGTTACCAAAAACCAAGGCACAACACAGGAGAAAGAGCCCTTAAGTGAAGACACAGCTATGCCAGTGTTTGAGCCTTCTTTGTAACACAAGGGAACAAATAAAGAAGGATCTCTGTTTTATAATAGTCTCCTGCCTTTAAAAAATTACATTATTAAGGTGTATAATCCATAAATCCATCTAAAAAGAATGCACGTGGATGAAAGGGATTGCACTTGATGATATAAAATATAAATGGTGGATTACATTGCACTCCAGTGTCAGCAGAACATAAAGGATTTGAAAGCAATGATTTGATTTTTAGCAAGATGCAGGGAGTTTGTCCATGGTTAGTCAGAAGCATTGTACTTTACATAAATGCTTCACAAATGGTGACACAGTAATTACAGCAGCAGAAAATGGCCACTATCTGTCTGCTCTGCACTTTGCAGACTAAATAGAGATTTCATGCATAATGAATACACTTGTGTTAGCACAATTCACTTTTTCAATATTATTTTATAAGGTGAGAATAATATAAATTTTAGATCGTTATTCAAGTGTTGCATCTATTTTATCACGAGTTACATTTTTAATAAAATGCAACTTTACTTGAAGCACACATAATGTTTGCATAATCTGTGGAAGAAAATTGGCACTCGAGGAATTTATAATTCTCTTATTTCTTATAAGGCCTTTTGATGTATTCTGCAGATTGACAGGGTTTCAGTGTATTTATACAGACAGAGAAATATTTTCTGTGGTCCTGTGCTTGCTCCTTTGAATAGACTTCCTTACAGTTTGCAAAAATAAGTTTATGATTTATCTGCAGTTTCAAAAATTCATTTCAAATCTTCTTTGATACAACACACTTCCAATTTTTGTTGTGACACAGATTATGCAAATGTGCTCGATGAAGAGGATGCAAAGGGATTTTAAAGCAGAAGTTCAGCTAACAGTGCCCAGGCTGCAGTGGGAACTCAAAAGGATTTGGGGTTTGTAGTCCCATGGATGGACATTGGTTACTTGGGGCTTTTTCTGGATTCATGGAGAGGCTCCCAGTGGGCCAGGGGTGCATTTGGGTGTGATACCCACCCACTGCTGTGTCCCCATTAGTGTCACACATCTTTTTCATTTACTGACAAGCTGTCAAGGACCTGCTAGCATGTCAGGACTCTGGAACATGATTAAAGTGTTGTGTTTTTTTTTGATAAAGCTCTTTTCAGTTCATGATATCCACGTGGAGTTTATGTCAGAGTATCAGAGTACTGAAGTGTGGATGCAGCAGAATCCCTGGGGCAGGACAGAACCACCTGGGCATGAGAGGAATCCCACCAGGGCAGGAATCCCTTCTCAGCACCCAGGGACCTGAGCAGGGAGCCCTGCTCTGTGAAAATCTGCATTTCCAGCCCCACAGACTGGGGAGGGAACAACACTCACCAGTGGCTGTGGGGTGGAGACATGAAACTGTGCAGGCAATGACAGGACTGCAAGTGCTGCCCCAACATTTCAGCCTTTTTCAAACCCTGTACTGCAGTAGTGCCTAACTCCAAACTCCAAATATCATTTTTGGGTTTTTTGTGCAGATTTTAGGACTTTTCGGGCCATTTTTTGAGCGGTTTCTGGGGGATTTCTGCATTTCTTAGAGCGAATTTTTGGGGATTTTTCTGGGTTTTTAGGCTGAATTTTTTCTGGGTTTTCCTCATCATTTTTCCCAATAATCCCTGGAATTTTGACAGGTTTGGGGTGCTCCAGTTCAGATTTGGGGTGTCCAGTGACTGAATTTAGGTGTTTTTGGGGATTATTTTGGGTTTTTGGCTATTCTTGCATGGATGTTTGAGTTCTTTCTTGAGCTATTTTCCAGAAATCCTTGGAATTTGCATAGATTTGGGGTGTTTTAGTGCAGATTTGAGGACTTTTATGGCCATTTTTAGGATTATTTTGGGGGGTTTTGGCCATTCAACATGCGATTTCCACCGGATTTTTCTCCCAGCCTTTTTGCTGTTTTTTTTTTTTTTTTCCCCTCAGAAATCCCTGAAATCTGACTGCCCCAGGTGTATCTATTGAAGGTCTTTAATAAATCCCCACTTTATTCTCTTAACCTTGCCCAGCCTCTGCTCTAGGGAGCCACCCCAGTTCTTCACAGGAGGTGAGGCTGCAGAGAAGCTGTCTGGCTTTCTTACAGGGCAATATTCCTGTAAGAATATTCCACCCTGTCTGAGAGGAAAAACAGAAAACATGTGATGGTGCCAATCACAGAACTGCTCTGCAGCTACAAGAACAGCCTCCAGACCTGAGGCTTTGAATATGACACAGCCTCATGACTTGGTGCCTCTGCTGATGCTCAGGGTTTTTCTTCTGCTTTGGAAAAGCAAAACCAGGCAGCTCCTGGCTGGTTCCACACTCCAGGGCTTCCCTTGGAGGGCTGGAATGAAATCTGCATGGACAGTGGTTGGAGAGACCCTGGCAGGCAGGGATAAGGCAGAGAACTTCCAGAAAAATCCCTGAAGGTCCATGGAATGAGCAGAAGTGCAGCAGGCAGTGACCAGAGTGCCTGGAACACATGGACTCAACAGAAGGAACAAAAGGATGTTCCCATGGCTTTAATAAAAAAATGTAGAGCTCCCTGAAGAGAGAAAAACTTACTTCCAGTGAACATGAGTAGTTGGCCATTTTCAAAAATAGCATTTTTTTAATGTGTGAGTATAACATGAATATTTCAATTCCCAGGACTATTCTGCAAGTACTTGTTATGATGAGTGATAAAATGTTCCTGCTTGGTTCAATTGCACTAAACCATTGTAATGGGATTCTCTGCTTGAACTTGCAATGGAGCTCTACCCCAGATGTGGGGCTGCATCCCAGTTTTGAGAGGATACTGTATTATCAATACTGGAGTTTCAAATGCAGTTGTGACCTCTGTAAATTAGATAAATCAGGATATTACAAAAAGACACTGTCCCAGCTGTTTAACCTGAACCAATGGAATTTCTGTGCTTTGGCTCAGCTCATTGCTGCAGATCACTGTGGGCAGCATCTCTGTCAAAAGAGTAAGTGAATTAAGTCAAAAGCAAAATCCCCAGTGATAATTATTGGGTCAGAATCAGGCCAAACTCCCCATCTTGTTTTCTTCTGGCTTTTAAATTCTTGTGGATTTTAGAATGCAATGCCTTTAAATCAAGAAGAACTTTCTGGCTAAAAATACCAAGCTTACTATTCATTATTATTATTATTATTATTATTATTTGCAGGGGGCAAAATATTCCAGCTTGAATTACTATTTTCCCTTTGTGTTCAAAACCTACAAAAACATCCCCTGAAATTAACATTCTTCCAACTGCATATGTACAACAAATGTTTCCATTTTTCAAAATGAAACCTTTTCGATAGAGAAACAAATTTGTGTTTTTTTTTTTTCTTTTTTAATAAGAAGAAAACTGCTTTTCCCCCATCAGCTCTACTGTTTTTCTACTGTGTGAGATTTATCCTGATGGAGTTCAGCCCAGGGCTCTGTGTTTGCCCCTCCATGTTCAGGTTCCTGCCACTGCTCTGTGCTGGCTGTCACAGCAGTGTCCTGTGTGTGCTGCAGCTCCATACATATTTAAACAGGCTGTTGCTTTACAAGCACATGTTCAGAAGATTTTATCTAATCAAATTTTAAATAGGAAATTACTTGTCTGACTTCACATCAGAAAGCTATTCCTTTCCCTGCTGCTCCAGACTGGGGTATTAGGACCTCTCTGCTAAATGGTCAGCAGCGTGTCTGAGTCACCAGTCCTCATTCTGGGCTGGAAATATCAGATGATGGTTTATTACCAGGCAGTTGCAACTCTTTAATCTCTTTAATTTGGAGAGGAATGGCAAATAGTTTGGAAAGCTGAGAATTTCTAAGTTTCTCAGTGCCAAGTAACAGCTTTATCAGTTGATTTCAGTGCCTCCCTCCACTTGCTGGTGATTCCAAGAGGTTTTCATGCCCACACTGACCCAGTTCTGCTCATCTCTGTGAATTAACTGCTAACTGTGGGCAGCAATTCCATGGTGAATGGGCTAAAGCTGTGATGGTGAGAATGTTCAATGACTTTTACAAGTAAATTGAATAAACTTTGAAAGAGTAGTTGTTGCCTGGTGTGCTACCTGCCTCACCACTGTTTAACATTCCTGCCTCACCTGGACCTCAGGTAGAGTTTATGACCTGCACAGTGACAGAAATGGTTCTGCCTGCACATCCAAAAATTGGAGTTTAGTCCCCAGAGTACCCAGTTACTGCTCTCACCTGTTCCAAAATGCTAATTCCATTTCCCAGACCAATGTGTCTCACCCTTTCTGGGCAATGGAGCTGCCCAGGCAGTTTATTGGTGCAAGGGAGGTTTACTTGTGCAAATCACACCTGGATCAAAAATGTGCATCATTTCAGAAAGCATTAAAGCAAGAAATGGACTTAAATCTCACTGAAATGAAGACTAAAAATAGAATTGTTTATTTAGAAGATGAACAAACTAATGTGACACAAGATGCATCAAGAAATTTAAAAAAAAACAAATCAAAACAATTTTCTTTCAAAGAAAGAAATACCTTTTTGTCATATTCAAAGGTTGGTTGGTTCTTTATAGTTTTTCACTTCAGAAACAATTCAAATTTGGCTTGACAAACTATTAGGCATTCAGAGAAGAGCAGGCACAATGGGTTGATTAAAGAAGACAGCCTAAAGAACTTTGGACAATCTGTCTAAATCCTAAAAGACAGGAAGACAAGGAAAGAAAACATTTTCTGATTGTGATATTTAGGAGGCAGAACTAGGAATAGAATGTAATTTGGAAAAAATAAGAGCTTCTGATACAAGTAAACACGAGGGGCAATTACTGGAGGCAAAGAGAGGAAACCAGACTAACAACAGTGTTAGAGGTGCTGTACTTTTCCATCACTGAGAGCTGTGATGATGACCCTCAGTCATCCATCAATCAGGGACCTCACCCTGCTTGTGCAGATTCAGCACCTCATATAAACCAAAAAAGGTTTCTAAGTTCCCCCTTTTGCAAGTTCAATCTGGTTCCTGAGTTTGGGGCTACTGGAGGATGCCAGAGCCCAACACTCCCCAAAAGGTCCCTGAAAGGTCCCACTGTCCTGTCCAAAGTGGAGATTTCAGGGAAATAGCACTTGACTGCTTTCAGGGTCAGAAATAAACACTCTGAAAAACTGCAGGCAGGAGACACTGTGGGATAACCAGATGCAAAATCACCTGCTGAGGAATAATGTGCTTAATCTTTGAACACTTTTCAGGGAAAGTATTTAAGTACATGCAAGATCATCAGCTGGTTTAAGTTATTTTAAAGTACCTTGATCTCAGGCAGCCAGATCCAGCCCTATAAATTCTTGATCCTGTTGATATGTCACATACTTTAGCCTGAAGTTCTGTTCTTTTTGTAGTAAATTGAGTCTTGAGTACAGAGCAGTTGTGCTGTGCTCTCTGTTACTGTGAAAATAAACTGTGCTTTCTTTCAGGGTACTCTTTTGATCCTAAATTTCTCAGCTGAGACATTCTGATGGCATATCTGCTGGCTTCAGGCACAAGAGAACTCTTTTAAGGAGTGTTATTTTACCTTAAAATGGACAAGCAAGGAATAGAAAACCTCCAAATGTGCACCTGATGTACTCAAGGCAGCTTCTCCCCAAAAGCAAAGACAAAACACTCCCAAGAAACAATGGCTCAAGAGAGGGAGGGTGGAGGGAAAATAAACCTCCTCTAAAAGAACAGCAACTGCTTAGGCTTTCCTTATGAATCATAAAACAAGGGAAGGTATCAGCAGGGAGAGACAGAAAGTGCATTTTCATTTGTTCATTATTTCCACTGCCAAGCAGCTGCACTACCTGCCTTTCACTTGTTGTGTGCAATGAGAGATGACAGAGGGCTCCTTAAAGCCTCTAAGGTTGCAGTAATTCATAACCTTGCCTTAATTAACCCAGCAGAATTGATCTTTGGGAGAAACAAGGCCCAGCTTTGATTTTAGTCTCCTCCTTCCTTGGAGAAGAGTGAGGAGGGAAGGTGGCAGAGGTGCAGCACAAGGAGCTCTGGCCAGGTAAGTGCTCTTCCCTTGGGGGGCACAAAAACCAGCTGGACATTTGCCTTGGGCTTGCAGGGTTGTTTTGGTAACTTATAATCTAATGGCATTAATATTTTAAAGGGAGCTTTCATTAAATGAGTTATCTGTATTGGAGAAATTCAAAGGACCATTCATTGTTAACTCCTCTTAATTAATTTTGGCTTTATGGTGCTTTGGGGGCAGATTGCCTTAGCCTTCACATTTATCCTGTCACTGTGTGACACAACCAAGATATCTGAGCTCTTTAGGTGAATTCCTTGTCAGAAGGAGCTAAACCACACCTCTGATGAGAGCTCTGTGTGAAGGACTGGTTTTATTCTCCCTTTAGCTTGGCCTGGGACTCTGGGTGCCAGCCTGCTCCTTGCAGATGACATTCTCAGGAAAAAGCACTTTTGGGGTCCAAGTATCCACCTGCTCTCACAGCCTGAATCAAGATGTTCTGCTTCATGTGTTTAGCAATGCCATTTTTCTTAAAAACCTGTCTTTTTCATATTTTAGCCATCAAACACCAAGTTGCTCCTTTTTGTTCTTTCTCTTTGATTATGGTCCTGTTTGGGACCATTCAGCTTTGTGACATTTCTGTTTAAAAGAAGTCCTTTCTATTAATACCTGTGAGAAATGCTCCAGAGAGGGAACTCATTGGAAAATGACAGCAGTGAGTTTTCAGTTTAGGGCTGTTTTGAAAACCCAGCCCAGAGATAGATAGAATTACTCCTGTGGAAAGTAACCAGATAAAATACTGCTGACAAGGGCAGTGAAAATTGTTCTGCTGTCATAAGTATGTTCAAGGGACAGAGATTACTGGTAATATTTTTAATAGGAAATTGGTAAAAGGGCATTACCCTTCAGTGATCTCCAGTGCAGCCCCTGATAGCTGCTTATCCAGAACTACTGCAAACACTTAAGCCCCAAATGTCTTTATCTTGATCTCTCCAATGTTTAATTTCCTCCTACACAACATGCATTGGAAGACTTAAGGTACCCTAAGCAACTAAAATGCTTTACCTTTTAATTTTGTCTAAATGGTGCTAAGATGATCAGAAATGTGCTGTAATTTATATTTCTCTGGTGAAATGGTAAAATTGCATTTCCTCAATTACCATTTTACCTCTGTGAAGGCACCAGAGATAGCACCAAAGCTGTTCAGAGAGTCACAGAGGTCTGTTATTCCTCCAGCTACTGCTCTGATCAGCTTTAGGAGAAATTCCTGCAGGGGATGTGTTTATCTGGTCATGCAGAAAGTCATTTCTACAGCTTGGCAGAAACTCCTGTCTTGAATGGATCTAAGCAGGAGCCCTGGTGGTGCTGGGAACTCTTAACTCAAGTCTAGGAGTGAGAATCTGAAGGAACTGAAATCCCATTCCTTTACACCTCCAACTGTCATGTAAATGCTGAGGCTGAGGAAGGTTGAGGAATAATTCCAAGATTCTTCTTCTGTTCATTCCAGTTAAAAACATACATAAGTGTAATGCAGAACTCTAAACAACAAAAAATAACTTATTCCTTTATTGGCAGATTATAAAATAGATTTACCCAGGGACAGAGATAAGGAAACCTCCTTCCCTCTCTTTTTTAACACTCTTCTTGTCTGAAGCCCCTCTGAGCTGCCCTCTGATCCCAGCTGCACAGAGCAGAGCCTGCAGGAAATGTCACTGCCACCCAGAGAATCTCAGCCAAGTGCACCCAGGAGGGAACATGGGACATCACTGTGACATGCAAGTAACTCATCTCAGGACCAGACCTTCCCAAGTTCCAATAAACAATCAAAAATCTGTACTTTTCATCTCAATTATTTAGGTTTCTCTGGTTTTCTCTGCTCCCATGTCTCTTCCCAAACTGTACCCTAAAACAGAAGCCACAGACAGAAATCTGCCAGCTGTGGAACGACCACTCACTCTCCCCCACACTTGCTGACCCTGGCAGGGTTTGCTTCTGCTCCCCTTGACAGAGGCTCATGTCTCTACCACCCCAAATGCCAAGCACAAGGTGGAGTTCTCCTGGAATATCAAACTTCTGTAAGGGTTTAACCTGTACTGAACTGCCCTGAGGACAGAATGAGGCATTTACAGTGAGGGCAATCTAGGAATTTATAGGCTGTCTAAAACCAGAGCTGGAGATAAAATGTCTTGAGCAACAAAGGATGTAGAAAAATGGCTCTGCAAGGCAGCAGGGTGGGGAGGAGATGTGATGGAGAGGTTTCTCTAGGCAGGAAGACAGAAGACACTGAAAATGCAGCATTTCTGTGAGCCAGGATCATCTGTGAGGACATGTGGCAATGAGAAGCTGATGAGCATGGCTGACTGCCAGCAGATATTATGATCTCAGAATATTGATGTTTTGTACTAATAATTACAAAATCAGCAGCTGTACAACTGTGTATTTGGATAAATACAAGTGTAAGTGCATCCTGTGACAAGGTGAATGGAAATGAAGTATGATTAAAATGACAGGTCACACAGAAATACTGATGCCAAGAAAAGACAGACAAGCTGGGAGAATGATAACATAATAAAGCATTAAAGAGTCTTGATATTCAAAAGGAAAAAAATGATAATGAAAACATTCATAAGCAGTCAGAGAAATGCATTAACTTTCCATTGCTGTTGAAAGCAGATACAGATCAGACAGAAGACAATAAGAAAAAAGAAAATTTACTTGTCTGCACTTGTAAAGGCATACTGGGGCAAAAATGCATCCTTCTCAGAAGCCCTAAATAAGAAATCTACAACCAGGATACTCTGAAAGATAAGCAGAAAAATGGGGATTGTCTACAGAGCCAAGAAGAAAGCCAAGAGTTGGAATCATGTCATCTGAATGTTCCAAGTAGATTTGTTATAGATTCCCACACAGGCAATAATCTGTGACAATAAGAAGGATGCCCAGCTGGGATGTCTGAAATCTGAAAGTTCTTGTTAAAGGGAGGGAGCTTCATGAAGGAACTAGGAAGAAGCACAGAAGAAAATTGTTACTGGGATTAGGTAAGCCTTTGGCAAAAATCACAGTAATAAAACACATTTAACCCAGAGTCATGGTCAGAGTCTGGCTGGGATGTCCCAGGATGTGTTTTTATTGAATGCCTGCACTGACAGACACAACTGAAAGTACTGTATGAAATCAGCTGTGCCTGAGGGTCAGCACTGCTCAGGCATGGATACTCCATGGATTCCCACTGCTTTGGGGATGGGGACACAGCAGAACCTGTCTCTGTGTGAGCAAGGCAGGGAGCCAGGAGAAAGGACAGCTCCACATTTCCATTGCCCACCCAATGCTCTCAAGTTTCAAGGCATGTCAGGAGGAGTGGGGCTCACACCTGTCCCACTTGAGCTTTTTGAGCCACATACAGATTCTGACCTCAGAGAGATGAATCTGGTGCAAAGACTAAAGTTCAAGTGCACCAGACACCTGGGGTTGAGAGGAATGTTGGATTTGTCTTTACAAACAAGCTCTGGGCCTGCTGGTAGGTAAGCCTAGCACTGAGAGATAAAAGAAACATTGGGAAGGATTCCATTGATTGATGAATGGAAAAAGAAATTTGCCTTTACAAACCAACTCTAGGTTTGCTGATAAACGAAAATGGATATTGGAAGATGAAAGAAGCAATGGGGAAAACTATGAATTGTATAAGTATTAAAAATTAAAAGGGAGGGTTATACATTAGAGGGGAATCTCAGATATCAGGCATTCTGTACCTCTCAAGCAGCTCAGCCAGTGGGGAAAGAGAGAGGGAAATATGGCCAGGAAATTGGGATAAAAGGAGGCTGAATCCTCTAAAAATTTGAGAGATCCCAGGGGAATGTCCCATGGCCTCTCCCTTTATTGGAATAAAGTAAAAGGACTCCTCTGTCTCCTTTTTGGACATAAACCTCTGGTGTTTGTGGATTAATTTTCCTGACACTTGGGTTAATGTCTGTCTTGCACTGGCTGTGTGCAGCATCAGACACAGAGATGCAGAACACCTGGGATTCCCAGCAGGTGAGCTCAGAGTGGGGTCAGCACAACCTTCTCCACCACAGCTTCCACTCAGCACTTTGGCCTTGCTCTAAACACAGCTTTAAACCTGCCTGTGGCCTAAACAACCCCTCCACCTTTGTTCAGGAGTGAACCACCTGATGGTTTCTCTGAGGTTGTCATTGCTTGGGTGGAGGCTCATCACAACACAGAGCTGGGAACTGGAGCTCCTTGCACAGACTTCCTTCTCTTCTCACCAGCCACGTTCTCTGAGAAGGAGGCAGCAGAGGCAGGACCCAGTGTGGATCTGCTGCTCTCTCTCCATGAGCAGCAGGACTCTCACTGCTCTCCCTCAGTCCTGCAGGGCACTGAGCAACCCCTGCTCTGCCCCAGCAGCACCTCCATAAGGACCAAGGAACAAGGACCTACAACAGGGACCCACACTGTGATCAGAGCCATGGTTCTGTGAGCAAGGCTCAGCCTAAGATGCTGCTCTGCCCTCCTGCCCAGAAACCTGCAGGACTGCAGCAGGGCAAACCACAGAGCAACTTCCCCATCCACGCTCAAGATTTATATGGCTGGCTTTCCTCTCCTTAAATCTCTCCTAACAAAGCTTTGTTCCAAGATGATTCACAGATGTTGTCATTAAAAAGTTGGTACTTGCCAACAAATAACACATGGGCCTGCTTGAGAAACTGCTGTTCCCACAGCTTTCCCCAGGAAGAGATCCTCAGGGTAATTGGTAAGGCCTGTGAGAATGGGACATTATAAAGCATCTCCTACCATCCATAATTTTTGAAGAGAATTCTGGTTTCCTGAGAATTTATCTTGTTCATATAAAAATCACTTGGATAAGCACACATGATATAGAATAGATAATTAAGCCCATTATCGTTAAATAAGTGTTGATCTTTTCAGGTAACTGAATGGGGCAAGCAAAGACTTATTTGCAACAAAGATAAACAAAATCCCAGCACTAGCTAATAGACAGCCAGGTATCTTAATTACAGACATAAAATAAAATGATTAATTGATATGCAGGCATGAGTCTCAGAGGCCAGAAGGTGACCAAAAAAAGGACAGGATTGTGCTGTCCACTGCAGGATGAGCTGAACTACAGAGACAGAAAACCCCAAGCAAAAGGGAATAAAAACCAAAAGAGGGAAAAAGGTGTTACAATGACCTGGCTGGAATATAAATACAGAATCATTTCTGTGCTCAGCCACTCAGGACATGCTGAAATCCAAAACCCAGGAGCCCAGCCCTCTGCTAGAGCTTGGAAAAACACAATGGATAATCAGCAGTGGGCCCCATCTGGGGAGATCTTAACAAATAGCTATGGACAGCTATGTTTCATGATGGTAACTCATACATTGAAGAAATTCTTGGCCATTTATCAGTAAAGAAAAGGCTTTTTTTCTTCTTTTTTTCTTCTTTTTCCTTCTTTTTTTTTTTTTCTTCTTTTTTTCTTATTTTTTTCTTCTTTTTTTCAGTGGTAGGTGGAAAGAAATGAGCATTCAGTAGGTTTTCAAAAACTAAAAGCAATTTCAGTCTTTTGCAATGCTCTCAACACATAGAGCAGTAAATATAATTTTCATATAGTTTTGAATAAATGACAGATGTAGTACATATTTACTACAGTCTCAATTCCACAATTTAGAGGCTGACATTGAAATGTTTTCCTCTGTTTTTCATGGGCTTGTTGTTAAAATCATGACTGCTCTGCCAAAAAGTCTGTGTTTGGAAAGGCTTTTATTTCTTCTTTATTCCTTTAGTTCTGCTGTGTGGCTCCATGCTCCAACATGCCCTGAAGAGCTCTGGTGTTTCATTTGTGTCCCCCCTCACCTATAAGGGACATTCCCACTGATTTCACCTCCCTCCAAATCAGGGCTCCATTTGGGATTTAGCTTTAGGACTCAATTTCCAGGCAAGCAGGGAACAGGCAATGCTGTCATATTCCACTAAACAACAGGAAGATGGACTGGATGGATTTGAAGCTTAGGAAATGCAACTGCCAACATCATCTTACAGACACACAGCAAGGGGAAATTCAACTAATCTCATGTTTGTTTTTCTTTAACATTCTGTTAAAGCAAAGCAGCTCCATAATGAGATTACTGCATTTTATCTCTTAATTGTATCCAGATATGGAAAAGAGATTTACTGCTAGTGGCTTGTATACAGTACAATATTTTAAAGCTAATTATGCTAGAGCATTACTATTGTCACACAATGAAATACTTATTCTTCTGTTATGAATCAATACCATTTTCTAAAATATATTGTAACTACCTTTTTAATTGGATATACACCCTGCTAAATTCTGAAACAACCACTTATATAAATATAATTATTTTAAATCCAGGATGATATCAGCATAAGATATTTTAATTAAATAGATTGCAAAAAGAGGAGAAAAAGTGACATTAAGTAGCTTTCCATTATTAATGCCAGCTGAAAGTCAAGCCTTGAAAGCATTCAAGTTTTTATTTTTGAACTCTGCCATTGTCCATGGAAGCATGGATACACATCCTCCCCAACTGGTGCATTAATAGCTTGATTGTTCATTGAAGAGTACCAAGCACCTGGCTTTTGTTTCTATTACTCCACACAGAGAGGAAATCATATTACAGTATTTATCTTCCTAAAGCCCCAGGGTCTAAAACCTCTACATTTCTTTTCTTTGCTTATGGATGAAATAGAGTAAACAATTAAATAGTTAAGCAAAGAGTTCTAAAATAATATTGTATCCACATTCCTTTGTTCAAAAATATTGGTGAGTAGATGGTGAAAACCTCTGCTTGATCTGTCAGTTGTAATTATTCAATGATTTTTAAAAACAGTGTCCCCATGTGATGATACCCTGATGATACAGGCCATCAGTGCAAACTAAAATTCAAGTGTTTGTAAGCTGGTACTGCAACTACCTGTAACACACAAAGTACATCTTTAAGCTTGGTTTTCCTAAACAAATATTCACAATATGGACAGCTGAAGTCTTGACCACAAGCTGATCACAGCATGTTTCAAATCTTACCTGAGGATGAGACACCTCTTTCCCCTCTCCACCCAGTGGCAAAGGGACAAGGAAAGGCATTTGTTTATCTCAGCAGAACCAACAGCAGTTTAAAACCTACCTGAGCTCCAGCCATCCAAATGAGCACCCTTACACCTGTATTTCATGTATTTACACATCCAATCCACATCACATGTACACTACAGTAAATTAAACCAGTTACATTTTAGTGAGGTAAAATGAATCAAAACTTAGAGATGAGGTAAACCAATAATATCAAGTATTTAGAAACATCTTACTTCTTATTAAGTTACTGAAAGGATTTAACCACATATTATATTGCCAGTATCTTGGTGGAAGGTGTTAGATTCTGAAGTTGATTCTACACTTGATGACATATTATCCAAGTAATTCAGTGAATAAATACTGCATAATGCAATATCTGAGACTATAAAGAAATTTCATTTAACCAGCAGCTCACCATTAGGAAAAACCTCACAGTATTTCCTATGTTTTTTTCAAGGATATATACATTGAGCCAACTCTGGATCATCCTTCAGTATCATTTTACAATAAATAAATGTTCATGTTAACACTTAGCATACTGTAGAAGGTTATCAATTTTCTATTTATCTGAAGAGCCCACACTATCTAGGAAGGCTCTTCAGCATTCCTGTGATCCAGATTTCACTGCAGACATTATTCACTCTACATTTAAGTCTTTTATCTGCATGCCAAGTGTTAAATTATATTGGGTTGCTGTCTTTATCATTCTATTTTCACTGCAGCTCTTCACAGATTAAGATTCAAATCCTTTGAATTTAGCAGGATTCTGACAGCAATTCAAGCAGTGTAATTCCTAGCTCTGCCCAGCTGATTGTGACCGAGGAGTTCCTCAGCTGCCCAGTGGCTGCAGCAGCTGTGCTTACCTGCTGTGTGCACGCTGTCCCCGGATCCCTGGCAGCCATCCTCATCATCACAGTCCCCGCTGGACTCCATCTCCTGGCTCCTTCCACCCCCACTGCCAGCATCTCGGGGTCCCCATCTCTCCAGCTTCAGCCTGGCCTTCTCAGCATCCAGCTGAAATGGAAAGAGTGACAAACCAGCCATGGTCAGACTGGGACACAGCTCCTAACCCTGTACTGGCACCCAGCTGCTTTAGAGCAGCTCCTCCACTTGAGGCTGTTTCTGGCAATGGCATTCAAATATTTTGGAAAAACAAACTATGCAACCAAATGTGCACCAAGGCACTTACCAAACTTTTAATTGAAAACATCACATCGTCTACCAGGACCACCACAGGAGTGCTGTTCCTACAGCTCTTCCTTTGCCAGCCACAGTGTGGGGAGCACTTGTTAATGCTGGTACAATCTGCCAGCTGTCCAAGCACTGTTTTGAGGGATTTACAGCTGAACACCACCACAAACTTCACAGCTGAGGGCATTTGCTACTTTTCATGATGGGCTTGGTCACTTGGAAACCCTGCCCCTGGATATGGCTTTTAAAATGCTGCCATTTAAGATGCCTGTTCCAGCTGCAAGTTGTGCATTACATTTCACTTGAAATATTTCCAGGACTGAGCACAGAATAAGAAAACCTTTTCTAAAATAAATCTAAGTCTATCACACCAGTCATGCTTGCTCTAACAGCGTATTACCTCCTAAAACTCAGCTTTTTGATCTTTAGATAACTCTTTTTCCTGCTGTCACCACAAACAGCTGCCTACTATTAGCACTGTGGAAATAAATGATTTTTCAGCTCACTGGTAGTTCCAAAAGATGAAAAATTCCATTTCCTTGGGAGTGAATCTAAACTCAACCTGTGCAGGGCACACAAAGAGCAGCACTATCTGGGGAAAAAAAAAAAACCAAACCAAAAGGCTTAGACTGTGTTATAAGGCAAATATTCATCAAACAAGGATGGTCCAGGAGAAGCCTGAAGCTTTGCCCACACCTGAGAAACATGGACCAAATGGAAAGACTTTGTACTGCCCTGAGAGCCTCTGCACTGCTGCCAGATTGTGGATCTATCCAATACCCTCCACAAAAGATTCTTCCTCCCAAAGTACTCCAGATCCATTTCAGGCTTTGTGATCTGCTTCAACCCAGAGGACTGATTATTCTTGGTACTGAGCAAAATGTGCTTTGAAATGTAACACTTAGGAGACTCGAGCTCTGAAAAGGAGCTGTTCTGGGAGCTGGGGGTGAGGTGGAGCACAGCACTAACACAATTGTATTAACTGGGCTGAAAGGATGGTGATGGATGCAGCAATTTCTCTGCAGTGGGAAGCTTTGTGTCACAGCCTCCTCCTTGTTCAGGGGCTGGGAGCTGCCACCCTCCACTCCAGGGCTGACAAATGCTTGGAGCAGCACAGCAGAGCCGGTTCTGTGGAACAACAGATGCCAACCTCCACAAGACACAACTCAGGAAATTCTGCCCCCTTGCACTGGAGAGCTCAGTTTGCTCCTTCTGAAGGCACAAATAACTGCACAGTGCAGTGGGAGGATCAGTAAGGGGGAGGAGAGGGTATGGACTCGAGTGGGGAAGAGCATTGAAAACTCTCTGATTGTTACTGCATGTCTGTTTTTTATAAACAAGTTGCTTAATGTTGAGCCTTGGTATTCACAGCCATACAGACTGATGTCATGGCAATACAAAACAACATTTTGTTAAACAATTGGAAAATTTTGCCTATGAGGGAGAAAGATAACTCAGTTCTTTCACAAATTTATTATGTCCTGACCATATTAGAAAAGACTCATTCATTCTTAGTTTTAATTCTTCAGAATGAAAAGAAATGGCTAAGTGGCAAACAGAACAGACACAAAATTTAATAAAGGCTTTTAATGGCTGTTTGCAAGTCAGAGCAGAAATGTTTGCTGCCTGTCAAGCATTCCTTTGCAAAAATCTGATTTCATTCACTGCCCATGGCTTAAATCCTGACCTCTGCTCAAAACAAGCAATACTTGAACAAAATGGAGGAAGCTGAGCTCTCCAGCACGGTGCACTGCAGCACTTCTGGGCTCTGGTGCCTTCACTGCAGCAAGGGAGGAGCCCAGATCCCATCTCCTCTGTATCTCTGAAGGTGCATCCAGCAGATGAGGGGCCACCAAATTTCCCAGAGCCCTGATATCCAGGTTCACCATTCCCACTTCACATCAACCAACCCTTCTCACCTGGGATACCCTTTGCCAGCCTCTCCACAACAGGGTTTTATGTCCTGTGGTTAGAACCAGGGACCAGAGCCTGACTTTGTGCATCGATGGTTTATCTGTAAATGAACTCATTCCAGGAGATGGGATGGTGCAGCCACTTCAGGGAGGAGCTCCAGAACACTGAGCATCCCTGTTGAGAAGGCAATGTCACCATTCCACAGTGACCCTTCCCAGTTCTGAAGGCACAGCTCTCCTTTGGCTGCTGCCACAGGACTCCAGGGAGATCAGTGCTTCAGGGCAAGAGCAAAGCTTACACCAGCATGTCCCAATCTCCTTTTTTCACAGGATAAAAGAAATCTGCCTCAAAGGCCTGAGACTGCACCCTGGATGAGCTTAAGAAAAGCCTGGATGTGGCACTCAGTGCCATGGTTTGATGAGGAGTTAGGTCATAGGTTGGACTAGATGATCTAAAAGGTCTTTTCCAGCCTAATTCATTATCTGATTCTGTGATTCTGTGAAAATAGCACTGAGGATCATAAAGAAAGACATTAACCATCACTTTTGACTCTCTGGTCTCAGGGGCTGGGTGTGGCAGGGAATGCCTGACCTGGCATTCTATCACTGCTTAAGAGCCACTCTTAAAAACACTTTATTTTGGTGGTTCTTTCCCTGCCAGCTGACAAATGATGCCATCCAGCCACCTCTGACAACTCCTGCCTGGGAGTGCCCTGCTCTGGGGCTGAGAATTGATGCCTCAGTTAAATAATTGCAATTAATTTCAGGCTGAGCCCTGGAGCTTGTGCCTTTACCTTCACAAAGCACAAGATACCTGCTGCACAAGATTCCAGGGAATACTGGAATCTTAACAGCTTAAAAATTAAGCCTTCAGGTTTTGGCCATATGTGAAAGTTGATTTTTTTCCTCCCTCTTGAAAAGGTTATATAAATAGATTGGTGAGATTTGTATAGTCCAACTGGAAACTGACTCAAATCAGGAATTTTCCCAACTGCAATAAGCTTTGGATCAGGCTCATAAACCTCTGAAGGGTTTCTGAGAAACGATATCCTGCTTCTGAGGGGAAGTTTTAGTGTCTCTCTGACTCAGCTGAAAGGTAAAAATCACATATTACCATTCAGCTCTGAGTCAGACACAGGTGACTCTCCTGCATGGATTTTATTTATTCCAGCAAAGGTCCCAACCTTAAGTGACATTAAAAAAAAAAAAAAGAAATTCTGCTGACATGAGGTTTTCTGGAGAAGAAAGAATTCAAATGAGAGTGGCTCCTGTCCTTCTCCCCCATTAATACTTCATCATGTAGCACATGCATCCCCAGTCACATAAAAGAGTCCTCCTGACTTCAGAGGCTTCAAAGACAAACCCCTGAGCTCTCCACGAGTCTAACCCTAATTCTCACTCTGAACACAGGTGTGGCAGAATTCATTATCGTGGTTTTTCATGAAGCCATGTTCCACTTGAATACTTCCACACCTTAATTAAATAATAACTGCTGCAGTCCATGAAAACCATTGTAGAAAAAGGTGCCAATTTCTATCTGTTTCACTGCCCAGTCTGTTTGCTGAGGGGTCATATATGCATGTGTATGGCTTCAAGCTGCAGGATAATAACCCCATTTCATCAGAAATTGGGTTTTAAAATTCTATTTTACACCACGGTTTCAGGCTTCTCAGGTCACTGAACACAACAATGAAAATATTCTCTTTGCATAAAGCCACTTAAAAGTTGTGTGCTTGGAATATTCAGAGACAAATTCCACAGAATGGTTGCTCCAGAGGGATTTGTTAATTAGTTTTCTACATGACAGATTGCACTGGGAATGCTTTTTCCTTCTGAAGAGTCAGCTCTGAGGTGAGATGTGACTTGTGTCCACTCACCATGTAAGCACACATATCACTGGCTGTGCTTCCAGTGGGAGGAAAAACCAAAACTGTAAGCTAAGCATGGTTTTTTTTTTCCTCAAGGTACTTACAAATAGCTGCCTTTTAAAAAGTGCTCTAGTGACATAAATATGATTTGCAGAGACAAAGAGTTTTGCCAGCTTATGCACAAATAATGCACAAAGCCTCATCTTGAAAAGACTCATAAATGACTCAATCCTTCCATTCATTTCTTTAAAAATAAAAATAAAAAATCCTTTCTAGACCATTATTAGGTCAGAAATGACTACAACTGGAAAAGACAATGTGCCTTTGTTTCTGGCCTGTTATATACATTTTTTGTTAGGAACTGACATACTGCTTTAGGCATAAAGCTGCATTTTACTGGTGCCTTGTGACTGAGCAGATGTTCTGTCATTTCACAAAACAATAGCAACATAACAAATTTTAGACATAACTGCCATATATATGTTTATTCCAAGTGGGACCTCTCTGAGATAACATTTATGGTTCATTTGCCTCCACATATGCTCTTATCTCCTCCATAAAAGCATTTGGCAGTTGCTTTTGTTTCTTCTTTTCATGTTATCTAGCACTCATATATTACAACATAAGTAAAGAAAATAAACTTATTTAGCTTCAGTTTTGTCAGACATTTTCTTTCGTTCGTTCTCCCTTTGTCTCTATTTCACAGAAAGCCAAAAAGTCTTTATTTCACAAAACCCTTCTAGTTTCTTCAGGAAGTAGTACAGCTCAGGGAGGTAGCTCCTAAATCCCCTTTTTAGCTGAAGGGAACAGACATCCAACCTTCTGCTATTTATTCAGATCCTTCCAATAACCTTTCATGACACATCCTGCCTTACAAGTCACCTGGACACATTACAGTAATTCAAATGAGCAGCTATACATAATTTATGGGCTGACAATGGCTTTGGAATTTTATTCATGTCCCTCCAGACTAGACCTTTTCAGCTCAGGAACTGGACCAACACTGGTAAATTCCTTTGTTCTGTGGTTTTCTCTTCAGCCTGAGCACCTCACATTTACATATATTGATATTTGTATTTATTGTCTATGCCCATGCTCCTAGAATCTATAAATATATAAATCTATAAATCTATAATATATAAATATATAAATATATAAATATATAAATATATAAATATAAATATATAAATATATAAATATATAAATATGTAAATATATAAATAAATATATAAATATATTTTTTTTATATATACATTGAAGAGGCTCTCTTGAAGCACATGGAAACGTGCTAAGTGCAAATCTCAAAAAGTGGGGTCCAACACCCTCCTTTGCTCTCTGCCTTATTGTACCTCCACTCAAGCTACACACAGGAATTTCAAAGTTCTTTTTCTATTATTTTTGTCAGTTTTTTCCCCAGATTTTTTTATCTGTTCTCCCATCAGTTTCTCAGAACAATCCCACCCTCTCTGCACTGGTCTGGGACACTGCAGCTCCCCATGGAGCCACCTTTTGGATAAACTGCACACATTTCTGGTTGAGCAGGACAGGCTCCCAGATTCAGTTCAGGAGGGTCACAGTGACAGAAATCTTCCTTGCACCACTTCATGTGGCAGGGGAAATGACACAGCTGCTTCTAATGTCTTTGCCATGATGGTTTTTTTCATCTTCTGTTTCATTCCAGAATGATTTTGTTCCAAGTATGTTCATTATTTGACCAACCTTCCCACTGTTTCTAAACATCTCCAGGATGAGCTGTACATCTTTTGGGAAGCTCAGGACCTGTTTTCTGATTTTAGCCATCCCTTTTTTAAGCCAAAAAGCTGTTGGAATTGGTGTTTTGATTTGTTTTGACTTGCTTTTATTCACATCCAATCACTAAATTACTGCTTCCAGAAACAGCATCTCTATTCCTACAATGGCTTTAGATTCTTATGGTTTCAGTGGAAGTTTCTTGCAAATATTCCTTTATTTTTTCTATGTTTCCCTCCTAATTTTATAGCCCTAGCTTCTCCACACACACTTTCCAAACCTCTGTCACTGAGGTTTTGTATTTTCCAAGTCTTTCTCTACCTGTGATTCCTTTTTGTTCTCTGGTTTATGCAGATTGACTCATTACCCTCTTCCTGATACTCTTATTGCCAGGTGACAAATCCACACTTTCACTTATCTTTGACTACTTTCACTTCTTCTCTGAGTCCTCCCTCTAACCTGGCTGTGTCTCTGATTTCCTGGGTATTCCACTGCAGATCCACACCCCAGAGCAGAGGAGCTAAAAGCATTTATTCCTTCCTGGTTGGATTACAAATGTTTCAGCAGGAATCTGAAGATGGTTTTTAGAGATTCACTTTGTTCCAATGCACAATTAATGCTTCTATTTTTGCAGTTGATGGTTTCTGCTTTCCAGCTGCTTATTCAAGGTGAGCTAGGAGACTGCTAGCACCAGGATCAGCTTAAAATTCACTGAATTAAATTACACAAGCTACAAATGTTCTCTTATTTACTGATTACACTGTGAAGGAGCAACAGGAATGTGCACTCACAGAATCTTAGCAAGAGCTTCACAGTAACAGTTTGGGTAAAATGTCACCCAAAAAGCACAAATTGTGACTGATGTAAAGTGAGCACAAGTTACAAAAAATACTTATTCCATTAATAATGCTGTTAAAAGACCAGAAAGAAAATCTGATTTACATTCAGCAAGCCAACTGGGGCAAGGGAGCAGCAGACACCTCTCCTTGATGTCTTGGTGTTGGGCTGTAACTTTTTGGGATTTTGTGATGCACTAGAGAATATCCTTCTGATTTGGTACCTAATATGCCTAATTCAGACACAGACCCTGGGTTAGCCCCTGTCATAGGTGTGAATTTCACCTTTGGACAGAAAATGTAGCCTGGTGCTGCCCAAAAACATAACTGGCTTTTTAATTTGCAGTACGTGCAGTTTGAAAATAGAGCATATGGCTAAAAAATCTGTCGTGTTACATTGAAGACTCTCTGCATCTTGTTAAGGTAAAAAAAAAAAAAAAAAAAAAAAAAGGTAAACAATTGCAATAAAATTGTAATAATTTGCAATAAAAATACAACATAAAAGTAATTATTGGTGAGGAATAGGTAATAGTTGCTTACAAAAGACCTTTGACTCTTCAAAATAGCTCACTTTGGGGGGAAAAAACACCTTTAGACAGTTACTCTTTTCCAAAAATAAAATCTGCTGACAAAATACCTTTTACCCTTCAAAATAATTCATTATTTGGGAGAAAGTCTGTTTGATACAACAGCTTCAGAGGCAGATGGCTGCTGGGAGTGCCCACAAGGTAGTGAGAATGACATAAAAACCCCAGAAATTTGGTTTAAAGATTAAGGAAGTAAATGATGGGAAATAGCAGGTATATCTGTCTCTTTTCAGTGGGTTCTTGCTTCCCCCTCTGCTCTCTGTGCATGATATTCACTCCAGGATGGCTCAAATCCCAGGTTTGGTATAGATAAAATATACTAAGAGCCTTCCCTGAGAAGACATGGCACAAAGATGACTGGGAGAATATTACCAATATTCACCAGTATCTGGTTATTGCTGCTAAAATCTATCCTTCCTTTCCCTTAAATGCATCTCTGAGAATAAAAGAAACATAGGAAAAAAAAAAAAAAAAAGGTGGAAACAGGCATTTTAACTATCAGTGATGAGTTTTGGGAGCAGCCTCCCACGAGGAAGGTGGGGACAAAAATTCTCAAGCATTTGCAAGACCTGGTTAAATAAATCCCTGAGAGGAGCTGCCTGTGATGTCAGTGTGTGGTATTTCAGGAGGTCTCTTCCACACTTCTACCCTGTATCTCTACACTCCACTGCTTTCTAATATTAGAAAATTGATTTGTAAAATCACAAACCAGAACTACCCCCATTAGCAATTAGGAGTGGGTTTTTCTCCTTGCTTCTCTGATTTCTATGTGGGAAAATTGTGTCCACCTAGCAAATTATGTCCATTCTTTCTTCTAGGCTAAGAATGAAGCCTCTTAATTGTGCCTGAAGTCAAAATGTGGTTCAAAAAATGGATTAATTATTACTGGGGCTTAACCTGGTTTACAAATGAGCTGTGACTCATCAGGGTTTGGATGTCTAATAACAGCCAAGGACCTTGTGTCTGACCAGGCTTGGGAAGTGTGAGATGGGAAGTGCCCACAATCAGCAGGCTGGTCACACTCCATCAGCCCTGGAATGGCACCCTTCTGCCAGGCTGCATGTTTTTATGGGCTAAGTGAGTAAACAGTGGCCAGTCCCAATTGTCTAAGGAACAGAGCCAACCTTTCTCCTTGCTTTGTACCCTGACAGCAATTACCTTTGTTATTTGTTGAGAGAAATGTTCATGACATGCTCCAGTGCATGTTAATTCTGTTTCATGCTCTTGGATAATTATCTGGTTTCAAGCTCTGTGTTAGGGAACATCCTTTTCATAGTATGAAAAGTTTGACATTTCATTGGAAAGACTGGTGAACAATCAAAGTCTCTCATTTCTTGGTAGTGCTCAACAGGCTTTGGATCTGATGTTTTGTGTTAAAACATGACAGGAGCAGGGATCTGCTCAGGCTCCTCCACACTGAATCACAGCAACAAAGCACTGAAATCCAACAAGGAATGAAGTATGGACACTATGGGAAGAAGATGGGTAATGATGTTTGTCATCATGTATCAATGCTGGGAGTTAAATCACCAAGTATTCATTACATTCATTACATAATCTAACCAGCTTTAATGACATTGCAACCCAAAGCCACATACAAAAATAATCCCACTGTCTCAGGGCCACCACGCTTCTCTGAAATCTTGAATATCAAAAATATGTTGTATTATTTAGAAAGTGCCACATGTACAGGAAAAGAAAGAGAAAATCAAGGATTGGAGCCTATGCTGCTATGAATCAGCAAACTGAATTCTGTGGAGCTGCTCCAGTTTATTCCACATGAAGGGCCAGCCCAGATTTTTTCTGTTTGGGAAAGCATGGTGTTGTAACAGAACAGACAAATGCATTTCATGTTGCATAAGTCTGACAGAAGAAAAGACTCTCCAGATGTTGTACTCCCATGGCTTCATGGTAACATCTGAGGACATGATTGAATGCTTTTGCTAAATCATTTTTATTTAAAAAGGGAAGAAGAGGGAGGAAAATATCCTTTCTGCAAGCAGCAGCTGCCACTGGAGCTTTTTTCTTATGGTTTTCCTACAGCTTTTCATGGATGGCTTCCATGGAGGTTCTGTGCTGTCACTAAGATTGAGTTCACAATACTGGGTTTGTACCAGCAAGTCTCTCTCCTCACAGAGCTTAGGATCTGCTAAATTTGTTTAAAATTGTAGGAAAGATGCAGCAGGAGTGGCAAGGCTGAGAGGCAGGGCTGCAGCAGAGCACATTGCATAAGCTGTGTTTGTTTATGAAACCAGGTTAAAACAAAACGTGAGGGCAAACAGCCCAGTGCCCTGAGCAGAGCAGCAGGGACATTTCTGGAGAGCAGGGAGAGCTCTTTGTCTGAGGCAGCTTTGCTTTTCCCCTCACAGGTTTGAATTCTGCTCAGGCTCAGAACAGGCACAGTAAGTGGAAAAAGGTCAGAGCATCGGTCTTGGTGGAATATCATCTGCTCCTACTGCCTTTTGAGAGCCACTAACAAGATAATCTGATCACAAAGATCAAAAGCTCTCTCGTGGTGCACTGGGGAAATTGATAACTGCATTCTCCTATGCTGGATATCCTATAATTCAGAGCTGGGAACTGGCCCACATTTACCAGAGATGTAAAGTGGCTTTGAAAGTCTGTCTTTATCTCTCATTCACACTATATAAAGGAGCTGATATTTCCTGGGAGAGAACAGGAATGTTCAGAGCAGGGCTGCAGACTTGTGCTACCAGCACTTTACTGCAAGACTCATTTCAGCCATTTCAGCACATCCAAGCAACCACCATTTGCCCTGATGTTTGACACTTGCATTTTGTACTTATTAATTCAGAACGTTTTCTTGACAAGTAACTAAACTCCCACTTAACAAAACAGAATAATTTTCACTGACACATCTTCTGAGATTTTGGAATTTCTCCATTCCATTTTTTATTTCACCAAATATTTAGTTGAAACAATCACTTTATTTTCTCCATTGACTGGTCAAAATTAGATTCTGCTCTTGTACAGCTCTGTAGACCTCACCTAAATTTCAAGCAGTGTTCAAAAGGAGCAAAGAAAAGATAACAGCTCTGCTAAAGACAAGTGAGAATTCTGGACTGGAGCTGGCTTCTATTGTTGTTAAAACTAGTTTGGAACAGGTGAAAACTGAGGTAAATAACCTGAGAACTACCAGTTTAAGACAGTCATTGCAAAACAAAACATTCTACTGATCTTGTTCTCCCCCTTCTTACAAGATGCTCTCCATTTCATGTGTATTTCACCTTTCTTGCCAGTTCCTCCTCACTGCTTACTTGTGACTCATCCCTCTCATTTTTGCCTTCTCATGGAACAGCATCCTCTTTCCTGCCTAAATGCAGTCATCATTCAGCTGATCAGGAGGGCTCTTGGTCACTTCTGTTTGAATGCTTGTCTTGGGTTCAATACAGGCTGTGGCCAGAAATGTGAATTCCATCCCCATCTGTTGGAGCTGGGTGGGGCAGTGCCCCTGATCTCCTGGCACATATTATCTGCTAATGGGCCATCTTTAAACCAGCTGGGCAATCATCTTTATCTTTCCCACAGCCCATCCTCCCTCCAGGAAGATATCATCTGCTGCTGGCCCATTGAGTCCCAGGGCATGACTGATAAAATTCCATCATCCCACTGGGAGATGCTCCAGCCAGGGGAGCAGCCAAGCCTTTCCTACCCAGATAAAAACTGAGATTTGGAACAGCAGAGCAGCCTTTTCCACTGGATTCCAGAGGAAAGCCAGACCTTTCCACATCATCCCTGGAGCTTCAGAGGAAACTGCACCTTCTCCAGGAGCACTGCTCCAGCTGAACCACATCTGCCCCTGCAGGAGGATGCAGCCACCATTGAATGGGACTGTGCCAACACCCTGACTGACTGACGGGTGTCAGCTTGGATTCTGACTCTGGCAGGGCTGGGATTGTTCTTTGTAATGCTGTATTTCTATTTTAATTTTCCTTGTAAAGAACTGTTATTCCTAATTGCCATATCTTTGCCTGAGAGGCCCTTAATTTCAAAATTATAATAATTTGGAGGAAGGGGATTTACATTCTCCATTTCAAAGAGAAGCTTCTGCCTTTATTGGCAGATACCTGTCCTTCAAAGCAGAACAATGCATCATTAGGTTTTACATGTGGATACTCTTCTCCTGGAGAACAGTCCCTGGTGGACAGTGCAGGCTGAGAGGACCCTTCAATCCTCCCACCTGTGTCTCCTCCCTGTCTCAGACCTCTGGAGAGCTGCCCTGCCTTTTCACTGTGCTCCTCACAGCTTCTGTACCGCTCAGAATCTTCCCTTCTGCAGGGGTTCTCAGTGGACACAAGGAGGAATCATCCCCACAGATCTCACCACTGACCACCAGCAAGTGTCCCCACGGTCTGGGAGCTCCTAATGAGCTTGTCAGCAATACAGTGCTGTAGAGGAGAAATATGGGCTGGAAAAGCTCACCCATTTTCATGGACAGGTATGTTATTCGAGGTGAGATGGCTCTAGGAAAGCTGATATTCTGCTGGTGAAGCACCCATGTGGGGTACCTGCCCTGCCAGCCCTGGCTGCCTGCTGCCTCTGGCTGACAGCTGAGGTATGACTGCACCAAGTGCTGGTTCTGTACCAATGTCCTGCTCTGCTCCCACTGAACTGAGATGGCAGAAGCACCAGGAAACACCCCTGGATAAGCTGCTGCTCCCAAACAAAAGCTAAAGGTGAGAGGTCCCAGATTTTGGAAGTGACAGCAAACACTGAGCCTGCTGATTTTCCTTCCTGGCAAGGCCCTCACACTGCAGTGAAGGAGCTGTGGCTTTGTCACCTGCACCAGCTCACAGCAGCCCCTGGTTGCTCACATGCAGCTCTGGGAGGAAGGACTGTCTGTGATGACAAAAGGGATGATCCAAGCAAACAAAGGCAGAATCCCGTGCCCTTGTCTTCTCACCTGATGCCTGAGCAATCACATTCCTGAGCCTTGGTTCTGCCTTGGGCATCTTCCTAACCATGAATCACAAAGCACAAGGCAGGGAGGGCATAAAGAGACTATGCAGAATTTACCCTTCTGGTGCTGTGGCTTCCTCTGCCTCCCTGGAGCTCGGACAGGGCTGTGCTGAGCCCTGCCTGCTCTGGCAGCAGCCACACAAACCAGTGCTGGTCTAACCCAACTGGGAAGCAGCAGCAGTCCCCAGAGAACCCAGCACCACTCCTGTATCTGGGGGAGTTGTTTGGTCTGGGTCTTTCAAGCATTTCTGAGGTAATACAGCTATATTTAGCTGCTGAAACCTAACATGAAGTATAGCAAGTACCCCGCTGTGTATGTGGTCATCTGATCCAAATTAGACATGAAAAGGAAGGAATCTATCTCTGGTTTAAGTTCAAAGCTGAGGCTGTGGCTCTTGCTGTCAGGCAGGTAGGGCTGGCAGTGATAGCTGTGGTTACACTGGGGGACACCTGCAGGGAAATGTGCTGCAGCTGGGAAGGCTCAGCAGCACTGATGCTCCCTCCTCTTTCCCTTCTGGGGAAGTTATGGGGCAGGCCAGGGCTGCTCATTCCCATCACTCTCATGTCCTCAATGCCTGACTACCAAACCAAAGCCTGCTCTCTGATTTCAGTCAAGGCCATCCTCAGAAATTCCCCCTCCTCTGTCCCCAGCCCTCGCTGTGCTGTCACAGGGCTCAGCACAGAGCCACAGCCACCAGCAGTCACAGCACACAAAGAGAATGGTGCTACAAGCCTTTTCATGCAGCAAAGTGGGCAAAAAGCCACTCTGGGAATTGTGTTAAGATCCATCTCCACCATAAAGCTCTCTATTACCCTCCCCAGAGCTTTACCTGGCCTCCTGTGTTTGCAAGCTCTGCAGGGACTGCCTACTTTTTTGGATTTATTACTGGCATATAATTAAAAGGATATCCCCCCTGCTTTTTGTTCTTTTACTGCTGTACAGATGGCAGGTGTTTTTTTTCTTCTGTTTTCTTTTCTCTGCTGGGTTTTTCTCTCAAATCTGATCTCGCCACCTCTCCATTGCAATGTATGTATACATCAGACAAGTAAGTGCAATTTTAATAAGGAAAATGGTGCTTAATTGTGCCCATTTTTATAAATCATGTTTCCTCTTACCCCCTTTCATTTGACACATTACACTCCAGGTAATGTGGAGTTATATCAGTTATACCATGACAACACATACTACAAGTTTTGTTGTGATTATCTAAATGAATGGTGTCCTCATTCTTACTCATTTCAGCTGGTTTTTGTTAAAAGAGATGGCAATATGGAGCCATAATGAAGGACCTTCTTGTCAAATTTTGTCTTCAAGGAGGCTGGATGAAAGTGAAGCACACAGCTGAGGTATCTGTGTTTTGAAGGGCCTGAGAGACTTTTTAATTGCTGCAATCTGTTGTGCCTCACAGATCTGTTTGTGAGGGTGCTCAGCACGGTGTGTGCTCTGCTGATCAGCCATTCTGTGTCTCCTAATGAAGAAATGTTTTGTCTGCCATCAGATACTACAGCCACTGATATTCAAATGTTTAAGAATGGGAAATGAAAGGATGAATATTAACACAAGAATGAAAATAGTTATGATGGTTGATAAAACATCGTAAGGTGGTGTTTAACTATTTTGTTTTGTGTTTTACTATTTTGTTTTGTTTATCTCTCTTCTGTTCATGAGCCAGAAGCCCAGGAGTTTTCTTTCAACAGATCCTCTACTCTAATGCTTTCTAGAAAAAGGCAGTTTATTACTTCCAAATAAACTGTTACTATGGGCTACATCCATATGTTTTCTATATCCTTTCTTTGGATCTACAGTGGATGTTTTACATTAGTGGTCTCTTTCAGAAGTTTCATTTTTAAGATGTCTCTAAATGGTCTTGATACAGGGAAACATGCAAAAATAGTTGATTATACCCCCTGATTCTTATTAGTATTTTATCAAAAATGAGAATTTATATCACAATATGGGTGGGGCTACCATTAGAGCAGAAAACTTTCACAAATGTTGATTTTATATTAATAACAAATCATGCCTGTATTATCTCCACAATAATCTAACACTTAAAATCAAAAGCCAGTGTAGAGCAGACCAAGACACTGCTCACCTGTAAGAGGGGGAAACTGACTGAAGCAACTACATTTTGCTGTAATTTTAATGAAGTCTTTCTTCTCCCTGTTACATTTCTCCCACACTCCTCTGATGAGTAATACATACCCCAGATAAACACCCCAGGGCTTCTCCTCACACATTCATCCCATCCCTGCTGGGCTCCCACCAGCAACGTCTCCATTCCCCTCTCCCCCCACTCTGGGGTTGTTTCTTCCCCCTTTACCTGATCTCACACACTTTATTCTACCTCCTCTCTCTGCCTGCAAAGGCTCCATCACTGCAGTTTGCTTCTCACATCTACTCTAAGTCCTTTATTCAGCTATGAAAGACTGAAGTACTTGGGGTGCTGATCTGGAGTTGCTGCCTTTGTTAACTTTTTTTTTGTACTACAACTCCCTTTGTACAGTATCTTCTAAATTGTGGTGTACCTGATATTGGGAGCATGATTTAATCTTGTGTAACTCTTGGGAAGCTAGTGCAGCCTGCAAGATCAGAACTAACCACTCTCAGGCTACTCATTTTCACAGATCATATTAGTCAAAAGTTTTTTCATTTCTCATTTAAGTGCCAGAACTGCCAATGGAAGATGAGGAGTAATGATCTACCTCTAGAACAGGGCTTAATATTTAATGGTCCATGATCACTATTTGATTTGGACCAATCCCATACTGTATGCCATAGAGGTATCTCTCTACTGTTCCACATCTGTTAAATATTTTAGATATTTTAGCTTTATATTTATGTAGTTGAGGTGCAGTGTAATAAAGTAAAAAGTTAAAATCAAGAGTGTATGAGGTTATATTTGGTATTCTGAGAAAGACAGATTTAGCAATCTTAATGGAAACCATTCACTCCTCTGGAGATGTCACATTTGTTTCTCACAGTTTAGCACACTATGTTTAACTCAGTTTTTTCCATCAAAGGCAACTGATGTCTTCTAGCAACACATTCAGACATGGTTTCCTTGTTAGTTCTAGCTTCTCCAGAATAAATTAATATGACAGCCAGTGAAATGCATGTGAGGGAGATCATTCTGTATGCAAAATGACGTCTCCATAAGAACATAAAGGAGCACAACTTGCTGTCTACATCTACTGCAATCCTTCTAAGATCCTGCTGGGGCTCTTGCTGACATTTGGACAGCACATTCCCACGGCTAAAAACTCTTGCCTTGGTTTTCCTAAGCTTTAATCAGCCAGGAGTGTCAGGCTAACACCACAACAAACTGTTCCTCAAAGCTGGAGTGTCATTAGGTGGAAGGAGCACTACAGATGTGGCTCTGCCATCAGGCTTGTGTCCACAACTCTCTGCTGTCAGTGCTTCTGCTAAAACTGAAGCTTTTATCCTCGAGAAAGCCTCCTACCCTGAAGCAGGACATCCATCTTTACCAAATGCCAAATTCCCTAATGATAATAGGGCACATCATGTCCTCACTGCTGCAACTGTGGACATCACAGTCTTGGAAGCAACTGAGAAATGCAGACCTGACCAATAAAATGTGGTAACAACTCCCACTCTCACTCTCACAAATGGGCTTTAACATGATCTCACTGGGTAGGGCACTGGACAAGGCCTAATGATTAAAATGGATGACATCAACTGGAATTTGAGCCATACCAGAGCAAATTTCATCATCACAGACAGCTGAGGGGAAGCAAGAAAAGAAAGAGTCAGGCAGACATATCTACTATTTCCTATCGTTTACATTCTTCATCTTTAAACCAAACTCCTGCTTTATTTATTTATGCAATTAAGCAGATTATTGAATCACTGGCTGTGCACAGAACTTGGAGGATTTAGTTAAGCTCTTAAGCAATTCTGAAACATACTGTGAATACTTGTCCAAAAATGTGCCCATACCATATAGCATGGACAGGTAAGAGAATTAATCAGAAAATAAAAAAGCTGATGTTAAGGAGGAAATGCTCTCAGGGGACACTAATACAAAGCAAAAGACACATTCTGGCTTGTGTGAATTACCTACAGAAGCATTTGCACTCTTATTGCAGCATTAATCTTTGCATGTGGTGGTTTATCCTTGCCCCAGTCCAGCAGCAGGCAGGAGCTGCAGGTCACCACTGCCTCTGACAGCAGCTGACCTCCTGCACTTAGTGCAGGTCACCAGTGCCCCTGGCAGAGAGAAGAGGATTGTTTCCATCTCAGACAATGCAGAGAGTTTCACTGGACCTGCCCCCATGTCCCAAGGTTTCCTCTCCTCTCCCTCTCCTTCCACAAGCCCAGGATGAACCAGCTAACCTTGGCCATGTCCACCCTGAGTGCCTCAGTCCAAACTTTGTACTCTGATCCCATTCACACCAAGGTTCACCAGGACCCCTCTGCCCTCCATACCCCTGCAGAAGGAAGGGCTGGATCAGGAAAATGGGGAACTAAAACCAAAATCCCCCCTGACAAACCCCACATCACTGTCTGGCAGTGCAAGGCCACCTTTGCAGGCATAGGCTTTTGTCCCAAGTAGAAAATTTTTAAAAACCCCTTTTGAATCTTGGAGGTGTCAAGCACAAAAAGAAGATAAACAACATCTGCTCTTCATAAAATAATAAACACATAAAATAATAAATAACTGCTCAAGCTAGAGACTTCCCCAAAGCAAAGCACAGTCCCACATATTGTGACCTTCCAAAAGAGAATTATCACCTCCTGATTTATACTTGCACTATCACATCTTTCCTGCATGAATTTCAAAGTGTATGATAATGTAGTACAAGTCCTCAGAGCCAGAGTGAACTGCTGGAGAGCTGGCTCAGGATCAAAATGATCAGTATGCCATAAAAATGGCCCTACAGGTTGAGAGAGGAGTTCATCCATCCTGCTCCTGATGGGATTCCTCTGGTATCAGCACTTTCCTACACACTGTGCAATGCACACCTCTGATCTTCCAGAACAGAAACTGATGCCTTGGGATTTTAGCTTTTATATTTTTCATATATTTGTAATCCTGCAATTCTTTAGTGTATAACTCTAAACTCCATACACAGTGTGAGCTGCTGCTTTCCCAGTTTGGTCAGACACAATTCCTCTCCAGGCTGGGAATCAAGGACACCTCACTGCCTCAGGCCCTGAGAGATGGAAACAAAAGTGAGTTGGGGGAGTAAACTTGGGGTAAATGACTTCATTACCTGGAGCTGTAATTGGAATATTAACCCTCAATATGTAAATGGACCAAACTTATAAAAGTGTGAAAACCTGTGACCTGTCATCCATTTTTGGGTGTAGCCCCTGGGAGGCTCTGTCTGCCTGAAATGTACCTGAAATACAACTGTTTTTAATTTCCTTTAATTTTGTCTGTTAATTGTAAATTAAAATTGTTAATTTTGTCTCTGTTTTAAGGTAGCCCAGAAAGGCATCAGCAGAGCTCCACGAGGGCTGTGATGCAGGAACCAGCTGGATGTGCCACCAGCTCGTGTCTCCCCATGTCCCACACACAGAGCTCCTGACATGGAAGGGGTTTGTTGCACCATTAATTAGTGGCTTGTCTTCATCTTCTTTTGCCTTTACTCAGAGCCAAGATTAAAACATGAAAGAGATGGATTTCTTGTTTGGACTTGGTTTTTTATTAAATCTTATCTAAAGTACAGAAAGTTCTTGCAGCACCTCCAGCTACCAGCTAAAAGTGAGCAAAATTCAGGTGAATCCATCTAGTTACAAGGTCTTTTAAAGTTAAACAGTCCAATAAAGAGCTAACACCTATTTTATTTATACTTTTGACCCAATAACCAAAATCCTGTGACCCACAGTGCAGCACTAACTGTCCAACCAGAAACTACTGCCTGAAATCATGAAGAAGAAGGAAGAAGGAAGAAGGGGACAATGCTCAAAGAACTTCCATCTTGTTCCATACTTATTACTATATTTAAAAAACCTTAAATTCTAGACCTTTCACCGTGTGAAATTACACATTTTTATTCAATCACACATTTGTGATTTTATCTCTATTACTTAGATTTGGAAGCCTTCTCTGAGGCCTGAAGTCAAAAGCTGTGTTCCCTTGGGGGTCAGTGCCAGAAAGCACAGAAAGTTCAAAACTCCCAGGTTTCTGGATTTATTAAAATTAACATTAACAGGCTTCAAACATGACAACTTCAGCTCTGGTCCTGCTGATCCTGCAGAGCCCCCAGCCAAAGGCACACACCAGGGCAGGGATGTGCTGAGTGCTGCTCACAGCACACGCTGGGAGCTGGGAGGAAATGCAAGGCAAACTGTCCATTTGTAATCCTGGTGGCTCCCATGAAATAAAACCAGGGCCACAGAGGAAATGCCTGACTGATAGTGTAAGCACTCATGTAAATGTGTGCAGGCTGGCAGGCTGATTTTCATCACTCAGGCTGCTCTATTCTTTGAAGATATGTCACTTCCCTGGACCATGCAGCTGTGTGTTTGAAGCTCACACTGGTTGGACAAAATGATTTGTTCATGATCTTAATGTTTAGCCCTTTCACAGAAAAAAAATTCCAGCACTTCAAGCTTTTGTGAATCTGAAAGGCTCATTCAGTTTTTAAGGATCTGCCTCAGCTTTTCTATTTCAATTATTTATTTGAAGCCTGAACAGGCAATTTGATGAATGGAAGAGAGAGCGTGTGGACAAGAAAGCACACAATTATCATACTGTACATAATTTTACAATTACCATGCAACAGTCCTCAACCAGTTCAGAAGATTTTAATATTTTTGGTATGCCACTACACGGGGTTTCTTTCATTTTCTTGTTGCTTTCCTCTTATTATTAATTAATCTATTCAATCAAAGGAGAATTTAAATTTAGAAGCTGATCCTGATGTTTTTGCCTACACAGAGCAGTAGTTATGCTATGTTATCTTCAGGAATGCCCTGATCCAAGAAAACCAAAGCACTGGATTCCAGAGCTGGAGGGATATTCACTTCATTCAAGGCTGTTATGCAAAGATGTTGAATTTCTCACCCTTGCTTCTTCTATGCATATTTTTACAATTTTAACCCTCTGCATACACGTGGCTGATTTTCTCCTCCTGATTTTCTCAACCAATATAGAGAAATTTTAATACTAAGATGCTGTTACTTCAGGAGTGTCATTAGTGCCAACCCTTCCTGTGCAAGGTGGTTGTGGTGTCTCTCAGTGAGGCAGGTAAAGCACAAAACACCATCAATGTATTTAATTCTTCTTTTGACTCACTGTGGGGCTTCATTCCTTCTGAAGTGACAGATTAATCTGGAAGTGAGACCCACTGCAACTGCTCCTTCCTTGATGTGAGTTTGGCTATATTGCTGCCCTGAGAGGATCTGCCCCTACACATTTACAAACATGCTGGCTTCCCCATATGATAAAAAGGTATTTTTGAGTACTCCTGCACAAAAAAAGCCCCTTGAGGGAATAATTTAATAAAGAATGGTAATTCTTGCAGAGCTCTTAATCCCAACCTATTTCCCAGCACAGATACTCATTCAACATTTTGCTGAATTTCCTGTTCTGTTCATCAGGACAACCTCTACATGCAGGGCCATACTATATCTTTTCATTCTGTATTTTCCAGAGGACTGCTCTGTTGGGGAGTGTGAAATTTAGGCCTGAAAGCACTGACTACTTTTTGAAGCTAATCCTAAGCCTCTGAGCTACTAAATTATTTCTTAAGCAGAACCAGCACACTCTTCATTTAGGATCATTCTGCATCCTCTTGATTATGGCCTGTCATTACTTAAACTGCTGGAAAACTTTAGCTAGTCACTAAGTTTTACACTGATCGTATTTTGCCAGTAAAATTTTAACTATGACACAGTTAAGGAGACATCTTTCATAGCTGCTGACTGAATATTAATCTGATTTTTTATTTCCACTAGACTCCATTAGGATGTAACTAAACATTAAAAATGAGCACAGGATTCAGTGATGCTGATTCCCCCACTGCCCATCATTATGTGACTCCTGAGTCCTGTTTCTCCTCATCCCATTTGAGGTCCCATCCATCTGATTTATGGAGTAGGCTGTGGCAGGAAGTGGAAAGGAATCCTAAATCAGCACTCACTCATCAGACTTCAATACTAAGTGCAAAATATGGTATTAAAACAAGACTGAAAGCTTTCTTAGAAGAAAATACCTCCTTGCTCAGGGCTGCAGGGAACAGCAGAGGTAATGGGATAAGTGGTCAGGAATTTTCCAATACTCAGCTGCTCTGCACCTGTGTGCCACCAGCCAGGGGAGAGCTGGAGGCAGGCTCAAACATGCAGAGTACATTCAAGTTTATGACTTAATTGTGCTGAGAACCAGCACTGTTAGCTTGGATCAATGGTGCTGAGAGGAGCATTTCTACATCTCAGAGCTTCCCACGCTGATCTGCAATTACCCTGCAAACTGTCCACTTGCTGCACTGTCCTGCAGGATGGTGCCTTTTGCAAGAGACATTAAGGGGCTTCATTTCTGCTGCTCAGCTTTCTTTTCCATCTTAAACTTCCAAAGGATTCATGCTATCTGGCATATGGTGCTTATACTATCTGCACTGTTGAATTACTGCTTCAAAAATGATAGAAGCCTATTTTAATTAGATTTATGGGAAATCTTCCTAAGGCAAATTCTTCCCAGTTGCAATTACAGAGCACACCTGAGATAAAGGGACAGCAGCAGAAGGAATTATCTTTCTTTCAACATGAAATATAGTTTATTTGGTTATTTTCATTATCAAAAGAGGTAATAACATTTTCAAAAGAAGCGAAGTGGCTCATCTTTATGAATCATTAACCATCTATCCATAAATATGCACAAAGCTGCAAGAAATAAAGGAAATGAGCTTTCCTGCCCTAGAGAGTGTACAAAATGCTGCTATAGACAAACTTGCTGTGGCAGCAAAGCACTGGGGAACACCTACCACTTGAATTGTGTGTGCAGAATGAGCAAGGACTCAAAATTACCACAGCAAAATTTCCCTAAGATCTTTCAAGCCAAGCAGATGCCTCTGGGCTTCGGGAGCTGAGCCCTGGAGTGCAGAAGTGCCTCCCTTTGGGATGAATCCCATGCACCTTCCCAAGTCCTGAGCAGGGCCAGGAGCTGCAGTCCTTTGTGAACCTGCTCTTGCCATCAGCTGACAGCCCTGTGCCCTCTTCTGCCCAGCACAGCATTTTGGGAGGCACAGCCCCACCCCAGCTATGCAGAAAGCAGCTCTCATAGACTGAGAGCAGGCAAGAACAGGCAGAGGGAGAGGATGGGGTCAGGAAATAGGAGAAAACCATGAAACACTGCCTTTTGCTCTCTCAGAATTGAGCCCACCATCACCATAAAAAGTTTGCCCAAACAAGGCAGACATTGCAAAGAAACCAACCCAAAGGTTAGAGCAGTGCAGGCAGGCTGCAGATGAATATTGGTGCCTGCTGACTTCAGGCTGCACTGGCTTTGCAAGGCTTACAAGAAGCAGTGCTTGTTTTCATCACTATCTGCAGAAATGAAAATTGTATTTCACTCAAAAAGCTGCTCTGCTTAAATGGAACAGCTGATGAGAAGTAAACCCCTCAAATTGTGTTAACACCTGGTCCATTTAGCTTCTGCTTTGGATGAGATTTTCCAGTTGAATTCTGAGCTGCTCAGGGAAGGAGGCTGGGAGGGAAGTGCTGACATCCCCTTCCTACGGCTGTGCTGGGAGAGGAGCAGCAGTGGCACATTTGGGATGGGAGCTAAATGGGAAGTCATGTGCTGTCACTAATATAAATCACAATTTTCAGCACAAACCTTATCTCACATTTTTGGAAACGCAGGAACAGTAATGTTAAATTTAACAAAATGCTGGCATGTGACCTTCATGCAGACTAAGCACAGCTAGGAATATATATGCAGTTCCATGGCCTCAACTGCATTTTGTTAGGTAAAATCCCATGATATCTACATTATTACACCATAAATGTAGCTTTTTTCTAAATATAATACATGTGAATTGTGGCAGATAAAGATGTCACCAGGACACTGACCTGAAGAGAACACTTAAATGTCACTGCAACAAACTGCAGAACAACAAAAATCGAATCAAACAAAAAAAACCCTAATCAAGAATGAGGTGATCTTTGAGGTCCTTTTCAACTCAAACCACTCCATAAATCTGACAGAACAAGAACCCTTGAATTCAGCATCTAAGACAGGCAGAGCTACATAATATGGTACAGGACCTAATGAAGTCCTTGCTTTCCCTGCAAGTAAGGATTTTAAAATATTCATATAAGAGCTGTACACAAACTTCTTATGTGGAACTCTGGACCAGCTCACTCTCATTAGCAATACTAAATCCTTGGAATAACCAATACAAATAAAAAATATTCCTGTCCTTTCAAACAGCATTTTAAAATGTTTTTCAGGAACATGCAATTATCCTAGCTGGGAATGGAATGAAAACTAAATAGAAACACGTGTAATCATTTCCTTAATAATGTTCTAATTTACTAGATGGATAAGCTCAACATCCATTCCATGCAGGAGAGATGATTTAGCTCCTTGCAGCTATAGAAGTTCTGGCATAATCTTCTAAATCCAGCACACAACAGTGCTTGACAAGGCATTCATGAAATCCTGGCTTCCTCCATTGTCACACTCAGTGGGGCAGCAGGGGTGTCCCAAAGGATGGGTCTGAGATCTCAAAATCTAGTCTGAGCATTGCTCTGTCCCAAACAGAAACAAAAAGATTTTCCATCTCAGGAGAGATGGTTAAAAAGGTCTCTTTTTGTGCTCACTATTTTCACATTCACAACTTTTTGCACACCAGTGACTGCTGTACTTCTTCTAATGCTCCTCCCAGCCCCTGACTCTTTCTTTTCTTGACAAGTCCTTACTTTTTACATATTATATATATATATATATAAATCTGCCCTGAATGTGTTCTTTGGATGCTTAATGGAAGATACCCAAACTGGAAGCAGCAACACATGTGCCAAATGTTAGAGTGGTCAATGGTCACTTGTACAAGTATTAGCTTGCTTTTGCAACAGTCAGTGTTTAACTCTTGGCTCAATAATCCTGATGCACTCCTCAATCCCAGTCAATATCCATTTAATATTTCATGCTCAAGCTAAGCAGGGAGCACCAAATGAATCTGCCTCCCTGCTTTGCCTGGCTGGCCTGCAGAGAGTGGGAGCTCTCTTTTCAGGTATTCTCCATCACTAGCTGCCAGCCAAGGAAGGCACTGGAGCAGCAGGAGGAAGGGTTTGGGCTTTGCCTGTCCCCCATATCCTCCCTTATTCCTAAGAAGAATAACTGGGTTTAGGCAGGGAAAGAACAAGTTTGCTCTCAAAGAGGAGATGGAGCTTCCCCAAAGCAGAGGGAACTGTTTCACGTCAGTGTAGTTTGGGTGCTGAGAGCATGACTGGCATTACAGCCTCTCTGAGGTGATGGCACAGCTCCACCACTGCAGTGCATTCACCTCCCCATGGTTCCTGTGAGGTTTTCTCTTATAATGCCCCTATTAGATAAGAAATGCTATTTTTCACCTAAAAGCCTGAGAGTGGGAAACTTGTCCAAGCACAGGCAAGATTGAGCCCAATTTTGGGAAAACACAAAATTCTGTCCTTGTCACTCACAGTGCTTCCAACCAAAACTGAGGAAATAATTTGATTTTCAGGATGTGTACAGGGAACACCACTCATCAGCCAGCTCAGTGAGCACAAGCTAAACAAGAACACTGATGTCTAGGACCCCACTTCAGCTGCTCACATTCCTTGTAGGTTTTCAATTTAGCAATTCCATTCCAAAGGTGTGTGTATCACAAAACAAACAAACAAACAAAAATGAAAAAGGGGAGGAAAACCCACCAAATTGCACTTATGAAGAGAAAGGACAAAATGAAGCCAGCAACAAGCACTACAGGCAGGACCAAAGGCGGCAGCAGCAGCAGCAGCAGCAGCAGCAGCAGCAGCATGTGTCCCAAGTGCTCTGGAGAGACTGGCACGAGGGGGGAGCAGCAGGGACACACTGGGACAGAGGGTGACACTGTCCCTGTGACTGTCCCTGTGACTGTCCCTGTGACTCACTGTCCCTGTGTCTGTCCCTGTGACTGTCCCTGTGACTGTCCCTGTGACACTGTCCCTGTGACACTGTCCCTGTGTCTGTCCCTGTGTCTGTCCCTGTGACACTGTCCTTGTGTCTGTCCCTGTGACTCTGTCCCTGTGTCTGTCCCTGTGTCTGTCCCTGTGACACTGTCCCTGTGTCACTGTCCCTGTGTCTGTAACACTGTCCCTGTGACACTGTCCCTGTGTCTGTCCCTGTGACACTGTCCCTGTGACTGTCCCTGTGACACTGTCCCTGTGACACTGTCCCTGTGACTCTCTCCCTGTGTCTGTCCCTGTGTCTGTCCCTGTGACTGTCCCTGTGACACTGTCCCTGTGTCTGTCCCTGTGACTGTCCCTGTGACTGTCCCTGTGACTGTCCCTGTGACTGTCCCTGTGACACTGTCCCTGTGACACTGTCCCTGTGTCTGTCCCTGTGTCTGTCCCTGTGACTGTCCCTGTGACACTGTCCCTGTGACTGTCCCTGTGTCTGTCCCTGTGACTCTGTCCCTGTGACTCTGGTCCCCCCAGAGCCAGCCCTGCAGCCCTGGCTCTGCTGGGAGCCAGACCCAGCCCACAGCTCCTGCTTCTAATTACTGCTCCTTAGGAAACTTCTCATTTCCAGATCAGAACTCTGGAGATCAGGCTCCTTCCTAGTTATGTATTGATCCTTTTGAACCCAGCTGCCTCCAGGGATGTTTTAAATTGCACATTTTGTAGTAGTGACAGAGACCTGTGCTTCTCTGCTTGCATGTGATTGTGCCTGCAAAGCTCTGGGGTAAGACAGAAACTTCACAATTTATTTTGGGGTGAAAGCCTGAACTTGCAAGCTTTTAGGAAGAGCAGAATTGTTTCAAATTTAATTTCTCTTTTATGTTGCTGGTTCGAGTTTTGGCATTCAGAAACCTCAGATGCAGGGGAACTAAATAAAAAGGGAACTCAATTAAATTAGTGGCTCCCAAAGTTGTGTCTATAGCACTGGCTTGCCTCCTGATCTCCAGATGAAATAAAACAGATGTGAGGGGAAATTAATGCAGCAGCCAAAGTAAATGGTGTGACTTGGTCAAAAGGAACTCCCTCTCCCCTGCCAGATTTCAAGGCTCCC
Source organism: Oenanthe melanoleuca (assembly GCF_029582105.1). Classification (NCBI taxonomy): domain Eukaryota; kingdom Metazoa; phylum Chordata; class Aves; order Passeriformes; family Muscicapidae; genus Oenanthe; species Oenanthe melanoleuca. The sequence goes on along the minus strand of NC_079343.1, from coordinate 1,859,801 downwards.
CCTGCACCAGAGGCAGCTGAAGGGATATAAATACCATTTACACCTGGTTGAAGATTTCTGGATTTCATTTCCCCTCTCCAATTTTCCCTCTTCCTTTCATCTCCTCCTTATTCCAGTTATCCTCTGCACAGGTATACATACACATATATAAGCACACTGATACAGAAATGCACAACACATTATGGGTTGGATTAAAAAAAACAAAACAAAACAACCATGATTTGCAGGATAACACTCTGAAATGTGAAATGCTGTCTAAATACTGTGTAGAAAATGGCAAAGTGGGACATTAAGACAATTTTTGGAGATACAGTTTGCATTTTGTGCAGTGTGGCTTTAAGTTAAGGCCAGTTATTACCATCAGCCCTGTCATTAAAACAATTATTTTCTCTCATATTGTTTGGACTTTTCTTTCTTTCAAACGTAAATTGTGCAAAGCACATAAACAGCTCCAGTGTTTTCATTAAGCACTAGTGATATCTCAGTTAATTATTTTATCTTGCTCTGCTTGTAAGCTGCTCTGAAGTTTGGGACAGCAGAGCAGATGCTCAGCAGCACCTGGGATGGGCCTGCCAGGGTGAGGAAAACAATTCTGCCAACTCAGTGCTAACAAACAAAACACCACTCAGAAGGGGACTTCAGCTGATGTGGACACTGCAGGCTCACCTGACACAGAGCTGATTTATGAAAGAAAAATTCCTTAATGGGGAATCTGAGACAGAGCCAGGATGGAGGTGAAGAGCAAAACGTGGGGCAAAGTTTTGTCATGTAAAGGTGTCAGGGCTCCCCTGAGAGAAAGGGATGATGCTGCTGTTTGATGAAAAAACCACAAACTGCATGATGGGCTGATCTAATCCCAAAGGGAGAAAAATGTGCAGGCACCTATTATTGAGTCTAAATCTACTTGTTTGTTGTGCAAAGATAATTCAGCAGGATTTGAGGGATCTGGGGGCTGTCTGGAGGCTCCCATCCTGCTCTCCCAGTTTCTCTGGGTGATGCAGCAGAGAGAAGGGGAGCCCTGGGGAGCAATCCATGCCCTGACACACAGACTCCATCTGCTCCTTGCATGCCTGGTTACTTTGGGCTCACTCAAACGCCTGTCACCGCCTTCCTGCTCAATTAAACCGGGGAAAATCCACACCAACCATTCGCTGAAGTGTGGTGAATACCCCCACAAAATAAAATTAAAGCCAACATGAATTGGCAGGGCTTCATTTTCCCTCATGAATATGCATAACTAATATAGAAAATGCTAATCTTGCCCTCCTTCACTTCCTTTCTGCCTTCCCCGTCTGCCCCTTTTGGAATTGAGCACTTATCTCCTATGGAGTGAATAGGGCTCCATTATGTGGAGGGCTGCAGAATTTTAATGAATTGCAAAATATAGTTAATTATGGAAAAAAGACATCTTCTGCACTTTTTCATGTAAATTAGACAAATTAATTGGTGTTCGGTATTTTTTTAAACACATGCAGCCCTGGGAGGGAAGGAAAAAAAGCCACTTGACAATTCAGCACTGGAATGGTGACAGAGAAAGGAAAACTGAGGGGGCATTTCTGATCATGCACTAATCCAGCCCCCCCAGTGAGGAATACCTAATTCCAGCCAGGATCGTGAGAAACCCGGGGAAGGCTCTTTTCACAAAGCCAGTTATTAATTTTGGAAGTTTTCACCTCTTTGAGCTCCCAGATCCCAAGAACATGTATCAGCAGCTGGGTGTGAGCACAGCTCAGGGTGGGAATTGTGCAGGATTTCCCCCAGCACCATCTCCCTGGACACTGTGACCCTGTGGTGGCACCTGGATGGGAACACATCCCAGCTGGGGCTGCAGGGACTCTGCTGGGTGAGCTTTTGGTTACATTTCACCAGCACTTGCATCCAGCATTTTCAAAATTATAACAAGCTGTTCTGCTTGAAACCCTGTCCACAAAGTAAGCACAAGCACAAGCTTTAGCAGTGAACAGTAAAAAATATTAAATATACTCCAGGAGAGTCTGAGTCCTTCAAAAAACAACATAAATCTGCACTGCTGACCTAAATAAAGCACCTACATCCTGCTCTGGCTGCCCAAATCAATACTCATGTGTGGAAGGAGACACTATTTGTTGCAGGTGGGTTAAAGGAGCTCTGTTTAACTGGAGCTTAGAACAGAGCACTCTGTCAGCTGCAATAAAAGGAATGGGTTTATTTCTCAAAATGTAAAATTGACCCTGGCTAGTTTCAGAGAGGGTTACTGTCACAAAACAACACAGCAGCAGCAATAACAGCATCTATTAAAATGACTATATAAAACATGCCATGGTGTGTTAGGAGTGTTCTTTATAAATAATATTGCACTCCTACATTGCAAACAGCATCTGTAACAGAAGCACTCAGGCTGATTTATTTCAGTGTAGCAAGGCAGCATTACCACACTGTAATACACACTGTATTATTTTTTAATCTGGCTGTGCTGGAGAAGTGCCCCATTTGGAACAACTGAACCCAAAATGTGCTGACATGGAGCACAATTTCATGTCCTGAGCCTCTGAAGCAGGGCACAAAAATGGGTATTTGAGGGATCTGGGGTATGAAAATCTGGGAATGCTGTTTGCCCTGACACACCCTGTGGTCCTGCATGTTGCTCCCCTATTTCATACATGCATTCTATGGGTCTTTACTGGCATGTGGAAGAAAATATTTCCCTTTTTGTCTTAATATATCACAACTGGTATGGCTCCTACCTGTTTAAGGTGATTTAATACCTAATGATAATAAATGCTTCAGTGAAGATTTGGGTGCTCTGCAAGCCCAGGAGGCAGGAGATGCTCATGAAGGTGCTGAGGGAGAGAGGAGCTCCTTCCTCCCATGGACATACCAAAGCAGGAACCTAACTCAAAGGGCTCTGAATCTCTTCTGATATTTCTTTTCCTCTACCCTAAACAGAGAAGGATCCTGTGGGCACTAAAAAGAACTAAAATTAGCCTTTAACAGCATTCTTTATCTCCTCATCAAAGAGATTAGATGAGAACATCTAAACTGATTACAAGTTTGAAATTTATTACAAATATTAACAAAACTAACTTCATAACATTAATATGATGTAAACACAAGAAAATTCTCTTTCTACAGATGGAGTAATTGACAATATTTAGCTTGATCTTAACATTGAAGTAATATTAAAAAAATCCAAATTAAAAAGTAACTTGACTCTGATGGAGGAATGATAAATGCTGAACACAGTTTTATCCAAGTAAGAGTTCAAAGCCCTGCAAAGGCAGCTGATCCTTGCTGACATGAAGAGAGCATGCCTGAGAGGTATCAGGGCTTGTTTCAGCATCTGATTTATTTGAAACAAGAAACCCTTCTTAGAAAAAAGCTGCTGATTAGAACTTTTGAAGAGGCAGTCAGTAGGTCACTGAGTTGGGCAGGGGATGAACTTTGCTGTGGGTCATCTGCAGACAAGCTGAAACATGGAAGTGCTGAAAGCCTTAGGAAACATTAGCAACAAACTCCAGCAGATTAAATTCTAGTAGGAAAACCTGCCTGCTCCCAGGAAACATTCCTGCCTTGTTGGGAACTTTAGAAGATTAGGAAGGGTTTAGTAAGCACTGGAGGGAACCTCTGCTAACCTTTCTCTGTTTCATTTTATTGATCATCATTTTAACTTAAAAAACCCTCCACACAGTATTATTTTCCATCCCCAATCTCTTTGAACCATGCTACAGCTGGTTTACATTTTGTTGTCAGATAACACACCTAGGATCAAACATCCCTGGAAATCCATGTAGGTTTTCAGGGCTACCTGGATCATGGAATTAGCATTGAAGCATTTCAGCATCCCCTTAACTGTTCAGCAGATGCTACATCCCACCCCCAGCCACTGATGAAAATTAAGATTATTTGAATCCTTTGCTGAAAGGAATGGAATGAAGCACCTTTCTCCCAAGCAGGCCTAGAAAACAACATAACCAATGAGCAGACACTTTAAATGGGACATGCAATTTCCTTAGGCAGCTGTATCTGACAGAGCCATTAGAAATCATCTAAGCAAGATCACAGAGATCAGCTTTGCTCTGCATTTCCTTCTAGCCAGACTTGTCTGGGCTCCTGGTTTCTCATGGCACTCCATAAAACACAATCACAACTGAAGCCTGTGAGGGTGCAATATGTGGAAATGCTGCTGCTGAGTTTATGCTTCTACACTACTGGTGCATCTAATTGAAATCTTAAATAACTCAGGTTCTGCTGTGGACAGGGAGAGTGACAACACTGAACAGCACAAGCTGATAAAATCAGCAGGTACTCCACAGCTGGAAGACCTTGGATCTCACAGGAGTTACTGGGCTCTGCTGGTGAAGTGTAAATCAGCCTATTTCAAGTACCACCAGTTTGCTCTACACTGCAATTCCATCTGTCAGCTAAAGTACCCTGAATGTTGCATTATCAGTTGCAGTGTGTTGATTTGAAAAGGGTATGAAATTCCAGGCTCTGTGTTTGCTGCACTGCAATCAGGAACAGCTTCAGCAGAACTCCTGTGTGAAGCAGGATGTGCCTGTGTGGGTGCAGCTGCTCAAAGCTGAGCTTCCCCCACAGCATCCATTAGCAGGGAAGGAGCTTTGATTAAAGGGAGTAGAGACAGCACCAATTTCCCTGCTACTCTAAAGGCTCTGGGGAAGCAAAGGATTGCAGCTGGAATTAACCTCTGACCCTGAAATAGCTGTCAACTCAAGGTCCCCATCCAAACACGCATTAAAGGGCAGCAGCAGAGTTCTGAGTGCTGCAGGGCAGCTCAGCTCACCCAGCTCCTGCCAGGGTCACAGAGAGCTGCTGCTGTCCCTGCCAGGGTCACAGAGAGCTGCTGCCAGGGTCACAGAGAGCTGCTGTCCCTGCCAGGGTCACAGAGAGCTGCTGCCAGGGTCACAGAGAGCTGCTGCTGTCCTGCCAGGGTCACAGAGAGCTGCTGTCCCTGCCAGGGTCACAGAGAGCTGCTGCTGCCCTGCCAGGGTCACAGAGAGCTGCTGCTGCCCTGCCAGGGTCACAGAGAGCTGCTGCTGCCCCTGCCAGGGTCACAGAGAGCTGCTGCTGTCCCTGCCAGGGTCACAGAGAGCTGCTGCTGTCCTGCCAGGGTCACAGAGAGCTCCTGCCAGGGTCACAGAGAGCTCCTGCCAGGGTCACAGAGAGCTGCTGCTGTCCCTGCCAGGGTCACAGAGAGCTCCTGCCAGGGTCACAGAGAGCTGCTGCTGTCCCTGCCAGGGTCACAGAGAGCTCCTGCCAGGGTCACAGAGAGCTGCTGCTGTTCCTGCCAGGGTCACAGAGAGCTGCTGCTGTCCTGCCAGGGTCACAGAGAGCTGCTGTCCCTGCCAGGGTCACAGAGAGCTGCTGCCCTGCCAGGGTCACAGAGAGCTGCTGTCCTGCCAGGGTCACAGAGAGCTGCTGCTGTCCCTGCCAGGGTCACAGAGAGCTCCTGCCAGGGTCACAGAGAGCTGCTGCTGTCCTGCCAGGGTCACAGAGAGCTGCTGCTGCCCTGCCAGGGTCACAGAGAGCTGCTGCCCCTGCCCTGCCCTGCACACCCAAGAGCCCTGCAGGAGCAGCTGCAGCAGCTCTGAGGAAGGCTGGACACCTCTCTGAGCTCACCCACCCGGGCAGCTGCTGGACTATTCACCAAGGTAAAACACTCAGAACATCCAACAATTCTGTAAATCCATCATTACCATTCCTGAAGCTAGTTAAGAAAAAGTGAGTTAAGAAAAGTCAATCAAAAGTACATTTTAAAGAACAGGTTCTGTGTAATAATGAATTCAGTTCCCATTATCAAGCTTCATTTATATTTGTCTAGATAATGAATGAGATCTATCTTCCTGATGCTATAAAAATTTATTTGCAAACAGATACTGCCATTGTCCAAAGCACTAGGAGATGCTTCTACCTGATAAACAGACATTGTACAAAATAAATAGCTATGAATGGCATTTCAAAGATATGATTCATTTATTTCTACTTTATCTGCCTGGAACAAAAAAGGAGATCATGATGTTTTTGCTTGAATTCCTCATCTTTAGCATGTTTCTTGCAACAAGCATTAATTACCACCATCTATCCATTTTATTATCCTGACGGATGCCCTTCAGTTTTTTCAGGTACAGAGAGCACAAAAGAATCTCAGTGTCTCCTTTTAAATAATATTACATAAATATTTCAATAAATATTAATTTAAATAAATATTCTAGTGCTAAATAAATATCCTAGTGCTAAATATATGTTGTGTACACAGAACAGCCACATTACAGCATTGTTCTGCATGTACCACTTTAACAAATCCCTTCTACCTTTAATTGTTGCTGAATTTATCACTGTTACATAGAAAGTGAGATGAAGAAATCTCTTGAACTGGTGGTAAGTTTGCTTAATTTTCACGGGACACTTTTCTCTAAACAAATCTGTATTTTGAAATAAGTGTTCATAAAAAGAAACACTTTAAAACAATGGGATTACAAAATGCCAAAAGACAGGATAATTAGTACAAGCAGGTTCCCTTCCTCAAATGGTCCAGAGGGAATCACACTGCACTGTAAATGAGGAAGTTGCAGTTCCTCCTCTAATTCCCAGTTTTCCAGGAAAGCTGAGAATTTTGCAAGGTCAGAAATGTTGGCAAAGAAAAGGTGATTTCTATGAAACATATGTTCTGTCATCTTTCCAATCCAGTTCCTCATCCATCACCATGTCCACTACTGCTTTCTAGCCCAGAAGTAAAGGCAGCTGTTTTTCCAATGACCATGGTATCCCTTACTTCAGTGGCATTTCCAACAAATGATCCAATGATACTCCTGTGAAAAATGGTGATGCTCAATTCTCTATTTAATCTCCATTTCTTTTTTGATCATAGCTTTTCTTTCAAAATCCTTCAATAAGACTCAAGTGATGTCTATTTGATAAGCCTCTAGATAAATTTCAGAAAAACACCATTTTGCTCGAGCAGAGCCACCCAAACTCCCATGAAATGGTTTTCTTTACAAATTTTGAGCCTTATAAATCCCTACTGCCTTGTTGTACCAATATTCTGTCCATGAACACTGAAAGTCAGGGAAAGGGAAAGGGAAAGGGAAAGGGAAAGGGAAAGGGAAAGGGAAAGGGAAAGGGAAAGGGAAAGGGAAAGGGAAAGGGAAAGGGAAAGGGAAAGGGAAAGGGAAAGGGAAAGGGAAAGGGAAAGGGAAAGGGAAAGGGAAAGGGAAAGGGAAAGGGAAAGGAAAGGAAAGGAAAGGAAAGGAAAGGAAAGGAAAGGAAAGGAAAGGAAAGGAAAGGAAAGGAAAGGAAAGGAAAGGAAAGGATCAATTTCTACCCACTCCCAAGGATGCTGTGATATGCTCAGCCTAATGCCAGCGTGGTGGGAGGTTCTGAGGTGGAAGGATGCTGTGCCCAGTCCCCAGCCCCTGCTCACAGAGACAGCTGGTGCTCTGAGCACCCCACCAGCAGGACAGGCTGAGCAGCTCCAGCTCTCCTGTGCAACAGCTGGTCCTGCTCCATCACTCACCCCTAGAACAGCACAGGAGGAAGGACTGTCTGTCTGCTACCAAATAGGAAGTGCTGGGAAGGACAGACACATCCTTGGGAACATCAGGGGTTTCTCTCCAAGGTGGTAATTAAAACTGAATTCTCATCTGTCTTTTGTATCTGCCCTGAAAACTTCTCCATCTCTGTCAGAAATCACCCTTGGCTTCCATTTGACTTCCCCAGTCCCTGCAGGGCTGCCTCCTTCCAGCTGAATGCTGAGAGAGATGCTCATGATGAAATAAATGGCCTTTTATAAAAAGTCAGGATATTGGGCTCCCAGTAGTGATTGTTGAGTGATTTTATTTGATCACCTTGGTAGTAAATGGGCTGTTAGAAGCTCAGCCTCAGCAAACTCCTATGGAATATTTTGTAATAATAATCATGAGTTGTGGTGATGAGAACTCTCATTAATAACCTCTTCAGCCTTTCTCAGAGACTGAGAAAGAACAACTATTTGTCTGGATTAGCAAAATGATAATTAGAGATTCTGCTTTGTTTACATTCAACAGCATTTACCATTTGACAGCCTGAAACTGCTTCAACTGAGGCTCTGCATCTCCTCCTCCTCCCATTCCACACCAGTTTACACCTTCCAAATACCACATGTAAAAGCAGCTTGTAGAGTTTAGTGTGGACATGTGTCTCTCCTGGGGCAAGGCCAGGAGAGAGCTCTTGACCCTCACCCTTCTCCCACAGAACAGAGCTGGAAGAAAACACTATTTCAGACTTCTCTCCTGTCTGGGGACATGGACAGACACTTCAGAGGCTCCTTCCACTTCCACCTGGGAATGGGAGCTGGCCCCCAGTGCTCTGTGCAAAGGCTGGGCACTGAATGATTAATGAAACAATAGCTACCAAAAAAAAGGAAGGAACCCCCATTTCAACACAATATCTATTTCTCAGAAGCATTTCCTTTTCCTAGGACAAACAGTGAATATAATCTTTGAAACAGCTTTAAATGTAAGGCTTCAATACCAGTGCATTGAAAAGAACCCCTGTTCCACTGGCAAGTGCCAAATGATTCCCAAAAATGTGAAGGAAGCTGGAAATCTTGGGAGGACCAAACACAGAGATGCAGATAACACGTTCCCAGTGCTTCCTTGGCATTTCCCCTCTGGAAAGCTGCCAGAAACAGAGGTATTGGGACACCACCTGCTCTCACAAGGCTCCTCCCAGAGGCTGAGGGTGCAAGCACAGAGCACAGTTCTGATGTATTCCCAGCCCAGGCCTGGGCAGCAATGTCTGTTCATTCATCAAAACTCAGAGCTTTCCCCCTCCTTGAAAAGAGTTTTTTTTATTTTCTTCTTTTTCTATGGGCAACCTTTTGCCTCCTTTTGTGAGGCAGTTTTCTATCCCTTTTTCATCTCCTCTTCTCTGACTACTTGCATTTGCCATTAATCTGCAACAGGCAAACTTGTCAAATGTCAGCAACACCCAACATGTCACCACAGGCTTGAACTTTTTCTTTCTCTTTCTTTCTTTCTTTCTTTCTTTCTTTCTTTCTTTCTTTCTTTCTTTCTTTCTTTCTTTCTTTCTTTCTTTCTTTCTTTCTTTCTTTCTTTCTTTCTTCCTTTCTTCCTTTCTTCCTTCCTTTCTTTCTTCTCCTTCCTTCCCTTTTTTTCTTTTTCTCTCTTTCTTTCTATCTCTCTTTCTTCCTTTCCTTTTTCCTTTCCTTTCCTTTCCTTTTTCCCCTTTCCTTTCCTTTCCTTTCCTTTCCTTTCCTTTCCTTTCCTTTCCTTTCCTTTCCTTTCCTTTCCTTTCCTTTCCTTTCCTTTCCTTTCCTTTCCTTTCCTTTCCTTTCCTTTCCTTTCCTTTCCTTTCCTTTCCTTTCCTTTCCTTTCCTTTCCTTTCCTTTCCTTTCCTTTCCTTTCCTTTCCTTCATGGCTCTGATTTTCAGCATGACTCAAAACAACTCTTTTCCAAATAAATGCAATCCTAAACCCAAAGGAGTTCAAACCATCAGCCTTTGGTTTGGAGCTCTAGCATTTACATGTCCTAAGCCTCTATTTCAGTATGCAGAGGTGTGTTAAAGTGGTAAATAAAAATCAGAGTGCAACTTTTGTGAATTCTGGATTTTTCAATATATCATGTTATGAAGCAACATGTCATCTCCATAACTGTGATTACAGTGGGTTTCTTGGTATCTCCTATTAACTGTGTAGGAAGGAGGCACTTTTTGAGCTGTTTTCTGGAACCAAAACTCCTGATGATCTTACTCCTAATTTAGCCCTGAGCTACTTGTAGCCCTGACTTCATGGATATCTGGCTGCTGCACAGATTCCTGTGTTAAGGGGACATGAGGGAGCAAGAGATGATTTCCTCCAAACAGGTTTAGCAGAGCTGTGGATATCCCACCCAGGGAGCAAAGCCTGCCCCATCACCGGAGGGAGGGCTGGAGCTCAGCAGCTGTGGGCCCCACCACAGGCTCACTCTGGCTCTGGCAGTGACAAACTCCTCAGGAAAACCTGTGGACACAGCAGGTTTCTATTCTCAAGCCATTCAATCAGTGCTCAGGAGCATGGCTAAACAAACACCAGGCACATGAGCTTACACAACAATCACGCTGTGACTGCCAGATGCTCAGAAATATTGCTTAGACTTTGAAGGTGGCTTCAGATTCCCCTTCTCCCCACCTTGGGCTTCTTCAAAAAGTTGCCATTTTGCACTGTTTGTGCACAAATGGAAGTGCCTGGTTTCTGGAGCAGAAGCTGAGAGCTGAAGCATCACAAGCTGCAGCTCAGGGGATTCCTGCTGGTTTCTTTGGTGGTGCTCCTGCCTGCCTGAACACCTCAGCTTTCCTTTAAGCTGGGAACTGCCCTTACATGGGACTGGCTTTCTGAAGATCATTTTCAGTGTGTAATCATCTGTCATTGCTAATTATTGCCATATTGTTGCTCTATGTGAAAAACACTAGCTAGATTTTTTAGTTTTCTAACAAAGCTCTCTTGCATATGGAGCATTAAAGAGGCTCTGAAACATTAATAATTCAGAGTCATTCAGTGACTGACAGCTGTCAAATGGATGACATCACCCCTCAATTAAACAGTATAATAATTTAAGGTCTAATGTCTTCAATAAAATGAACAACCCACAGAAAAGCACAGAAACTTAAAGGAGATGTCCAGAGAAGAGTTCCTTCCTGAGCTGTCAATTTAGATTTTCTGGAAGCACTGGGAATGTGCAGTTCTCAGGCCTTTCTGAAATGACATTAACTTTCAGCATGGAACCACCACCTCACAATGGTCCAAGATCACACATTAGGCTGCTGTGCACTATTAGAGAAACTCAAATTCTGCCCTGAAAAATACAGAGAGAACATTTTCCTTTCAATGCAGTGAAGCTCTTAACAATTCTTATTCACTGCTGTGTTAGTTATACAAGTACAAAACCAACGCACAAATCCTCAGTGTTTTGTGTTGCAGATGAATTTACACTTCCCCAGAAGAGACAGCAGAAAGTGATGGCCGGACAGGGTAAGAACAGGCACACAGAGTTACTCATTTGACAGTAAGGACTTCAACTGTTCTCACTCTAGCCCAGAAAACAGCCAAGTTTAACCTCATTTTTGTTCACCAAACTGCTGAGTGTAACAGGGAAAGCACAACTGGACACAGAGGCACAAATGGAATGAGGTTTCTGTGGGAAGCAGAACACAGCCTGAGCACCTCTGGTTTTGTGTTCATGGCTGGATTATCTCACCTCTGCTGAAGCAGAGACCTGACTGAGGCTCTTCTCACAGCTGAGCCACGTGGAGACTTCTCATTCCTTCCCCTTAATGTGGATTCTTTGGGATACAGAACACAGCCCAGCCTTTCTGTCAGTGGGGCATGAGCAGGATCTCACTCTCCAAACACCTATTCTCCTAGAACTTCCATGGCCTCAATTTATTTTATTTTTCTGAGGCTAAAACAGTGGTTGAAATGACTGCCAGATCCAAGGGTTTCTGGGAGGATGAGGAATGCAGCAATCTGCTCCATCCCTGATGCTGAGCAGGGCTGCCAGTCCCAAGGAGGGGACAGACTCAATGCCTGCACTGCTCACAGGGTGTGCCAAGGAGAGAAGGGAAGCTCCCCAGTGCTCTGCAAACCCTTCCCAGGCCTGTGCCCTGGCTTCCAGAAGAAGCTTCTGACACGTGGAAATGCCATGGGAGCAGCACTGGGACCAGTGAACTTTCCCTGTTATTTCTGCTGTAACCATTTCCTCTCTTTCCAGCTTTTTTAGTTGTTATTACAAGAACACAAAGCACTTGCAACTATAAAAGTTTATCTGCTTTCTAACAGCAACAACAATCCAACTTTTTCTGCAATGGTGAGAGGAAAAAAAAACCCAACAAAACAACCTAACCACCCTTGAAACTCCTTGAAAACTCCTTGAAAGACACTCGTTTGCCTGAAGTTACATCCTTACAATCTGAGGAGAGATGGAAGGGAACCTTTATCTTCAAAGAAAATAATGAGCTGCAAGATGCCTCTATTTAAAGATACCACACAAAATTAGCCACATAATTCTCATTTTTTGGAAAGGAACCAGCTCCAGGGATGCTGCAGAGATCTGTATTTAAATAGTACAATCTTACTTCACAGTGAATATTGGATAGGGCAGGCCAAGAGAGAATAGCAAGGAATTAGTGCACAGCCCTCAACACATTTTTAATTAAAAGAATCCAGAACAATAAGTGGGCCTAAAAAACTCCCAAAAGACCTGAAAAAGAGAGATCTCAAGGACAGAAATTCCTTTTCAGATCTGCACCCTTGTAAAGGTGATTCTTCACAAGGGTTAAGTGTAAAGTTCCAGAAGCGTGGAGAAACTTGGCATCCCAAAACACTCAACAAAACATAAATTCTTGCTTGTAGATTGAAAATATCCACCAAATGGTATTAAGAGGCCATTAGATTGGTTATACTGGGTCTTTCTAGTGGGAGCACTTGGTGTATCAGTTCAGAAGTATTCACAGAACTCAGCTGTGGCTTCAGAGGAGCTGGAGGGATTTGCCCTCTCCCAGTCCATGTACAAAGGGCAGCCTGGAGCCAAAACCTGTCTGCCACAGTCATGTGTCCCCTACAGATGTAGTTTTACATAACCATGAAATTTAGATTTGGGAAGCCAAGTTTTAGTCTAAAAACATGAACAGGCATTTGTGACCTCTGCCTTAGTCAGGAGCTACAAAACCCTGACAACAAATACCCTGAGCAAAGCCATCAGATGCTGCTGAGACTTTTGTCTCACATCAGGGCAGTGCTCCAAAAAGTGACACCCACACAAACACTAAGTGAGCTTAGAAACCCTAAAGAGAGGGTGTTGTCCTGCCTGGAATTTGAAATAATGGTTATTGAACGATGCCTTAGGATTTTAGCTTTTATATTTTACAAATCCTGTGCTGAATTAGTGTATAACTCCTAACTCCAAATAGAGTGTTAATTAATCACACTTTGGTCAGACAAAACAATTCCTCTAGGCCTGAAAACTGAGGACACCCTACAGCCTCAGGCCTCAAAAGTACAAACAAAAGTGATTGGGGAAGCAAACTGGGGGTAAATTACTTCATTAGCTGAAGCTGTTATTGGAGGATTAACCCCTGATATGCAAATAAACCAAACTCAGATCTGTCTGAAAAACTCATGACCATTGTCCATTCTGGGTGTAGCCTCTGAGGCTTCTGACTGCCCCAGGTGTATCTATTGGAGGCCTTTAATAAATACCCACTTTATTCTCTTAACCTTGTCCACATCTGCTCTAGGGAGTCACTCCAAGGCATCAATAAACTACATGGGAAGAGGGCAGGGTGGAAGGGATAAGATGCTTTTTAAGGATCAAGCACCAACCATGGAACTGCAGTGGGCCTGGAGGATTCACAGGGGGTGATGCTGCTGCCCAGACTGAACCCTCTGTGTGGGAAATAAGCAAAGCAGATAACAGAAAAAGGTATTTTGTGGATTATCAGCCACTTGTCTTTTTTCAGAGACAGAGGGAGAAAAATATCCTGTCAGTGTGACAGCCACAGGTAAGCACCTACTGACAAAGTTTGAGTGGTATGTGAGCATCCAGCTGAGCAAGCAGCTTTTGATTCTGCTGTTTTCAACCTGTGATGCTCAAAACTATTTCCATCCACATACACACATCCACAGATGCCAACCCAGCAGATCAGAGCTGACAGCTCTCTGAAAGCCACAAAGTCCAGATATGATGGAAGCCTGTTCAACCTGTTGGAGATATTTAATCTGATTTCTGTCTCACCCAAAACTCTGTATGAAGCCACAGTGAGGAACAGCATCCTCAAATCACAGACTGAGCTGCCACCAAGCACTGCAGACTTGCAGGTGCTAATGAGCACTTTGGGGTGAGAGAGGGACTCAGAGGAAAAAGACAAAATTCTTCCTCAGTCCCTCATGCTGTCAGGACTCATGTTGCTATTTTCTGTTTACTCCTAGATTGGAAAATTAAAATGCAGCACGTTTGAATTTTAAGGATTCTGTGTTCTTTAAGAAATTAATGCCATTTTTTTGTTTTTTTTCAGGAGCTAGACTAACCCTGCCTTCTCCCACTCCTCTTATGGGGCTTCCAAAATGGTGGGAGAAGCTTGGCTGATCTAACTGCAGCAATGGAACTATTATGGGCTGGTAGCTGTGGTTGTCAAGGGTTTGACCCAAATCCAAGGCAGAAGCCAGGGACTAACTGTGAATTTGCTAAATTCCCTCTTCCTGCTCCTCCCTCTGGCAGACACTGAGGTTCTAGCTTTGCTAAATTAATATTATTGACCTCTTTGAATGGTTGATACAACCAGAACAGAGGGATGTTGAGACTGACCTGAATTCTGGGGTTTGCACTGAATTGCCACATCCCCAAACTTGACACCTCCACCCACTTGACTCTTCCCTGGAGAAACAAGCCCAAGGCTCCCCCACACCCCCCCAGGCAGATGGGCTGCTTCACACACGTGGGGCTTCTGCTCCACCCTGCTCCTGTCACCCACTTACCATGGGCAAAATTAAACATCTCATTACAGCAGGGACTGAGAAGGCAGAGAGAAAAAATGAGAGAGAGGAGAACTGCCTTCTCTTATCCTCTACAGTCTGCCCACAGCCAGTTTTCCTCCACAGTTAGATCACCCTGGGAACATTCTCTGACACCCAGACCCACAATATTAACAAAGACCAGGCCAGACCTGCACTTTTTACATATTTTCTAATCCCCCATAAAAAAGTCTCTGAAATCTGCCCTGGGATGCAACCCATCTCCTCAGGTTTTCTCCACAGACCAAAATTTCCTTGGATTCAAGGTTCCAGCAAATGATCTTGTTGTTCTCAGTGTACCAGCCAGAAGAACTGCAGTATTGATCATATGAACTCTGAAATTGCCAAAGCCTAGGAGCAGGCAGACAGCAACTGCACACACTTCAATCCTGCTCACCAGTTGAACTCCAGCCTGACAGTTCATATGGAACTATTTTAGCTCACCCCAGATTGCAGTCATTCCATTTTTCCCTGCCTGAACTGATAAAAAAAAGCATCCACACACAAACCTGTTCTCAGTTAATCAGAGCCACAGCTGAAAGTGCTCACAGGAATTCCCAAGCTGAACCCTCTGCATCCTCTGTCCCCTCCCCATGCTCAGGGAGCATCACTCAGGCATTGCTCCCATGAATCTTTTCTCAGGAATCAAGCTGCCATATGTGCCAATGTGTCAGTGTAGCCCAAAACCTCTTGAAACAGGGGGAATGGGCAAGGAGAGAAACCCCCTGCACAGTAAAACTGGCTGTGGCAATGTGCCTGGGCTCCATCACTTCCCAATGCTGCAGCTTGGGCTGTCCAAAAGAGCACAGCCCAGAAATGTCAAAGCCTTTCCTAAATTGAAATGTGGCACACAGCTGCTTTTTGCCTCCTTATTGAAGAAGGCACTTTCTTATTTTCCTGGGCCCTACCTGTCACAGGTTTTACACTGCACCATTTCAGCTCTTCTAATTAACTTTTACATGTCATAATTTCTCCTTCATTCTCTTTAGTACTTTTCTTTTCTTGCTTTTCTGCCTTTGAAATTGTAAAATGCTTTTTCTCTGCCACTGATCTGAGACAGTTTATGACCAGCTAATCCCATTTCCTGAATGTGCACTCATGACTTTCTGGCTTTTACCATTACACTTTGAAGCTAAAGAGAAACTTCTTATTTCCAAAAGAAATTATTCACATTTTCAAAGTAATGCAATATATTTAGTTCTGCTTGACCGTCTCAGAATTAAGTAGCAATTTATTATATTTTGTTTGGATTATTAGTTAATATATCATATTACCAATACAGAAAGTATTCTATATGGCTGCTTACTGGTGTGAAATTTGTGCTTGGAAGTGAGTAGCAAAGCTAGACAAAAAAACCCCTCAAAAATATTTTAACCAATAACTGAAATAATCTTTATAATCAGGAAATATAGTATTGCTTTATATGGTCCATAAACACTCTAACTGAAGTCCAAAATTGAAGTGATTAATTTTATACACCTCAGTTAGAACTTCTGTATGGTGCTGCATGACTCAGAATTACCCTTGAGACCAGAACTTCATGCAACACAGCTCTTTAACATTAAACTTTTATTTGAGGGACTGGCACAAATGGTCAGCTTCACCAAGGGGTTCAGAGTGCCTGCAGCTCACCACAGCCCCTGGCCCCTTCATGACTTCATCCAGCCCCAATTATAAGGCCTAAGACAAATCTCAAGCTTTCCATTTACCCTTCTGAAACCCATTGGATATGATTAGATTCTCTTATTTCAAATGCCACATCAAATGTGGCTCAGTGTCATTTTCCTGCAGTTGAAGCACGAGCCATATTTCATTATGTTACCCAATAATGACATTGTTTGTCTCCAGTTCACTCCCATGAACATGTCACTTTGAAAAACTGCTGTGAGAGCCTCCTCTTATAGGTCCTGAAAGCAAACAAGAAATAGCCCTGAAACGATGCTGAGCACTTTCTGATTGTGTCTGCAAGGCTGATCACTTGTGTCTGGACATATGGCAGCATTCAAAACACTCCATGCTTCCTTATCAGCAGCTACATTCTGCTTATTTGCTTCTGGCTAATAAAAGCCCTATTCAAATCTGACTATCACTTGAATCCACTTCAATTAGTTGTAAGATATACTTTTATAACTGTGAAAAAGTCTTCATCACATAGAAAAAATATCTTCTGTATCAGAATTATTAATAAATTAGAGCTGGAAGCCTATTCTAAATGTTGGAAACAACAGATTGTATATATTAGGGGTCTTTTCTTTTAGTTACACATGTTAAAATCTGTAGAGGCCAACCTAAATTCATCTTCAGATGTGTCCAAGCTGTGTAAGACTGAGGACACATTGTGGCTGCTTCTACACAATTCAGGCCTGTTACCTGCCTCTCTGGGGGTGTCTCATCCCTGTGTGCTGGGGTTTGCACACCTGTGAGCCTGACACACAAACACCTGGGCAGGAGCACAGGAGGAGGAAACTGGGCAGGCAGGGTTTACTGTGAGCCTGGATGGATTCCCTTCATTTTAATGGAGAAGGTAATGGAGCAAAAGCCAAGATTTTGATCTATCCTCTCAAAGAAGGCAACAAATACACCAAGAGTTCAACTCCAGAAGGCTTACAGGCCCTGACACTCTCTAATTTCTGAGCATGCATATAGCTGTAATTACACACAGTGTGAACAGCCAGTGGAATTATTTACATCTGCAAAGTTAGGAGCACAGGTAAAGACTGATTCTGGGCTTGAGCAGGGTCACACATGCTGGGTTTTGTTTGCTTTTAGACCAATGTTACCTTTTGCAAACACTCACCAGGGCTGCTGCATTAACTTGCTGAGAGCTCCCAGCTGCTGTAGGAGGCAGAGAACTCAACACTGCCCTGCACTGTCAGAGAGGCACTGGCAACCCAGACCTTTGGGATGGGGGAGCACCTGTGTGAGAGTTCCACAATTACAGACTCCCCAGAGCATGGCTTTCCCCAGTGATGCCTGGGGTCTCTGCAGGCTCCCAAGTGAGCTGGAGGGGTCTGTGATGGAAGTTCTGCAATTCCTACACGTGACATGGCACTGTCTCATCCACTGCCTCCCATTTCCCACTTGGCTCTCAGTGCCACCAAGGCTCCCCACTGCTGAAGGGACTCAGTGCTCTCCTGGACAAGTTCATCCACGACACCTGGGACTGGGAATCCTCAGCTCCAAAGAGAGCCACTCCCACAGAACTGCACTGAGGCACAGGCTCATTTCAGACACAGGAAAGAGGCAAGTGAAATAAATGTATTATCTCATTTAAAATGCATACAGTCCCAGCAAGCAGGATGGATTGGAGGTGCCACTGAACAGTGCATAGTGAATAAATCATATTTGCAATACAAGACACTTCAGCCAGCCAAAGTCTGAGGTGGTTAGGGGCATAGAAACTGAGGGCCTGGACTACAAAGCTCCAATCTTTAAGCAGCATTTTCCACCATGAAATCACAATTAAAGGTAGAATCCCATCTGTGTTCAGGAGGCAGAGCTGTCTGCACACCCACCAGAGCCATGGCACACACACCTCACTGCTATTCAAAATGATGAGCAAATGGCTCCTTGCTGTAATACCCCAGGCTTTTCCCAGCACCATGTGCACAGTAAATTTTCTTCCCACCCGCCAGTTTATGCAAATTCTGTGCTCTGAAAATGAGGTGGCTGCTGCTTAATCAGTACTCTCCATTTATTTATGTCCACCTGGCTGCTGGGAATCCAACTCCCAACAGGAATCTGCTTGACACAAGATGTGGAGACATACTGTCTGCCTTGGCTGTCATTTCCTTTGGATGTTTTCCTATAGGAAGCAGGAACTTCCAGGTATCCCACTACTGAGCCACATAAATGCTCCTGCTTTACACACTACAACATATTTCAGTGTACAAAGGTATAAAGTTCTATTCTGTGCTCAAGACTTATTGTCCTTGAATTCAAGCTGGACCCTGAGAACACAATAAACAGGAAGAAGTGAGGCATTTAAGAGTAATATACTTATTTTCATAGAGATAAGCAAGCAAACAAACACAAAGCAGAGGGGCACCAGGGAAGAGATGGAATCTCTCCCTCTGGAATTATGCAGGACCTGGTTTTAGAGGGCCCTGGATAACCTAATCTAAAGCCCTGCTTTCAACAGAAGGCTGGATTGTCTCCAGACTGTCCCTTCCAATCTCAAATTATCTATTACTCTGTAGTAACTTTACAGTCTGGTAAATGCTGGTACAAGATGCTAGAAGACTCACAATTAAAACATATGCATCTAAAAATAGTTTCATTGCTAATGCACTTTGAAAAAAAAGCCTTTAATCTCAACTATTACATGACAGCCATTCCCATCAGTGCTCTGTGGGGGTCTCTGCATTTTGGCATTGAAGCACCAGCACACACAATGCTGGCTTGGACCTAGGCTTGTACAGAAGGCTGAGGAAGGTCTGATTTCCACCATTCCTAACTCTCCAGGTAGAACAGTGCTCATGGAAAACTGGGACCAAAGACACTCCTTGCTGTGTTTTCCTCCTCAGCCACGTGCTGCCCTTACCTGCACAGGGCTGAATTGGGTTAGGAGCAAACTGCACAGACTGTCTGGAGCAGAATGAAATCAGCTGATACACTCAGTTCATGGTGCCTTTAAATAATACAACTAACTCAATTATTGTAGCATTGACTCAAATGAGGCTGATTTTCAGAAACAAAGCATTACACTATGGGTAAGAAAGGCCAGGAAAAAAGGAAGGTAAAGACTAATCTATATGGTCCTTAAAGTAACAGATGGTGAAAATGAGGATGTAGTAGAGTTTGTAAAATTCCTACTAAACCTTTTCATATTAGTTGAACTTACATTCTTTGCAGATCTCCAAGTCTTGACACAAAAGCAAGGAGACAAAAATAAGAAACAAAGTAATAACAGAAGTGCTATTCCCTACTAGATGGCTCTGTGGTGCTTAGTGTCAGCCAGCAGGCAGGTGAGGCTGGCACTAACTCTGAGATCAGTGGGGAACTGGGACTTCCTCAGGCAAGTTCATTGTGGGAATTCTGAGTAGGGATATGGATGCACAGCTTTGTAAGGAGAAAACAGGATGGCAGCCAGGCAGAATTAATGCTCTGATGGAGAAGTGTTTCCCTGGAGAAGCAGGGATTGCTGCAGCTGAGCAGAGATGTCTCAGGATGGCAGAAGGCTCCCAAGGGTGCTCAGAGCTCCTCAGGGGCAGAGGGCAGGAGGGAGCCCAGCCCAGCCATCCTGTCAGCACCCACAACACTGAGATACCCACATTTTGGGGAGCACACTGAAATGCAGCTCCAGGAGTCTGTGGTCACTACAGAACTGCATTGTGCTTTTGATGAAAGCAGCAGGAACAGGGATTGTGTCAAACTGGTGTTTTTTGATTTTACTAATTAGGTTGATGCACCTACACACATCTTGATTTTTGATTCCAGCTTGACAGAGATGATGGAAATGAGAGTGTGATAACCTAGGATCCATTCTGGGTTTGGTGAGCTCCTCTCAGCCTGGCTCAGGGCTGTAATGATGTGATATACTCAAACCTTCACAAGTACTTTGCACAACACCAAAACAGGCAGTCAGAACCAGAACAGGCCTTTTTAAGACTGAATTTCGTTAAAGTGACAAATAATGCTGTTTCACAGAAGTGGTTCTGCCTGAAACAAGAGGATTGTTTCCCTTGGTCTTTCCCATTTAGTAGTTGGTGAGTATTTCCCCACGTAGAAGAGAAAAGCTCTTCCTGGCACAGCCTCTCTCCAGCACTTGTCTGTAAACTCCAAAGTGCAAGGCAATAGTCACTGACAGGAGAGCAGGGAAGAGCAAGAGTTCCTCTACCTTGCTCATGGCCCTGTGTTCTCCTTCAGAGACCACCCAGTGACCCTGGGAAGTTTGGACAAGCTCACCTCACCCCCACCATTAGCTCCTCTTCTGCTCTCCAAGGACATGACTGATCCCATGAGCACACATGCACCAAACATGCACAGCTTTCAGCCCTCCCCACACTGCAGTCATGCTGAGGAGACACATTAAAAGGGGCAGACAAGTAGGAAACATCTCACATGAAGCTGTCACAGCTAAATAACCCAAATGTGAGGGCTGCAGTGCTGTGCAGCAGCTTTGGGGCTGGCACTGGGCAGCCAAACAGGGCAGCAGGGAAGGGAAACCTCTCAGAGGGACACCTGAGCTGGGGCTTTTCCAGCCCAGGTCTGACTCATCAAGCTACAACACAAGTTCTGGCTGGAACCACGCTGTCTGCAGCAGCTGGGAAGTGGCTGAGTCCTTCAGAGCATTAATCCACCTGTCAGCAGCAGTACAGCTCCACTCAGGCTTTACAGAACAAGCCTGGGCTTTAGGTGGCCTTTACTCCTCTTCTCTTACCCTGCTTTTCCTGCCTGGCTGCTCCCTTCAGTGGCAGAACAGAAAGAGAGGAAAATGACTCTGTTTTTGCTTTTGGACAATGATCAATCAATTGTTTGAAGACCTTTACTCTACTCTAAAGAAAACAATGATTAGCCCATAAATCTCTGCTTTCCTTTCCTATTATGCCCTCAACTTACCATCTCCAAAAATAAGCATGTTATTGTACCTCAGGAATTAGATCAAAAGTAAACACCATGACCACACTTCTAATGACAATTACTTAAACAATGCATATAATTCAGAATTACTAGAGTGATCAGAAAAAATATAGTTAAAAAAAGAAAATAGGTATTTAAATAAAAAGAGAATTTGTAATTTCAGTTAAAAAATTCAATGATGACTGCTGACTTTCTGTTTTTAAAAAAATCAATTCCCATCAAAACAAAGAGGCCAGGTCCATGTGTCCTCCCCTCTGTGACCCCAGCAAGGGCAGGGCAGTGACAATTCCTGCCCTTGGGTGCTCACTGGTGCTCGTGCTCCCTCCACCATCCTCTCCTCAGCAATTCCACCACAGCACCCAAAACACTTCCCAGGTCTCACCCAGTAGCTTGTCCCACACCAAGGGACAGATCCCATATTTATTATTTTTTTCAGACTCTTCAAGCTCTGTGTATGTGAAATGCTTTGGCTCAGTTCTAGATTCAAACAGTAGCTCTGCCTCCTCTCCCCCCCTTGGCTCAAGCACTACTGAGATTCAATATGTGATTTTGATTTATTAAGACTAATTTCCCACAATGAGCAAAAAACCCCCACATACAATGGTCCATCTGGGCAAATAATTTCTGAGAAGGCTCGCAAGACAAATGGCACAGCACACTCTGAGACACAACACATGAATAATAAAAGGCCATTTTAGCATTACATATTTGCTAGCATATAATAAGATATGCTGGATTTACACTGAGGTTTAGATTTGTCTTGTTTTAAAATTCTACTTTAGTGGAGCCAGTATTTCACATTACTGTTTCTACTGAAATCCTGCTGCTGGTTCTAGTACTAAAAGGTAATTTCTCAATCCTAATTAAAATTATTTAATTATATCTCAAGTCACAATGTTTAACAAAACCAAACAAATAACCTGCAGCTGTCAGACCAGCAGAAGTTCACTGATTTCAGCCAGGGATGATATGTATCTCAATTAGCACCAAATGACAATTTTAACATATGCTGCCTATAAAACAATGTTCCAGTGATGTTTTTTCAGTGCACTGGACTAGAAAGAACTCTCCTGTTCTGATTCATGGACAAACTTCTGGCTTTGACAGGAATTTTAGTGCCACAACAGAAGCAAGGTTAGAGCTTCCAAACTATTTTCTTTTTAAAATCTAAGAGGATTGGAGAGAAGAAAACCACTGCCCACAGCCTGGATCTGCCCAGCCCTGAATGAGGAGATCCCACATCTCCAGATGAACAGCCCAGTGACTAAATCACTGTCAGCTGCTCTGCTTTTATGTATAAGTATATATATATTTCCTAAGAAACAGAAAACCACACAGAAGAGACCACACAGAGAAAGATATTCTCAGTCTCTGAGTAAACTGGATGGTTTCAAGCATTGGGATGAATTGTTTCATTGCATATGGACTATGAAAAAGATCATAACTTATCTAAGAGCTGAACATTCAGCAGCTGTATCTGGAAGCAAAGACATATTTGACTTAGCAGGGGAGAAGAAAAACTGCCCATTAATCTAATAAGGACAAACATTAAAAAAAATAGGATGAGAAACAAACTTTGTGTAACTGGTGAAGTAATCTGAGATGATAGTTTATTTGCTTATTGGGTGAACAATTTTTATACAGCAGGGCAGGAAATAAAAACCCAAAACAATCCAGTTCATTTGGTCTTTCCTGGTCTTCACAAGATCTTAAACATAATTGTTTCAGGTTTCATTAATTCTGTCTGTATTTTTCTCTATATGTGCATGTCTTGGTGCTATCATTAATCAGCCAATAACTGTGGTATTAATTCAATTATCACTGCTGTTTGCTTTGGGAGACAAAGCTGGGGAGGGCTGTTAATGCCTTCACAGTGAGGTGAATTCAAAAGGACCAGCACAGCTGCAGAGGTGTTTGCTTCAATGAAAAATGCCTTTTACCTGAGCTGCAGACAAGCTTGGGCAAGATCCATCTCTGTGCCTGAGCCTGGCAAAGCTCTGGAGAACTGACACCTCTGCTGTGTCTGTGAGGGAAAATGCCCTTTTCTTTTGGGGAGGGATGTGGGGACAAGCAGTGCTACCTCTAAGCTACTGGGGCTTTGAAATACCAGGGGACAGAAATGGGAAAGCAACAGTCTCAGGTGATGGATGCCTTTCCTTCTGTGCTTTCACTGAATGAAATGAAAACAGAAAATTCTGAGTCCTAGTCCAAGTCAGCTACAGCTTTGGCTGGAAATCAAACCAGTTGTCTCCACTCATATCTCATATAAAAACCTCTACAATGTAATAAATTTTATAGATGTCCAAAAAAATACACATTTTTAAATTAAGTACTACTTAAATTATTTATTGTATTATTCCCTATTGTATAACTCAATTAAATTCACTTTCAAGATTAAATTATGGCTGGCTCATATTATTGGAATGAAACATCACAGTGCTGCTGCTTTGAACTCTGTAACAGAGTTCAGAACAGAATCCTCTGTATAGGAGTCTGAAAGGAATTAAGTTACATGCATTTCTTAGCTCAGCTGGCAGGTCCATGAGACTTTGGCAGAGAAAAAGAAAATAAAATACATGGGTCCACGTTCAGGGAGATTTGCTTTGACTTTACTCTCATTTTCTGCACTGGGTTATTGAACTGTCTTGAACTACAGCCATGCCCTAAGCACTCACCTCTGACAAGAGCAAAACACACTGATTCACAAAACCTGTCAGAAGTAGATTGAGGCTGACAAAAACCAAATAAGTAAAACTTGTATAATACTTATTATATTATATTATATTATAATCCCTTGAGAATGTTGGTATCTCCCTGCTAATAAATGTACAGCAACAGCTCTGTCACTTTTCCCAGCATTCTCATTTCAGTGCAACTGATCCTTGAAGATTTTTAACCTTGACCTGAGAACCAGTTTAGTTTGAACTATGAAAAGCATTAGGCTGAAGAAAAGCATTAAAACAATTAAGTGTGATTTTGTACTCAAAAAAGCTGCAATGGGTGATTATTGTGTTTACCATTGTGTTTACCATTTGTGTTCTATTCACAAAAAGAGAGATGAAAAGATGTTATTTCTGCCACTTTTTTCAAATCAACCTGGGACTTCACTTGATCTGTTTTTGCATTACTAAGAGTTGCCATAAATTGTAGCTCAGTCATTCTATTGATATGTGAATCAGCCACTACAATAAACCCTTCAACCAACTTATCTGTCAGGGATGCAAATAACAGTAATTGTTGAATAATATCCTCTAAATTTTACTTTACTTCCAGCTTTGCCAAGTGGATATAAAATAGCCTGCTATTTGCATAATCATTTTAGGAAAAAAAATAACAACTGTGTGCTGAGGATTTAAGTCCCACAGGAAAAAAAAATGAGGAGCTGCTATAATCTCCAACAAAGTGGCATTTCAGCCTAAATGACAGCAGAAATGGAAGATGCCTTGCATGCAGATAATTTGTACCATGCTGGAGCTGGGTCACCAGCTACAACAGGAGCAGGACACGAGTTTTGTTCAAACCCATGGGATTTAGGGTCAATGAAGTTATTAGTTCTTTTACCTTTGTGGACATAATATGGAGCTAACAAAGAAAGGGCAGAGCCAGTCAGGTTGGGATTTGAATGAGGGAATTTTTTGCCATTTCTGCCTGGCCAGTGCCAGCCCTGCTGCTCAGAGAGATGAGGAAGAGCTGGGCTCCAGCTGTGGAAGAAGGTGGAAGAGAAACCATCCCAGACAGCAGTGATTAGATCTGCTCCAGAAATTGTTCAGAACTGCTGAGCCAAGGGAAATCTTTCAGGAAAATTAATCCTGTTGATTTGAACGTGGCTGTAGCTGACAGCACTCCCCAGCCTCAGCACACTGATCCAGCAGCAGCAATTCTGATTCCAAACAGCTCTGCAGAACAGGGAGAGGGTGACAGCCAACAGGTCCAGGCTCCTGAGGGACAGATGCTCGTTTTCTCGAGACAGAAATGACATTCCTTTAGAAAGGAATCACACCTTTCTCTTATCCAAGGGTATGCTTTCTTCTGGGGAGTTCAGCAATATCATCTAAGAGGTAGGAGACTGCAGGGGCCCAGACTCCCCAAAGCACCTCTGATGCACACTGTGGGCATGGCTTTGCTCTCTGCTCTGCAGGCTTCCTGCCCCTCTGGGATTGCTCCTGTGTGCAACTACTGCTCCAGAAAACAACACCTTACCTGGGCTGTGTTTAAATTTCACCCTACACATTACTAAAAAAACCTTTTAAAATGTATCCTCATGAAAAATATAAATTTGTCCATTAAATTAGTGATGGTATTCTGCATAACTCTGCAGTCTATGCACACTATTGATGACACTTTAAACTCCTGATTTAATCAGCTTTCCAGTGTCAGTTTTTATTTGTACAATAATATCACAACTGAAACAAAAATCCAAGAAGTAGAAAACAGCTACATGTGTTTGATGTTGAATGTGAAAGCCTCAGATATTTAGCAACTTCTTTGATGCTTTGATCTCCAAAGAAATCTCACTAAAATTATGATCAAAGGATTTTATATTATTCTAAGTACTTAAGAACAAACCATCTTAGGGCAATAATCAGTATTCTGTTTAATCCTTCACCCTTGGAATCCATTATTGCTAAGCACCTCAATCTGATGGGAGTTACATTTAGTTAACGAAGATATTCTCCTAAAACCCTCACAAGTACCAGAAAGCAACACTTCCAACTTACAGACAGAACCAAGAGCTGGATTTTATTCTGCTTTTTGAGACTGCTTTTAAAATATATGTAACTTAAGAAAATTGGTATGCAGCTCAAACCAGACAGATTTTTATTCTTCTACAGCAGACAAAGAAATAGAATTTCCAATACACAACTACTTCTGATTTAATCTATTTCTAACTATTTCCTATTGTCAGTGTTTATAGAGCACTATTACATGTATCTAATATTTATAAAGTAAATTAACATGCGAAGACAGATAAATAATGAATTATCCTTTTCATCAATCTGACCACATAATGCCTATTTCAGTGCAATATTAAGCACTGCATCACACTGGTTGTTGTAATCCCCCATGGTGAATTAAATCAATCAGTGTGGTACAAAGAATCCTAAACTGCAGCCTTCAGAATAGGAGAATATTAGAAACAAGCAAGATTTAACAAAAACCACTAATTACAGCTTAGATTATGGATTTACCACCCTTGGCTGATGAGAGGAAAGGCAGAATTGTACTTTTCCAGGAGTAAGTGACTCCAGTCACAGGCACAACCTCCCAGACCCTGACAGCAATTCCTCCCCAGCTGTACCTGTGCAGGTCACTCTTCCTCCTGCACAGCCCAGCCAGGTGGGTTTGCTGCTGCTCACACCCCCGTGCTCCTCTGCTCTTCCATGGGGACACACGAGGGGCAGGCTGGAGTGCAAACACCTCTGCTGCCAGCATCCTGCAGGCTGGCAGGAAAACACGCCTGCTCCAAGTGAAAATCCATCTCTGCTCAACCTGCTGGCTCCAGCTCCAGGGCTCTGGGGCTGCTGTGGGGCTCAGAGAGCTGGGCTGACAGAGCTGGGCTTACAGAGCTGGGCTTACAGAGCTGGGCTTACAGACCTGGGATCAGAGAGCTGGGCTCACACAGAGCTGGGCTCACAGAGCTGGGCTTACAGAGCTCGGTTTACAGAGAGCTGGGCTCAAAGAGCTGGGATCAGAGAGCTGGGCTCACACAGAGCTGGGCTCACACAGAGCTGGGCTCACAGAGCTGGGCTCACAGAGAGCTGGGCTCACACAGAGCTGGGCTGACACAGCTGGGCTTACAGAGCTGGGCTCACACAGAGCTGGGTTTACAGAGCTGGGATCAGAGAGCTGGGCTCAAAGAGCTGGGCTCACACAGAGCTGGGCTCACAGAGCTGGGCTCACAGAGAGCTGGGCTCACACAGAGCTGGGCTCACCCAGAGCTGGGCTCAGACAGAACTGGGCTCAGACAGAGCTGGGCTCACACAGAGCTGGGCTCACAGAGCTGGACTTACAGAGCTGGGATCAGAGAGCTGGGCTCAAAGAGCTGGGCTCACACAGAGCTGGGCTGACAGAGCTGGGCTTACAGAGCTGGGCTCACACAGAGCTGGGATCAGAGAACTGGGCTTACAGAGCTGGGCTTACAGAGCTGGGCTTACAGAGCTGGGATCAGAGAGCTGGGCTCACACAGAGCTGGGCTCACACAGAGCTGGGCTCACAGAGCTGGGCTTACAGAGCTGGGATCACACAGAGCTGGGCTCACACAGAGCTGGGCTCACAGAGAGCTGGGCTCACACAGAGCTGGGCTCACAGAGCTGGGCTCACACAGAGCTGGGCTCACACAGAGCTGGGTTTACAGAGAGCTGGGCTCACACAGAGCTGGGCTCACAGAGAGCTGGGCTCACCCAGAGCTGGGCTCACACAGAGCTGGGCTCACACAGAGCTGGGCTCACAGAGCTGGGCTCACACAGAGCTGGGCTCACACAGAGCTGGGCTCACACAGAGCTGGGCTCACAGAGCTGGGCTCACACAGAGCTGGGCTCACACAGAGCTGGGCTCACCCAGAGCTGGGCTCACACAGAGCTGGGCTCACAGAGCTGGGCTCACACAGAGCTGGGCTCACACAGAGCTGGGCTCACAGAGCTGGGCTCACACAGAGCTGGGCTCACACAGAGCTGGGCTCACACAGAGCTGGGCTCACAGAGCTGGGCTCACAGAGCTGGGCTCACACAGAGCTGGGCTCACACAGAGCTGGGCTCACAGAGCTGGGCTCACAGAGCTGGGCTTACAGAGCTGGGCTCACACAGAGCTGGGCTCACAGAGCTGGGCTCACAGAGCTGGGCTCACACAGAGCTGGGCTCACAGAGCTGGGCTCACACAGAGCTGGGCTCACAGAGCTGGGCTCACAGAGCTGGGCTCACAGAGCTGGGCTCACACAGAGCTGGGCTCACAGAGCTGGGCTCACACAGAGCTGGGCTCACCCAGAGCTGGGCTCACCCAGAGCTGGGCTCACACAGAGCTGGGCTCACACAGAGCTGGGCTCACACAGAGCTGGGCTTACAGAGCTGGGCTCACAGAGCTGGGCTCACAGAGTGCTGGGCTCACACAGAGCTGGGCTCACACAGAGCTGGGCTCACAGAGCTGGGCTCACAGAGTGCTGGGCTCACACAGAGCTGGGCTCACACAGAGCTGGGCTCACAGAGCTGGGCTCACAGAGCTGGGCTCACACAGGCTCTGTGTGAGCTGTGGGGAGCAGGAGTTCCCCCTGCACCTCCTCACACCCAGGGAGCATCTCCCAGGGAATTCTGCCCTGCTGGACCCAGCTGGGACAATGCAATCTTCTGCCTTCAGCACAAACCCACCCCACAGCTGCTTCAGGCCCATAATTCTGGAAGATGGAATATGATGAGTAGTACCAGCTAGAGATTTCACCTTCAGCTCCAGGATAAAATGGTTTTGTCTTGGAAAATTACTTACTTGATTAAAGTGCTGAAGTTTATCAATTAAGTTGTTGATGAGTGGATCCAATCCTCTGACTTTCAGTTCTGGATTATTAATTTGTGCCTTCAGTCCATTGGAAACAACTCTGCTGGTATAACTGAAAAACAAAAAACAACACATCAGTGACTGGAACCATATCCATCAGAATCAAAAGGCATATTACAGGGGACTTACAAAAAGAAAATGTTTTGTAAATGGGAATAAAACTTTTTATAAATATTTATGTTTTTAAATACAGCAACCAGAATAAAAGTCACAGTTTTTTGCAGTATCATTTACCACTTCAAACTATTCAAGTCATGAACCAACAGCAATTTCATAAACCACAGAGAGGTTTGCTTAATTCATAATTTAATATTTGAATCTTTGTAACTAACATTCTTAAATTCTTCCATTGCAGCAGTCAAAGCTGATGGCTTCCAAAAATTCTCTCTTTCATTATTGCAAAACTCGGGAAATTTAAGACAGAAATTGTGTTTCATGAGATTCAAGCAAATTCCAATGAAAGGGGGAGTGTAATTTGAAAAAGGTTCATAATCCAAGTGTGAGTTGGAGTTCTCTTGCCAGACCAGCTGGGGACACTGGGACAGGCCTTTACCTTTATTCACAAATGATATTATTTGCTGAATGCTCAGCATAGTTCATCATGTGAAAACAAACCCAGGGTGACCCACTATAGATGTACAGGGGCATGTGACACAGCTTCCTGAGATCACCTAGTCTTAAAACAGGAGAAATTTCATTTAATGGGTCAGACTGGCCTCCACCAGTCTGTTTGGGGATTCCCTGTGAGTTCTGCTTTGTCTGATCAGAAGCTCATCAACAGCAGCAAAATGTAAGAGTTCCCCTTTAACTGCTCTTGGCTTCTCTCCATTCAACCCCTGGTTAGAACTGTTGGAATTTCTCTGGAGACTTATGTCACTATAACCCAGGATAAAGTTTAGCTCTTGTTGACCAGAGTGGGATTGTTCAGCCAGTATCAATAAAAATGGTGAAAAAAATGTGTGGCAGTGACAAAATATTTCTGCTTAGACACTGCTGTCTCGATGATGCATAGTGTGCAATCAGTTTTTTAAAAAACATGGTTACAAGCTGTGTTTGTCCAGTGTGTTCTCAGTGGGAGATCTGCCAGAACTGAGCCTGGAGAGACTCCCAGGAATGAGGAGATGGTGATTTCAGAGAAGAGGGGCTACAGCTCCTGAGGAGAAGGAGACAGCTCAGAGCTGCACACCCAGCAAGGAGGGAGCAATTCCCCCAGCCCATCCCAGCCAAGGACCAAAGGCTGCACTAGAAACACACATTCTGTCCCTCTGACCCAAACCACCACCCTGCACACTGCAGATCCTTCTACTATCCCTGCACCACGTTAGAATACTCTGAAATAAACACTATACATTTCCTGAAAGATAATCTGATTACCTTACTTCTTTGCACTATCTAAACCATTTTTTTTTGTTGACATCAGATCCTGAATTACATTACATACATCAGATCCTGAAATGTACATTAAGTAAGATCAGAAATTGGCTTGCTTTATTTAATAACCAGCAATTTAACTGAAATATTGTAGTACAGAATTGTTAACTCTGGTTACAGCACTAGTACTTTATTCCAACTAAACCCAGAAATGTCAGCAGGAATGTCCAGGAAAGTTGTATTAAAATATTGTCACTGGAGCAATCCTGAAAGTAACTGCTACACTGGAGCCCAGGGAACAGCTTGTGCAGACAGGATTTTCATCCAGACCTCAAGCATCAGGCCAATGTTATTCCATTGATTGATCAGGCTAATCTGTGATACCTTTAAAAAAACAACAAAAAACCAAAAGCATATGATAAAGCCAATAGCCTCCCAAACCCAGCTTTTCAGTATTTCAGAGGAACAATATCAATTTTTTAGATCTTAGGTAAGGCTCATCTCAAATCTAAGAAAAGGTAAAAAGTGAAATGCTGTTGACATATGGGATTGCATTTCAACTGAAGGCAAATGTTTTTATTTCATAAATAAATAAAGATAAATTAAGACATCTGAGTAAAAACACCTATTTAAAAAAGCAAGGTGATGTTCTGAAATGCGTCTTCTTTAATTCCTAATATGAAAAGGAAGGAAGGTACAGGGTTTTCTCAAAGTTACATATGCCTTAAAAAAAAAAAAAAAAAAAAAAAAAAAGCCATATGAAATAATAAAATAGAAATAAATTCAAATTCCTGGCAAATGAGTGCAGGAGCTGCATTAAGGACAGATCTAACCAGCAGTGATATCTAGCCAAAAAACCCCAAAAAACAGGGGGCTGTTGTTGCTGCAGACCCCACCAGCCAGGATGCTGTGAGCAGCTTTTCCAGGTATTATTGAGGGATTATGGAGCAAGACCCCAGCACTGGAACATGCACTGAGCATTTCAGGATCACCTGTGCTGGAAATTCAAGATGCCTGGAACCTGAGCTTAATCTCAGTGCAGCTCTCTTCATTTTAACTTTCTGTTCTCTGCTTGAGTATTTGACCCAACACAGCTGTGCAAGAAGCATCAAATTTTTTATTTAATTTTGGGATAAACTGAACATCAAACATCTCATGGCCAAGTGAAAATCTGAGCCTAATATTCAGTTCATAGGAATCCAGGAAATGCAGCAAACATCTATATGGGACTAAAACTACTTTTGATGAAATCATTTGTCACACAACCTTAAGAGCTGCCATATATGCAGAAGAATAAAAATTCACTGTCTACAAAATTGAATACACATTTGCTGAGATGTTTCTAATTTTGTGATCACACTTTTTAAAAAACAAATTATAGACTATACATCAAGACAGCAATTTCTTAGCAGAAATATTTTGTCACCTGCCATGCATTTTTTTAATCATTTTTGTTGGTACTGATTGAATAATTCCACTCTGATCAACAAGGGCTAAAACAGCAACACCTTTCTGAGACATACTGGCAAGTACAAACTCCTTCTGAGACTCCAAAAATTTCACCATTTATTTCTCTAGTGTTATAAAAATGTGACTGTCCTATTTTCTGTATAAATGTACAAACAATTCTGTAAGAAAAAACAACCTGCCCCCCCAGGAGAAGAACACATTGGAAATCCGCAGTAAAAGAAAATTTCTGCTTTCTCAGCCTTCTAAAACTCATCTGGCTAAAGCCACAGAGCTCTAGAGTAAGCCACTCATTTTCTAGCAAAATCATGAAGTGTTGAGACAAAGCAAGACTTTACAGCAATCATTTCACATCCAGCACTGCTCCTTTCACCTCTGGGCATAACTTATAGAGCAGGAGATCATCCCAGAGATCCCTGATGCCTGCAGACCCTCCCAGAAGCAGAGGGCACTGTGCAGGGAACTCGAGGGAATTGAAATGATGCTTTTCTAGCCCTGTGTGTTTGTGTCCTAGGTTACAATGTAAAAATGTGCCCAAAAGTGTGTATTCTATCACCATCTGCTGAAACCAGGTGGGGCAGTGATCCTTATCTCTGTGGAGATATCCTCTGCTAATGGGCCAGCTGTTAAAAACAGGTGGGGCAATGTTCTTTACCTTTCCCATGACCCATCCTTCCTCCAGGAGATATCTCCTGTTAATGGGCCATTGAGTCCCAGTGCATGGCTGATAAAATTACATCATCCCACTGGGAGATGCTCCAGCCAGGGGGAGGAGCCAAGCCTTTCCTACCTAGATAAAAACTGAGATTTGGAGCACCAGAGCTGCCCTTACCCACTGGTTTCCAGAGGACAAAACCTACCAGAATCACTGCTTCAACAAAACCACTTCATCTGGACTGTTACCACCACCCTAACTAGCAGGTGTCAGGCTGTATTCTGACTCTGTCAGTGGTTTTTTCTTTTGTACTATTGCATGTATTTTATTTTTCTCTTTTTTTCCTATTAAATTGTATTTCTGACTTGGAGTCTCTCACTGGTTTCACTTCCAAAACCATTAGAGTTTTGCACCCAGGGTGCAGCAGCCTGTTTACTCCAGCAAAACCCTCAGCACAGTGCCAGAGCAGCCACCACCCACCCCTGAACGACTCAGAGGTTAAAGGGTCACGGGGGAGAAGGAAGAGAAAAGCTCTGCATGTGCCATTTAGTAAGAAGCAATGAGAAATATGGATAAGCTACTTAACTGGCCTTGAGATCCACTGAAAAACTAATTCAGTTACATTAGGCATGGTTCACCAGATGGTGTGTTTTGTCTTATATTTATTCATAATTTGACCCTTAGGCTGGAATGGTTTGCCTGAAATTCAATTATGTGAACCCACTGCTGATCTACAGCAGCCTGTGGTGTCCCTAAATTAATAATTTTTGGACATTTTCTTTGCAGTTTTCAGATGCAGCCCCTGGAGCGTGTGATCCTCTGACCTACAGGGCTCTGCAATCCTTGTTTTCTTCCCAATTTGGGGAACACAGAAACGTGCACTAACTTGTAAAAGCAGAGCCAAAACCTGTAGAGTTGCAGAAAGTGACATAATTCATCAGGATTACCAACTTTGATCTGATTGACCCCTCTGCCCACTTCTTCACAAAGTGGCAAGAACAAGCAGAACACATGGCAAACACACATCCCTTGCCTGGTTATCCCTTGCTTATCACTCATGAGTAACTTCAAGGAAGGAAAGAAAATGCTGCTTCCCTGAGGCATTTCTGAGTTTAAACACAATTCTCCATGAGGAAAAGCCAGCCAGAGCAGGGCTCCCCTCGGACTCAGCTTTCCCTGAGCTGCTCCACACAATGAACAAGAGAGGGACAAGTCCCCACCTCCTCCTGAGCCTTGGCACTAAAAGTCACCAACACAGGCTGGGCTTCATCTCTGAGCAACTCCCACAATGGCACTGCTCACAAAAATGCCTCCAATCACACATTTTGTCATTTCTGAATCAGCTTAAATCTGGTTACACTCACTGAGCATCACATGGCTGAGAGATCTCCAAAAAGGGGTGATCAACTCATGACCAGTACTGTTCTCTAAGGAGCTAAGCCACCAAAATAAATACTTCATTAAAACACAAAAACAACAACAAAAAAAAAAAACCCAAAAAACCCGAAACCAACCAAGAAATACATACTGGTAAGTTTACTGGCACATAATCAGCAGCCATGGCTTATTTTGAGAAAAGAACCTATGGCATTTCTGGCACTGTACAAGACTGCTGAAGGAGGTGGAGTCACCAGGATAAAATCTGGGTTCACAAAGGGAAAAATATTTCATGTATTCTACACAATCAGCTGAGCACAACTGCTGCAACACTCTCTGAGAGAAAGGTTTCTCTTTTGAAAAATACCTATGCAAAGAGTTCATTTGGAAATGATTAAATAACTGCCAACAGACTACAAGAAAGCTGAAGTCTGGCACATTAGAGTTTAGCTGCCCTGAAGATTTTGTGAAGCAGAACTGACACGATAAGAATTCCATCTCTGCCAGAACTATTCTAATGGGCTCCAGTGAAAGTTTCACAAATAATCTTATTTATTAGCAATTATGGAAAACGATGAGACAAATGCAGTGTGCTAATGGGATAATTAGAAAAGGAAAATCACAAAGCCAAATAGCATTTATAATGGTCTTTCTCCACTTCTACAGGGCTGAAAAAGACCTCTTGTAGTCTAGATTATAAAGACAGTTTTAAGACTGCAGTTACAAAACCAAGCTACAAGACGGCTTCAAGTGACTGGATGATGCCAGCCCATGAACTCTGAAAAATCAATGAAAAACATGTAAGAGATGACAGCCTCAAAAAAGATGTGTTCATCAGTTTGTCCGAAATCGTGCTGAAAATGTAGTGAGTGGAGCTGCACAGAATATTGTAAATGCTTGAAGAATGTTGCAAAAAATGTTATTACAGATTGTTGGTGAAACAGCCTTCATTCTTTCCCTAGGTGTATGAAAAGTTACCTTAAGGCACACTGAAAGCACCAAAGAAATTTGCAGAAGTTAATTGGACAATCTTTATTATGTCATGGGAAAGAAAGTACTTGCCTGGAATACCATCAGATAGGAAAGCTCTTTAGTTTCAAGTGAAATAAACTCTTCAGGACACACAAATGGAACATCTATACCCATCACATGGAATAAAATGAGCAATGAAAATGATACAAACCCTGATAAAAAAGCTGATAACCTAACTGGAAACTGGAGGTATAAAGAGCATTCCCCATTATAATGACTCGAGAAACAGAACAGAAAACAAAAAATATATCCTTATCAAAATAACATCTAAGAGAAAAGTAAAGCTAATCTGAAACACCTTTTCCTCAGCAACTCCCAGGCAAGGGGAGAGCCTTCCTTGAGTACAAACAGAACAGAATCAGGATAAATCCTGAGGGAGAAACTGCTGCTGCCCCTCTTGGAGCTTCCACTCTGTTCTGCTGGGCAAAGCAAATGGAAACAGATGATGCCAAACTTCTGAGCCTGCCACATGGAAGGCACTGGTGGAAAACAGCACTGACTCAGCAGAAAACACAGCCTCAGAAGAGGACAGGACTTGAACTCTTACAACAAAAAAACAGAAAAGCAGAAAGCAAATAAAAGCAAAAAATAAACTAAGCAGTGGAGAGAGAATGAGCATGGAGCAAGGGCTCACATTATTTGGTTGGCAGGATTCTAGACAGGCCAAGGCAGCAAGAAACCAGCTGCCTTTCTGAAAACCCTGGTTGCAGATACTTAACAATTAGTCTTGACAGATGACCATGGTGATACAAAAGGATATTCTGTGAACCCAGCATAGGAATTTTTATGAAGCAAAACAGAAAATGTCCTGATGTGCACATTGTCCAACATATGTCACAGGGAGAGGACCTTGCCTGTGGCTCATGAAAAGCAAAACCAAACCAAACAGAAATAGATTAATACTAAAATTCCAGCTTTCCTCAGAAGCCAGTTTCTCCAAATGCATGTAGACACACATGGGAGATCAGAGAGCAGCTGTCAATAATGAAATGCAGCTCTGCATGAACCCAGCCCAGCTCTGAGCTCTGCCCTCCAAGCCTTGGCTCCCTCGGTGTGCCCTGGGCAGATGGAGCACACCAGACACACCATTGCCCCCATCCTGTGCCAAGGAGGGATTTGCACAGCCCAGGCCCACCCTCTCTCCCAGGCTCAAGCACAAGGAGCTGAGATCTGCACTTTCTGAAGCACTGTCAGCTCCCCTGGCTGCTCTGGCTCCTTGGGGATGTCTCTGGCCATTATGGATTTTAAACATGCACTAATGCACACACATTCAATTTCATTCCCTTGGACAGTTTTTCCAATATATTTCAGCAATATATTCACTCCAATCCTTATCTGCTCCAGTGTCTCCACTTCTGCCCACATCTTAATACCTCAGAGCAGGTCCTTGAGTCCCAGATGGAAAAGTTATTTACTTTAGTCCATGGTACATAGTCCCAATTTATTCCTATTTCTAGGTTAAAGACTTCATCATGAGGATGTTGCTGCTAAATTTTATAGAAGTAAAAAGTAAATAGGAGAGCTTAGTGCTGAATAGAAAGAGATCAGACACTGAGATTTCCAAGTCTCCTGACTCAAAGAGTTCTTAAATCCTTCCCTTTTGCTTCATCTTTTCCACCAGCAAGACAAGTAGCTGAAATCATCATTCCAAAGCATCCAAGTTTTATTCTTGATAGAGGAACCTGCATTCTACAGCAGAGGCTACTTGTCCATCTCACCAGCAGACCTACCCATTTCACCCAACTTCTTCCTTTTCCAACTGACATGGATCAGGCCAATTAACCCTCATTGTCCCCCCGAGGGTGACACAACAGCCCAGCTGCCCTCAGCAAATCCTGATGATGGCTACAGGCACCGGGCTGGGCTCAGCCTGGAGCCATCCCCACGGCTAGAATTCCTCCAGGCACAGCCAAAACTCTGCCACACTGGCACCACAGGGGATGTGCTCCACACAGACCTTCCCAGTGCCAGCTCCATTGTTTAGAACAACTGGTACAAGCAGCACTTCTAATCTGTTCTGCTGTTTACCTAACTAAATATTTGATGCAGTATTTCAGGATGTAGCAAAAATCACTGCAGAAAATGTCAGTAGTAGTAAAGGGCAAGTATGGTCCAGCTATGGAGACCAGAATGTCTCTGCATTTTCCCAAGACAAATGTTTACCCAGGTCAAGGTTGAACAGCTCGAGAGAAACGTGGGAAACTGAGCAGCCTCTATTCATGTTTTTGTCATTAAACACAAAGCATTGTTTTCCTTGCTCGAGTGTTTGGTACTTCTCACAAAATAACTGCACTAGAAGAGAGGTCAAATGTAGATTTTCCTGTCATCACAAATCTAGAACAGAGAATACTTATACAAAAATCAATTTACTTGACCTATACTGTTCAATTTTTCTGCTAATACTGCTGGAGATTTATGTCTGGTTAAAACTGTTCCCTTCTGCAATTTAACATCTCTCCCCTTTGATTTTGCAGAAAGGTCACAATCCCGAGTT
This sequence comes from Oenanthe melanoleuca, assembly GCF_029582105.1. NCBI lineage: Eukaryota > Metazoa > Chordata > Aves > Passeriformes > Muscicapidae > Oenanthe > Oenanthe melanoleuca. The sequence continues at coordinate 1,822,741 of NC_079343.1, read as the reverse complement.
CATGATTTTATATTTTCCTGCCACAAACATCAACACAAATTCACACAAGTTCTCTGCAGGATTAACAACAGCAAAACCACCTTGTTGGGGGAAACACATTTAATGCACACAAATGCATGCACCACAAAATATTGTGCAGAAGAAAGAGCTAAGAAGAAAAATAAGGGCAGAGAATCCCTTTCCCCATGCTACAGGTCTCCTTTTCCAGAAAACCCAAGCTGCCAGTTCAGCCATGGGATGCACAATCTCATTTTTGATAGTTACTTTTAAGGCAGACCACAGCAAAAGGGACAAGAAACCACTTCTGACAGTTGCAAGTTAGTGGCTCGTTTCCTCTACAGTTCTGATTTCTGTAGCAGAGATTCCCTTCCCTTAAACCCCTGAAAAAGCTCCAATCCTCTGTGTTAGATGCAGGCAAAATCAAAATCCTCAGTACAAAATCCCCAAGTCAGCAAACAGAAGGCAGATCAGGAGGCTCACAAAGGACAGATAAACTCAAACAATCTGCCCATCACACATCTCATGTAGCACCCTCAGAAATATGCATTTTTTTATGTTTTAGCTATGTTTAGCTGAAAACAGAAAAAAAATAAAATTAATGACATAAGACAGAAGAATCCAAGCCTGGCAGGATTTGTGCTGTACAACAGAGAAAGTCCCTCCAGCAAGGATGCAGGATGCAGGGATGGCCCTACAGAAGCCCTTTTCCTTGCATCTAAGTAGAATCACAAATAAACTTTTCAGTAATAACATTCCACTCCTCTCTGTTTATATTCAGGGGATGAAGTTCTGTTTCCTTAAGCAGAGATCCTAAAAGGACCCTGTTCCATCCCATTCCCACTGATCATCTGGGCCTCAAAAATGTAAATTCATCCTTGGAAGATTCTAATGGCAAGGAACCAAACACTCTCCTCTTCCCAGGGCAAGGACAGAGGGCAGAGCCAGCCAGCAGCTCCTTATCTGTTCTGTGGCCATAAGGTGCAACACAAAGCACTTGAGAGCTTGAGTGTGGCCACCCTGGCTGAAAAGGGAGCTGATAGTTTCAAGTGGCTGCTGCTCTTTGCTCCAGCTCAGCAGCTGCCCTGACCTGTGTGCTTTTCAAGCCTTTCCTGAGATGCTGAGAGCTTTTGCCCACCACACACACAGTGGAGCTGACACCCCTCAGCATGGGAAGTACAAACCTGCCTGTGCTCAGCCATAAGGAAAGGTCTACAAATACCAGAGAGGCAAAAAAAACCCACCACAATGAGAGAACTGGCTTTGCTTTTCTGCTAAAAAAAAAATCAGGGGAAAAAAAAAGAGAAAAAATAGACAGGAAGTAACTTTTTTGCCTTTTTCTTTTTAAAGATGTGTACAGTATTAGAGAACACAGAGAACCAAAGTCATTTGGAACACAAGACAAAAGGAATGAGAGAATAGCAGGCAGTTTGTTGTGGCACAACTATAGGCTACAAAGCACCCCTTGTTATCTGTGTGCTAAAAATACTGCCATGATTAACAGCAAGGACCAGGGAAAAAACAAATAATAGAAGAATAAATGATGTAACCATGTTAAAAAAGAAAGCATGTGACATTTCAACATTTACAATAGGATCTGAACAGACTTCAGTTGTCTGCAGCATCACCCATGTTTGAAGTATCCTGAAAAACTTTACAGAGGGTGGGTTGGGCTGGTACTGCTGGAGGCAAATGGAGCAGCATCAGTTACTGTGAACACAATATTCCAGCTGGTTTTCAGGATGAGGAAAAACTCTGCAAGTGTGCACAGCTAATGGTGTTGGATACTTAATTCCTCTTTTGGATGTGATGGTGACATAGCACAAGGACACTGGGGATGGACAGCTATGTCTGAATCTGTTCTACAGAGATTTACAGAGAGAGAATTGCTACATGCACAAATCCACAGGCTCAGGAAGTTATGCTGGACAAAGGCAAGAGGAGCAAGAGAAGGGGAAGCACTGACTGCCATGTCCTACCAGTGCACAGAAAATCTTTCAACAAAGCAACTGGCTTAACAAGCTATGAACCAAGTTGGCTTGTTTTAATGACTTTAAACCAAGAGTTTCCTGTCAGGAAAGGCAAAGTATTTACTGCAGACATTTGTTAAACTTGTCAATCTTCTACTTTGAGATTGCATTTAAAGAACAATTAATAAAAAAAGGATTCAAATTGGATTAAAATTAATCTAATTTTAATCTAATCAGGGGGTGAGGAAGTAGTTTATTGCTTGCATTTTAGATGAATCACCTCTTTTTACCATGGCAAAAAATTAATCAAAAAAATAAGGCTCAATTTGGCAAAAGGAAAATTATTTCACCTGATTTTTCTCTCTTAGTGGCTAAACTGTGTATTAATCCCTGAGGTGTACAGGATATTCCAAAGTGCCTGTCTAGTTTTACATACACTTAGAAGTTTCTGTTTGGATCTTGCCATGGCATGAGACTAAATACTACCAAAAATGACTTGCTTCTATGTAGACAGTAATGCTCAGCATTGATGGTCTCTCATTTATTTTGGAAAAGCATCTGAAACTCTAATGACAGCTCTGCCCCTGGCAAATGGTGCAAACAGAGCAAACTGCTTGAGGAAGAAACCATTTAATCAGTGTTTTACTGGTTTTCATCTCAAATAGAGCTGGACACTGTCTGCAGCACAGATCACACCAAACCCATCAGTACAGGCAAGAAAAGCCCTTGATGGAGAGGCCCCCACAGAAGCTGGAGGATGATGATGTGATGTTCATGGCTCACCATGCAGGTCAGTGAGGAGCTCCTGAGAGGCATCACTCCCACCCTGAACACAAAGCTGGGAGCACAGGCTGCTCCCAGGAGCAGTTCAGATCTCTGCTGAGTGCTGATACCCTGCCAGGTACCCCAACCCTGCCCTTCAGCAGACAGCTCAGCCTGGCACAGGAGGAGAGTGAGGGAGCAATTCTCCATCCTGGTTTTTTACTTTATTTAGCACATGGAGGCCTTAGAAGAGAATAAGAATCCCATGTCTTATTTCCCTCTTAAACTTTTAAAAATCTCTGTGAACCAATCAAAGGAGAAAAAAAGACTGAAACAAGTAAGTAGTGTAAGAAAAGAGCTGAAAGCCAGCAGGTAAGTTTTGCTTACTCCACCCATCCCACATAAAGCTGCCAAACTCCTGTTTGCCATTTCAAATCAGCCTGGCACAGCAGCGTGGCTGGAGCCTGTGACACAGCTGACACTGCCACAGCCCAGGGCAGTGCCAGCACCTTGCTGTGCTCCAGGGACTCCCAGCTTTATGGGGTATTAGCAACTGCTTGTCACTGCTGAAAAAAAATCCTTTGTAAGAGATGGAAATCAAAAAAGCAGCTCTTAGCAGCAGCATTGTTCCTGCAGGGAAAGAGCAGCATCTGTCACACACATGGATGGCACAGCAGGGACAGGATCTCAGAGTTCTGGTGGCTACAGGACACAGCAAAAGGCTGAACATCCCTTGCAGGGTCTCTCTGACTCAGAGCAGCTCCTGGAGACCACACCATCTCTATTTCTGTACCTGCTCCATGCAGGCTTCTTTTTGTTTTATTTTTTTTATGCAGAGGAAGTATTTTAACCATAAAACCTGTTTCCACTTGCCTTGCTGAAACCCTGCTCTGTGTTTCCTTCAAACTATTCAGGGCAGCAACCAGAGGCTGCCAGCACAACAGGGACATGGAAATACAGCTCCAAGCAGCCCCAGGCAGGGAAGCTCAGGGTGCAGCTGGGACCAGGGCACAGCCCAGCCATGTGCCCTGCCAGGACCCCAGCAGAGACCTGGGCTCACCAGCAGGACCTCAGCAGCTCCAGTGCTGTACCTCCAGCAAGAGGCACTGATTAATCACACAGCTGTATGCTGTGGGAGTGGAAATGAAAAGCCTTTTATTGGCAACCTCATTATTTAGTGATAATTAGAGCCCAGCGTGCCATAAACTGCCCCCAGATTTTATTTTTACAAAGAGAAGGTAAATTCACTGCTCCTTCCACAGATCTCCTCAGTCAGCCCCTGAGTACAGAGGAAATTGGAAATGCAATGGCATAGTTAAATCCAATATAGAATTAAACAAACCTTTACCCATTCTGTGCTTTTCAGGGAGATGGGAAAGGGAGAACTGTTGCTTAAATTATTCCTGCAGCTTTACTTGCTTAGTCTCTAGCAGCTCTGATCTGTCTCAGTGGTAATTTCTCCCAACTGCAGGAGACACATTGGAATTGCCAGAGAAGATCAGCTCACCAGCACTTTGAGGCCTGAATTCCTGCCTCTGGCAGCTGCCTGACTTTTAACTTGCCCTGTAAAGCTAACAAAAGGAGTTTTTCTGAACCAGGATGCCTCAAGCTTTCAATTCACATCTTGCCCCCACCTTTACACTCTAGTTATGCTGGTGCACCTTTCACTGGCTTTCCCAAAAACAAGGCACAGAAGGAATTTCTTCCCCAACAAGAGAGATGTCATGAGGCAGATCCCAGGGTTCAGAGAGCTGGGATATCTTCTGTGAGTTACAGAAGAGAACCAAGGCACCTGGTGACTGAAATTACACCTACAGCTGTAATTCTCTACCAAACTCCTGGCCTTGCCTGTGGTTTCATGTAAAAAGAGAAAAAGGAGTAAAGGAGAAAAAGGAGTGTATTACCACATTTCCTTACAAAGCAAACAAGCAGCAATTTCTGATTTAAAAACAAACAAAAAAAAAAAAACCCCACCCTTTAAGGTGGCAATATCCAAAAAAAGCCAATTGTAGCTTTTGTGGCAGAGCACCAATCCCAGTCCCAAAGTGCCCAAGGCACCTGAGAAGGGCAGGGACAGGAGCTGGTGTGTCCCTGGATGCCTGTGACATCCTGCAGCCACCACAGACAGAACTGCAAACACACTGCTGCAGCACACTGTGAGTGAGTGAAGCACACTCACACTGAGCATCAGCACCAAATACTCATTCTGGGGGGGAAAGAAGCTCAAGACTTCTCAGTTGTAATTTGAAAGCCAGTGCAGTAATTTTCTGTCACTTCCCTGTGCTCAACTGACATGCCAATCACAAGAGGTGAGGAACCACACTTCCATGTTAATGTAATTTCAAATAACAACAGCACGTTATTGCTGAGGAGTGATCAGTACCAGCACCTCCATCTCAAGCTGTGGCACAATATCATCTGCTAAAGCTCATGGAGTGATCACTCCTGAAGAATCTCTGAAGTTCTTACACTTCATTCAGTGGGGAGAGTGACTCTGTACATCATTGTTGGAATCTGAGTAGGTTTATAAAAAAGCAACCCTTTGTGAATTACTGCATTAACTCAGCAGAGGGGAAAAAGCCAGTTTGCATGGATTCTACTGAAAAAGTCAAGTAGTTTCAGTTCCATTAAACGATTACATTCTTGAAATCGTAATTGTATAGTTAAGTCTACTACACTGAGCAATTTACAACAGACCCTGGCTGGGGATGCTCTGAATCTATGAATATTCAGCAGCAATTTGAACCTTGAGCTCCCCCTTGTGCCACGCAGCCAAATTACCAACAGAATAATTGGGGTTTCCTTTACTGCCTTGGCTGCTGGGGATTTTGGGAGAGTGGATCCAGGAATGCTGGAGCAGTCCTGCCCATCCCCACACGAGGGGTTAATATCACACATAGCACTGGGAAAAAAGACTCAGGGAAGGTGAGAACAAGGGGTTTGTACTTGTGCTCAGCTCACAAAAAGATGAATATTTCATAATGCCACTGACACATCAAAATGCAGCTGCAGCTTAATGCAGGTGATCCATGTCACATGAAAAATGTAGGATCCAGATTCTCTCTCTTCATGGATTCCCTCATTCTGACCAAAACACTGTTGGTGACATGTTTTCCAATGAATATTTTCTCCCTGAATCCACATAATCTCAGGCATATAGTGCTACAAGAAATAGCCTCTAAAAACCCAGTGTCACCTCCAGCCTGAGCCACTCTAATGCTTTAAAGACAGAGAACACCACAGGCAATAACTATGTAGACAACAAATTAGACTGCTTCAAGGACAGCCATTCCAACCCCTCACTGCAGATTTATTCCTTTTCTCTGAAGTAACAGCTCATCTATGAACTGATAAGGAAAACACTGCGTGGTTACATTAGCTCCACTATGCTGTGGGTAACTAATGCTGACACCTGAGAGCTCCAGGAATTACAATCACTAACAGGGAAGTGTTTCTTCAAGCAAAGGTCCCTGTTTTGAAGTATTTCTGTTTTTCTCATAAGGAAAATCTGTGCCTGTAACTGAGTTTGGCTTATAAACCACATACAAATAAAAAAACCACTTAAAGGTGACAGTGCTTAAAAACCAAACCAATGCACATATAAAATACATTTTAAGAATGTGTATCAAGAATTTCCCTTGCACCAGAGATTATATCAAGAAGAAATGCTGCTCACCTTCCAATCAAAGAGGAATTAGACTTTAGCAATTGCATTTATATTGAAAAATGAAAGAGCTGTGTTTATTAGAAATCTGCAGCCTGATGTTTTTCTGGGCCTTCAAGCACAATGTGCACAGGGCTGCTGCAAATCTGCTTTTCCTGAGATTGATTCCACTCTCCTGCCCTGCTTTCTGAACCAGGGGCTCTCAGCATAAAGGCAAGGAGTCGACATGAGCAGCCTTCAAATACCCTCCTAGGTTTGGAGGGGCTATTTTTGTTTTGTTTTAGCAATTTCCCCATCATTTTCTATGCCAATGATTTTATTTTTTTTTTCCCAGACACAGGGAGTGATTTGCACAGGGCTGAATGCAGATCCCCATGGAATGAGCACAAATTAAGCAGCTTCATTAGATGAGTATTTCTCATTTCCAGTCTGGGTTTTTTTGGTCATCTTTCAGGCAATCTTAATCCAGTGGATATGGGCAATATGGATTTAATAATCACACATGGCTTTACTCAGAATGTTGCCTGGCACTACGTCAAATGCCTTACAGAAATTAAATGTACAAACAGAGTTAACTTTATCAAATTTTTGTGAATGCCAGCAAAAAAAAAAGCCAGCATGAAGATTGCCTGGTGAGATCCCATCATAAACCAGTGTTCCCTGGAATTATGTTTCCACCTCTATTATGCTTGAGCATCCCATTCACCAATCCTGGAACAGTGACAGCTCAGGAGCTTTGCCTGCAGGTTTCCCAAGCAGTGTTTGACAATCAAACCATTTCTGTGACTTTAGGGGCAGAATTTGTCCCCACAGGCTGCACAGAGCAGTGCCTGGAGAGACACAGCACCCACCAGGGCTGCACCTGCTCCACCCTCCAGCAATTGCTGCTGTATTTGTAGCTAAGATGGGCATGTGTGACACATTTTTACAGAAACAAAGGGTAAAAAGCAACAACTTTTTTGTGGCAATCAAAGGCTGCCCCGTATTTGCAGGGATTGGATTCCCTTCCACACATCTTTCACACCCTCAGCAAATCAAAGCAGCTTCTGTCAGGAACATATCTGCATTTGAAACTGCTGCTTCCCTTTGTCTTAAAAAGCAAATTTGTTGTGTGCCTTCAAAATAATTTCATTCTAGGCAAATTCTGCTGCTGTAAAAACTCAGGTAGTCAGACTTGCATTGATATCCTGGCTAAACCTGACTGATTTTACCTGTTTCTCCACTCTCTCCTGGGATGTGTGTACCTGAGCCTCTGGTCCTTAGAGGGGAAACATCTGGAATTTGAATGTTTCTGTGCTCCCACATGCTGCCCCAGGAAGGCTCAGGACCAGGGAACCCCCAGTTCCTATTCACAACCATTCTTTGGGAAATGAGACACTGCAAAAATAGTTCAGTGCAGCCTCACTGCTAAAAGTTTCAAGAAATCTGATGAGTGTGCAGATTTGAATATTTAAATATAACCAGCACACTCCTCCCTCCCACTACCTTGGGCATCATAAGGAACATGTCTTAGCTCCCAGTGCCACCACTCTTCCCACAGCCCATGCTGCCTTCACAACTGGAGTGTATTTTTGCATTCACTTTACACATTTTCTACACATTTTACTGTTTACAGCAATAAAAGGTCAGGAGGATATATTTTGAAAATTCAAAAGTTTTTAGATTTAAAAAAAATCTTCTCCTTCCTTATTTTCTATAGCAAAGTAGAGAAGGAGAAGAAAGAAAACAGAAGTGCAAAGCCACAGAAAAATAAAGTTACATAAAAAAATTGATTAAACTTTTCTGTCTTCTCTCTTGTTCGATGCTAAATGAAAAATAAACTTCCTCATCATGAAGAACTCCAAAATAGGGATTTCTTTTTTTTTTTTTTTTTTGTTATTGCTGTTGTTGACTGAGCTTGCACATCTGTGAATTAAAGAATTACCATTTGGAGAGCACGTTTATCTCTTCTGTTGAAGATGGTGCCAGTTCTCAGACATTTGTTTTTTGATAAAAAAAGGAAAAAAACATGATTAAGTGCTCTTGCTCTCTAAGAAGAGCACAGCAAAAGGCTGACCATTAGATGGCCTGGACACACAAACTGAAGTGAAACTTGTGAAACTTCACTCAAGAGTGTGTGTGTTTCTGAGAGATAAACATGCAACACATTCTGACAAATCAAAGTTAATCTACTGTTATCTCTCTTTTATTTCATCAGCTCTCTGGATTAGACTACACAGCTTCACTACTTTGCACCAGGGAATTGAGTAGATGGAAAAATCTTTCTTATTCTTCTTACTTTAAAGAATACATTTTTCAAAGCCTGATTATAAATCCTTGGCTGGCAGGAATTACTACCATAAGTATTGTGTAAGAAATATATTCTCAGCACAATGCAAAAGGCTTTCATGGTGGATTTGAGGAAAGTAATGAAAATTAACATTAAACCTGAAACTGGGCAGACACTGCACCTTTCCACACCTAGTCTAATACCTTACCTTCAGATTTGCATACTGGCCCTGATTTGATATTTTTAGCTACAGAGCAGGTGCTTTTAGACATTTTTAATGTACCTGCATATTTCTGCCTGTCACAGCACTGTAGTGTGAAAGGAAAAATGGCACCAACCCCACATCAAATCACTGCCTGTGGAGCATCTCCTTAGGGACTGTGCCACCTTCCTGATCAGAAAACAAGATTAAAGGGCACCTGTGGCTTACCTGTGCCCAGAACAGGGAGTGGGGAGCAGGGAGAACCCCAGAATCCAGCTCTGTGTGCTGGGACAGGCACCCAGGGCTGTCTCAGCAGTGTCACTCTGGGTCCTGCTGCTCTACACTGGGCAGTGGCAAACCCCACTCTGCACAAACTCACCAAAGAGTTACACAAACAGTGCATAAAAAGGACCAAGACCACAAGGAAACTGCCACCAAATGGATTTTTTTTTTGCTTTCACTTATTAATTTTCTTCAGCCATGTCTCCTATTGTTCTTGGCCCTTTTATGAGCTCCTCTGGACTGTTACATTTTGTGCTCTCTGCTGATAATTGCAGGCAGTGATGAAGTGGAGAACTGCTAGCAACTGGTCTGCTGGCTCAATAATGCAATCTCACATATGGACCAGCCCTAAAAAGCAATCTATCAAAAGAAGAATAAGCCTCCCCTTTGTCCCAGGGGCAGACACAAGGCTTTATTAAAAAAGAGGGAGGGGGTTATGGGTGAATGTCTTTGTTGAGAATTTTTACAATTATATTTCAGTTTTCCTCTCAACACTGAACTGCCACTTGCTTCCACATCTCCTGGGTGTTTTGCCTGTGTAAAACAAAAAAATGCAAATGGGCCAGTTTTAATTCAAAAGCAGATCAAATAAAGAATGACCTTAGGCTGTAACCTATGCAATAATCATTAAGCAATTCCAGGCTATTCTAAAAGGAGCTTTTCCACCAAAAAATCTTCCAATTAACTCTCAAACACATCCTCCAATCTTGCTGAACTCATCAAGTTTAGCAGGAAACACCACGCTAAATGCCCCACAGTAACAGCATTAAATTTCTGGATGTTGGATATTTATTTTGCATGTGGTGTATTACATCCAGCACATTAAATGCTCTCTTAGCAACTAAACAACCTCTCTCCACCAAAATGAGCTCACTCAGATTCCTAATAACAGACAAAACCCCAGATACCCATGGGAGAACATAATTCACTAAAAACCAGTGCATCTCTGACCTCTCACCCCTTACAAGGGATCTTCAAAACCAGTTCTAAAACACAAGCTTTGGAACTAAAATGCATAACTGTGCTGGACATTAAGATCCCCAATAAATCAGACTCAGTTTATACACAGTGGTTCCAAAGAATCTTCTATCTCCCCATCTTCATGGGCTGCAGACTACGAGTGACCTGTCTCCTCTTTTCTCTCTATTTCTGCCTCTGGAACTCCCCATGGACAGCAACCCCCATCTCAGAGCTGCAGCCTTCCTGAGCTGATTTCCATCACACAGTGACTGTGTGTGACACTCTGGGCCTGTGCTGTTTAAGGCTCTCACCCAGGAGCAGCAGTCACTGCCCACCACACTGAACATCACTGCCTGTAACAAAGCCTTTATCTGGCACAGCACACACACTGCATGCCTTTGTTCCCCTCCTCCTGGTCACTGCAGCCTGGGCTCCCAGCAGATAAAACACAGCCCTGTCCCCTGTGTCCCACCCCAGGTGCAGCACAGCAAGTCAGAGTGGCCACGAGGGAGCTCAGCCTCAGCACATCCTACTGAAACCATCAAGGTGCATTTGGGGCCATTTTAAATTTCCACCTGCTCTCTGTGACCTGAGAAAGCTTTTCCCACTTTCAGGGTTACCTCCTGGAATGAGTTAGTTGACCTCTCTCATCCTACACCTTATTTTCCTGAAAAACAATTTCTCCCTGTCCTGTCTTTCCAACACTGCCCGTTCTCTGACTGGCAGAGCAGAACAGTTCTGCATCAGAAACATGAGCAGCAGCTGCCTTTCTACACCTGCACCAGCAGCCACAGGCAAAGAACAGCTACTGTTCCAAAGATCTTCCTCTGACGGCTGGTAATGACCCCATTAATTGCATAATTAATTAATTAATCCCAACTGAGTAACCCAGGAGCCAGGTGACTGCAGTGGATGACAGCCTGCTTTGATTGCTGCCTTTCCCACCTGAAATTTTAATGAAATTACCAGCTGAGGACAACAGATCCACAGGTACCCCTGGGACATCAGTAATGTTTCCTCCTGAACTTTACAGTCATAGGCTAAAATTGAAATAATCTTGTGAGTTTGAGCCCCAGTTCTGGGTAAGGAAGCACTGAGAACACAAATCCATTCAAGGGGTCTCTAAAGTAGTGATGGGTTTTCAACTCAGTTATATCCTCCACTGGGCAAGTAAAAAAAAAAATAAAGCAGGACTTGTGAAGTGGGGAAATGCTATATTTCACTTCTCCTTTCCTTCTCCTTTTTCCTTAGAAATTTGAGAGAAAAATGTTCTAAGGCATGGAGAGCTTAAAAGAGCAATTCTTTCCTTGGTGCATTCAAAAGTCAGCAAAGAAAAGCCAGAAAGCTGCCACAGCCTCAGTGCTCAGGATGGCAAACACTCCTTCACCAGGTCAGCAGTTGGCTCAGGGATCCCTAATGCTGGGCTGCCTTCTCTCAGCTCACTTCCCCTGTGACTCTCAAAATCACACCCACTAGAATTCAAATGGGATTAAATTCCTCTCTTAGTAAACTTGTCTTCTGTTTGTCCCCTTTGCTGGGCCTATCAGGCCAAGACAGAATTTACTGCAGTTAAACATTGTGTAGCATCTGCTCAGCTATAAATTAATCACTGCCAGATAGGAATAAAGATAATTAGTTTCCTGGAGTGCATCTTTTTCTTTAGTTGTTAATTACCTACACAGGGACCTGCACCTTTCATGGAGTCAGCATAATCACAACATTGAAATGCCATTATTCAAACTCTTTCTGAGAAAATATTCACCATCTTTATACCTCAGCAGCATGGAAATATCTACTTTTTTATCAGATGAAGGCACGATTATATTCATTATTTAAGTAACATAAACAGGTTGTCACAATGTTTAAAGTTCAATTTCTTTGCTATTGGACTGCAATACAATAGAAATGAGCCACTGCAGGCACACCACAGACAGGACACCTGGATTCTCCTTCCACTTTTACAGTGACTGCCCCTGTATTTCCAAAATTTTCTTACAAACTCAGGTGACACCAACACTGCAGCTTATTGTGCAGAATGCTGCAACTTTTATGTATGAAGAGTTTTCAATTGCCTTCTTGCTCAGCATAAAAATATTCAGAAGTTGTTTAGAATTGATTATTTACAGACATGCCTGATCTAAAAATGAACATGTATTTCTTATAAGGCTGTCCACATAAAACCCAACAATATTCAAATTCAACTTCTTGTGTTGTTATACAAGAAACGTTTTTCAGGGGAAGAAAAAGCCAAACACAAAGAAGAAACCCTCGAGTCCAAACAAATATGTAACACTTATCAATTTCTCCCCATGAAACAAGAACTGCCAGCTGTGAATTTGAATGTGAATCCACTTAGTGCACTTCTCTCTGGCCATAGCATCACAAACCTGAGACAAAGAAATCCTCCCCTTTCTTGATTATCTAATACCTTTGTATTCCATGAAATAAATGACCAAGGGGAAGGAATTCCTTCCACTGTCTCCAGAGCAGAGAGGGGCAGCTCTGCCAGGACAATTCAGTTGATCCCCCAGGCCCTTGAGGAAGGGAACCTCATGTTTGTGTCAAACTCCCTACAGGGGCTGTGGAGCAGTTTGGGAATCCACTGGATGGATCTGCACGAGGAGAACATCACCATTTCCTTCTGCACTGCAAACAGATGCAATCCCCTTGACTGTCTGAGCTGTCAGACACACACTGAGATCCACTCAAGGCAGCTACAGCAGCATCTTAAATACCAAAAGTTAGTAAGATTATATTAATTATGTTAATGCTTTGTTCAGCTTATATTTACAGAAATTCTATGGCAGTACTGGGGTGCATGGAAGGAATAGCTCTTCCCAGTGACACCAGTGAAGGTTGAGAGCACCTGCTGAAATAAATGGCTAAGCCTAAGGAAAATGAAGGAGAAGCACATGAGATTTTCCCTGATGGAACACACTAGAAATCCAGATCAACAGGCCTTTGAGAGCAGAACTCCTGAAGAAAATGACCTCAGGAGAGGTTTAGGTTGAATATCAGGAGGAGATTCTTCCCCCAGAGGGTGGTTGGGTACTGGAACAGGCTCCCCAGGGCAGTGGGCACAGCACCAAACCTGTCTGAGTTCAAGAAACATTTGAACAATGCTCTCAGACACGTGGTGTGACTTGGGGTGACCTGTGCAGGGCCAGGAGTTGGGCTCAGTGATCCTTGTGGGTCCCTTCCAACCCAAAATACTCTGTGACTCAAAATGGAATGCAAAACTCAAAGTTAACACCAGAAAGTACAGCTCCTCATAATGTAAGACACTGTAATGTTTTTCACCAAGAAATGGTCTGAATATCCTCTCCTCTAGCTGCCAGAAGGTGGTAGTATTTCAAAATATTAATATTATTTATGAGGAAACAAACTCCCTGGTTTATGAAGGCTGGCTGCCTGCCAGTGCTGTATTTATTGTATTCACAAGAGTTACAAGCCCTGCAAAGGGCCTTGATCTGGAGCCCTGGGTGTCAGAGGGAGTGGAAAACAAACTGCAGAGCCTTGGCATTCCACAGGAGAAAATGTATTAATACCTGCTTGTCAGTGGGGCAGGCTGACACAGGATCAAACATCACTGGTAACTGCTGGAATCTGCAAAAGAGACTGAGTGAAATATTCCCAGGCTGGGAACAGAGTCTCTGAAGGATCACTTGAGGCCAAGTCTCACTGTGGAAATGAACACCTCTTTATAAAGCCATTAAATCTGCCAGAGCTGCTTCTGCTACCTCCAGAAATGAATTCTCCAGTGAGGACAAAGCAAGTTTCAGGATGGATCTGTAATTAAATAAGGCTGCCAAAGAACAAGTCAGACTCATGCTAAAAGCCAGCTCTTGGCATACAGTGTCCAAGTGTCTACCAAGGTAACCTGAACAAAAGCCATTCCACAGAAATGCTAGCAAAAGAATTCTGAGCATTTGTTCATAAATGAACAAAATTCTGCAATCCTAGAACCAGGGTGAAATTGCTACAGCCACATAAACACAGTGCATGTTGCTTAGACCAGATGTGGTTAGTCAGAGGAATTGGTTATAGCAGACAAAAACCAGATGTCCTACCCAAATGAATTAAATCCAATGTCTTTTTGCAGGATACCACAGGCAGAAAGGGCAGTGCTGGCAGATCCCTTCTGAGCAGCCCTGCAGGTCCCCATCAGTGCTCTCAGGATGAGCTGGAGGCAGCTGGCACAGGGCAATGGTCTTTCTGAAAATATGGCAAGAGAAGATCCCAGTAATTCTGCCAAAATGGGCCCACACAGCTGTGCCAGCTCACACTGCCACAGAAGTACTGCCAAACATTCCTCAGTGTGGAATATTGCACCAAATGAACCCATTATTTACCTGCTGGGACAGGTGAGATATTCTTCACAAAGAATGACACTCATTTAGAAACACCTCCATGTACCTACCTGCTGGAAAAAGAAGGGGTAAACCTGTCCCACCCCAGAGCTGCACATATTTACAGTCAACAAAATACTCCTGATCCTTGCATTTTGATTTTATCCCTACCTCTTTAAGAAACAAAGTTTGGCTGAAGGCACCTTTAATATTCAGGGGAAAAAAAGAAGTTTTTACAATGGCACCCCAGGAGCCAGAAGAATTGTGCTGCCTCCATTCTGATGTAATCTGTGCAGCTTGAAAAGTCATTGGAAAACCCAAGTGCTATTAAAAGAGAAATATCTTTTCTTGGGGAAAAGAATCCTTTAGGGCATGACACACAGAAAAATCAAACCACAAATTCCATGGATCTTGATTACACCAAGAGAATTGTGTGCTTCAGAACTGTTAGCTCAGCTCTGGTCAAAATCCAGTCAGAAGGAATGAGGCTGAAAAATGAAAGGCTACTTGGGAGATCCCTGAGGAATCAAAAGCAGTCTCATTCCAGAGGAGGGGAAACAAGCCCTGGCTCTTGGCTCCCACCACAGTGATGGGATGGGTGTACTTCAGGAACAGTGCAATGCCTCTGGGAAAGATTTGTTGTACAAGGTACAGAAGTTTGGCCTTTGAGGCATGAAGGAAACCTCCTGAAATTTCTAGGAATTAAAAGCAAAAAGACAAAACAATGTAAAAATAGCAGGACAGCTTAGACTGATATGTTCAATTCAGTTTTATCACCCATAAGAGAAAAATATTAAACACAAGGGAGCCCTAGGTAGCAATTTTTTTTTTATTTTTTTTTTGAGTGTGCAAATACCACCTTTCTGTTGACCTTTTTACTGAGAAACAGAATTTCTAATGCTGATCTAAGAACTGCCCTGCTTTCTGGACATGCACAAGTAAAATCAACACAGCTCTATGGTGTTGGAGACAGCAAGATTTTTAACCTCCCTTTTTGTACCATGGAGGACGTTACACCCAAAGCAGAAATGTGCAAAAAGGAATCAGAAATCTCCCAGCTTTGCTACTGGCTGGAGTCAGAGCCCAAATTCTGCATCTCCTACATCCCTCAAAGAGAATAAAAGTGATGACATGCTCTGGACTGGACTTGGACCTGTCAGGCAATAAATCCACTGCAAATGTTGATTTCCCTGGATTCTGCCAGACTGAAGAGAAATTGAGAGTCCCTTACTAACAGGAGCTTACACTTTCCATAGAAATGTCTGCTAAAAAGATATTTATTAGATAATCAATTGCAAAGGGTTGTCAATTGAAAGTGATCTCTCATGCAAACAAGTGGCCACATTAGGCAAATAATCTTGTTTTGGTCATTTCATCAAAATCAAGGAAATGAGTTCAGACTTTAATTCTTCATATTAATCCCTTTCCTACTCTTTCCTTTCTTTAAACAATGTAGGTCAGAATTTCCAAACCCATCAGTAATACTCAATGCTCACTTCTACACCAATTCACTATTTAAATACCTGTTCTCAGGCACATCAGGAACTTCTGCACTCCAAATGTTGCAATCCAGACTGACTGTTTGTTTACTGCCTCACACTCCAGTTATGAATATTGTGACTAAAGATTTCAGTGTTCTTCCTACATACACAGGTAGTTCTGTGAGCAACAGAACTAATGAAGCCTTTCCTTTGGGGATTTTTTCATGTTTAATAAAGCTGCACTCACAATTTTTGAATGAATGGAAATATTAATGTGGTTTCTCTGTGCTTCCTATCCTTGCAGGAGTTGCAAAGCTAATATTGTTGAGAGCTCTTCCTTTCCATCAAATGGGCTTAGACTAGTTCAAATTTTACTGAAGTTCTTCAAAAACTGAGAAGTTAAGAGCAGAGGAGAACACTGTGTGACTGAGACACCTTGTTTCTATAGGAAACAATGCCAGTAAAAAGAAGAAGAAAATGCTTTTTTATAATAATATTTAACTGCAGGGAAAAAAAAAAAACAATTCAGTTGGGATCCTTGTAAATGCCTGGATAGCTCTGCCCAGGTTTTAAACACACATTTGTTCCAAACATTTAATAATTGTCAGACTGTTTCAGGATTCTCCCACTGAAATGTCTGATTAAAGATTTTAGAGTCTTCAGGCAGGTCAAGGAATAGTGTGTGAAACCCAACCTTTGAGGTCAAAGCTGCATCAGCACAGGGACATTTTTAGCACTTTTTAGGTTTGACAAATGATTTGAAATGAGAGAATTTGCTTGTACTGATCCATGAACAGGGATTTTATACAAGAAAACCAGTAAGAAGATGGAAGTACCAAGAGGGAGAGGTGGGGCTATGGTAATTCCAAGAACATTTTGGATGAACAAATTGCTTTATTTATTTTATTTTTAGTAAAGCACCATCCCACATACATACAGATGACAGAACAACCAAGCCCCCAATCAGTGCACATACTATTCAATGAAATTACTTTTATAAAAATTAATGCTTAGTCCTTGTAGACCTGTTCTAAAAGTGTTCTAACCTGACTGCTGTCAGCCTAAAGGCTTGAATAATTTATTTGTGAGCTACAAAATCCTCCTCAGAGCTGGGGGAAGGAGGAAAAGGGGCACCTGGATGAGCCAGCAGAGGTGGTATAATATAAGGAATTTACATCTTGTTCAT
This sequence comes from Oenanthe melanoleuca, assembly GCF_029582105.1. Lineage (NCBI taxonomy): Eukaryota > Metazoa > Chordata > Aves > Passeriformes > Muscicapidae > Oenanthe > Oenanthe melanoleuca. The sequence continues at coordinate 1,805,619 of NC_079343.1, read as the reverse complement.
GTGCCTGTCACACCCAACAGGCCACTGGTTGCTTCCTCTTTTCTTCTGAACAAGGGACAGCAGAACTGAGAGGGGTATTTAAAGAAAAAAAGGGTGGAGGGCAGCTTCTCTCCAGACTGCTGTTCTCCTGGAAGATGGACAATTTTCTCTTTTTTCTGGAAGTCTCCTTTCCCTCACTGAAGGTTTTTCACACAATTGGAGCACTTTCCTGGCTTGGTGCAGGCACCTGAGCTCCTCCCACACATTCAGTATTTGTGCTGTGGGTGTGCAGTGCATATTTCTAGAAAGCAACAGGCAGAGGGAAAAGCTGACAGCAAGTTCTGCCCATTTTTTTTCCCTGTCCTCTGAAGAATGAGAAAATCAGGGTTGGCCTCGGGTGAGAAAAGTATATATTAAAGAAAAGTTGAAAATCAGGATGATGCCAAGAAATTATTTATGGTCTTGGGGGGGGAAATGGTGGCTGAGTTGCTGAACTGGAATAAACAGTACCTCTGTAAGAGTTTATCAACTTTCCAGCAGCTGGGGAACAGCACTACTTGTGGGAAAGCAAAGGGAGCTCAGTTTGTTTGAAAGGGACACAGCTCTCAGGGAGTGACCCAGGTCAAGTGGACTCCATGTGCCCTCACCACAGTGTTTGAACATCCCATTTTCCCCAGCCACCCAAGTTCTGAACTTCTGAACTGGCACCAATAAATTCGGAGAGGCTTTCTGTAAGAGATGAAGTCATGTAGCTGAGTTTTATCTCACTTATCCCAGCACATATCCAAGGCCCCACCTTGTACAGTGTGTGATATTTATACTTCTCCAAAGCAGGCAAATGTGTGATTAAAAAACTGGCTGCACCTTGTGGAGTTTTTCTGCTGGTGCAGGTGAAATGGGAGTTGATCTTTTCCTTCCTCTCCCCCAAGAACTAACAATATTGTTTGAAAGCTGCACTGAAGTTGTGTAAGGAAAGTTATTGTTGGTCTTTAACATTCTTCTTCTCCTTGAGATGAGAAAATATCCCAGACCACAGAGATGGACACCACCAGGGATGCAGCAGAATGTTCACAGGCTCTTGCTGGAGCACAAATGAATGGCTGGCAGAGGAGGGGCTCAGGGTCAGACACCACAGTGGCCCTGAGTGATTCTGCACAATCCTCCTGAGTGCATTCACTGCAGCCCCTTCCCAAAGCCAAGGGGCTGGAGTGAGGGTTTGAAAACAAACCCTGACTGTGCTGGCAGAGCTCAAACCAGACTGCACGAGCAACCCAAACCAGTGAAATGCACTGGAGGAAACTAACACATGGCAAGGAAAAGGGGAGCAAATGAGCACCTCCAGAAAGAGACAGAGCTGCTAATTCAACATTTATGATGAAGCCATTTCTTTGTCCTGAAAAACAGTCCCCTGAATGGGGATAAGAATTTCAACATCCCTGAGAAGCAGCAATGAATTACCAGAGCACATTCACAACCCTGTGTGCTGGCATGGAGAAGTACCCACCTCAAAGACACTCTGAGATAGAAAACAGTTCTCTGTTACCCAGTCCTGGCAGCAGCAGAGCTGTTTAACTCTGGGGAAACTGGAAGCATCTGAACAGAACAAAGCACAAGGGTACAGACAAGAGCATGGTGCTTCCAGTGATGCCCTCCCAGCCTGCATCCCTCCTGCCACAGGGGACTCCTCACCAGGAGCAGCAGTGGTTCTAGGTGCCACTGACATTTTCTTCAACTTCATTTTGCCTGGAATGGTTTAGATGGAAATAGAAATCCAAACTGGGAGAAAAGCATCCTTGTTCAAATGACAATAAATTGAGACAAAGGGAATCTAAATCATGTTTGTGAGCAGGAATTGTAGCTTAGCTCATGTATCTCCTCAGATCCACACTTGAAACATCAGACTTGCCAAATCCTTCTTCTTCTTCCCATAAGGAAGAAACACAAGCCTTGATGGTTTTTGGGAGCCTCTTTGACTCAGAGGAGTTACCACCCTGCACCACCACCTCCCCACCCTCCCTCTGCCTTTTCTCTACCCAGACCAAGCTCCACACACCCTCAAGTTCCATCCCCAGCCTGGCTCAGCTCTGTGCTCACACACCCTGCTGGGTGTCAGCATCAGGCCCTGGGTGCCATTCTCCTAACAGGATCTAAAATCAGATGATTAGTTTGAGAAATTTTATCCAGTAGGACCAGAATTCCAAAACATGCTTAAAAACAGCTACAGCACAAATATGTATACAAGAGGAGAGAAAGAAGCAGAGCTGATGAATATATTATCAGTATGGTTTCTGCACTCATTTTTTGCAATCATTTAATGGTGTGTCTGCAGCTGATGACAACAGTCAGAGTGATGGGCAGCCCAGCAGCACCTCACAACACACTGTGATTTGAGCAAAGGTCATATCCTTGAGTTACAGATGACTAACTCCATCATGGCTTACACTAATGCAATGCTAGGGCTCATATTGTTTCTCCTACCTTGATGCTCCTGGTGCAATATTAGATAGAAAAGGCATGTGCATCATAAACTATCAAAGTAGCCAAAAAGAGAAACTCCAACAGAAGCTTGTAGAAGCTGGGGGTAAAGATGAGAAAAGTCCTTGGCACCAAATGCATTAATTTTAATGAAAATACTGTACTGAGGAGCATTAAGTACATCTAGAAAAAGTGATCTGTTTTGGGGGTTTTTTGGGTCCTCTGCCAACCTATTTTCTTCAATTTTACCAATGGCAAGCAACTTTCAAAGGGATTATCAGCCGCTTTTCCAACTTAAACCACAACCAGAGAATGCTATCCTCACACATGGCAGCCTCAGCCACCTCAGGCTCTCATGGTCACAGGCAGCAACAGCACTCAGAGTGAGAGAAGTATCTGGGACAGGGCTCAGACACACTCACTGCTCTGCCAGCAATTCCTTCATGGAATCACAATCCAGAGCCCCTGTGAGCTCCCTGGTGACTCCAACTTAGACATGTGCAATAGGATGATCCATTCTCAGACTACAGGACCCGACTCAGTTTCCATCTCAGGAGACTCACTTTTTCTGCCAGCACATAAGGGCATAAAACACCAGGAGTGTGTGCCTGTCAGTGGAGGTATTAATTTACAGCAGTTGAAAAAGCATCTGGTGAAGCTCAGTGCAGATATTGTTAATCATGACTGGTGAAACTGGGACAAGAGCTCTGAGAACCAAAACTCACACTGATCCCAAAATGCCTGGCATTCCTCCCCCACCATTGTGTCTGGCACAGACAAAGCATGCATGAATAGGAATCTTTCTCATTAAGAATAAAACTAAGGATCATGGCAACAATCACACAGAGAGCCACAAGTTAGGGAGGAAAAGCTTTTTCTCTGCAGTGTGGCAGGGCCCCAGCACAGCTCCTTGGGCTTGTGGGGAAAAGGGGAAAGACAAGCCCCAAGAGAGCAGAGGGTGCAGAATCCTCTCTCCAAAACCTGTTTTCTATGTACAGTAAAAACTTCAAAGCTCTAGGGAGCAGGGAGCTGGTTATATTGCTCAGGCTGTGGTTGGGTTGCTGGGATTTGGTAAATAAAAAGCATTTTACAGCTCATTAAGTGGTGCTTTGGGAAATGCTCTCATATCCGTTTTCAAGGGGCTGTGGAGAGCTTGCCTTGCTGGTGGGTCAGGGAAGCAGTCATTTCAAACTAAGGGCTCCAGGGGAGCTGTGTGCATATATATTTATAAATATATATAGAAATACTGGTCTGAGGAGCCTTTCTTCACTGATATTGGGGGTTGCTAACATGTTATTGCTTTCACTTGCTAGATTTGACTGAAGGGCACTGTCTGTATAATGAAAAAGAATCATCAAGCAGCCTGGGAGGATGGGATAATATCACTGATTCTGCTAAACCATGGAATTGCTGTCATATTTTCTCCACATCATATGAAAACCATTTTCTGTGCATGTAGGTGAAATTCCCATGTGGGCTGCAGAGCAGTGTTCTGGCCTCACAGGGCTTAAGGGACAGCAATCTTTCCATTACCTCTTTATATAAACTCCCTAAAAACCCACACACGTGGTCTTTCTGAGAAACACAGAGCATTTACTGTGGGCTGATACTCCAGAGCAAGCTGTGCCAGTGGCTCAGAGCAATTCCACCGGCCAGGGAAGGCCTTTTTTGTACACAAGGAGACAGAGATGTAGATATCATAATTTCATTTTCCCCTCAGATAGCTCATGTTTCCTTGGAGATTAAAAAAAAACAAAAAAAAAGAAACCAAAAAACAACCCAGCCCCCCAACCTCCCCCAAACACTTATAAGAAAAATCTTATACATTGAAGTATAATTTTGTTTTCTTCATGAAAGATCAATTAATTTAGAACCCTGCAGGAGTGCCAAGACAGTCAGGAGTTTGCAGGCACATGGGAAAAGTCTTGTAAGTCTTGCAAGGGTTGAACTGCACGGGCTTGAGAAGCAGAAAATGTGTCTCTGTGAAGCTGTAGGTGCTTTTGTTCAAAGTTTGGTGTCAGCTGTGAGCCTGAAAGAGAAGAGCCAAGCCAACAGGGTGTGCCTGGAATTAATTTATTGGAAGGAAATTTGCTGATTGGCAGCAATCAGGATGGAGCTGACAGCCAAACATTTTCTGAGGCTGACTCAAAGAAATGATCCAGGACTTGGTTAAGAGTCTCCCTAAGGACAGAGTCTGTCACTGCTAATTAATTTATCAAAATGATGCTGTTCCATTGGGCAGAACCAACTGGATTCATCTTCACATTTCCTGAAAGTCCCTCAGTACTTTTTTTCCATCCAGCACACGTGTACCTTTAGAGAGCCTTCCTCTAAGGTGAATTTTAATTTTTCAGTGCTGTTCTTAATTCTTAATTGTCACAAGTCCTTCTAGCCCTGTGCCACATCAACAGGCAAAGTGACAGAGTCTCATTTGTCACCTCTATCAATGTCACCACCAGTTATGTACCAGTTTGTGCTCTGGGGCTGCCTGCTGGAGCTTCTAAGGAGCTCTGACACCCACAGATCACACTGCCAAGGCAGAGGAAAATGTTACCCAGCAGGCAGGAAGGAAACAGGAATCTGAAACACAGAAATTTTAAAGCATTTCAACCTCCCAGTACACAGTCTTACTGTTCCTTCTCCTTCCCAGGCAAATGAAAGTGGAAGAAGAAAGTTCTGGCAATTAAAAGGATGCTTGTCTTTAAAAAAACAAAAACAAAAAACCCATCAATTAAACAAACAAAAAAAGAAATCATTTTAAACAATATAAAGGTAACTTGTATGCAAAACTGCAACAGCACAGCTGCTTCAGCAACAGTTCCACAGAGATCTCCAGACTCAGAGAGAAAAAAACAGTAGGAAGCCCCAGAGCAAAAACAGGAGAGGGGTTTGTGTTTGTCTTGGGTTTTTTTTAATACTTTTGTCATCCCTTTCTTCACTGGAAAGTAATAAATCTTCTGCAGGAAAAACTACCTGCTAGCATCATTAAGAGATTTAAACACAGCAAGATAAAACTCCCTGAAGCCAGAGCAGCTATTTGTGTCAAAGGAAACAATACAGCAATTTATATTTCCACTCCCAAATCTTATGTTACTGCAGAAAATGTGCTCCTTTAACAATTAATCATAAATCAAAGCACTGACAAGATATTAGTCTCCCACTCCTCTGGGAGACAAGTGGAATGCATCAGGAAGCAGAAGGAGTTCTCCTGCCAGCCTCAGGTGGGAGCTGTGCTCAGGGATCCCTGTATTTCTGATTTCCTGGAATTTCTGATTCAGCAGCACACCAGGCAAGTGGGTGAGCAAACTTCAAAGCCCCCAGGCTCCATCTGAAGGGAGCTGCTCTCCTAGAACCCAAAGTGCTGGACAAGGAGCTGAACTCCCTGTGCTGCACTCCCTGTGTCTACAGGAAAAATCACAGCTCAGCTTTTTGTGATAATTCCAAGGGAACAGGAAAAACACATCATGTGAATTTTCCACATGGAAGAGGGGCAACTTGTGTTTGTTTAATTAGTGATCATTATTAAACAGCCAGAGCTCTTAAATGCTGGAAACTTCAGACAGAAATTCTGAAACAATTCACACCGAGAACAAGGCAAATGAGAACAAACTTGAGAAATAATTGTAAGATGCCAGCTGCAGAAATAATTTCTGCAAGAAATGTATTTTGTTGCTATCATCTCATACTGCATATTCACCCAGCTGACTGCTTGCCCCTCTCCAAAAAAGTATAACAGGCTGTTATTTTCATATAAATCAGCATTCTTGGTAAGGGGGAAATGTTGTTCCATATGTAGATAATACTTAAAAGCAGCATCTCAGGTGAAGAATTAAAGGTATTTGGGATAAAAAGGGAAGGATTTCTGAGAGGTACTTAGCAGTAGCACACAGAGAGTCCCCAAAAGCCACAGGAGCTCACTTGCTACATCCATTCTCAGTGCAAGGCAGAGGGGAAAGGCATGGGACAGACAAAAATACAAAAATGCAGGTCAGCACTTGCCCCCTCTGCAAAAACCTCAGGAATTTACAGATTGCTCTTACTCATCAAGTAAGCTGCTTTTAGGTTTAGGGCTTTGGCTTTTTTTCAGAAGTAGCATTTTTAGTCCCCTGGAAAACAAAAAAAAACCCTAAAAAAACCCAAAAACACTACAAAATTGTGCATGTCCTGCAGAAAACACACAACCCAAACCCATCTGAACAATATTAAACTGCAATGTGTGGTGGGAATAAAGAGGGGAAAAGCAATCTAAACTTTGTAAATACCCTCCCAAACACCTACCACCAGCAAATGGCTTCTTGTTTTAGGGCAGCACATTCCCACAATTCAGGTTTGAATACTAAGCACACATCTCTCCTCAGTGTGAAATATTGCTGGCTGCCTGATCTCCAGCCCTGGTGGCTCTGGTGGAATTGCTGAGCTGCTGCAGAGCTGAGTACAGGACTAATGTGTCATTTTTTCCATGGAGATTTTTTTCAGGCAATTATTCTCACAAAACAAGCTATAATTTTACTATTTCTGTGAACAAGTAGTAAGAAATCCTTAGTACCATTTCTGTAGGGAATGCAATTAACAGATCTTGTGCTTACATTAAATAACTGCTTAATGTATTTTGTTATTCCTACAGGATTTCTCACCTGACCAGGAGATCCTGTTTTAGTGCCCTACATTAAGAATTTCAGAGGCATTCAGTTCTACCTACAAAAATTCATCCATTAAAAAAAAAAAAGGAAAAAAAAAAAGCCTGCCCATGAGCAATTAAAAGATGCAGCCATTTCCCCACAGCCATGCAATGTCTCCCCAAAACCTCAAAAACCTCTACATGGCTCAAATGGAACCATTCAGCAAATCTTGAATTTGCATCTTTCTCTCCTCAGTAATAGAATACACTGGTATATGTAACTGATGATATAAATGACCATTCTGTGTGCAGTAAATTCTGCTTATGGTCCTCATTTTCTTGGAATTATTTGTGGAGGCTGGGACACTTTTTAATGAACAGAATCAGAATGGAAAAATCTTATACAACAGCAAGAAAACAACATTTTACAATATAAAATGCCTTAAGGTGGTGTAGTTTTGGTTTTTTTCCCATTTCTTCTTCTGAATTGTCTGAAGAATTAGGTCACTTAGACCAGGAAAAGAAGTTACAACAGGTATTAATGAACTCAAAAGAGGAAACCAGCCCTAGTCTCCACATGGAACTGTCACAAAATGTCTACATGCCCTGGTAAGACTGAATTTAACACTACTGGAGTCTCTGAAAACTTCTGTTCAGCTGGCTAATTCAATAAAAGCAAGAGTTCTGTTTGAAATACTATTTCATGTTTTCAGCAGAAAAGCTTCATATCATTAATCTCACTAAAAATGAACATTAAGAATATTTAACACATGTTCAGGATTCTTCAGCATCTATTGTGTGAGCAGCTGAGATGGGTACCAGCAATGGCCAAAGACAATTCTATTGCTTCCAGGTGTGCCTGGATGTAGAGCATTTAGGATAATTCTCAAAAAGCTGATTTTGTCAGCTGTTTGTGCTAAATTCCACCCCCTACTGTGGCTTTACACAGTGATGAGGAGCCTTTCCCAGGTGTCTGAAAACCCTCTTGTTATATTATTGCTGTTATCAAAAAAGAGCATGGAGAGAAAGGTTAAAGGGATAAAGAATTCTGGTAACCTTTCTTAATCCAGTTTTAGCAGGACCACTCCCAGTCAAGCATTACAGTATTTAGTGATATTTCTCTTCCTCCTGACTTTAAGATTTCCCCTTTTAAACCAAATCCCTGCACACAAGAAGCTCAGCTGATCTTTGCACTGCTTTTTGAATCTCAAGCAATCACTGAAGCAGAGAGAACCACAGTTTACTTTTATTGCCTAGGAAAGCAAGAAATGCACTGAAATCAGTGGCAATTACACACACTGTGTTTGCAGAAAGGCTGTTCTTTTCTGAAGTGTGGCTTAAGCTCAGAAACACTTTGCAGCATTACAGCCATTTTACAAGTTTGTTCTGGATATTTAAAATAGACAGTCTTTTATACAACTATCTCAAAAGAGGCATTTTGAAAATGATTCCAAGTTTATTACCCAGCTTTATTTGGTTAAAGGAAGTTCTCTCAGTTAATGGACTCAGTTGTCTAAATTGTGAGCAATCTACAAAGTTTCTTAAGAACTGAGGGCTGGCCTCACCATCTCTGCAAAACAGCCATGCAGGTTTGGCATGAGGACGAGCCTCACACCCTGTTTATCACAGGATTGGTCTGGAAATGAACTTCTTCACCAAACACAAACAGAACTCACTAGCACAGAGAGCTGCAAGAGCTTGGGAAGGCTCACACCAGGATAACACATTTATCCAGCAGTGAAAATCTGCACTGAGTGGAATTTGTCTGAAAAGCCCAGCACTTCTCAGGATCACACCCTCCAGACAGCTCTGTCCCCACCACAGGTGTTCATGCACATGCCACAACATCCATACTGGGTTCACTGCAGATACAACACCTGGATTTTTGAGCAGACATCTGTGAATTGAAACACACTGAAAAAATAAAGCTGAGAGTTGAATGAGAGAGTTCAGTCATTACTTGTAAACAGTGAGTGAGTGCTTATTATGGTTTCTAACCTGAAAACATACTTGTCTTCTCAACATAGGATGAATATAATCCTTCCTCTACTTTCCTTCAAAATAAATGTAAATCAAGCACTTTCTGAAAAGTCACAGAAATGTCAAACTGTGCAACTGCTCTGGATGGACTCACTGTCATGTTCAGTTTATTCAGGAGAAGATGAAATTGCCTAAAAACCAGCAAACATTTAGGAATTTTGCACCATTTGGCGTGCATACAAGTGAAGGAAAAGGCATGCCACACATCTGCTTCTTGTCATGACTCAAGGCAGAATGCATGTGACAATTGCTTTGCTTTTTATTACCGTGCATTCCATAAAATTCCGAGCCTCTCCCTCCTATTATGGACAGAGTGGTTTCCAGCCTGCTCCTGGATGTGAAGTGTGGGGTAAAATTCTTGGTTAACCAACAATTACTTATGAGCTGTTAGGTAAGAGGGAGGGTGGGATTCCTCCAGAGAGCCTCGTGGGAGGGTCACAGCAATGCTCAGAGCCTGCCAAAGAGCTTCCACAGGGGTGGAAGGTGTGAGCAACAGCACAAAGAGCGTCTCCAACTCCATTCCCATCCCAGCTCTGTGTTTTGGGAGCTCTGATGGAGAAGGGTTTAATCCTTTGTGGACTTTAGGGTCAGGTGGGCAAAGGCACTGGTGGAGCAGTGTTTGTTTTCTGTTGTACTACATTACTGAAATCCCCATTACCACATTTCCTGAGGACTTGGGAAATGGAAAGGGTGAGGTCAGTGTGCTCTGCACTGTGCCTGATGCCTGCCCTGGCTCCTCTGATGTCCCACCAGGAACCCATAATCCATGGCTGTGCCTCAGATGTTCCACCCTAAAACCAAACCCAGAGCATCAGGGCAATATTTAGGTTGGATAAGACCCTGAAGATCATCAAACCAAGCCATTAATCTAAAACAACGTCCCCCACTGAACCATGTCCTGAAGCACCATGTCTACACTTTCCACTTGAGTTTTTATCCATCAGAGAGGATCCACAGAAAAAAATAACCTAAGACAGCTCAGTACCAGAGGCTATTTGCCAAGAAATGAGAGTGGGAAGGGTGGCAGTGGAAAAGGTGGGGTTGGCTCTCAGTGCAGAGAAGTGAGGAGGCAATGGGTGCCAGAGTTAACCCAAAAACCTGACACTGCACAGGATGATGATAAACAGAATAAACTAGAAAAGCACTAGGTCCTGAGCAATTTACCTCACAACAATCCTCTCTTACACAGGATCACAGAACAGGCTCAAAAGGAACCTTAAAGAGCACCTAGCTCCAACCCCCCTGCCATTACAAGCCTCTAACTGCAGAATTTGAAGAAAAGTAGAAAAACAGTAAACTTTAGGTCATCCTTGACTATGGCCAAAAAGTAGAAAAGCATTTGTACAGTCTCCTTGACAAATTTTCTATGAGAAAAAAACAAAACCAAACTCCGCAACCTTTCACCCTAAAGTGAATGCTATAAAAATATGAGTTTGATATGACTGGAGAGACTTTTCTGACTTCCCAAACATGTCCCAGAACACACTGCCTGCCCCAGAAAAGTCCATACACTCAGGCTTGATGTTCCTGAAGAAAAGCTACTTAAAGCTCCTACTGAAAACTACTGCTCTTGATTTCAATCTTGGTGGCACCTGACCTCTGCTCAGCTGGGCTAATGAGGTCACCTTCCCCACCAAATAAATCAACATCTCTGCTCTGAAGTGAGCAGGGCAACATTGATTTACAGCCCTTGTCTTGGGCCATGGAAAATAATCTTTAGGCTGAGAGGGCTAAGCAATTCTTACTGGTGAAATCTAGAAAGCAGTTCTAACACTGTTACAAAGATTTATCCAACATTTCAGCTGCAGAGTAAGACTCCTGCTCTGCTTTCCACATCCCAAATAACACAACCTTTTCAAAGTCTGGTGAAATATATTTAAACCATGTGACAGTATTCTACCAGCAGATGGATGGACAGAGCAATGCTTTGACATCTTTCAGAAAATTAGTGAATGCTAAATAACCTGAAACAGAAACCATTTTAATGTTTCTTGTTCTTAGAAGTTTTTGTTTCTCTCTTTCACACTCACAAATGAAACACATTTCCAGCATAAAAATCAGCAAAATGGAATTATTTAGGTCATAACATTTGTGACTTCTTAAAACACATCCAATAAAGCCTGAACACCTCATTCTTTGGAACATTTTCTCCTGAAAGTTGTGGTTTGATACTGCAAAGATTCATCTATTTCTGTTTTCCTCTCCCATAACAGCTGAGCCAAACACTGAAAACAAAACATTGAAACTTAAAAACCCAACAGAAGGTAATGCTTTAATTCAGCCTTTCTGAATTTGTGAGCAATTTGTGAGACTGAGAACACTGTGCTGCTTCCTGGCAGCCTCAGCAGGGCTTTAACAGGCTCAGAACCTCAGCTCCTCTCACACCTCACAGGAAGAGCAATATCCAAACACCCTTCCAGTAGAAAACACTTCTTCTGTTTTGTCTCTGGAACCTGTAACATTATAAACAGAGAATGCCAGAAATTTTAATTAAAGAGTGACTGGAAACAGTTTTTGGTTTGGAACTGAGTACTAGAATGCAGTTTGCAACCCAAGACTGCAGAACTCTGTGCATGTGAGATTTCAGAAAAAATGGGCTCTAATGAAAAACTGTTCTCATTAAAATCCATCAACTAACTCGTTTCTGATAACTTAAGTCAGATGATTCTAGGGAGTATCTGTGAAAACATCACCATCCTCATAATGTTACTGACTCTTTGAAAGCACTATTCCATGAGATTTGCAAAACATCACAGAATAAACATAATGGTAATTAAATATAAATGGTAATCTGGAGTTGGTCTTTCTCTTCAGGTCCTGGAGGTCACTCTTGAGTGGGCCTGTTAATGTGAGGCAACTTCCATGAATGGAAATAGAAACTCTAAAATTGTGGTTTATAAATGCCCCAAACTTTAGGGTGAGAAAAGGCAAACAATATAAAAAGAAAAATCATGAAGTAATTGCAGAGACCAAACATTTCCAGCAGTATTTTTCTGACTTCTCTCTCCTTATTTTGCATTTTCCAGCATAAGCAAGCTGGAAAATGTAAACTGATGCCAAAGTTTACTGAAAGGGTACTTGATTCTGGAGCAAGTGGCCCTAAGATGTTGCTGACAACAGTAACAATATTACCCAATATTGACAGTACATGTTGAAAGCATGTGTTCTCCACCAGATGACACAACTTTCACAGAGACTGAGCATATTGGACCCTGATGAAAGAAAGGAAATGAGGAAAACCAGAAAAAGAAAAAGGAAACAAAGAAAATACAAAAGTGGGGTGGATAAATATTTTATCAAATAAGAAACCTTTTTAAAAAAGGGTGGGTTTTTTTTTACTTTTTTTTTTTTTTCCTTAAACACACAACAGATTTGTAAATTATATTAAGGCATAGTCTGACTGTATGGCATATGACAAATATGCCCAAAAGTGTCAGGATAAAGTGCCACATTCAGACAGGTTCCATGTTCTGAAAATCCTGCTGGAACTGCTGAGGAATATCAATTTCTGTATTTGCTTACAAAGGTAACAACATAAAATGTGCCTTGCTTGCCTGGAAGTCAGGGAGCTAATATATGGAAGGCAAAAAATAATCCACCTTTAAAAAAAAAAAATCCAGTACAGGAGGGAAAATTGAGGAATTGGTTTTGTGTTTTGTTGAGGGGTTTTTATGATTATTTGGGGGTTTGGAGGGAGGTTTTTGTGTTTGATTTACTGTTCACTATTTCTCATCCCTAACAGAGCCAAAAGCAGGTACAAGCAGAAAAGGAATGGAGGGGTTTTCCTCTTCCCTTAATGTCTTACAGTCCTCATGGTAGCTTGTATTTAAATATCCCCTCTCACACACAGCTAAAAGAGGCAAAAGTAGAGACAGACACCTGAGAGGGAGGCAATGCTTCAGGTACTCAGCCAGAATGGGGACTCCTCTGTCCTTAGGAGCAGCCCCATGGCAGGGTGGGATGGAGCCGGGCAGAAAACTGAGCCTGGCCCCTCGTGCAGGGGAGGAGGATTTTTGGCAGCAGCACAGCCCAACTGCAGAGCTGAATCACCCCCTCCAAGTGTCTGCTGCTCTCTGCTGACAGCAAACAGAGACCACGGCCAGCAGGCTCCTCAATCACTCGCCTCAGAGAAGCAGCTAAAATTAGGAGAGGGGAATTGAGGCAACATCCAGCACAGAAGAATGATGTTACACTCTTTCAGAAGGGAAATCTGGCCTTGCAAGGCACAAAATGATGGCAGACATGCCTTCCTGGTTGCTGGAATATTCCAGGCCAGTGGAGTTTTAAACCCCTGAAGAAGGAACAGCATGAACTCCTGGACAAACATATTTGATAGTTACATCTATTCCCTCAGTGACACTGGAAAAAACCTGTGTTAAAGGAACCAAGGGGATGGGCACACCAATGAAGCATTAACATCTCCAGTGTGCTGAGCTCTGCTCTGGTGGCTGTGCAGAGGAAACAGCAACACCAGCAACACCCAGCCAGAGGGCAGGAGTCACCTGCCAGGGGATGATGCTCATGAGAATGGGACATGGAGCACCAGCCCTGGATGGAACTGAGGAGGATGAACACAGGATGGGCTGAGCTGCTCCAGAGGCACTGCAGCTCTCCCCAGGGGGAGGCTCTCCAGGGGAAGGTGATGCCTTGGGGTGGTACCCAGAGCAGAGGCTGGACAGAGAGAATAAAGGAGGTTTTTATGGAAGGCCTTCAATAGATACACTTGGGGCAGTCAGAGGCTACACCCAGAATGGACAATGGTCATGAGTTTTTCAGACAGATATAAGTTTGGTCTATTTATATATCAGGGGTTAATCCTTCAATTACAGCTTCAGGTAATGAAGTCATTTACCCTCAGTTTGCTCCCAAAATTCATTTCTGTTTATGCTTTTGGGCTCTGAGGCTGTGGGGTGTCCTTGGCTCACCAACACTGTCTGGAGTTCAGAGTTGTGCACTGATGCACACAGGGGGATGGGTGGCTGGGACAGGCTCTGAGCACACACCCCTCTGCTCCCACAGAACTGGGCCATGGTGCTGCTCCTCCCCACAGCAAGGAGCTGAGCTGGAGGCTGCAAATCCCAGGATTCCAGCTCCAGAGGGGGCACTGGGCAGTTTCCACACACACCACACTCAATCTCCAGTTTCCCTTTGGGTTGGCACATTCCACAGAAATTCCCACTAGGAGCAAAGCAATGTGTCAGCCTTTCCCATCAGCTCTCACTTCCCTCCTGAAGTACAACAGCAGTTATTTCCCTTTTGGATCTGGCATATCATTAGTGCCTAGTATAATGCATAAAAGATTTTTGATAAAATATGACTTGGCCTGAAGCATACTTTTATTAAAAAGCTTAACTCTACTATATGCACAAGCACTAATAAAACACCAGATTATAATTAAAAATTTTTAAAAATCCAAGTTTTTTCAATATCCTTAAAACTCTCACACACTTTTGTTCTTTTCTTTGGTTTGCTTTGTTGGGTTAATTATTTTTAAACAAAAAAAGTTGGTCAAAACCAAGATATTTTCCACCACTGCCTTCTCACAGTGACAGTTAACATTTTCCATTAGCATATATACATGTCTTGCCTGAGCTCAAGTTATTAACTGGAAAAAAGAGCAAAGTTTCTATTTGTCAACTCCTGAGTTAAAAAAGTGCCAAACACTGCTTTGTCTGAGGATTGTTTAGAACACCTCTGCTCTGGGAAATCTTGGCTTCTGGTCTGGTGGGAAGATGGGAGCTGGAGTTCATTTGATCCCTTTCCAGACAGGGTGTCCAATAAATGCTATCAACCCAAATCTAATGGAAACAATCTCACAAAAAGATCTGTAGCTCATTTCAACAATTCATATCAGGAGATTTCTTTTATGCCACAGAAATGACCATTTCTTTAGATTTTTTTTTTCCCCCCAAAAGCAGATTTTTGATCTTATTAAAAATCTAATGTTGGTTGTTCAATGACAGCAGCCTGCTTTCAGTGCAGTCTCAACCCAAGAAAAGTGTTAGGATGGATTAAAAGCATATGGTGGATCAGAAATTTCTGCATGTTCCACCTCAGGCCAGCCACTTCACTGCTCTAGTAACACACTGCACTTAATTAGAACTGAATCAAGACTGCTTGGTTCTACTTCAAAGTGCATCTCTAAGGTAAACAGCACAACCTCCCTTTTCCTGAGAAGCTGATATTCCCAGAAGGGAAGGGACTTGCCCAGGGCTACAGCCCCTGACTGCCAAACCCAGGGTTAGCATCAGCCCTTCCTGCCAGAGAAAATGCTTAGCACTGGATTTCTTTGGAAGCTCGAGGTTCATTCTTCATAAAAAAGGGATGAAATATAATTACTTATCTCTGAGGACTCCTGTGGTCTATAAATAAATAATTAGTGGGTTGCTAAGTCAGAGCAAGCCTTGTCAGGGCTCAGTCTGCAGTGCCAGCTGTGCAAAGCACCAGCTTCTGTGGGCAGGGATGCTGCAGCTGGAAGGGTATTTTATGGAAGGAAAAGCTCAGATTATTTTACAAAACTGTTTCATTTTCCCTAACTTTTCACAGATGCAGAAGTGCACAGACATTTTTCAGAATCTGCTTTCACCCAAATGCCATTTCACCTCACACACCAACTCCTGGGCAGTGCTTTCACGTTACACATTTTGGGACACTTGATGCCATTTGCAGCATTTTGCCTGCTCTTTTAAAAAGACTAAAAAAGACCCATAAATTTGAGTCCAACTAACACAGAAAAAAAAAAGGAGCAACTTTTCCATGCTGAAAGATTCCCAAATGGACAGACTCATTCCAGGGGGTTGGTGTGAGACCCTCCACTCTCATTTCTCTCTGGATTCTCGGTAGCCACAACCTCAATTTAATCAACCTTGCAGAAAAATTGCAGAGGCAATAATTTCTGCTCACTCACACTGCACAGGACCATACTGAAATGACAGCAAAACCCCCTCGATTTCTTTTCTGCACTTTGGAAAAAACAATACACCAACAGATACAACAAGGAAAACCATGAAAGGAGAATGTGTGTACTTCTACTGTTATTTCTTCTGAGAAAGTTTTTTCTCTCCTAACAAATTAAACAAAATTTAACAAAATTACTGTTAAAAATTCTACTGTTATTTCTTCTGAGGAAGTTTTTTTCTCCTAACAAATTTAAAAAAATACTTCTTCTTTCCTGTCATAAATTTCTTCTATTTCAGAACTGAGTTTTAATCTGTATGTTTATAAGTGCAGCCCAGGTGCTAACAGAAAATTAAAAGTAATAGAATCTGTTGTCAGACTGACCCAACTGAAGCAGCAGCCAGCAGCAGCCACCTCTCTGTGCTGTTGCTGTGGTACAGCATGCCCAGCACCCCAAGCCTTCCTAAAGCTCCCTCAGAAGTTTTTCTAATTACTCCACACTGGATCCCCCTCCCAGCCAGCATGTGCAGAACAGCAAAGGAGCAGCAGGGCTTTTTTCCAGCCCAGCTGGAAACCTGAACACCCTAACTTTTGCTAAGCCTGTTCTGCTGTGCAGCAATTCCACCAATGTAGTGACCTATTTTATTGTGCCTTGACACAAAAGGTATTTTCAGACATATTGTGAAGTGTTACAAAGAGGCATAAACTTCTTCAGAACATTGACAGTGAGGATGTTTTATTAAATATCACTTAAGCTCAGATGGAGTCCCTGATCCTACAGAGAATATGAGGAAATCTAAGTTCTGACACCACTTCTTAAAACTACTATTCAATTTAAATTCTATACCCTTAACAGAAAGATTAATGGTTTTATACACATAAAATTTGTGACTTTCACAAGGATGCAATAATGTAACAGCAAAGGCATCTGAAAATGTTTATGTTAAAGCCATATGAACCAATTTTCTAGAAAAATAGAAATAGCAAAAAGAGCAAACAACAGTGTTCTAAGCAGCTGAATGAGTGTTCCAGTGTGGAAGGAGGGATTTCTAGATAATGCTCCCCCATAAGTGTTATTGCCAGTTCTAACAGCAGCATT
Organism: Oenanthe melanoleuca; assembly: GCF_029582105.1. NCBI lineage: Eukaryota > Metazoa > Chordata > Aves > Passeriformes > Muscicapidae > Oenanthe > Oenanthe melanoleuca. The sequence goes on along the minus strand of NC_079343.1, from coordinate 1,788,511 downwards.
GCATCACCTCTGCAATGAGCAGACACTGTCAAGAGATCATGGCCATGCCTGATAAAGCACAGGATAAACATGTACTGGGGAGAAAACCTCCTGCAGGTCAACCTTTGGAGATGAGAGACAGATATGAGAATTCAGGTATCTGACTGAGGTGGTAGTTAGGCCATGGTGAAACCAGGAGCACAAAAGAAATCTTTTCACTCCCAAATGGCCCACCAGTAAGAGGACAGAGGCATAAAGAGCATTCTCAGTAGAGAACACAGTATGAATCACACTGGGCTGGAATTCATTGACTCTTGACTCCCTTATTGCTTCAAGTGCCCTAAATCTGGAACCACGGACAGCACAACCAGCCATCCCATCATCTTCCTTTTGCTGTTTGCTCCTCTTCTGTGGAGAGGCTGCATGCTTCCCACCCTGCCTCCAATGCCAACATTCAGTGCCATTCTCTGGGTCTGCTTTGGGCCAGGAGCCTGCCTGGTACCAGCACAGGATGCTCTGTGCCTGATGAACGCTGGGGGCTTACCTGTAACAGCACTGAACTTCTGCACAAAGTGTTTCTCACTGCTGACACACCCTGAAAGGTGCCAAAAGCTCATGGACTGTGATCCATCCAGCACAAAGGCACTAAACAGAGCCCTCTCTGCTTTCTTCTCCCACGCTTCATCCTGCCAGTGACACGTGGCTTTTCTTGGAGAAAGCTTCCTGCCATTCTTACCAGGATCTCTGTCAGCAGGAGAGAACAAGCATCACTCTTTGGAACAGTGCCAAATAACCACTGTGGAGACACTGCTGCATGTCCACTCCATTCAGCTGAGCTGCTTGCAATGTTATGAACAAATCCTGCAAGCAAAAAGCTGGCACTAAACATGAACAAATGGTCCATGCCTAATGGCCATGTATTTATGGTCAGTGCTTCAAATTCATCACCCACCTGTTCAATGGGTCATGAGAAGAGATTTATGTCCAAATAGCCATAACTTCCAGAGTGGGATGTGGAAAGAATATCCCCCTTTGCTGGGAAATCTGATCTTTACCAGAATAGACTGCAGGAATGGATAAATCCAGTGCTCTATGGTTCTTGCATTTGCTGTGTCCCTACATGTTTTGTGTTGGGATTTTTCTTTCTATTTGATACAAGCAGCACAGTAGAAATGTAACTGGCAGAATGTGTCATCCCATGTTTTCCTTTCCATTCAGCTGATGTGCTAATTTTGTGTAACACAAGAAATGAACAGTGCTTTCCAGATGCATAAAATTGGGTTTTAACGATCAAGTAAGGCAAGAATTTTTTTTTTTTTTTAATGGGATCACAGTTTCCTCAATTAAATTTTAAGAGAATTCAGCTTTGGAAACATTGAAAGCTGTATTTTACAGTTCTCTGAGGGGGAAAAAAGTGAGGTGGGAGGATGTATGCCTATTTTCAAAGTAAAGAGTTAACAAAGCATTACTTTAAATTCAGTGATTTTCAAGTTGGTTGTTCATATCTGCTTAAATGCCTGTGGGTAAATGTGCTGAGGTCTGTAATACATTCCAAATGGTCAGTGCTGCTTGATACTCTCACAAATACTGCACTACAGGACAGATTAAGTCAATCTTTAAGAGTTGTAGAAAGGAAATATTTTTCCCTTTTCTGGCTAAGACAATTTTTCAAGTCCCAACCCCACCTAACAGCTCAAAAGGATGGTGGCAGACTGTACTGAAGGTGCTCTGCCACACAGACCCCAAAAGATGTGCCAGAGGTGGGAGTCCAGCCAGCCTGAGCTGAGTAAGAATCAGCATTTTAAAGGGAGAACTTGCTGATGTTGCCAAAGACAAGAGAACTACTGACCAAGGGAGGTGCACGTGTGTTTATGTGCCTGCCCACAAAGAGAGAGGAAATCTGAATCTATATACAGGCAAGTAAACTACAAAAGGGAAGTCAACCAAGCTATCAACACAGAATTCCTTGCAGAGTGGAAGGACACAGAACTGCTCAAAGAATTGAAAGCATTAGAAGCAACTTGTTTGCTGTTCTTCTGGCTTTTTGTTAAGTCAGCTGTGAAAACCTTGCAAGTAAGTGTCTGAGTAAGGGAGTAATTTCTTGAGTTAACTGTCCCCACTGGGCAGAGCCATCAGTTCAGGCTGGGGACACTGGCACTGACACCATCTTGTAACCACAGAAAACAGCAAAACTTCCTGAAGTGACACCATCTTTAAATGTAACCATTTCAAAATTAATTATTCTTGCAAAAGAACATGGCAGAAATATGACACTGAGACACTCTGACCTCCTCCTCCTCAGAACCAGCTCAAGGACATGTTCAGATTTAAACTCCACTTAAGTAACATAATTTACCAATAATACAAATTTATTCAGCGTGTGGAAAATCACAGCAGTACTAGAAGAGTGATGGGGAGGATTTCATGATACTGAGTGACTGGTCAAAAGAACTGATGGATTAATTTGGACATCACCAGACATAGCCAGAGAAAAGCTGCCCTAAATACCAGCACACTGGGGGGCACACAGCTGGCCACCACTGCTCAGGACAGAGCAGAGGATTGTTATGGTCAGTTTGGGGACATCAGCTTACTCTTCAGCCATTGTCAGAAAGGACAAACATGATTTATTCTTACATTTTCTTTCTTAGATTTCTTCCCCCCTTCCCTCATATAATTTTTTTTAACCACTCCAAAGCTAGAGTAAGCCTATGTTCTGGACACTCCATGGAATTCTGGTTATCCCACCTCAAAGAGGATCTGTTAGATGCTAGAGTAAAGAGGACTATAAAAATGGCAATAAACACTTTAAAGATGTGGGCTAGCTGGAATACTAGGACAGGCTAAACATATTAAAGTTCTTCAATGTGGGAACTAGATAGCTGTGAGTGGTATGATTGAAGTCAATAGAATCCATGAATGGCCAGTAAAAGGAGGAAATTTGGTTTTTACACAGTATCAGGGTGATTTTGGAGGAACAGAACGTTAAATGAAGCTGTCAGATAGCAGGGTTAAAACAGGAATATACTTGGTTATATCACATATATTGGCACCACTGCCACCATGCAGAGTGTCCACTCCATTCAGCTGAGCTGCTTGCAATATTATCTCCACCAGGAGAGTGAGTAATTGTCTTTTTACAGCACTTTGAACCTCCACCAGCAATTCCAGTGGCTACAACAAAGTAACAAGTGGGGTTTTTTCAGTGGTAATTCTGCTGCTCTCCCCCAGACCAGGGTCACTGCAAATGGCACAAAGCTGCAGCCTGTCCTGTGCAGTGCTGTCACACACTCAGCATCTTCTACACACACAGCCAGGCATTAGAGCACACAGCAGTGTCTGTGTCTGCTAACACAATGCTGACTTCTACCACCTGCAACTATAACCAGGAATCAGCAGTGTTTAACAGACCTGTACCCAGATGCTGCCTCTGTACTTGTTACAGCTACCAACACAACTCCCTGTGCTTTATCTTCTGAGAAAGACTAGAGGAAAAAAGGACAACCCGAGTGTTACAGTATCTACTGTGCTTTAGGCAACTCTTGAATTTGAATTAGCAATTAGTACATTAATATTATGCACCATAAAACCCAAGAGGATAAATCTTTAAATAGATTACAAGGCTGACTTTCAAAAGGATTTTTAGTATCCTCTCATACCTGGTCCACCCAGTGTAACTGAAACATTCAACCAATTTTCAGATCCTGCTATATCTAAAATATGTACCACACAGTGCCCATATCAAGTTTTCCATTCTTTTTTAAAATTACACCATTAACCCTAATGATTATCAAAACCTAATCTACCTGAAAACAGCCTAAAGATTTGTATCACTCTTTCCAGGCTGACTCAGCAGTGCAATCACCTTCTGACAACAGCAGATCAATGAGAAGGCATCAATTCCAAGCCTGTTTATTAGCTTAAGGCCCCTGGATGGTCTGTGCACTGCCAGGGATGTCTCCTGGGGAAGAGGCAGATGTGGAAACACCCACAGGGATCCACAGCAGCAGAGAGGTTCCTTTCCCAAGCCCGAGAAATCACAGGGTGCAGCTTGTTCTCAAACATGCACTGCACTTACAACACAACCAAGTGGTGATTTCTTCCCACTCTTCTTGTTTGTTTTTGCTCCTTTCATTTAAACTGCATAAACAATCACTTTTTTTGAGACAGGGCAGCTATGTCCCTCTAGGAAGAACATCCAGTGAAGACAAACACAATGCAGCCTTTCCAGCTGAGTAATTTCTCTGTGATAAGCTGGCAGGAGCCATCTCAAGCAGTGAGATTCACCTGAGAGCTGGCAGGAGGGAAAGCCCTGTCATTGCAAACACTCCTGTGCTTCTCTAACTCATTACTGCAGTGCACATTGCCAGGTTATTTTGTTTCTCCAAAATGACATGTTTCCTCCTTCCCTTTCGTCAAAATTTTATTGAAATTCCTTTAAAATTCATATTTCTTTATCTGGTTGGATTTCAATTTACACAACAATACCTCATTCACTATGAAAAAAACAAGACAAGTTGGTTTTGTTTTTTTTTTTTTTTTTTTTTTCCAGAGGAACTAATGTCGAGCAATGTGAAACCATGGTAACTGTCAACTTCCACAAGGTTATACTATAAAAGGAAATGAATTGGTGCAACCATCTCTTAAACATTTCTGTGGGTTATCACCATAGTAAATCTGACAAACCCACACTTCATCCTATAACCAGATTTTCATTTCAATAGGGGAAGCCATTGATCATTTTAACAAGCTATTTGTGATCTACAGTCAGAGTTCCCATAGGAAGTAAATCTGTGCTAAGGGAAAGAAGGAGAAGAATATTTTTTTCCATGGTTTCTCTTCCATCAGCACAGGGCAGCAAGGGGTGAGATTTAGGGGCCCTTGTTGGGACAGGAAACACTAGAGAATCTACAGAAATGTTAAGCTTTATTGTCCTTTGAACAAGGGAAAAATAAAAGACCATGAGGACCAATTAACCACAGAGAGCTGCTGAAGTAGAAATAAACAGAGAATAAATCTGAGCATGCTAGAGCTGGGGATAAAAGGCTTCCAGTGGAAATTTCTTGGTTATTAGACTTCCTACAGGACTCTACAATGGCCTGGTGACATTCTGGTGGGTTTTGCCTCACACTCCTCCTTCCTTTCCAGGATCTGCATGTGAAACAAGGAGAGTGGAAGAGATCAAGACCAGATTAACTCCAAAACCTCTGCTCTCCTATAACCAGCCTTGTCATGGAGGCTCTTCCAGATGACAGACTCCTCCTAGGACACAGGATTGAAACTCAACTCCTGAGCACCAAGCTCTAGGCTTTAGCCATGCTTAAAATAGTCCATATTAAAACAATAAGGGTTAGCTGACCCTCCCTACCCATCTTAATAAACTGTTCCAGCAGTTCAGCTCTCCAGCAGACTGACATCTGATTCCCAGACTGCAGCTTACACCCATTACATGCCTGTGCCAATAATCTTTTCCACTTAAACAACTTTTCTCCCTCTGTGGTGAGGCCTTTAGAGAGAGCAAAGGGAGCCCCTCAGTGCCCAAGCCATGCTCCCCCTGAGCCCTGAATTCAGCCACAGCTGACCCATCCCAGTCTCTGAGCTCTGCCCATTAATGCCTCTCTGCACTATTTCCTCTCACCCAGAGGAGCATCACCAACTCCATCCACACAGCCCCAAGCTTCACTACAGATGGAGCTGTGATGTGCAGTGCCTCCCTCCCAGCTCTGCAATGCTCACCTCCCTGAGCTGTGATGTGCAGTGCCTTCCTCCCAGCTCTGCAATGCTCACCTCCCTGAGCTGTGATGTGCAGTGCCTCCCTCCCAGCTCTGCAATGCTCACCTCCCTGAGCTGTGATGTGCAGTGCCTCCCTCCCAGCTCTGCAATGCTCACCTCCCTGAGCTGTGCCTGCTGCTCTGCACGTTCCTGCTCTCCTTTCTCCACCTCCATGGAACACACATGGAACCTTCAGGGGCCTCCTGCCTTGATCCCAGGTCATGTTCCCAGCTCATTTGCTTGCCACTGACCACACCCCTGTCCCTGGGTGGTTCAGCACTGTCCTCCCATCCATGGCAGCCCTTCTGTAGCTACTGCACTCAGCTCAGCATCAGCCACTGTATTCACACATGCATATGTGGTGACAAGAGCTCACAAATTAGACCCAGGCAATTTTTTACTACAGATGATCATGAATGATGTTTGAATTCTATTATTGACTGTTTTTTACCTAATGTGCCAGTCTTGACACTTCCAGTTTGCCCCATCAGACAAAACAGAGTGATTTTTAAAAAAGAAGAAACCAGCTGTAATGACACATTATTGATCCATCAAGAGAGCTTAGGAGCTTTTTGTTTGTTTTCCTTTGGTTTTATGCACCAAGTTAACTCCAGAGAGAGATCACAAAGCATTTCCATCACATTTCACAAAAGAAATGCAGCAGCAAGAAGAAGCAGACTGAGGTGGCTCTAAAATCCAATGCTGGTTAAAAACACAACAGTGAACACTGCTGAGGATACAGAATTTTAAGACCAGAGGCTCAGAAATGAGCCCAGTAATCACTGGCCCTGCCAGACATGTCCTTACACACAGAAGATGATCATCCTAGCCCCAGTGAGAACACAATCTCTGGCTTCACCTGTTGTTTAAAACCCAAATTTTAAGGAATTTCATCTGGAGCTCTGCTACCAAGCTGCACAATCCTGGCCCCAGATTTGGAAAAGGTTCTGAGCAATTCAGCTCCATTCCCATAAACTGCAGGAAACACAAAGTTGCTGCTGTTTAGAATAAATTTAGCCTTCCCCAAAGCTCACAACTGGAGCAAGCAGAGCTCCAGACAAGAACTGTCACACAACAGACACTCACAAGCACACCACTGAACTGTTCAGTTAATTACAGCAGGCTCAAAACTTCCCTAGCAACTTTGTTCTGTCCTGTGTGCATGATAGGAGGGCTGAGAAAGTGGAGACTCATCTCATTATTTTTTTCAGCTATCATTCCAGAGGTATAATTTAATCTAAAAAGCACCCACGCTGCTTCTTTCTGACTTTCTCTGTTTATGAATATAGGCAGGAAATTCAGAAACTGCCATTATGAGATGATACAAAGTCAAACCAGAATTCTGATTCCAAGGTTTATGAAGAATAAATTGCAAAGAAAAATCTTTGACTATTCCATTATTTGTCAATTAGATACTGGAAAATACGTGAAAATAAAAATTTAGAGTCTTGGTTTAATTTCTGAACCTCTTCATGCCTAGTTAATAAAATGAAGCAGCCTAGGCATTAGTTTGTAGGGAAGTACAAGTTTTTAAATGCTTTAGTAGACAGGAAACTAAAACAACATCTGTCAAAACAAACAGCTACTACATAACAGCAATCATGTACTGAAAACAATTCCATTTTCTGCTGGCTGCTTAACAGATCTTATTGCAAAAAAGGTGATGGAAGTAAATTCTTTTTTTTACAAACAGAAGATTTATAATGAGATAACCATGTGTATCTTGCTTTTTTTCCATGGCATTGTTGATAAATTAAGATTTGTTTAGTGTGTGATCACTCAAAAAAAACCAAAAAAAACAACAACAACACTTTAATAACCTAAAAGGTTCACCTAAATTATTTTTTAAAAGCCTTCTCCCACTCTTCTTGTCTTCTTACAGCCAGTGGCCTGAACCATTTGAGGTGTTTTATGAATGGACAGCCAACATCATCCAGCACTACTGACACACACACTGCTACTTTGGGAACAACTCAGACTTAATAGCTATTAACTCTGCCACACAGAAAAGCTGAGAAAAATATTATTAATACAATGTGAGCATCTTGATTAATTAAAAAGCTCTGGTTTACACACAGAATTTTCTGCAAATACTTAGAAACCACACACAATTTGTCATACAAACTGAATACAGTTTTATTTTTAAGCTGGATCAAGTTCTATTACCTAACACAGACCCTTATATAGAGAACTTATATTAACTCTAAATAATTCTCATCAGCCTGTGAAGATGCAACTCAAAACTCCCCTTCCTATTAAAAAGGAACTTCATTATGTTCCAAGTCTGCTTGCAATCAGCAGTTCTTTGCAGGCAATAAGGTGGTTTGGGTCCTTAGCCAAATCTCAGTGTGTGGTCATTCCATAAAATTGACTAAATCAATGCACTTGGAATTCTCCAGATAGTTCATTTTTCTAAGAACTTGCCTGATTCAGATGTATTTAATATATACATAGAAAAATGCACATTACATCAGTTTCTATTTTTCTTAGTTTTTCCATCTATTCAGCTTAATTCAGTTGACATTTACCTTTAGGTATGTCAGCATCAGCTGTGCTCAGTGCTAGCTGCAGCAGGAGTTATGAGAGGCTGTGAACCAGTGAAGTCTGTGCCAGGGATGGAACACCCAGCACCACCCAGCTCCAGAGGTGTGAGGAGAGCTTTAGTGCCCAGCTACCATCACCCACCCCCAGCATCCTACAGCTGCACAGTGCTCTGCACAGGGAGTGAATGGCAGTGCAGAGAGCCACGTGTCTGCACACAGCCTTGGTCAGGCACCCCGTTTCTTGTCAAAGACAGCTTCTCCAGGCTGCACCACGGGCAGCCCCAGCAGCAGGTCCCAGTTTTCAGCACTCCAGCAGCTGCAGGTTTCCTCCCCCAGTCCTGTTGGGCTGACCCATGGAAGTGACACCACAGCCAGCAACTGTGCCAGGGGAACAACGGGGTGCTGAAGGGACAACTCTTAGGGAGGGTCTGGCAAAGTTGTCCAAGTGTTCTGTGATCAGCAAGGAACCAGGAACTACAATTTCATAAGCCAAGCCCCCTGGTGGCAGGGAAACAGCATCTGATTTAGTAACCCTCCACTTGCAGAGGAAGTGCCTCTGTCCCAGGAAGAAAATTCAGGTACAAACACATCCATCCTCACTTTGTTCTCTACCCTTCTTCAAAAATGCTACTACCTTCTTCATGGTTTCATGGGTTTGTTTCAAATTTCCCTTCATGACCTGTGCACTTCACCACATGCCAGCTGACACATTCTGGGCCCACGAGCAGGGAGCTGATGGACATCACTTGTGATGTGGCTTCCACACTGAGCAACACAATCCACTGGGGCTGACACAAGCTCAGCATCATTTTCTCTGAGCTTTGGGTCAGAGCCATGGAAAAAACCCACAGTGGTTCTCCATCCAGTCTGTTTCCAGCTCAGTCTATCTGACCACACATTCTGATGAAAACTCTCAGGGGCAGTTACCCAAATATGCTTTAAAATTAAAAGTACTGAATGTTAGATGATACTCAGCTTTTTGCTGCATTACCCAGTGAATAACACAGAGCTAAGCCAAGGCAACAGACAAGGAATCAGCAGAGGGTTTTGTAGAAGACATTTAGTCTGTAGCATTTCACCTGGAATTTTAGAGCACACTATTGTGTTTTGAAATCCATTGAAAAGGCTTTCTAGACAGAACCCATTGCTAATAAAAGAATAACAAAGAAACTCAAGAGAATGCATTATTAAATGGATTTTCAAGAATTAAAATGGAAGGGATTAAAACACAGCTAACAGCCCAATACAGTTTGTCATTAAACCTGAATTATCAATTGTAAGAGTCTAGCTATTGAATGCAAAAAACCCAAAAAACACTTGAGTAGTTCTTTATCATTAGGAACAAAAAGATGAGCCAGGCCAGCCTTACAGAATCAGCCTGAAAGCATTTTTGCTGTGGTTTTGATCAGCAAAAGCTACATTAGTTCCACATAGCTGAAATTAGTATGGCAGGAAGTTTTAAATATTTATTTCCATCAGAGAACTCTGCTTTTTTACATCCCCAAGCCCTGTGCTGGTGCTGAGGAGGCAGCACTGGCCAGTGGGTGCCAGCAGGGACACCCCCAGCACAGGGGATGCATTTGGAGCTCACCAGGCACAGACACTGCTCCATGGGCCCTTCCTCTCAGGTGAGTGCTGAGCTGAGTGCTCACCTGGAAGGGCTTCAGGAGCAGCTGGGGCTGGGACCAGCAGGAACATGGTGGCCTCTCACAGGAATGCAGAGTTTTCACTTGCAATGCACCCTGGCCTGCTCCTGACAGATGTTTAGGGCAGGAAGGGAGGTAATTCCCTTCCTAAAGACATCAGAGATTGTCAGAAGTCACCCAAATCTGAAACAGGACTTACAGATCAGGCTTAGAAAGATCAGTCTTTGCAGAGACTTCCATTGACGAATCTTCCATTGAAGAATTCATTCCTCCAGGTAAGAGAGCACTTTGCTGTTCCTGAACTGCTGCCACTCAACCTTTCAGGAGGGCTGTGCTTCTGGAATTACCAGCTAGGAAGCAAACATCCCTAAGTTAGGGGCATTCTGTCCCAAAAAGGCCTGGCTTTCTCCAGCTCTGCCCATCTGACACCAAAGACAGCAGTCACACAGTCACAGCTTTGCAGAGCCCAGCAGATCCCAGGTACTTTGCAGTGAGAGTAGAACTCAACCTCTTAACCTCCAAACATCAGTGCCAGGACATCACTGCCATTTCATTTCAACTCCTGATTGCCACTCCTGGGCTCAGGGCTTCTGGAGCAACACGTGCCCTTGTGTTTTCTGCAGATGTGGGGCCAGCCCCAGCTCTTTCTGGCACATTTGAGCCATGTTCCCAAGGCAGCCTAACAAACTCCTGGAGGGATTGCTGGAGCTGAGCCTTCACACCCAAACCATGGACAGGCTGCTAGGCAGAGTCACACTTCAGCACAGCACAGGATTTGCTGTTTGCCATCATCTTCACTCTTAAGTTGCATAGAAACACCTGAATTACTTTTCTTTTATTGTCTTTCCCCTGTAGTTGAGTTCTCCCTAAGGAGCAAGGATTGTAACACCCGCTCAAACATCTTGGGTGAGCTGAGTGACACCACACAGCAAAGACCTCAATCCTTTCTCCTTGCAGCTGCAAATAAACTCACCCAGCCTCTACCTTCAATAAAAGCAGCCAAGGTGTCAGAGTATCCCATGGGGAGCCAGCCATGCCAGGGAAACAGATGTGCCTGAATGAAACTGAACTTCTGTAAAACTATCCCTGCCATGGTAACACCACACAAGTGTCCATTCCTCTTGGTTTAGTTCTATCTCACCTTACATCCTGATGAAAACTCTCACAGGCACTTACCCAAACAGGCTTTAAAATTAAAAGCACTCAATGTTAGATGATACTCAATTTTTTTGCTGTGTTGCCCAGTGAATAAAACGGAGCAAAGCCAAGGCAACAGACAAGGAATGAGCAGAGGGTTTTGTAGAAGACATTTAGTCTGTAGCACTTCACCTGGAATTTCAGAGCATACTGGAAATCCATTGAAAAGGCTTTCTAAAAGCCTTTCCTAAATTCTCAGGTACTGCAGCCACCCAAGCCTTCCCACAGAGCAGTCTGTCCCCAAGGGATGTGGCTACAAGAAGCAATCAATTACCATGCATCAAATCTGAATCTGGTCTAAAATGGCACAAATTCAAATTAAAACAGCTTCAAGGATGCCAGTTCTGTATTCCAGCTATTGCAAATACAGCTGAAGAGAAGCTGTGATTGGAGCATGGTAGATTCCAGTTGTTCCTTTTTTTTTTTTCTACTTTTGAGTCTGTTAGAAGTTTTGGTGGCATTTTTTCTCCTGCACATTGGCAGGAGGTTGAGGAGATCTGAGAAATACTGCAGGAACCATGGCAGTGTGCTACATCCCACTAACTGTGCTCAACTGTCCTGCCTCTGCAAAAACAGAAAATAAAACTGCACTTGGTTTTGGCCCCAGGTGATTTTGCAGCAGTGTATCACTTTTTGTCTTGTTTCAGCCAAAGCATTTTCCAATTAGCTAATGAAGACTCCCCCATTACGAATCAACCACAGACATTTAAGGTACTGGAAGGTCTGCTGGTTTTCCTTAGTGAAATTCAATCTCCTGACATTTACTCAAAATCCCAAATGCACACTGAATTTCCTTAGTACATGAGGAATAACATTTTAAATGCATTTCCTTAGAATAAGCCCACTGATCCTGAGTCTCAAACCTCAAGTCTATCTCCATGCTCCTGAAGTAAACCAGGTAAAATTCTGATTTTACCCAAAGAGCCTGCCAAGGTTAGAGGTTAACACTGAACACTGTATTTTTCAAGTTAACTTACAATGTCTGTCCCAAGCAGTTTGGTACAAGGAATTTGTAAGGACTCCCAGAGCTGAGGAAGGAATACATAACTTGCTTTAAATTTCTGTATGTGGAAATAGTGTATTTATTAAAAACAGAAGTGATGATTTGCCTTTTTTACATTAAGTTTCCACAAACATATTGTTCAAATCATGCCCCGAATTCTTCAGTGGAAGTAAACTGCCAAGTCCTGGGTATGAACAGAAATAACAACTGAATATTTATAAATAAATATTATCTGTAAACAAATGTGTTTATAAATAACTTAATTATTATGTGGACAATGACCCTGGGGAACATATGAGGTCACAATGCAGATCACTGCCACATTACATTCTTCACTGCAAAATTAATTTGTCCAAGGGTGAATCCGTGAGCTGAAAAGCAAAGTGAGCTCCTCTGTTCAGCTGAGTTTTAACAATTCACTCTCAATTATTCATTTCTTATTTAAAATATGCTTTTAATTGCATTATTGAATAAGTAAGAAATCACAGGCAAGTCAGAGATTGGCTTTTATTAGCAATTCTGTCTCTTCAGGTCCTGAAGTTCATCAGAGCCTCCTAAGCTATCTGCAATATTGGACAAATTTTCATTAAAAAGACTTCTGATTTTTCACATTTATCAAACATGCACTTAATGTTTAACTGTTTTTATTCTAATTAAAGGGTAACATTCATGTCAGAAGAGTTTGCAAAGCAATAAACTCTTCTACAGATAATAACTTGACAACATTCTGATCAAAGAATAAAGTAAATTTACCAACACTAATAAGAATTATTTCATATTCAGGAAAGCTCATGTGGTGCCTTTTGGCCTAGAAATAAGATAGTTGGGGGTTTTGTTGGTTTTCAAAGCCAGCTTTGAAAAGATTTCCTGCTCAAATTTGCTTTTCTAGCACCAGCATGGCTTTCAAGAGCATTTCAAATGTTTCTACAGTAAGAGCTGCCAATAAAGACACCGAGATGTTTGCAGACCCCATGTTCCCTCCTCTCTAACCAAATCAAAGCTCAAGTGAGTAGGGCTGCCAGGAACACCTCTACAAACAGAACTGTAGATCTCCACACCAAGCAAAGCAAAGAAAAAAGAAACCCAAATGCAGGTGAAGAAGAAAATAAGTGCAGCAGAGAACTGAGAAAGATGTAATATTCCCTACTTAAGCATTCCAAGAAATTAATTTAAATCTAGTACATGGAAAAAATGGTGTTGATACTTTCAGATATTTGTACTTTTTTATTCTGAATAACACAGAGATGAGCCAGACAGTTACCAAGCTGTGAAATATTTGCAGCAGTCACTTTGACAAGTTGGATGCCATTTCTATTTCTTAACTAATCAATGCAAAGAGCTACTGGGTCATTAATAGATCTTACTTGGTCAAGATCTCTGGAAGCACCATGGGTGAGAAAATACTTTGAAAATATAATCACAGCACACTCTCAGCACTCAGCTGAGCTGGCAGGAGACTGTCTGGACAGAGCAGGAGTTTGACTCATCAGCTGAGCAAGGCAAAACTTGCATCAGAGCTCCTGTTTTCTCTATTCCCATCAATCCATGGGTTCTTTCTGTGGCTGTGTGTAAACCACCAGCTCTGAGCAGAGAAGTGCTCATCTGTTCTAGAAAGCATTACTGGGGAGGTCAGTGAAAGTACACACCAGGCAGGGACAGGCCAGCCAGAGGGGTTTGTGTCAATAAAACTGAGAGGCTGTGGGATAAACAATGTATAAATTAAACTGCTTTTAAATGATACTTAGCGTTTGTCAAGCTGTCTTTGTGTCTACTCATCTAATCTAGGCAAATCTGCCTCTAACCACAAGCCATGGCTCTGAATCCTACTGGAGTCAGCAAACAAGCTGAGACAACCCTGTGTTACTGGGAGGTCAGTTTGGGGCAGGAAAGAGGCAGCAGTGTGGGGTTTAGTCTCCCAAAAACATCAGCATTTCAGAGGTTTAACCTGTTCTGTGTTGGGAAAACACAAAACCTTTCACACAGGAGAATAAGGTCAGTCCACTCCACATCCTCACTTATTAAAGGTGAGATTTACAGCCCAGCCAGCCTCAAGTGCAGAGCTCCACTGTCTTTAAAGCTGCAATACAGGCTGTGGCCAGAAATGTGAATTCCATCCCCATCTGTTGGAGCTGGGTGGGGCAGTGACCCTGATCTCCTGGCACATATTATCTGCTAATGGGCCATCTTTAAACCAGCTGGGCAATCATCTTTATCTTTCCCACAGCCCATCCTCCCTCCAGGAGGATATCATCTGCTGCTGGCCCATTCAGTCCCAGTGCATGACTGATAAAATTCCATCATCCCACTGGGAGATGCTCCAGCCAGGGGAGCAGCCAAGCCTTTCCTACCCAGATAAAAACTGAGATTTGGAACACCAAGCAGCCTTTTCCACTGGATTCCAGAGGAATTTCCACATCATCCCTGGAGCTTCAGAGGAAACTGCACCTTCTCCAGGAGCACTGCTCCAGCTGAACCACATCTGCCCCTGCAGGAGGATGCAGCCACCATTGAATGGGACTGTGCCAACACCCTGACTGACTGACGGGTGTCAGCTTGGATTCTGACTCTGGCAGGGCTGGGATTGTTCTTTGTAATACTGTATTTGTATTTTAATTTTCCTAGTAAAGAACTAATTGCCATATCTTTGCCTGAGAGCCCCTTAATTTCAAAATTATAATAATTTGGAGGGAGGGGGTTTACATTCTCCATTTCAAAGAGAAGCTCCTGCCTTTCTTAGCAGACAGCTGTCCTTCAAACCAGGACACACACACTGTGCACCCTTCAGTGGGGAGATGTGTCAAACAGAAAGGCAGAAACTTCCACAGATACTGAAGGGTTTGATTTGCAGCTTGGAAGAAACTTGGATTGATGTAAAAATAGAAGTACAAAGACATTAAGCAGAAAAATTATAGACCTATGTTTCTATAGCTGTTGGTAAGAATATGCCTTAAGTAAGAAACTGTATTAGGATGGTAAAGAATTTTATAGTGTAATAATGTAATTGTAGAGGGTTAGAAGTTTAAGTGTTATAATAGAGGCATATGTGTGTATGTGTGACAACAGTTCACTGGACAAAAGTATATGAATTGTGGCAGAATTAATAAAGGTGATAGGTTAGAAAAACAAAATAAATTTCACAGTAACTTTCTGTTGGATCAAAATGTTACATACGGCCTTGTAATGAAGAAACCTGTGACTACCTTGGCTGTGGCTGAATTCTTGCTTCTCTAAATCTCACAACCTCTAGTCTGATGCATTTTGAAACATGAAGTCATCTTTAGCACAATAGCAGTCCCATCTCTTCATTTAAAGTGACAATAATAGGGTGTGAAATGTTTTACCCCCCATTTTATCCCTCACACCCAGAGCAGCTCCAGCAGCAGTGACAGTCTCCCCACAGCACAACAGGTTTCTTGGCAATCTGGGAGACTCTTCAGCCTTCCAGGCCAGAATCCAGTTGTTTGGTTTTTTTTTATTTTACCCATTTTGATGAATCAACATGTTTCCAGTGAAAACCAGTTAAATAAAATAAAAATGCCTCTCCCTGACTTACTCTGGAGCCAACCCCACCTTGCCACAGCAATTTCTCTAAGAAGTTGGCTGCAGCTGGGTGTGTCAAATCACACACACATCACACTAGACCAAAGATATTTTTGCCAGCACCTACCTCAAGCCTAAACAAGGAATACAAACCAGCAAAAAAATTATTTTGTGTCTTTTGGCACTTAAGGCTTGGAGAGTAGCAGGAACAAATTGCTCCTCCACCCTTCAGACACAAAGTACCTGTAACACAAATAAAACCAACCCAGAGGCATAATTTAATTTCATAACAGTTTATATCAAGATCATCCCACCAGCACAGTAAAACCTGCAACAAACTGCCAGGTTTCCTTTTATATACATAGTTCAACAGAAATGTGATTTCACAGAGAGATTCCACTGAACAAGGCACCAGGGTGAGAGGAAGGCTGGAGAACTATGCAGAGATTTTTTTTGCATTTCTACTAAAAGATTTGTACTTAAGCAACTACAGGTTTTATCTCAGCAACACCTTCCTCACATAATTCCCTTCTGTTTGAAAAATGTAAAATTTATTATTTCATGTGCTGTGTTAAAACACTGACTGATTCCTGCTTCAAAGATAATTTAATGCATTTTTTTTTCCATTGACCTGCTCATTCCACAGAGTCTACAAATGCTGCTTTCATCACTGTTGGGACACAGGACTAGGAAAGGAAAATGAGAAAATTCACTTCCAACTACTTTTGTAAAATACATTGTTACTCTATAGTCTTCAACTTCGACTTGAAATAATGTCCAAAATTCAGTGTTCTGAAAAATACCAAAAGCCAAACATCTTATGGGAATCCTTTCCATCCAACAGACAAAGGCACCACGGTTCCAACTCTACCCTATAGTTTTAGGAGCAAGGATTAGGTGTATCAGTATTAAAAACACTCTTGCTGATATCTCATTTAACTGAGATTCTGAAGAATACATTTTCAGTCCAATATCTCCAGGCTTTGATAGGATTTATCCTTCTTGTTTATACTGCTGTACTGCATACCCATTGCAAATAAAAGAAAATGAATTTTACTTCCCTCCAGGAAGAATCATTGGCTAAGACAGACTGAAGGATCAGATAAGACTTTCACTTTCTATCTTTTCAATAGGACTTTGAGTGTGACCTTCCCTAAGAGGAATAGGTATAAAGCCACTCTGTTGGACTCTGCACAAGAAAACAAACTTTATCTTGGAGATTTTCCATAGACTTTAACCATGTCTGGATTGTTTATATTATAAGAGTTTCAATGATTGAAGCACTACTGTATTATTACTGTAGTATTTTAATTGGAAAGTTTCAGTTTTCTGACTAAATAAGGAGTGTTCTTTCCTTCTTAATAATAACAAAAAACATGCAAAAGAAAGAGTACCTGCCCATTACTCCTTGTTCAATAAAAAAATACCCCAAACTTGCCAAAATCAAAGAGATACTATGATAGTATCAAATTAATTCCTGTTAAATTGCATCTGAAAAATCAGGTCCCACTGGAGCAAGCTGGTGACTGGATGACAAGATTTATTCTTTCATGAATTCTGCTTAAAGCAATAAAGTAGACATTCAGTAGATACCAAATCCAGAGGTTTCTTCCAAGAAACTCTGAAATCAAGTATTAATTACTTGCACTCTAGTCCCTCAAGCTGAAAGAAAATGTTGATTGCTGCAGTGTCAAAAAAATGCCTTTGCAAGTCAAATGTCCATCTGCATTTACAGAAATATTCTTCAACTACTGACCTAATCCATCCATTTCAATTGCCTGGACATATCACAGTAACAGTATTATTAAAAAGAAGGAAGTCTATCACTGCCAGGAAGATGAGAGTGTGATTTCACAGGAGGAGGACTGTTCCCAACAATCAGCTCATTCCTAACCAGCAGTGGCCTTGGGGTCTCCATGAGCTCTGCATGAGAACTGCACTCTCTACATCAGAACAGAATATGCACAGAACACAACCCAAAATGCAATTTGAAAACAAAATGTGGGGAAAAAACCATCTTTAGAGAGCAGCACCAAAATACAGGAAGCTAATTCTGTGCTCCTCCTGGAGGCTGAGCTGTAAAAGGTTTGGTGAAGCTGCCAGCAGAGTTCCTCAAGTGACTCCAAATCCAGCCTGAGGACCAGGATCTGTCATCCAAAATCCTCAGCACTCCAGGCCAGGAGGACACAAATCATCCTATCAAAATTGGGTGAGCTCCTCATGCCTTCCATCAGACTTCTTGTGCTCTCTTTGTGCCATGTGAAGAACCCACAGCTTGCTCCTGCCTCTCTCTGTCCTTTCATACAGAAGCTGCCTCCTGACTCACATTTGCTTCTCACCTGGAGCTGGATAATTCAACACATTGCTCCTTCCTGGGGTTAAATTTTCTCCCAATAGCTGGCACATTAATTACATTTAATGAAATGCCTACACTAAGATCAATCTGTTGACAGTTTCCAGGACTGAAATCCTTAAAATTGTCTTTCCTTGAAAACTGCATTTTTAAAAAACACAAAACAAACAAGCAAACAAACCCCACATCACCACCCACAAAATAAAGCTCTTAAGCATACAGACTTATCAGTTTATCTTACAAAGATGAAATCCAGCCAAATGCTCTGACACAAGTATCTATGGGCTAGATACCATGTAGAAACATCACTGCCTTCTGTCACTTCACTTCACTCCTTTTTTCAACATGGGCCAGTGAAGATGTGCCTTTGTGAAATTTGTGGTGAAGAAGAAAGGAACAAAACCCAACAAAACATCCCAAGACCTGGAAAATATCCTAAAACCTGAAAAATACTGCAAAAAGAGACATAGCATTTTTTACACAGTTTACAGTCACACTTGTATCTCAAGGAATTGTTTACACTGATGGCATGAGAACAGTGCAAGTTAAACATGCTTTAAGTGTGCTGAGGCTAAATAATTATCTGTGTTTTCCATAGCCAGATGGCTGCTTGCTAGAGCCTAAGGAAATGAGAAAGGGACAATCAAAGTGCTAAACTCATAAAAACTGGAAGTCTCTAAAGGAACACATTTTGAGAAAAAGTCACTGTGATTTGCCAGTTCCTCCCTCAGCCAGCTCTCACAGGCCCTGAGAGCCCAACAAACCATGGCATGGTCTGTTCAAGCTCCTGGAGAGGTGTCCCCTAATCCCCCCACTCTGCAAAATCCCAACAAAAACAAGCTAAGGAACGAAGGACAGAAGGAAGGAAAAGAAGTGTGGGTCCCCACTGGCTGTTACAAAACATCCTTCTTTTCTGTTCCAGCTAACCTGGTTTAAAAACCATTTCCATGTCCAAGTTTTCAACCCTACAGTTGAAGTTTCCTGAGAAAAGGACTCCAGGTAGAAAAGCAGCTGCTGTAAAGTATCTCCTCCCCTGTCCCTCACCAAATTGGGGTACTACCCATCAAACCTGCACACTGCAGTGGCAGGGGTGTGTATTTATATATTTATACACTGCAGTGATAGGAGTGTGTATTTATATATTTACACACTGCAGTGATAGGAGTGTGTATTTATATATTTATACACTGCAGTGGCAGGAGTGTGTATTTATACCTTTTAACAGCACTACAAAACCACAGTAAATATGGTGAAAAGAGGACTTTAGGGTGTCTCAAATGTTTATGCAACACCAACCTCGAAGTTTGCCACATTCAGAGCAACCCATTCCAGCTAAAATCCAGCCCTGCACACCTGAGGAGACACCTGTGCCATGCAAAGCTGTGTCTGACCAGCAGAATCTTTCTACTTCTACCATCACCAATGATATTTCAGATCAAGCTAACTGGCATTAACAAAAAAGACCATTTCTTTTGAAAACTCAAAAAATTTCTTCTTGAAATGGAGAGGCAACAAACACAGAGCTCCCTAGAGTGATTTTCAGAATGGTTTTTCTTTCTTCACGTCAAATAAATCGATGTTTGATCTTTTGATCCAACAATTTTGTGTAGGATCCAAGTTAGAAATTTCTATGGATGGTTTCTTACATGAAGTCTTGCTTCAGGACAAGATGCTCAAAAGAGCAGTTAAGAGAAAGAAAGTACTCCCAGTGCAAGTATTTCTACTTTTGTCCTGAACTGACACTGGAGGATTCCTAGCAAAGCCATCTCTTCCTGCTCTCTGAAGAGCTGGCCAGAGGCATAGTCCCAAACCAGTGGGAATCTCTTTTTATGGTGTATTTAACTGGCAGCTCAAACTTCTTTTTCCTGCAAATGCAATGATTTAAACACGACAAAACCCAATCCAAAGAACTAAACTAAAATAAAAAGGTACAACTCTACTCCTGTTTATCAGACCTCAATTGCCCTCTCTACCAACTGAATGCATGATCCTCACTTCTGAGTAATAATTTCATATTGTTTCAGGCTGCATTTGTGTGTCAAATTGTCTTTAGAGCTTGAGTTTGTTTTTCCTAATGCTGGCATGCCAGTTAGCACAGAGCATAAATAATGCTCAGCTTTCCAGCAGCAGTATGAAATGCAAGGAGTGTGGAGCAAACAGGAACTGCAGCTGTGCCAGCCCCACAGCCCCAGTAACCCCAAACTGGAGTTCACCCAGCCCATCAGGGTGATCTATCTGCTGATCCACAGTCAATAAAAGGCTCTATTTTGAGCTCAGAGCTGTTTACTGCTGCTGATATTTAATGCCCTGGGAGAGCAGAAGCAGCAGAGGAATGCATCTTCAGGCACCACCAGGACAGGTTTATGTCCCACGTGGGGACAGCTGTGACAGCCCAGCCTATAAAACAGGTGAGAAAGGAGCAGAATGTGCCAGCAAGCAGGAGCTCTGTGTGTGCTGCTGTGTGGCACTGCAGGCTGCCCAGAAAGTCCCCTCCTCTGAAAGGCAATCAATACTGGGAGAGAATATATAAATGTACAATATTTGTATATTATTATATTTTATATTATTTAGCTATCCATCTATAGCTGTCTGATTAAACACAATTTAACCTTTTTGTTTTCCATTTTGCCCATTTAATATGTTAAGTACAGACATGTATATCCAGGTTTGGTGGTGGGGCTGGGTTTTTTGCTGCTGTCATCTTTGGGAGTAGGCTGTTTAGATTTCCTTTTTCCTGTATTTTTTCCTCTCTAATCCATGATGTGAGGGATCTCTGGTAGTCTTTTCCCTGCTACTTCTCTCAGCTTTGCATTGCTTTCCAACTTGAAACTTTTTCATGTGTCTCCAGCTCTGGAAAAATTACAGACTGACAAAGTAATAACAGCTTTCCCCTTCATGCCTTTCTAAAACATGCATATCAGTAATTTAAGTGGTTTGGTGTTTTTTTTAAACAAAGTAAGATAAAAATTAAAAGTAACTTTCCTCCTCCCCTCCCTCCTCACCCAGGAAACTGATACAGAAAATGTTTGGGTTAGTTTGTTTGGCTTTTCTTGTTTTTCTTTTGGCCAGAAAGCTGCTTGCTCTAAAAGTCAGCTGTGCATCCAGCAACCTGGATGCAGAAGAGATTCTGATATGGAAATATTGATTAGAAATACTGATATTCTTCCTGTTTCCTCCCCATTACTTTTACAGTAAAAACTTCAAACAGTATTGCAATCGATTTTTGGACTATTGCTTTGTTGCCAGAATCTTCAAACATATGCCCTACAATTAATTTGTAATGACAATATGTATATAGAAATATTGAAGTTATTTTTGGATGTGCTAGACATGCATTTATCTCTAAATAGCTTGGCTGTAATTAAACTGAAGTTACTTGCACATGAAAAAACTCAGCAGAGCTATGAGGGAGTCAGAACCTCCATTAATGGGACAGACAGTGTCACATCTTTGCTCCATGTTGGAATTATTCAGTAAGTTCCTACATACAACTTGTGACCATGAAAATTGTTTCAAAGCAAGAAAACAGAATGCTAGAACCTTATCTTTTAAAACTGCTACAGACTACAAAATCCACTTCAAAAAGAAACATCATGAAAGCCAACACAATCCCTTGAAACTTCTCTGTTTGGACAAAAATAC
This sequence comes from Oenanthe melanoleuca, assembly GCF_029582105.1. Taxonomy (NCBI): domain Eukaryota; kingdom Metazoa; phylum Chordata; class Aves; order Passeriformes; family Muscicapidae; genus Oenanthe; species Oenanthe melanoleuca. The sequence goes on along the minus strand of NC_079343.1, from coordinate 1,766,836 downwards.
ATTTTTGGAGAACACTCATTGGCACACTTCCAACCAGCTCCCACTGCAAAATCTGATGTATGCTTGACAGTGATAGTAAAGATACAGTTGTGCTTCTAAACATCTCTTTTCTCCTCAGGGTGATGTTGCCTCATGTTATATAGAGTAAAAGAAATGACAGCAACAAGTTTAGCTCGTGGAAATGCAAGTGTATATTTCAGTTTAGAGTCTAAAGGGTGATGGGATAGACACTGATAAAATACAGAGGGGAAAAAATTAGCTGAGAAACTGCAAAGGTTTTCTCACCCTACAGAGCACCTACAACAGTGTCTCAGAATGCTGCTGAACCATCAGAAGGATGTGAAGACACCTTTTTCACCATTACAGCAAATTTTTACTGATGGCTTTACCTTTCCACAACATCCTCTCCATTCCAGCAGGTCGAGCTGTCTCTCATCACCAGGTCTCCATCACAAAGCCTTTCTGCTATAGAGGCATAGAAGGTTCGGGACCGCTTCATGTAATTGATGAACTCTCTGCAAGGCAGGAAGGACAATTTAACAACACAACAGGACACTCAGCACCTAAACCCCCTGCCAGCCTAACCCTCCACCAGATCAAGACTTTAGAAAATAAGAAGTCTGAATTAATTTCTATTTCTTGTGCATTTTTACTCCTTATAGATCATCTAATTTTGCTTAGTCCGTGTCAATACACATAATTACACACATTGTGTTAGCATGTCTCTCACTAAATCTGAAAAAAGGCTACACCTACACTTTATAAACATTAAAAAACATTGAGAAAACATCATCATAGAAGGCATGTATTTCTGATTGTGTATTTCTGCTGGATGTGTATGGAAAAATGCCTTGAGGGCAAACTGCTACCTCTTTTATAATCTGATTATGCCTATAATCTATTCCTGGTTGAGGTAGCCACATAACAAACTAACAAAACAAGTGCTAATTTAGCACACAACTGAGAGGATTTCAGAATGAGGAATTACTGTGCTGCAGTGCTTTAGATGCTCCTGTTTGGTAGGGGTACAGCTGTGAAGAGCAAAATTCAGGACACAGCCTGAGCTGGAGGTACCACTGAGCTCTGTGCTTGTCTCAGAACTCCACTGGGGAGCCAAAGGACCTGCTCTGGTTTGCAGTGTTTCAGCCTGGCAGGCACTGCAGAGGTGCCTGGGGTACAGCTGGGTGGAGCTCAGCACAAACCAGCCAGGATTTATCACTCCTTAACAGCAACAGCTGCTTTAAACAACATCCAAGTCCTCTGGGAACTATCTATCCCTGCAAGGCTGAGGCACTGGTCATCTTTCCCCACAGCTATCTTTATACTTCCTTTATACTTTCTTTATACTTTCTCAGAAGTGTTTATCCATCCCATTTACCTTCTGTGATAAAATCCTGCTCTAAATAAATCAGTCATCATATGCTCCTAAGAAACTAACTGAGCCTAACAGAGCAGGAAAGCTGGGATTTAAAGAAAAGAAAAATGCAGGAATTTGGGGGCTTACAAAGAAGTAATCAGCATTTCTACCTCTTGACTACCAACTTATAAATATGAGCTCTGAGTATTTCTAGAGTAAAGCCAGGCTCAGCCAGAAGGCTGCCTGGCAGGACAACCTAAGAGGATCAGTTCCAAAAGGAAACACAGATGCTAGAGATTTCACAGATTCTAAATCAGTGCTCTTTGAAGGAGGAAACCAGTACCCTTTTCAGAGCCTGAAGTGTGCCTTACTCAGCTCACCCCTAGAGGTTTAAACTCCTCTGCACTCCCAGCAGAGTGGGGCTCTGACATTTCAAAGCAGTATCTTAGCAAATACAGAATTCTCTGTCCAACTCTCAGTCTTACTGAGTGAAAATATTTACTTTTCATCACTATAAAACTAAACACACTAGGGGAGAAAATGTAGAGTTTCCCAGTGCCCCACAATGTAAAAGCAGCAATCAAAAGTATTTCAGCTCCTAGATTACTCTAGGTGTAGAGACAACAAAGGATGTCACCTCGTTTTCATTCTTACCGAGAGATTTTTTTCAAACTTCTTGATTTGTCATTCTTTGAAGCTTTCAGAGGCAGAGAACTGGAATAGGCCGGGGAGAATAAGCATCAATCAGGAGAGGTTGGTGAGTAGGGGAGAAGCAGGAATTCAGGCAAATGAGGAAAAGAAATGAGAAACAAAAGAGAAAAGTAAAAATTCTTTGAAAGAAAAGTCATCAAGCACATGCATAGGACAATATAAGAAAATAAATAAGGAGGAAAATTATCATGAGATTTTTGCAAAGTATACATGCAATCAAAAATGTCAATTCAATACTGGAAAAAAAATACAACTGAGACTGTCTGTCTTAATCATTTTAAAGTAAAAGCAGAATTACAAATGCAGCACACACAGCAGAAAGCTGAAAATAAATTCAGTGGTACTTAAATTAAGTGTAACTGATACCAAATGGAAGGACTGTAAATACATGAAGCTGTACAATGGCGAACAGTTTAGAATGAGAACCATGGGAAGGGGGATACAAACCAGTAGCATTCATGTTCTGCTACAATGAGAAATTTACTGCCTGTTAATAAATAATATAAACACAGGTATTTTTTGCTGTTCTGGGGTTGCACCACGGATAAAACACCCAATTTTGCAAAACTGGAGATACAGACTGTCAGGCTATAGTGGAGGGAGAAGTGTGGAAATACCCCTGGTGATTATTTGGAGCTCAGCAGCCCAAGGACAAGGGGCAGCTTTGCCATCACAGCTCTGGTAGCTGATGGCAGCAGTGGCCCCAGCACAGGAGGGACTGCACTGACCATCAGGTGAGTGGCACCTGCCTGCAGGAATTCCAACACAGCCACTCAAAAAATGAAAATCTCTAACAGGGAAAATCTGAATCAACTGAAATTTTGGCCCTGGCCAGTGGTTCACGTGCATCTGACATTAATAATCTGGTTTGCACTAGCACTTTATTACTCAAATGCTAATAAAATCATGTGATGTCTGACTCAATAGATAGATTATTTTAAATGAAATAGATATCATTGACTCAAATATTCCCAAAGGAATTCCTAAATTGTTGATTTTAAGATGTATAAAATATCTGTAGATTTTTGGCAGAATAAAGAAATCCTAACAAAATATAATTTCAAAGCCTTATTCCTCCAGTCAAGGACGTAACATGTTATAGTTCTTTGTTGAATACATTTTATATACAGCTCTGTAACAGTCTGTTTAGTGGTTTGAAATGTTCCATGGAGCAGAGATGCTAAAAGGCAGCTATTCAACTTTGCTGAGAGACCAGACCCTGACCAGAACACTCCTTTGTGCTGAACTCAGCAATAACATTCCAATTTACTGAGATTCTGTGCATGCCATTTACATTCCCTGTACCATCATATGGTTTCAATTTTCTTGTCATCTCTATTACATGTTATAGTAACCTCCACATTAAAAAATGACTACAGCAGCAACACTGCCAGTTTCAGTTAATCCTTGACTACGAATGTGTAATGGTAAAAAAAAATAATAATCAATTTTATGCTTTCCAGTTTAATCATAGGAAATGGTTTCTTGCAAGATCATGCAAGATTTATTCAAGTTTCAGCTTCCTTCATTATTGTCCCTGACACATAAGTGATGCATAACAAAAAATATGCAGGAATGGAATGCAGAGTAAAATCAAGAGAGATGGGAAATCTCCCAGGAGCTCATGAGAGTAAGAGCAGAAGAAAAGTGTTCAACTATTGCAAGAGAGGATCCAGTTGCTCTGTGCAGATCTGGCTGTGCAGAAGAGTGCAGGGTGAGGAGGGCTGGCTCCAGCCAGACCCCAAATATCTCCCCCAAGAACCACGTCAGGCCAAGGGACACCATTTACCAGCCCCACTTGTCCTGCACCAGCAGCCCTGGCTCTGCTCCTCAGCTGAAACCAGAGGTTCTCCAGCTCCTCAGAAAAGGAGAATGATTTGTCACATGGCCTAGCAGAGACTCAACATCTCTGGAGCAAACATCCCTCTGCAGCTGTCTGGCTTTTAAGGGCTTTTCTGGGGTTTCAAGGGCATCTCTGAGCAGGCTGTACACAAGAGGGGAGAGGCCACTTGATTGTGGTTTCTCCTCCAGATGTGCCAACCACAGAGGTCCCTCTCTTTGAGCTTGGGAATGCTCTGACACATCAGGGAATGAGCCACAGCTTTTCTGTTTACTTGGAGAGTTGGCTCATTCCTGCTCTTTTTCCTTCCCTCCTCTAAAGGCTGGAGTTGTGTTCCATGCTGCCCTTGAATGAAAGATCATTTGGAAGGATGTCCATTACCCAGACCTACAGACAGACTCAGCAGGGCCAGGGTGACCTTGCACCTGAACTGACAGCAGCTGACATTATTGCTCTCCATTTCTTAAAACCACCAGAAGGAGAGGCTTCACAAAAGATTCATGTAATTACTCTCATCGTCTGGTTCCCCTGCAGCAATTTTCTGTCACTCTAAGTGCATTTTACAAAACCCACTGCAGAAATTATTCCACCCATGTATTATAGATTTTTATCACCTTAAATTGATTTTTATTGATATCATATGTAATTAAATGATGGAGAATGAACAACACAGTGATGCAGCCAATCACTGTGTCTTTCACTCTATGGTTTCACAATTGTTTCCAAGAAGCAGAAGTACAAGCTTCAGGCCATGTGTTTTATAGGAAGTTGTGGAGAATAGATTCAAATTTTCCACTTCTTACTATTTATGGCATATATCCATCATTCATTTTTGGTGCACAAGCTCTCCACAATACCTATCAACACTGTAATTCAGTAATTTTTCATGCTAATTATATAAGTAGGGACTTGGTTTAGATTTTTTGGATAAATTAATTTTCAGTGTGCAGACCAATTCTGGCAAACTGTCTAATTTACAGCACATTAGTTTATTTTCTTTTCTATCTACAAGCCTTACATTTTAAAAAGTCAATATCCAAATAATTCTAGATGGTTGGGAAGGGGAGGAAGCAGATCCTCAGGTGAGAAAATGCAGCTTTTGTGCCATTTAAGACACCAATCTGCAACTTTTTAAGACATCACCTGTTGACAGGTTGGCAGTTCTGGCTTTTGGGCTGCTGTGTTAAGCACCAGCCAAGTCAGTGACTTACACAGAAGATGGCCCAGGGCTCTGTGCTGTTAAAAGCCCATTTTAATAATTGTACTACAACTGTTCTTTGTATTTTTAGTGCTGAAGTTATTAATTCAATTTCTGTAATGCTCCTTTCTTCTGATTTGCATGGTAAAAATTGATTAACTCCAAGCACTAGCACAAACTGTTATGGCTTGCTTTTAATTTACAAAAGGATTAAAAATTATCACTACCACTCAAAAAACTTTGCTTGCTGTTATTACTTTTATCTTTTAAAACAGTGTTTGTTCCATTCATGCAAGCTGAGAATTAAACCAGAAATGGATAAAAATCTCATGTTCACCACTGAAACTCCAGAACCCAGGCTGTGGAAATTTTAACACTGCTGTGTGTCATCCACTTATCCAACAGACAGAGATCCACAGTGACTGCCTGGGTGTTCAGGTGCTGCTTCTGGACAGAGGTGAGCCCAACATGACTGCACTGAAATGGCTTGTTCCAAATTAACTCTGTTCTTACAGAAGACAATGTGCCAGCCAGAAATAGGCACTGGGAGTTTATGGGCAGTTTGCTCTGACATCTACTCGTGTACTGTGAGTGGGATTGCATAAAAATCCTTGCCTAGATTGTAGAGAAAGCCAATTCAGGTGCTACATAAGGTAAAGGGACAGAAAAGCCCAGGAGATCTGGGAGCAGGGATACTCCTGTCCAGGCCAGGGGCAGGACTCAGCTGGAGGTGTCTCAGATGGGGCACAGCTGAAGAACAGAAGCCAAGGATGTCACAAAAAGCCTAAAAAACTCCTTCAGCTCTTGCTTTGTTATGTAATAAATCAAGGAGATTTCAAAGGATCTTATCACTCCTGCCCAGCCCAGTGGAATCAGGGACTCACCTGGTGTCAGGAAAATGAATCTTTCCTTTTCATCCCTTCCTCCTTCCCTTTTCTACCCTGGGTAAGCTCATGTTCTTAGAGACCTGGGTAGTTACATTTTAAATACTTTAGACTCTGCTGTGGAAATCAGTTTCCTCAGACTTTGTCAAAGAAAAGCTTTTACCATTTTCACTGAAAGATTCTGGAAATAATGAACACCTTGGTGTTAAGCAATGATACCAAGTCTGGCCTTTCTTGGAGAGACCCCCAGTGTGATGCCACAGAGTCACCTGTGTGACTGCCAGTGATGGCAGTGCTGGACAGCACACAGGAGGTGACAGAGCTGTGACTTTGGCTTTAACAGTGCAAAGACCAACAGCAGGGATTATGAGGCTAGGGTTTGCTTCAAAGCAACTGCAGCCTAGGGTTACCTTCTTTTATTGTTCAGTCTGGTGTGAGCCATCACAAATGTCTGGGTTTCAGTCACTTCCTTCACTGGCACAATATTGGCTGATGACAGGTTCCCTTCTTGCTGTTTGGGCTGTCCACACACTTTATCGACCTGCAGGAAAGGGAGGGACAGGAAAATGGGATGTGAGTGAAAAAGAAGTATTTACAACCCCAAAAAGTGTGCCTGTTCCTTTCAGTTGGTGCTCACTGCACGAGACATTGTCAGACAGAAAGGATTCTTCCTTCAAGCAGCTGGAAACAGATGCCTTGGAAAAGAAGCACCAAATTCCAAGGCAGGGCAAAAAGCACCAGAAAGTGAGGAGTCATGGATTTCTCTGTGGCTACCTGGACTACAGCACACTTGGCAAGGCTGAAGTAGTGACTGATGAAGTACTGGCATATTAAACTTTTATTTAGAAACACACCCAGGGCTGAAAGGTACACGACTTTGGTGGGATATCTGCCCCATGCAAAAAGAGCAGTGTCCATCTGGAGTTTGAAGGGGCTTGCAATCAGAAGATAATCAATTCTTCCAGCCTTTATCCAGGCCATATAACATCACTCAGTCCTCACTGCCCTTCCTGAAGCCTCTCACAAGATTTAGTACCAGTCCAGGAGAAAGCAAGCTTGTGTTTATCCTTTCTGCACTGTGGATCTGACACTGCTCGTGTATCCTGACACATTTATTTGCAGTAACACCTTTCAGGGACAATAGGAAGACAAGTCTCTTCCCTTTCTAATCCACAAATGAGTAACCTGTGATGTTTTACACTTAAATCCCTGAGCAAACACGAGGAGATCACAAAGGAAATCCTACTGAGCACGGTACCACCAGTGACCTGAATCACACAGAACCCATCACCCCACACAGCCCTGGGTTTGGCATCCTTCTCCAAGGTCCCACAGGGACCAAGCAGGGTTAGATGGATTCCTGCTGCTCTGTGCACTTCCCTGCATCTTTAGAACCCTTAGAGTCTGCTGAGTGTTGCCCACAGATGGCTTCAGGGAGCTTTCTCTGTCCCTCTGCACCACTCTGATGCACAAGCACAGGACACTTTTCTCTGCCTTAGCCCATTTCCTCCAGGAAAACCACAACTGTGTGAAGTAAGGACATCCTCCTCTGAACAAACAGGCAAACAATGTGGGAAATTGGAAGCTCTGTAGGCATGACAGCTCCTGTCAGCTTTAGTTGTATGAGTTCCAGCCCAGTCCAGTATAACATGCTGTGAAGAAGCTAAAACTGCAGCAATGGAATGGGAACACCCTGGATTAATCCTGAGCCATCTGCAGCAGCCAGGGTGGGAGCCAGCTGCCTCACTCAACACCTTGCACTGAGTACACTGCTCTGGGCTCACCAGGGACCAGCACAGAACTGTTTTAAAAGACAACTTTGAGAAATTAAATAGTCTATGTCAGTCCCTTCTAGAAAAGGAAAAAACCCTCACTTATGCAAATGAAAATATAAAACAAAAAGGCCTTTTGAACCCTCTGGAGCTGGACAGAGGGTATAACCCAGCTGGACCACATTCCTGCACAGGATGCTTTCCCCCCTCCACCCCAGGCTTCCCAGGTCTCCCACAGCACACAGACCCAAATTCCCAGCATAGGTCTCTGCAAAATCCATCTCAGATTACATCTCTATGTCACTAAAGTTCATGTCTTCAAATTACATACACCTCCAATCTTGTCACTATGCATTTGAGACAGTTTTTACCAACTAAAATCAGAGTTTGCAAAAGCAATGTGGTTCTCATATACATAAGCAATGGAGAGCTCCCAAGCTTTTCGTTTTTCCTGAAGGAAAATTCAAAGATATGTAAGTCATCGTTTCTGTTGTGAATCAACAGTTTAAGCATCCAAGTGAAAACACCAACTTTGTTTTGATTTGAATTTTTGATACTATAGAAATGACTCTTTAGATTGCCCAGGTTTCAGTATTTTCTATCCAAACCTATGCTTTAGGGCTTTCCTTTTAAGCAGTAGTAACAGTTTCCTGCATATCAAACAAAACCACATTATTTGAAGGAAAAAACTTTCTCAGTGGAAAATTTTAACCAGTTCTACTCCATTAAGAATAAAGGTATTTGCTGCATAAAAGGGAAAATCACACTTCTTTTATCACACAGGCCTTTCAGTGCCTTTCTCTTGCCCCAGCTGGTCCCAGGCCAGGCAGTCCCAGCAGCCCCTGACAGAGGGTTATCCCTGTTTGGCATATTTGTTTCAGATTTTGAATGAGTTAAAACAGAAATCTGGCTTTTAATTTTTTTGGTTTTTTATGTGGACTAATTTTCACATCTCTCCAACATGAGTATTCTTCTGCATATAAAATAAAACAAAAGAAAAGCCTGAATTTTACCAGCTAATTTGAGCAGTCACAAAGCTGATGGCACAAACAAGAATACTCATGTATGAAAAACCATCTCCACTTCCAGATGGGCCATTTATGAAAAATAAGATAATGTTGTGTGAATTGAAAAGAATGAGGCATGCCATAAAAATCCCAAAAAGGTTGCAATATCTGGAATCTTCTGCTCCAAGCTCCCTGTGTGTTAACAGTGAGGAACACTGAGCTTCCCTCCCATCCTAAGGGCACTTTAATCATCCTTATCACCATCATCATCACTTTAATCACATCCTAAGGCCGGTTTAACCCAGAGCTGGTGAATCAAGCATCACTACCCACAGCACAAACAGAGCACCTGGAAATGGGGACTGGAATTTTAAAGCTCTTACCCTAATTTCAAGGTCTAGGACTTGGAATAATCAGGAATCAACATAAAGAATGACAGAGCCCATTTCTTGGATTTTTAAACTTAAAGTAAGTCTGCTGGTCTTAAATTACAAATGACAGCAAATCACCCCTTGTTAATGGCAGGACCCTGAGGCCATCCTGCTTCTTTCTGCCATGGTATTTAAACACTGTTTTCTAACAGTGAACATCTACAGCTGAAAACTGGTATTCCTCATTATCTTCAAATTATCAACCATGTTGCACAGTTCTAACATTTTCATTCATATTAAAGCTATTTTCTTATACAGCAATGATTCCTCTCAAATTTCTGATTTTCTAGCCATAGCTACATTTTTTTCTGCCGTGAATTTTTCTTGGTAATGAAAAGCAGAATCAAATATATATATATATATACACATTTTTTGACCTCTTACTATTTGTTTTTTAAAAGAATGACTATTTGCAATTATTACAGAGGCTTAACAAAATAAATGGAAAAATTCTCATCCAAAATCTTTTTGAACTCTTACAGCTTTGAGTAACCTTAAACACTCAGGTCATATTTAATATATTTGATATAATCAAACATGGGAAAAATGTCATGCCCTTCTGGATACCAAGAGAATCTTATCTCTTTAAAGCAGGAGACCTTTTCACTAGTTGAGAACAGTAATTTTCCTTGATTTTATAAGGGAAGATTAGTGTTTTAAAACACAAGATTTTCTCAGTGATTGGGCTTTGAGCTGTTGTTATTATTAAAATGCTGACACATTTGCCTGCAGGTTTCTGTCCCTCAGTCTGTCCCCAGCCCAGCTCTGTAGAATACAAATCACATCCCCCAGCCCCAATTCCAGCACTGCTGTGCCCCACAAGTGCCACAAATACCCTTCAAAGCAGAATTGGAGTTTGCTCCAATTCAGGTTCCAGCTGCCAAGGTTGAAGTGAAGTGAGGGAAATGAGAAACACTGAATTATGGGGAAATCAGATTTGAGTTTTCAGACTTGCAAGCTCAGCAGGTCAGAGATATCCTTGTATCACCTGATCACCCACAGTAAAAGAAGCCAACCAGCATCATTTGTGATTTTATGCTGTCCAAGCATCAACCAGAGTTTATTATGGAAACACAGAATCCTCTCCTTGGGGTGGCTGTCACCTGCTACTGGAGAACTGCTGTAAAACATTAATTTCCAGTGCCCAAAACTAACTGGGAGCCCATATGATAAACTGCAAGTCAGGGCTCATGGCTCACTGCTACTGCCTTTATCTTATTGAACAAAATCAGACAAGAGACAAAATAACCTATGATTTTGCCTTCCTTTAAATATTCTCTCCCTTATGGAATATGTTTCCTACTGTGAGCATTTTGCTGGTAGAAGAGTTAAGCATTACATAAACAAACCAAGTTCATTTTCCTCCAGGAATATGTTGGCTTTCACTTGGGAGGGAAGAATTCTCTTCTCTCTCATCTTGAATCTACTGAACAGTTAATTTCCTATAAATCTTCTGAAATCTGGCAGATTTCTAGATAAGCTGACCCTTAGTAGAAAGTAGGGATTCCTCCAAAGAGAATGGCATTATAAATTCCTCAGGGACAGAAAAACCTTCTGTCAGACTTCACACTCAGACATCAAAAAGTTCAGCCATAGAATTTAAATCCATAAAAAATAAGGTTCTGTGTGCTCTGTCTGTGGCAGAAGAGATCCTTTCAGCTGCCAACACTGGGCACAGGGAATGGACAAATTCTGCAGCAGTTATTCAAATGAATAATGAAATGAATATTCAAATGAAAATTCAAATTCTACCCCAGATGAAAGTGCAAATGATGAGATTGTGGAGTGTTGTTCTATAACACCATTAAGAGTGTGGAGATAACCTGTCCTGGGCAAGCCACAAAGCTCATCTGAATGCACACACACAGCCTTTACTCACAGGGAGAACAGGCAAGAATTCCTGCAAAAATGGAAAATAAATGTTATCTTACATAACATCAGTCATTTCAAGAATTCTACACAGTTTGTACCAAACAGACTTTTACCACAAATTACAGTGCTGTTATTTTCTGCTCTCATTGCTTTTAAAATTGCATATTCTGTATCAAACTATCCACACTGCATCTCCACAGCTACAATCTTTTAAGCACACAAAAATCAGTAACATTGTCTATCTTGTTAGGATTTTTTCAAAATGTTTTTGTTCTAACTGTATATATATTTACCCAGCTGAAAAAAGAAGTGGTAATTATTTATAAAGGCAAAACAAAATAGCAGCAGCATTTGAGAGGTAAAATGATATCCCCCCTTCTCCTCCACAATTCCCCCTAGATTCAGGACTAATCTTCACTGGCCTTTGTTACTTGTGACATTTGTCTTTAGATATTGACAACCTACAAAGGTTAAGCTCAATTTTATAATTAATTACAATAATCCAGTATGAAAAGAATATTCCACTGGGAGCCAATTCAAGTGAGCTGCTTTAAGAGCTCTAGAAAAATTAGGTGACTTTAAAGAGAACATAACAAAATCAATTAAAAGATTTCATTCAAATTTCCCTTTAGTCACTTTTCAAATTAATTACAGTATATCAAAATGGTATTGCCTGTTATTGTGTTTACTATTTATACCCATTCTTAAGGGAAAGCAATTATCCAAATATTCCTGGAATTTCTTTTATCACTGCAAGCTTAAAATGTAACAAAGAAAAACCCTTCCCAGTTTGTTCTTTAAAGGTTAAATAACCAAGTAGAAAAAAATAGCAGAGAGAAATTGTACAAACACACACACACATATATAAAATCAGGAAATCCTTTCAGGGCCCAGGGACAGAAGGGACCAACATGAAGGAGAGGTTACTGGAAGAAGGAGTGTTTCTCTCTCTTTTGGCATCTTTTTCTTGGTGTTGCCAAAGACAACTGGGTACTGACAAACAACACAACTCAGACCATTATTCTGAACCACCTGGAGTCTCATGTTCCTCTCTACATACTTACTGCAATTATAATTACACCAGAATGATGATTTTAAATAACTGGCTGAGCTGATGACTGACACTCATTTTTCATACATGAACAGATCACAATTTGCAGTGAATTATGAGGAGCCTGAGCCAGATTTGATCTGTGGATAACTCAGTCACATAGTTCTCTGAAGCAATTCAGCTTCACTTGCAGGTTAGCACACTTCTGTGGGTGGCCATCACCACTGAGGGATGCAGGCACAAGCCCAGACACACAAAACAAACATCCCAACAGGCCTTTGCTACAACAGACAGCTCTCACTGTGTTTTGTCTCCAGGCTCTAATGCCAGCAGAATTGCTTCTTAGCAGTTTCCATGTGGCTGGCATAATACAGGACATCCAGAAGGGCACCCAAAAGAAGGCAAGAAACAGCAACACAGAGCAAAAATAGATGTCAGGCTCACAGGTCTGACAGCTCTTGGTCAAAATCTCCCCTTTCTCTGCAGGTAGAGATGTCCTAAGAACCAAATTCCAGGAAAATAAATGGGGAAAACATTCTCTAAATGAAAGAGTTTACTCCAAATCTCTTGAGATAAACTGCTTCTGTTACTTTAAACTGACATCTGAGTATATTCAGGGGATATTTAGATATGTTATACATATAACAAATATTTATTATATATATACATATGCATGAAAGAGGGACAAAAACATCCCTCTTAGGGATGGCTGATGCTGCAAATGCAAACCAGATTTTAAGATACATGAAGTCATGCCTATCCTATGTATTTATAAGAGCACTTATAAATCAACCCTGAAAACATTTGCCAAAATAGCAATAAAGAGCAGAAGAACATTAATTTCCAGCAGAAATTTTAAATCCTTCTATGATTATTTTTTTCTGTTCATCATTACTGCAAGCATTTCATTGGATAGGCAAAATGCCTGAGCTTTCTCCAAACAACATAATGAAAGTTAGCTAACAAAAATATGTAGGAAGTCAGAAGGTCATTATACACTTTCACATTGTCCTATTAGACAAAATAATGCTGTAAGTTTATGCAATCCTTAAATCAACATGTCAATAATAATGTTGAGACCGCCACAGAAAGTCAGAATAACTTTCCACTTGGCATTTAACAAATATAATAATTAGAAAAAACTCATAAACACATTCATTTTTTCATGAAATATATAATTTCAATGATGATTTGCTGACAGTTGCTGTCAAAGTAAACATATTCTCTTGTGCCTTTTTTCTTGAACACAAATAAGTGACTTTAGATGACTGAAGACTTGAGCAACTATCCAAGACCTGTAGTAATAGTAGGCAGCACAATAACCAGGGCAGCAACAGCCCTTTTATAAAATATTCATAGAAATATTTTGATTTGTAAAGTATTAAAATATTGAAATATTAATATATTTATTCTAACAATATATTATTATTATATATAAATCACTCCTAATGCAGTAGAGATGTTCTGCTTACAGTGGGTACCAAACCAGCCACTTCTGTGCTCCTCTGCCTCAGGACCTCAGGTAGGTTCACCAGCAAAGGGACTGGGACCTCACAGGGAAAACCTGCACCTCCCCTGGGGGCTGAATGATCACACCGGGGCCTCACCTGCACCACCAGGCTTTTGATCTCTAAACATGTGGCAGGCAGACCCCCCTTGTCCATGTGGGGAAAGGATGGATGCTCTGAGCAGCCACTACAGTCATTAATTAAAACATGCATCTATTGGGACTATTAAACCAGCCATGTCATTTCACTGGCTAAACATTTCTGTGGCTGAAAACTGTGAGATACCAAATCTGCAAAGCTCAGATCAGACCTTTAACACTGTACCTTTCAATATCAGAACAGAGATCTTTCTAGCAAGACAACAACTTATTTACTAGTAAGGGCATCTTGTTTTGAACTTCCAAGCCACTTGTTAAATAAAGCAAACACAACCCCAAGAAAATTCTGAGGCTGCCTGCTGTGCAGAATTCATTCTGGCTGTGCTCAGGTGCAGAATGGTCCCACTATGGCAGATCTGTGTCAGAGCACAGCACCAGCCTGAAAACAGGGAATAAAGATGCTTAGAACAGCATCCAAGACCACAACTCCTCATTTATGGTTGTCAGGCCTTTTTAATTCCGAACTTAACTTGTGATCCATGCTTTCTTAAAATCAACAGAAGGATTTACTTTAAACCATTTAATGTATTTTTTATATAGACAAGGAGTTTTGCCATTATTCACAAACCCAGGAATGATTTCCTCACTGATGTAGCATTGAAATTTGTGAGATGCATTCCTGTACCTCTCTGACCCCTTTTCTGATTAAGTTTTCCAACAAGAGTAAATAAAAAATAGCCTTTCTTTCAACTTGAGATTCCCCAGACTTTCTATACAATCTCAAAGAACATGAAGGAAATCTGACAGGATATTTTTGAGCTGGAGGGTACTGAAAATTTCACATTTTCACTTTTATATACACATCATAATCCAAAACAGGTCTCCTTTTACAATGTTATGTCTTTCTTAAAGAGACAAATTCAAGAATGGACATGGAGTGGAATCAAGTGAGTTACAGTCACTCCAATAACTGCAACTGCATTCATTTTATAAAAACCTTTTGCCAGTAACTGACTGGAAAAGAGTTACCAGCTCTGACTACAGCAGAATTAATGTCAGCAACGTTGTCAAGAATCAATCATGGTTTATCAGCCATGCAGCAAAGCAGCACATCAGCATCAGATCACATCAAAAGCAGCACGGTGAACATGTGTGCAACTTCACAGCCCACTGAGTGCACGCAGAAAACTGACAGAAAATCTGCATTCTCAGCACAGAACCTAAATTTGTGTGGAAAAGATGTCCCAAAAGGGCACCAGAAAACTTCAGCTGAGCCAGCCCTCCAGGTGAAGGCTAATGGAAGCCCAGAGGATTTTCCAAGTGATGATCTGCCCTTCTATTGAGCACTGACAGGGCCAGCCCAGTTCTGAGCACTGCATCACCCTGCTTGAGCACGGGGGTTGGATAGATGACATCCCAAAAGATGCTTAAGAGCAGGGATTTTAAAATCTGGGTGTTCCTGCTGGACATCTGGATCCTTAACTGCAGCACAAGAGATCTCAGGAAGGGACCTGAACCAAGCATGCACCCAAAGCAGGAGACAACAACAGGTACATAAGCATCTACAAACCTCCACATTTTCTCCCATGGTTAAGTAATTTACTAAAGATTCATCTCACCCTGCTGCAGTCAGCAGTGGAAGATTAAGATTCAGTGCTTTTGTTTCCTCTGGAAGGCACAGGGGGCTTCCCTTCCTTACAGCACACTGAGTGTTTAAGCCACAGCATCATGATAAAATTCCAGATAAAAACTGGAGGCAGGAGAACTCCCAGGACCACTGGGAACTCGGTGTAGTCAAATTACTATTGTTCAACACCCATTCTAAGCACTTCCAAAGACAAGAAAAAGAAATCTGAATTGCAGAAGGGAAAACAACTTAGTTAAATTTAGACAGTTCATAAACAATAATAATAATTTTAAAAAAAACCCCAAAACAACTATCTAGAGGCACAGTGAAAGCTCCCTGCCAAAACTTGTCTGCCCAGCAAACACCAGTGTAGCATTCCCAGGACAATTACATGCTCCATGGGACCACTACACTTCTGGGAAGTACTCTGTTCACTTCCAGTCTTTGTCAGCACTGCACCCTTCCCATCCTACAGCCCTCACCTCAAGGCAGGCAGAACTCTACTATTATCTCCATTTCTCTAACAAGGATGCTAAGGCAGCAAGATTAACAAATCTGAGAAGAAAAACACACAGGCAGGCTTGGAACTGACCAACTCCTGACAACCAATTTACTTCTCTGACAATTAAACCACATTCTGAGTTCTACAGCTTTGGCAAGCTGCCTGAATGTTTAGATACTCGTGGGCTTGGGCTAAAAATCTCAAGAGCACAGTCTGACAAACACCCAACTGGGTCCAAGGCTGCCCTGCAGACTGGGATGTGCAGACAATCCAGCTCATGTCCCAGACCACCCAGCAGCCCAGCACAGCAACAGCAGTTGGCAGCCACCACTGCAACCCAACTCATTGTTCAGGGCTGTAATTAAACTGCCCTCAATATGCAAACTTGTTTCATTCACTGTTTCACTTGCCCAAAACAGGAACTGCAAGCAGTTGATTTCAGTTACATGGTCTGTGCTCATCTGCTTTTCAGAACATGCACCTGATTTTTCATTAATAACCTCTATTTCTTTATTTTCTTCAGTGCAGCAGAAAAGAATTTAATTTCCCTTTTTCTCTAGCCTCTTGAGCACTACTGGCTCAAACTGAAGCTAAATTAAGCCACTGGTCCTTTCAATACACGTGCCAAGAGACAGTGCCCACAAAAAGCTGGTCCCCAACAATGCAAAACAAGAGGAAAAAGCAATGTAGTGTTTAGGGGGCTGAGTTTGAAGGCCATGTCTCTGCAGGCAGTGAGCTGCACTGGGGCTGGGTGGCAGCAGGGCCACAGCCAGAGCTGCAGGTCAGACAGGCACAGCACCCCAGCCACTGCTGCAGCACTCACCCCACACTGCTCTAACAGCAATCCCAACTCCTTCAGCAACTTCCCTGGGAAATGAGCGTTTTGGAGAGCCCAACCTTGCCTTCTTTACAGCATCCTCAGTGGCTTCTCCAACTAAATTGTCATTAGCAGATGATTATTGCAGAGCAGTTATTCCATCACAGTTTTGGAGAGCCCAACCTTCCCTTCTTTACAGCATCCTCAGTGGCTTCTCCAACTAAACTGTCATCAGCAGATATTACTGCAAACCAGCAGAGCAGTTATTCCATCCTCATCACCTGCTGCCAACAGCTCATTCAGCTTTCATCCCCTGACCTCCTCATTTCAGTAGAATGACTATAAAAGTAATTTAAAAGGATCCAGCAATGTTTTGATCTTGCAGATCCTGGAGTACATTCTCCCAAATGTAGCAAATAAATCAGCCAAATGCTAAATTTTCAGCATCTACTGGGACAGACCTGAAGGTTTTGTTTAGGAGCAAGTTCTTGAAGCAAGAGCATTGGTAGACCAGTGAGAATGAAACTCATCATCTGATTGCAGGAAAAAAAAAATCAAGCTGGGGAATATATACATACCTGGGGTCAAATAATTACCACATAATCTACCCATTTTAGATTTTGCAAGGCAATGTGATTAGAGCACTTACTTTTAAAATCTTGTACACTTGGGGCCCAGTTTGGCCTGATTTTGTGCTAATTGGAACTGGTTATTAAAATCTGCTGAAAGCAATCTTGAGAGTCCTGCAACATGACCACTTTCACTATTCAATATGCAGCCAGGATAAACGGAATAACAACGAGACTACAGCAAGCAGCTGAGTCAAACTCTTCAGCCAGAGTTTATCAAACACCAGCAAACAGCAGGATGGTATTTGTTTCCCTAAGCAAAAACTGTTCAAAATTCTAAGTCCCACTTTTTTCTGATTGGTAAGACCAGACATGACAAAACTCATCATCATAACAAGACAGAGAACTGAACAGTGAAGGAGAGAATACTCTCTCCTGAATTCCAGATGTTTCAGTGTCTCCTGGAGCCCAAATCTCAGATGTCCTGGGTTGAGATTACTTAATATAGGAAATGTAAATTGGGATGGGAGGGCAGTGCTTGTAGCAGACATTTTTTGCTGCCTTTATATGAAGTTGCCTGTCTGCAATAGCATGAATGGGAATCAAGACTGAACTTCCTTTCTTTTCACAACCATTAAAAAATAAAAAATTAAAAGCTCAGCAACCTAATAAAACACATGGAGGTTAAAAAGTAAAACTGGCTTGTTACTAAAATAAGTCTTAATACAGAATGCCTGTAATAATGAAAAAGGGTAAATGAAAAGCATGCTGATTCCTGTTATTCTTTGAGTTAGACCATGCCCTTGGGTAGTATATGAAACCCCAGAAATGCAAAATATGAAAGTCATAAACATACAATTGCTCAGAACTTGATAATGATCTCTGTGAAACAAAATCTGAGGATTTTTGGTAGTCTTTGATGATTCTGAACATGGAATTAAGCTGAATGTATTTTAAATTAAACCTAAAATAAAAACAGCTGCTGGAAAACATGCATGACCAAATTCCTCATCTGAACATGTCCTGCTTTTGGGTTTTCAGATTTAAAAACTTCACTGTCATTCTGTATATTCAACTCCAGTATGAAGCACAGTACAGTAGCTGCTGCTGGCATTCAGTTAAGCCAATCAAATTTTATAGATGTTTGCCTGACAACTCTGAACCACTGCCATTTCCACTGGTGAAAGATTACACCACCAAATAAATTAATTCACTCTGGTAGCTGCAAAAGGGCCTAAGAGAAATACAGGCACTGTTAAAGTTCATGAAGTTCCTCCTACTTCTCTAATGGCAATCCTCAAATAATCATATGGAAAAAGGACAGCTAATTAATTTTCCCAAGAGTTAATCCAAAGAACAAAACAAGATGGATTATTAAGTGAATTTTTTCCTGTAGGAAAAAGATTTGTTCCATTTAAAAAATGTATTTTTTTGTGCTTGAAAAACAGGGGAATAATACAAGAGAAAAACAGAGGAAAAGAAATTACTTCTATTACTAAACATATGAAAAAGACTTATTCAAGCACAGCAAGCCAGAGGGCAAAATCAACAAGATGTATGGAATTCACTTCCACTTGTTACTGAATTACCAAACAAAAGATATCCATGTCACAGTGGAAATGCCCTAATCAAATAAACTTTGAAATACCATTTATTTGGAAATCTGACCTCCCTATTCCCAAATCTACAAGGTTCCATGGAAATTCAAGAGAGATAAAAAACAGAGCATTCTGCAGTGCTGAATAACTGAACTGAATAACTTTCAGACTTGCCGTGGTTTTGTTGATAAAACTATAAACCATGAGTATGCACTGTTGCCTTTGTACTTGGTAGGATGACAGCAAAAATGTGAAAAATTAATTTCACAGTAGTCAAAAAGCAGCTTTCTGTCCCATACCCATTTACCTTTAAAACTGCCTATCTTAAAAAATGACCCACATCCTAAAAAGCCATTCCTATAAAAAACCTCTCACTTTGTTTTAATCTCCTTGTAGCATGTGCATGTCTCAGAAAACACTTTAGAGTGAAAAGCTAGATGTTTTCTTCAGCCTAAAATCTGAAGGCCCATAACCATTGCCAAAATAAAGCAACATTAACTATATCTAAATACCAGAAAATAATTTTTAGAATCTCTCCATAAATATGAAATGCTATCAAATGGACATATTAGGAAAATATTTCTATGCATTCTGGGGAAAAAAATCAAAACCAAACCCCCAATACAGTCCATGTGCTAAACTCCTGAAAATGCCTCCCAGCACAAAGGTAAGCTTTCATTGTTTTTTTCAGGAATGATTCTCAAGGGTTTCTTGTAAGCAAGTGTGTTGGGTTGATGTGGCCAGAAATGTGAATTCCATCCCCATCTGTTGGAGCTGGGTGGGGCAGTGACCCTGATCTCCTGGCACATATTATCTGCTAATGGGCCATCTTTAAACCAGCTGGGCAATCATCTTTATCTTTTCCACAGCCCATCCTCCCTCCAGGAAGATATCATCTGCTGCTGGCCCAGTGAGTCCCAGTGCATGACTGATAAAATTCCATCATCCCACTGGGAGATGCTCCAGCCAGGGGAGCAGCCAAGCCTTTCCTACCCAGATAAAAACTGACATTTTGGACAGCAAGTTACAGCCCTTCCACTGGATTCCAGAGGAAAACCAGACCTTTCCACATCATCCCTGGAGCTTCAGAGGAAACTGCACCTTCTCCAGGAGCACTGCTCCAGCTGAACCACATCTGCCACTGCAGGAGGATGCAGCCACCATTGAATGGGACTGTACCAACACCCTGACTGACTGACGGTGTCAGCTTGGATTCTGACTCTGTCAGTGCTTTAGGTTTGTTCTTTGTAATACTGTATTTCTATTTTAATTTTCCTAGTAAAGAACTGTTATTCCTAATTCTCATATCTTTGCCTGAGAGCCCTTAACTTCAAAATTATAATAATTTGGAGGAAGGGGGTTTACATTCTCCATTTCAAAGAGAAGCTCCTGCCTTTATTGGCAGACACCTGTCCTCCAAACCAGGACATCAAGTTATGCATAAATTTGTCCAGGACAGCCATGGCACACAGAGGAGCAGAGAAGAAATGGAGCTTTATTTGTTCATAATCCTCAGGGGTGAATCCTGCAGCTTCAAGAGCTTCCTCCCCACAATTCCAACCTGACTTGGCTACAGGAGTTTATACAACTGTTCAATTTCAGATTACTGTTTTCTGACCCATAAAGCAGGAATTTCACTCCTCACCCTCCCTCTGACACCCTGACTTGTTGATGGTCTGCCACAGGGTCCAGCTCTGCAAGTGTCACAAAACCATGAGTTCTTTGGGTTGGAAGAGACCTTAAAGACCATCTTGTTCCACCCCCTGCCATGGGCAGGGACACCTTCCACTATTCCAGGCTGCTCCAAGCCCCATCCAGCCCGGCCTGGGACACTTCCAGGAATCCAGGGTAGCAACAGCTTCTCTGGGAAATCTGTTCCAGGGCCTCCCCACCCTCACAAGGAAGAAATTCTTCTAATATCCAAACTAAACCTGCTCTCTGTCAGTTTGGAGCCATTTCTCCTTGTCCTGTCCCCCTGGGCTCTTGTAAAAAGTCTCTCTCCACCTTTCCTGTAGCTCCCTGCAGGTACAGTGAGGTCACCCTGAAGCCTTCTCTTCTCCAGGCTGAACAATCCCAATTCTCTCAGCCTTTCCTCACAGGAGAGGGGCTCCATTTCTCTAATCAAAGCCCAAACCACCACATTCTGTGCTCCTGCTCCACTGTCCTTCCATAAGGAAACACAAAGAAGTGGGAACTGGAAGGCTGGAGTGACGATTTCAGAAGGAACAGGGGCTTGCTAAGTGATATTTAGCAGCACCCACACTCTTACATGGTGGTCAAAATATTCCCTCCCTGCAACTCACAAGAAGATGCAGCTGCTCAGAAGTGCAGGACAGCACTGCTTTCACCACATCAGCAAAATGTTCACGTAGCAAAGCACCAGAGCTCAGTCCCAATGACAGCAGCAACCTCTGACAGACACGAGCTCCCCCTCCCACCCTCCAAGCACACGGAGAACAAACAGCTCAGGTGAGATGTCACAGAAAATCCTACTTTCTTTGTCATTTTTCCACGTTTTCACATGGTTTATATATTATATATGTTATATAATTATATAATTATTAAGGCTGTCAAGAAACTGACCTTGGAATCAGAAGATTGTAAATTGTATTAAGGCACCGAGTAAGACGATTTCCATTAAAAAAAAGTGCAAGAACACAACACCAACCATGTCAGCATGTTTGATTAGAAAGATTTTATGTTTTTCTTGAAAAAAAAAAGATGAAAAATTGCAGAAAATTAAAATTATTCATTCTGATTTTTATATATAAGAGGGGCTTGTTTGCTCTTAAAGTATCTTCACGTTCAAAAAAGTTCAACCACCTCAAATAAATGTACATAACATCTATTTTTACAAGTGAATTTAGAAAAATTACAAACATCAAACTGATCAGTTCACATAAAAACATGTATGTTAGATGTAACATCACCAAAATATCCCAGAGAACACATTCACCATGGCTCCTACCACTGGGGTTCACCCTACTTCACTCTTGATTCATTACCTGGAGCAGAACTGGGACCTAATTTAAGTTTAATAGTTGTAAATAAGGTTACATCAATTTCCAAATTTGTGCTTAAATTCAATACATACACTTTGGGCATATCATCATCACTGTCACACTTAAACCTTACTGCTTTCTTTAGATGATGTGTTTGAAACAGACCAAAATAATTTCATTTAACCAGATTTTTTACATCTCCACTTTTAGTAAACACTATGAATATGATCTTGCCTGTGTTCAGTGTATTCAGAGAGCTTCTGTATTTACACTGGAGTAGTGAACAAGTTACTGTGAGAACCTGTATTTGGATATCCCCAGCCCATAATTTGGAATGTGGATGGCACTGTAACTCAATGTTTTGTGTCAAAAGATTGCAAAGTACACACTCATAACAAGCAAATGAGCTGAAATATAAACACGTGCTGTGGCTTGGAAGCTGAAGAAACTTTCAGGCACTGAAAAAGCACAGCAATAAAAAGGGAGTATTTTGCTATGCAAAACTCAGTACTTTTTTTCCTCCAAAGAGTATTAGATCCCTAAGTAATTCACAATTAATAGGCCTGTTCTTGACAGAAAATGTGCATCTTATTAAAGGAAGAAAAGTTTGTTACGTTTACTCAAAGAAGATTTAAGAGTTTCCAAAAGCTGTAAGTGGCATAGGCACTTCTTCAGAGAGGTCCTTCTCCTCAGAGGTATAATCTTACCCCTTTCAACAGGGGCCTGTTCAAAGAATTTATTTGTGAAAGGATAATCTTCTGCAGTTTGAACTTTCTCACCAAGCTCCCTGCTCATTGCTATGCCGTGTGGGAGGTGAGGCTGCTTGCAATGCCAGCCATGTCTATCGAGTCAGAACTAACCTTTTGTTCCACTCATTTTCTCTGCAACTTTCTGCCATCAGTAGCCACCTCAAAAAAAAAAAAAAAAAAAAAAAAAATCTATCATTTTGAAGCCTTGGTGCATTTTAGGTAATTCACTTCCAAGCTGGTTCAAAAAAAGGAAGTTTGATGGTTTTGTGGAAAGCCAATCATGGCTTTTTGCAGAACACAGGAATGTGTGGCCTTAACTTTGCCACCTCCACTTTGAGAATGCTCATCCATGCAAAAATAAAGGGACTGTCATCCCATACTGTAACACCAACTTATACCAGGGTCCAAAAATCAAAGACCAGAAGACTGATTTCCAGTAGTTATTAATGCCATTCAGAAGAGCAAGATTCAGATTGCAAATCAGTTTCAGAAAGAAGAAAGATTATACCAGTCAGCACTAGTGATACATATAAACACACTGAGGAGAGCAAAGAAAGACTGATGACTACACTACCCACTTCACTTTATAAAATAGCAATATTCTTAAGGATTAAGTACCTGTAACTTACACCACACACAAACAAAACATTGATGCTTGCTCAATAAACATCATAAATGAATATAAGACCATAAAACACACACACAAGCACCCTGCAATGCAAAAAACCAACCCACGGTCTCTTAAGGAAAAGCACACAAAAATAGAAAGCATATTAAATTAGAAAGCCTTATTAAGCAGACACTGGGGATGTATCAAGAATGCAGCTTTATCACAACATTAAACCAAAGAAAAAGCACATGATAAAATTATAAGTGCTTATGGTTTCTCTTTTCATTCAATGCTGTGTATTTCATTTTCAGAGTATTAAAAAAATCACCTTGGTAAAATCATGTACTGTAGGGGTAGCACTGGGGAATCTGGTAAAGAAAAAAATCTCTTTGTTAGCCGAGCCACAAAGCATCTAGAGGGCCTAATCCATCATGAGAATGCCAGGATGCCTGACAGCTGAGTGACAGATCAGCTCTGCCTGCTCCCTGTCCCCTCGAGAGGAGCCTTTGACCCAACGTGTCTGCTGCTCCCGGGCAGACAGCTCAGTGCACAGAGCCTGCAGCAAGGGCTGAGCCAGAACAGGAACAGCCCAGCACAAACCCAGCACAGCTGGGACTGCACTGCTGGCTGCTGGCCACTGCTGGCCAGGTGGAAGGGAGCACTTCCACACATCTTCCCACCCTCTCCCTGGGCTCTGCAGGTCTGCCCACCCTGTGCAAGCACCAGCCTCTGGCAGCACAACCTGACACCTGCCCAGGCGGCCATTCCAGGAACCCCAGTGCTGGCACCTGGGAGCTGCATCCCACCTGGGGGGCTGCATCCCACCTGGGAGCTGCATCCCACCTGGGATCTGTATCCCACCTGGGAGCTCCCATCCCACCTGGGGGCTGCCATCCCACCTGGGGTGCTGCATCCCACCTGGGAGCTGCATCCCACCTGGGATCTGCCATCCCACCTGGGATCTGTATCCTACCTGGGATCTGTATCCCACCTGGGAGCTGCATCCCACCTGGGAGCTGCATCCCACCTGGGAGCTGCATCCCACCTGGGATCTGCATCCCACCTGGGGGCTGCCATCCCACCTGGGAGCTGCATCCCACCTGGGATCTGCCATCCCACCTGGGATCTGTATCCCACCTGGGATCTGTATCCCACCTGGGAGCTGCATCCCACCTGGGATCTGCATCCCACCTGGGAGCTGCATCCCACCTGGGATCTGCCATCCCACCTGGGATCTGCCATCCCACCTGGGATCTGCATCCCACCTGGGAGCTGCATCCCACCTGGGATTCTTTTCCAGTTTTTGCTCTATTTTTTTTCCACATTTCTTAAATTTCTGAGGAAAATTTCACCAAGGAAGTACACTTGCTCAAACAGCAGAAGGGAAACAAAGATTTTAAAACCTGCTGGGATTTCAAAGCTGTGTGGCCTTGCAGGGTTTGTGGGACAGAGCCCAGTCCTGATCTTCAGCCTTGTCCCACCCAGCCATTGCTACCACCTGGGGAAGGTGTCATAGAGATGAATTTCCCACAAAGTTCCTGAACACAAACTGTCTCTTGCTTTGTTTTTTGAAGCTGATTATCTTTGGGTATAAAAGTTTAGGGTTATTTTAGGGTCACTTCTCACCAACACATTGGTCATGATTAGGAGAATAATCTCTTTTTGAGTGATTTGAGTGGTTGTGCTCAAGTGCTTGCTTCTGAAGGCTTTTTCCAAGTACTCCCTTGTTTCCCTTTCTCTTTCATCTTAGAGTTTTAGATTTTTAAAATATACAGAGAAAAAAAATATGTCCTGAAAGCATAAATGATCCAATGCTGTATTACTTGGACTTGGCATTATTTAATATACTTTTTCATCTACTACTTTCACATCTATGTTCTTTCACAGATTGAATGAGAGAGCTCTACTTTCACTTACCCCTGTGCTGCTTTGCTTGTCCCTTGCAGAGTTAGGGACTAATAAATTGAGCACACTTCATATAGCTGCCTTTTCAGTAGAAAGTGCCTTCAACATATATGGCAATCAGGCCACTGTACTTGAGGTTAACCCCCAGCCCTCTCTGAGCTCAATCCTGAAAAATAAACAAAACTCTGGGAAAAGAGGTTTGCTTGGCAGAAGGATTGAGCTAACATTATGGATATAAAAACACAAGCTCAGTTCTGAAAGAAACTGAGCATTCTGGCCTCAGTCCCATAAAGCACTTAAGCACAGGCTTCATTTTCAAGTGAGTGGGAGATTGAGTGGCAGCTGGAAAGGCTGAACTCCCAATCCCTGACCCTAAGTGTGCAGCAGAACTTGGGTTGCTCAGCTGTGCCCCAGGCAGGGCTGCTGCTCTGGGCCCAGGTGGGATGGCAGTTCTCAGGTGGGATGGGAGCCCCCAGGTGGGATGGAGCTCCCAGGAGGGATGGAGCCCCCAGGTGGGATACAGATCCCAGGTTGGATGGCAGCTCTCAGGTGGGATACAGATCCCAGGTGGGATGCAGCCCTCCAGGTGGATTGCAGCCCCCAAGGTGGGATGGCAGCTCCCAGGTGGGATGGCAGATCCCAGGTGGGATGGCAGCTCCCAGGTGGGATGGCAGCTCCCAGGTTGGATGGCAGCTCCCAGGTTGGATGGCAGATCCCAGGTTGGATGGCAGCTCCCAGGTGGGATGCAGCTCCCAGGTTGGATGGCAGCTCCCAGGTAGGATGGCAGATCCCAGGTTGGATGGCAGCTCCCAGGTGGGATGTAGCTCTCAGGTGGGATACAGATCCCAGGTGGGATGCAGCTCCCAGGTGGGATGGGAGCTCCCAGGCTGGATGGCAGATCCCAGGTGGGATACAGATCCCAGGTGGGATGGCAGATCCCAGGTGGGATACAGATCCCAGGTGGGATGGCAGCTCCCAGGTGGGATGCAGCTCTCAGGTTGGATGGCAGATCCCAGGTGGGATACAGATCCCAGGTGGGATACAGATCCCAGGTGGGATACAGCTCCCAGGTGGGATGCAGCTCCCAGGTGGGATGCAGATCCCAAGTGGGATGCAGCTCCCAGGTGGGATACAGATCCCAGGTGGGATGGCAGATCCCAGGTGGGATGGCAGATCCCAGGTGGGATGCAGCTCTCAGGTGGGATGGCAGCTCCCAGGTGGGATACAGATCCCAGGTGGGATACAGATCCCAGGTGGGATGCAGCTCTCAGGTGGGATACAGATCCCAGGTGGGATGCAGCTCCCAGGTTGGATGGCAGATCCCAGGTTGGATGGCAGCTCCCAGGTGGGATACAGATCCCAGGTGGGATACAGATCCCAGGTGGGATGGCAGCTCTCAGGTGGGATACAGATCCCAGGTGGGATGCAGCTCCCAGGTCTTATGGCTTGGTTCTGGAAAACTTAGATGCTCCAAAGTGAAAGTGGTCATGAGGTCTTTGGGAGCAAACCAAGTGAGACACAGACTTTCCTGTTCTGTCCCTAACCTTTCATAAAGCATTTTACAAACAGACAATGGACACAAGGAAAACTGGAACCACTCAGACTTTGCAAGGACAAGCAAATATTTCAAGTCTCACTCACCCATTAGTGCACAAAGTAATGATGGGACAAAGACAACTTCTTTGGAGTCTGATGTCAAAAAACGGTATTTATACTACAGAATATTGTAAAGAAGTGATGAAACATTTTCATTGCTTCACATGGACAGGGGAGGAACACGAAAAGACTTTTTTAAGTGTATCACATCTTAGGAATTGGAAATCCTGTGTCACTACACATAGTCTCAAAACAGAACCATGGACTGATGATGCATTTTCATAGTTAACTACAATAAATAAACTATTATTTTTTACTGTCAGACCATGATAAATGTCAGTTCAACTAATCATCATGAAGAATTAAGCTCATATCAAAATTCAGAGTCTAGCAATGGAGCAGCTCAAATCCTGCAAGAAGCTGACTCCATAATTCCATCAAGGATGAAGCCCCACAACTGAGGGCATACCCTGGGCAAGCCTAGACAAGGAGAATTACAGATTATATATAATTAATGATTAAAGCTTGCAGAGTAGTGCATCACATACCTCCCAAAAACCTCACCAGCATTCCAGACTCTTCAAATCCAGAGGGGAGGAAGGTGTCCATAATTGTTTTTCTAGCTCTTCTCCATGTCTTTTGTCTCATTTCTTACACTGCTTTCCCACTTGTTTGCCTCCATGTTCTTCTACATCTCTTTCCCCTAGGTTGGCCCTTTTTTCTCTTTCTTTTCTCTTTCCACACAAACAAGATTATCTCAAAACCACTGCCTGTCTCATTCTAACTATGAAAAGTGTAATTTTCCTCTGTTACCTCAAACCACTGTTTCAGTTCTTCGTATGTGCCTCTCTCCCCTTCTGCCCATGTCCAGCAGTTCAGAAAGATAAATGACAAATTCCTGTCACAAATAATGGCTTTCCCAGATATGATGTAGGACTCCTGAGAATTTGCCTAACTTCTTCCTCCAATCTTCTGTTCCCTAAAAATCGTGTTCCTCAAGTCTGAGCTCTTTCTCCCCTAATTCCCACCTGTGCTACACTCACTCACTAGAAAAAAAAGGGTGGAAAGCATGTAATTAAAATATAGGGAACAAATTAGGAATGAGAACCAAGGGTAAACTCCATACATCAAGTGAGTCAAAACAAACTGTCTTATTAAGTGAAGTTTGTAACAAAAAGTATTGACAAAGAAAGAAAATGGGACAAAACAAGGAAATTTCCCTAAGAGGAGCCAATGGACATTTCAAACAAATATGTGCACATCTTTAAGCACTTCCACTGTGATCCCATGTGGCAAAAAAGGATCCCTGTGTAAGGGCATAGCAATGGGCAGAAATGCCCCAATCTCCTCTTCACTCTGGCCCTCAATCCTCTTCCTGTACATCCAATTTCCTGCTGCCAGTCCAGCTGTGCCTGTGCTCATCTTTCAAACTGCACTCCCCACCCCACTCCAGCTACAGAGAACAAAGCACAGATTTGAATACTTGAAACAGTCTAGAAATTACTATTTTTTTCCTCTTTCCCCTATCCTCCACTCCTGATTAATATTTCCAGTAGTAAATGCCTTCCAGGGAACTCTGCAACAACGAGGTCCACCTCTGGGAAAATGAGAATAAACATGTTGCCATGGCTCACAAGCTCATGAGCTATGGATCT
Organism: Oenanthe melanoleuca; assembly: GCF_029582105.1. Taxonomy (NCBI): domain Eukaryota; kingdom Metazoa; phylum Chordata; class Aves; order Passeriformes; family Muscicapidae; genus Oenanthe; species Oenanthe melanoleuca. The sequence goes on along the minus strand of NC_079343.1, from coordinate 1,738,477 downwards.
GCAATAAAAGCAACATCATTTCATTAGAGAGGATTAAAACTGTTTCATCTTCCAGCAAACAACTACAGGGCACAGTGCAGAGCAGAGCAGGTTTGCAAAGAAACAGAGATTAGAGGCACCAATACACACTTCAGGTAAGGAGACAGAGGCTCTTAGCATTATAAAAAACAAGCTTTGGAAGCTGTGCCAGTGACTGCCAGTAATTCAGATGTAACACAGCTGTCAGAATGTTCAGGCCATGTCTTGACTCGAAATATCAGGTATTTTATAGTATCTCCAGTTAGTGACATATAAGCCAACACAAGCTTGATGTCACAGACAACAAAATTTGTGCATCTTTCTATATTAATGGCAAATTTTGCTCTGAGCAGAGTCCCCTTAAGCTGGTCAGGGCAGACACTTGGTCTGATGGCTGCAGAAAGCATTTGGCTGCTGCAGAAAGCATTTGGTGCAGCCTTAGAAAGGCCACATCTCTCTCTAGGCTTCAAGCATTAAAAAGGAAATGCAGGCCTTCTCTAAATGCAGGCACAAGAAGCTCAATAACTACCATTTATAGCTCCATTTTCCCTTATATCAACTGAGGCAACTCCTCTGGTTTACATAGACATTAGGTGGACTAGAGTAAAACCCAGTGAAGGTTTTGTACAGTGGACTAGAAGAATAAAAAATAAGTAAAGCTTCACTACAATTAATAAAAGCCTAGAAAAACACAATAAAACCACCAGGGCCTTTCAGCTCATCTGCCTCAGAAGGGCACATCCCCCATGAGCCACCAGGCTCCTGTTTCCAAGCTGTGCCCCAGGTTTATTCCAACCTGACCCAGTGCAGCACCACGTGCTGATGCTGCTGCCCAGCACTTTTCTAGCACAGCTCAGAAACATTTCAGCATTTCTACTGTAACACCAAACAATAGTGATTTTTTTCCTCAATTTTTCCAATTAATGTTAACCTAACTGAATCATTTCTGAGAAACAGGAGAGGAAAAGGGAAGTTTGCACTCAGCTGGATGAAATATGTCATTTTTCCCAGTGTACAAGACAGAGGTCTTCACAAGAGGCAGCCTCTTGTGGGGCAGAAGGTGACGAGAGCCAGCTGGCTTTTCACTCTAATCTCATGGCCCATCTTCTGTCAGCAGGTTGAAGCCTTGAACTCAAGACAAATGGAAAAACTGAACATTATCCCTATTGCTCCTGTAAGCCCCTTCAGTGAAGCTGCAACAGCTGAGGAGCTCCTCACTCTGCATCTTCCCTTGGCACAACCCAGAGCTGCTGCCACCGTGTCTGCAGAGCAATGGCACAGAGTGAGGCAGACAGCACCTTAATACAGAACATGGGACAGGTAAAAACACATTTTTATGCTCTTTCACACACTGAATCCAAAGGCCAAGCTACTCAGAAGCAAAAAAAATCAAAGGAATTCAAAGTAAAGACAGAAGAATGAACACACATCTTCAGCTGGAGATGGAGACAACGCCCCAAGCTGTTTGTAAAAGAACCTGCAGCACTAAGATTGTTTGGCACTGCAGTACCTAAAAGGTGAGCAGGGACATGAAACAAAAGACCTCCAAACTAACAGACTAGCCCCCAAATGCCTCGTTGATAAAACCAGATCTGGAAGTTATTGATAGAAAAAACAGTGCTAAAAGTTACTTTATAGTTCAGTTTTCATATTCAACAAAATGTAACACTGCTCAGGGTCCACTTTAGATGCTTGGTGTGTGTTTGGGGTTTTTGGTCATTTTCTCCCCAAAATCTAAACTATGCTAAATGCAAAATCAATTAAAATCTTTCCTGACCATCTTAAAAATGAAATTAATCTGGGAACACTAACTGTCTAAATTGGCAAATCCTCTACCAGCAAACAAACAGTTAAAGAAAAATAAGGGGGAAAAAGCCTTAAAAGACTCAGGAGAATTAGCTGTTGCTAAAACAATTTTATGGTCCTTTCCACTTCAGTGGAGGTAGTTTGTATGGCTGACTGGAATCTATTCAATGCTGTCAAACATCTAACACTCCCATAGCCAGACACCTCACAATGAATAACAAGCAGCCTCGCTGCCAATATGCTCAAGCTGCATTTTTTACCAGGGACTGGACCCCAACCCAGCAACACTCCAACTTCATTGTTCGATGCCTTGTTAATTTATAAGACCCAAAATTAACTACAACAAAGTGCCAAAATTCTAAAGAAATACAGCAACAAAATCCATCATATTAAACAAACCACAATACAGAGAGTCAGGTTCCTAAAAAGAACCTGCACATCTAATTTCTCTTTTGTAGTTTAAATTGGTTTCATAATAGAAAATAACACTCAATTTCAGCAGACTACTTCCATAATCTGGGGAGGCTTCCAGTAGGTGCATAGAATGAAAAAGAAAGAAGTAGAAACAATGAATAAAGTGTACACAACTCTCGTTGGAACACTAAGCACATCATCTGTCATCCTGAGCATCATCATTTCCATAAATATTATCCCAACCATTGATTGCCTTGCTCAGTGCTGTGCTTCAAGCAAAATCCTGGACTCTCACCATATTTACATCCTTCATCCTTCAACTCTAATAATGGTGAAGCGCTGACACCAGACTCATATTCCAGGGAAGACAGAGAGTGCTCAGTGACATCCCTGGCTCTGGGAAATTACAACTGTGCTCTCTTGGCAGCTTTATGATTATGGCTCTGACAGGCCTTGTGTTCTGGAGCTCATATCCTGCCTCAGGCACATCCTCCTCTCCTGCAGCCCCAAGCTGAAGTCAAACAGGACACACACATTATCATGAAGGTATCCTTTAGCATTTTCAACCCTGGGGGGAAAACGAGCACCATTCTCACCATATTTAACACAGCTTGTGACTCTGGGGTTTACTTTTAATTATACTTGCTGCTGGAGTTCCCAGGATCTCATTCTCTAGGAACCATAAGGTGGTGCTGAAAAATTCCAGAGCCTCAATGTGTAAAACAAAGTGAAGCAAAGCAGCTGCTCTGAGAAAAAGTGACCATATCATGCTGATACACAGCCCTGAGAAAAACTAAACTCAAGTCCATAGTAGAACTCATGAGCTCATTTTAGTAACCAAAACTAGCTGCTGCACTTTTAGAGCTGAGTTGATCACCCACACTAGAAAAGACCCAGCTTTGAAGGTGTGAGGAAAAGCAGTGGGCTTGTGGATTCTTGTGCTGGTCTTGACAGCACTGACCATCCCAGAGGGGCAGGCTGAGCAGCCCTGCAGTGGTCAGGGACACTTGCTCCATCAACCATGCACTTTTCAGGATGTATTTAGAGGCAACATCAATGAGGTATCACTGTTTTTAAGCCTAAAGAAAACAACAATGAAGTAATGAAATGTACAGTTTGGGGATTTATTGCCACTGAATTATTTTACCTGAACACAGGTAGCATCTGTAGTACAAAGTAAATTCAATTTTTAGATTAATGGCAACACTAGGCCTCTTGCTCTGAAAGCAGGCTACTATTTCTTGGCCTTATCATTAACCTGCTGTCCTTATTCTCTACATCTGACCCTACAGCATTCATTAGCACATGCAATGGAGAGGAAACACCCAAATTATGCACGATTTCATCTGGTTTGAAGCAGCATGCATGCACATCTCCAGAAAACATTCACCTAACAGCCTTTCTGGGACCCCAGAAAGACACACAAATACCTGACACATTTTCCACAAACACTTTGGCATTAAGATTAGGCCAAACAAGTGTATCTTGATTGTAAACACAAAAAATAGTCACTATCATTTCCAAAACCTTAATTAAAGTAATTAACCACATATGGTTAATCACAGATAAAGCTGGTCTCAGATCAAAAGCAGGTAAAAAGCTACATCCACCAATTCCATTTATATAAATGTTTAACATAAGCCTTTTAGGTTACAGATTTACACAAAATCCAAGATTCAGGGAATGAAAAGTAGGACTTGAATACTGCTCCACCAGGCAGAAAAGAGCTTTTTATCTTACCACAGGCTAAAGACTCATTAATAGTGTGGTTAAGCACTATCAGCAAGTCAGCAGCAAGATGGGCCTTGTAAAGGAAGCCTCTGGGGAAGAAGAGACACATCCATGCAAATGCATCATCACTTCTGCAAAAGCAACTTTAGGCTGCACAATTTATGCCAAATCAAATTCTTAGCTACATGTTTAGTCAAACAACATGACAGCTGGATAATACCCAGCAAATATTCTCAGAACTAATGCAATTGTAATTATGTGGTGCTTCTTTATTCCTGTTTCACTGGATAATAGATTTTTGGAAATACGTATTTCAATTTAACATGCTCCATTTTGACATAAATACTTAATTTCAAGCAGTTCCACTGCTACAGGTGAGATGATCCTTACCACCAGGAAATCAGGCTACTCTGTGGTATCAAACACCTGCATGGAAGGGAACTGTCATTAACCAACTGGGGCCAGAAAGCTCCTTGTATCCCCTCAGGGAGCTGTTCAGGGCTACAGGAGCTCTAATTCTCCAGAGGACTTTTGTAACAGATGGAAATAAGGCAAATGCATCAAACAATTTAGATTATTATTTCCAGAAATACTTCTACAGTACTCAAGTGTCAAAATGCTTTTAAATCAAGCAAATTGCACGTGGCAAGACTTATAAAGCTGACTACAGGAATTAGATGCTTACACTCCATGAAATTCAGTTGATTCCAGAGATATAGCTCAACTGCTGCTTTTAAAAATTCACCCATGACTGACCATGAGAGCAGCATCTTAATGAGTATAAAGCCCAAGAGAAATAAATAAAAAATTTAATGCAGACTTATTTTTTTGCATCTTTTACACCACAGTGAAAGCCATCCCCTCCCCTTTCCCACAGGAACAGGTGTGCCTTGGGGCCACTCCCCTGGTTTTTTAAAGGTCTCCTCCTGCCCTGGGATTCACAAAGGATTTGAACCTGATGTACAATCACATAACCTGGGTTCATGAGAACCAAATATGCAAAGACTGCAAGAAGTGCTGCTAAATCAGACAGGGCAGTTTGTGATCTTAAACAGAAACCTCATCACAGCTGAGGGCTCCTCCAGTTTCTGTTTTCAGAGGAGGTTTCCTGCTAAGTGCTTAGAAAAAGCAAGATGTCATTTAAAATAACTTTCCCTGTCCTCTTTTACAGTTGTTTTCTGCAATCTAACCACAAGGAATTGAATATACTGCTTTAACCTCTGCTAAGTACAGTTTTTATACTTATTGGCAGCTGGTGTTGATCATTGGAATTGGAAAACTTGCAGGAAGGAAGCACCTGAGTTCAGCTCTGAGTGTTCTCCAAAGTCTCCAGGAGTGTTTTATGATACCATTCAAAGTCATTAATCAAGTAGTTCATTACTGGCTGGCAGAAACTCTTTGTTGCTGTGAACTCACTCAGCACAAAGTTATTTTGTTCATAGCACTGCCACTTCCTTTTCAAATTTGTAGGGTTACTGTGCATCAGCCTCCCGCTGCTGCAAATTTGGCACTCTTTCCTCAAAGCTTTTCTTCCCCTAAAGGTGACCATTTAACAGATCTTGGGTCTCTTATTGTTATTTTCTGGATTCCTCATAATTTAAGACACCCGAGTTATTTTCTATAAGCCTTCTAGATACTGTTGAATTTTTACCAGAAAATTTTTAGTGAGATTTTACATTCATTTTCCCCAAAGGCAACTGTAAGTTCTGGCTCAAGGCCACTGCAGTAAAACAGGCATTCCAGGATGCCCCAAGTAAGTTCTTCCACAGGCAGAGCCCCCTTCTATCCTTAAACTGAATCTAGAAAATATCTATGTAGTTTGGTGTTCAGTGCAAAGATCCTATATGCTGCTTCTCAGCAGGGACCATCAGTTTTGGTTAAATGCAACATTTAAACCCACTGATGGGAGGAGATTGATCAACCAGCCACCAAGAACAACCATCCATCTAGATGTGTTTTCTGTTTGGTCAGGTTTTTTTAGCTCTGCTGTTAATTCTGTGTAATTTGCCTGCCAGATCCCAGTGACATCCCTAACTGCAAAGGGCCACAGCAGAAGTGGCTGGAGAGGCATGGAAAGCCCAACTCCTTTGTATTTTATTTGTCAGCAAGGACAACTGTCCTTGCTACAAGCTTTCACCTTCTCATGCCTTTCTTGCATTTCTTCGGAGCCACATAAACTTTTCAGAAACAAAACTCAAATGATCTGCCAAAAACAGGCATCAGAGAGACTCTTTAATTAAAACCTGAAACCAGACCCTTTAAAATACAAATGCTATTTAGTGGATCTTTTCTCAGTATTACCCATATTTCTCCTTGGTGTCTTCACAACTCGTAGAAAGGTTGTCATTGACTGATCCAATTTTGATCACAATACTACTTCTGTGCTTTCTGACACTCCTGCAATTCCATGCATCTTGCATCTTAAACACCCCTCCCTTTCTGTATTTTTTTTTTGCCTCTATCTGCTTCTCTTCCCAAAGTTTATTCTCCTACCACTTTTTTATATCACTGTTAGCACATTAATTGGTGAACTTGTCTCCAAGAAATTAACTGCCTCGAGGCACATCTTTCTGCTGTCTCCTAATGCTTAATCACTGATCATATCTCGGTTTTATAATCCCTATCAAGCCTTTTATTAGCTTTTGCTTTTATTACTCCTAAATTCACAAAACACAATATGTTGGACTTTGCTCTTATCCATTCTAAAAATATCAGGTCTGTGGCTTTTTACATTCTCCTCATTTAATGCTTTTTCAGCCATTATAGCATAAGCAACAAGAGAATGACTTTATGCTTAAGGACTCCTTGCAGCAAGAACAGAGAGAAATACGTGCCTTCCCACATTCCAAATATTCTGCTAACACACATCCCTTGGCATTTCTCACCATGTGGGCAGGCAGGCAAAGGGATTCTATTTCACAGACAGGAGAGGGGAATCTCTAGAACCATGAGCTGGCAAAGCTAAAGGAAATCTGTGCCTGAGCAGGGCAGCAACTCATGAGTGCCCACTGATCCAGCAGGAAAGCATCCCACAGATCATGGGAGCCTGGCAGAGAGGGCAGGATGGCCAGGCCTCACTGAAGGCTCAAAGTGAAGTACTCAGACCTGGAGTTGGTGGGACTGGTCAGATTCCAGCCATTTCTGATCCAACAGAAATCTTCCTCACCTCTTACTCTGTTTCCAACTCCCATTCCCATACACAACCTGCTGGAGTAGGGCTGTAAGTCCCTACAGGAGCAATGGGAACATCTCACAGGGATGTGGCTCCAGCAGTGTGGGCAGTGTTTGTTACCACCCTGCTGATACACCTGCCTGAAGTGCAACCAACCACATGCATTTCAGAACTGCCTCTCCTCCTGCTCCTCTCTGTATTGTAGCTGAGAGTAGTTTACTTCTACTTGGAATAAAAAATAAAATTAACATGAGGAATGATGTGTAAGCACAGAGTTTGTACAGCAATACAGTAACTGAACACATGGAAAAGGAGACCAACTGTAAAACACAAAGGCAGAAAAAGAAATAAAGCAAGAGGAAGATGGTAAGGAAGGGCAAAGCAAGCTGGTGTGTGTAGCTGGCAGCACGAGGCAGGCAGGGCTCCCAGCAGGAGGAAGGACAATTAGATTGAGCAGATGAAAGCAATGATGATGATTGCTGGTGCTGCAGACCCTGCATTAGGTTAAGTAAGCTGGATGCAAGCCAGCATCATTGAACAAATGGCACGGCACATTCCCCAGGAATCTGAGCAGAGATTACCAATGCCTTAAAGGTGACCTTTCCCACTTGCTACCCCAGCAAATCAGGCAATTCTCTTGGCTGTAATGGACAAGATCAGCAGAGGCCACTCTCCTGAAGTTATGCATGCCTCATACAAATAGGATTTTTAGTTTTAGATTTAATATCAATTGACTGCACCTCATTTGAGCAAAGTATCCTAAGTGCTTTATTGGTTTATTTCACCCCTTCCCCATTTAAAAGAAAACATAATCTAACTTTCCATTATTCATTATCATCCAGGCAGGCAACAAGAGAAAAAGAGTACCCTAATTTTTAGCCATATTGTCTATTAAAAATGTAAAATGTTTCCTAAAAGGGCAGGCACATTAATTAAGGCTGCCTCAGGATAAATGAAGATTACTAGGAGTGCTCTGCTTTCCTGGATGAGTTTTCCATTATAATCAAATGAAACCAATTACTGCATTTGTAATGGAAACTGTACCTAAGCTGAACATTTCCACTTTTGCAGAAGCTGGAGAGTATACTGCAAAAAAAGGTCTCCAAACACTCAGGAAAGGAAAAAAGAAGGTATTTTTTCTGAGGAAAATAAAGAATCCCATAAGTAAAACCAACAGTAAATACTCTGGGTACAAATCAAATGGCCCCAGTGTAATTGAGAATCACAGCCTGGATTCCCAGAAGCCATCTCCAGCAGGAAATCCTGAACCTGAGCATTGAACTCCCTTCCCCTTATTCAGAGAAGAAAACACAGCTTAATTAGGCTCAATTTTCTAAATAATGGTTATCCTCTGTTACTAATCAGGAAAATTTTAAACCAGTATCAGATGAATGCTTGTTCAAACAGTGAAACATGCTCTGTCTTCCAAATATCATCTTACTCTGCAAACAGCTGAAAGGATCGAGGGCAACACACACTGAGGCACAGTTTTTATTTTCAAACATCCTTTGCCATCCTACTGAGCAGCCCCTAGAATAACACCCAACCTTCCTCTGCATGTGGACATTATGCCACTGACAGAAAGCAAAGATCATTTCAGGGAAAAAAAGAATTAATGGAATTTCAAACACAACAGCATTTTCTGAAATTATTCCAAATGGAAGAAGGCAAATGTGTAAAGGTACTGCTAGGGAACTAAGAAAGACCCAAATAAAATTATTTGAATAATCTTTAAAGAGAATCCTAAGCCTGAAAGACACTTCAGAGAGATCTCTACTTCCAAATCACCTAAAACCAATACACTCATTGAGTTCATCTGTACTTATCCAATATTCACCTGCATCATGAATTCTACCCCTCAGTAAGCTAAGCAAGTGCATGCTCATTATCAGGCTGATAAAGGCAGTGCAGAGTTATGTTTTTTTTAGCATTCTGTCCATGTGATCCCTTGAGAGGCAACCTGGAACAGGGTCTAGACAGTGTTAAAGGAATAAAATAGGTATTTACTAAGAAGATTTTCAATGGATTCACCTTGGGCAGTGCAAGAGCCCAGCCTTGGCTCCACCCAAGATGGATAACAGGTCACAAGTTTTCACACTTTTATGTTTTGGTCCATTTCCACATTGGGGTTCATTGTCCAATTCCAGCTCCAGGTTCTGCACTCCCATCCTCCCAGATTCTCTCCTCAATTCACTGTTTGCACTTTTTGGGCTGAAGCTGCAGTGGTGTCCTTGGTTCTGGGGCTGGAAAAGGATTGTTTTGTGTGACTGAGCTGTGAGGAGAACTTGCCAACACTGGATATGAAGTTCAGAGTTACACACTAATTCAGTACAGAATCTGGAAAATAGGAAAGCTAAAACTTAAGGCATCACATGTAATCAGCAATGAAGCTCTACAATGATTTTAGAGGTATCTATCTATTATCAGATAAAACTAATATATAGTAATAGTGTGCTTTGATTTCTGGTTTCCTTTTAGACACAGACAAAAACAACTTCTGAGTGAAAATAGGGGCAGATACAGGAACATTGTTCATAAAATATTCTAAGTTTAACACTCCTCCATGGGGTACATTGTGACACCACCAAATAGACTTCAGCACAACCCAGACCTGCAGCACATGCAGGCTCCACTGCCCACCATCCACTACTCAAGAACCTGGACAAATTTATTAGAGGTTTTCCATGCTTATCTTTGGATTATCAGATAAACTAGCAAGTTTGCCATTCGTGAAAAGGAAAGAGAAACTGAGGCAATATGAACTGACTTTTAACTAAAATACCAAGTGAAATTCTATCAGATTACAAGAAATGGTTGGGTTTTTCTATAATTTATGTATTATAATGACTCTAAGTATGGCTCTGTCAGGTATTCTGCAGTGAAGGGAGATGCAATACTAGGGATTTTGGAAGGCTGCAAACATAAAAGAATTTTTCTCCTATTAAAAATCCTCACTTTGTTTAGAATAGACTCTGCACAACTTCTTTCTGTGGACTCTCTAGACTACATTTTCTCTCACACAATGTGGTGACCAAAATTCTACACAGAAATTCCATCATTTGTGCATTTCCATCTCTGTTCTCTCCAAGAATTTCTTTACTTTCAAGACAGGCAGATCTATCTGCATTTTTTAGATTAGTCTTTATATCCTACTTAAGGACACCCTGTTACATTTTTTTCCACTGACAGTTGTATTAACTTCATACAGATGTAGTCAGCTGCATCATTAGTCATTCCAGTAATTTCTAGCCTAATCTTCAACACCTTGAGAGAACACCTGTCAGTCATATGCTGCTGTTATTTATGTGACAGTTCTACCATCCTAGTTCTTTCCCCTTAATCTACACCAGTCACTAAGCTGTTTCCACTTTTTATCCTTTACTTATGCAAATGCTGCCAAATAAGTTGGAATTTTTTCATGCTCTTTTCCCAGATTCTGTATGATAGGTGTACTTATTACAGACCTGCACTACCTTCCTGGTGTCTCAGTCAACACTAAAGTAAAGGGACTGTAAAATTGTGAAAGTCAATTCTTTTGCCTTTATTTAAAAGCTCACTTTTCTAGCCCCTTATACCAAATGCTGTGTCATGTCCCTGAGAGAAATGTTGCATTTGTCTTTACAAACAAGTCGTAGATCTGCTAGTAGATAAAGTTAGCACCAAGAGACAAAAGAAACAGTGGCATGGATTCCACTGATTGATGAATGGAAAAAAGGTATCTGCCTTTACAACAAACTGTAGGTTTGCTGATAAATGAAACTGGGTATCAGAAGATGAAAGAAGCAATGGGGAAAAACTATGAATTGTTTAAGAATTAAAAATTAAAAGGGAGGGTTATACATTAGAGGGGAATCTCAGGTGTCAGGTGTTCTGGGAAGTCTGTGCCTCTCAAGTACCTCAGCCAGTGGGGAAAGAGAGAGGGAAATGCTGCTGGGAAACTGGGATAAAAGGAGGCTGCATCCTCCAAAAATTTGAGAGATCCCAGGAGAATGGCCCATGGCCTCTCCCTTTATTGGAATAAAGTAAAAGGACTCCTCTGTCTCCTTTTTGGACATAAACTCCTGGTGTTTGTGGATTAATTTTCCTGATATCCCCACATGCCAGAATAACACCTGATTAACATCCAGTATGTAAGCCCCCAAATTTTTGTTTAGAAAACTGTGCAGACTAGGCAGAGCTCTCTGCTTTACCGGGTTCCTTCTAAAGAAACAAATTCCCCCAACTCTTCCATTTCAAAGCAGACTCTATTGAATCTCATCATAATTGTATGTAACATATGCACGGATTATTGAGCACAGATCTAGTTAAAGACCAAGCACTGCTGCAAAGACAGCAGTTTGTTTCAATGCACCATGAAAGGGAGCAGCAAACAGCAGAGCACTCACAGTGGCCGAGAGCTGCGGTCCGTTCAGCTGCGCGTGCAGGATGGCCTCGTTGATGGAGCTCCAGATCCCCGACAGGGCCGTCTCCAGCTCGTGGGAGGCTGCCATCTCATTAGCCAGGTACTCCAGCGTGGAGATGAAGCGCCTCCAGTGCGCGTCCAGCTCTGCCACGCTGGCCAGGCAGCCCCTCATGACGTTGAGGCAGTAGCCCACGCAGGGCCGGATGAGCGTCAGGCCCTGGCAGTGCGGGCAGTACTGCATCCGCACCAGCGCTCGGCTGCACTCCTTGCTCACTGCGGCGTGCTCAGTAGTATTTATCACTTCAATGCCCAGGCTCAGGGCCTGGCTCAGCATCCTGCTGGCCCAAAGAGATTTTGACAGCTCTGTAACCATGTTTTTAGAGTAGTGTCCAAAAGGATTTATGTCTTGCCTTGTAAGCCGCAGACACTCCGTGTAGTCCTCTGACAGATCTGTAATTCCGGGGTTTATTAGCCGGCTGTACACCAGGGGAAAGAGACTGTCAAAGAACCGCAGCACTGCACTTTCCACTGTGGTCTCTGAGCCCAGAATGTAGAGAGAGATGTCTGTAAAAAGCTCCTTTACAGGCTCTGCTGCTTCTTTTGCCATAGGTCTGTAAGCTGTCTCAAACAGGGAGCTGGTGCGGTTTTCAGCAAAGCGGAGCAAAGACTCAAAGGCCTCTAGAAAGGGGGCAGGGGAGAGAAAGAACTCAAGGTTAATGTCAGGTACCTGAACTCTCAGTCACACTGTCCTGAACAGGAACATCAATAGTTACATGAAATCTGCAATATGAATGCAATGATAGGTCATACAGTTTTGAGTAGTAATGGGGTTAAAGGGACCCCAAAGTATTGCCTGTGCATAAGGAAGGCAGCACGTAACACACAACAGTTTTTCTTTAAAAAGATGACTCTGTACTCACTAGCCAGACCCTGATCCACCAAGGACTCACAGATTCCAGGCTGGGCTGGAGCACAGTCCAGGGCCGTGTAAGATGGTTTTTAGAACCCAGCATTTGGGCAGATCAGCTGGGTACACTTCCAAAGCATCCCTCAGCTCAACTGTGAGGCAACTGAATATAAACAGAAGCTGAAGGTTTTGTTTCACAGTGCTTGAGTAGCTGGCTGAGAGGCACTTCTTGCAAAGTACAACTCCAAAATGAAGGAAAAGATGCTGTGTGAATAAATTCTCTCCCCATTAACACTGGACATGTCTGGACACCAGCCAGTGGTTGGAGAGGACTTGACATCATGTCCACTATGACCCAAAACCAAAGTGAAATAACCAAATCAGGAAAATATTATGTCCTTTAACTACACAATTTCTGAGTGGCCTAAGAAAAAATAATATTTAAGGAGTTCCACAGTTAACACATTTCAAATGGCACATGGAAAGTATTATAAACCCAAACCACTGACTGGGGTGCTAGAATTCATGGACAGGACAGGGAAGGGATCAGTTTTCCAGATTATTTTTAATGACACAGAAGACAGTAATCCACACCATTCCCACTGCTTTCTTTGGAAGCTCTCCAACAAAAAGCCTCTGACATAAATCATCCTTGCACTCCTCTGGGTGGCGAGCAGTTCCATGGAGGCAGGAGATCTGTCCCTGCACACCTCCCAAGGCCTGGCCAGATAATGGGGCTTGGTCTAATCATCCTCTCCTTTCATGGGAACATGGCTGGGTGACTCCCTGCCCGGCAGCACAGCCCCACGATCACCCCACAAAGGAGCAGACACAATACACAGCCCCAGATTAGCACTCACTGGCCAAGCTGTGCCCTCCCTGTGACAGCTCCCCAGGCAGCTCCTTGCCTGCTCTGATAAGCATTACAATCCCCTTTACCACAAAGTGTGCTTCAACTAAACAGATAATACACCATATCTCACTGCACATTAATCATCAGCACTTTGCACACACACGCTGCAGAAAAATCACTTCAGCACTCACACTGGTGTTACAGCAACTAATACTTTGGAAGTGCTTAGAAATTCCTAGAAATTAAGAAACCAGATACACTCAAGTTGAAAAAGATGACAGTACCTTCTTGTCAGAGAAACACCTTGCCAAGTTTCAGACTGAAGCAGACTTGCAGAGCTGACAACAATTCTGAAAATTGGATTCAGGATATAAATCTTGACACAGCCTAAACTGGAGTGCAGTTTGTTGTGTGCTACTACACACTATTAAAAGGGTTTTTTGTTTGCACATCAACTCTGTATGTTTATTTCTAAAGGAAACCAAAACATCATTTCTACCATACTAAAAACTCAATAGAAATATTACAAAACATAATCACGGGTGTTTAAGTTTCCTTCCTATGCACAGTCCCTTACAGATATTCAGCTTATCATTAAATTATGGGAGCAGGGACTCTTGTCTACAAACTCTACCTTCTATACCCATGAAGGCAGAACTGCAGGTGTCGCCCTCCTTATCTGAAAACTAAATGAAATTCATTTATGAATGTGCTAATGTTGTTATTTTCCTGGGAAAATAAAAGCTCCAGTGAAACATATAAGTAAAATATCCACTGACAGCATACATCCCAAAAAAAGAGATTTCAGCAGATTCCTGGGATACTAGCTTGCAGGCTAGAAACCATTTAGCACTTTATTCTCAAACCTCTTAAATGTTAAAATTCCACATTCAATTAAATAAAATTCTGCATTATTCTGAATCATGTAAAATCATATGTAACACTGACATTTATTTTACATTGTGTAAGGAAAAAAATTGTGATTCCAAATAGCTTCATTCCTCCTGCAAAAAGAGCCCTCACACCAAAAACATGGCACAAAAATACTGCTGGTGATTACAGATGTGCTTCAGACCCCTGTAAGGCATCATCTGCTTCCTTATAACCACTGGTCAGACACAAAATGGGATTCATGCCTGCAGGCAAGTACATTTCAGAAGGAAATATGTAGGTCCTTTTTCATTGTTGAGGCATTAAGAGATGTTTGAGACAATCAAATTTCTGTTCTTAGACCTTTAAATCAGAAATAAGGGGGCTTCGTGCAGTCAAATGATGTGGCAAAAGTGGACAGCCTGAGCTGTGGCTGTTCAGGGCAGGAGCTGCTGAAGTGAATTATTCTGTGCTTTTTAGTGGTACTTTGTACAGAGTTTCTAAACTCCAAGGAAGGTTTACCACTATCTGCAAGACCAGCTGCTCACCTGTGCTGACAAATACAGCAAACTTCAGACAGTTATGAGCTCACCAAAAGATGAATCCTAAGCCTAAAGATACACTGGGAGAATTATTTGATCACCTTGCACTGCCTCTGGCTTCAACACAACCCTACCAGCAGCATGTAATATATTGCTATATTGAAATATATCAATTCTGAACAGAAATAAGTCTTAACTGAAATAATTCAATATTTGATGAAGACATCAAATTTGGAGGTTTTTTTGTCTTCCACCCGTATTAAAACCAATAGGAAGGTGGAAAGCAAGGTTTGTTCTCATGCTGCTGAGAAGTCCCTTTTTGATTAAAGACTACAGGAAAAGTGAAACAACACTTAGTTTGGAATTTTGAACGCCCACACTGCTGACTACTTAATGAAAGTCAGGCAGCATCACCTTCCACAGGGAGAATTCTGTTCAAACTGTTCTACACTGACCCCAGCACTGATGTGCCTGGACACTCCAGCAGAGCTGATCAATCAGAGCTCACCTCTGGAAACTCCCCACCTGACTGCTGGGGTTATGGAATGAGCTGCTGGGGCCATCCCAGCTCTGATGAGATGCCAGCAGCTACACCTCAAATTCCTCACACAATGAGAATCACAAAGGTTCCTGACTTATCTCACACCAGCTTTTGCACTGTAACGCTGCTGACTTCTTCACTGGGATTTAATCCTGATGTAAATCCACTGCATGTCACAAAATGCTGCAGGAATTTAAGTTCCTCCTAAAGAATAGTGCTACAGGGAGAAACAGATGTAGTAGGAATGTGCCAATCTGCTCAGTGCTGGTGTACCAGCATTTTCCAAATATCTCCTCTATTTTTCCACCACTGGTGGTCTGCTTGGGAAAAAAAAAGGCAAATATTAAGTTTCTCATGTCACATAAACACCACATTCACCAACATGCACGACCTCCCTTCAGCAGGAATAGCTGCTGGAGATTTTTAACTGCTGTCACCTCTATTTTAGTCTAATCAAGTTTGTGTCCAGGCCACCACCTCTTCTCCTGCAGCCTTATACTCCAGACAAGAACCAAAGATGCTGAAGTACCACAGATCAATTTCCCACTCTTTCTGCCACAAAAATCTTTCAGGGTGTGTTTATTTTGTCAGGCTCTGAGACAAACAGCAACACAAGCCCAAGGAAAGAGTTGAGGATTCAGTGCAGTGCACAGGCTGGTGTCAGAGCCTGCACTTCATCTCATGAGCCCTGGATTTCTTACAGGGCATGGAAGGCAGCAGATGTGGTCTCAGGGAACACACACCAATGGGAGTTTTCCATGAAAATCTGGACTGACATATGACAGCCATGCTCAGAGCAGGTTCATTTGCTTTCCTCACTCCTGCAAGACCTACACAAACTATTGAGATCCTTCTTCTGTAAGCAGCTGTGGGGTTCAGATGGAGAGCATTAGGCAAGGTTAAGCAACCTCCAACTTGCTGGATAATGATTTAGCCCAAACCTACATTCTTTTCTTTCCAGAGATCCAACACAGGAATATTAGCATGGAAACAATTTCACCAACACAAAGACAACCTAAACACCAGATACCACTGCTCACAGAGGATTACTTCTGCTCCAGAGTAGCTGAGGCTCAGATAGTAATGCCTGAACCTCCTTGCCTTCAAAAAGCAGAGTGCTAACACTCAGTGCAGACCATGACATGCCTGTGTGAAAGGGAAGCTACTGCCACTGCCACCAGACTTGTGTGTGCCACTCCAAGCTGGCACCTTGCCCACAGAACTGGCCAGCTAAAACCACTCTGCTAATGCAGCAGCTCTCCAAGGAATCAGTGATTCCTTGCACTCTGCAGTATCCAACTGCCTGCTGGACTTCCATTTAAAAAACCTACAAACTCCTTAAAAAAGAAAAAAAAGGAAACTTATACTATAAATATGACAGAAAGATTTAACAATGCTCGAAACCCAAAACTGTCTATACAGAATCTATACAGAAATAACATCTGTGTACATTTTAGATTTTGACTGTAATCATGAAAGAAGAATGACAAATTTAAGTAGCTCCATTATTTGTTTGGTCTCTCAGGACCATGCTAACATTTGGCTCCTTTCCTTCTAACATCTTGCATTTATTACAGTTACAGAATGAATGAAAGCTACACTTGGTTGAACAATGGCTTCCTTTTCATGCTTTTGCATCCATTAAGATTTCTGCATCTTTACAGCTTGCCAAAATAAAGGACCACATATTAATATTTTGCAGCAGTAGAATTTAAGTACAAACTGTTTGCAATGTGCTACAGGGAGAACAATGTACAAAGCAGAAAAATCACACCCAGACACAAATCTACATGGCACACAAATGATGAAATCCACCACTCTGCTTTTTGGGTGTACAGTGATCCCCAAACATGTTTAAAAGAATATGAACAAAGAGTGCTTAAAAACCATCATTAAACATGATGGAAACGTGACTGGGTTTGGGGGGTTTTTTTCAGATTACTTTAAAAAAGGATATAAGTGCAAAGGAAATTGTATCATGTTTGCAAAGACAGAACTCAAAAACTATTCATTCATTCATTCATTTATTCATCTGCCTTTGTAAACAACTTCGTGTAACTTTCAGCTTAATTCCAACTCTGTGACATTTAGCTAAGAGTAAAATTTCCAAGAGTTCAAAGTTTCCTTCTTATCTTCCTTATTTATCCTCCTGCAGAACACAGGGCCAAAGCTCTTTATTAATTCCTACACATAATCACAGCTGCTCTTGATGAAGCTTATGAGAAATAACATATTAATAAACACATGCTAATAAACATGTCTAATGAAAGAATGATGCCTACCACACTTGCAGGAAACTCAGCAACCTTGCTCCAAAACCATTTTGGGCTAGAGAAAACCCTGGAAGTGCTCAGAATCTGGACCAAGCAGAAAGAAGCATCTCTTTCTTCCTACTCACCTTCTACAGCTGCTTTTAACAAGGCAGGGCCAAAACAGTTTCAGAAGTAAGTAAGCAAAGTTAATTTTGGCAAGAGAGGGGAAAAGGAAGTTTGAATTGACTCACCTTGACAGTCTTTAGATTTCATCAGTCCTTCACAGTATAGACCAGAGGGGAAAAAAAGCAGCTTTCCATTACAGTGCATAGGGGAGAGGTCTTTATCTAGCAGTCTCCCCATGAGCTTGTCTACCTTGACAATATCAGATAAATACCCTCTTGTGTACCTGGTGATAGAAACTGCCCTAGCTGGAAGGAAGCCAGAGCTCTGTGCACACCCAACAGCTATGGACACTGCTCATTAATCAGAGATCAATGAGCAGAATTATTTACAGGCTACTATTACTTCCTTTAATCCACTGCTTGATTCCAAGTGTCATTCAATATTTTTTTTAACTTTGAAAAAATTGGGAAAATTTGTAAGGCCTTTATAAAGTTCTAGAAGTGAGACTTTGGGAGCATAAGAACATTTTCCCTCCTGGCCTTTCCTCCAGTGCTGGGAGCTGGGACAGTGGTTTGCCATAGGAAAAGCTTCATGCAATGTGAGTGGTAGAGCAGCTGAGCCCCTGCTGGAATTTGGGAATGTGGGCAAAGTCATGACACTTGGGAAAACCCATTTCCAAATGTTGTGCTGGAAGACTGACTTCCAAGAGCAGCAACAGGAAATTCACCACTGAAGGATCATCTGAAAACTTCTGTCTTGGGATGAAGATTAGTCTTGCTTCTTTTACATGCACAAGTCTATTCTGGCAGCCTTGGCCCAACTTTGCAATTATATAGGTTACATATTATAACCACTCCCCTCAGACTGCTACCCCAGCAAGCAAACCCACACCCTTTGCTCCATAACACAGTCCTACAGGACACTTTCTTCTTTTATTATTTCTTCTTCTACTTTTTTTAAATTTAAGCAGTTTATTATACATTCTTATATGGAGGGAAGGGGTGAATATGCAGCTCATTCTGGTGACACTGATGTACACAAACTTTGGGTTATTTTGGTAATTAATTCTCATTAAATTATCAATATTATCAATAACAGAAATAACACCAGGTTTAAAACAGGCTGACTGCTTCAGAGGCTGGTGAGGCAAAGGGAAAACAGGCAGGAGATGCACAAGCCTAGGAGATGCCTTAAAAACAACAGAATGGGCCAGCAATAAACACTATCATTTGTTCTGCTCTGGTCAGTTTGCCATGAAATCAAAAATAATGGTTTCTGTAGACTGTGGTGGGGAATGTATCCAAATTGCTGGAAGTAGAAACCAGAGTGCACATCCTCTTCAGACTTAATGGCCTTGGCTTCATAATTTCTTGATAATAACAAGTTACAACTAAGTGCAGAACCATTGGCCAAAAACAGACTAGAGACAGCTCTACACTCTGCTGCCCCAAACCAAAACTACCCTTCCTAAAGAAACACTACATGGAAGAGCTTCTAGAAAATAATTAAGTTGTTATGCTTCACAGAATCAGTTACAGTTTGCTGGCTCAACTTTGATTACATATTTCACCTTCAAACTTTTTTGTGAATACAGTGAATGAGCAGGTAATTAAATTTAGCTGTTTATTATTTCTGTATACTTGATTTCAGTACAGTTGTAGGTTATTTTATACACTGTAATTGTAGGGGGAAAATGACGTTTTTTCAAGTGAGCAGTCTCAAGTAAAACTGAGTCAGTTGGCTGGCAAAAAGCTGGAGACCAGATGTGGAATTAACCTTTTATGACACTGCTGGGCTTCCACTGACAGGTAAATAAAGCAAGGAGTTCTCTGGGAGTATTAGTGCAGCAGCAGGCTGATGGACACCCTGCAGCACCATGGTAAGAGATCCAGAAGAGCAGGAAAAGCCCTGAGGAGGATGGCTGGATGTGGCACAAAGCCGTGGCAATCGCTCCATTCCCCTCTCATCAAAACAGAACTCCTAAGGATGATTCATAAAATCCTTATCTGCCAAGTTCAAACCTGTCAGCTGTTACTTAATAACTGCAATTCACAGTTTTAAAAGGATTTGCACCAAGATAACTGAAGAAAGAACTACATCTGTGCTTCAACAGCATCATCTATGCCCTTCACTGGCTTCCCAAGGACAAGTCATTTATAAAACACTTCTCACAGTCTATGAAGGGAAACCCACAAACAGCTGTGTATCCCTAGGTAGCCAGCTCATCACACAACTGTAACCATCTGATGTTACTTGGAGGTTCAACAGCCAGTGGAGCAGAAATAGAGTTATCTGATTTATCTGATCAGTCACTTACACAGACAGTGATGATTGGAAGGCACAGCTCCAGCAAGCAGCACAAAATTCCCAGGATGGATTCCAGCACAAAGCACTTGCAAAATAGCTCTGAATGACAACTCTGTAACCATCCCTGTTTCTTTCAAGGCAGACCCACAGGAAAAGTCTACATTGCTTAAATTAGGACTGATCTAATTAGTCTAATGAACAAAGTCTTTGCCACACAAGAAAAGCATCCAGTTTTATTTTTCCAGGCTAACCCCTGTGTACTGTTGCAACAATGCACCACCAGCTGAAAAGACAACATTTTTCCTTATAAAATAAAGTTTTCTAGTAAAAAGAAACAGTTTGAACAGTATTTTCTTAAAAATGAACCATGGATATTACTTCAGGGGATGAGATAAACCCCTGATGTCTTTGCAAGTAGGCATCTTACTGTGGGGCAGGGTGGGTTTGGATTTTTTACAGATTTTAGCATTGTTATAAAAACATAGCCCTAAAACATATGTTGGCCTAACAATCCAAGACTTGCATGGCCCTAGACAAGATGAATAGTGGCTCTAAAAATCAGACTGCTCTCAGTCTGGATTCCCTGGAGTAGATACCTGCAGCTGCTCTGAATGAGCAGGACCTCCAGCACCAAATGCCTGCACACTTTTTGTTCCTATTTTCAATACCCAGTGGTTTATTCAGCTGTAATTGCACATTTCTCAAAGCTGAGAGTGTTGTTACTCAAGTAGCCAGTGAAGGCTGGAGCTCCAGGTACCATCAGGGCACATCTGATCCTAGGGTGAGCTGAGGGGTGACACTGCTCCACGTGTCACACACTGGCACCCAAAAATGGCACTGGCACTGGCAGATGGTGCAAAACCCTTACCTTGTTCTTCCTGGGGTTCCACAGCCATTATTTGCCCACATGTTAAGCTGTTTCTCAGAGCTGAGAAACACTGAATTACACATGACAGCACAGGGGTAGTTGGTAAGTGAAAATAATTCCCTTACTGCAATCTCTAGGATTGCAACTTTCATATCATCTCTTCCCACAGACTACTGGACAGAACAAAAGAGTACCACTCCTCCTTGGACTTCCCAAACTACTCTTTTTAGAAGGACCTTTGGAATAAACTATTTGGAGCCAACAGTGCAGTTTCCAGAACTGAACCAGACCTGTGGGAGAATCCCTGCACATTCATAACTGCTGTATGGGCTGGCTGGAGTGACTGAGGCAGCACATCCTTTATTGTGGCACTCCAAATGCTCTGGGCCTTTATGGAGCAAAAAATCCTCCCAACTGGAACCTGAGTCTAGGTAAGGATGTGGACAACATTTAAATGACAACATGTCTAAGACATACACACACAAATATCCAGGAGCAAGCAAGTGGACTGTGGCCAGAAAATCCAAAATGCAGCTCATGTACAAGTAATATGTGGCTGTGTAGAGATAGTGGGGTTGATATTGCTGGTTTACATTGCTTGAGAGAGGGACTATTCAAATAAATACTATAAAAAAAAGGCCAAGAATTGCTTCTGCAGCCTTCCTGCAGTTGAAAACCACAGAGAAAGTAAAAGCTGTGCCAACTGTGCCCCGTGCCAGGTACTAATACCAGGGAGAGCAGATGCCATGGCTAGAGAAAGAAAGGGCATTTAATGCTGGTGGTCTCTTGGAGCTCAGACACTGCACAGGACACAATTGGGCTTGGCCAGGGAGCCAGCCAGGCCTGCCAAAGCACTGCAGACAGACTGCTCTCTGTTGTGATGCCTCAGGATCTCAGCTTTTCATGTTTCATATACCTGTAACCCTGCAATGCTTTAGTGTATGACTCTAAACTCCATACACAGTGTGAGCTGCTGCTTTCCCAGTTTGGTCAGACACAACAATGTCTGAGGCCCTGAGAAATGCAAAACAAAAGTGAGCTGAGGAGAGCAACCTTGGGGTAAATGACTTTGTTACCTGAAGCTGTAATTGGAAGATTAACCCCCAAATTTATGAAAGTGTGAAAACCTGTGACCTGCCATCCATTTTTGGGTACAGCTCCTGGGGGGCTTTGTCTGCCCCAAATGTACCTGAAGGGTCTTCAATAAATATAACTGCTTTTTATTCCCTTAGCTTTGTCTGGCCTCTGTTTTTAAGTAATCCCAAAAGCTACCAGCTGCTTGACTTGCACAGTGACACTAATGATCCCTGAGACACCAAGCACTGGCATTTACCTGTGGAGAAGTATAAAATACAAAACCTATCTTTAGAATCCAGAGGTGACCAGGATAGCCAGGACACTCTAAAACTTGTCTCTGGAACATTACTGCACTGCAGGTTCATGTTTCCTGCAGAAACACACTTCAGAGTTGCCAGTAACTTTGGCACACAAAGAAATTGAGATATTTCTTTGTATGTGTCTGATGTATTAAATACTATTGAGAAAGGAAAGTACAAAATTGTATAAGACTTGCAGTAGTTAAGAAGAAAGAACCAAAAATCCATCTTATGAGTTAATCAAGAGAAAGCAGAAAGATGCAGAAGACTTTTCATTCTCCTGGGAATCTTTCATTAACAGAAAAGCAACAACATAGGGATCTCCAGAGAGAATTTTCTCGACCCTCTGATTAAGGAGTTCAACTGGCAGAAGGAAAACTAATATGTTTGTTTCATAAGGTCATGAACTATTTCATGATTTCCAGCTGAATTAGTTAGGTGGTCCATTAGGATCTATTTCTAAAAATCTAAGCAAGAAATAGCTACAAGAGATAGGATTAGTTTAATAAAGATGAAATATGGGGGGACAAGACTTACTTTTCATGGTTTTGTTTAGGTACTAACACAGAAATACAAGAAATTATGTCCAAGTTCCATTAAGGTCATAAGTAGGAGTAAAGAAGTTTTAAAAATCTCGATGAAATCTGTATGTATCACTGACTCTAAGCTCTCTGTGTGGAGAGCAGCACTGCTGCAGCCCCCTGGGAGCAGGACTGAAGCCTCTCCAGCCCAGCAGTGCCAGCTGGCCCCAGCACTGCACGGAGTGTGTGGGCACATCCTTCAGCTGCCCAGGAACACAGCAGGGCTCCCACAGACCCACCACAGTGGGAGAGACCTCAGAGATCGAGTCCAACCCCTGCCCTAACACCTCAACTGGACCATGGCACCGAGTGCCACATCCAGGCTTTTTTAAACACATCCAGGGATGGGGACTCCACCCCCTCCCCGGGCAGATCATTCCAGTACTTCATCATTCTTTCAGTAAAAAGCTTTTTCCTAATGTCCAACCTAAATTTCTGTCAGTTGTTGCCTGGAAAAAGAGACCAATCCCCACCTTTCACAGAGGTGTGGAGTGCTAAGGTCACCTCTGAGTCTCCTTTTCTCCAGGTTAAACAACCCCAGCTCCCTCAGCACAACCACAGGTACTGCCCACATGTCCAAAAGCACAACCCACAGAGCCCTGCTGCTGCTTCTTCTGATTCTGGATTGACCAACACTGACTTCCTTTTAACCTCACCCAGCCTCCTTTCTCTACATAGGGAAGACTTGGCAAGGCAAAAGATAAACATAAGAGTAGCGTCGCTAAGATTGGTGCAGAAGCTGTTTTTTTGTACAAGCCATCTTCTGCAAACAGTTTAATTAAGCAGCTTTTGTGTTTTTCAGGCCCTTGGACAACTCCTATTCACAAAACTCAGCAACAGACCAGCATGAAGTACCCTCACCCAAACCTGAACTGGAAATACCCTTTGGCATTGTGGCACAGACCAGCTGGGCTCCTCAGCAGCACCCCAAAAATCACTTAACTCATTTAAAATTAAAGGCACAAGGTATTGCCCCTGGAGAAAAGACACAAGCATGCAATGCTTGAAAAACAGAAACCACTCCTGCAGCATCTATTTTGGGCTCTGTCCTCTTGTAGATTACTCTGAAGACATATTTGATACCATAATGCTGTTAGGTAATTGAAAGGACATGTTTGCTTGGAGAATTTGACCTTGTCCATGGACTTTTGTTCCAGTCTGAACAAAGAATTTCTCTAGACTATTGAAAAAAAAAACAGTGGACAAGACTTCTGTGAACTATTTCAATGGAGACTGAATCCAAATCACTGTCAATTTAGGAAAATACTCAGGGTGTTGCTTTTAAAAATTTCACATGCTTACAAAACCTCACTCGATGGAAAAAATTAAAGGTGGATCAATAGCTAAAATAATCCTATAAAAATAGAACACATATTTTTTATGGTGAATAGTTTCCCCTCAATTTATTTTCCAAATTCCTTCAAGCAAAGTGACTGGCATGTGTTCAACACATGGGTCAGAGCTGGCAGAGGTACATAAGCTGATGATTTGATAGCTGACCAGATGTGTGTGCAGAGCTAGCTCCAGCTATTCCTCAGGGAAGGCACATGAGCCCTGTTAGCACTAATCAATCACAACACCTATTTTTCTCCCAAAATTCCTTCCTTAGAAAACATACAAAGGTTAAGTTTTTTCCAATCATAACAGCCACAAATTTTTGCTACAGGGCAAGTCCCCATCACACCAAAGACCAAAGAAATGAAATTGATGTGCAGAAAACTGCAGTCCTTGATCAGAATAAAACCACTGTGATGCTGTATTTCCACCCTGCCACACATACCCAGACACCTTTTCAGATGAGCAGGGCTCACAGGATCACAGGATTTGCTTATATTCAAGAAGTTGCAGAACTGCAACCTTGTGCTTGCTTATTCACATCCTACCTTTGAGGTGAGAGGACTGGCCTGTAGCTCACCAGGTCTTCTCTGTCTTCCTTGATAAAAAAAGGGTTTTCCTTTTCCAGATAGTGGGAACTTTACCAGACTGCCAAGATTTGTCTAGTATGATGGATAGTGGCTTAGCCCCTGCATGTGCCAGTTCTCTCTGGACTGGCATCACAAAAGAGTTCAAGGGCAGATTTTATGGGAATTCAACAGTTTCCTTCTACTTTCTCACATTGTATTATCAAAGTCATCACTGCATTGCTTCCTCTGTTGCTTAGGGTTATTTTGTCAATTACTGAGGGGTTTTGGTTAAACATGGGTCATTGGTGATGGGAACTCAACTGCAGCAATATTATACTTGGAATTGAGGGCCAAAGCATCCATCACATCTGTCACGCTGAAGTTTTAATATTCAATTGTTAAAACCTCTCAAGTACCTGCAGCTTTTATAGTTCTGTTTAAAGTTTTGCAATCTTTGACTCAACAACTAATTGAAAAATAAAGGTTGCAGATAAATCAATCTAGTAATGAAAGCAAATTAGCCATACTGCTCCAGCAGAATTCTAGCACGAGTGAGGATGCTGAGATTGACTGCAGCAATAAAATGAAATGCTCTCCTGAATTCCAATTCAGAGCTTCCCTTTCCTGGAGCCTCAGAGGAAGTTCAGCAAGCAAGTTTTCACAACTAAAGCACCAATACTATGATCTGCATAAATGGTACCATAAGCTTTGACAAGCCCCAGCCAAGCCAGGAGTCTCTCTTAATTCTCATGCCAGTCCCAGCTTTTCAACAGCACATTTTTTTTAACACCAAAATCAGTTACTTTTATTCTCTCATTAAAAAAAAAAGTTAATTCTCAACAGAAGAGTTTCACAGTATGGTCACTTGCTCTTTTATCCTATAAACTCAGTTGATTTTAATCACTGAGTGCTGTCCTAAATTTGCATAATTTTCACTATAGCAAGAATACTAAATGCAGGGAGCAAACAGATGCTTAACAAGAAGGCAAAGTTTAAGAAGGATTAATCTTCTTAAAATGCTTACCTTCATTTCAAGGTCACATGGAATCAATAAAAATAAATAATTTTTTGTACCTTGCTCATTTAGGTAACACATTTCTAGCCTAGTCAGATTTAAAAAGTAAACATGAAGTTTTAAAAAGGTGGTGGTGGTGGTGAAAGCATAACTGAAATATTCTGACAGCAATTTCATTGGTTTTTGCTTCAGGAGAAATGTCAAGATTCAGCTGTTTTCATGAACAAGTAAATTCTCCACTTTTTTCCTGTCTCTTTAAATTTAATCGACACCTCCCACTGTTTAAGTTCTACTCTCTGAAGCCCTGGAACTGATTGCTTATTTTAAAAGAGACCCTTTGGCATGAAACTTTATCTGTGTAACCCTGGAAATGGGATCAAGCCCTTCAGAAGCACTGAAAGAAACCAAGAGAGGAACAACCACCCAACCAAAAGGGAAATTACTGGCAGGCTGAAAACAAGAGGGTAACAGATAACTCCTAAGAAATTTTGGGCCCTGAAGAAAAGCACATTTCTGCATTTCAGACCCAGCTCAAAAAAAGCATTTTTACATTGACAAAGTTTATCTTAGTTCTGTAGTACTGCTCTTGATCCACAAAATCCCCACAGAACTCCAGTGCTCACTTAAGTTTTCTGCCAAGAAAGTGGATTTGCAAAAAGGGGCCTTAAATATTGCAAAATCATTGGAATTCTGTAAGGCCATTTCTGCTCCTCTGACAAATCTCCTGCCTTCTTGTTCCACAAAGGTCACTTCGTAGAAGAGTTTTCTCTTGTCTTTCAGATCAATCTTGTATAATGATACTCTTCACAAGATTATGAAAAAATGTTGACTTGATTAATCTATTCTGGGAAATGTTATGAACCAGCTCCCTGTTATTAAGTAAAATATTTCAGTTAGAAGGGACCTACAATGACTACATCTAGTGCAGCTGCCTGACCAATTTAGGGCTGATTGATAAGGGCACAGTCCCAACACCTCTGAAATCCCTGCCAGGCCTGGGCCATGGAGCACCCTCCAGAAAGCCCATTCCAGGCTCTGGCCACCCTCTCTGCTGAAGAAATTCTCAGACTACACCTCACCTGGCACAGCTCTGAAACAATTTTTTTACCAAAAATTCTCCTATCTTGTGGAAAAACCATCCCCTAAACATTTTTTTTTTTACCCCATCCTGATGGAGGAAAGCTCTGTAAGAACCAAGAGCTTCCCAGCTCAAGAGACTGTCAAAGCTTCCCTTAAATGAAAACTGCCTGATGCTAAAAAGTCTGCACTGTAATTTAGTGAGGCACAGCCAGACACAGCACACCAAACAGTAATTTAGCAAACACACAGAGCAAGAGACACAAACCATTACAGGTGAAGGGGTGTCCAAATATAGAGGACATGACCTTGAGGACTGGTTTTCAATCTCTTCAGAGAAAAGGTGTTGGAGATTTGTCACTTGGGGAATTTCAACATATTGAAGGGAGCAGAGCATTCAACAAAGGAGAACTTCACAGGAGCCCTTAATGTGACTCAGAACAGGACAGAACAAATCAGTTAAATCAGACAGAACAAATCAAACAAACAGTATTTACAAGCTTTATGAAATCTGAAGTTGTTCAATGCACTTCAGGCAATGCTGGTTCTTCAAGCAGTTTCAGGAACATAAAAAATTTCTCTATAATACCTGAGCATTTCTTTCCCAATCCTGACCACACAGAGAACAAAAGCCAAGCAGTGTGTCCCACTGGCCAAGACAAACATCCATTTACGTCTTCTTATGCCTGCTATTACAGTGGGCCCTTGAGGGATGCAAAAATGTACACCCACTGCTCTTCAAAATCTGACATTTGATTTCACTGAAAGCTGCTTAAATATCACAGAAATACCCAGGGAGTATTCAGAAATTATTTCTGGATCTGGTGGTTAGCTGGGAGGGGATGGCATGGACTTTTGGGACACAAAGCAGAGCTGGATCAGTCCCAGGACTGCAAGCTGCCCTCACACAAAGCTGATGAAACCCTGCAGTTGACAGCTCCAGGGTATAGGGCAGTGTGCCCTGGGGACCTGCCCAATCTCTCACAGTCCTTCCTGGCTTTCATATACTACAAGAATTTCTCATTGTTTGTTTTTATGTCTTTGACTCTTTGCTCTTCAAATTCCATTTCAGGCTCTTCAGTTTCCTTCTCACAGTGCCCACTTTGGTCTGTGCCCCTGTCTTTAGGATTCACTAGTGTTGGATTTCCAGTTTCTGACAGCCATTGCTTTTGCTCAAATAACCTCCTGAACTTTGTGTTTAAGCATATGGATTCATTTGCCTTTCTGCTCCTTCTCTCAAAGGGTGCTGTTCCTATTTGCAGTGACAGGCTGTGGGGTGCTTAAGTAGCTACTCTGCCTAAACTAAGATTTTAATTCCTGTACTTAATCACAGCCATATATTTAAACAATGTTCACATTGTTCTGGTAATCAAGAGGGGACCCCAAGAATGTTGGTCATTACATTTTCCTATTTCTATATAATCTACATTGGACTTCAACTGTAAAACTATTGTGAGTATGAGACAACCTGCACATTTAAATACAAGTCTCCATAAACCAGACCTACCCTTCAGGTAACTGAAAAAATAAAGGTAGCAAGTAATATTGGTATCTCAAATACAGCAGTGGCATCTACAAAATCTGTCCATACCACATGGATAAGCAGTGGGTTGTTTTAGCTACACATATTTGTGCAAAAGTTCAAATAGCAAAACTCTCCAAGTGCCCTAGGCTCTGAAAAGCACAGCATGTCTGGAAATGCTGCTTATTAAAACTTCTGTGCAAGGTCTGCCATCAAGATCTCAGAAGTTTGCATCTAAGTGACAAATACAACTTGAAAAAACTTTCCATTTCCTGAGATGCTGGTAGATATCTCAGCCCAGAGTTCTTAGGCATCTGGGACTTGGCTTTCCATTTCAACTAACCTGACAGCACAGAGTTAAAAATTAATTAGAGACTGATTTCCTTGCTACAAAAACCATCCCATTCCTTTCAGCAGGGCAACTCTGAGGGGAAAGTCCTCCTCCAACAGAGAGTATTGAAATTTGTCCCCCACCACTGCATGCTTGGTTTCAGGGGTCTCCCTCAATCAATCACTTCACCCACAGATTAATGACAAAAGTAAATTGCAATATATCATCCCTCTCACATCTTCAGTATCCTCCAAGGATTTGCCTCCTTCAGCCTGTAGGAATGAATCCCCTCCACTTTTGCAGACCATCCATCATGCTTTTCCCCACTATGTTTCCCTATTTCCTTACACCACAGACTTCTTTCATCTCTGTTGCAGTGAAATTTTGGAACAGCTTTCTTAACTCTGCTAATCCTTATCTCCAGACAATTCTTCCTATGGCCAGATGAGCTCCACAAGTCTTTCCCTAACATCATTTTGTCATTTCACATTCCTTTGTGTTCAGCTACTCAACAACACAGAAGTTGCACATGCAATAAAAAGCAGTAAATTCATACTGCTTGCCCAACTGAGCTGTACAGCTGGAAATAGGCTGAAATGCATTTATTGGGGATTAAAGCTTTTATATGAAACTTGTAAATAAATAAATGTAATTTACCATGCTATCTTTTAAGCATGCAATTGCTTTAGAAAGTACTTTGGAATACATTGATCAGCACATAAAATAACTATATCATGCAAACAGATTGAAATAAAGATTTTCAAGACACAAGAAAATAGTAAAATTTCCTTTATATCAACATTATATTTTTTTATCCTCAATGAACAATATTTAATATACATTCTATAATTTTACTGAACAAAGACAAAAGTACTGGCTCTTTCTAAATATCTTAAAGATGTATTTACTAACTACCTATTTCAGTCCCACTTATGTAGTAAAATGTAGGAGGGAAGGGCAGCACAGTTACAGTGAAGACAAAAACATAAAGCCATGAAATCCTGCCCATTTTACAGCTACCTCTGAAAAAAAATATATTTTTCTACAACTTAGTGTTGCACATAAAAAACAAATACAGCTGCCTGCTAAACACAAGCATGACAAAGCTCTACAGCAAGTAATAGAGACTTCCCACGTCGTAGCAGAGAGAGGAAGGAGCTTCTATTGAAAGACTGTCACACCTATCAACAAACACAAAGTGTCTGTGCAGCCCGGCTCCCGTGGAACAGTGCCAGGAGGGGAGGCAGGGCTTTCCCAGAGAAAAGCTGGAATTGCTGCTGCTCAGGGACACTCCTGCAAGCCCAGAGCAGCAGCAGCACCCTGCAGTGCCTCCACACCTGAGCAGCTCACAGCTGTGTTTGCTGTCTGATCCAACACCGACGAGAAACTTCTCAGCAACTCTGGAGCTGCCACCTAAACAAAAGTCATTGGAAACTGCATTGCTCAGGGGGCTTAGAGAAAACAACTGCAGGCAATGCTGCAGTTCTTAATGAATTATTAGATTATTAATACTGCATAGAATTTATACATGAGAAAAATATTACTGAACAATACAAATTTCTACTCTGGCTTTATCCACCAGCTGCCTACATATTTTACACACTGCATAGTAATTTCACAATCTTACTGACCAATTATAACTGTTTTCAGGAAGGACTTTTAAGTGTGAGTGTGCCAGTGACAGGGGGAAGCAGGGTGTCCCAGACAGCCTTTCTTTCTGAGTGTCTTTCCAGCTGCTTCCCACCATGAGATTGTCTCCCTTCTGTCAGGAGCCACGCTGCAGAGAGGCTGTCCTGGAGTATCAGCCTAAACCTTTCCTGTCAGGTCAGTGGGCAACATCCTCTCCTTTTTCTGAGGACAGACCAGCTGCTGAATACAGATTTCTATATTTAACAAACAGAAAACCCAGCACACCATCCCACACACCAGCAAAAGAACCAAGCTTCAACTTTTCTGAAGGGTCCAGTTCAAAGATCCCTGAAATCAGAGAGTGGAGTATTATTCCTCCAGACATTTCCTCCTCCTCTTTTAAGTCTGAATTTAAGAGTCACAGACTTGTCCAGATTTTTCCCCCACATCCCTAAGACCTAGCAGGCATTCCTCGAGCTGCTGAGAAACACTGATGTGTGCAGCTCCAACCCCACACGTGTGCCTCGAGCTGTATCCCTGTGTGTGTGTAATAATCCAGGGAAAACTGCAAAAACTGCATTAGTGCTGCTCTGCTGAGCACAAGGGCTAAATCTACCAAAAAGCATCAGACATTTCTAAAGTCACTGCTGTGCAACTGGCCTAGACATCTGTAATAAATGACACTTCCCAAAATATTCAGCATTCCAGCAACAGGGAATTTTTTTTTTTTTGCAAAAACAGGAATAGAGTAGTGTTAACTTGGAGCCCCAGAGTCCAAACACTATCATAATTCTCAGGAACTGATAAGAAAGCATAACTGGTTTTAGGGGGAAAATATGGGAATGTCTTTTTAAAGTTTTTTTTTTTTTTCTTTTCAGGAATTTCTTAAAATCTTCATTCAAAACTCACAAAACTAAACTCTTCTGATGATAAATAAACTGATACACCAACCATTTTTTTCCTGCATTGCTGAAAAAAAAAAAAGGTTTTTTCAAGAATACAGAAACAGTAGCAAAATATGAACCATCATATAGAAAACATTCTAAAAAGAGAAGAGGAGCAAGCATCAGCATGGAATAAACTATCACCTAAAATCAACTGATTGAACTGTTTGTCTCTTCAAAGAGCAAAATTTGATACAGGAATAAGGTCACAGATCCTTCCAGGTTATCCAGAGCCAAGCAACTCTTCCAAAAGCAGCAGAATGCTCTCAGGGAGCATTCCCAGAGACTCCCAGCAGTATGGCCACATCTGCACTTGATTGACTGGAAATCTGACTCCAACACCACATCAGGAAAGATGCTTTTCGAGGGCAAGTGTGAAATTCTGATCTGGCCACAGTGAATACAAGTGAGTGTTTTATGAGGTGTCTGTTATCTGTGCTGGCAGAAACCAAAGCCCCCAGAGCTGTTCCCACATCACTGATTTACCTGCACATTTCCATTATCTCTCTCTCTATGTCCTTTGATACACAAGTTATACCTTGAGGTCAACAGGGTTTGCATTTCTTTAAAACTGGGGTGAAACTCATCTTTTTCATCTCTCAGCTCAGGCTTCCTCTGCTGTGGAACAAAATCCCTCACAGTCAATGCTGACTGTTTGTTTTATGCACAAAGTTTATAAACAACTTTTGAGTTCACAATGTTTGCTTACTATAAACAGCTATATTGTACAGTCCCAAACTGTGACATAAAAAAGCAATCTTAATCAAGCAATTAAGAAGTTAAGCCATTAATAATTGCTTAAGAAATTGAACAACCTTAATGTATTTCTAGTTAGCCTTACTGGGCCCAAAGGAGTACCCAAATCCACACAACTAAATGTGAGCACCACCCTGGTTTGGACTGAACTGCACAGACTTAAGACATAAAACCTGAGGTCAATTTCCCCTTAAATGCTTCCAAAAATTCTGTAATTTAACTGGAATCTGCTACTGTATAGATATGAAACTGTACTCTGAGCTTTCCTTTATTTTTCCTGCAGCCTTATTCCCCTATCACCACCTTCCTGACAGGTGAGATATTTTTCTACTGACAGGCTAGCAATTAACCTGCTGCCACAAAAGAATAACAGAGTAAAACAAAATGTGAAAAATGAAAGATTCATCATAGGTATCACAGAGAAATCTAGAAACAGCATCCCTTCAATTAAGGTTCTTTTCCCTATGGTCACACAGTTTCTCCTGTACAAATCCACCCTTGTTCAGTTATTACTTGAATCTCAGGATTTAATTTCCTCCTCAGCACTTGAGATGCAAGTAGGAAGGAAAGCAGAGAATGAAAAATTGAAATAAAAGAAACTACACAGATCTTGTACTTCACCTCAGTTGATAAACCAGGAGCAGCAAAAGGTTCAGCTCCTTTCTCCCCAGTCCCAAGTGAAACTGAGCCAGCTTTAAAATCCCAGTTACATTTTTCCTCCTCAGAAAACTGAGTGGCTGGTGTTGGCTTTCATTTAGTTATTTCAATGTCTCACTAACATTTCTGCCTCCTCAATGACAAAGCTCAAAACATTCAGCAGAAGTTATTTTGGCTTTGCAAACACTTATACTCATCTTCAGCAGAAAAATACACTTTCACATGTTGATTCAAATGCCACTGTTCATCGAAAAATATTTTGACAAAAAACCTTCAGGCAGCTCATCACTTCTCATACACATTCCTATTTCTGGACGTGACTTTCCTGTACAGGAGCCTGCCATCCCAGCAGCACAGATCCATGGTACAGTGAGGAGCAGCTGCCTGGGTGCACTGAGAGCATCCGCTCCTGGAGCCAGCCCTGTGTGCCTTTGTGGAAACTTCCACAGCAGCTGCTCCAAGCCTCTCTCTAACATTTATCCCAAGGACCAGCCCCAGGCAGGATGGTGCACACTGGCTGTGGGATGGTTGTTTTCACCTCACTTACCTTAAACCATTACACTTCACAAACTGTACCTCCAAATAACAATCATCTAAGACATTCTCAAAAAGCACCTCTCTGCATGAATTTAAAAAATATAATAAAAATCAAAAGTTAAAAACTGTTAAATGATGGGCTAAAAGTCACTAAAGCCAGTCTGACAGATGCCAGAAAAATATGTACTTATATATGCCAAGTTGCAATTCTTTTGTGAACATAGTTGGCTTCTGCTGTGCCACCTGAGAGGTTTAAAGCACTGACCATCCAAATGACAAATCAGGGAACCTGAAGTTTGGAACTCTAGGCTATCTCTCCTGAATATAAGAAATACACACCTGCTTGAGTGAAACAAACCTGGCTTATTTAGCCTAAACACAATCAGATTATTGCAGACAGAACAGGCACCAACACAGGGACTACAGCCATGGAGAAGGGGTGAAGCACATGCAAAGTCCACACAGCACAGGAGACCCAGGAGCCACAGCACAGCCCCCAGAACAATAAATCCTGACCAGAAATGGCACAAGATCTTGGAATGGCCCTAATGATGCAGCTGTCAGGTTACACCAGCAACAGACACTGTACTAAACTGCTGGTCCCATCCTGTGCCCTGCTCCTGTGCCAAATCTGACACAGAAGGCAGGTAAAGCTCTCTCCTGTACAGAAAACGTGTTCCAGGGATGTGAGGTGATTTCCACCCCTTAGAACAGCACAAATAGAAATCCCCCAGACATATCTGTCCTCAGTAGGAGTTTCTATAGATCCACAGAACACTGGGGAGAGGGCAAGAGAGGAGAACTGATGAACCCATTTCAGGAGTCCAAAAGTTTAAGTAAGAAAAAGTCTATTACCAAATGCCTCCATGTACAACATTCAAAAACCTACACCTGCACTGGAGAATTCTCAGGAGTGAAAAAAGCTTAAAAATTACCAAGTTAATGAGACACAACTGCCATTTACAAGCTTCTTCTAATCCCAGAGGTTTAATCCCAGCACTGCTCAGCCAGTTTTTACTTAATGCACAGCCAGTCATTCATTCCCAACTGAAATTAGTCAAGCTCTTGTGAATGATGATTGAGTAAATGCAGAGTTATGACTTAAAGAATAGGTCCCAGGATGTCAATTCACTGTCATGAAAATGAAAACTCTGCCCTGTATGCACACAATGCTTACTGCTACTACTGGGAGTTACTCAGTGTTGAACAGGCACAGAAATGAAGAATTTTTTTTATTTTTAATTTATTTTTAGGCTATGATGAAAATCCCATTAGGGAAATTACCTCTGTAAAACTACAAGTGGACAGTACCTTGAAGCAAGCTACCATATGTTTCCACATTTAGCATCACAAAACTTTGCAAAGAAACAAGCACACTTCAAAACATTTCTGCATTAACATCCCCACCTCCTCACACAACATGATGGACATTTCCAGGAATTTTACCCACTGAGTTCATAATCTTGCAGGCTAAGGTCTGCAGCAATGATGAAACCAGGAACAACAACCAGGGCCTGAACACCACAAGGAAGAAGTCAGGGAAACTCAGGGCTACACCAAGACAAAAATGTGGCAAAGGATGCCTACATAGAACCACATGATCCAGGGAGAGAACAACAGGGCACTGGAGCACAGCCCCTGTGGAAACCAGTCCAAAAACACATTCTTATTACCCAAAAGACGACAGAAGATGCTCTAAAGCAGTCCCAAGTGAAATACTAAAATTTCATTAACTGGTCTGTTTTCCAGTCTAGGGAACTAGACTAAACTAGGGAGCCAGCAGAATTCTAAGCCCCCTCAGAAAAAGAACCATCTCAGAGAAAAAAAATCATCATTTTAGGAGAATAATTTCCCAAAAGAACTTCAATTCTCATGGAAGTACATAAAGATTTCACTAGTTTTCAATATTTTCACTATTTTTCAAAAGCACATCTTTTATAATTTTCATTGTTTCTCCTTAGAGGAAGCTCAGCTCATACTCTGAAATGATAACTAGAAGGTTATGTTCTAATTAAGGAGAATATTGTCCATCTGTTGTGGATATAGGAAGGACCAATTAGAGGAACAATATCTAATTTGATCAACCTCAACCAACCAGGTTAATCCATGAATGGGTCCAAACAAATATATAATCTTTTCTAATCACTACTGGATTAGCTGGACTAATGCAATTGGATGTATATAATGTTCACCATATTTATTTCAAGTATTCCACGCTTTTCCTCCCCTCTTACAAGCTATATTAAATTACTTTAAGACTTTGCAAGGTTTTGGAACTTTATTATGAAACCAGAAAACCTAGTGAGTAAATTGTTTCACAAAATATAATTTTTTTGGCAAAGAACATTCATTCCCTCCTTCATGAAAAATGGTAAACCAACATTCTGGAAAGCAATAATCATTCTGGTGTAAGGGACCTGGCAATGTTTGCTGGCTTTCATTTTGCCTCAAAACATAGCTGAGAAACAGGAGGCAACTGCAATTAATAATCTCTCTACAGATTTTTAGAACTGCCCAGTGGGCATCCTCACATTACTGATACTTGCTGGGCAACTCCTCAGACCAGATGGGTCCAATTCCAGGGGGTCTTTAACCCCAAAAAACCCATGAAGGACCTCCCTCCCATCTGTGGTTGACCTGCTTACAAATACTGGGAGGAAGAACCCAACAATAAAACAAACCCACACCCACTGGAAGGGACTCCTGGGGGGAATTCCCTCAACCAGCTCCACGCTGGATCCCCTCTTTCCCAGAACAGTGCTGGATTCACAGAATCACCTGTGACAAGTTTGGTGAGAGCAGAGTGGAGCTGATCTCCTCAGGAAATGGAGCTGGAGGTGTAATTGCAGTAGCTGAGCCAGGGGAGGCTGGCTGAGCTGGAACAGGGAATCCCTGCTGCCAGCACTGGCCGCTCTCCTGTGGTGTCCTTGGAGGTACCAGAGCCAGCAGGAGGAGCATCAGGGACTGACTGACTGACTGCTCTGACACAAACTGTGCCATAACTGGCATGGCTTCTGCAAACTAGGAACAAAAGTTACCTGGCAACACTGGATGGGGGAGACAGGAACTTCCTAATGCATTTGATGAATTTTCACTTCAATTGCACCACTTGCATCTTGCTTTCTTCCCCTCGCCTAATGAAGCATAGAAAATCCAGCCCTTCCCTAACTTCAGTCATTTCTGTCTAGGAATTAGATTCTTCCTTCATTTATCTTGCATTATCAGTGTGGCAATGAGAGTCATTGCCCATTTTGTTCTGACCCTATCATTTCACTCTCCCCTTCTGGAGGAGGCCTGCCACCATTTATTTGTTCTGAGGCACATTTTTCTCTCATTTTCAGCTGTACAAATGCATACAATAGAAAAGGTGTTTTATTTCCTGCTATCAAACTGGATGTTTTGATTAGAAAGAACTCAAAGACCTTGTGTGTAAAGCAAGTGTCAAGTAAAAGGAGCTGCAAACCCTTTGAAGGGATGCTATTCTGCAACCTAATCCATAGCTTCTGAGAGAATTTAGGAAAAGAGAATCATCTAGGCTTTTTTTGCTGGGATTATTTAAAAGTTGACTAATGAAATGAGGCACTTAATTCCCTTAGGCCCATTTAAAAAAAAAACAACTCACATTTAATAATTAATCCCAGTTTGATTATGGCAGAGAAGAACATTTAAATAGCACTAAGATTAGGGCTATGCAGCTCTACCCAGCTCCAGGTAAGCAACAGGAATGCTCAAAATCTGAAGTAGAACTCCATATATTCCTGCTCACATCATAAAACAGATAAAACACAATGCAGATGGTGTGAAATACTGTCAGATTAATGTGCTGGGAACCCATTACTCTTTGTATTTCTTATGTTTACCAGGTTTTCCCTGGGCAATCTCAGTATTGTGTAAATACAGTCTGTCTGTCTCTTCTATAGATAATATAGAATAATACAGTTAGCATAGTTTTTCTCCTTAAACTGAGAAAAACTGAAGCATTCATTACATTAAAAAAAAAAAATCACCTTGGTCAGAGTGCTTCCCTTCAAATAGATCTTAGACCTCCACATGACCCATTTCTAAGACATCCACATAACAATAAACTTTTAATTTCCTCCTCCAGCACTTCTCAGCATCATATCACTCTTTCCCATCACCAAGGACAAGAACAGCAAATCTTTAACAAATGACCTAGAGGGTTCTACAACAGTTTTTAGAGGTTACTTAATAAAACTGTTTCATTCACAAGTGTCTAGAGAGTTGCATGTTGATAGCTTGAAAAAGGGTTAAAAATGCAACTTGGATTTCCTAAGGGCTTACAATGGAAGACCAACATTAGTAGTAATAAAGACCCCAATTTAACACACACTTAAGGCAGGCTGTAAATAAAAGGTTTAAAGACAGAAAAATAGCAGTTCTTAGATGGAAAAAGGAGATATTTTGAAAGCTGAGAAAGTTAAATAAAATGCATTGGAAGCATGCCAAGTTTAAAAATATTTTTTCATCTGTGCTGTTTCTGAAGTATAACATAAACAAAACCAATCATCTAATTAAGCTAATGACACAGATAATACACAATTAATTCTGCTGCAGCCTTGGCAAAGATGCCAAGATTATGATTCACAGAAAGTTATTTTTTCTGCCCAATTACAAGACAGAGTGCTCGGTGGCAGCACTGATTTCTGGGTGCAAGGCTGATCTGCACCAGATGAGGGGCTGGCTCTGGGCCACACACTCCAGGGGCTGGTGTGAAACAAGGAGGGTTTTGTGGGGACACCCAGTTTAACACTCCCCTCCTTTAAACTCAGCCACCTCTGGCTGTGACCCACGCTGCTCACTGCACACCTCAGTGCTGAACCCAGAAACTCACAGCTCCTGAGCTCTGCATTGCTCCCCTGGTGCCTAGAGGAGCTGGAACAGAGGCCAGGCAGAGTTAAGAGGAATAAAATGGATATCTATGGAGGGGCCTTCAAAGGCCACCCCCTGGCAGTGCCAGTGCCACTGTGGTCCTTGCCCAAATGGCTCCAAGATGGAAGCAAAAGAGAGCTTGGTTACAAGATCTCACATTTTTATAGGCTTTAATCCATTTGCATACAGAAGTCAACTGTCCAATTAACAGCCTCAAATCATGAAGTTTCATCCTCTTTGCCTGCTTGCTTGCCCACCCTCCTCTTTTCACGTTGTTTATGTTAGGGCCTGAAGTTTGAAGAGATTGTCCTTGAGTCCCCAGCTGGAATAGGACTGTTTTGTCTTCACCACCCTGTGAAAAGATCCTAGGAACCCTTGATATAAAACTAAAAGCTGCACACCCAAGCAGAACAGAAAAACTTAAAACTTAAGGCATCACCCTCACCGTGCACTGGGACTTGGTTTTCATGTGGGGTTTTTGGTTGGTTCAGGGCACTGTGAGAATGCAGAGCTTAGGAAACAAGCAGATGGCCTGTGTGAAAGAATGTCTTTGTGGGCCACGAACCCACACGAGCAGCTACGTGACCGTCCCCACTGTGACACGCTGCCCATCTGGGGCCCCTCACTGGCACTGCCACAGTACCCCACACACAACGTGACAGCAGCCACAGCACCCTGCAGTACCATTGAGTGGCACTGCTCATACCCAGCATTCACTTGAGAGCCAGTACCATGAAATGCTGTGCATTTTGTGGGCAGGAATGGCACCAGGACACGGGGCTCTGCTGGCAGGTGTTTGAAAGGAGGGTCAAAGCCAAGTTCACACGATATGGCAAAGACTCTGCACCAAATCACACCTTAAACAGGAATAATGGGACATGCATCAACTAAAGACACTGATTCCACAATCATCTCAGCTGATTTTGAACATTCATCAAAATCTGTGTTTGCCTAACCCTAAGTTTCAGAATAATTGCTGTGAATATATGGGTTTTGTGCCATCACCCTTGTTTTCCAGTATCTAACCATTTCTACATCATTCCCAGCCTCCATGGCAATAAAGAAGAACCTTGCCAACACTGAAGAGCACACAGTTACCAAATCAACACAGAGCCTGACACAAAGGCTTGAGGACACTGAGTTTCTGCTCCTCTCCAAGGTCTGCAGTGGCAAAGCTACAGTGTGTGGGTACCAACACCATGAACAGAGCCATCTGTCCCTAACACAGGACTGTGGGCTGATGCTGGACAGGCTGAGCTGGAGCTGTCACAGGACAGAAATAATAGGAAATATATTGCAAGAGGTTCACAGAGATATGGAAGCAGAAAGGAGAGAATAGGACAGAAACACAGGACAGTAACAACTGCCAAACCAGAGTAGATTTTCTTATGAGGCGATATCCCCTGATAAGAGAATAAGCATTAAAACCATGCATGCAAAACTTAACCTTGCCAAACCTCTCCTGCAAAAATAAGCAAAGTCCTAAAAGAAACTAAACTCTTGTCAGCACAGTCATAAATTTGAAAGAATTCAGGTATTTCTCCCAAAACAGTATCTAAAACTCCTGACTTAAAAACCTTCTTGACAAAAGAAGTAAGGATGGCTCTGCACAGCAGTCTGTGCTGCTGACTCCAGCTGGGAGAACATGCTGGAAACCACAGCTCCACACTTCCTCCACCAACCCATTCCCCCCTGCCTGTGTGCAGCACCCCAGCTCTGCAGGCTGCCTGGAAAGGAGAATTTAACCCACCCTCTGGGAATCAGGGCACTCTGCAAACCAAATGCTGCAGCTCAAGTGGCTGCACGCACTACTCTGAACAGATGCTTAACATAAATGACTTAAAACACTGATTTCAGTCAACTGATACTTGCAGAACTTTAAATTCTGGCTATAAGTTATTTTGAAGCTTTGCAAAAGACTAATTAGGAAACTGATGGGCTGGCAAATCCTGTTCAACTGCTATGAAGAACTAACTTCTATTTCATCCTGCAGCTGATGGTGAGGTACCTTCATAAAGCTTCTACAGAAGAAAAAAAATTGGTCTTTAATCATCCTTTTGTGGCTTCTCAAGGTTGCAGCTTCCTCATGCCAGAAGCAGAGTGACATCCAAGTTCCCTCAGCACGAGACAGCTGGTGTCTGGAAGCAATAGAGCTGCATTTATTCTGTCCCCATGCAGCCAGCATGACTTGATCAGGTCAGTACAAGCTGAGAGATCTCTGAACTGCAGGCAAGAGTCACTGACCTTTCCTCTCTCCTTACATCCTCTGTGGATGTTCTCACAACCTCAGCTACACGTGTTTTGAATAATCTGTCCTATCTGGCTCATAAACTTACACTTTTACCACCTGGAATAATCAAAAGCTGACAATATTCAGAATCGAGGTCCTTATCCTACAAGTGTTAAAAAGCAAGTATTCCCACAGTAACTGGGAAAAATTACTGGCATTAAAATGGCATTACATCTGCTTTTAAAAACTACTTCTTCAGTTTTACCTGGGAAGAAAAATGTGCAATTTCTAAATACTGAAGAAAATGTCCATACTTCTATATTAAACTGTCACAGTTTAAATGAAAATGCATTTTTAAGGTAAGTTTCAACATCTAAGATAAATTTTCATACCCACTGTATTGATTTAGGAAATTCCTCAAGACCACAGACTGCAGATCCTACCAGCCTGCCTGGTGGATCCTGCCTTTCATGATCATATTGAGCACATCAGAAGGAATGCTGGCTCCAAAGTAAGCAGGGGCTGCTGGATGTGAGCATTGCCTGAGAATCTGCCTTGTGGTTATGGCAATAATATCAATGAGGCTCCTGGTTTGTCTTTTATTACAACAAGAAGATTTTATGAGTCCAAATCCTCTTAGAAAAACTCATGCAGGTCAAATCTGACACTCAGCTAGATGCTATAAAAGTAACTGACTTGATTCAATCAAAACTCTACAGAAGTCTTTCTGAAAGGCTGAATTTTCATCAAAAATCCTGGATATCAGACACATTCACAAGTGGATTTGTAGCCAATTAAATGGTTTAAGAGAAGATCTTGCAAATGAATCTTGCTGTTTGCACAGTATCACTAGTGAAGAATAACACTTTCAGTCCTTTTGTTAAACATCTGCTGTGCTGGAACACAACAAAGTGCTGGAAAACAACACTGTGATGAGAATATTTGGAAGAGGAAGCAGTGTTTGTTTTTCTGGGAATCCCTTGAATGTTTGAACTTCAGTCACACTATGGTCTCAGTCTCACGGATAAGAATTATGAAGAACAGATACTCTGCAATGAATGTTTGTTAATTTATGCCCATTTATCAAACCCACATGTATACAACCATGTCCTATTGAGCTACTGTAAGTACTTAAGTCTCCCTCAAGTAAGCTGCATGTACAACTTGCAGGGAATCATTTTAAGGAAAAAGAGCCCAGAGTTCACTGTACCAGAACAAACTGATTTATCTTCATTTTTTCTTCAGCTTGTGTCAAATTATATATAAGTTTGTATTTAATTTTATTCTATAAATAAACTTATATTTAATTTTGAGAATTCAAATGATCTCTGGGGACCTGATGGAAATCATCTTTAAATTAAGCACATTCTGGTCTTTCAGGACCCTGGGAATCTTCTGTTGCTGCTTTTAGCCCATGTCATCTCTACATATATGATAGATGTTTGGGGAATACATTTTTTATACCAAATTTCTGCACACAATTCAAAACAAGTAAAAACTTGCAACACATTGGATTGTTTAGAGTTTATTTTTATTTATTTATTTTTATTTATTGAGTGTTATTGTAACCTGATTGTTATTGTTCACCTGAGCGCACTACTCAACATAAATCACAGGTCCTGAAATAATGACTAGACATTAAATCCAAGGCTTTCTACAAATAAGCTTCCTCTGAAATCACTTCTGTATTACAAAAGCTGGAATTAATTTCAACAGTATCTACTCTAATAATAATTCATATCTGTCACTAAGTCTCCAGTATTTAGCAAAGGTCATTTTGACTAAGATAGTTTCCTTTTTCTTACATCTTTTTCTTTAAAAAAGCACCCACCATAGCCTCCTACCTGAAGGAATTCCTTAGTCTCATTGGCAATGTTTTTGTGCTCCCCTAGTTCCTCAATGACTTCCCATGAAAATATTCCTTTAAAATTTTAAGTCAGTTATTTTAAGGAGGGAATGGGGCTGGGCTGTTGCTGCCACCACTTCAGATGGCAGCAGGCTGTGTGACAATGCCCAGCAGGGCTGAGGGACAGAGGACACACTGCTGATAAATCACTGCACAGCTGCAGGCAGCCTCCAGCTGAAGACTCCCATGGATCAGTCCCTGCCTCTCAAATGATGCTAAAGTACAGCTTTTTTAATTCTTTTTTCCTCTTTCCTCAGCTGCAGTTTATCTGGTCTGTGTTTGTACAGAAAAACCAAATGATCTCAGCCAAACCTTTTAAAAGGTCCCAGTGCCAGGTCTCTCATGCTAAGCCATGGAATCCCTGCCTGCTCAGCTGACAAGCACATCCTCTGTACACAGATCCTTCTGTGTCTCATGCTGAACAGCCAGAAGGAGCAACGTGCAAAGCCATTTCCAAAAGGTACCAACACCAGCACCTTGCCACTAATGAATCAAGCACTGCATCATCTCCACAAGAACAAATGTGGCTTTCTGTGGTGTATGTCTGCATTTGCTACACCCCAACAATATAAACACAGGTATGAATTTATTTAAAATGCATTTCTGTCTCATTTTTAATAAATACAGAGATCAAATTACTCATCCTCAACCTCTTAACCTGAACTTGACAGGGGGGTTTGCAATCCATTCTACTAAACAACACAGATCCAGGGCTCTTAAATTTATGACACAGAGCACTTACATCACAAAGCTGGAATAAACAGGAATATGTAGATCATGAAGTCAGATGAACGAGTTCTCTAATACCTGAACAGTATCAAAAGACACCAGTGCTTCCTAGAAGTAAAACGGGGTTCAGCCATCAGCCAACTGCAGATTATTTCAAAGAACTCACTCAGTGTGACTCAGATTATAAAAGGACTGGCTGCTGGCCATTACATGCATATCTCACTCTCATTTCTTTAACTCACATACCACTTCATTCTTTGCATTACCTTTGCAAACACAGCCCTGATTCTGAAAAAACTGGCTGCCATTCTTTACAAGGAGCTCAGCAGAGGCCAACACATCTACATAAAGTGTCTGCATAACCCACACAGGATCTAAGTTACCATAACAGGAGAAAATACAACATTCTGCATCTTTACTTCCTGCATATGAGAGCTTAAATAAACCCTGAAAAATAACCTGGAACTCTTCATTAATTACACATATCCAGCAAGCACAAAATCTCCCTGGGGTTTTTTTCATTACAGCACACAGATATCTTTACTGCACCTCCTCCCTGCCAGTGCTGCCCACTCCAGGTGATGCTCATGTTTCCTGAAAGGGCAATGCCAGGTGCCCACCTCCAGTTCCCTTTTACAGCCCTCTATCAATATGTCAACTTCACTCCTAATCCTCAGAGGCCTGTACTCTATCCAATAAATTAAAGCTGCCTTGCCAAAATTGGAAGGATATAATAAACATTTATCAGATATTCCAATTTAAACCTTCTGAAGAGAAACAACAAGGTCACGCTTCCCTAGTGATGTGAAAGATTCTGGCCCAAATGCTGCAAACACTCAAATATTAAGTGCATGCCACTGAATTAACAGAGATTATTAATGCTAAATTTGTTTGTATTTGAACATGGTTCATATCTCACT
This sequence comes from Oenanthe melanoleuca, assembly GCF_029582105.1. Taxonomy (NCBI): domain Eukaryota; kingdom Metazoa; phylum Chordata; class Aves; order Passeriformes; family Muscicapidae; genus Oenanthe; species Oenanthe melanoleuca. Next base: position 1,694,664 of record NC_079343.1, on the reverse strand, counting down.
TACTTATTCCAGAGGACCATGTTTAAGAAATAAATATAATTTAATGACCCATCCTCTCTGTGACTAGAAAAATACTCATTCCCCACATTTCTGTGTGTCAGGAGTCTTCTCATTTCCACAAAGAAAGAGATGAACTATGTCCACCATCCATTTTTTGGGATTGCAGGGAACACTTACACATCTTCCTATCATTGGGCTGCAGTTGATCTCAGAACAAAATTAAAATGTGAACAAAAAACTCTTCACAATTCCACCAATACAAAACTGGGGTTTGGAAAGCCTACCTGTGGGGACAAATAACTAAGAAAGCTACAATGCTGCAGGAAAAATTCCTTGTTCCAGGACTTAAACCACTTTATGAAGGTTTGCCTTTAATACAACTATAGGAGTATTATTACAACTTCCACAGGAAGAAATCCAAATTACAGCCACAGGGGTCAGAACGCAGAAAGGAACAGACTTCTGGTCACTATGACACATCTCTAGCACCCAAAAGCTGTCAAATAATCTCTTCCAAAAGGAAAAGAAGATTATCTCACTTTTATTACCCACTGAAATAAGATTTTTACTTTCATTACCCACTGGAACAGCTGAACACAAAACACTAAGCATTTAAAAGGCCAATCTACCTTTTGAAAAACCTGAAAGAAAACATTAATTATTCATATAACCCATAACTCCCTTATACTATCCTGAAAATAAAGCAGAATCTGACACTCAACATACTCAGAACTGCTCTCATACCAATACACACATCCTTGTCTGAAATTGTAGAACACTGGCAGTTCTCTCAACTAGGATATGTCTTGGAGGGGACAAATTACTTGAAACTCAACCCTAAAGACAAGTGAAAATGTGAACTTTCATCCCTTTTTTCAGCCTAGCTGCAAGCCCTGACACCTGCAGTGTAACATGAATGCTCTCTCAGATTCCAGCTCTGTGGAGCAATAAAGAGTTCCAACTGCATAATTACTAAACCAATCTCCCATCTTAGGCTTTATCCCCTGGGCTGGAAACTTCTGATTGATATGAAAACCCATTCTCCAAGGCAGGAAGAGCAGGTTCTGTATGAGAGAACTAGGCACAAAATACATGAACTCCATTAGTGGTGGGGTCAGCTTCTGTATCAATCTAGCACTATTTTCATCTTTTCCTGTATATGTATATGTATATGTATATGTATATGTATATGTATATGTATATGTGTATGTGTATGTGTATGTGTATGTGTATGTGTATGTGTGTATATGTGTATATATGTATATATTTATTTTTAAAAACCTATTTATCCTTTAAGGGCTACAAGAATTACCACACAGCATACATCATCTTTGTAAGATCCCTGCACTTGAGCAGCTCCCTATGGGACTTGGTCACAGACCATGATTCTCAACAACTTTCCAAATGCACCCATCCAACAGCCAGCAATATCTAGGGACACACGCTTCTGCCCTGACCCTCCTTTCATGTGAAGAGCCAAGAATCAGAAGTTATTTTCATCAGTCTTCATGAAGATCTTTAAATATATCTGCTAAACTGTAATTTACATAAAGCTGAAAGTCCTGGTTGCTCTTCCAAAACCTTCAGAGTCTATCAGCAGAAAGCTGCTGAGGGAGCTCTCTCCTGTCCTTCAGCAAGCCAGCCACATCTGCTGCTGGGAAGAAGAGTAATGCATTGCTTTAGCATCTGCTAATGTACCTGGAGCTTGGAACACCCCACAATCATGCAATTGTTCAGGCTGGAAATTACCTTTAAGTCCACTGAGTCCAACCACTAACCCAGCACTGCCAACTCCACCACTGAACCACGTCCCCAAGTGCCACACTTATGGCTCCTAAATCCCTCCAGGGGTGGGAACTGCCCTGGGCAGCCTGCTCCAGTGCTTGACAATGAATAAATGTTTCCTAATATCCAATCTAAACCTCCTCTGGCACAAATTGACACCATTTCTTCTTGTCCCTTGTTCCTTGGGAGAAGAGACTGATCCACATCTCACTACATGATCCTCACAGGGAGTTGTGGAGAGCAAGAAGGTCCCTCCAAGCCTCTTCTTCTTCAGGCTGAGCCTCCCCAGCTCTCTCAGCTGCTCCTGGTGCTCCAGACTCTTCTCCAGCTCCCTTCCCTTCCCTGGACACTCCGTTGTTAAGATTATTGTTCTGATCAGAAAAGCATTCAACTGGCTACCACAGAAACTAACAGCACAGTATTGAAGTCTTAATTTCAGTAAAATCATGTGAATAGCTCATTACTTCTCAGTTTCACTGCTTTGAGTGATTCACAGCATAAAGTAAATGATGTGTAAAGTGGAGAACAGTTCCATTTCTATAGGCTATTAAAACAGAAATATGGGAGGTTGGGAGCAGGGAAAATGGTCATGCTGCAGGGAGTGCTGGTCCATTTAGAACCACTGCACGCATCTGAGTTTTACAGAAACAAGAAAAATTATCCTGAAAAATGAACTCTCTCTTTTAAAAAAATATTGCCCATTATAAATCATGCTCTGCAAGATATACAGAATACAGAATAATCCTTGAATCATCACACACATTTGGCCATACTGACAGCTTGCAGCATTTACTGCCACAATATAACTTCTACTACACAAAAGAATTCTGAAAATCCCCTCTTTCCAATATGGGTCCCCTCGTTTTAGAGGCATAAGATCATATCAACAGGAGCACTTGATTTCCCTTTTTTCTGTAGAAACTGCTGAGACTCTTAAAAGGTAGGCAAAAAAGCAAGATCCATAAAAACCAACACTGCAGTCCAGACTTCAGGATATTATCAGTATGCAAATCAAAGTCAAGCAAAAATTTTCTCGTGACAAAGATTCATAAGAAAATCCTGGTTTGATTTAGGGCATCTTGACTGATTAGCTTGTCCCAAACAAGCTCCTGAAATATTCTCTCCTCCATATGCACAGAAATATCTTTTGAGAATGAAATTAAATTATATCACTTGAAATCAAGGTGGAGTACTACTTAAGCTGCTCCTATTAAAAGAGAAGAGCCTAAATCCTTTAGATTCCAATCAAAATCCCAAGCTTCAGAAGTCAGCACATTTCCTCCAAAATCTCCTTGCCAGGACTTGAGTAAGAAGTTTGTGAATGAGGAGAATGGGATTACTGCTGATTTCCTCTTCAGGGACATCATTAACACACACATTGAATCTTTCCAGCCTTTCTTTTTCTGCTGCACAATCCTCTGCATCTGCAATAGAAAAATCCTTCCCTGCAAACTGCAGTGCCCCAAATTCCCACGGAGTCCAAGCCACTCTTTGCTCAGCAACTTTTTCCTCTTCTCAAAGATCTCACCTACCACTGACTGTTCACCTTCAGAAACATAATTTCACCTATTTCCTCCAAAACTTCACTAGGGATTTCCTCCTCTTTTTCTGTACACTCAAAGTGTCATGCAATCCTTCCTCTGTCCCAAAAGCCACTATCCCATAACGCTGCTGTGAGCAGCCACTTGCAGATGAAATAAATCTGGAGTGCTCCAGACACTCTATCCTCTGAATACACAATTGAAAACACACAGCCAAACACTCCTCAACTGCTGGAAAGCTCCATTTTTCATTACCATGGATTTTGACCTAGAAGACCTACACTGAAGATGCACTGACATGGCATGTGGAAAACCTGGGAGAGGCAAAGCTCTAAAAACATTCCCTCAAGCATTTCTGTGCAGATTTCTTTCTGAGCATTCCTTAGATGACCTTGTCACCTTTATTTCAAGACATTCCATAGGAGAAAGTGTGAAACACAACTCTGTCCATCCAACTGCCATCCAACTTTATCCAGTTTAGGGGAGAACACGTTTTAGCTGAAAATTGGGACTGGAGCAGACACCAATAGGAACAGACATAGCACTAAATCCTGTTCCTGAGGTCTTACCTGTGTGCTTCTAATTCTGCCTTCAGCACCCTCTGTGCAGAATCAGAGCCTACAGGAACAGCAAAAGGTCTCTGCTGACAGATTTAAATCATGGCCATAACACACAGTTGCCATATCTGCATTTAGAGCTCTAGAACTTAATAATACTATAATAATTATTGCTTATGTTTTCTTTTTCACTGGAACCTAAACAGTTAAAATAGTTCTATTTGAAAATACACTTCAAAATTCATGAAAATCAAAAAAAAGACATCACTTTCTTTTATTAGAAGATGTACTGAATGAAGAGAATATGTCAGAGGGTACTAAAAAAACCCAAAGAAATCATCAATAGGCAACATGAGTTACTGTACTGCCAAAAACCCTAAAACCAACCTAGTGCAGCAGTCACAGATTTACTGGTCTGGAAAGAATAAAGAGCCTCTTGAGCCAAGAGATGTTAGTGCATTAAAAATTGCACTGGATCAAAACACTAGATATAATTTCACTAAGGGGAATCAATGAGCAGCATGGAATTTACATGGGGTTTCTCTACCCAGAACACATGAAGTCAGCATCTGGCTTCTTTTATTAAAAGTAGCTTTTATTCATCTTTTTCTTTAAAATTTTTTGGAATAGCTCATTGTTATGCCATATAGCCAAAATCATTTTATCCTGCTGGCAAACATGTTCAATATGGATTTAATAAACAATATGACTGGGAAAGTACTTAATAAATATTATTTCTCACCAGGAGACTCTGCTGCCTACAATGAGAAGCTATCTAAGGTTAGTCTGAGACACTGACATGTGCATGTATGCTCATGTTTTGGGCTGGGTTTTCTTACTAACAAGGCACCAGGCACATGACTTTTGATGCCCCAACAGCAGCATTTTGATTTGAAAACACAATGAATGCCAAGTGCTGCTAATGCTGATCTAGGTGGGATTTTTAGCTCCATTTTTCTGGAATTCTAACATTGTCAACAGGAGTCTTTTGAATGCAGGTGCAACTGCAAAGCACACGGGTTCTGTTCCAGGGTAAAACAGATCCATTTAGTCAGAGATGCTGAAGAACATTCACAGAGTTAAGATTCAGTCTGGCTCTGATTTGAATCAAGTTGATGAATTGTAAATAGAAACACTCTAATCCCACACAGGGACAGCAGGGAACTCCCAGAGCCCCTCTGATGTGCTGAATGGGCTCTTTTAGAAAGGAATGCCACACTTCAAGAATGCTGATTGAAAAAGATTTCATTTTCCATAAAAAAATAGGAGGAGGATTTTTTTCTTTTTTTAAATTCTCTCTGGCACCAAAGATATGCACACAGAGTTTCAATGAATTCTGTTCCTCAATTTATAAGCAAGAGTGTCCACATTACACAATGTGCCTTATCACAGTGTGTTTTTCCAGCTATTTAACAGATCACACAAGGTCCTTGGACAGACCTTAAAAGAAAAGATGTTGCATGTGGAAACCTCCTGGTATAAATGAAATCACAAGGCACAGTCTCTTTGGTTAACAGATTATATGGATTCATATTTGCTGGTGTCAGAGTTATTACTTACATTTTCAAAACAGATTTTAAGCAGAATGTAAGTGATTCCCCCACCTTTTCTTTTTTATTCTTCTGGGAATGGTTTGGTGTGACCCTCCCATACATTTCAATTTGATCTATGATTTTATGTTGACTGACCACTGTGCAAACTCAGAATAATTTTGAAATAAATTACGGGATTTGTTCTGAGTTACAAGACTTAAAAAAACAAAACAAATCAAAGAAACCATACAGCTGAAGTTATCACATGGTTTTCCACTGTAAAGGATATTCATGCTACTTCTCTATAACTGCCACTTCTAAAACATCACATCTGAATTCATGCTTTAATTAATACAATTTAACTCAACAACATTAAATGGTTCTCAAAACAAAGTGGGATAAAAAAATATTTGGAACTTTGTTTTATACAATTTGCATATTTGAAAGATTAATTACTTTTTTAAAATTGAAGAGTAAAACTTTTTAATGACTAAAACATCAAGATCCTCCTTCCTCTTGCAATGAGCACAACCAGACATAAAACTAAAGACAGATTCTAAATGGAGTCCAAATTTGAAAAGAAAAGAATGAACACATCCACAGCTCTCTATGCTTATAAGCTACACTGGAAACAAAAACAAGCAACCAGAAATAGTATCCAAATACTAACAAGAAAAAGCCTTTTCTCACTTACAGCTCAACACAAATATTAAAACACCTTCAAATAAAGTTTCATTTCCCCCATCATGGATCAATAACTGCATCAGTTTTAAACAGCAAGCCAAGATGAGAATGTGTCCAAATTATTCTAAAGGTCATCATAAAGGCTTAATTCCATTTTTATATCCATTATTTTGTTTAAACAAATTATCATTCATGTGAATCTGAGAAATTCAAAGGTTAGCATGCAAATAGACTTCAGTCAAGAGCCCTCAGGCTGTTGAAATTCAAATCCTGGCAGACCAATAGAACCTGTACAAAATCAAAAAGGCTTGATCTCCAGAATGTTGAGTTCTTTGCTTCCAAGCTAGTAAAGAACCTAACCATGTGTCTGTCTGTCTGTCTGTCCTTAAAGCTCATGAATCCAGGGCTGACCCTGACTTGTGCAGTGACAGAACCACAACAAATGGCTATGGAAGGAAGAGGAGAATAAGGAGTTGCACTGAGGCATCAAGAAACTTGTTTAACAGAACAACAATATATTGAATGTTCAGATTCTTTTTCAGCCAAATTGGACTGTGCAGCTCAGCCCTCCAATGCTGGAAGACCCCAAGCATCTTAAGATGATGTGCTGCTGTCTTAGGTTGCAATACAGGATGTGCCCAGAAGTCTGTATTCTATCACCATCTGTTAAAACCAGCTGGGGCAATCATCTTTATCTTTCCCACAGCCCATCCTCCCTCCAGGAAGATATCATCTGCTGCTGGCCCAGTGAGTCCCAGTGCATGACTGATAAAATTCCATCATCCCACTGGGAGATGCTCCAGCCAGGGGAGCAGCCAAGCCTTTCCTACCCAGATAAAAACTGAGATTTGGAACATCAGAGCAGCCTTTCCACTTTCCAAACCAAACCCTTCTACATCATCCCTGGAGCTTCAGAGGAAACTGCACCTTCTCCAGGAGCACTGCTCCAGCTGAACCACATCTGCCACTGCAGGAGGATGCAGCCACCATTGAATGGGACTGTGCCAACACCCTGACTGACTGACAGGTGTCAGCTTGGATTCTGTCAGTGTTTTTGTAATACTGTCAGTTCTTTGTAATACTGTATTTCTATTTTAATTTTTCCTTGTAAAGGAAAAAAAAAAACTGTTATTCCTATTCCCATATCTTTGCCTGAGAGCCCCTTAATTTCAAAATTATAATAATTTCGAGGGAGGGGGTTTACATTCTCCATTTCAAAGAGAGGCTCCTACCTTCCTTAGCAAACACTTGGCTTTCAAACCAAGACAGCTGCAGACACTGAGTGCCACGTTCTGCCCCTGTGGGGCTGAGTCCAGCCCAGGATGACTCCAGCTAGGATGACACTCCTCAAGGGTCACACAAGAAACTGGACAACTGCATGGGAATGCTTTCAGGAGACTGAAAGCAAAGGTGATTGTGAGGAGACACCACAGGGAAGGTGTGGCAATCCCACTCCCTACTCATGGCATGTGCTCAGCACTGTATGAAGCTTGGAAACAACATATGACAGGTGACTGTGTTAGAGCAAAGCTGGCCTTAAGGTGGCTGCTCTGCTGCATAAAATTAAACCACAGATATTCACTGAAGAAAAGGAGCCTGTACAATTAGGAATCAACACACAGGAGTTGTTTGCAATCATGAAGCTGCCTCTGGGGAAAAAATGTGTTGGGGGTTAAGATTTTTTTCCTTTTGTTTCTTTCTGTAGGGGATTTTCTCCCATTTGTTGCTGAGACAGTAACAACCATACTTTACAGAACAAAAGATGCAGCCATGAAGGAGGAGGAGGAGGAGGAGTGCAGCTAGCTGCTGCTGTCTTACCTGGGGGCTTTTCTTTTGGGAATGGCAGAGATACCCTGAGATTTTGGCCAGGGGGTGAGGGGTGAGCTCAGCTCTTCTAGCTCTCAGTGTACTCCTTTGCAAGCAAACCAGTGAGAGTTTCCAAGCCAGAACTACAGTTCAACAGAAAAATTAAAATAAATGCAAACAACACTGGCTTAAACTGACAGAGTTGGGATACAACCTGACATTCTGTTTGTCAGACTGGTGGCAGCAGTCTGATTGAATGGTGGCTGCAGTCCTGCTGCAGTGACAGACTCCATTGGTTCTGTTGAAGCAGTCACCCTGTAGAAGGGTCATGTTTTCACCTGAAGGTCCAGAGGTGGTTATGGAGCTCCTGCCCCCTCTGAATCCAGCAGGTCAGGGCTGGCTGTAGTACTCCAAACCTCAGTTTATATCCAGGAATGCTTAGTTCCTGCCCCTGGACCAGCATCTCACAATGGGAGGATGAAATTTATGAGTCATGCAGCAACAACTGATAGCCCATTAGCAGAAGATATCCCCTGGCCTGAGTTATCAGGGATAAATCATGGAAGAGATAAACAACAGTGCCCCACCTGGTTTTAAGAGCATAAGAAGATGGTGATAGAATACAGACTTTCAGTTACATCTTACACTAACCTAAGACACACAGCAGCAGAGGAGGATGGTGGAGCTGTTGCTTACTGCAGGGCGAGTTCACTGCCACCCCCGGAGCCCAGCTCTGTACTGCTGCTCTTGCCCTGGTGAGCCTTTGCTTGTGAAGAGCAGCTGTCACACTGGGACTTTATTAACACCCTCACCATCTATTCAGCTGCCTCAGGGAAAACCAGAACCAGGCCTCAGGAGGGGCACATCTTTCTGGCTGCAGACATCCCTGCCAGGAGAAGGGGACTGTCTTACATGGTGCTCTTTGGTCAGGACAAGCAGGCAGTGATGCTGATGCAGCAACAGCACACTCAGGAAAGGCTGGGTGCAGACATGTGGGGCTGCTCCCCAGCACTCCACACAGGGAAAGTGCTTGGGTACCACATAACAGAGGGACCTGCCTCCTCCATCCTCTCCTTATCCTGCAGCCCTACCCACTGCAAGTGTACCCTAAGGCCTCAGACCTCTGAGGCACTGCATAACATGGCTGGTTTTGTTATTTTAAGCCATGCAGATTGATATATTCACATTTGACCGTGCTTCCACCCTGTCAGACCTGTAATCTTACCTCACAAATTTTTAAGCAACATGCAGTGCCAGAACAGCTCCATTCTGATTCCTGCTTAAACAGGGCCTTGTGCTGCGCCACCAAACCCTGCACATGGTCTGGTGGCACTTGATATGGCAGCAGTCCCAAAAGGTGTGTCACAGTGAGTGAGGGGAAGAGTGGGTGGGCTGGAAGCCTGCACTTTGCTTTCAGTATTTCAGTTCTATTGATCTTGAAATAAAAACTCACCAAAACTTGCTATAAAGCCCATCAGTTGTAAAATAAGATCAAAAGCAGACCTATAGAAAAGATGTCTGCTTGAGGAAAAGACCTTGATGATGGTTTCAGAAATACAAGAAAGTACATCCTTAAATAATGTTTATAGCCTCAAAACTGCTCAGTTCAGACAGATTATAAAATTAGATAAAACTATCTATTGCCTTGAGTGATGACAGGAAAATGAACATTTCATCCTCTACAGAACCAGGAATCTTCAGATAAGATTTGTCTCTGCCATCACAAGATAAATCACCGTGGGACTCATGCTGCTGTAATTTACACCAGTTACACCTGGTGTAACTTGAAAGCCTTCACTCAAGTTACTCCACCTGCAAGGAGCCATGAGGAGAATCAGTTTTTAGAAACAGAGATAGCTTAAAAATCTTTGAAATCTTCATTAGTTCTTTGCATTTTCCTTGAAGCTGTGCCATCCCCAGCCTTATTTTATCTTTGCCATTCATCAGCATATTATTTCTAAGCCTACAGTGGGTAGATGTGCAGGTACACATTTCTTTTTATACAGCTTTTTCTGCATGTCTTATTTGTCCTTGAATTCTTGGGTACTCATCCTGCAAAAGTAAAATCACTGTTGAGGCTAGTCTTGCTGCTCAGATGTAATGAACACACTTAGGGAAAAAAAAGGGAGGGAGGAAGTCTGGAGATGACAAACCTCATAGCCCATTAGAAAATGTCTAGATTACAATGCAAAAAATTACAACAAATTTTGATTCAGACCACTGAAATGACACTTCCTGTTCTCCAATCAAAGAGTACCTGACTCACTAAAAATCTCCTCTCTGCTCTGAAGTTAATTATACACTCAGAAAAAATGACAGCTCATGCTATCAAATGCCACATGCACGTGGTTAAGGTGTGCAAGAAAGAGATTAACTGACCCACAGGATCCAAACACACACAGGAGCTCCCTACCAGCAGGACAGATGGAAATAAGGTGACTTTTCTCCCCCTCAAACCAATGTCCCCAGCTCCAGACTCACCTGCAGCAGGAAGGAACTCCAGGTGTGCCTGGAGTGTGCTTGGCTGCATGAGTGGGCTGTCAGGTGTGTCAGTGAACAACAGCCACAGATGCCTCAAAACACATTTGGTATTGAACCATAATAGATGCTGTAAGGCAGGCAGCCTGAGGATATTGGAAAATGAAAGGTTAATAAAAGAAGGATGGCATCTGTTATTACATTATTTGAAACTCTGGATGCAGAAATTCTTCAGCCACACAACTCTGAAGGTCTCAGGCCAAAAAATAGTCAATTTTCCTTCCCCACTGTATTGGCACAGCTAGTAAAACAAAATATCTCTATTTTGTTTGAACCCTAACCTTCCCTCATACCCTTTGCAGAAGTTACTCTGCACATTTGAATATCAAAGCTCTGGTCCTATTCCTCTATCTTTTCCAAATTTTGCCACCACATAAAGAAGCAGCAAGAGGGAGAGGTGAGATAAACAGCCTCAAAATCTGGAGGGGGGTGGTGGTGAAAGACTATTTTTGCTGCTATATTTAGCATGTAAGCTAAAACATGAGGAGGTCATAAGAGTAATTTTATTTTCATCAAAAATTAATTACAGGGGGTTTTGGTTCTTCATACATTTACTTCCTCTGCAGCACTAAATCTCCATAAATTGTATTATTAAACCCAAATAAAAAAGAGCATGTGCCTGCCTCTCTTTGAATATCAGTACTTTACATTTTTTGTATCTCATATGTTCTTTTGGCACTTCCTGACTTTCTCCTGTCCCCCAGCAGGACTCGAGGAATGATCCTTCTCTCAGGAATCCATTTTTGCAGTTTGCCAGGAGGAGGTTGCTCAGTAATGAGTTCAAGCTGGCTCATATCCATTGTGGTTCACTCGTTTGCCACTTAACAATATATTCCATGGCACATCCCAATAAAGTAATCTTCACTGGGGAAACAGAACCCTTCCCATTTCTTTGGCATCATAATTGAAAAGCTTTCATTTCATTCTATCCCTGGAGCCAGGGCCCAAGCTCAATTAAATCAGTGCAAAGATTATCAGAGTTTTTAACTCCTTTTGGACTACAGCCAAGGTGAATGCTATGTTCTGTTTGGTAAAGACTGCAAACATTTAAATCCAAGAAAACTTTCTCATTCCTGTATTTGCAGGTAAAAAACAATATTCATCTTGGTAAGAGCTACTCCATCACTCACTGGTACTATATCCACCCAATATCCACATCTGCCAGAACGATGCAGTAGCTTCATACTCAGGGACAGAACCTGCATGCCTGAAAACTCTCACCTTAGTGCTAGAAAATTCCTTACAGTGACTTCAGAACAGCAGTGGCTTAGCAGGAACTTCTCAAGGAAACACTTCTGAATCACTGAAATTCTCTTTACTCCCAGTGCACAGATACACTCTTTCATTATTCCCAAGAGTATTGAAATTAGTTACATACATGAATTCTATATTCATACAGAAGAGCAGTATGGGTTAAAAGGATCCACCCTCCTGCAGGTGGTCTGCTCTTTCTTTAGTTTCACATTAATTGGTTAGTACCCCCAAAATGTTAACTTTTCTGGCAATAAATTTGGTGGCTCTCACATTTTCTGTCTGTTTTTTTTTCCAGCTGTCTATAACTGAAGAAGTTAGTATTTCTGGAGTATGAAGTTTAAAGCATTAAAAAAATTAAAACTATTCCTTAAATTAGTTTTATATATTTGTACCTTTAGACCTACTCCCCATTCTGTGTGCCATTATTTTGTCTGCAGAGTTCCAGCATTTTACACCTCATATTTACAACTACCATGTGCTCCTTTTCTGCCAAGTTTAGTGAAGAAGGAAGGATGCAATGTGCTACAGGAGGTGAGTCCTGCCAACCCCAATAGCCTCTTTTCACCCCAGTGTCTCTGCTAAAAGAAGTGCCTCATATTTAGCAGTCTCTAAGGGCATTTCAGAGACCCACACATCACTTGTGCTTTTAAAATATAAAAGTTTCTCATATTTAATGCTAACTGCACACCTATATGACTTGCATCTGGATCATTTCCTGCTGAGTCAGATGCAGAAACAACCCTGATTTTTTGACTTCTAGTCCACAGGAAAAAATAAAAAATCAGCTCTTTGCCACATGCCAGAACTTCTCTTTACAGGTAGAACCAGAAGGAAGGTATTCCAGAGAGATTAGGCCATATTTTCTGTTATGACTTTCACACAACCACCTGGCCCAAAGCTACTAAGATAAAAAAGGAGGATGCAACACATGAGGAAGTGATTAAATGCACATTCTAGCTTAGATAACTGGTTTCTGTCTGCTTGTCAGCTGGTATTTCTCAGAATGCTATTTATCCACCCAAAATTATTGCCTAGCCAGCTGAATGAGCACTGTTGGGTGAAACAGGACTCTGAGAAGGAATGAGGAGGGGTTCCCAGAGCAGTGACTTCTACACAAGGTGCCAGTGGGGCATAGGGCTTCAAACATTCAGGAATCTCTGGTCATGTATGGAAAATGCAGGTAACTTCTCAGAACACAGCTAAAAGGGGCAAAAAGAGATCTAAAAGTTCCCTGTTTCCACATATGCATCTCTAAAATCCTGGTAGCAGAGACATAAAACATACTTGTTATGAAAAGCCTTTTTTCCTGTCCATAGCCTTCTGTTTACAATAAAGGCTATGAAATCCTACAAAAGCAATAATAGAAAGGGTAAAGAAATTACTATATCCCCTACAGATATACCTCTTTCCCACAGCAATCTAAAAAAGGCTAAAGGAAGCTCTCACAAGCATTTGTCAGCACTAATCAGAAAAAAAGCTACACAACTGCAAAACAGGCATGGCAAAAAGGGTAAGAACTGTTAAAGCTCTTCTTTCTACTAAGAATCCATGAAGGTTTGTATCAATACTTACCTTCCAAATGTAAACATCTGCAGAAATTCTAATTTTAGCATGGTACAAAGACAAATCTCAATACAGGAAAATGAGGAGAGCCAATCTCAAGCCTTCCTCTCTCCAATTAAAAGATTCAGAGCAGATGAAGTTATTCTTAGCAGAACAAAGCTGTTGGATCCTATCACATCTGATAAAAACCACCCTTTAATTGTTATAAATAGACCTGTAAGACTGAGGGAAAGATCTGGGAGTATACAGGGAAAACAAAACCTATAAATTTCTTACTTACAAGTCCTATTCTGACATTTCTTTCATTCAGATTCACACCAAAGCTCTTCCACACCATGTCTGAAGAAGGGCAGGGTCAATGGGAAGCTGCTATGTAGCAGCACCAATCCTTCCACATTGAAATGGATATGAAATAATGCAGCAGATTTTATATATAACCACACAAATCTTCCTAATCCCAAAATCTAAGATATCTGAGTGTAGAGAAAATGTCTTGAGCTTTTTGTCAGGCTGGTGACAATTAAGATATTCAGTACTTCATTAAGTACTCTCAGGAAAACAGCAAAAAAAGGCATAACCCAACAGCTGCTTCCAAAATATTAACACTCCATCTGCATGGCCTGAAGTGGAGAAATGCAATCCAAACAGATGTCCATGAAAAAGGCACAGGACCAGGAATCCACATTAACTTCAAATCTGATATGTTGCACATGTCATTTCACAGATACTTCTGAGGACAGATGAAAAGCCATGCCCATCAAAAATCCTATGGAAGAGTCATTTTTAGTGAGAATTGTGTTCACATACCACGGATTTGAGCAGACACTTTTGTATGGTTATAGCATAGCACCTACTTTGGTATTTTATTTTGATTTCTTTAAAAATGCCAGTCTCCCCACAGTGGTGTAACACAAGGCTGGTCCAAGTGCTTCTTCAAAGCAGCTCTGACAGCCTTGCCATGGGGCAACCACACAATCACCAAAAAAAAAAAAAAAAAAAAAAAAAAAAAAAAAAAAAAAAAGCATTCCCAAAAAACCCCCCACAAAAAAAAGTACGTGATCACAAAACAACCCACACCAGCAGGGTTAGTTTCCTTACCTGAAGTCTGGTACAATTCTAAATAATTTTGAACATGTTTTGTCTGAAAGTAAACACATGAATAACCTCATTTAAAATCAAGTACACCTCTTTTTAAACTAAAGTATGCTCCAAGCCTGCCAACCCCAGTGTTCCCAGCTGATGGGTGACCAGGGGAGCCGTGACACTCCAGAGTATCAAGAAAATTTTGAACTAAGATCAAACACGAATTCTTAAATCTGATCTAAAAATCCCAACATAACTCAGAACACTCTCTCTTACACTGAAAAGCACGACCCTGTTGCTTTTACACACCCTCCATCTGTCTGTGGTCCTGTCTCTTGTGTTACAGGAACTGTGACCTTCCAGGACTCTCAGAGTGACTGAGGGCTTTATATGCAGCCCCAGCCCATAAATAAAATACTCCACAACAGCAACCAGCCAATTTCTGTTAATAATTGGGTGAAAACTTTATTATCTTTTTTTTTTTTTTTTTTACAACTAAACACACGTAACAGTTAGATCAGTAATTCATTATGCTACACAGCAATACTAAAAGACATACATTCAAATCACTCTAAAAGGAAAAATAATCTGCATTAGAGGTTCATTTATTTGGCTAAAAACCCCAAAATAATCTAAGTCATTCTACATCTGCCTTCTAAATCAATGCAAAAAAACCCCAATGGCAGTGTATATATAAACCTAAAAAAAAATTAATTTTCTGATACAGTATTCATCCACAGTCTACAGCTGGAACACTGCAAACTGAAATGCCACCACCACGAGGGCACAGAGCTGAGACTGGAATCTATTTCTATTTCCTGTGCTACCCTGAACATTGCTTTGAGATTCTGCTCTCTTAACCATGCAGTCTCAGTAATTTCCTTTTTAAGGAAATTTCCTTTTTAAGTCTGAAAATGAAATGGTGAAAATGAAGAATTTCCAGTAAATTAGTCCTTTTGCACAAAGTTATCTGTAAGGGTTTTACTCCTATTTTAATTGAACTGCCCAAAATTTACAATATTGCACTACCAATACTCTTGCTCAGAAAACATCTCTAATTTTGGATCCAGAAATGGCCTAAGAAAATCCCTCTCCTGTTTCCAAATTCACAAGAAAAGGACTAATAAAACAACAAAAGGAATGTTAAACAACTGGCCATCTTTGGGAGAAAAGGATGTGTAATAAAAAGCTGAATTATCACTGAAATATGCCCAAACTGACAGTCAGTGGTCTTTTTATTCCAAAAACTACTCTGGAATAAAAGTTAAAAAAAAAAAAAAAAAAAAAAAGTATTTTGTGCAGGATTTTTATACACTTACACTCTTATTCAAAAATGTGTCAGAACACATTCTTTCTCAGGTCTTCACCCACTTCTTTCTCAAAATGTCAGCCTGACTTTGGCAAGCAAGAACTTGAGACTTGATTGCATGGAGAACAACTTGATTTCAGAAGATTTCCTGAAGCTCTCCTACAGCCAGCAGCAGAATCACTGGGCTGAGGGACTGGATGAAATCAGGCTGAGCAGTAATGATGGAAATTCCCTGTGTGAGAACAAAAGGTAAATAAAGGGAGAAAACCACTGTGTTGGGTTGATGTGGCCAGAAATGTGTATTCCATCCCCATCTGTTGGAGCTGGGTGGGGCAGTGACCCTGATCTCCTGGCACATATTATCTGCTAATGGGCCATCTTTAAACCAGCTGGGCAATCATCTTTATCTTCCCCACAGCCCATCCTCCCTCCAGGAGATATCATCTGCTGCTGGCCCATTCAGTCCCAGTGCGTGACTGATAAAATTCCATCATCCCACTGGGAGATGCTCCAGCCAGGGGAGCAGCCAAGCCTTTCCTACCCAGATAAAAACTGAGATTTGGAACACCAAAGCAGCCTTTCCACTGGATTCCAGAGGAAAGCCAGACCTTTCCACATCATCTCTGGACCTTCAGAGGAAACTGCACCTTCTCCAGGAGCACTGCTCCAGCTGAACCACATCTGCCCCTGCAGGAGGATGCAGCCACCATTGAATGGGACTGTGCCAACACCCTGACTGACTGACGGGTGTCAGCTTGGATTCTGTCAGTGTTTTGGGATTGTTCTTTGTAATACTGCATTTCTATTTTAATTTTCTTAGTAAAGAACTATTATTCCTAATTCCCATATCTTTGCCTGAGAGCCCCTTAATTTCAAAATTATAATAATAATTTAGAGGAAGGAGGTTTACATTCTCCATTTCAAAGAGAAGCTTCTGCCTTTATTGGCAGACACCTGTACTCCAAACCAGGACAACCACCCACCTTCTAGTCAACAGGAAGGAGACAGAAATTTCACACCATGGCTGTGGATTAGGTGTGCAACTCCAGAAGAAAGGACACTAAAGGAGGTACCAGGTAGCCAAGCCCTCAGATTCATTTGCTCATTTTGCTTTTGCAGGCTTTTAGGTATTTGTTTTGTTTTGAATAAATGAATGAACACTTTCTCTGCAGCCATCTTTGTGTTTTCTATCTCAACTAGCATGTCATTAGTTTGTTGGGCTACAGTTCCACCGTGTTTTGTACTCTGAAAATACAGTCAGCAGCCTGTGAAGGCAGTGGGGAGAATGAAGATGAAGACAAGGATAAATACAAACACCCACAGATGAAATATGGACAGGGATAGAAGATAACCAAATACATGATCACATGACATATATGTGTGTGTGTGCATTAGATTTATTGTTGTAGAACCAAGATGCCCTACCCACACTGCCTGAAAAACAGTTATAAATAGATGGTGAAGAGACTGTCCCTGCCCCAAATTGCTGACATTCTAGGCATCAAATGGCAGCCACAGCCAGACAAGCTCAGGAAACAAGTTTACATGATGATTATCAAGGCTAAATGGATGATATCTTATCTAGATGATTTGCTGCTTCCTTTTAAATGCATTTAATGTTTATTTCTCTCACCACTTCACATGGAATCATCCTGTTGTTTCAAAGCCTCAGGCCAAACAGTTCTGTAAAACCTGTATTTAATAAGTTGAATGTTACAAAGATATCTAAACACAGCACTTTTGCTTAGCAGCCAAAGCACTGCAATTCCAGTAACCAGCCAAAAACTTCAATACTGATAAGTGTATAATGATTTCCAGTATAAGCTTCAGGCAATATTCTCCAGTTATCAACAAGCACAGCTCTTCCTGTGCATTCCTCAGAAAGAACTGCACCATTTCACAAACCAAACCTGCACACAACACATAGAACTCCTGGAACAGTGAGCTACTCACAGGGCTGGGGACTCCCAAGTGTGACTGCTGATTGCCACTGGATAAAAGGTCATTTCAGTGAAATAAATAAGAATTTATGGAGGGTTTTCTTATGTTTAAGAAGAATTCCACTATTAACAATACAGTCACTAGTTGTAGTTACCCTATAGAGACTTATGGGGACATGATCATTACTAAATTTGGTTTGCAGGACAGTGATTTCCATTCTATGGCTAGAATTAAGCCTCCTTCCTAGGTTTTCATTTATTTTTCCACTTGATTTGAAAGCATAAATTAATCAGAATTTTCTTATTTCTTTCATTATTCCTCTGATTTTTCCTGTGTTCTTTTAAAAACTTGTAATTTCTTCTTCCTAACAAGCTGCCCAAATGATAAGCAGCAGCCAAGGGATACATTAATGCAATCAGAAACACAAGAAATTACCAAAATCAACAGTTATTTACATGCTAGAGGAGTTATAGATGCTGATAAAACAACAGCATCACAGCTGGATAAATCCTGGTAGTGAAGGCACAGAGAATCTTTACAGCTCATACATCTCTAACCTGAAAGGGAGCACAGGAAAAGCCAAAACTGAAACTCTGAATTTTTATACTGGGAGAAAAGGCTGGAATTACTGGCCTGTGACAGTACCTGACATTTAAATCATAGGTGACCAGCAGCATGGGTTACAGTGGAAAATACAGGGTGAAAAGTGCATTTTAGATGCTGGAGGGGAACACTATTAAAGAAATACAGAATGGGATCAGTAGTTTGATTAGGGAGGAAATTATCTTTTCAGTACGATTTAAATAAGCTTGAAAAAACAGTGAAAACCATAAAAAAATCACATATTTGCTTTTTGTAATGTACTTTCTGAGAAATGAAACAGTATGGGAAGAATTTAGAGGCTGGAATTAACTTCTGCACAAGCCCATTTTATGTTTAATAGGAACTACAGGAAAATTTTAAAGGTGAGAGTTTTATTTGGGGTTTTCCCCATTTAATTTTCAACTTGTACATAGAAATAAAGTAAATTTCTTAAACTATTTATGGATAGTAATCACACTGATTTCAATTTCTATGAAAAATGGAACAATACAAGATACCAGGTAAGAAGCATTAATTCTTCCAGTAATGCACAGCATGAAAGCATCAATCTAAATCTAGAATCCTGACAAAAATATACACACAGCTTCTGAAAAGGTATTATTCCAGAGCATCACAGGTACTCTTTCAGCCAAAAAAATAGCACCTCACAACATGCAGAAAGTTTAGAGACAGAACACATAAGCTGCACAGTGAGTTCAATAATCTCCATTCACAATGTAATGTTAATATTTGCTCACAGTCTCTAGCCCACCACCAAGATATTCTTCTAATGCTGCACATTCAGAAGATAAAAGGTGAGAGCATTAGGGAAAGCCCACTGCAAACTTTTTGTTTTGCTGAGAGGAGGAGAATTACAGGGAAGAATTTAACACCCTCTCCATCACCCACATGCAAAGACTGAAATCTCAGCAAAGCCCTGGGCTCTAAAATCACACATGGCGTACAGAAGATAAAAACTTATAGGCAATAATATATTTGTAATGGTAAAATTTCAGGATCAATGGACACAATGGAACACACAGGCAGTGTGTTTAAAGCAGGAGACTTGAAGCACAATTAAACAGCACCAGCACATAGCCAACATTGCCAATTCTGTTGTGGCAACCAAAAGATAACCCGGGGAGAAAGGAATTAAGGGCCAACAATGGATAATTATACCACTGGATAACTGGCACATCTTGGCCTAGACTTGGTAAGCTCTGGAGTTAGTCTCCAGGGTAAGAGGGAAGCATGTTCATATTTCTGATAGATTTCCCTGTTCATTTACTGCCCATGCCCTCACTTAGGGCAAAGCAGCCTCACTGTGCCAAGATCAAGGACAAAAGGAGCATCTCTCACTCCTGCAGCAATCACCTCAGACAAAATTCCTTCCCCTCCAAGGTCTCTAGAAATCTAGAAAATACTTTTTAGAGGGGCCCTGTGGTATATGATGTGCCACTTCAGGAAACACCTTTTCCCTTCCCTGTTCCTCCCTTTATCTATCTGCAGCACCAATACACCCACACTGAGGTACTTCCCTCAAGTGCCTGAAGTCCCTAGACAAGGAGTATCCAGTAAAGGGCTGGGTTTCCATTTCAACAAGGACCAGCAGCAGCTGACATGAGGCTGGTTTTTGGATGAACAAAGGCTCCTGCAGCCCCAAAACCAGCCAGCAGTGCTCCAGCAGCAGGCAGCTCACAGCTGAAAAGGGATATTCCAGCTTTGGACAGCGTCCACAGCCCCAGCTCTCCCTCCTGCTGGAGAACACAGATCCACTCGTGCTCTGGAAAGGAGGGGGACAGAAACACTCCAGCAGAGCCTCTCTCTCTGTAGGAAATAATTTTTGCCTGGAGCCAAAACCAAACTCTGCATCCTGGCCAACTTTCAGCTCAAAGGTCAGAAGGTACAAACCAAGTGGAGAGGGGTGGGTAACACTTCGTTACTCAAATGACCAAGCAGTGCAGGACTACAAGGAACTATTTAGAAAACATTTCTGCATTTCTATAATCCAGCAGTAAATAACAGGAACCAGAAACACTGTGGTGAGCCTTGGCAGGTTTCTGCTGGTGATGGTTGGCTTTTTTTTAAATAGCTCATTGATTTTGGACTGCATCCATCCCCAGCATTGTGGCTATGCTTCATGTAGTAATTTACTTCAAACCAGAGTATGCTTCTACAGCCAAGTCTTTGTTTTGTAAATGTCACTGCACTTCAACACTATTAACCAGACACCCCTATTTCAAGCTGATATTCCTAAATTCAGTAAAAATAAGTATCAGCAACACTGCAACAGAGCCAAATGAAAATGGAGAATGTTTTTGACTCCACATAGCCCTGAGTGCAGTGTAGTGTATTATTCCTTTCTGGGAGAGTTTGGATCAGTTGAGTAATGGGCCCACTGGTGTTATCCACCCCAAGACCCCCTGAAACCATCCAGTCATCCCCTTCCCCATAGAGGCTTTCAGAGGACAACTTTTGTGCTTAAGGACTTTCTGGATAAACCAGGCAATAACTTTCAGGCGTTTTACTGAAGTCCTGGACTCTGTCCCTGCTACAAGCAGCTCCCCTTTCCATCATTCATGTCCTTCCTAAGTTGCCTGCTTGGATCAGATGGCAACAGGGCAAACCAATGTCCATGCATTGCAACTGCAGCTATCAGAAACTGCAGCATGGTGCTTTCCCAACCAGAATCTTCCCATTCCATAGAAAGCAGAAGGTGAGCACAGCTTTGCCAAAGCCCGTGGGTTAGGCAAACGCTCCAAAACTCATCTTCCCTCTGATAGCTGGGAGAACACTGGAACTGGTCCCAGCACCCAACCCTCAAGGTCAGACAAATGTTATTTCAGCAAAGCAAGACAAATTAATGCTTTATGACCAACAGGCTTTGTTCATGGAAGCTTTCTCTTCAGAAGCTAAGGGAAAAATTCCTATTGCCTACTGTAAAAACAAGCGTAGAGAAGAGTAATTTTCTTAAACTACTGAGCTCAAAGTTTTTCATCATATCTATGATAGCTGCTAATTTGGTGGCTGAAAGTGATGCAGGTTTTAAAGTATCTTGTTCTGCCTCTCTGCAGACCATTGGCAGAGCAAATAAATTATCAGTGTTTGGATTCTCATTACCTCAAATTAGCCCCAGCATACGATGACAGGAGCAGAGCCAAGCTGTCTGTGGGTCCTTATGTGGCACCTGTTAGCACTCCATAAAGGACACAGAAAGGGAGGCCAGGTTCTCTCTGCTGTCTGACCACAACAAAGCTTTCCTGTCAGACTATTGACACCTCTTTCAGCCTGCACACCCACACGGCTCCTAATCCACTAACAATGGAGCTGTTGCCATACTTGGAAGTGTCCCCAAAGAGTGCAGGGACTGCATGAGGAAATTGGGGCAGGGAAGGACAACTCTGCCAAATAACAAGTATCATCACCACAGAAACATCCATCTAAAACGTTTGTTTACATGCAAGCCTAAAATAACCCCTGTGACAAAGAAAACAGTAAGTTCAAAAGAGACTCTTCAGGGGAAAGTGAGATACAAATAAAAGTGTCCTGTCTCATAATTTATTTAAATAGCTCTCCTGGGCATTTCAGGTTGCAGCCACAGGAGCAAAGGCAGGCAGGCACATCTCTGGATGGGACAAAGTGACCTGCTCCAAAATCCATCCAAAACAAAGCCAGCTGTGAAGAGCCAGAGGCTGATGGGGAGGATCATCACAACAGGCACATTCTCCTCCCTTAACCTGCTCCTATTACAGCCAGGATCACTCACTCATCTCATGCACTTACTCCTGTGATTCCATTTGGAGCAGTCATGCATCTGTGAGGGACTAAAACCATGGTTATGACCTTGAGGCTACACCATGGACCAGAACATGAAGAGAGAGTGAGAGCATCAGCTTTCCATGAAACCCTCCCACAGGGCCCTTTCAGCATTCAGCGTGTCAGACCCCCAGATTTTGTGTCACTGTGTGACTGTGCAGGAGCTGATTCTGATGCTGTGCCTCCCAAGCAGCCAGCTGGCCCTTCCACTCCTGCCTCTGTCCCTTCCTCCTGTCCTGTTTCCAATGGGAAGGGCATTTTTCAGCCTGCAGCTGGTGCCAGTGGGGCTCTTCCTACTCATCAGTGCTATCAGCACTCGAGACAGGCATTCAAGCAAAGCACATCCATACAGGAGCTTCATTCAGTAAAGTGTCTGAACAAAAACCACTTGCTATTATTGAAAACTTTAAGGGGACTGAACCTTAGTGCTAAAGCTGTCCATATAAATGGATTGGGCACTAGCCCAAATGCAACAAGCCTGCCCACAGCTGTGATACATTTAATCAGCTCTTACAGACTAATTATTTTGCACAACTAAATCCAGCACCTGTGAAAGTTGTCTTATTTCAGCTGTGGCCAAAGCTACTTAAATAATATTTTCACTTTCAAGAAGAAAACCGAAAACAGTATCTCTTCAAGTCCAAAATATCCACAGCAAACTGCAGTGCCAAGGCAGTGTAGAGAAAATACTTAATTCACATCAAACTCCTGCTCACATGAGAAAGCTCCTTATTATCAATACTTGTAGCACTTCAATGTCCCCAGAACTGCCTTCTGACTTCTTTTAAAGAATAGAAGGAGATGGTAACTTAAAAGGAAACCAAACCAAATTCTCTTTGGGTGTCTCCCCTTCCAAAAAAGTTCTCTCTTTTTCCCAATGCAATTTAACTCCCACCACTATGTTCTCAGAGATGGACTACTGAAAATCCATTTCTTACACCACAGCACTATTGAAAATTATTTCATCAGTATTGGTGTAATATTAACAGTACTGTCTGCTTAAAGTGCCTAAAAAGCAGCTAAGATTTCCTTTCCTCAGAAGCAGGCAGCAAGGCCAACTACTGCTTTGCTTTGACTAAACTAACAGTACTAAAAATGTGTATATATAAAAGTAAATTGTGCATGAAAATTGTACAAGTAAACACCACTCTGTACAAATGAATAAAGCTATTTTTCAGTAAGTCTGAGTCAGCTTTCTCTGAAGAAACATGAAATCTAAAAAGCCTCTGAAAGCTTCTAAGATCAGGGTTTCCTTTCCTCAGACTGCAGAATGTGCTGTTAGCACACTCACTTTATCATTCAAAACAGCAACAAGTGAAAACAGACCGAAAGGACAGAGTTAATTCAATGCAAAGATCTTCTCTCTCAGTAAATGTCTCACACAGCACCACTCTTAGCAACAGAATGTTTATCCAGCACAAGATAAAGAGAGGCTTTTCTCTGACACCTGGGACAAAACCAAAGGACAAAGGCAGTTCCCAATGCAAGCCAGCAAAGTTACATTTTTCAAGTGTTCCCACCTAATGCAGACAGAAGGCAGCCACAGCAAGTCACAACAAACAACCTATTTACCCACTTCCAGAAAATGCTTGTAAATTTGAACTGTGTGAAATATCCAACTACTGCTTTCATTCCATCAAAAGGGTTCATCAGCAATGGACAATAAAGCCTCTGGCTTGACCTAAAGGGGCTGGTAGGTTAATCTATTCTGACCTTACCTTTATTCAGTCATAATACTGAAAGATTGCTTGAATGAATAACCAGCATTTAACAATGCCAACAGCCACCCTTTCACTACTGTGCTCCTCTGAAGTGCCCTCCAAGCTGATTTTTTAATGAAAGGGGATATCAAACTTTTCAAAAATTAATTGTAAAATAAACCAAAATGCCATTTCTCACTCATGGGTAAAAAAGGAAAGATATAAAAAACCAAAAGCAGAAGAAATTTTTTTTTCTTGTCCCTTCACATCTCTTCCAGACTTCCATCATTTATTGTCAATTTTAGATAATACACTCTTATTAACTGTCAGTCACATCTTTTATTTATAGTATTTTCACTCAAATGGGAGAAACCAGACAAAAAAAGACACTACTGATAAAACCTGCCTTCTAACAATAGGCTTAATCATCCAGGCCTCAACACTTGGTATTTTAGTAACTACTGGCTTCATTTCAGAACCCATTCCATGAGGGTGCTCAGCACTGAACACAGCAAAGCAGAGTTAAAATTAAGCAGATAATTAGGCCCACAGAGGTCAGTAAGCTGGATTCATCACTCTTTCACTGACTGAATCACTCAGCTCTCACAAGTTTAAAGTTCACAGCCTATGTTTAAATGCCCTTCTAGAGAGAAGCCTCCAGTACTCAACACTACAATGCACTATTCTACTCAAGCATTTTCCTGCCTGTAACAGCACAATAACCATCTGTATGAAGGAACTAAACAGTCTGATATGTGTCTGTTAGAGCAAGGTGTTCTTGCATTTTGTTATGCAGCAAGAGCTGCATTCTCATGTGACCTATCAGTTAGAGACCTATGAAACAAATGCATCTTCATTTCATGTTCAACACCTGTAAATGGTTTGGCAACACAAGAGAATATCAAAAAGCACTGAAAAGACACTTGAAAAAGCCTTAAAAATACACACTAAACCCAGAAAGAAGGTCTCAGCTTAAACCTATCCCTAATTAGATTTAGCAAGATGCTTAGCATACCAGTCAAGATTAAGTGCCATCACCTTTATCCCAAAGCACAATCATCAGAGAACTGGGAAACAAACCATAAGGCAGTGACAACAGCACACAATGCAAGAGAATGGAAAAGGAAAGACAGGAGCTTTCCTTTGGATTGCAGAGGATATTATATAAACTATTCAGAGTTTCCTACCTTGAAAAGCTGTGATGTGACCAACAATCATGTACTTCAGCTCAAAGTTCAGTGCCTGGATGCTCTGAGTCCTCTCCCTTCGAACAGCTGCCTGGTAGCTTTCTTCCATTTTTTTGGTGCAACATGTTGGTGCCCTGTGTTGACAGATCTGTAAATCTGACTCTTGAAGCAAACAAGAAAAACACAAAAATTAGAAAATCCTTGAACTTACACCACAAAAGCAATGCATCTTAACATCAGAAACACCACATTCTAAATTTTGAAACAAGACAAAACCCACAAGGAATGACAATGTGAAATTCAGCTGCTGTCAGAAGGACACAAAGTTGTGATTATTTCATTTGAAGAACATGACATTATCAGCTGGTAAGTTCTTGTACACTGCTAAGAACACTGGGCACAAAAGCTACCTGAACACAGTCAGAGGCACAACAGAATCATCATCAGATTCACCAAAGGGGCAGTATTTCCACTGTACACCTTGCATTAAAGGTATCAAAACTTGAACTTGTGAGTGACAACCATGCCTCAAATTAGGGTCCAATACACCCACACTGTGCCTCAAGGAATCACCTATTCACCTCTTACACTAGGGGAACCTTCTTAAAAAGATCTGAGTTCCCAGGCAGCTCACCAAAAAAAAAAAAAAAAAAAATTTAAAGGCACTGCAATCACTCTCACCTTGCAACTACAGAGAAAGTTGAAAGCTGATTTAAAACTTCATTCTTGTAGAATGTTTTTATTTTTTTTTTAAATCATTCCATCTTGTATGTGTTTCAGTAAGTTTAGTAACTTTGACAAGGAAACCTACACCACAGAATTGTGATGGACACACTCAGGGTCTGTTTGTTCTACACCACGGGATGTGCAGGTGCCAGAAAGGATCTGGTACAGACTGCAGGTGAGTATTTTCTGACTCTCCATATGTTTTTGGAAGGGGAGGGAAAAAAAGCAAGAGACTGTTAAGCAAGCAAATCCAAAACCAGGGGCACATATAAACACCAAAGTCCCACAGTATCAAGTGTGTCAGGGGCTTCCTTCCCTCCACCTCAAGGCAGAATGGAGAGGGAAAGGGGCCACAGTGTTCACCTCCACCCCATCCCTCTGGGAAGGCTCTGGGAAGGAGAAAGCCTTTCCCAGGAAGGCCAGTGCCACACAGGTGGCCAAGCTCCCCATCCACACCCCACAGCTGGCTGTGTGGGCCATTTGAACTGGAGCTGCTGTGTCCCCACACTGCCCCTCTCTATGTCCAAGGGGGTCTCTGCTTCCAAGCGCTGCAAACACCACTGGCAATCCCTCCCCACACAGTACCAACAGGGCTGGAGGGCACACGTGGGTGAAAACAGCCCTGAGTCCCCCAAGAATCTTCAAGAGCTACAATTCCTCCACAGGATTTCTCACCAGGGCCACTGCAGAGAACCCAGACCAGACCTTGGGATGGAAATATTAATGAACTACCACCTGCACTACCTGGCCTTGCAGGTTAATGCACAGCAATGTTCCACATCACTGACAGTGATTAAAAAAGAGGATGATGCACTCTGAAAAATCAGTAGGCATCCCCAAAGGACCAGGCTCTGCTCAGAGCAGCTCCAGGTCACCAGCTCACTGAGACCAAACCCGCAGGGAGGAGCCTCAATGGATCCCCCTCACCAGGGAAAAAACCAAAAAACACTGATTTAGCTGAAACATCTCATTTGACTTGAAAATGTTGCTTCCAGTTTATAGCAACTCTTATTTGAAAGCTCAGCTAATTTATGTCAAGAAGGTCAAAACCTAAGTAAAATATTTCAATTCACTACATTTTCATATAAATTTGCAAACAACAACTGATGTTGTCACAGACTGAGCTGAATCAGGAGACCAGTTTGGAGATGGATTTGTTTCACACTTCAGTCTAATCTCAGAGATGGGAAACAGCTTTCCCCACTGCAGTGCTCTTTTTGGTTTAGGGTAAATTAGGGATATGGGTATTTACATGATGGACTTTTTGTATTTGAGTGGCAATGTTTTTTTACTTCTTAGCAGTTGATATTGGTTTTTCTGCCTGGATGCTTGATATGATGCTTGGATACAAGCATGATGAAGTCACCCCAAGGCATGTGTGAAGCCCAAGCCCTCTGAAGGCCCTGCCAGAGCAGCAGTGGGAGGGCTGCACTCGTCACTGGCTGGGCACACTCGGCTGCCACAGAAGCCTTCCCAGGTTGAAATTAGCTTCTTGGCCAGGCTAATTTTAAATTGGATGGGTTCCCTGATCCAGTTCATCCCCTGAGCACGTTTGTCCTGTCACAAGGAACTGGGGGTCAGGGAAGGACCACTGCTCTGAGCTGGCACCACCAAAGCACGAGTGAAATTGTAATCCAGACTGCAGAGAAACTCGGCTGGGGAAGAGGTGTCTGAGCAGAGGGGCTGTAAATCAAAATGCTGATACCCAGAGCCCTTCTCCTTACAGCAGCACTCTGCAGTTCTGTTTGATGGGCTTTAGCAAAGCTCAGACCTGCACCAAGAAAGGTTTGAGATCGCAGGTGCTCCACGCTGACTCTGTGCTGGCCCTGGCTAGGAGGCAACCCGTGGCATTCCCCTGTGAACTGGGGCATATGGGAACCTGCTTTTCCTGCAGAAAGCTTGAAGGATACAGATATCTCAGCTGAACTGCACTCCTGGATTCCCCACCCAGCCATCTCCCCCCAGGAATGCTCCTGAGCCTGAAGACTGGGAATTGTTGGTGCAGAGCCAAAATGACACAGAAGGCACTCCTAAATAGAAACAGCACTAAGCCCCTGACAGCTCAGGAGCCTGATGTAAAACACAGAGCACTGACAGCCCAGCAAAGAGCAAGCCCTGCTCTCCTCACAAGGACTGGCAGGTCAGTGCTGTCATGCACACAGCCTGGCAATTTCACTGCTCCAGTATCAGCCTCAGGGTATCACTTTTAACACAATTATAGAAACCTAATAAAAGGTTTTGCTGCTATATATGCCTGGGTGCCGAGATTAAATTAGAACTCATTAGCAATATCTTAATGTCTCTAATAACTCTGATACTAATTTTAGTTTGTCTCATCTCTTTCATCCTGATGAAAAATGCCCTCTGCAATGGGAAGAGGGGAGGAGCAGTGGCAGAGGGGCTGAGCCCCCCAGACACAGAGCACCCTGTCAGCCCTGCTCAGCGTGCTGCCCACCAGCCATGGGACACAGCCTCAAGGGCAAACTCCTCCCTGTTGTGAGGAACAAAGGCCTTCAGTAACCAGAGAGAAAGCACGGCTCCTGAAAGACAGAAGTTAGCAACAGCATCATTTCAGGATTTCACTCTGCTAATTTCCCTCTAGGACTTGCTTGCCAGCTTTCCCCAAGCTGCCTCTCATTTCCTAACTAGTAATTTGTGAGGAGTCTCTACCTCAGCCTCCCCCTTAAAGCAGATCTAACTACAGAAGAGCTTTATCCAGTCACTTTTTAAGCATCTACAAAGATGAACAATACCACTACTTCTAAGAACACGTTTCAGTATTTGACTACACTCATGGTAAAATAAGTAAATTAAAAATTTCTATCTAATTTCCCATGTTCCAATTCACATCTGTGGTTTTTCAGCATACAGCCATGTACCTGCAAGAAGCTGACTCAACTTTCCCTATTTTCTCCTAAAGGTAGCTGAAGACAGCAGTATTATATCTCTTAATCTTAATCTTCCTACAACTGAACAACCCACCTGTCAATTCCCACATGTTCCAGCCCTGACCATGATGGGAGTTCTCTGCTAGACTTTATGCCACACATGCAAAGAACCCAAATGCAAGGCACCTCTCATTTCCCACAGTTCATGTTTTTATGCATTAACTTACTGACAGAGCACAACACTTTCAACTCCACATGCCTGGGCTTCAATTCCAAAAGGTTTATAGCTTTCCTAAAACAAATTAATTTTCTGCTTCAGATCAGATGTATGGATTACTCTGCTGATTATGTATATAATTTTTTCATTCAAGTCTTTTTCCCTTGAGTACTGGTTAAAACTGTGGCCTAGCTTATTTTTTAAAGTGAGAAAAATGACAGAATTTAAACCCTTACTGTTATTGTAAAAAACAGGATAAAGTACCTTGCTCCACTTTGAGAAACAGACACATTCAAAGTGCAGGGATAAAAGTAAGTCAGCTTAAAGCATGTGTGTTTTGGAATTCATCAATGATCCCTGTTGAAAACTACTGTGCAAGCCCAAAGCAATTAATACCTGCCAAAGACATCACCTTCAGACACTTCTCTGTCACAATTATAAATTACTTTATGTGCTTAGTGCACAGAAAACTATGTATCCTTACCTGACATCCATCTGGCCAGCTCTATCCAAATCACCTGTGGAGCATTTTGTTGTGTGTTGCTTGCAGAACTTTTAGTCTTGAATCAAAAAGTTTGGGACTTCATTTTGAGCTTTGGTACAAACAAAGTCTAAGACTTTGGCCATTAAAACTAGCTGAATCAGTATCACTTCCCAAAAGCAGAGAGGCCTGTTTAGCAAATAAAATTAACTTCTTCCAAAAGCTGAATGTATATTCATTTTAATAGCTGACCATGTAGTTTAACAGTTCTGTCTTTAAAATGTTGTGCACACTGTAAGAAACTCTGAAACTAGAAAGCCAAACACACAGTAACTGATCTACCTGCACCAACTTTTTCAAAGACAGGCTGATTTATTTTTTTCAAACAAGCTGAGCCTCTAATTTCCACTGCACAGAAGAGTCCTGAGCAAGCATGATCAGAGGGTGAGCTCAGTGCAATCTGTCTTCTGACAGTTTTTGCCTTTGTATTTTGACAAACATTTCAACAGTATTTCCAAACAAAGCTTTAGCCCAAAGCCCAAGATTTTAAGGTTGTACAAATATCTTCAAAGACTCCAAGAATGATTATGCCTTAGTAACACAGAGAAAGGTGCCAAAAGTACCTTGCATTATGTCTGGCCCAGCTGAACAGGAGCCAACACTTCATCCTTCTTGAGACTCATCTGTCTGGAATAGCTGCAGCCTCAGCTTGAGGAAAATTCAGCAATTAAACACAAACTAATTCAGGGGAGGAGGCCATATCGAATTAAAAAGGAGATATTTCCAACCAGGGCTCTCCCTGCAACTACTTGGGGCATAAGCAGAGCCCACACCAGCACAGTAACATCAAGAAAAAGCAATCCAGCCACTGTAGGCTGCCCCAAGTTTGGGAGGTTCTTTTTTCATGCAGTTCCTGTGCCCCAGCAGTGCTAAAACCATCAGCACCTTCACCTGCAAGGCTGCTGTCAAGAAACTCATCCACTGGCCATCCTTACCTAGCAGAGAGCACAGCCTCACACCACAGCTCAGGCCCACTGCAAGCAATAAAATGTTTTCAGCTAGAAAGACAAGAAAAGCATCTTCAACTCATCAACTCAACGTGCAGAGTCAAACAGCTACTATTTTATTTGTCAGTGTGTAAAATATGGTAGCTGCTATGCTTGAAGTAGTGCCAGGAATCTGCACAAAAATCAACAAGCCAGTGCACCAGTGCTCTGGGACATAAAATAGCAACTAACCCAATAAACCTGCTCTCTGGGCTAGGGGTAAAAGCCAGCAAGCTCCAGGCAGCAGACTCTAAGTCAGACTGAGGTGTCTTTTCCTCCTGCCTCAGGTACACTGGAGTCAAGCCCTCCCACACACGTTTTTGAAAAGGCAGAAAACACTTTCCAATCTGTTTCTAAGTCTTTCCTCTGTTTTGTTAAAATAATCCTACTATCAGTATTAATATAAAGATCACACAGACAAACAGCACATTAAAAAGTCACTTGAAAGCAAAAAGCTCAAGAAGTACCAAAGCAGAACCTGAATTTATCCCATCCATCTACGTGCAACTCGACAACATGTATACATCCAGCATGAAATCTTACAAGTGCAGTTTGGAAAACACAAGTTATGAAAATTTCCTTTCCCCCATCCCTTCTTTCATAATTAATAATTTCACATTACCAGAGATACTGTTTAACTTGATCAGTAGACTTTGCATTCTCACTGTTTTTTTGAAATGCACTTAAACATGAGTAAGGCTGTGACCAGATGTGCTATTCCAGTTGAAACAATCAAGGCTAAATGACAAACACCTCAAGTTTTATCAATCACAACTTAAGTAACATGGAAGCATAACAACTAGCAAGTGTAGCTACTTCCAACTCTGTCAAGTCAAACAGCCTGCATTTGCTCAAGAGTTCTTGAGCAGACATGAAAACAAAAAATGTAAAACCCCACAAAACAGAAGAACCACTTGACTGCACTGGAATTAAACCTGCAGATCTAAGGGTGGTGGAAACCTGGAGTGGGACAGCAGGGGGACAGCAAGAAGCACTAGCTGTCATGACTCCAGAGAGCTGGCAGCAAGTGCCACAGCTTGCAGGACAGCTGGGGACCACCAGGCACCAGCCCTGATCAGCTTCCAGAGCAGGAACTCTTCCAATACTCAGCTCTTAAGGGCAGCATCTGCACAATGAAATGTTGTTAGGCCTGTTGCTGGGTGCATTTTGTTCAAGTTTTTCCTGTTTCCCTCTGCTGTTTGCCTGGTTCTCACTGCTCTTGTATTTTGATTTTTGGTAATATTCCCAAAGCACCTTCTGCCCTTTCCCACAGGTCACTGCCTGGTAGGATTTTCACTTGGCTTGTGCCCCACAGAACCTGTCTTGTGCTTGGACCCAGTGAGCAAAAAAAGCATCAGAGTTCCCTAAACTGAATGTCCCTGCAACTCACTGGAACCTACACAGGCATAAACCAGGAACTCCCTTCACTCCTCCAAGTCCCTCTCCTCACTCTCCTCAGACAAGATTCCCATCTGTTAATCCTCCCTGGCCCCTCAGCTCCTCTTCTCCTTGCCTTCCTTTGATTTTCTGTGGGACATCGTGAAGCAGCAGAGCAGCTGAACACATTTCCAGCCCATGGATCACAGCTTCCCTGCAAGGAGCAGCAGCTGCTGCAGGGAGAGATCTCCCCATGTCACTCCTCAGTTTTCCAGGCTGCTCCTTAGAAAGTCTGGCAGTACCCAGGAGGCTGAAGGCAAAGAGCTAAGAAGGCAGCTGTGGTCACTGTTCCTGGTCTCATGCCTGTTACCAGACCTCTGGCAGAAGGAACAGAGGATGGAACTCACACACAGGAACAAAAAGCCCTGTAACACATCTTCAAAGCACCTACAACTGGAGATTCTCCAGTGTTTCCCAGAACAGCCTTATTGTCAGCAGGGTGCTGGGCTATCAATGCCAAATGGTCATAATGCTACTGCTGGTAAACAGACTCCTGAAGGAACAAAGAGTGATTAACCTCCCACAGCTCACCCCCTCCTCCCTCTGGTCTTCCCCACACCAGCTCTAACCTCAGAACGAGCAAAATTTCAGTAGGAAAGCACAAAACCCATCTTACAGAATTCCACTTAATTTAACAGCTGAACAGAAACTCCTGCCTGGTACCTGCAGGTGCAGCAGCCAAGCACTGCCTGCCATGTCCAGAGTTTGCACTGTGGCCACTCCTCCATGCCTTGCACTTCTTTAGAAGGATGATAAATTCTTTAATGCTGATTTAATAACATTTAATAACTTCCCATGAGCCCAGTGTGAGATACTCTTTGAATGTGGATCTATCTGGGAGGCAGCAGGACTGGGACTGTTAAGAGCTTGCTAACCACACATTTATACTCTCAAGGACCCATCCTTTTTTCTCCTAGAGTTGATACAAAAGCATGAAGACTGATGCAAATAAAGTACATTATAGAACAACTTAGGTTGGTAGAGACCAGTGGATCTTCAGCAAGGAGGTTTCTACATTTACTGCAATGCCAACTCCTTCCTGGGACAATATGAAGAACTGAAGGCAGAGGTGAGAGAAAAATTACAAGAAGTTTCATTAATTTGGAGTCTATTATGACTCATCTTTCATTGTGTCTCATCACATTCCAAGCAGTAAGTCCCATACATTTTCTCCACCAACAACAACAAAAAAAATCATAAACACATACAAAATATTTTCTAGAGGAGTCCAGTAAATCTTCCTACTCCATACCATCCACGGACAACAATGAACTAGCAGCTGCATTTCTGCTCTCTCCAGGGGGGACAGCATTTCACTGCCACAGAACCTTGCCCTACTTGAAAAATGAAACACTGAAACCACAAGAGGCGGGAAGCCTAAACTGAAACACAGTTTACAAAACCGAATTGTGTTAAATGAGGGAAGTAGTACAGTCAGGGAAAAACACCCTCTGGATGCAAATCACATAGCCTGCCTATCTGGTCTTACAGGGAGGACATAAAATTCTTTATGAGAGGTGTGAATCACCTCATTCATCTCAACTTCAAATCCTAATGATAATTTAGACGTTTAGAACTGTTTTACCAACTTTAGAACTTTTTATTTTTGCTAATATGCTTTACCTGCCATGGTAATATCCATATTAAAAAAAAAAAAAAAAAAAGCAGAGAAAATTTCAAAGATACAGCTTCACGACAAAATGTATTTCCTATTATTCTTCATTTTATCTGTCAACATAAAAATCTGTAAGAAGGTTAGAGTGGAAGAAGAAACAAAAGCAAAGATAAATCTAAAGGAACCAAGGGACTATTGGACATTTGAACCACGGAGAGGAGAGGAATAGCAATGCCTCAATACTCCCTTTCCTCCCAAAATTTGAGTACTTCTGTTTTTGCCATCTCACTTGAAAGCCATGCATGAAGCCAAGTGCTCAGAAAACTGCATTCTGTTCTTTAACACTACTAGTCTTGCCTAAGTATTAATTTTACAACCCAAATCCTACTGCTTTTAATGAGCTTATCCTGTAAGCCTGTAACTTCATTTTTGTGTAGGACTTAAAAAAGAGAAATGGCTGATTTTGATCAATTTTTACCAGCATTTGAACATATTTCTTTAGCATCCCATTCTCACTTTCATTATTTATTTTTAAGGAGAAGAAAGAGGAAAATGGTAAAATCCTAGGTAAAATACTCAAGAATTTTTTAAAAAGCATCCAGCACTCTGGATACTATGTACACAAAAGGAAGAGCTGAACCAAAACTAAGCAACTGCTCACTACACAAGACACCCCTCACCAGGGCCAATTCTTCAACTTCATCAGCCATGACACAGTAATTAATTAAAACAGGCTGCAGCAAGACTACAGCATCACAAGGTCTCTGCATCTCCTTCCCTTTCTGTGGTTCTTTATGCAGACAATGCCACTGCTGTCACTGATGTCACACTGGAATTTGATGCCACAAATGGGACCCACAAGCATTGGGAGGCATCCCACAGCAGGAGAGACAGGAAAGAGCCCAAGACACATGACTAACTGCAGAGGGACACTCACTCAGCACAGCCATGCAGAGGAACCAGCTGACAGCCCCACAGGCCACCTACAAGACACCAGGAGCCTGCTTTGATGGTCTAGGCTGAACCTAAAAAAATCACTTCTCCCACTCCAGACCATGTGTGCAGGAAAGAGGAAAGGTAAAAATATAAGAGAGCTTGGTTCAGCACCCCTGATGTCAATGGAGACACCCAGTGCCATCAAGTCATACAAAATACAATTAAATACAGTCAGATACAGCCCTGTGCTGGGCTGCATGTGGGGAGTTAGCAGTTTGGGACTAACACAGCTCTGTACCCAGAGAGCTTTGGGTAAAACTCTTGAGTAGATCCTGGAACAGGGACCACAGCCAGGAAACCTGAGGAAACCTGCCCTTAAAAAGAAAAATCAAAATTAAGAGAAAAATGAACCTACAAATAGTTATGATTTAGAAACACCTTAATTACCTTGGAGTAATTTAATTTCAGACAAGTGATTTTTAGCTGCATGCACTCAATGAAAAGCAATGGAAGACAAACAACTTTCAAAACCCTGTGTGGAAACCTCTGATGGGCTCTACATGAGGCAATACTAAAATGCACATTTGACCTTAGGCCATTCCCTTAGGTTTCAGACATGGAAAAGAGGAAGATCTCGTCCATTAGTTTGATAAGATTAGTAAGCAATTCCTAGTGGAGAGTGCCCTCTGCTATGTGCATGTTCAGTGTTTTCCTAAGACCTGCTTTAGATTTGGATCTCTGCACCTGTCATATAAATTAAGAAATCATGTTTCTTCCCTGACAGCACTCCAGCAAGGCACCTTCAGAGCACACTGAGCTGATTATCCTTCCCTTCTCACTTGTGCTGTTCCACTCAGTGCTACCAGCACTCCTGGAGCTCTGGGGTGGCCAGCACAGCCCCTGTGTCACAGAGCAGCCTGCAGCCAGCTGGACACGGGGGCAGGCAGTGCTGGCTCTGCTCAATCTGCTTTGGAAGAGCCAGGGCTGGGCAGGGGATGGCAGCCACCAAGACACAGCAGCCAGGCTGACACAAGCTGGCCCCAGGCAGCCCTCGCTGCTCAGCTCATGTTTTGGCACCTGTGACAGTGACTTAGAACAAACTTTGCAAATCTAAGCCAACAGCCCTGCCAACAAATGACACTGACACTTTTCATCCCAGTTGGGGTTTGTTTCTATCAGAGAAGGCACAGCAGGTCTGTTAGCAGCAAGGGGGAAGCTGCCAGCAAGCTTTAGATCCCAAGCAGGTACAGCCAAACCACAGCTGCTTTTTGGGGAATGCAAATGTTTAGATTTCCTGACATATCTAAGGCAAACCAGATTAGAAAGAGTAAATTTGATTATTGCAGTTTGAAACTGAAAATGCAATGCTTTAGCCAAATACAACTTTGGGCTGCTCCAAATGATAACAGATATATTTTTTCCCAAACTTCAAAACTAGGATTAGGAGATTAAAGTCAAGTCTTCTCAGAGCAGAAGTCTGAAAGCCTTTCTCTGAGACCTGTGCTTCCAATTCCTTTTTTAAAAAGCCCTATTCTGTTTTGGGAAGCCAGTGGTTTTTCTACAGATGTTTTGTTCTCTTGCCTTCACACTCATTACACCACTCCTTCTAACCACTCATGTAAAAAGAGAAGGAACACTGCACTTCTCAAAGCTGGATCTTCTTGTGAGTTGCAGGGAGGGAATATTTTCATCACCATCACAGGGCAACCATGTAAACCCCTGGGTGCTGCTCCCCAAGTATTACCTAGAAAACCCCTGCTTCTAAAAACATCACTCCAGCCTTCCAGTACCCACTTTTTTGTGTTTCCTTGTGGAAGGACAATGGAGCAGGAACACAGAACATGATGGTTTGGGGTTTGATTAGAGAGATGGAGCACCTCTCCTACAAGGAGAGCCTGAGTGAATTGGGATTGTTCAGCCTGCAGAAGGGAAGGCTTCAGGGTGGTCTAATTACAGCCTTACAGTACCTGAGAGGAACCTACCAAAAAAATTGAGAGGAATTATTGCCAAGAGCATGGAATGACAGGACAAGGGGGAGCAGATTCAAACTTAGAGTGGGTTTAGATTAGGTATGAGGAAGAAAATTTCTGCTGTGAGGGTGGTGAGGCTCTGGAACAGGTTACTCAGAGAAGTTATGGATGTTCCATCCTTGGAAGTGTTCAAAGCCAGGCTGGGCAGGACTTGGAGCAACTTGGGATAGAGGAAAGTGTCCCTGGGTTGGAACAAGATGATCTTTAGGGTCCCTTCCAACCCAAACCATTCCATGATTTTACCCTCTGAGAGGGTCCAGGATAAGCCATGTAAAGCCATGCAGCACTCTGCTGACAGACAGACATGCTTTGGGAAGACAAGACACAAGCTCTGACCTGGAGCAGTAGAGAATGATCTGAATTTGGGCACAGCATCATGCCAGGGATGGCTACATTGCTGGCAGCACAGGATTGTATGACAGGGATCTGAAGCATGACCAAATCCCCAATCTGGGGATGTGAACTTAACCCTCATCTTTGAGCCCTTTTCAGCCATGAAGAATAATTTCCCTACATCAGTAACAATAAAACATTGCTCAAGAATTAACACCCCAAAACAGTGAAACACTGAAAAACAGAGGGTTAAGGACTAGAGCTCCCCTCAACCTGAAAAATCAGAGATCCTCATATTTGCTCTGGAAACCCCACATCTAT
Source organism: Oenanthe melanoleuca (assembly GCF_029582105.1). Lineage (NCBI taxonomy): Eukaryota > Metazoa > Chordata > Aves > Passeriformes > Muscicapidae > Oenanthe > Oenanthe melanoleuca. The sequence goes on along the minus strand of NC_079343.1, from coordinate 1,657,756 downwards.
TTGCAAGACTCAAAATTTTGATCAATGTCTTCTCTTTTCAGTAGCCTAATTGCCACCTCACTTAAACACCTGCAATACAGTGAACTATCCACCACCAGCAAAATCTAGAGTGAATATTGTATTTAAGTTAGAAGCAAATCCCCCACATATCTTTAGGTATCTCCATGCCTTACTACAATAATGCAGTTTCCCACTAGCAGCCTTGCAACTCGACTGCTGCTCAAAGTTTGATCACTTGAAAACTGCTTTTTCTGCATGCTCCTGCATCCACCACTGCGTGATAAATCTGTTTATTTGTTATTTCACCTTCCTGATCATGGGATTTGATATCCCAACACCCTGTTTGCTCCTTCTTCACAATTCTTCTATTTATAAAGGAGGAAGGAACTTATTCTTAGGACTCAAACACCAAGTTACAACCCTTAATGAGTCATCACATCTGGAATTCACTTCATTCATTCCAGGTGCATGGGATCCAATTTTAGTTTAGATTCATTTACACCAACGAGCTTATTGCTCTGGGAGCAGTGCAAAAGCACAGAGCATTGTTTCAGAGCAGAACAAACCAGACCAGTTGTCACATGAGTGTTAGTGCAAAGAAGAAGGTCCTAAGAATAGGATAATGCTGTATTTTAGCAAGGAAGAGTTAGGTTTTGCATTAGGAAAAAGCCTATGCAGTAGGGTAATTAAGCACTGGAACAAACAGATGAAAAAGGCTGTGATCTTCTCTCACTGATTTCAACAGTTTATTCTGGCCACAAGTAGAGGGAATGGACCAGATGATCACTTCAGGTCTCTTTCAGTACTATTTTCTGTTATTCTAATCTTTCAGCAGCTCTCAGCAGTGTATTTTTCTAATTACATCCAGTTTTCAACAGATTAGTTTCCCTTTATTCACATTTCCTAGCACAAACACTCAGAGCAAGCTGCTCCTGGACACCAGCTCCTTTGGCACTATGTTGCTGTACCTTTTGTGAGGATTTAGCCCTTAAGATCTCTCAAGAGTAGAGCTTTAATTTCACAGCACGGATCTTGCTCATTTTACTCCATATTTACCGAGAACAAAGGGAAGACTATGCAAATGCCCTGCTACTTAGACCTGAACAAAGTGGAAGCAAACATGTAGATGTGAATGGGAGACATAATGGTAGGGAAAAAAAGCAGCCCTTTTCAAAAGTAAAATGACTTTGTCAGGGTCCCTTTGCACTATGTGCATGGATGATTTGTGACAAAACAAAAAAGTGCTAGCCTAGCACGTCACCCATGTCAGAGATTAGAGCACTTCAAAACCCTCAGTAGTTCAAGCACTTGCTGGAACTTGAAAGGCTTTCTTAGGCAGTGCTGAGCCTCTTTATGGCTTTTACACGACTTTGATGTGCACCTAAGAGTGAGGAATCTTAATCTGAAGGTTTTCTATGGAAACACCCAGATTGTATAATAAATCAGAAAATCTCGTCACCCTGATTAATGTTGAGTCAAAAGTTTGCAAAAGTTTTTTTGCTAGAAGTTAAAGATTCAGTCATTGTTGTGATACCCAAACAGGAACCCTGAATTTCCAAGCACTTTGTTACTTTCAAAAGCTTCTACAATAATGGCACTGGTGTAATATTTCTGATCATTGATGAAGTATGGAGTGCAAGGAAGTAGGTGCTTATGCAAGTGTCACTTTCTCCCCTTTCTCACCCCCTCTTTAAAGCAAAGACTTAAAGTTTTCCTTAAAGTTAAGGGACCTGTGGAAACACAATCATTTTCTCCTGTGTTACAAAACCTCTTCTCTTAGTGCACACATGGATGTGTCAACATCAGCTTCATTTTCCCTCCTCACTATACACCCTTAACCCCCAGGAGCATTAATGAGAATTATGCATGCATAACGAGCACAGAATAGTCCCCTCATGAATAGGGCCCTTGTTGGAACAATGAATACATTTAACCATTAACATCTAGGGATGTGCCCAACTATCCAATTTAACTAGCTGCCAAACAAAGCTACCATGACCTGTCTGATATTGTCAGGTTTGCAACTGCAGCTCTCTGAAATTTGTCTCTCGTTTGTTTTTAAAGGAGGTGACAGTGCTCTGAGCAGGAGCTCTTTGTCACAAGGAGCTCCTCGCAGGAGGATGGGCTCCAGAACCCTGCCACATCCACCATGTGATGGAAGAACTCTGCAGAGCCAAAGACTGTGACCTCAGGAAGCAAGCACAGCCATCAGAAGACCAAAATAATCTATATGTTTAATTTAAGTACATATATATGCTGGTCACCAGTATTAACAGACACTCAGAAAGGCAGAATACAGTACAGAATCACATAAAGTAGGCTGAGAACTACACTTCAAAATAAGAGAGTGGAAAAACAACTTCTAGGGGAATAATTTTGTCCTCTACAGGCCTGAAGTTCCTATGCCTGGCTACACTTGCTCTTTATTCCTATATTTTAGCTATCAAAATGCTAGACAGAACCTGAGGATATGTAACAATGATACTCTCCTGAGACTTCTGAGTCCACAAAATAAATGTAAGGGTATCACCTGTGATACTCAAAATTCCTCCATTGTCTTAATTTCCTTCTGAATTCTTTCAAGCTTGTGCTGTGAAATTTCACAAGTTAAAACTTTACTCATTAATCATGCATGTATGAATACACTAAGAAGGTAATTAATAACCCTCCTTTAAAACTGATGTACTGAAAAGACTAAAATAGATAGATTTATTTTCCTGGAAGTGTATGCATAGTGTGCATCCATAAGAAAAGGCAAGGCTGTGATTGCTCCATCATAAATCATCTGTGTAGCACTGCTGAGCTGCTTGGTGCAGTACAACGGCACAGAGCCCCAGGAGGGTCCAGGACAGGCAAGCAATCCATAAAACTCATCTGTCAGCCTGCCAGGGTCAGCTGTGGGCAGCACCTTGGACAGGAGTGAGCACTGCTGACCCCCAGGGATCCTCTGGGTGCCACCCCACTGAGCTGTGCAGCTTCCCCTCCAGCAGGCACCACGAGACTGCTGGGCTCAGCACGGAATTAGCAAAGCCACCCGAGCTCCATTCCACATCCTGAAACAAGGAGGCAAACGTGGTCTTTAGGTGCTCCCATAGGGTGCTCTGACAGACCAGTGCTGCTACAGCAGCTCAGACACACAGGGCTCATTGTGTCATCATCAGCACTGCCATTACAAATATTTAGCTGTTGCAAGGGACAAAATGCAGCAATAAAAAAGTGTCAGAGCAGGCTGGCACAGTCCTGCTATGGCTACACCACAGACAACACAGGCAGTTCCCTGTCCAGACAGGCTCAGGCCCCAGCACACCTGGATCTCCAGATCACTCTGGGTCAGGATGGACACCAATGGAGAAAAAGCCTTGTCCTCCTGTGCTATGGAATCCTGTGCACCCTGCCCTTAGCCTGAGGCACTGGTTATTTTTGTCTATCTAAACAGAAGATACTGTGCAGCAATATTTTGTGTTTTGCCATCAGATAATATACTGCCTCAAAACACTAAATGCTAACTGCTTGGCAGAAGATTTAAACAGGCTTGCCTCCCTATCTTATTCTATCCTTAAGATAAATCATTAAATATTAGCTAGATGCTTTATTTCATCCATTGGTGCTGCTCAGAAGTTCCTTGTATGTGAAAACACAAACACCTTTCATGGATATAAGGACGAACCTATCATCTGATAAATAATGATACCTAGTCAACAGATTTATATACTCCATATAAATTTTGTCACAGGCCTGGCTGCTGTCTGGGAATTGACTCTGATCCATCAAAATCTGTATTTTCCCCTAGAAGCAAAAGCTATGCTCTAAACTGGTACGTGATGAGTATGCATTTGAACTATTATTAAACATATGCCTCTTTATCATGTCATTTTATGCTTTCATGGGACAAAGATTCAATTACAAAGACTTTACAGTATTTGGAACTCTAGTTCTAGTTTTATACCATTTAAAAGCAAACCCATTTCACCACCCAGGGTGCATTTTACACATATCCTTGCTTTTTACAGATCCTCAGGCTATGACAATTTTCATGATTAATCCTTATAAAAGCTCTTAGTTATTTTAATCTATTTATTTTATTGATTTATATAGCGATTATCGTGCCAACTTTGTTTCCACTTATCACATTAGTGCCTTTTTATTAGTACTGCCCTTTGGTTAAGAACTGTCTGCTCAGACCTGCCACACTGGCCTGGGGGTGTGGGAACATTATTTTTCTATTATTTTCTGATAGCACATAAGGTATTCCAGAGGCAGCTCTTGGAAGTCACCAGTATTTTAAAATGAGTCATTTCTTATTAAGCTTGTTTTCCATCCCAAGATCCAGTTCAACTCCAGAATCACCAGATCTTGAGCTGACCATTAAAAATAAAAATGGTTACATACTCTTTCCAGCAGAGATTTCTCAGAGAATGAATTAGACCATGTGAATTGTAGCAATGCTTGACTCAGTCTGACAAGAAGATTGTGTGCTGGGGGAGTGCAGGTTCTCTGCTGACTCTCGGATACCTTCCCAAGACATTACAGGAAAGGCTGATCTGAGTAACTAAGTCATTTTTCTTCTCACCTGGACCAAATGCTCATACAAATCACCAAGGACAATGTTTTTTGGGGCTCATGGATATGAAAACTACAGGTTTCCATCTGGCAGTGGAACTGCAATTCCATCTTTATGAGGCATTAAGTAAGTTTAAACACATTTTTTCTGCCTATAGATTACTCCCAAGAGAGCATTACAGAGGGGCAGCTGGTCCCGTGTCAAACAGAATATTAAGACATGGGAAAAGAAGGGGAAAAAAGATGTTATTGCTGGTGAGACCTTGCCTGTATCCAGAGTCATCACCAGCCTCAGGTTAACGCTTCTGGTGACAGTCTGAGCTGAAGAGTGCTATAAAATCCTGAAAAGATTAATGAAGGAAGGATTCTTACTCCAGAGGAGCTGCAGGCTGCAAAAGCAAAGCTTTCCTTCTACTCAGAACAGCTATTTCAGCAAGCACAGAGCACAGCCCCTGACTGCTCAGAGGCTGTATGAGAAACGTGAAGGAAGGACAGCTTTCAATTCAGCTTCCAGCTCAGAAACCAACATAACTTCTGGCCTTTTCCTCACCTGAGGAAAGGAATCAGTGAAAGTCAGCCTGGAGAAGTGAAGGTATAGCTCAGTGATATTTTCTCTGGCTGCAATCTACCACCCTTTCATGGTGGGTTTTCAGCAGTAAAGCTGCTCACAGTAATACACCATGATATAGTCTGTAGACAGGGAAACTGAGGCACAACTGTTCTGGGCTACTCAGAGAGGAACAAAGATTGAACAGAATCCATCTCACATTGGACCAGCCCACCCTCTCCTAAAAGTATCTCACCCCCTCTGGGATATAAATCACCAAGAAGCCTGTGTGCTCATAAACAAAGTGTAACAGGAAAAACACTTTCCACTGTACCAAGCTGAAGGTAATACCAAGAACATTTCAAACTTGGATAACAATCAGGTTTGTTTCAAAAAGAAACAGGACTATTTTTGTGCCTTTTTAGCAATCTTAACCACCCTATATAATTCCTCTGTATAAACAGAACTGTGTTCATCCAGCAGTGTTTCCTCCCAGATATACCCTTCATCCACCCTACTGAAGGCAGTCTCACACATGCAGGGGGACAATTCCCAAGTACAAACTGCAGCTCACACCAGAGGATTTTACTCTCTCATTCTGATGGGGCAAAATCTTCTCAGAGCCATTACAGCAAGTCCCTGTCTCCTCTGGCACACAGCTGACACTGGGAGAATGTTAGTCTGAGCAAAATGCCTTCCTGCACTACACCTTCACCAGAGGAAAGGCAGAAAAGCTGAGCAGTAATAAAAGAAACACAGGAAAAGAAAGTGCTGCGTGACCCACTTCATAAGAAAATGAGCAATTTAATAGATATTCTTGGACATATACAAAATAGGGATCTGCTCATGCTCCTTTCTCAACACACATGGGAACTGTGCCACTGACTGGGGTGGGATGAGATCCAGTGTAATTCATGTACCACATGCAGCAAGGGGCTTCTGCTGGGAATCCAGGACTTGTCTGTCATAATTCAGAAAGCAAAACAGTTTTAATGTATAAATTAAATGCACACCCAGCTCTACAATGGGATATTAAATATATGCACAGTAATGAACACTCCTGCTGATTTAAGGTGCAGGATGACAGGAGAATAAAGCAGCTTTTAATAGAACAAAACCTGCTCTTTGGAACCAAGTTCCTGAGCACAGCCTGGGCATCTTCTGCACTCTTTGTAAACCAGCAGTATGACCAGATAAAGCTAATCATTCCTTTGGTAGTTTTTCCATAAGAAGATTATTTACAAGGTAAAGAGTTCCTAAAGCTCTTTCACAAATGACATATTTTCCATGCCTCCCAAAAATCAGCCCAATTCTTCTCTCTCTCTCCTTACCATATGTTTACAGACTGGGGTTTTTGCATGCTCAGACACTAGTCAACAATCCAGAGGGAGAACTGAGCATATGTGAATGAGTAGGACAATCTCGTGGTTACATGATTACCGAAGGAATCACAAGAGGACTTTTATTCTGGTTCTGCACAATCCACTGCTGAACGTGGTCATGTCACATCCCAGCCTTCAGCTGGGTTCATTCAGTCCTCCTGAGAAGCTGCAAAACAGTGACAGGCAGGCACCACCATGCTCCACGTCCCAGAAAAACCTGGGAGTGTCCAGAACTCCTCCCAGAGCCCGTGCCAGGGCAGAGGAGGCTGTAACACAACCCAGGGCTCGCAGGGCACGGCCAACACAGCCCCTGCCTGGGAGCCATTCCAGAAGGGCAGCACGCGTCAGCTTGGAGCTATCCAGACTCCCTGGAACCAAAAGCTTAGTCCCTTGGCAGGACTGACACAGCCCTCCACCCTTGGAGAAGCTTAGAATCCTCTCTCATCAAAATGTCAACCAAGGAGCTCCGACAAAAACATCCCAGCTCAGTCTGTGATAACCAAAGTACACAATCAGGGACATATTACCTCATTTCTCAGTCTGGGGAAGGCACAAGAAACCCTTCCTCTGGATCACAGCCAAGGCAGGAGTACCTTTACCTGACCAATCTTTGCTATTTGCAGCAAATTACCCTTGAAACATTCCATTTGTTCCAAAAAAGCAGGGTACCAGAGAGAAGTGCAGATTCCACCAGAGGAGAAGAGAGTCTTACAGACAGACCAAGGAGATGTGCTGTTTAAAAATGCCTGCAGTTTGCATGTCTTACCCATCCCATATCCAAACATGTCCTTAGCCCTGCACTCATCAATGCACTAGGCTTCAGAGTGAAAAAATACTTTGTGTCTTTTGGAGGAAGCTGTGGAAGAGAAATTTACAATAAAACTCCTGCTCATCTCCAAAAACTCATTTAGTTTACGGTTTTCAGGCAAGTTGCTGCTAGACTCACATCACACCTTAAAATCCAAAGCTTTTTTTTTTTTTTCCCCTTAGGAGTCTTCCTCCTTTGCCACTACATTTTACCCAGGAGGCTGGCAGATCCTGCCCAACTTTCCTCACTTTAGAGGGCTGACAGCCCCCTCCCACCCACTCAGCAATTCTGGCTCCAGAGCAGGTGAGCACAGGGAAGCAGCTCCCAGCCCCTACAAGGTCACATCCAGGATCCACTGCTGTATCCCAGACCCACCAGCTGACAGCTTCAGCACTGCAACCACAGCTAATGCCTCAGCACGGTGTAGGCTAATTCTCCCAGGTATTTCATTTGATTACAGGTGAAATGGGCACCACCCATAAGAGGACACAGAAAATTTACATCTGTCTGTCTGTCTGTCCCTCCCTGGGCACTGGGTTGGGTCTCTCCTTGACTGAGCTGCTGATTTTCCTGAAGGGTCTAAGAACCTAATAATCATTTAGACTTTAACCTCTGCCAGATTTGTTGTATTAGCCTACAAAAACTGGCTTGAGATTAGCCAAGGGCTTTCAACACTCTGGTGATTAAAAATATCTAGTACACAGACAACAGAACTGCAGAAGTTTCATTTTTTAGAGAAAAGAAGCCAAAACCAACATGCAGGTGACTGAGGAGCACCCCAGGGCAGGGCAGGAGCAGAAGTGAGCAGGAAGCTCCTGGCACTTCACTCAGGGCTCAATTCAGCTGAGCACTCTGCTCCCCAGTGTCACCCCTAGCTACCCACCAGTCTTCCACTTTATCTGACATCCAGCATCTCCAGGGGATGTGCTTCAACACATTTGTGTGGCATTAAAATGCATAATAAAATGAGCCTCAGTGTTAGGAGAAATGTGTGTATATTAAGATATACTCACTGATAACAGCTGCCCATGAAAGTGCTGGGAAACACTTCAGTATTTAATTAAAAGAGGGCACAAGACAGGAGGCATTACTGCCCAGCAAGGGATCATTAAAGCACACAAGCTTTGGCAGAGCAGAGCGATACTGCACGAACAGGGAAGATCAATATGCACCACTCTGCCTCAGCTCTGCTCCAGCCCTCTTCAAAGGAAACCTTTATGAGCTAAAATTTAAGAGCATATTACCCTCCCTCACCTGCTCTCTTGCCATTTCTTTTCTGAGAGCTTGTTATCCAACAGGGAAGCTGGATAGGACAGAAGACAATGAAACTGTCCACAGCAGGAGGGTTGGAATTCAATGAGCTTTAAGGTCCCTCCCAACCCAAACCATTCCATGATTCTGTGATTCTCTTCAGCCTCACAGGACCTGCACCTTCCTTCTTTCCTTTGAGAAAGTTTCCTCTACAGCACTAGAGTTTTATAGATAATGTAAATCCATCAGTTTAAAGCTGGAGGAACTTCTTCCAAGAAGAGCTCAGGAGAGAGGGTTAAGCATACATTAAAATGGATGGAAAGCCTGTTTTGCCTCTCTTTTAGCTCTCCAAAACAACCACCATCTGATGCCTCTGTCACCATTCCTGCAAATCTCTTCTTGCCAGAAAATGACAAATGATTCCTCCTCCACAGGTAACTCTACACCCCTGTGTCATCTCAACTACCTCATGCAAAGTGAAGATCACCAGCACTCTGCAGTCGATTACAGCCACAAGAGATCAGCCCAATGGCCTATCAAATTTAATCCCCAAGACAGAAACCCGTGCCAGAAAACATATCCAAAACTCATCTAAGAGAAGTCTTTCCATCAAACCACAGGCTTTGAATTAGCTGCTCTTAAAAAAAAAAAAAAAAAAAAAAAAAAAAAGTAAAAATAATGAAACAAATTGAAACTTGCACCACCCCACACCTACAGGCAATTGCAGTAGCATGAGGTAGCTAGAAATTGTGTTAGGAGATAGTCTCTTCTTTATTCCAATGCCTGTAAATATTTTCTTTAAACAGATGCACTGAATTGTTTAGACTGGAAAACACGTAAAAGTGAGGAATGTGACTTCATTATCCAGATATACGATACAGTCATGAGAGTTTAATTATGAAGTGCTTCATCCCCTTACCAGGTCAGTTGCAGAATATATGCAATTTTAAAAGTCTATTCTCATTATATGTGCTACTTTCCCCTTTCAGTGCTGTCAGGCATTGTTCCCGAACTCTGAAAAGGCAAAACGAAACAACACTCCGCTCATCAACTTTCCCAAGTGCCGCAGACTTACTGCTTAACTAAGCAAAAGCCAAGTTCTGTTGGCCGGATCCCTCCAAGGTGTCACCTCCGCCTTTCCCTATGACAGCGCTCACGAACTGATCCGCGAGATGAACTTTAAATGAATTCCCCCCACCTGGCCAGCAGGACAAGCCTGCCGAGCTGTCGGCTCCTTGTGCCGGAGGAGCTGCCGCGCGGAGCGCTGCCCAGGTGCTCGGCAGGACGGCGGGGATGAAGCCCGCGGCTGCGGCACCTGCACAGCGTGCCCAGCCTGGGAAGGGTGAGTGCTGCCAGCCAGCGGCTGCCCGCTGCCCCGTTACCCGCCGAGCCCGGCTGAGGCGAGCCCGGCCCTCCGCCCTCAGCCCTCAGCCCTCGGCCCCAGCGCCGCCGCCCGCCCGTCGCGGCGCGGCCACCCGCGGGTGGCTCGCTACTGACCGGCCGTGGGCACGTCGGGGACCAGCTTGAGGGGCCCGATCTGCCGCAGCTGGAACGCCGTCCGCACTTCGTGGCAGCTGGGGGACCTGCCCGCCGCCGCCGCGCCGCACAGCCCCGCCGCCAGCAGCCACAGCCCCAGGACGGCGCGGCTCCCGCCGGCGGCCATCTCGCAGCCCGGCCACGGCCGCGGGCGCGGGCCCTCAGCCGGTCCCGGCGGCGGCAGCGCTGCCCCCGCCCGCCGCCCGCGCTCCTCCTCGGCGGGAGCGGCCGCCGCCGCCCCTCCCCGCCCCTCGCAGCGGGGCCCGAGGGGCGCTGCCGCCCCCCGAGCGCGGCGGGGGAGGGCCGGCCCGCAGCCCGCTCGGGGGCAGTCCCGCTGCCGCCCGGCCCCGCGGGACCGCGCCGCTGGAGTTCGCTCTGAGCATCCCTGCGGGCCGGCCGGGTCAGCGCAGGGCAGCCAGGAGCGCCCCAGAGGGGAGATGCTGGTCGGTGAGCACAGGTACAGAGAGCGAACAGCAGCAGGCGCAGAGCCCCTCGGCACTGCAGGTGCACACTCCTGCCCCGCTCCTCACATCCCCGGCAGGTGACACCCAAGGGTCTGGCTGAGACAAGTGTTAACTCCAGCCAACAGTCCCTGCAGGGAATGGAAACTTTACCGCAGGAAGCATATCCTTATACACCAAATGCAGGTATAAATTGTCCATTTGTACCAAAGCCTGCAGCGGTTCCATCCTGTGTAGTTCGGGGGGCATAGCCCCCTCCGGGGGATCACACACCTTCAGAGAGGCGGTCTGCGATCTTTACACTGCCCTCAGCAAGCCTCGGTGTCAGCTTTACCACACCTGTGAGCACAGAACTGTGCTCAACACCCAGGAATATTTTCCATTTCACAGAAACATTCCATTTCCAGACCCAAGCAGTGTCCCACAGAGTCCCGTTTGCACGGCACCTCTCAGGCATATGGAGCACGTTACCAGGTACAAGAATGACTATTGTTTGAGGCTCTTATGTGTGATTTGAAGGTTGCTTGCAACCCTCAAGATGCTTCTAATGTGCTTCTGGAGCAGCGGGGGAGCCCACCTGCAGCTAATTTAACCATTACACATTCCCATAGGTAGTAATGAGAGGCTGAGCTCAAGTGCTGAAGTTGCCTGAGTTGTATTTTAATAGCCAAAAGCTCAAATCCTTAAAGCAATTTACTTGTATTAACTTTGTTCCTATCAAGACAACGAGAGATTAATTTCCCCCTTCTTTTTATTTTTTTCCTGAGAATAAAAACCCCAAACAATTTGATGTTTTAACTCGTAAACTAAACCATTTAACTCGTAAACTAAAAGAAAAAACAAACTGGAAAATCAGACCAGCCGTATAATCAGGCTTCTTAATTCAAAAGTAAAGAACAAGTCACCTTGAAAGCGCTCTGCTCACCAGTTCAGAGCTGCAGTGCCTGGCTCATCCTGCAGTTTCCCAAGGTCACACACGAGCCAGGACACGATGGAGCAAGCCAGCACACCAAAAGGGCTGAGCCCTAGGAAGTCCAGAGCCCACGGACACCCAGGCAGGTTATACAGTCAGCAAGGCTGGAGTTACACACACACATTAACAAATGGAGGTGGCAACAGGTAATGAAAGAGAGACGAGGGAATAATCAGCATCAGTGACAGAACAAATTAGCATCATAAGGCACAGTACTCCAGCTGCCAAACCATTGTACAATATGTGGGTTTATGAACCCGAGGAAGATTAACAAGTTGCCCCCAGCTGCATTTTGTTTAACCTCGGGCCCAATCCTAAAACACTGTAATCAGACAATACCCCCATTGACTTCAGTGGGAGTTCTGCCAGAAAAGAAATGGCAGGATGATGGATCTCCCAAATAATTTACTTGACAAATAACAGCATTATTTGGCATATACATTATTCTATGAATAGCATTGAATCAGTCCTGTGCAAGGGCTTGAGGCTTTTAATTCAGTGGAGTTTTTGCTATTGTTTTCAGTGGGTGGCAAATTCAAATCCCTAGTTCTTTTCTAACATGGTTTGTTTTAGTGCCTCATCTTTATATGATGGGTGTTCTTTTCATCACCTGTCTTTTTAAGTTATGTCATTTATTTGTACTTTTTAATTGGTCCTCATATTGTTAGCAGAGGACAGTCCATTACATCATCTCCAGTTCCCCTCCTTGCCTCAAAAACCTGCTAAGGAGCCAGAATTATTTCTGTGCCCAGCAGAAAACTCAGTGAACTGGAATGCCCACACATGTAACACTGGTTACTTCATTACATGAGGAAACATTCTTTCTCCTGATTTTGTGATATCTATATTGAGAAACATTAATTAATGAAGGCATGTTATATTTTTCAGGCTGGAATTTGGGTTTTTTTTTCCTCTATCTTCCAAAAGAAAAAAAAAAAAGTAGGCCTTCTACACACTGCTAAGGTGTGTGGTTTTGCCCCTGATTAGATCCATAACAATGAGATAGTGGTTAACACCTGAGCAGCTCCAGGTGATGTGCATGCACAGTCCATAGGTAAATGCTGGCCCGTGCATCCCGGGGGTGTCACTCACCTGTCACACCTCCTGACACTGCTTAGGTGACAAACAAGAACTTCTGGCATCACTGAGCATCCAGGTGGAGCATCCAAGATTGCTGGTTAAAGCCAGCAGGTGGGAAGTGACAGGCACTTCAGGTGTCTGCCCCTACAAAGTGATCCTCACAGCCGGTGTGGTGTTTGACATCCCGGAGGACTGGGAGCACACAGCCCAGGCATAGTACAGTGGGCTCCAGGAATGTAGCCCCCATTTCTCCAAAAATCACACTCCACATACAGCAGGGCAGTCAGGCTGGCTCTGGTGGAGGTAGGCAGGTGCAAACACTGGCCTGAGTGCTCTGCTGGAACAGGGCTGCAGCTAACACAGAGCTGTTTAGCCAATTATTGTACATGACATTCTACCACACTTGAGCAATTTGCTTGGAACAATCACAGTTTACCTTGTCAACAGGTGTCTTGTATTTTAACAAATGAATATTTATTAACTGTACATCACTGAGAACTGTATCACTACTTCTTACAATGAATGGCCACATAAATCTGCCCAAACAATCCACTCAGCCTAATCCTGCTAAAGTGACCACAGTACTCAGCATGAGCTTTGGATGTGTAAGAAAAGCTGGGATCAGGCTTAGAAACAGGGTTTTGTGTGCCTGCTGCCTCAGCCCTTCTCTGGTTGAATATAGTTGGAGCTTTGCCAGTGATTTAAATGGAAGCTGGACTAATTCCCTTATGTTTAAGATAAGCTCATCTCCAACTGGACTTTCCACCAATGGGCACAAGGTCTGCTCTTGCCAATTTGGCTTCCAGAGGAAAGCCTTGCTGTTTGTGTCTCAGCCATGCCAGGAAAGGCAGCAATCCAGTCTTTACAGCCTGATTTTATCTTGGAGGTCCAGTTCTTCAAGGTACATGTTTCACTGAAGCACCTGAAGAACTCAGTGGACAGAAGCAAAATTAAGGAACCTATTTATGTCATTAGGATAAGCCCAAGTGACACGCTGATTTTCATTTTAAAAACAACTTAATCAACCTCAAAAGAAGTGTAAAATCCTCCATCTGTAATTAAGACTAGTTTCCTTTTTCAGCGTTTTGTAATTTTCTGGTGTTTCTTCTCTTAAGAGAGTTAAATTTATTTTCTGAAGACTATTTCAAGTCAGATCAAACTTTAAAGCTGAGTATGAAATTTTAAATATAGCAAAAAAGTCATGCATGAAATATTCATAAATATGCCAGGACTAAAAAGCACTGCTAGAAATTTATTTCTGATGATTTTACTAAAAATTTTCTCATCCTGTTAAATGATGAACACTATGAAACTATTAGAAAAATTACCAGTCTATGCCTACCATTGTTTTTTTTGGGGTTTTGGTTTTGGTTGTTTTGTTTTGGTTTTGGTTGGGTTTTTTTTGTTTTGTTTAGAGATCCCATTTCCTTCTCTTCTCCTCACCTCCCAGTACTGAGCACAAAGAGAATGATCATGCTACCACACCATGAATTGTTTCCCATGCTGCATATACTCCACACAGAAAAAATGTGTGCAGACCTTTTTGATGGTCAGAATGCAGAATTCCTGTGCTGCCTCATTATTTCAGGGATATTTTTCACTTTACCAGACCTTTAGAAGTGCCTGTGGTACTTCTTTTTTTTTTTCCCTAAAAAAACCCCATCTGAAATACCTGAAAAGCACAGCCATTAACTTTACCATAACACTAATTTTGAAAAAAATTATTAGACCACCAACCAATCAAAGATCTATGGAAAAAATACAATTGATGTGACAATCCAGCCAGTCAAGACAGCCACTAGTTAAGAGAAAACATCCTATAGACAATGCTGAAGATATTTTTTTATCTTTTTCCAGTGCTTCAACAGTGAGAGAACAATTATTTGGTATCAGACCAAAAATCCTTCAGCCCTTGACTTATCTCCTGTGGCAGAGATCAGACCTGCTGTGTTTATTTAGAGATTACACCGTGTACAGCGTATCAGAGCTCTCCCTCTCTACATCTCTTCCAAGTCCCATCCTGGCCCCCAGAGACTGCTGTGAGCTGAGAGCATCAGCCTAAACTCCCAGAAGAGCAGCTTTATGGTCATTAAAAAAAATGCCCTGAGAAGGAGTTATCTCAAAATCTCACTGGAAATGTAAGGGAGAAAAAGCACAGATCTTAATGACCGAGAAAAACAGCACCTCCCAGGGCTGATGTGTGATACAGTCCAAGAGGAACACCATGGGATGGTGACTGTGTGGTATCAGCCTTCCCATCTCAGTAATACCAGCTCTTTCTGTCTGAATTCTTCCTCAGTCATCCTGGTCACCAAGCAGCTGAGAAAATGAATATACTCTTTGCCCTCACCTGCATGGCTCAGCATACAAATTAATTTAACTGGGACAAGCAAGAAGGTTCTGAACTTTCTCATGTGAGAAGCTGCCTCACAGGCCCAAGGGAAATCAACAAGATTACTCAAAGAGTAAAGGCTGCACAACACCAGCAGAAGTATCTAGGTCTGGTTTCACTTACTTCAAAATACTAATGACAGAAATAAGTTTCATATTTAAAGTCAGACTGGATATACAGGGAAGAGGGATGTGTGGACTCAGGCTGTGGCAGGGCATTCACGCTTCTCTGAGCAGTTGTAATGCACATCAGCCACCCCCTCACCTCCCACAAAATTTCTGCTTGGGGCTTCCATAGTGACAGACACACATCACAGTTAAAGTGCTGAATTTAGCTTTAAAATATGCATCAAAAGCTGCCTATAATTTCTGATAACCTTACAAGAACTCCTGGCTTTTTCCTCCCTGACAGGTAAAGATCACAACATGTTGGCTGCCTGTAATTCCTGAGCCTTACAAGAACTCCTGGCTTTTTCCTCCCTGACAGGTAAAGATCACAACATTTTGGACTTCATTAACAGACATTGTTATTGAATTCAAAGCTGCTTCTAAAACTTCAATTTATTCTTCTTAGAAAATAGTGCCCTTATTCAAAAGCTTATGGTATGGAACAAGATCATCTTCCAAAAGTACTATTTAATAAAAAATTTAAAAGATCACATAAAATCTATAATAGAAATGTGAATAGGATCATTATAATATTTGTAATAGCTTTTTCTAGCAGAACAAAATGCTAGAAACTTTCACTTTTCTAGCTGGGCACTCAGAAGAGCTGATTTTTAACTATGTGTCAGAATTTGAAGTTAATTAAAACTAATTGCCCACTGTACTGTAAGCGATGCCACTGCATTTTCAAATAGCTCTGTTTCCATGGGATGATTTACTCAAAACTGATGTCTCTCATTGACTGAGTTCTGGGTTTGCCTTAATTGTATTGTTCAAGTTGTTTATCTTTGCTTTCTGCCTTGCAACTTTACATGAAAGGTCATCAATAGCAAAGTTCCTCGCTAAGATTGACACTTTATCAACATGAGCAAAAGCATCCTAGAATATCAACTAGTTTATCAAAATAAATGAACTCCTTTGACATCTCACATTACCATTCCCAGCAGTCACCACTTTCTGTCCTCAGAATATCTGTTTATGTGCTCAGCTTTGTAGCAAAACTTTATAGCTCAGAACCACTGTAGTGGTACAGCAGCATTTGTTATCTTTCCCACATGGGGGTAAATTAAAACTCTTTATTAAGAACATGTGCACACCAAGAGCCCTTCTGCTGCTCCCACTTGCCACTGGCATGCACACAGACCTGTTCAACCTCTTGTGTCCAGAGTGAAAGTCTCTGTGTGCTGGATCACACCAAGTGCTAGCACCTCCTCCTTTACGGGAGGCTGTGAAGGGTAAAAACCCAGGGTTAAATAGGGGTAAACGTGGCCAGGCACAAGTTTCTGCAGCTGCCCTCCAGCACGAGGGGCTGCAGGAGCACAAGGGGATTATGTCTGTCAGGAGTACAAGAAAGGGGAGGAGGAGAGTGCTCTGGATTTCTCATGGCACAGGTCGAGTCCAGTGAGAAAGCACAGCCCTTTGTGCAGCTGTGACAACAGCAGGCTGGCTGCCACCACACTGATGCACAGCATGGCATGTGCACATCACCTGATGGCAGCAGTGCCTTCAGCTCACCTGCTTCCCACCTGACATCTGCAAAGGGTGCTAGGACCCAATTTCTAGGGCAGAGTCAGCCCTCTGGCAAAGCCTGATGCTGTGGGAATGCAGGCTCCACGGGAACAACAATTGCTCCTTTCCCTGTGATTTGGTTGTGGGAATTACCCCAGGAGATCCAACAACAACCCTGGTGAAGTTTACCACACAGCCAGCATGCAGCACCTGCCCTCAACCAAAGCATGTTTCAGTCAGCACACAGCATCCCTGGCACCAGCAACCAGCAGGGAGCTGAAGTAGGTCCTGAAGATAACTTTTGTTGCTATAGAAAATGTACTATAGAGGACCAGATGCTGTATAATCATATTTTCCAGCCTAAGAACATGCCTTCAAAATTAAATTTAACAAGCACAAGCTCGCCTCACATTCCCTGAAGTCAAATCCTGCTCAAATCCATCCCAAGTGCAAAGACTCCTATTCCAGCCCACCTCCAGAGGTCAGGTGGTGGTCAAATGAGACAGACAATTGGCTCTGCAGACAGCTTGTCTTGCACTTTTGGACAAGATCCTCTGCAAAGTCACTCAGCACAACTCATCTGCATAGACATCCACCGGGTGTATGATGGGCTGCAGGGCAAGACTGTGTTAAAAACTGCTGGCATGGAGACAGCCCATCATTTACCAGTACAAAGTGATAGACATGAAAAAAGCAGCACATTTCATCAAGTCCAACTTCCAGATGTTAGATCCATACAGTATTCCTAGTCCACTTCATTATGAAGGGCAACAGCAGCTTGATAGCCTAGAGACTGGATCAGCAAGAGCAGAACAGGCACAAGTCACTGTTGAAATATAACTGGGAAGTTTGCCTGAGCTGTCTGAAGCACATTTGGTTAAAATATGCTATTCATAAAAAATATTTGAGAAGAGCTTTTTCTAATTGGCATTCACTGTTGTCAGCTCTAGACAAACACTCTTGTTAAAGATCCCACTACAGAAGACTTTGTGATAAACATTTCCAACAGGAGAATTCTGGAGTGGAAGTGCACATTTCAAGAAAACTGTGAAAAGCTCCCTGGTTCCACAGTGCTGGAAGCAAGTCCCACAGTTTCTTTTTGGTTCAGCAGCTGCCCAGTCCATTCCCTGCAAAGGGACTAGTAGAGGTGTCCCTCAGAGGAGGAGCTGGAAATGGTGGAATTGAGAAAGCCTCTGGCATAACTTCTTCTGTAGGGTCATCATTAGTGCCAACACTCAGCACCTTTGCAAACTGAGAAAGTGTGACACAGAATCAGAAAAATAAAAAGCAAGCACACTGGGTTACATTTTAATGTATGATATATGCTACATGTACCACCATGCTTTTTTAACAACTGGTTTATTTTGTTTAAATATTGAAAATCACTTTTTTCTGTTTTCACATCACACCATGAAGGGATTTGGATATATAATGCAACAAGTAATCCTGGAGCTGAAAAGTGCTTTTCAAGGGGAGAGAGTCTGAATGCAACAGCTCAGGTAAACCCTGTGTGTGAGTGCAAACTTTTCCTGGTTGGTTTTGCTCAAGAGTAGCACAGCAATTGCTGCAATTCTTCACATGAGTGAAAAGGGATGCTCAACCCCTTTAGCTCCAGTCCTGCTGTGGGAAAAACCCTTAATGTCCATCAATTTCAGTTAAAGTTTTTTCCCTGTTTTCATGGTTCTTGCCAGCAGATCAGCAATTCCTATTGCGGCTCATCTGGGGACACATCACTGCAGCTTCTTAATGCCACGAGTTTCGTGGTGCTTTCACTAGCAGAGGGGGGAACAACCAGTGACACAACTCCTCTGTTTGGGCTCAGGCTGCTGCCACCCCTCCCTCAGCACTCCAGGATGCTGAGCAGGCCCTGGCCTCATCTGCTGGACACCGAATTTTTCACTGAATGCACATGGCTGTAATCTCTCTTCTCCAAGAGACTGCAGGGAAAGGCAGATGAGCCCTGAGCAAGTATAAATTAATGCTGACATTTGCTGGAATAATGTACTCTCTCGAGCCTCTGCATCTATGACGCCAATAGAGGCTGCTGGCGACACGAGTTTATATGCAACTTTCTGCTAAATCAGAGCATCATCTGCACAAATCAAGCACTTGGGAGACATCCTGAGATTTGTGATGGTCCCTAGAGCCATAGCTGGGTTCTGAGCCATCTATTCTCTCTGACTGCTGAGATTCCTTACAGGCAATTTTTAGTGACAGAACTGAGGATAAATCCCACCCGTATTTCACAAAGTAACAGGCAAGCTTTGTTTGACTTTCAAGTACAGATTACTCAGTGCTGATAGCACTACCTATTCCACACTGCCCATTTTCTTTCTTCAAAACCAAATCCAGGGCTGGTTAAAAGTGAATTTCTGCCCTGTACAGTAAATCTGAGACAAATGTGGGCCCCAAGGCATGACACCTGTTATCCCCAAGTTCTTCACACAGATGGAGAGTTGAATGAATCAGGTTTTTCTAACCTAGTGGCACACTGTGTTCATGTGATCCAAGACTCCTCAAAACCAGTGCAAAGCTCCTGAGACCCCAGTGAGTTTTGAGACAGGTCTGCTGTGGCCTGGTGCTCCTGTAGGTGTTTGTCTCTGAGCATTCAGAGACAAGGGCTGGTGCCATACTGTAACTCCTAAAAATAACATCCACTTTCTGCAGAATTTTTGCCCTCCAAGTCAGCAATTCCAGCACACTGGGAGGACCTCAGCCTGAAGCTGAGGGTGTCACTGTTTTCTTAACAGGGTTTCTATACCTTCCATCAAACAATGTCTTAACCACAGCTCTTCTCAATGACTGAAGTCAGCGTGCAAGAATTTAGTCCTTTAAGCTATGACTTACAGGCATAGATCTATCCAAAATAAAGCCTTAAAAGTCATCAACAAACTGGATATTAGGACTAGGTATATACTCACAACCAGAATCTGCACTTAAAGATGTTGATATGTGGCAAGCATCTATGTGAAAGAAAACACAGAGTATGAGCAGGGGTTTTTTTTAGCTCTGATACCACTTAAGCTGTGGCATGGTTCATTTGCTGAAATGGAATATAATATGTCTTTGTATTGAATTATACTTGGGTTGGTTATTAAATGAAAACTATTATTCCATTATAGCCATAAGAAATGGGAGTGCTGCATATGGCTCTGTGCAATCCATTAACTGGCTTATGGAGCCCAAGACCCTTCAGAGACCATTACAAATCCATTCCATGGCCCTCTCTGCCAGATTTTACACTCTGATATCTGCACTCGAGGCAAGAGGCATAAGGCTCTGTAGAACCACTATTAATCAGCCTTTATACACTGTTTGTGCCAGCACAGACAAAGAATATTCTAAGCTTAAACCTATTTCTCATGTATTGTTTTTTGGGTGTGTGTGATGCATGGAAACAGCTTCACTTTCCTAGGCTGATGTGCTAACCAAAGTACATCAGGCTGAAGAGTTCACTAGCAGCCCATCTGCACCAATGCCCATCTGAACCTGCCTCTTGCAAGGCAATAATTAACAATACAATAATTAACAAAGCAAGGCAATAATCTTGCACTATGGGGATATTTTCCAAGGGCACAAAGTGAGAATAAAAAGGAGAGTTACCCTAACTGACTAATAGACAATCTTCCTTAATATTCCTTCTGGTGCCTGGGGTATTTTTATGCAGAGCTCTATTTTCTGTGTACAGAATCTTTAATATTAGAATTATTTACAATGACTCAGCAAGATCATTTGTTTTTGCAGTGTTCTTTGAAACAATATGATCATCCAGCTATGAGTCGGCATGGTTGGTGTTTAATAAAGGTCAAGCTTACAGTGTGAAATTGATCTTTTGTAATTTCCTTTCTATCATCTAATGTGGGAGGGCAGCTTGGATTTAAAAGACACCAAGCTAATGACTCCAACAAAGATGCTAGTTGAAAGCAAAAGTTTGATTCAAGTTTTAACTAGGAATGTTTTGCTACCCAAAATGAGTCTTTCCTTTTGGCTATATTTGGAATTTTCCAAGCTGTCTGATACAATCAGTGCTTTCCTTTCTCCATTATCCATGCTATGTTCACCAACTCAACATCAGTACTCAAACTTTTACCTGGAAATGGTGATGACAGAACAAGGTGTTGGCTCCATGTGGGTCTGGACATGTAATGCAGAAGTCAGACAGAAAATGGTCTGTCACCAAAGCAGGAGAAAGGCTGCAGTGAGTTGCAAGTATCCAGAAACCTCCTACACAGCAGCATTCAGCCCAGGAGAGGCACAGAAGGGAGGCCTTGGCAAAGGTGGTGACACGGACACAACAAATCCAAGCTGCTGGAAATGGACACCTGGCTCTTTTTGACCCCATTCAAGGTGGAACTGAGCATCTCACTGATGTCCAGAGGATGTTCCTTACTAACATCTAAGGGAGAGGAAAATGCAGGAAAAGACACATGGAAGAGCCAAGCAGGAATTGAGAGGTGCTTGGAGAGCAATGGCATTGACAGTGCAGTGTGTTAGCACTCCCACTGCCAGAGCTTTGAAATATGCCTTCACTTCAGACAAACACAATCTTATGTATTTAGTACATTTTCTGGCAATAGAGTGAAAGCTGATGTGCTAAAAATGCATGACTCATGCAGGCTGTTACACTTCATTTCCTCCTGAGGAAAGACAACTGCTCTTGTCTTTGTCTTAGGGCCAACATTCTGGGTAATCTACCTTTGACACTTACAGCCCTAAGCCAGTTGGGATTTCTCCCTGGGCCAATTCCCAGTCCCTCTTCCAAACAGAACAAATGCAAAAAGCTGATGCAATTCCTCAAAAGCATGAGGAGGCTGTGCAATGGGTGTGGGCTGCCTTAGCCAGGCAGTAATTAATTGTCTAATTAGCTGATCTGAATCACTACCACTGTGCACACAGGGATCCACAGGTGAGCTGTGACAACAAAACATCTTTTTGGCAAGCTTGTTATGATCTGTCATAGCTCAGCACAGGAGTTGAGACAGCCCCACCTCCAAGATATCCAATCTGCTTTACAGGAATGAGCTCTGAACTACAGGAGACAGGAACCCAAGGGGTTGTTTTTTATATTTTTGTTAACCTATTTTTACCAGGGTCAGACTTATTTCAAGTTACACCAAACTCCACCACCAGGAATTTTCCTATGGACTTCTTTCTTCATTCAGTAAATTCATTCAGAGGAGCTGAGAGCAGATGCTTACATAGAGGTGATAGAAGAGGGAAACCTGCCCTACTTGGCAGTATCTAGGAGCATCTGGTAGCAATAACACATCAGAGGTTGCTATTTGACTTAAGGAGACTGTTCCTAATGCAACAGAAAACCCTTCCCACAACTGGCAACAAGAACTTGACAAATTCCTTTTTGTTCTATTTTTCCTACTATTTTCAATACCATGTCAAGCTTGTGGCCAGAAGGGATCCTCCTTTCTGTAACTCATCAATAGGGAACTTGCCCTTTTTTTATTTTTTTTTTTTTTTCTCTTTAGTACTTAGTACTTTCTCTGCTTTTGAAGAAAGGTGAAAAAGATCCCAAAAATGTTCTCAAAGGAACATCCTGCTGGAAAAAGGAATGGGAGATAATTCACCCTGCTAATTGATGTTTATGGCAGACATGCTTCTTCTTGGCATTTAAGGTCCTCCTGATATCTGATCAGCTCAGTCTTTCAAGCCCCTTCCTAGAAACTCTTGAAAAATCTAAATGTATTTTTCAACCCCCAGGCTAAAAATTCAGTGAGCTGCAATCATGTCCACTCCAAATTCTTCTGATTGAAGAATTTCTATTATTAGGAAAATTCAACTCTATTGATACCTCAATTCACCAATGAGAAAACAGGCATGAAGCACTTTTTAGGTGCTACATTCCTTCATAGGAAAAGTAGAAAAGCATTCCTTATATCAAGCTGACTGCACTGAATAATTGTCCCTCATTTTATTTCCTTTCTGGAAAGACACCTCTTCCCCAGTCCTTGTTTCATAACAAAGGGAAGATGAACATCTACAGAAATTGGCAATCAGGACTTCCACAGCTGTTCAATGTACCAGGGAAATCATACAAACTGCTCCCTCCTGTGCCCCTTGTTACACCAGGATAAATCTGCATTCCCACTTCTGCTGCAAGGACAGTGGAGATCACTGAAGCTGCCAGAGCTAACAGAACAATCTCTCATACTCTCTGACTGCAAGGAAAAAAAAAATCAAAAACTGCTTTGGCAGAGCCCCGGGGGGCTTGGAGGTCTCTGCAATGGCCAGGCATCAGTGGAACTGCAATTAACTGACAGAAATAGGCACACAGGGGCTGCCTCTGGTTTTCAGGGAGCTGCCCTCTCCAGAGGGAGCCTCTCTCTGTTAGGAGGCACCCTGCAGAAAAAGGCCCTGCCACTAATTTAGGATTCCACCTGAAGAAGGGTAGGAATTTCACATAAAATGAGAATTTCATAAATTGTAAGATTTCAGCAAGCTGGGGCAAATCTCTGGAGGAGGTAAAACTTCAAATAGAAACATATAACTTACTATTAAAGGCAAAGCCAGCTCAAAGGATTTCATATGGAGAAAAAGAAAAACAAGCTGTAAAACCTTGTATCTCCTGAGAAGCAGTGTCCTCTATCAGTTATGGCAGCCCCTGGAGGATGCATTTACCCCTCAACACCTCTTGGCTAAGGAATCATTTGGATCAGGTCATTTTGGGGAGGGTAATTTCTCTGTGCAGTAACAGATCTGGCCCCAGCCATCAATCCCTGCACTGCCAGCTGAATGCCAGGGTCTGTACCAACAAAAGCAGAACTGGACTAGAGCCAAAGCTCTTGGTGCTACAAACTTCACATTTTAAATGTGCTGTTTTACTGCTTTTAGTATTTTAACAAGAAAGCAGAGTTTTCCCCAGTTAAAAGAAAATGAGCATGAGTATCTCGGGCTGGATGCTATGAATGAGTTCTTGAACATTTTTAGAGAATGCCACTGGTTTCTATTTGTTTCTTTTCACTTTTTTTTTTTTTTTTTTTTTTTTGTAGTTAAAACAAAGTAATTTTTTTCCTTTCTAAAGCCAAACCCTCTCTCCAGATGACAAAACACTGTAGCTAATGAAATGAAAATGATACATAAGAAAAGAAACTGCCATTCAGAAGAGTTATTCCAATTGGCTGATGAAAGGCATTCTGATATAGTAAACACATGTTAGAACAGAATTTCTGCTTATAAAAAGACAGTTCTCAAGTGTTAACCATTAATTTCAAATGAAATCAGTTTAACAATGCTCTAAGGTAATAATACAGCTATGTAATTTCCCCATTAGATTTAGTAAGTCCTTTTGTGGGCACCAAGATGACATAAACCACATGATATACAAATAAATCAGGAAAAAAAAAACCACTACTGGATATTTATTTTCATAATTTCTCTGAGGACACTGAAATTTCTCATTAAAAGAGGGCCTGGCTGCAAAGAACAAATCCATATAACAAATTAATATACAGTTGATGAAACATGGAATATGTATAGCAGGATTATAAATATGTATTTTATGCATCACTATACAGAATATGCAGTGAAATCTCCTCTTCCCACAAATGTAATAAAGGAATAAACATGCTGCAGGAATAGATTTATTGCACAAAGTTCCATGTTTAAGAGGTCTCCTGAGCTGTATTATGTGCTAGGTACACCCTGATTGATAGCAGCTTCCAATGCAGGACCCTTTATCCCCTAACATATCTCCCTGTCAAAGCTACAAACTATTTTTTCCCTGCTTGTCTTTTTCTTCCATTCACTGACAGCTAAAACACTCCTAAACAATGACAAAGTTTCTGCATATTTCTTGTATTAAAAAGGTTCTACCCTGCTAAATTTCTAAAACCATTCTGATGTTCTTTGACTCCATCCACCAGCAAAGAAATCCCACATGACAAGAGAGACCTGAACAGTCTTTTGAAAACTGGCTTGTGTGCAAGGAATCACAGTGCAGCCTCTGACCCTTCCCATTAAAAGTCACAGGAATTTCATTCCCAAGTCACACAGTCTCCTGCAGATCATCCTGTTTTCCTCAGAAGAAAAGAGGCACTGCCATTTAATAGAAGGCTGCATGGTGTTCATCTTGTCCTAAGGGAGAAGGGAACATCCCTCTGTGTAAATCTGGTATTTGCACCACTCATCTGCAGTTTTCTTCTGCCTTCATTCAGAGTCAGGATTAAAAAACATGAAGGAGATGAATTTTCTTGTGTTCAGGCTTGGTTGTTTATGAAATCTTATCTAAAGTACAGAGAGTTCTGCAACACTTCCAGCTACCAGCTAAAAAACAGCAAAATGGAGGTGAATTTAGCTAGTTACAAGGTCTTTTAATGTTAAACAGTCCAATAGAGAATTAACACCTAAGTTGTTCATACTTTTAACCCAATAACTAAATTCCCATGACCCTCAGTGTGACACTGACTGACCAACCAAAAACTAGTGCCTGAAACCATGAAGAAGGAGGAAGAAGACAGAAATGAGACAACACCCAAAATCCTCCCTGTTGTCCCATACTTATTACTATTTTATAAAAACCCCAAATTCAAAACCCTTCACCATGTGAAATCACACACTTCTATTTAACTACACGCCTGTGATTTTAACTCCATCACTATTTGGAAGCTTCTCCAAGGTCTCAGGTCACAAGCAGTGTTCTCCAGGAGGTCAGTGCCAGAAAGCACAGAAAGCTGAAAACTCCCACGTTTCTGGGATCCAACACCTCTGCAACTGTGGCTGAAGCTCACCTGACAGATCCATTAGGAAAAATGGCAAGAAAAAGATGATCAGCCCTGGGCCACTGTTTTTAAAGAAAATCTCCCTTTCAAAACTGATAAAAAATTAGTCAGTGTGACCTGAACAGGGTTGTGCTGTGGGTTTTGTATTAGTTTTAAATGTGATTGTCAAATCAATCTGCAATGCACCTTTGTTGATAAGATGAGCTCATTTACTAACAAAAATTGAAATCTGTCTGACACTTACATAAATGCTCATTGAGGACCCCACTACTGGCTTTGGAACCATTTCTGCTGTTTGCAAGGCTGAGTATAAATCCCCAGGCCTGCAGAGTGGACAAATATACCCACAGCAGCTTTCAGACACACTGGACCAATTTATTCACCAGCCCAAACCAAAATCTCTTCTAACTTCATTGAATCAGCCTCATTTCCTTTGAGGACACCAGTCTTATGCCAAACCCTGGAAACTGAACATCATTTGTTTGTTGTTTGTATTGAAATGAAGTGCTAACTAGTACATCTCCTGTTCAAGAAAGAGTGGCATTGAGTAATTCTAATCAGTTCCTTTATGAGAAAGTCTGTTTCCCTTCTGCCCATGCTTGCTGTCTGCATGCTAATTCAGCCCTGCTTAAACATGCAGTGTTGTCACCATTTACCCAAGTAAATCTAGATTTTTTTTATTCTTAAACCACATTAAGACAGGTGCAGTAAATGATATATTCATCTGGATTGCATTGTTCCCTAGACAGAGACATCCACAAACACCACCATAAGTCAGTGTAAAATATGCACTTGCCTTAACTACACTGTTCAATTACTGATTTCCTGCAGTTCGAGCAGTTTGTATCTATTCTGTCTCCTCTATCTTGGGCAATGTGCTGCCATTTATGAAATCCACTAGAGGAAACCTATGGCCTACTGCCCTACATTAAAGCCCTGCTAATTAATTACAGATATTCTTCCAGGACTGTGTTCTGGATCAATGAGAGGGAAAAAAAAAAAATTGTCCCATACTTTCTCTTTGTTTTTCCATTTCCACACCACATCTAATGGCTCTTGTATTGAAACCCTATGCTGAATGTAATGAGATGCAAAACTCTTCTGCATCCATGGTTACTATTTACTAACAAAACTGATGATGTCAGGAATTTAATTAGGTTGTTTCTAGCACAGAGATTTTAAACCATGAAATCATTAAAGTGTCTAATCTTTTCTTTGTTTGCATTTTATAAAAAAGTAAACCCCAAACTAAACACCATTCCTGTCACAGAGAGCTGAGCTTCTCAGGGTTTGCCAGGCATAACACACTAACAGGTTTAAGAGTAATTAACACAAGCTAGTCCACACACTATTATTTTTTCAAACTACACCACAGCAGCAGCTGCCACTAGCACTGTTGGGCTTCAAGATTGTACCAGTGTTTTTATTACAAATCCTTACTTTCAAGATTTATAACTTGGCTGTAAAAATGAGCTTCAGGCTAAAATTTGGCATAGGTGCTCCAGGAATTTGTTTTTAACACCAGAATTGCTATAAACCTGCACAGAGTTGGGATATGCATAGAGAGAGAAGTGGGTGCAGGGCTGCGGAAATATCCCTGTTTCATGCATCTAATCCCTGTGCACCCCTTTCCATGGGAGCTCTGGCCTCCTGCCCCACTGCCAGGGGCTGGGCAGCCTTGAGCAGAGCTTGCTTGGCCTCAGAGAGGATCCAGCCCAGAGGTCAGGGGATGGAAGGATAGATCTCACCCTGCTGCCCTGGCAGAGCCTTTCCAAGGTCCAGCAGCTCCTTAGGGAGCCAGCAATGAGGCCACCAAGCACAAGGCAGCCAGGTTCAGGAATCCACCTGTGATCTGAGCAAGGTTTGCTTTCAGGGTGTGATAAAGTGAACTGCAGTCACACACCTACTTATTTATACCTTTTTTTTTGGTCAAACCATTACAGCCCTCAGAGATCCTTCAGCAGGAAGACATCCCTGCAACAGCTCCATGGTAGAGGCATAAGGCTGGAGCACTCCTTGCCAGCTCAGCTCCCAAACATGGGACCCCACACCACGTCAAGGTGGGATGATCAGAGAGGGCTGTGCAGAGATGCAGCCTGTGTTCAACCAGGGACAGAGACCAGAAGATACCAACAAGCAAGAAGGTACAGGCAGCTGGTATCTGTCACCTCTCTGTTCTAATCAAAAGGAGAGCAGCACAGATCATGGTCCTTGTCCCTGCTTTTATGGACTAACACACCTGCAGCCCAACAGAATCAGAAAAAAAATTCTTCCTTAAGCAAGACCTAAGTGAAAAAAATGAACACCAATATTTTCTGTGTGATCTCAAGGTAGTTTCCACTGGCTGCTCTGAAGGTGGGCAGGAAATGCTGCTCTTCCCCATCAGCATGACACTCCTACCACTCTGGGCCTCCTGCCTTGTGTCCTGCTGATGCTGCTCACCAGCTGAATGGTGAACTCATCCCCTCTGCAGGAAACCCACGCTGCACAATGCAGCCAGGGTCCCCCCAAGGACACCACTGTAGCACAGACAAGTGACAAATGTGAGGATTACTGTAATGCCCTTGGGAGAATTAGAGCATGCCAGGAAAACTCAGCCCTGTTCAACTCAACAAAAGGGATAAAACCATTCTTTATCACTATTACCACCAAAGCTTCTTAATGTACAAAGCTAGAGGTATCCTGTCAAAAAGCAGTAGAGTATCAGACAAACTAAAGAACTCCATTAAACCCAAATTTCCCAGAGTAATGTTTCTGGAGTTTTGACAGCTTCCCCTTTGTCATCAGAGTAAAAATCTCATGAAAGTGTCAGAAGTTCTAAGTGATAGGAATGTGATCACACTTAAGAGTAAAAAAAAATAATTTAAAAATAATCAAAGGTACAACTTCAAAAGAAAAATAGGCTAGAAGTCAAACCCAAATAAAGCAACACATGGAATTGCTAAAGGCCCCAAATAAGCATTTTTCTGAGCATATCCTTTTGAACAGAAAGCTGTTGAAAGGTAGATTGGAAGAAGATCATTGCATTGGGGTTTTAAGGTAGTGGTTTGGTTTTGTCACGTAAGATAAAAGCAACTCAGATTTACTGCTACTTCATGTAGCAAGATTCTCATTAAATTCAAGATAGACACTGAAGAGGATTTCAGTGGGGTAAGGGGATTTTTACTTTTGAATGATTAAACTTCCAACAAATGTTATGGTGGTTTGGTGAAAGCCTTTTGCTAATCTTAGCAAGTGATTCTGCTTGCAGAAGAAACCAGAACCTGAAGGTTTTTTTCAGTTCAAACCCACTTATTTTCTGTGTTATATCCTAAAGTTTCATTTGAAGATTAAAGTATTTAACAGAGGTTCTTTTCAAGTTGTTGTTTTGGGGTTTTTTCTAAATTTCAAGCTTTGAAAATGAGGCTGCAGTTCAAGTTCATCATACTTGATTCTTGAATCATGAGAAACATAGGTGGAAATAAACTAAACCACAGAAGTGATCATCCCACATCCCAGTAAGACTGAATAACCTAAGTCAGCATGTTAGGAATGCTTGTACACCTGAGTTTGGACCAGTCTGTGCCCTTAAGTCCCTCTGTGTCAATTATTTGTGAAGGCAGTTCAGTTGTTCAGAGAACTCTGAAGACAGCACCCATCTCTATACAGCTCAGTTTCTAAGCATGTTTTAAATCCCTGACAAACTCAAAATCTCTTCATTCAATTGAAAGGATTTTATCCAATCCTTTCATGCCTGTCCACCAGAACCAAGAAGAATCTGTTTCTGTATAAGAAAAAGCAATAATTGAGGAGAATTTTGAGAGAAGGATGGGTGCTGCCCATGTGTCTTGGGTTGCAATACAGGATGTGACAGAAATGTGTATTCCATCCCCATCTGTTGGAGCTGGGTGGGGCAGTGACCCTGATCTCCTGGCACATATTATCTGCTAATGGGCCATCTTTAAACCAGCTGGGCAATCATCTTTATCTTCCCACAGCCCATCCTCCCTCCAGGAAGATATCATCTGCTGCTGGCCCATTCAGTCCCAGTGCATGACTGATAAAATTCCATCATCCCACTGGGAGATGCTCCAGCCAGGGGAGCAGCCAAGCCTTTCCTACCCAGATAAAAACTGAGATTTGGAACAGCAAGATACTCATCTTTCCACTGGATCCCAGAGGAAAGCCAGACCTTTCCACATCATCCCTGGAGCTTCAGAGGAAACTGCACCTTCTCCAGGAGCACTGCTCCAGCTGAACCACATCTGCCACTGCAGGAGGATGCAGCCACCATTGAATGGGACTGTACCAACACCCTGACTGACTGACGGGTGTCAGCTTGGATTCTGACTCTGGCAGTGTTTTGGGATTGTTCTTAGTAATACTGTATTTCTATTTTAATTTTCCTAGTAAAAGAACTGTTATTCCTAATTCCCGTATCTTTGCCTGAGAGCCCCTTAATTTCAAAATTATAATAATAATTTGGAGGGAGGGGGTTTACATTCTCCATTTCAAAGAGAAGCTCCTGCCTTTATTGGCAGACACCTGTCCTTCAAAGCAGGACACCATGTCCCCTGGCACATTCAGTTCAGGGGTGGATGAAGGTTCCTGCCCATCTGTCCCCACACTGTGCTGGGGGGTGAAATGCAAGCACAGCTCCCATTCCCAGCAACTTCCCCAGCAACAGGAATTCAGGCCATGGTGGCCTCAGCCAGAGAGTCAAGGCCTCTCTGGGAAGAAATCAGCCAGCAGAAAATTCTGCAGAGGAGAGCTGGTGCTACCACTGCCCTCAGCACCACACCTGGCACACTGAGAGAATGACACACACAGAGGGTGTGCACAGTGCTTTGTCATTTAGATTTTTCTTCCCCAATTTTCCAAGGCAAGACTCCCAAAATGAGCAGAGGGGACTCCTGTGTGTCACCATTTCAATGGGGCCACACCAGGGCTTCCAACCCCAGAGCTTTCTACACTCCAGGACTGGAGCCACCGAGGTGCTCTAAGGACAGCTGCAAGAACCTGCAGGCAAAACACTTGGCAACAAGCACTTCTCCAGAAATGCTTTAAATAAAGAGATGCCTCATTGCTCAGAAGTCACCTTAAAGCAGCAGGCAAAGAGGACACTGAAGATGAATCTGAGTGAGTGGCTGTTACTTAAGTGAATGACAAAGGCTGTTCTAACTGAGCATTTAATTACTTTGACCTTGTAATAAAAAAACACCCCCTTTATATTTGTTCCAGGTTTGCATAATCAGTTTCTTTCCTCTTTGATCACTTAACCACATGAATTTCTCCTGCACGGAGCTTTGCTATTGTTCCCATCAGACTCCAAAATGCCACTGTGCACTGTTATTGCACAAAAAGCAGAAACAGCAAGTTTGGGCATTCTGCCATTGCCATTTCACTTATTTTCATCTTAAGTGCAAAATGTTCTTTGTTTGGCAAAGAATAAGATGTGTGTGTCACAGTGGGGAGGGCAAAAATATGAGCTGAAAGTCAAGCAGGGTACATTGTGCTCACCATGCTGTGTTTTTGTGGGCTGAAAGTCACCCATGATCAGCAGGTCCAAAACTCACCACGGGGAAAAAAAAATCAAATAAGAAGCAAAGTAAAAACCCTTGGGAAAATCTTCCACCATCACCACCTCAATACATACAGATAGTGAAGAATTACCAAGATGGCCTGGTAATTATTTATTTTTTGGAGACTGATCTTTTAAGCATTTGCTTTGTCAAAGGACAGAGGAGTAGGCACGACAAAGGGGAGTTATCAGAAAGGAAAGTACAACTTTCAGCATACTTGTGTTACTTTCTGCCTTCCACCAGAAAAATTAGGATGAACACAGGTATAAGTGTAGGAATAAGCAGTAGGGAAATGGCTTAAATCTGTGGTAGCTGGAAGTCCTTAAAATGGCTGCTTAGTGTGTTCCAAAAGTAAAGTGCAGGGTAAGTCCTGAAGCCAAAAGGGAAGAATACAGCCTGTCCCAGCAAGTAAAAATTGAAGACTTCAGGCTTCCTCTTGTCTTGAGCCACAGTAAGAGGTGGTAAGTATAAAAATGCTGCAGATGCATAACAAAACAAGTCTGAGTGATTTAAATATTTCTTCCACTAGAATGATGGCACAAGGGAAGGCAGATCATAGTTTCAGAAAGGAGGCAAAGCAGCTGCAATTCATTTCAGCAGCAAAGAATCAGTAACAAGACCAAAACAAAGAAATGCATTTGTGTAAGTGAGGAGTCTCTGGAGAGGCAGTGTCAGCATAGTCCAACTGTGGCTCAGAAGAGATGAGACTGATCCAGAAATTCATCCTAGAAAGATCCTTAATGGATAGAACTTCTACTATATGGCCTAAACAAGAGCCTTACAATAATCTGGAAAAAAAATCCCTTTTAATTGTTATTTGGTAGGACATTCTCTAATTCATCAGCAGAAGTTAATCACCATTAGCAGTCCCTGCCAACTATTTCAGCTGAAGAATACCAGTCCCATCTGCCAAGACACAAAACTGAAGTACCAGAACTAACATCCAAGCCTGGAATAGATGAGATCTGCATTCACTTTGTGGCACAGCAACAGACTGGAGGGCCCATTTCAAAGAGAGAATCAAGGAACAGATCAGAGTAGAAGGGTATCTTCTTCTTTGACATGCATGAAAATGTTGTTTCACTTTAACCCTTTTAAATCAAATCAAATCTCTGCAGACCTTAATGACAATTTTAGTAGTTACAGAAAGCCAGGTGTCACAACAAAGCAGGACTGCCTTCAGTTCTGTGGGACTTTCTGCCTGTTTGTGAACTGAGATTGAAAGAACAACAGATTCTTATGATTCTGCTCCTCTCTCACCTCACAAGCACCATTCTTGCTCCTCAGAATTCAATGTCTGAGACAAAGGGGCTCTGAATTCATCTCAGATAATCAACAGCTACATGATAAGCATCAGTAAGACAACCCATAAAACCAGCTTCTGGAAGTCTGTAGCTGTCCAAGAACACCTAAAACAGCCCCTCCTTCTGCCAAAATACACAGAACTGTTTAGTCACTAATGGGACTGCTGGTCCTAATGATTAATTTAAACAAAAAAAATTGTTTTGTCATCTAAAATTGGTTCATACATGAAATGTATTGGATGTCATGCCCTGGGAAACTGTGTTCTCCTTTTCTCTTATAAGGAAAGGATGTTGTATCAGCAGCCTGACTGCAAACCTTTCTCTAGGGCTGAGCTGCTGCCATGTTATGTCCAGTGATTTGTGCTGGGAGAAAGGCATGAGCAGAGCTCCCAGAGGCAGCACTGCAAGGACTGCCACTCACACCTAAACATTTCCTATGGACATCTAATGTTAAGTGTAAAGAACTTGAAACTTTTAGGAGCAGGGACAGGTTGAACTTCATCTTGTTCTGCCACAGATCATCACACTGAAGGTCTCTTTGGGCCTCTGTTGGCATTTAAAAATAGGAATAAAATGCCTCCAGCCACACATTTTTAGGCCATAAAACCTCTGTGTTGCACATCTGAGTTACTGTGTTACTGTCCTGTGTGAGAAAGATGCTCAGCCCTGCAAATGGAAGGGTGAAATAATGTACTTTTTGAGACATCCATTCCTTTCAAAGTTTGTCTACAGAGAGCTCCCAGACATATTGAGCCATTTCACAGAATCATTATGGTTGGAAGGGACCTCTGGAGATTATCCAGCCCATCTCCCTGCCAAGGCAGGGTCACCTAGAGCAGGTGACACAGGAACACATCCAGGTGGGCTTTGAATGTCTTTTCAAATTAATCCTTTACATCAGAATGCATCAAAAGAGATGAAAGTGAAGGAGAGTCGATTTTTCTAGCAAGAAGGCATTGAGCTTCTCTGAGGTTGTCTGAAGAACTGAGATAAACCTGAATTGCTTCTCCATGTAATGTAGCACTTTGATCAAGAGAGTGGACTTTGCATAGGTCCTAATTTCCCTTACAAGAACAGTTCCACATCACACCTTGCACAAGCTACTTTCAGGTAAAAACAGAGTGCGAAGTAATTAGATAACATGATTTTTTTTTTTTTTTTAATTTTTCAAATTAAGCAAAGATTGTTTAAAGTTTGTCTTTTTTTTCTAAACTCAAATGGTGATTGCTGCACTCATTCTGAGAACCTCTATGCTATGATGTTTAGTGCATGTCTAAGTGCTCCCATGGTTACAGCACCCCACTGAACACAGGGGAATGGGACAGCTCTGGGCTTCAGGCTCTGGGACACCCCTCATGCCTGCTGCCAAGAGCTCACAAAGCTGCTAAGGCAGGTTGAGTTTTCTCTAGCTTGGCTGGACTGATGTGGCTGGCAGAGGGAGTTCAGCAGAAGCCCTTGGCCAAACACTCTGGGCAGCTCCTGCAGAGTGAGCACCTGCATGGTGAGAGGCTCCTCTGAGCTCCTGGCACCACAGCTGCTCTGAACAAGGGTTTGGCACTGAGCTGGGAGCTCAGTGATGTGGCCACAACAGCAGGAGGGCTCTGCTCAGTGACACTGATGGATTCACATCCCAAAAACCAGCTAGGACACGAATCACTGTCCAAGAGTTTCACAGTCCTGGTGGATGCAAGCATGCCAGGGTGAACAAAATAGATTCAGAGCACTTTGTGCTGACTTGAGCATAGTGTGAAGAGCCTGAACTTCCAAAGCTGCTCACAAATTCTGTAGCCAGATGAATAGGACTGTTACTGATTGCTCAACACTTTGTTACCTGCTGAAGTTAAAATGCATTGCAATAGACCCTTTCCCTGGCAGCCCCAATACTATCCATTTCTTTACCAAACAGAGAGGAAACAGCTTTCTAAAGCTATCTGTAAACTTTTCCAATACTTCAGCTACAGGGTTACAGGGTCTGCAACCCAGATGGGTTGCTGCTATTCTCAGTGAAATATACTATTAATTAGCTGCTGACAGCACAAACTAGCTTTAAACTGTACAATTGGAGGAGGGTGGGGGAGACATCAAATGGATCTGATCTTCAGGGGACAAGATAGAAAGGTAACAGATGTTGGTGTGCCCTGACCTTGGTCTCATCACTGTTCCTGCAGGACTAACATAAATAAAATTTAACAGCCAAAGAAAAAAGTGAAAGGGATTCTGTAACAACTCCCAGCTATGCTCTAGCACTTTGGCAGATGATAAAAGCAAGGGTTGGGTGCTCAGTGTGAGCAAGTGGAGCTGTACTGAGAGCCAGATGAAGATCTCCAAGCACACAACATGGACAGAACCCAGCAGCACAGCTCTGGCAGAACCACATGTGAGGAAAGGGCCTGGCATTCCATCTTTCCACTAGTGGGGGATACCACACACTTGGGAGAAAGGAGAAGACAGAGTGCCCTAAAGTCATTAAAAAGCCCTTAACTCCTGAATAGCACAGGGCTCTGACACGAGCACAGCCCCAAGTCTGACTTTCTCATCCTGTAACAAGCCAGCCTGGACAGTCAGACACAAATACCACCTCATCCTTACATTTCTGAAGTCCATGAAACACAAACTAGAATTAAAAACAAACAAGCAGCATAGATGACTGCTCAGATTGCAACTGCAGCAGTGAATATTGTCATAGGTTACAATGTAAAAATGTGCCCCAAAGTGTGTATTCTATCACCATCTGCTGAAACCAGGTGGGGCAGTGATCCTTATCTCTGTGGAGATATCCTCTGCTAATGGGCCAGCTGTTAAAAACAGGTGGGGAAATGTTCTTTATCTTTCCCACAACCCATCCTTCCTCCAGGAGATATCTCCTGTTAATGGGCCACTGAGTCCCAGTGTACGACTGATAAAATTACATCATCCCACTGGGAGATGCTCCAATGCTCCACCCAGGGGGAGGAGCCAAACATTTCCTACCTAGGTAAAAACTGATATTTGGAACAGCAGAGCTGCCCTTACCCACTGGTTTCCAGAGGACAAGAGCTGCCAGACCTTTCTACAGAATCACTGCTTCAACAAGACCACTTCATCTGGACTGCTACCACCACTGACTAGCAGGGTGTCAGCTTGTATTTTGACTCTGTCAGAATTTTTTCATTTGTACTATAGCATGCATTTTATTTTTCTCTTTTTTTCCTATTAAATTATATTTCTGACTTGGAGCCTTTCACTGGTTTTGCTTTCAAACCATTACAATATCGAATACAGAAACCAAACTCTAAGGTACCTACATATGCTTTGGGCAGGAATCATGATATAAATCCACAAAGTGTCTAACAGGAAAAACCACTTGGGACTACCACTGAGAAAAGTGACTGAAAATGAGAGAAGAGGCTAAGAAGCATCAATAGAGGTCTGAGATCAGGGAAGGTAGGTATGGGAAGCACTAAAATGCTATTCAGTTAGCAAGAATTGTTCTACTTGTCTGCCAATCCTGGTTTACTTGTGACTTCCAAGAAACTGGGCTCATCTCTGGATGCCCAGCACACCATCAAGTTGAGACCTTCAAAGTGGTCTTTTAAAAGTAGCCATGATCAGACCTGTAAGACTGAGAATAAACACAAGAACAATGTACTCCCATTGCTCTTTGTCCTCACAAACTCCCTTTCATGTCACTAATCAGACAGAACAAGCACTCCTGGAGCAGGATGTCACAGCTGATGAGTCAGGCAGATTATCAAGCACAAATTGTGTCAGCTGATATCAGGATGAGCTGATGGCTTCTGAACAGGTGTTATTCACATCTGGCTTTTGTGACATGATTTGTACGGGGAAAGGAAGGAGCTGAAGAGCTCTTCACACTGCAAAACCCTCAGCAAGAGAAAAACAAACCTTTTCCTGATGCCAAATCTATTCTTCTACTCTTCAGCCTTCTTGCTGACATCCAAACATCCAAAGTTACATGCAGGATGAGATCATGTCAGTGATCTCAATCTGAATGCTACCAAATGGTTTAATTATTTTGCTGTCTCCCATACTGAGAGTGGTTTAAATTTCTCACAAGTTCAGCAGTCCAATTTAAGAAAACAACTATCCCAAACTTTAGACATTAATCTCAGGTGCAATTCCAGTACAATCAATGAGCCACAAGGTGGAAAAAAAAATGGCAAGGTTACATGGGCTACAGAGAGAAAAATTGTCTATTTCTAACAAGTCAAAAATGAAACTCCACATCTGACAAAGAGCAAAAACACATAATCCAGTGCAAATGCCACAATTTAAAATGTATGTGTCAACATCTCTATTTCACATAGATCAAGGAAACCATAACGTTTATGTGCTATCAATAAAACTTTCAGAATCTCTTTTTGCCCCAAGTCATAGTCAAACTCAGCTTGTCACAGACACAGATATAATCCAAAGGTATCTGAATTTCAACACTAAGGTGTTTATATATAAAAACTGAGATGTGCAATCTGCATGTATGGACACAAGAAGGATAAATAGCTTGGAGCCAAGAACTGTGTGTATGGGTAGAAATGACTAAGGTCTGGACTCTATATATATACACATACATATATATATATATATATATATATATATATATATATATATATATATAGGTTATACACAAAGACTGGACAGATTCCTTCCTGACTTGGAAGTAAAACACATCTCTAGGAACTAGAAAGATCAGGCCCAGATTTGCAACAGCATTTAGAGGACTTAAATACACAGGTATATGCTGAATGGATTTTACAAAAGCTACTGAACATGCCAGTATTTGCCTCATTGAAAAACAGCCTCCTTTGTTAAACTGTGCAAATCCCTGGTAGGAATTTACCCACATTTAGCTGCTCCAATGACTTTATGAATCTGTTTCCTTATCTTCCCCCATTACCTGTGTTGGCTCAAAGCCATCAGCTAACTAATGGGACAAATCTGAGTAAAACACCACTCAAAATATAAATGAGAAAAACAACTTGCTAATGGAGAAAAAAGGAGATTGTCTGAAGAAAACCCAAATGATTAGTGATTAGCGCAGACTGAATAAGCACATAATGAACAAATGGTTAGAAACATCATCAGCACAAGGACAGAGAAGCAGGTAACCATTTTTTAACAGAAAAAGGCAAGATCTAAAATTAGCAAAGCTAGTTCTGTGTCCCATGGCCTCTTCACACATTCACACCATGGAATGATGAACAACCTGCTCACATTCTGCCCACTCCATTCTCTTCCTAACACTGATATTAAACTTATCACTTATCCCCACCCATTTTCTACAGTGACCTTTTCCCCCAAACCTGCCTCAATGAAATTTCCCTCTAACATCATGACATGGCAAAGCTGACTTATGCTTCTAGGATGCTGATCTGCTCTAAAAACAGCTTCAAGTTTTCATCTTCCACTCAGTTTTCAGGTTGAGTTATCAGAGATATGGCAGCCTTGACTGATCTCATGTCAGATTCCCATCTGCAGACACTCAGTTCCTCTGTTAGGAATCCAGGTTCATCCTAAGGCAAGCAGGTAGAAAACCAAAATACAACTCTATCTTAAAAACTGAATTTTCAAATCTCGGTATCAGCGACCAAATAAAACAGAAGCCTATCAAGGAAAGGTTAGAGGTAACCAGAAAACTAAATCATGATTAGGGCTTCTGAGCATTTGTATTATGTTGGCTTCTCTACTTTTCATATGCTTCCTTACTAAAAAAGGAGATCTTAAAAAAAGGAAAAACCCCAAATAATTACCATTGCAGGTGAAGCAACAGTTATAAGCCATACAGAAAATCACTAAATACAGAAATAGAAACCCAGCTTTGTGCTCATTAGAGGAATGCCATCAGTAGAAAGGAAAAGTGTGACTGTAGCTGGGCAATGAGGCACTCAGGTCCTTGGATCTTTACTGAAGCCCCTCTGTCCACTGCCAACAACAAACTGAAAGAAAAATGTTTAGTTCTAGAGTCTGACTGACATGTAAGCAAATCCATTTGAACAGCCAATGATATTTTGATTTAGCTGATGAATGAAAAAATATAAAAGGTCAAAGTGGCAAGGTGGGGAATATTCACAGTGAGTGAGACTGCAACATGCCTGCTGCCTGCAACAATTTGGCAACTCATTATTAAAAGGGATAGTGTAAGGACTGGTTATATAAAGTGACAGGAAGCAACTCCCATTGAGAGAGAATGAGGATGATGAACGTGTTGGAAGATTTTGTTCATCCATTCTCATTTGTGCTGTTTCCCTCTATCTAGAGGAAGCTAAGGCTAAAAATAAAAAAACCTCCTCAGAATTTAACTAGGATTTTATCATCTGGTACCTTCCACATTTAAAGGAAATGCATCTGCTAAACTTGGAAATTAAATAGAAGGAAAAAATTATGGAGAACCCAACTTTGCTTATAACTTTTGCTCTATAAACACGACTCCCCAACTGGTTGCATCAAATAGGTTGGCACAAGGTTTATTTGGCAGCTTCTCCTGTGATGTTGGATAGGGAACAACAATGCTTTGTCAGCAGAATTTATTGGTTTTTGGAGCATGCAGAGAAAGCCCAGTAATAACCCAAAAACCAGAGCAGATGCATTAAGCAGTACCTCAGCTTGCAGCAGAATGTTGTGTCAGATTCTCCTTCTCACAATTTATTCACTCACAGAAATTGCAATAAGACATTGCCATGTTCATTAGGCAGCTGGCTCCAAACACTTGAAAACCAATTCTGAAGAAAAATCCAGAGTCCTCTGGGTCTATACCTAGTTATTAAAGACTAGGAACCATACAACTAAATTACAAAAACCCTCATCTCTTTAAAAACAAAGCTTGTTTCTAGTCACAACTCCCCTTTCAAATTTCACCAGAGCAACTTCTGGGAATGCATTTTCCTAAGCATGTGGCAGATGAGCCCTGGGACTGCCCAGAGTAACAGCAGGGCTGGTTCCAAGGGCATGGCCAGAGCCAGGAACCAGGACACCAGGGGGAAAGGAGAGACTTGGCAGGAGGGCACTGGACACAGCACAAAACAAAGCTGAGAGCAGAACTTGGGGTCACTGCTGGAGCTGGAAGGCTTCCAAGGGTCTGGTTTTGTTATGGCCTCACTTCTCAGCATGTGCACAAAGCATCTCATTTCTCCCCCCACTTCCAGAAGGGCTCAGGGCCAGTTGTTAAGGGGTACAAACCTACAGGTTCTGTTTCCTGGTATCATCTGGGGGGTTTAAATTAAAGATATCCTACTGGAAGCAAATGGTGTTCTCTTCAGGACACTCAAAATCCTTCATGTTTCCCACAAGAAATACCTCACAGTAATTTTTAATTCATTCTGAAGCATAATTGAACTTACACAAAGTTAATGAAGAACAAGGTTCCACTCACACCCTCCAGTTCTTCTAAGGGTTTTAATGGTGATAATTCACCTAAAAATGAAGGCCTGGTCTGGTAACAGGTCTAAGATATTTTCCATATATTCAGGTAGATACTGTCATTATGAGATAAATGCTAACACTACTTCTGACAGGTAACATCATTTCAAAGGTGTATCAGCAGCAAATCACTCACTAACTTTTGCACACATACTTTTTTTCCCCCCACAAACCAAAGGGAAAACTCTTCAGTATTTTTTTCTCAAGAGTCTGGCTGGTAAAAGCCACACTATCAAGAAACCCAGAGGAGCATGTTTGAGTCACATCTTGACAGCCCTCCCAGACACTGAGAGCTTGTTCTGTGTTAAAGGAATCAGAAGGGCTGGAACAGATTTGGCTTGCAGAGACCACCTGACTCAGTGGGATCCCAATTTAGGATGCTGTAATCCTGGGAGAAAGCCAAGCCTGTGAGTCAGATCTTTCAGCCAAGAAACTACAACACACCTATTTTATCATTTCAGGACAGAAAATATTTTTCTCTGACATATCAAACCCCTCAGATTCCCCTGGTGGCATATCAGGCTTTAACACAAATATCAGCAGTGGCATGGGAGCAGAAGGGAAGGGTGGGAGAAAGGCATCAGACTAAGGAAGCACCTCCATCAGAATAAAGATGAAAACAATAGTGAGGAGCTAAGAGCCAGAAGTGGAGGCACTTGCAGTTTTCTTCAGCCTCCCTTGATAAACCTGTTATAGATGAAGCTCTCAGCTTGCAGAGCAGTTTGGGGCTTGCCTGCTGTGCCAACAGCCCAGGAGCATCCTCCCACAGAGAGCCACAGCTATTCCAGATTCTTGTGTTTGTGAAAGACTCCAGTGTGATGCAGGAACTGATGTGGAATCCACCAAACCACACAAATAACAACTCTGTTCACTTACTCTATTTTCCTCAGTGGGTTTGTGCCCTAGTGTGGGGTTCTAGATTCCTCTGCAGAGAGCTTCCCTGGCTTTTGAGGGCTTAGGGCCACAGGGAGCCCAGGAGTCAGGGCACAATCTTGCTTTCAGCTCCAGGCTCAGGTGCATTTGCTCACCACAAGGCAGCAGCAGCTCTCAGGTGCTGGAGCAGAGCAGATACCTGCATGCAGGCTTGGAACTGGAAGCAGCTCTCTGAACTAGAATATTAATGGTAATTTGATTGTTGGTTGTGCTGCAAGCTCTTTTGGTGCTCTGACAAGACAACAAAAATAGAAGTGTTTCCAAAATTATATTTTATTAGTCCTCTGGGGATGCCAATCTGCCTGGAAATGGTAAACTTCTTGTAGGGAACACATTCCTGATAGCTTAAAACTCTCATAGATCCAAGGAAATTATTAACATCCTAAAGGTTTGTGTCATTTGGTTGCTTTCATATGAATTATGTAATAATTTGATATCAAGACAAATTCCTCACCTGGTATAAAACACAATAGCTTCTGCTCTTATATTTATTTAGCTGTCACTTCATGTCAGATTCTTTGGAATTTGTAAGCTTGTCTGGTAATTTGTAAGTTACTCCTCACTTTATCACTCCTTTTTAGAAACAGGTTTTAGATTTCTCAGTTTTATGCTGGCAGTGTCCCCTTTACTTCAATTTACCTTGAGACAAGTGTAACCATGCTGTAACCACGTGTATGCTTACTGGTGCCACAGTAAATCTTTTTTTAAGAACTGGAAATATCCTTGGCAATGCTGTCCTGCCTTCCTGAGAAAAGCAGAGCCCTGATGAGTTTCTAAAGCAAGTGCAGCTGGACTAACTCTGGGTGGGAATTTTGAGCCTCGCTTCAGTTTTTAAAACTTGTGCTGGATAGCTCAGAAAATGCTTCCAGTTTCTAAGAGCAAGAAGAAAAAAAAAGCAAAGAGGCAAGAATGCAAGCCTACAGAGAGGACAGAGAAGATGAGAGTTCCTAAGAACATTTTGTTCTACTTCATAAATAATGGGGAATAAAAACTTCAGAAAATTTAGCCTGCACAAACTGCTAATTGGAAGATATTTTGATAACACTTGAGTGCAAAATGTCTACTTTAGTCATCTTATTATTTCTGGAAACCTCACATAGGGAGGGTACCAGGCATTGGCTTTCTTATTCCACTGCCTGATAGCAAGTACATGATAAAACTGAAGAATGAAACATTTATAGGCAACAGATACAAGACTTCCTTATTTAATTAGATTATTTTTCATTATTAACTCTTGTTGCTAATTCTTTACATGTGGCATTACAAACAGCAGGTGGAGTATTCTCAGTAATGTATTTTGTATTACACCCTTTGGGATTAGAAAAAAAAGGAAATGCTCAGACCTAGGTATTAAAATCTCATAGGTATCAAGCCTGTATGTTCAAACCAAGTCCCCTAAACAGCTGAAGGAACATGTGCTACATGCCCTCATATTTCCCTCAGCAGGAAGCTTCAGAAAGGGACTTTAGCCTGGACAAATTTTCAGTGGTTTTAAACAATTCATTCCTGGTCTGTAACCTCTCCTGGGTGCACTGGGGTAATTGGCTTTAGCATCAGGGTGGGTTTATTGCCCTTGAAGGTATGTTTTGGAAGCTGCATGTGAGATTTATTGCAATTGCTGCAGAAGTGGTGGTCCAGTTTCTAAGTCATTCCCTGCAATTTATCAGGGAAGAGCTTACAGAAGCAGAAACCAAGTTGCTAAGTACAGGTAAAAAAAAAAAAGGTCAGCTCCATATCATTCACTAAATTTATTATTATTTCTGTCTAAAGTCACAGAGGGAACTCCAACCTGAAAACACCCCTAAGGGATGAGCACTGGAGATGTGGCTGCAGTGCTGCTACCTCAGTGAGGAGGGAACATGGCTCTGGTCCTTGGTGCTATGCCTGGGAGTCCTTGCTCAATTTCAGAGAGCTTAACTGCAAAACAAGGTTATTTTGCTTCTTTCCTCCCACCTTTTGTATGAGCTACCTAAATTACATTATTTATTGAGCCCTAATTACAGCAAGCCCACCTCAGGGCAGCCTTGATCTATAAACCACCATGCAAAGAACTGCCACTATGAAAACCAGAATATTTTCATTTCTTGACCCAAGTACTCCATAACTGTCATTTACCTGTCACATTCATTAGATCTTTTTTGCATGTAATTCACTTCATAACTATATATTTCTGTACAACCAGAACCCTAAAGGACTGAAATAACTTCTCATTCTACAGTCTAAATATAACACTATAAGGAAATGCTATTTTAAATCTTTTACACTCTACAGGAACAAGTAGGAGAATTTTTCTCTGTGAAAAGATGCAGTATTTTGTGCCAGGTTGAGTTAGGTGTCTGTGAATAATTCCTATGGTTACCAGACCAAAAGGCAGCAACTGGTAACACAGCTCATGTTTTAGTGAGCGTTTTTTGACAACCATTTTTTGAGCACATGAACATGAATTGTCTTCATCTTCACTTTAAAGTGTAATGCAACACAATATTTAATTCCTCAGTTTATGTGATTCAGAGATCAGAGTAGATCTACATCAGCATCCCAAAAGGGAATTTGGAGATCACTACCACTCTTCATGGCATACCAAAAGACAGGTTTGGTTAAGCTCAGAATTAGCTGTCCTGTGCTTTTACCAGTGCCAGGCCATCAGGACTGTACCCTAC
Source organism: Oenanthe melanoleuca (assembly GCF_029582105.1). Classification (NCBI taxonomy): domain Eukaryota; kingdom Metazoa; phylum Chordata; class Aves; order Passeriformes; family Muscicapidae; genus Oenanthe; species Oenanthe melanoleuca. The sequence goes on along the minus strand of NC_079343.1, from coordinate 1,614,490 downwards.
CCTATTGCAAAGGGGCAATCGATAAAGCACCTCATTTTCATTTCACATTCATTGCACCAAAACATCTGCCCAAGCAGGTTCTGCTCATGGGAGACAGGCTTTGTGCTGCTCAGGCTCTGGGCTCTTCAGTGACTGTGGCCAAGCCCCACCAGCAACACCCTGCTCTTCTCTAGAGAGGGAAGATCGATCACATTTGAAAATTAATCACTAGCTCAACCTGAATATAGCTTTGGATGACTACCTTTGCCCCTCTCTCAGCTCAGAGATGGAAACTCTTCCTGCAGTGGTCATTCACTTTGAAATGAGAGTTACACTAAAAGATGAACTCTGCATTACTTGACTGAGAAGCCACTTTTAGAAAAACCCACAAACCAAGCAGCTGTTACACACCTGATCCTTAGCATGCATCAACAAGAGCAGCACAGATTCCAACACAAATGTGTCAGTTTTACTTGCATTTAGGAGTTATCATAACAGCAGTGGATAAATGTGTAATTGGCAAAGAATGATTAAAATAGGCTCCTCAGGAAGATTTCTAGGACACATAGAAATTGTACCCCTGACAGTGCAATTAAGTCAGAGGGGAACTTCAGAATCATCAAGTGCTTTGAGATATGAAAACACATTTCATTTATTAATATTTTAAGAAGAAAAGTCGATTGGTGCAATGAAAACGCTGTACTTCTGGGTTACTGGGGTAACCCTGACCACTCTCCCAAACATGCTGTAACTTGTTTCAAGAAGTTTCTGGGTGCTGCAGCACAGAAGTGCTCTGGATACTGGCATACAAGTGGCTCCCCTGCATCCTACACAACATCCCTCTTTCTGCCACATCCCATGTTCCCCACCAAGAGCCACAGGTTGGGTTGTTCCTGCACCTGCACTGGCATGGCTGTGCTGGCACAGGAATCCTCCCTGTGCTCTCTCCCTCAGAGGTGCAGCTCCTTGTGGGAGCAGCCAGCTGCAAAAACCCCACAGCCCCTGGGGTTGTCTGGAGCCATCAACACATGTTTGCAAACAAACCCTGAAGAACCTCCAGGTTTCTCAGCCCTAATGCTTTGAGCAATGTAACAACTGGAAAGAATGCATTTTTAAGTGAGCATTGTATAAATATTATTTTCTGCAGCCGTCTGCATCTTTTTTCTGCTGTAACCACACATACTTCAGCATGACTCATGCCCATGACAGAAGCCTGGAATTCCCATGTCCCAAGCTACAAGCCAAGACAGCAAGTTCTCCAGTTTCCACAGTCTCCTCCTGTTTTCAATCCAGCATTTCCTCTCACCCAAGCCTTCATTCTATGCAGTATTTTGCACTCCAAGAGTTTTAGAGACAGCCTTGTGCTCTTCTTCTCTGTTTTTTATACACAAAGGACAAGTTGTGACTGCCCAACTCCTAGGGATTAATGACCATACTTCAAAACAACCCAAAGCTACAAGGTCACCCCAACTTATTTTGGAGGCACTATAGTTTGGAGGACTTTTTTTTTTTCACCACACACAGTGCCCAGCAGCACTGCTAATATCTAGACATCTTCCATCTTCTGCTCCTGCAGTAAACTCTGTGTTATCTCATTCCTTGTGCAAGGAATTGTGCAAGGCAAAGAACATGACCCAGCAAGTGTAACCAATTTAAGAGTATCCTCTAAAAAATCTCTGCAGGTGCCTCACAGATATCACACTTTTTTTTTGTCTCAGTGAGCTGATATTTAGAAACAAACAGCACTGACTGATTCTGAACTTTAATTGGGGATGCAATTAGTATAATTAGCTGTTAATCTACATATAACAGGGACCTGGGACATTCTCAGTGTGCAACCCCTCTGCCCACAGAGGATCCTTGTTAGGGCTAAATCCAACCTGCAGTGCCTGGTGCTTGTTACAGCACTCACTGTGCCTCTCCCCTCACAGCAAAGAAGAAACCAGGAGATGAATTACAGATGCAGACAAAAATCTTCCAAGCCACATTCAATTTGGTTTCTTTATCATCACTTAGTCCAGATACCATGAGATGTTCAGCTGCACAAAGGCACAGACTCAGATGTCATATTAATGTTATCTATTATTCTGTGCCTTTGAGAAGGGGAGCTTTCTCTCTCACAAGCTGCATATTTTTAACATCTGCTTTTTTAATGCAATTTTAAAAAAAAAATTATTTCTGAGCTCTGGAGCAATGAGATTATTGGATGGCAGAGTCCCACAGAGCCTAAATTAGGTGTTTCAAGTCACAGGAATATCTTATTTCAGCCTTTTTTTAGAGGCACACAGTACCTGGGGAGAAAGTTCAGCTTGTTTGCATCTAAGAACACACAGTGCAGAAGAATGAGGATTTATTTAAAGCAGCATTTTATACATTTCAAAGAGAAGACATGACAGTCTAAAGATGTTTAACACCGGCTGAATGTGCTTTTAACCTTTTCCTGGCTGTGTGGACAGAAATCTGCCAAATGAACCAGAAGATTTCCCCTAGGAAAACTCACCTGCCCTACACAGGGTGAATCTGTGCCCTGAGGCTCTCTGTGCAAAGGGGCAGTGAGAGACAAGAAAAATCTCTGTCTCCAGCTGTTTTTGTGTTCTGCAGGGGGGACAGGCTCTGTCAGAGCTGCACAAATGAGCGATGGAGGGATGAGACACTGCACACACACCCCAGCCAAGAGCATCCCCATCCCACTGCCCCACAGCCAGGGAGCAGGACTGGGGGACTGGGATAAGAGAGCCCCATCTCGTGACTCCTGCTAGTACTGCACAGCACTGGCACCGAAACAAAACCTTTGTTTCTGCCTTGGCTCTTTGGAAATAAGCAGGATCTTGTACTGGGAGAGGTTTCCCTTCCCAGTACCTTTTCCACAGGAGCAGGAGATCACCACAGAAGGGATTCCCACAGAGTCTCAGTTCCCCTTTGAATGCCCCTTTAGAGCAGAGGGCTCTCCAAAATTCTTCATCGTGTTGGCTTTTTGTCCTAGAAACATGGGCTTAATCATGAAATCTGACACGACTGAAGGCAGTGGTTTTGATCCCATGGATTGTTTGTACACTTAATACAGAAAAGCTGTATCTGATTTTGTTGGCTCCCACTAACAATCAGTGCAAAATGATGAGGCATCGATGCTATCTGAATTCTTTCCTCATTACATCAAACTTCTGAAAACATGCTGTGGCAATTTGCACTTGTGGCATAATGAGTGTCAATTGCTGCAAAGGAAGCACAGACAATCTGAGAACTAAGAGATGTGAGGATTAAAGTGATTCTCACAGGCACACTTTTATCTTAACTAGGAGTAGTCTTGCTATTAAATTCCACAAGCAAGCATCACTCAGAAAAGCTCAGTTGGTAGCAGTGTGTGATCTGCCACACTCTCCAGTGCAAGGAAACATTCAGAGGCTCTGGTCCCCCTTAGGGAAGCCACAGGGCTGTTGTGTCCCTTTTAAACACTGACAATGACCCCTACACACAGCACCAAGGAAAGCTCAAGTCAGCTCTTCCAGCTCACCAATTCACCCCAGTGCTTTTCAACTTCCCCCCTTCAACTCTTGCACGGCCCACATTTTCTCTCTGATTGTCTTTGCCTTCTTGGCTGTCTCAGAAGCACCTCAATAGCCCACCTGTGTTGGGCCAGGTGCTTTAGCAGCCCCTTGGGCCAGGAGGAAGGAGCAGTGCTGGCTCTGTCTGTGCTGGGCTGGTCCCAGCAGCACCAGGCTCACCCCACAAGCCCCACACATCTCCCCAGAGCCATCTGTGTGTCCTCACCTGCTCAATCATGGTCTCCAAAGGATTTCATTTAAAGCTGGCTTGGGTAAGCAGAAATGATTCAGTCTCTTGCAGGGCAGACATGCATAATCCACACCAGCATGAGATTAGACATCAAACACTTGTTATTGTTTTGCTGTAGGAAGCAGGCTGTTTTTAAGGGGAAGAGGCTGGAAACCTGTGTCATTTCCAAATATATTGCAGTTATTGATCTCAGAGTAAGAATGCTTCCTTAATTTTTTTCCCAGTCACTTAATTTTTGTTTTGTTGCCTGCTTTATTCTTTTATTCTCTTTATTTGACTTGTCTTGAGATCAAGAGCTCTCTATGCAGAGATCATTGCTTTCAATACATTTATACAGCACCAAGTACAAAAAACATTAAACATGTGGGTCTTTTGCACTATCAAAATATAAATGCATATTCATATTCTGCATCTCTATCCTACAGGAAACAGAGCTGGTATAACATGCAAGAGTCCTGGGGTAGGACTTCTCCCATTCTGCTGCACTTCCAGGCAGTGCAGGAAGCCACAGCCTAAAATTAAGATTTTTAGGTACATATTTTCCAAACCTGAAACTGCACATCTGACATTCTGAGGCATGGGCCAGCTTGGCTCCAACTAATGCAATGCTGTAGCTGCAGGATGCTGAACAGCAACCAGAGCATGTGCTGGTCAAGACCAGATGCAGGCACTAATGTGGTTATTCCCACACTTTGCTGCTCCCTGCAGTCTGTCTCAGCTGGATGCACTGCAGTGTGAGCACCCTGACACAGGAGCAGGTTCAAACTCCTCTGTGATAAACCAGTGGACTTGGCTCAGCTCAAGCAGAGCCCCCAGCTGCAAGGGTGAAGCAGACACAGTTGATGCCACAACTGCCTAGAGCTAAAGAAGGGGATTATGTGAGTGCATTTGCTCTTGCCTTCATTGCTCCTGTCCCCCCAAATGGGCTGAAGCTTTGCCCTGTCAATGTCTGCTGAGAAACAGTGTGGTCCATCTGTTAATCCTGTTTTGCTGCTTTTCCTGCAGTGGCTTTCCAAGCTAAAATCAAGGCCTGCAGATCCCTCATGCTGTGTGTCTAGAGGAAGCATTATTAGCCTGAGCTTATAGGTGGGCAGACAGATTAAACACTTTGCCTCCAGATTACTCTAAAGGTCCTGAGCTGAGCCCAGGGCTGAGCTCAAGAACTGTCTCCCAGCCAGTCCTCCAGACAGGCTTTCCTTCTCTCCAACAGGATCTGTATTTATTCCATTGAAAACCCATGGAAATTATCTGTTACCATTTCTGCACATAAATTTCCACATGAGGCTACCAGAAGAAGAAAAATAAGGCAGTGGGGAGTAAAGTCAGAGAAGGTAGCATGTGATAGCTGTCAAAACTGTTCAGGGCTGACACTCCCAGGTTTTTACACCCAAGGAACTGAGTCAGCTTCCTCCCAATATTTATTTGGATCACTGGCCACTGCCAAGGTCAGCATGTGCCAGACACTAACATTACTTAAAACAGCACAAACAGGTTTTAGCAATCATGAAATTTATCATTCTCCAGGTGCTGATAAGCCTGTTGCTAGTTCTACTCCAAATTTGTTATTTTTAATAACTTACTCTGGAAGGATTTGGAATGTAAATTCCCTTTTTCATTCATTCCCTTCTGTTATTACAGTCAGGGATTCCAGTTGGTTTCAAGTGATATTTACTGCTAAAAGCCTGTCAGATGTGTTGACTGGTAAATATTCATCACACTGAAAAAAAGAAACCCCTCTTTCTGTTGATGCACTGAGTTTCTGCTCTCCAGGTGGTCAGCTTCACACCACACAGACAATTTCAAAACTAAGAAAAATTTTGTTTTGAATTCCAGAACTCCAAATATTAGTAGCATCAAAGTAAATGAGCACCAAAATGGTGTTTTCAGTGACCTACAATTTTTCCCTCAAACAGCCACAGGTGGCCCAGGTGACCCTGCTGGCCACAGCAGCCTCACAGTGCACTTGAGGAGGAAGGATGTGATCAGCTGCTCTGACAGCAGCCCTGCTCCCACTGTAAACCCAGGATTCCAAGAGCAGCCTCAGACTCTGGGTGTGCAGAGCCTCAGCTGGGAGAAACCTGTGAGCCAAATGCAAAGCTCCAGGAAGCCTTTTCCAGCATTTTCACCCTGGGAAAAGAAACCAGGGTGGGTAAGGGCTCCCCAGTCCTTCTCCCATTGCCAGGTTTCCCAGCTGGTGGACAGAAGAGGACATCCCAGCCTCAGGAGATGTTTGGGGCTTGTCTGTGCACACAGCACTTGGGTTTTGGAGGTCAGACCAATGGAGGTCTGAAAGGCTTCCAAATGTGCCAGACCAACATAAAAATCTAACTGGCAGCAGCAAATGATGAAGAACTGAGTCAAGATTGCAAAGCAAACTCTCAAACTTTTCAGCAGTTCAGATGCAGCTCATCTGCAGCTCATACTGTGCAGAACTATTACAAAAACATTCCTCCAAAAGCTCTTCCCAACATCTGCACTTTTTAAAGTCACAATTAAGGGCTGCTGAATGCTCTGTTCCTGCTGCTTTTCCTAAAAATCACGTCTTGGCAGAAAACCCAATGTTATATCTTTCCTGCTGCAATGTCCTTCCTATGCCAGCTACAATGCCAAGCATTATTTATGGCCACACAAAGCCAGAATGAGATTATACAAGACAAGACTGTTTTAGCAAACCCAAATTAAGAAGGAATTGCAAACAGATCAACTTCTTTGTGTAGTAAATCTGTTATCACAAATCTAGGACCTAGAGAGCTGCAAGCCTGCATGACAACAGAGCAGTTCATCAGCTGAGTCCTGTTGTCCACACTCAGGCAGAATCACAGAATTATTTAAGTGGGAAAAGACCTTTAAGGTCATCAAGTCCAACTGTTAACCAAGCCACAGACTAAACCCCAGTACACCTCTTGCACATATAAAGCACTGTGAGACTGTACAAGCACCACACCTCTCTGCTTTTGTCATAATTTTGCATTCCAGCCTTCCACAAAATTCACCCTGACCTACACCAGTGTAACCCCACCTACAACAGATAACAGACAGTTATCTCAAGGTGGCACAGCAGCAGTTTGGAGAACACAGCAAACAGGGAACAATCCTGAGGGATGGTGTCATTGAGCACTACAGAGTAGATGATGTGACTCATCCCATTCCTGGCTATTGCAGGATGCTAATTCTGCAAGGGTATGGGAAGAGTGGGGGTCTCTGAAAATGGTGGGCACATCCTGAGAATGAGACCTGTGTCAGACTGCAACACAGAATTTCAAAGGGAATGAGTGAAAACAGTGAAAATAATAAGCTTCCTGCAATTAAAATATTATCATCTCACATTATTTATTTGAAAAACTGCAAGCTTTCCCCTGTAGTGATGAGGAGGATCATACTATACATATGTAGGCACCAGACATTTTAAAAGCCTACTTTCAATATACTTTAAAAAATGAAAGTGTAAACTTCATCTTGCAACAATCTTCAAGTTTTAGGGTTTCCCCAACTCCAGACCATAGTGACTATTCGAGGAAGGACCCAATGAATCCAACATTTCCTTCCCTTAGGACTGTTGCTAGAGATGCAGTCAGCAATTTCCAAGTCTTTTCTCCCCAAGAAGGGACCCATTGTTAGGAATTGTACATCAGACCCTCCTGTGACCCTTGTGCTGCATCTCAGGAAACTCCTCCAGCATCCATGATTGGTCCACAGGCAGAGTGCTCAGCAACAAAACATCCACAAACCTCCTTCTAATCAGCACAGCTTATGCTGGGACACCCCTCATTCCACAGCTTTTCTGACCACAAGACATTAAACAAAAGGAGTTTCCAGCAAACTTGGGTATGAGTGTGGGCTTACATCAGGTTCTTAAATGAGTCTAATTAACTGCCCTAATCATTCTATAATGCCAAAACATCATGCCATGGTATTTGCAAAAAGGAGAGAAGTACTTTTCAGAAGCACTGAAGCATCATTGAATATTTAAAATCCTTCTGGAAATTGCTTCTTTACTCTATTTTAATATTTTTTTAGAAGTAACACATTTAACTGGTGCTGGGATGCTGAACAAATAAAGAAAAGCTCAATCCTAGCAACTAGAACTATTTCAGTCTGAGGTATTATACCATACCTATCTATATTAAAAACACTTTAGCCAGGTTGCAAAGCCAGGTGTTCAATAGTTCAGAGGTCTGCTGAGCTTTTGGGTTGCTTTCTCAAAAGCCTTTATGATGATACAGTCTAATTACAGGATCACATCTTGTTTTTCTCCAGAAGTTCCCCATCTTATTCAAGATACAGAAAAAATGACAATATTACATTTCATCTCCAGTGACTGGTACTTACCCTTCTGCTCCTCTTTACTGCACACTGCTCAAAGCATGCACTAAAGAAAAAATATTTCTTTATGGCTTTTTCCAGTGCTCAGCTCTTGCATCCAAGCACTTCAAACAAATTATTCTCACAATAAAACAGGGAGATGAGGTGCTTTTACTGTGTATACAAAACAGGCTCTGCACCTAAGATAATGCACTCCAGACCTTCACCTCAGCCAGCTAACAGCAACTTTCACAACCCTTGACATGATATTTGCTTCTTGACATGGAACAACTTTTAGTCAAAAGTGGCTGAAAGGGAAGTCCAGGACTCTGGGCACTGAGCAGAACTGACTGAAAAATAATGGATATACAAATAGCAGATGGTGCTGACTCACTTCCACAGGAACCCAAGGTGGGCACAGTGTGCTGGGTTGCAATACAGGATGTGACAGAAATGTGTATTCCATCCCCATCTGTTGGAGCTGGGTGGGGCAGTGACCCTCATCTCCTGGCACATATTATCTGCTAATGGGCCATCTTTAAACCAGCTGGGCAATCATCTTTATCTTTCCCACAGCCCATCCTCCCTCCAGGAAGATATCATCTGCTGCTGGCCCATTGAGTCCCAGTGCATGACTGATAAAATTCCATCATCCCACTGGGAGATGCTCCAGCCAGGGGAGCAGCCAAGCCTTTCCTACCCAGATAAAAACTGAGATTTGGGACAGCAAGATACTCATCTTTCCACTGGATTCCAGAGGAAAACCAGACCTTTCCACATCATCCCTGGAGCTTCAGAGGAAACTGCACCTTCTCCAGGAGCACTGCTCCAGCTGAACCACATCTGCCCCTGCAGGAGGATGCAGCCACCATTGAATGGGACTGTGCCAACACCCTGACTGACTGACGGGTGTCAGCTTGGATTCTGACTCTGGCAGGGCTGGGATTGTTCTTTGTAATACTGTATTTCTATTTTAATTTTCCTAGTAAAGAACTGTTATTCCTAATTGCCATATCTTTGCCTGAGATCCCCCTAATTTCAAAATTATAAAAATTTGGAGGGAGGGGGTTTACATTCTTCATTTCAAAGAGAAGCTTCTGCCTTTCTTGGCAGACACCTGTCCTTCAAAGCAGGACACACAGATAAAAGACAAGGCTCACACTCCCCTTCCATACATCTTGCCACTTCTCCCTGCAGTTCTCAGCTTCTCCTGCACTCCCCTCAGCTCACACACACTCAGGGAAGGATTGAAGTGGTTCCTGTAGCACATGGAGCTGTCACTCCCTAAGTCCAGCCCGTGCAGGGAAGGGCTGAGCACTCAGCTGGAAATGGCATCCCCCAGTCCTGCACTCGGGGCAGCAAAGGCTCAGGAGGTCACCTGTATCCCACCACCCCAGCCTGCCTTCTCCCCGAGACCTCACCCCTTCACCTGCTCTTGTGTGGGCTCACAGGCCTGCTGTCTTCATGTCAGCTGCTCTTCCATGTCCAACTCTTGAGACTCTTCACTCAAAGTTTTCCCATCTCTCCATTTAGCTTTTATCCTTTCTGCAGACCAGCCACAGTCATCCTTTAGTATCCTGGGTGTCATACAGCCACAGAAAAGGATGTGGAAAAGCACATTTCTGGGGAAATGACTACAGGAGCCAAGCTCAGGCATTGTCAGGATGAACTGGGACAAACCAAATAATTTCAGTCTGCAAGACTGGAAAGAATGGTAACACCTCTCACTTTGGTTTGGGTTTCCCCACAGAAGAGCCATCCCATTAAACCAAAACATTCTGCACTAGAAACCTTTAGTCCACAGCCCAGGAGTCTCAAACCTTTACAAAGAAAATTTATAAAAGAACCAGTATATAAATACAGGTGCCATTGTTGCTGAAGCTCCCCAAAAACATCTGGTTAATGCAGATCTGCAAACTGGAAAGTTTTAGTCCACAGTATTCACAGCCTGATGAGGTTTACAAGAAGGGGCAATAGACCACTTCACCTGAAGGTGCAGCTCCATCTCTGGGTGTGCAAGTAATCTCCTTGGAACCCCTGCAGCACAAACAAGGGGAAGCAGTGCTTCCAGCAGCCCAGGCTGCCTGGCAGGGCATCCCAGGGGCCCAAGCTGTCACCTGGCTGCAGCTGGGCTGTCCCCACACACACACAGATGTTCCAGTCGCTATGGAAACAGAGGGGAGGCAGCACTGAGATGCCACAGGGGCTGAAGGGGAGGCAGAGGAACTCAGATTAACATCTGCACACGGATTGTGAGCAACTAAAGGACACAACATGACAGGTTGCATTTGTCCACCACACATCTAAAAAATATACTTGCAGAGTTAAGTTTGAACTCCACACTTTTGATGTTTCCACCACTCTTTTAGTATCCTGTGCTAAGAATGGATGTTGCCATTCCATAACAAAAGAAGCAAAAAAGGGACACAGAAGTGCCTCTGCTCCCACTGCCTCCTCTCCCACCATGGGCACATCAGTCAGCACAGCAAGTCTGCAGCTTCCCAAGGAACTAAAAGTAGCAACGTTGGAGCAAAAGTATTGAGTGTCACTGGTGATGATGAGAAAATTTTGTCACGAAAGAACAGATACCATCTGACACATGGAACAGCAGCAGTAATTTGGAAATTAGAGACCCAGGCATATGCTTTCTAAAATTATCCATGAAACTAAAACCAAGGGCAACGTACTTAAAATACCCTTACAGCAAGCCTGCAGACAGCCTGCATGCACACTGCAGGCCTGCCTTCTGAACTGGACTGGCAGAGCTGCCTGCCCTGGGCTGGAATCTGCCTTTGGATGAGCAGCATCAGCCTGTGCATCCCCACCTCGAATGCCAATGCCTCCATCCAGTGCTGTGTGTGTGACATGGCTGGGGACACACTCAGACATACCTTGGGTGGCTCTTGTTTCATGCCAGATTGGTCAAAGTACTCCACATTTATTTTAGTGCTGGACTTCCCTCCCCCCAGGATAGCAATAAGCACAGCCAGAACATTTATTTGTTTGATGCAATGTGATTTTCAACCAAGTGCAGAAAAATTGGCTTCTCAGTCAGGCTCTCAAGGACAAAAGTGACAGTGCAGACAATATTTATCTGAAAATAGCCCCAGTTGCCCCCACCACAACCCTGCCTTCAGGCAGCTGTCCCTGGGCTGTGGCTGCCCAGTGACTGACCCTGCACTGACAGAGGGGGAAGGAGCAGCACTGGGTCAGTGGCAGTCACAGGCAGACAAGGCACAAAATCTGGGCACTGGTTAAGCAGGACAGTGTTCAGGGATGCTGATTTAGCTCAGCCACAGCTTCCCCCAGGGAGCCTGCAATAAAGATAACACTCTCAATTGCCCATGGAGCATCACAAAATACATCAACCACTGGCTTTACAACTTTCTCTTCTCACCAGCCACCCCACACCTTTTCCTCACTCTGTCAAAGCCTCCAGTTTAAACACCCTCCTGATGTCAAAACAGGAGACTTTGATACCAAACCACGAGCAGAAACTTGTTCTGCAGTTTCTTTGCACCCCAGTGCCATCAGTGACCCTCTCTCCTCCCAGGGCTGTGCTGCTCCAGGGAGCTCAGCAGCAGTGCCCAGCACATCAGACAGGGGAACAGAGGTTTTGCTGTGTGTGAAACAGGCACACAGAGGAAGCCTCCAGTGGGAATGCAGCCCTAGGAGCAGCCAAGAACAGGAGAGGCAGACCTGGTGCTTCTCAATGACACTGCCATGGTTTGACCCATCCCACCTGTGCATGAAGGGGAAACATGAATTCAGCATTAACTGGCAAAAAACAAGTGCTTTGATGGTTAAAGGAAGGACTTAATGGAGCATTTAATATTAAAAAAAAAAAAAAAGTGTGAATAGGATCAGGGACACTTGCAGAGGAAAAAAAGATTAATATGGGCATTAAGGTGGCATAATTAGCCCAGCAGAAGGAAGAGTAATAAACAACCAGGCAGGAAGAACACATGTGGGAGTTACATAGGTAGTATGGGTAATCAGACAACATATGGCCATTTGAACAGTGAGGCTTTCATGAAGAGGATGAATTCTGCCACAAAGCCTGAAAGCACAGAAAGTTTATTTAAAATGCTAGAGAAACCCCAATGAGTTACACATATTCTTCAAAATCCAACATGCAGAAGGCACAATGGGGCTTCATGCTAAGGCTGCAGCCAGCTGCACTGGGACTGGAGCATCAGTCCTTGCTGTTCAGGTTGCATCTATTTTGATTTCCTGCCCTTGTTCACCTGCAAGAAAGTGCCAAGCCCTTTCCTCATCACACCTGGCTCTGCTGGTGCAAGGTTAAGGGGTGGATAATGAACTCCTAAACCTGTACCCTCTAAAACAGCAATAGAGCTGAGCAGGTGAGGTGATCCTAGATAATCTGTAAATACAAACACTCCCAAAGATTTACCTTCCTCCCAACTACTCAGCATAATCCCATTATCACCCTGAAGTGGCAGCTTGCATAAGGCAATCACTTGGAGTATTTCAGGTTAAAACCTACCCAAAAGTCAAGACAAAGCTTTCTTGGCACAGCAGACCCAGCTAAAGCTGTGCACCAGCCCTTCAGCAGCTCAGGGGCAGCAAAATCAGGGAAAGCCCTTACACTAATGAGCAAGGCTGAATCTGCCCAGGGGGATTGTGCCCTCTGCAGCAGCATGAGCTGCCATCCTCACCCTCAGTGATAGGAAGTGACTGCCCAACACCTGCAGTGAGGAAACAGGCAGGTGAATGAGAAAGCCTTGATTTTGGCACTGGAAGCAGGGGCTGGACACACACATCCTTCCCAGCCTTGTATCTACCAATTTAATGCCACAGTTCTTCAAGACCCCCAGAGCCTGCAGTGCCACACATTTGTGCCTCTTGCAGATGAAGATGAAAACTGGAGCCAGAGTCAGGGCTTGCATTTGGTGCCTTCAGGAAAATATTACAAAAGAAACCAGGAGCTGTTTCAGAAATTTGAGACAGGTGACAGGGAACAAAAATCCTTCTCAAACTTCTCAGCAAAAGCTGAGGTTTGGGTTTGACAAGACTATCTCGGGTCTCATGGAGACTTTCAAAACTTGGGCCAAGGTCAGGCACAACACAAAAGCAAACAAGTAAATATTCAGTCTGGCTTTATGCCCCTTTATAAAAATTCAGTCCAGCTTCAATCTTAATTTTCTTATCATTTCTTAGCATTGTTGTCACCCTGTATGAACTAGATGCTATTGATATATGTGCCCAGTGTAAAGATTAATTGAAGAACCACAATTCAGGAGGGGTAACTTAATTCCCTTCTGCAGGTGCACTGCAGTATTTCAAACAACTTGTGGCCAGGAATACTTTATTAGTTCCTTGCAAGAAGACCCATGGCAAATGCTGTTTGCTAGCTGAAGCTGCTGCACAAATTCCAGACCACAGAAGAGGCTGGGGAGGGGACAAGACAGGGAAGCTGTCAGGGAGTACCTGCTAATTTAAGGACAGAAAACAGAGACAGGTTTAATATATCAGGATGGAAGGGCAAGAGCACAGTCCTCTGTTTTAGACTGAAAAGGATGCTCACAGTGAGGGCTGGGGCAATGGTATCATTTCTTTTGGCTCCCAAGCTAGCAAAAATAGAGTTTGTGGGGTGGAGTTTTCCTTTTAGTTGCTTGGTGCTTTCAAGAATAAGAATTAAGCCTGATACATACCCTTAGATTTGAGAATAATTCTCCAACAGCTTGAAACCTCTTCACCTAATTTGGACAAAAGCAAAGACTATGAAATAGTCCTGCTGGTACAAAAACCTTTACAGAAACACATTAATAGATGTTGTGCCACTATTTGAAACAGTAAAAAAAAAAAAGAAAAAAAAAAAAAAAAAAAAAAAGACAGTCTTACCCTGAGGATGGGAGAGTGAAGGTTTGCAGGCACAGAAAGCTCCTGCCTGGCCAGGGGCTGGGCTCAGCCCAGCTTCAGGTGCTCAAATACAGGTTTCTCCCAGCACCTGTACTCACATTTCCACTCCTGCTCAAGACTAGAGAGAGCAAAAGAATGTTCTCATCAGCCTCTACTGGGGCTGCTCCCCAGACTTGGTTTAATATGGTGGAAGTTTTATCCAGGCAGTCAGTGACCTTGTCCATCCCCAAGGGAATGACTAACCAGTTTTTGGAAGTTTCTGGAACACCCAGACCCCTCTGTGACACCTGTCTGAAAGGTGCTACCCAGGAAGCAAAACAAGCAGCTTAGACACAGGTTGCAAAGTCATGAAGAAGGTAAAATATTGGTTAAAACAGAATTTGAAACCAAATATTTAGAAAAAACAGAAACATGTTCAACAGGAAATTTTGGCAGCTGGCAATTTTACAATTTGAAAGCTCTGAATCAGAGTGTCTACATAAGTTGTTTTTACATCAGCTCCTAAAATCAGATCTCAGTCCTGCAGCTGAATCAGAGCTCTGCTCATGGTGCAGGAACTTTTACAGGTCTCACCAAGACAGCCTTTTCTGTAATTTAATATAAATGGCAATTTCAGCATGCAAATTAACTGTGAGGCCAACTCTTTGAAGAGCTGGCTCTCCTCAATTCCCAGCGAAGTCAAGGGAGTCAAAGAATCCATAAAGGCACAGGATCAGAGTAAATTAGAAAAGGGATGATTACAACGTTATGAGATCCTGATATATTCAGTTAGTTAAAGCTTCTGAAGAGTGGAAGTGTAGCCAATAATGGGAGCTAACAGTTCATTCCAAAGAATTGAAGAAAACTAGGGGCAGTCAAATTCTGTTTTTCAGCCTAAATATTATTAATGTCTTTCTATATAGGTGGGGGAAAAAAAAGTCAGCTGTAAGTATTCTCTAGGTACAATAATTAAGGCTCCACTGTGACATGTCTCTGCAGACATTTATTTTCCATTAACAGAGGATCAGAATTACAGTTTAATTATTCATAGGCTTCTAAAGAGATACTCTATTTTATTCAAAAAGTCATTGACTGGATTACAGGAAAAGTCCACCATCTCCCATCCACTTTAATAAGGCAACAGAAAGAACAGTCTTAGCAGGGAGAGGAAGATGGGAGAGCACTGGCAGGTGTGGCAGCTTCAGCAATGCACAGGCATGGCCAGAGGCAGGCTCTGCCATCCAGGGAGGTTTTCCCACCCTGCAGGTCCCAGGAGGGACAGCTGTCTGCAGTGACACTGGCACTGATGGCTGGTGCCCTCTCCTGGCACTGCCAGCCACACAACCTGCTAAATAATCCTGCCTAGATCCTGACAGCCAGAGTATTTCAGAATGCACTTCCAGGGCTGCGTGGAGAGGAGTTAAATTGTACACTTGAATATGTAATTTTATAGCAGATGAGCACAGGGTACTGACAAAACTCTAGATTCCCTTAGAGGAACATGTTTGGGGAAATAAGCTTCCTGCTTCCCAGAGGATCAGACAGTTTAACTCTGATTACAAATTTCCCAACCTTATAAAAAGAAAATTGAAACACTTTTGTGAAACACTTCTGATTAGCAAAAAGCCCTTCAATTATTTTAGAACTTCTCAATCAACAAATAATGTGAATATCTAGAAATTTTTCCCTGCATTTATCCTCAAGAGAGCTGGGTATTGGGACTTAAGCCCCTGAACTAGCTGAACTATTTCTGGGACATGTTGCTGCAAAGTGATAGATTTAAAGCCAGAGATAATGTACATATTCCCCCAGACAGAACCATTCTCTGGTTGAAAGCCTTTACAGAAGATAACTGTAAAGAACACTGCAGTTTCAGTGAATATTTGTGCAAAATCCTGGTGAAGACATCAGCAGCAGCTCACAAAGACATAACTTTAATGTTTAAACCAAAGTGCATTGCCTCCTGTCTATAAACAGAAGTCAATTTAACACACAAACATGTATCTCAAATTCTTTACTTTTAAACTAGCAGAATTTTAGAACTGGCCTGCTTAATAGTGCCTTCAGTGTAATTAGCTCCCCAACTCCATATTTTGTCTTATATCCACACAAGCAATCATAAGCAAAAATTCAAGTCAGAGTTTTCAAGAGAGCTCTCACACAGCTGTTGAAAAAAGGACTCTTATTCCAGATCACTAGCACAAAATAGTCTTCAAATCTCCTTATGAATAAAAAATCATGAGGAGGCATAGAGAATTCAAGGCTATCAAGGAGCCCATGAACTGAGCTTGCTGTCACAATCAAAGCTGCTCTGAATTAAGGTGCTGACAAAAACATGATAATAAGGTAATAACAGTCACAGAAGGCCCCTGCAGCCCCAGGTTACACAGAGCTTTTGGAAGCTGTAAAGCACATTTTGAAAGGGAAGCTCTTGTTCCATAACTGGATCAGCTTCCAGTCAAACAGAGAACACACCCCAGCAGGTTTCTGGCCTGTGTTTATCTGCACAACACAGCACACATGCCATTATCCTCTGTGCCCAAGGCTGCTGCTCAAGTTTTCCCAGCTTGGCCCGGGGTTCCCAACACCACCATCACCTCCAGGGGCTCAGCCTGGAGAACTCCCTTCCTCTGGGTGAGTGCTGTGCAAACAGGAGATGGCAGACAGAGAGCACAGGAGCTGAAAACCTTACAGCCACCTCATCAGGAACTCACTCAGTTGCTTCAGCAGCATTTCTCTTTCCAAACCCACTTTATTCTCAGGCCCAGCATTACACCCTTGGCCCCCAAGCCCACCCTGCCCTGCCAGTGTGCTCCAGGGAAAACAGCCCTGCTCCCAAGGAGTCTGTGCCAGAGATGACAGAAGGAATGGTGCAATGGGGAGCTGGACACAGGACTAGTTTTTGGGGAGTTTTCCATTTCTAACTTCTGTTTTATATTCCAGGCTCAGTCCTTGGTGATTTTTACATTAACTAGCTCCTTTCCAGGTCCTTTTTTCTTTCCTGAGAGCAATGTGCTTTATCAGCTCCCCAGCTGAACAGGCTGGAATGGAACAGGGCAAACACAGCCAGTCCTCAGCCCTTGGTCCCCCAGTCATGCTCATCACCCCTGCACCTTCCCTTTCCCCATATCCCAGTTTTCCTGAGAAAGGCCAGTTTGGGAATACAAAGGCTACAAAGCAGCAGCATGGCTCACTGCTCAGCTCAGCTGCACTGGGCTCTGTGGGAGCAGGAGCCTCACTCCCCTGCTTGGCAGATTTCACATTTGAAACACAGTTTAAAAACAGAATATAGGTGACAACACCAAAAACAGCAATAAATTCCCAATGCATTCCACACAGAGCTCAGCCTGGGGAGCTCTCTCCTATCCTGAGGAGGTCCAAGGGACTGACAGGATCATGGCAACCCCCAGGTTCCCACCAGCACAGCCAGGTCTCCTCAAGGAGGAATTACTGTCAAGGCAGAACTTGAGAAAACTTTAACATCTGAACTGCCTTCAAGTGAAGAATCCAGCTTGCCTTCAGTCTGGCCTTCCCCCAGCATACCACACCCCTCTACAAGAGAAATCAAGGCAAAAATAAAAATAAGAAACCAGGAAAGCCACACATTGTGATGCAGGGGGAAACAGAACACCCTTGCTGAGGGATGGGGAGCAGTGCTGGGCACTCTGTTGCATTTTGGCTATAGGAGCAGTGAAAAGGATAATGTAACAAAGTCCTCCATGTCATGGAGGAGCAAAAGAGAGCTTTATTTGAACAGTACACTTACATAGAGTAGCTAGTGCCAAACAGAATAGAAGAGGCCCATTGGTCTGAGAAGGCAACACCTCTTTGAAAACATCACATCTCCAGCAGGTGTTTAATCATTGTTGTAATTTCTTGTCCTTGAGCAGCCTGAGAAAGGGCTGCTGTCCTGGCTCCCAGCAGTATCTAATGACAGCCCTCCCCGGGCAGGGGGTGCCATCTCAGAGAGCCCAGAAGAGAGGATTTGCTCCTTCTCAGAGACCAGCCCTCACCATGTGCTTCAGGACCACCCACCTTGAGGAGCACAGCCAGAGACACTCAGAGAGCATCCATTAAACAGGGAAAGCTGCGGAGGCCACACCTCAACAAAGGGTTAAAACATTGGAAGGAGAGTGCCTGCCAAATTCTAGGAACACAAAACACCAGACCTCCCATATTTTTATTGCAGGCTCTGCAGTAAGAGGCACTCCCTCAGTGCCCCCCCAAAAAATGTTTGCCTCCATGCTTAGGTCCCTCAGCTTAACAACTTCTAAGGGAGCCCTTTCACACCCTGGAAATGAAGCCAGGCTGGAATGCAAGGAGGAGGTACATAAGGTTTATATTAACTCTCATATGTCTAAACAAAAAGGTGTCAAGTGCTGAAAGTCATCAACTGCACAAAGTCTCACAATTTAATTGCAAACACACCCCTTGTCTTCCACCAGAGATTATTAAACCAGCAGTGCCTTTGCCCAGACCCAGAGGAGCCCTTAGAGGAGTTTCTGACCCTCCCACAGAGCATCCCCATGTGCAGCCCACAGTCACACAGATGTCTCCCTTTACATTCCAGTGGCCATGGGCTAGCAGGACTTTGTTCTGTACAGAGCAGTGAATATGTATGTACTTGCTACCCTTAGACCTACAACACACACTGAAATTATTTTAGGAGATAGTTTCCAATGAACATAACTTCTCCACAAAATTGGTTTTCTCCAGAAAGGTCTAGTGACTGGTTAAAGTCTCTGCATTCTCATCTTCCCTTCTCCATCTGCAGATCTTCCTTTATGCTTCTATTTTGCCTCTAATCAAAGGCAAACAACATTAAAATGACTACTTTGTCCATCTCTTGGAGGAAATAAACTTGCACAATCAAAAGCTTAACTTCATTAATTTAACCACAGAATTTTAAATTGAAACTGTCAGTCAGTTAATTCTGGGGGACAATCTATGACAATCACCTGGCTAAAACCCCATTGTTCCCCAGGACTGCAGATTTCCATGCACACCTATGCTGAGTGCCCATTTCAGCCTCTCCTAACCTCCCTGGCTCCTCTCAGGCAGCTTTCTCCAGCAGGAACTGAAGCCAGCTGCCTCTAAACATGGAAGGGAACCACCTCTTCAGGTAAATCATGCCATAATTAATGAATAGTCTCACTAGTTTCTCAGTATATCCCTCCTGCAAAGTGGAGGCACAGGTTACCACGAATAGCAGTGACATTCATTTATCTTCTTGTTTGGTTGGTCTTTAAAACAAAAGATTCAACAGGAAACTCTGAAACACACAGAAACATTCCTTCCTTAAAGCACTCCCATATAGATTCCTCCTTTCATTCTACTCTTTGCACTAAAATCAGCACGTGGAAAATACCTGTTTATATCCCAGATAGATAGGGATCAAAGCCATAAGACAGGAAGAGTTTAAGCTCCTAGGCCTTCAGGGATCAAAGGCTTTCTCTTTCAGGAAACCCCCTCCTCAATATTCACCCAGCAGAGTGAAAGTCCCAGGAGCAGAGGGCAAGAACAGAGACAAATTTTTGGTCCTGCCCTTGGTTTTAAGGGGTTTTAAAGCCACACCTGCTGTTAGTTAGTGTCTGAATGAGGATACATAACCAGAGTCCTCCCAGACTGATTTATTTCTCCTGTTCAAAATCAGCATCCCTCAATGGGGCTGTTCTTGTGACAGAGGGCTGTTGATTTTCATCCTCACCATCTCATGCCACAATTTTCTCTGCCCTATTCTGACACTGCAGCTTGTGAAATCCATGACTGAGATATTTCCAGGTCAGCCAAATTCAAATTCTCATATGCCATCTTTATCCTGTGGGGGATTTGCTTTATTATTCAGGTATCAGTTGGTTGTGATGAACATAGCAGGGGACAGAAATGCTGAGCCATGTTCTTGCAAAAACATGTATTGCTGAGATATCTGTACAGAAAAAAGTGCTACTTTGAGATTATGCAAAGTTAACAGGTTTCAAGCAATCTCGATTTTCTTGCAGTGTCAATGGAGCCCAAATCATGGCTTTTTTTATTTAATTGCATTTATCTTGCCTCAGAATTTGATTGGGGAGAATTATTACAACCAAAGCCTGGATTCTGTTGTGTCAATTAGAGCCAGAAGACTTTAAAACATTAAAAGTCTATTTTCTCTCCATACCAACCAACAGAGTGCTTGTTATTCCCCATTCCCCAGATAGGGAACTGGGTCAGCCAGTCTTCTGCCTGAAAGTGGAAGGGGAAAATATTTTACCACCAGCTTGAGTTCAGTAGGAGCAAATGCTGGGTGTGGTGAGGCCAGTAAGGATGTTCTGCACACCCACCACATTCTGGAAGGGCAGGTGAGGAGAAGTGTCCTGAGAGCAGAGGGTACCAGTTGCCACAGGGTGTCTGCAGCAACACAAGGTGAAATCCTGCAGAGGGTAAAAATGCAGCTCTTTCATGGGCTGATGGGCACAGACAGCAGCTCACCAGGGGCTTTGTTTGTTTGGAATTGTGGAGCAGCAAGTTTAATTCCATTTGGCCCTCTGCTCTGCACCTGCCTTGGCCACCATATTCCACTTTGGGAAACAGGAATTTTCAGAGGCTCAGGTCAAATGCTGGCTGTCTGATAACCATCCAGGAGAAAGGGGTCTGTGTGCATCTGGTGGATAGATTGTTCTTTGATCTCGTTGCTGCTGATCTAAACCAGTGTGAATTTGCACTGAAAAGGATGAAGCAATGCTGGCATGGAACCAACATATGTGAGAGGAAACTCAAGCTTCATGCCTCCAGCTTGTATTTAAACCACTCTGCCTCCATGGGTTGCTGTGTATGACACAATTAAGATAACACACTGTATAGTGCTGGAGCCAGATGAAACAGCATCTGCCCTTTCCTGCCCTTTCCTGAGCTGTTGGACACTCAGTGGTGCCCAGTGGTACAGACTGACTGAAAAACAAAAGCATGTGCATGTGCTCCTGTATGGGCTCAGTTTACTGCTGAGTATTGTCATCTACAAAATATTCCTGAGCAGGAGAACAGGTGACAGGCAATACATGTCCATTTTCCCAGCATGGTCTAGTCCCACCTGTTCAGCATCTTCTTGCTGCAGAGCAGTCCCTTTTCTCCCCATCCCATCCCATCCCATCCCATCCCATCCCATCCCATCCCATCCCATCCCATCCCATCCCATCCCATCCCATCCCATCCCATCCCATCCCATCCCATCCCATCCCATCCCATCCATCGAGTGTGGTAGATCCAGGGGCTGGAGACGACTGCAGCTATAATTTACATGGCATCTCCCCAGTGGTCTCCATTCTGCAAAGACTTATTAATCATGAATGGTTCTATGCATCAGTTCTTGAAGTACCTGAATCTATCTTCCTCCCTCTTTCTTTCTTTCTTTCTTTCTTTCTTTCTTTCTTTCTTTCTTTCTTTCCTTCTTTCCTTCTTTCCTTCTTTCCTTCTTTCCTTCTTTCCTTCTTTCCTTCTTTCCTTCTTTCTTTCCTTCTTTCTTTCTTTCCTTCTTTCTTTCCTTCTTTCTTTCCTTCTTTCTTTCCTTCTTTCCTTCTTTCTCAAGATTAGATCATAAATGATGACAGGAAATTCTTCCCTACAGGTAAGACCTTCAAGTGCCCCAATAGGCAGGACTCAACTAGGAAAGCAAGGAAATACAGCACAGTTTAGCAACTTTCAAAATGGGTTTCAGGATTGGGTCTGTGACTGTGGCACTTGTTGCTTGTTATGGTGACAGACCAGGCTAAAAAAAGTGCCTTTCCCTAGAAGGGAGACACCCAGAGGATGTCACTGCTGCAGCCCAGCCAAGTGTCCATTCCAGGAGGGTCTAACCATATAGATCCATGCTCCTCCTGAGTGAGGTCTGGAGCAAATTGCCAGTTGCTGATGAAATGTAGAACTCTCTGTTGCTCTCAATTTTTTAAAGCAGAACCAAAGCTTTTGTATATACAATATATAATATTTTGTATATTTGATTTTTATTCAGGTATATATACTTTTTACACCCCAAAGCAGTTGAATAATGAAGTGAAGCATAAAGTTTTAAAGAAAGAGGAGCAGAACACTGCAATTTAGGTGAAATCAGAGAAATGAGTGTAAGTTCTGCATAAATACATTGGCAGGAATAAGTCCCATCCTAGATCCAGGGAGATGACTGAACACAGAAATGCCTATTCTATATTTTAATATTACACTTAATACTATTTAAATCAAAGCAGCATTTTGGTCCACAACTCCCCATGGTTACAGAGGTTCTTTTTTTATCCTGAACTGTGCTTTGGAGAAGAGGCTTGTCTTTCTCCTACTCAATGACAGGAAAATGATGTATACTAAAAAAATACTTTTGAAGCCAAGTTGTAAAGGTTTCAAATTTCTTTCTATGTAACCAATTCTCACAAGATGCCAGATTTTGGAAATAGGGGTCAGAGACTTTGAGGTTTTCCCAGCCTTAATATTTACATTCACAAATGGTTTGCAGCATAAGATTCTGAGAAGTGGTCAGAGTGATTTTCCCATGTTTGTTTATCCATGGTGACACTGTGGCCAGCTAGCTCATGAAATAATAATGAGCCTGTTTCAGTGTAAAACACAAAGAACTGCACTTCACATAGAGTTCCAAGTCAGATGGGGCTATCTGTCATTTTTGTAGCTGAACTGAATCAAGTTGCTGCAACCTTCAACCTGTGTTATCTTTCCCCTCCCTGAATTGCTTTGTGGAGTTAATTTAAATTACTTCAGCCAACAACCATGGCACTGGTGGTGCTTCTGTTGGTACAGGTGTGCCTTGGAGCACTGGCCAGGTTGCACACACATGGAATTAAGCACTGGAGCCATACAGAAGGCAAAACCCTGGCCCTGGCAAAGTTAATGGTAAATGTTTTGTCTTCAGTATAAACAGGCCTTCTGTCTGTCCTTCATTGCAGGGAATGAGATAGGAGGGAGTGACAAAAATAAGATGATAAATCCTGAGTGCGCAGTCACCAAATGTAACTGTGGCAGCAAACTAGAGACCTCTACACAGCCACTTGTTTGGCTTTAGAGATTGCCCTTTTTCTGCAGGTCTTACACAGAGTTAAGGTCTGAAAGGGAGTTTCTAAGAGAATGGAAGAGCAATGTGTTGAATCTTGAGATGTGAAGGTTTGAGGCCTCTTCCTTTGTTTAGATGATACCAAATGCCACAAGTACCAAAAACCCAACAGACATCCTGTCCTAAGCCTGGCAGAAAAGGTCTGAAGATAAGGGTTACAGATAAGAAAGCCATAAAATATAGTAATTTAGCAGTTTCTATAGGTTGCATGCAAATATTAGGAAATTAGTATATTGTATTAGATTGGTTATTGGAAATTAGAATATTCATCCTAGAAAAATACTTATTGTATTGTAAACGGGAAATCACTCCCTTGCTCTCTCTCACCCCCTTGCTCTTATCTCTTACTCTCCATGCTCTACACTCTCTCTTGCACCCACACCCTTATAATAAAATACAGACCTAAAGAACAGAAAATAGTAAGCTCCTGAGTCTGTCCAGCGACTGTCCAACAATCCAACCCCCACAACCTGCACCCCTTCTTTGCCTTGAGTTCCTGCTTGTACTTTGAACTTTGAGTGTGCAACTTTCTAGGATGGAAAGCTGTATCTCCTAAGCCTGCCCAGAAGCTCTGACTGTTCCTCTCTGCCTTTGGCACTAGACACACGTTCAGACTGGTTTCACACATTTCCCAAATTTGGTCACATCATCATCAGGAGGACACAAGCAGTCACTGGGGTGTTCAGTTTTCCCCAGTGGCTGCAGCAGATAATGAAAGACATCTGTATTCCTGTTGGGAAGGGTTTCCCAGCCTTCCCTAAGTAATTGATGTCAGCATCAACACAGCACTTTTGCTGCTATGGCTCAGTAGCATTTATGGTAGGTTTCTTTTTTAACTGTGCTTTCATTTTTTTTCCTATTTCCTGCTCTTAGAATCTTGTCCTGTAAATTCCTTGTTTGGGTTTTATGGACTTTTTGATCATACTTCTTAGAAGATAATTCTTTTGGGATGTCACAAGTGCAGAGGAACTTGAAAGAATTACCATTGTTGACAAGATGCTTGGCCATGGACAAGTGTTCCTCATTAAGAACAGGTTCTGTTTTCTACTTATAAAAACAAACTTCCTGCACACTCCAGTTACAAGGAAGTGGCTTTATTTTTATAAGGATGTGTTTATGTTTGAAACCAGCAAGGGGCTTAGTCCTTGTCTGGCCTTTTATCACGTTCATGGTTGCTTTCCCTTGCCCTTGCAGAACTTGAGAGAAATTCCTCTCAGTACACCATCAACCCTTGACCTAAAGCAAAACAAAAGTACCTTAAAAATAATCTTGTGTGCCTGCTGCAGGCTAGCACAGAGCTCCACATCAGAATGAGGTCTGGAGTAATCTCACCCATTCAGGGTTCCTGCTGGCTCTGCCTTTGCCTTGCATTATTAATAACCATTTATGACTCCTCTGCCACGTTCCTCATCTTGCAGCACATACGCTGGTGCAAATGGAATGCCAGGAGCGATAGCATGAGCTGCCTGTGGTTACCCAGAACTCAGTATAGATCCTGGCTCTCTTGGGTCTCATTTGGATTTTTTTTTTCCTTCCCAGTGCCATCTTCAGCAGCCTCCCTAGCTGCAGCTTGGCACAGCTGACTGCAAGGGGTTGGCAGGCAGGAGCAATCCAGCTGAAAGGAACGGAGCTGTTGGAAGCTTAAAACCAATCATCTGGATAAGTTACCTGATGTCACACAGGGTGAAGACATTGGAGATCTCAGGTTTTGGCTTAAATCCTGGCAGAAGCCATGATTCAGTAGACATTAAAGCATGTACCTAATTAATTACCTAATTAATGTACCCTGTCCCATCCCTGGGCAATCAGGCATGTGAATGTGTTTAGGGCTTGTCAGGAAGAGCTGTTTCTTGCCTTGTTACCCAGAGCTAAGTATCCACGCTTTTTCTGCCTGCCTTTGGACCACTGTGGAGCTGTTTGCAGAATTAATGAGGATTTATGGCCACACTGCAGCTGGGAAGACTCTTGTGTGGTTCTGGCAGCTGTGCCCTCCTCATTCCTGTGCCTGGGCATTTCCCCCTTGCTGCCAAGGGTCTTACACACTCCTGTACCCTCAGAAAAATCTCCCCTGCTCTTTATTTTCCATAAATCATCTTCTAAGTTCCTTGTGATGCAAACACAGGCCCTGAAAGGGATGATACGTTGACAAAATCTTAGCTTACTTTTATAACCTCAGAACAAAAAAAGGATAGCAAAAGGTTTTACATTAAACCTGTTATTTCCATTGTAACAACTCCTGTTATTTCTTTTTAATCTTTTGTAAGAAGGCTTCAGGTAATGGGAAGGAGGGGGAGCACATTTAAATAATTTCTATTTTAAAGCTTTATAAAAGGCTTGTGTTTTATTCAAAGCCCACACTCACTCATTCACATTACTGTTTGCCAAAAAAAATTCAAAACAACAGAATCCCCCACAGAAGGGTATTTCCCTGTTTCAGGCAGCTCTCACAGCAATAAGCCTGAGTTAATTTTGGCTCCATCCTCCCATGCTCTGGGCTCTGGCCCCAGCCCAGCAGAGCACTTTGAGCAGTGTTTCTTGCCCGAGTTTCAGCAATTCTCTCTGCCTGTGCAAAGATAAGCACGTGCATAAGGGTGTGGGGAACAAGGTCAGAGGCAGCCCATGGACACTGAGCCCTTTGGGTCTCTGCAGAAGAAAGGCCCTGCTGTATCAATGAAGCCAAAATTGACATATGGAGATGTCTGTAAAATGGAACCCTGTGAGCAGAATGTGCTGTACCTGCACTTGCCTTTTTTTTTTTAAATAAATAATATGTAAAATATTATCTGCCTCAGAGTTGATACAAAAATAATGGCTATGCCTCTTCCAGATGAGAAGAAAAAAACCCATGCAAACAAGCTCACACACATAGACACACACAGAGTGAAAAATACTGAATGCTGAAGGATTTATAGTCTGTATTGCTGGATCCTCCTGTTTCAAACAGATGAAAATGGGCATCTAATCATCAGCATGATGATAAAAGCATTAAAAAGCATGTGAGAACAAGCAAAAGGAAGAGAGGTGGGCCTGAGTCAGAGCAAAAAGCACTGATGTGAGGCTGGGCTCACATTTCCAAGCTGCTGGCAAAGGGACAGGGGTGGAAGCAGTTTGTGGAGCAGTTTTGGCAGTTCTGGCTGAGTGGAGGGCTGGGGGAGGGAGGTGTGTGTGGTGGGGATAGTTAATCATGCCTGCAGTGTTTTGGCAAGGTCAGGAGTGGATTATGTGTGTCAGGCTCTGGCTTCCCTGGCAGTTTGAGAGGGATTAGGAATTGTGCTGGCTCAGGCAGTGAGGAGGTGATGAGACTTTGTTATCTCCCATACATGAGTTTTTGCTAATGAGGGAAGGAAGGACACTGGGGTCTGGAGAGGAAAATGAAAAGTCTCTGCCCTGAGGCTAAGTGAAAGGAAAGCTGCATAATGAGCAGGGACATTTTGTGCAAAGGGTGAGGGGTACTCTGGCACCTTGTTCAGCAGGAGTCAGAATGTAACATAGCAGGTTGGTTACAGCAAAAATGAGAAGTTTGTGGTGTAGAGTAATTTTTTCCACACGTGCAAATGGACAGGATGGAAGTGGTGAAAGGGGCAGAGACACCAGCAGGGATGTACAAACACAGTTTAGAGAGCAGCCCAGGCCCTGTGCTGGCAATCAGGACACAAGCCTGGCCAGTGCATATGTGACAGATGCATTTTATTAAGTATGGCTGGGAATGGGTACCCAATATCCCTTTTCTGCCTTCCCTAAAGACCCTCTGACTACTGTACCTTGAGCATGGACAGCCTACAAAAGCACTTGCTAGCAGTTCCCAGTTTGGGGTGCAAGTGGCAACACGTGCAGGTGACACCACGTGCTGGTGACACAATGTACAGGTGACACCAGGTGCAGGTGACACCAGGTGCAGGTGCAGCCCTGCTCAGAGGGCAGCTGTGTGCCTGTGGCTCACTGGCTTTGCACACACCGCTGGGTTAAGCCATGAAATGTCCCAGCTGTCAGTATTCAAAGTTGTGGGAATCCTTAAAATCAGAGGGTTTTGGGAAAGCTGCAAAAAGCAGGCCCCAGAAAAAGCAGAACTAAAATTAGAGAGCTAAACAGTAGCTGTAAGATTTGTCAGCAGAAAAGTTACATGAGATGTAGAAAACAAGGACAAATAGAACAATGGTCTGTGTATTAATGCTTGGCTGGAATAAGTCTCTAAGCTGCAGAGAAGTAAATCTAGCAAGATATTGGGAAGTTCTAAACTTAATAATGTAGCTCTGTGCATTGTATTTTAATGCTTATGAGCAGGTATTGTATTTGAAATAAGCAAGCATTGTTTGAACCAAAGGTACTTGTAATTATAGTGGTTGGATAAAACTACTATCTATATGCTTTTGGTTTTTTTGTGATCGGTCAAAAAACTTTCAAAGTGCACTATAACATCATGTCCTGCAGCTGCTGCCGAGGATGTGAGCTGCTGGCATCTTCCCATTGTCCCAACCTTGTAATGAGAGTGATTCTTGGGAGGAAAAAATAATAGTAAAGCAGCTCAAGACATGTTCCACAGCAGTCCTGTCCTGTTCATGCTTCTGTGCATAAACCTGTGGCTGGCATTAAAAGTGCAGTAACTGACAGCATTGAAAACTTGGTTTTCTTGCTGAATAGCAACCCAAGTGGAACAATATTTTTGTTATCAAACTTTCAAAGAAGCTTGCTGACCTAAATTGCAGCCAGGATGGAAAATGACTGTGACTAAAGCCCAGTGTCTTGTGGCCATACAAACAGTGGTGCAAAGTGAGACCCTGTGGGCTCAGACCAACCCCTGTCTCTAGTGGAGCCTCTCAGAGCCAAAGAGCTCTCAATGTTGCTGTTCCTGCAGGACCATCACCAAACCACAGCAACAGAGCCTGGGCTAATACTCCACTCCTGGGGGCTCAGCCCTGAGGAGATGCAGAGACATCCAATGTGAGTCCTTGGCTGAACTCAAGGGAATTTTCACAGGGATCTACCCTACACATGCTCCTGTAGATCTGTGTGGGGCTGGATCTGCTATAGCCAGTGTACAATGAATGTTGTTCTGCTGGGTTCTTGAGTGCTTTAGAGTAATAAGTAAGTTAGGCCTATAAGTGAGAAGTGCTGCTGTAAGTCCCATAAGAATATTTCATTAAATTGTTTCAGTTAAGCTCTCGATTAAGTGCTGTTAAGTCTAAGTGCTATTTAAACCTTTAGGCCTAAATTATTGATGAGTCCAGGGCTGTTTGGCAAGGGAGTTCACTCTGAATGTTGTGACTCAACAGGAGTTCTTCTTACAGGAGTTATTCTTTCTTCTCCTCACCCTTTCCCATCATTACCCTTTTCCCATTCCCATCCTCCAGATAGATAATTTTTTTGTTGGGTTTAATTCAGATTGATTGATTTTGGGGTTTAATGCAGTTTTTCTCTAGTAAGCACTAGAGTGAATCTTGCCAACAAGTTTGTCACATTTTCACCTTAATATTGAACTTGCTTTTGCTGGTACCTTTGCCAGCAATTCTTTGAGCAACCCAAAACACTCATTTGTGACAAATTGTTGCAGCCAGCAGGATGGGAAATGAAATCACTGACTACTTACAAAAGCATGGAATAAGTCCAAGTCCTGAGTTCTCAGATGAATGGGCTCAGAGTGATTGGCATGATTGGGAAGCTGTGGAGGAATGTCTAGAAGCAGCTAGGGGCCATATAATGGCTGGAAAAAAGAAAGGAATTATTTGTAAAATGTTAGGCACCTAGAAGCTGCCTGCTAGTATAGGAAAGACCAAGCTATAGAGAAACAAGAGCTGAAAACTGAGAAAGAAGTCAGGAAAACAACTGAACTATTACTGTCCTTGGACATAGAACAGCTGTAGAGACAGTTACAAGAAGAAAAGAAAGGAAAACAAAAGCTGAAGGAAAAAGTTGAGCTGATGCTCATGCAGACTCCAAATCCTCCTAACACTGTGCAAATTAGAAAGCTAATTGCATACCCTGAAGATTGGGATGGAAATATATGGGGTGATCCCTGCAGTAATAGACATGGGGAAAATGGTCTTTTATCTCCTTCAAATTCCCCTGTGCATGAAGTCAGACCCATTATAAAAACAGAGGTAATTACTGGACTTCAGGGTGGACAGAGAAATCATAACCAAACCCCAACTCTGATCAGATTCAGATGGCAAATTTGCAAGAGCTTTATGGCCATAAGCCAGGTGAAACTGAAAATTTATGGCAAGTTTGTTTATCTGGAGGAAACAGAGTCTTATTAAATGGAGAAAAACTAAAGGGTTTTGGGGCCCTGCTGTCTTTTTAACTTCTGGTCTCTACCCCCCCAAATGATCCCCATTCCATCACAAGCAGGGTGGCAAACTGGGCTGATGACACAGATGTGAGGGAGAGAGGAGAGCCTCTGATCATAGCCATTAAATCTTTGAGTGAACTCTTCACTGCTGTTAAAAGCTGCCTGTGTCCATGCACGAGCCTTGCCCTATTAATGCTCCCATTACAGCACCTGTAAACTGTGAAATGTTAAAGCTGCTCATTAAGGGAGCCCCTGCCCTATTCAAACCCTACCTGGCTTCAAAATGAAATGAAAATAAAAGAGACACAGCCTTTAATGCAGAATTGCTGGGAGTGTTGCCACAATTTTAGAACACAGAGAAATCCCCAGCTGGGCACTAATGAGTGACATCATAAATTACAGCTGAGAGATAGGATGGAGTGATTTATCCAGTAAAACAAAAAATAAAAGTAATCATTTTAGACAAATTGATTATTCCCAGGAACCAGGACCTACAGGTCATCCATCCAGAAAACAGAGGTGCTGGAAAGAGCTCTACAGCCATGCATTATCATCAGGCATTCCAAAACGTGCAATCCAGAGACAGCCAGTTGGTGTTATCCAGACTCATGCATTCCTCAGATGATATTGTATGGCAGGCCATACCAAATTCCACATATTCTGGGAGAAATTCACATGAGGGGGAAAATTGACTTGCAAAAGTGTTTAATGGCTCTAAGTTGCACTTTGCAGAAGCTCCAGAGGTTCATTGTGTTATTCAGACCCGTAGGATTGGAGGCTCCTGCTCATCTGTTCCAGCCTGGAGGCTGGGTCTATGTTAAATGCTGGGACAGTGACCTCTGCAATCTGAGTGGAGAGGACCATTCCAAGTCCAAAGGACCTGGATTCACTGCTCCAGAGTTCAGAGGAACTCTGCTCCTGGAACAAATGGAAAAACAGAGACTGGTACAAACGATGCTGTTTGAATTGTTTTTTCTGTGTTTACAGTCTGCAGAGTTGGTAACTGTGATTTGTGATGGCTAACAGACACAAGTAACCTTGACCTTGACTTGATCAGCCTGTACCTGTGAGGAAAGGGAGTAAAATCTTTAAGGAAGAAAGCAGTGAAAAACAGAAGGACTTAACTACCACTTGAACCTTGGAGTGTTGTGTTCATCTCTTCTGCGACATCAGTTCAGCTTTGGAACCAAAATTTGCATGCATCTCTAGTCCAAAATGTATCCAATGCTCTTCATAAAAACAGTTGTTGGGTTTGTACTTAAATACCAAGAATTAATCAGGGTGACAACTGGCCATTAATTGGTGTTTTAATGAATGAGACAAACCTTAATGATAGTTGTGAACAAGTCACTAAGGGCTACCTACTGTAACTCTAAGCAGCTTAGTTCCTGATCAAGAAAATGATAAAGTTCCCTGTGTGGTGGTTGATGTTACAGGAAAGGTCATTCCCCCTACATACTGTCATAACACTGAATCTAAAATAAGGCTAATCCCAAAAGCCACAGCAGGATTGGCACAGACACCCTGGAGAATGGTTCTCCTGCAGGGTTCAGGATGTATAGGATATGTAAAAATGAAGCATGGAGAGTTTTACCCCTTGATAACAACCCTTGGGGCTATAATTGCAAACAAGCAATATTTGATCACCTCAAAGAACCAAGTGGATAGATGAGGACTTATGTAAGGAGGGTGAAAACATCCAATAATCCCCTTGCTGTGTCCCATGATTTTCCATAGTGCAATAATAGCTCCTGTTCCTTCTTTAGAAGTAATGGAATTGGAGAAAGCAATTGTTAACATTTCAGCCATTACTGAACATACCGAGAGCAACAAATCCTAGACTCTCTTTTGTGGGAGTGTTAGTCTTTGGCTCTGCTAGAGTTATGAGTGTTTCTGTTTTATGGCTCCTGCTTGTATATTTGAGGCCCTAATCCATGGCAGGCTGGTACGAGCACTGCTTGCCTGTAAGGGCTGATGGAGGGAGCAGGGGGGTTGGGAATGTGGTTGTTTTTTCCTCCTTGGTGCTATAAAGGTGAGTGGTGTCTGCACAGAAGATGTCAAGTGCTCCTAGTTACTTTTTGTACAGGAAGAAATGATATATCCTCCAGTCACAAAAGCAGTCTGCCGAAATGGGTTTTTCACCTGTGTGCCTTTGGTCCTGCCTTTTATCCATCTCCTGCTGCAGGTGAAGTTTTACCCCGACTTGCAGAGGCCCAGTGGGCTCTGTCCCATTGCTCTGAGCGCATCCCGGTGTGTGAGGGATCCCGGCACAGCAGAGGGAGCCGGGCTGTGTGCCCTGAGCGCATCCCGGTGTGTGAGGGATCCCGGCACAGCAGAGGGAGCCGGGCTGTGTGCTCTGCCCTGAGCGCATCCCGGTGTGTGAGGGATCCCGGCACAGCAGAGGGAGCCGGGCTGTGTGCTCTGAGCGCATCCCGGTGTGTGAGGGATCCCGGCACAGCAGAGGGAGCCGGGCTGTGTGCTCTGAGCGCATCCCGGTGTGTGAGGGATCCCGGCACAGCAGAGGGAGCCGGGCTGTGTGCTCTGCCCTGAGCGCATCCCGGTGTGTGAGGGATGCCGGCACAGCAGAGGGAGCCGGGCTGTGTGCTCTGAGCGCATCCCGGTGTGTGAGGGATGCCGGCACAGCAGAGGGAGCCGGGCTGTGTGCCCTGAGCGCATCTCGGTGTGTGAGGGATCCCGGCACAGCAGAGGGAGCCGGGCTGTGTGCTCTGCCCTGAGCGCATCCCGGTGTGTGAGGGATCCCGGCACGGCAGAGGGAGCCGGGCTGTGTGCTCTGAGCGCATCTCGGTGTGTGAGGGATCCCGGCACAGCAGAGGGAGCCGGGCTGTGTGCCCTGAGCGCATCCCGGTGTGTGAGGGATGCCGGCACAGCAGAGGGAGCCGGGCTGTGTGCTCTGAGCGCATCCCGGTGTGTGAGGGATCCCGGCACAGCAGAGGGAGCCGCAGCCCCGCGCAGCAGCTCCTACCGGAGCTCCCGGGCTGATCCACATCCAGAATCGCGGCTGGCCCAGCTTCAGGCCAGCTCTATGCCCCTCCATGAACGAAATGAGACCCTGTTAAGGCTGTCCTGCCCATGCACATGGCTGAACTTCAGTAATGGTGACAAAAATGGCTTTAAACTGAATGGTGAGGCAGGTGATAGTCTGAGCTGCCAGGCAAGGTCAGTGCAAACTGACTGTAAAATCAATCATGTGTCAAATTTGGGCAGTGATCATCAAATTACAAACTACATAGCAGTAAATTCTGCAGGCAAGAATTGCTTTCCCTGTGTTTGAGTGTATGCATCAAGGAATTTGAGTGACAACAGTGCTGTTTTAAAGATTAATTTATTTGGTTCTGATATAATAGGTTCAGTCTTGTTCAACTGCACTGGGGTTTATCACAGCAGTCCAAACCAGAACCTCAAACAGAATCTCTGCAAAGTTGCTTAGTAAGGCCACTAACTAATATACTGGAGGCTAATCTCTGCCTTCAGTGTATAAGGCAATAATCTGAGTAACCATAATTTACAAGCAGGGTTTGCTCTTCTACTGCAGTGTTAGTACTGGTCACTGTAACCCAGAAAACCTAGGGCAGAAGGTAAGTGCTGTTTCATTTTGGGATGGTGACTGATAGTCTTCACCTTGTCAGTCTTTATAACAGCAAAACTATGTAAGGTGGATAAACAGAACAATTCTTTCCAGACCTACATGTGATGTTCCTTGGGTTTACTAACCTGCTTTGCTTGTAGCAAAGCCTGTGTGGCTTTTGGTCTGGCAACTGCAGCAATGATACAGCCACTAACAGGATCTCATTGATTGCTGATATCAAATATACTGGCAACTTGCTCACATTTGTGATGGATTCTTTGTAATCAAGCTCATCTCCTCATCAATCTGGTTAATCAATTTTTTTGTCCCCAGGGCAGAGCTGCTTGTGGACAGGTATAACTGGTGATATTGAAGTAGCCTTGACATATGAATCAAAGGGAAGAAAAGACCCTGTGTATAAAGAAGCTTCTATTTATCCTACTGAAATCTTTGGTAATGAAATATTTAATGTGCTTTTATTTAAAGAAACATCTCTGTGAAATGAAAACAATAAACAGCTTGATGGCTTAATAGCTTAAGTGTAGCTGGAACATTCAATCAGTCTGAAAAAATTGTGAGTATATTTCAAAATGGTGGAGGTTATTGCTATGATACATCTAACCTTAATGGCAATGGGAAAAATATGTCCTCTCGAGAGATCTTGAATAAACCTGTCAGTTTGTGACCAGTTTATTAGATTCCCTCCTGAGTTCAGCCATCTGTGGCTGTGCTGAATAGCTGAGTAAGGCTAAAGCAAAGAACTGACCAATTTATCCAAAAAGGTGCCTTGGATGAGCTTAGGCCTAATATGTGTGCAGAAAAGGCAAGTACAAGTCCTGGATGCCCTGCTGCTAGAATATATTTGCTGCTGCCTCTCATTCTCCCTGCAGCAGAATTGTTTGAAAGCCAGTGCTCCTCACTGCCTTGTCCTGTGCTGCTGACAGGCGTTGTCAACTGCAGCTGGGGAACAACATGCAAGATACCAAGTGGACTTGTTGGCTTTAATACTCCTTTTTGCCTATAGCAAAAATAGCTTGAAATGTTACCAAATCCTGACCCACCCTGGTGGCAGGCTGGGTGTGAGGCTCCTGTCATTCATGTGAAAATTTGCAGATGGATGGTAGAAAAAAAAAAATGTGTTGGTGTCAGTGGTGATAGGAGGGGAGAAGTCAGGCTGCAGCTGTTCTCTGCTGGCTCTGGAGCATCTGCTTGACTGGTGAGCAGGAGCACCAGCCTGCTGTGTGTGCCAGCAACGTTGCATGGACCCTGAGAAAGCCAAACCTGGTGCTTGGAGCTGGCAGTGCTGCCCTGGGAGGGAAAAAGGGCACTGGAGGAGAGCTGAGGATACTCCTGGGGAGTGGCACTGGGGTATTTGGCAGGATCAGCT
The DNA here is from genome assembly GCF_029582105.1 of Oenanthe melanoleuca. Lineage (NCBI taxonomy): Eukaryota > Metazoa > Chordata > Aves > Passeriformes > Muscicapidae > Oenanthe > Oenanthe melanoleuca. The sequence continues at coordinate 1,580,211 of NC_079343.1, read as the reverse complement.
TCTTGTCCTGATCCCAGTGGGATTGCTCCCCTCCTTGGCTTTCAGTAACGGCTGCTGCATGCAGCACTGCTGCCTGTGAACCCCTGGCAGCTCATCTGCATGTACAAATATAACCTTTCTTCACATAGAGGTTAAAATGATAAGCTGAAATAAATGTGAACAGATGCACTTGCTTGTTGGCTCTTAAGTATGATTGATTTAAGTGTAGAGCTACTCCTTAACTCAATGGTTTGTAACTCTGACCTTCACAATTAGCTCCAGCACATCTGCAAGTGGTTCATTCTCACTCAGCTATCTCTAATCTCACTGCAGTTATTCTGTTAATGGTTTTGTAACTATCCAAATACATCTGCTACGTCTCCCTTCAACTGCTTCCAGGGGCTACGATTATCAGGATGATCAAACCACTTGCTGGCAGTAAAGCTGTCTGTTCACAAGAACTGGAAATATGTCATATTTCAGTAAAACTGACTGTAAGATCAAGCACAGGGTCGGCCTGGGAGCTCACCTGGCCCAGCAGCAGAGGAGTGAGACACAGAGCAAAAGTGCAGAGCAGTTCTGCTCCCAGGCCAGGCTCACACACTGCAGCCAGGACACTGTGAATTTGAAAATACATCATGACAAGACATTCCACTGCTTAACTATATCAAACTCCTCTACCTTTTGTTTTGAATAAGCTGCTGCCAGACTGATTTGGTATCTCTTAGTAGAAATGAAGGTCTTGTCATCCTTTTGCTGGCCTGAAGAGTCCCAGTCTGCTTTAGCTGGTCCTTGTCTGCTGATTCTCCTCACGCTTTTCTTTGTCCCTTGTGTCTTGTTCAATCATTGCCTTCTGTTATGTGAGACCAAAAATGCAGACAATATTCAAAATGGGACTAACTGGCACAGTGGTAAAGTGATGTCTTACAGGTTTTGTTTCCTGTCTTCTTATTTGATTTGTCTTTTTGTCTATGACTGAGAATTAAAGAACATTATACCACAACTATGTTTGGTAGCTCCAAATCTAGTTTGAGTGGGAAAGGTCAGAAACCACATGCCTTGAAAGTGGGAGAAATTTACACAGGTACCTCATTTTATATTTACTGGTCACTTTTTTACTTGGCTTGTTGGTACTGTGAGGTCTTTATAACCTGTCTGAGCAAAGCATATTCTAGTCACAGGGATCTCCTTTTGACCTGCATTATTTGGATTAAATTGCTGGAAGAAATAATCAAACGTTTGTTGTTTTTAGGGATGGTCAATATATCACTGTCATTAGTTGTTTCTTATGTGCAAAAGTGTTGTAGCCCTATGGAGAACATTTTGTCTGCTCAGCTCTAGGGCAGAGCACTCCAGATGAATCTTTAAGTCCTATTTAGCTTTTAAATAAGTTCCTATGGAGCTCTGCATGCATTTGCTTTTGTCTATTGATTAAATAGGAAAGATTTTGGCTTTTTAAAATGATGTACAGAGGTTTTTTTCAGTGCCTGGAGGTTTATAGATTTTTGTGTGTGTGATACCAGTCTAACATAGCTATTGAGAAAACAAAAGCATCCATAAACTTGCTTTTATGAATTCCTTTATCTTTGTTTCAAGTTAATCGACAGGGAGAGCTGAATTGCTCCACAGGGGCTGGCTCTGGGTAGAGCAGCCCCATCTGAAGGCAGGCTGGCAGCTCCAGGACTGCTCCCCACTGAGTCACACAAACACCTGTGCTGCCCAAATTGCATTCCCCTATTCCCAGGGGGATGTCCTCTGTGCTCCGATTGATTTCTGTCTCTGACACGGCTCTGTGTGGGATTTTCTGGCTTTGAGAGCAATCTGCAGAAAGGACATATTGATTGGACCCTCCTGGGATGGGTAGGTAGGAAAAAACAACAGCCCTTTCTATCGTGTGGCAAAGCTTTCCTGAGTGAATGGCCTTAGCTAAAAAACTTTATGCAAACTTGAGAGTCAGGAACCCAAAGAACTTCTTGTCAGCAGGAATAACAGCTTTTTGAGCTAATGGGCTGTTCTGAAAAAGGAGAACAGTACATTTCTTTCCAGAATAAGTAGAAATTAATACACTGAAGTCATTAAGCAGCTGCCCTGTTAAGTGCTGTAGTGTCTGCTGAAATGTGGCTGCTGCTGAGCAAGATTTGCATTTGTGGGCACTATGGCATCTCCAATTACTGCTCAGCAGTGAAGAAGCCTGCAGGGCAGCAACTATTAGCAGAGGGCTCTGCTAACTGATCCATGCCAGCACTTGTGCTGGACATCCAGTGCTGTTATTTTAATTGCCCTCAGTGTTGAGTTTGAAAAAAGGAAAGTGCTCCTAGAGAAATAAAAGAAAGAAAAAAGAAAAAAAAAAAAAAAAAAAAAAAAAAGAGAAGGGGTGAAATGAATGTGCTTTGCAAATGCTGCAAATCAGAGCACCTTGTGTTCTGGGACCAGCCAGAGAGCACTGTTTGCCACACTGAACCCACCAGGCACAGTCCTTCAAGCAGGTCATGAGAACTTACCAGTTTTTCTCTAGTCCAACATTGTGCTTAAAGCACACCCAATTGGGACAAGTAGTCATGTACAGCAATAGAAGTGTTGATAGAAGAGGTTGTATCCTGTCATGCAAGTTGTTTTCAATCCTAAGTCTTATCCTATTTCTGTAATTTCCTAGGTCTGCTTTAGCATGGAAGCTCTGATAATTTATTCACATCTCCAGGATGTGCACTAGCAAGTGGAAAATTTTGATTTGAATTAATTTGCAAGAGTGTAATTGTTGAAAACTGTTACACAATGTCAGGTCACTGATCCTCCTGGCTCTGGAAGTAACTCCAAGCTTCAAAAGACAGAATAAGAAGATGTAAAGGTGGTAGGTAGGTAGGTAGGTAGGTAGGTAGGTAGGTAGGTAGATGTAAAGGTGTGTGTCAGCCCAATAGCTATGGGATCACACAGTGTTGTAGCAGATCATGCTGTGACCAGATTGACCCCGGGTCTGGGGTCTCTGGGACTTTGTCATCCTCCTACAACACTCTTAATATCTCAAGAGGAGAGCAGCAGGATGTGGCTGCATCAGGAGCATCATTATTCTCCTTTGTCATCATCCAAAGCATCTCACCTCCCTCTTGGAGCTACATCTGGTTTATCAACTGCCAAGACAGAAAGCTACTGATGGATATGCACAAAAGTAGCTTTGTGGCAATTATTCAATTACAGCTGATATCTGTTTTGTGTATCAGCACACCTGAGTGTTTCTGGTTGTTTATTGGAACAGGATATGCAGACTAGGCAGTGAAAGGGGGTGCAGGCAGTGCTGGTGGGTGAACCCAGGCACACAGATGCAGCACAGGACTCCAAGGATGTGCCTTTTCCCACCCACAGCTGCTGCAACCCAGCTGAGTGGGCTGAGTGCTCCAAGAATGTGGCTCATGTAGGGAGCCTTCCTACAAGCCTAGGAAATATATATTAAGCAGGAGGATTAAAGCCTTTCAAAGATGGAATAGGTTCTGCTTTCATAACATCTTTCTTTTCAGCCTCCACAAGACTTGGCACAGCCTAGTGTGCTACAAAGCACCCTTTTTTCCCCTTACTCAGAATATCTTGAATTAATTCTTGGCAAAACTATCTAACTCTGTGTGTAGACAGGAGCAAACTCCAGCCAAGCTGGGTCCTCCTGCAAGGCCACTCAGCTGGCTGTCTCTGCTGCAGGGCTTTGTGAGTACACAGATTTCCCCTGTGCTGCTGTGGCAGATGGGTGGATGTGGTACAGCAAAGGCACCAATGTCAGGATCCACACACGCAGCTGGGAAATGCAGATGTCTAGAACTGACACAGAGAAATGAATCTGTAGAACATAAAGGCAACTGAAAATGCCCAGCAAGAGAGTGCAGCTCAGATGAGCACCTGTACATTTGGATCTCACAGCATGAACATCCACAGGGAGCTCTGCACTGCAGTCTCAGTAGCTCCTCTCAAGAGAGGAGCCATCTGGAAATAGCAGGAGGTTTGGCAAGATGACCTGAACATCTTTGAGAAGCATGGAAATCCCCAGTCTGCCCAGTCTGTGAGCCACAGAACACTTTCTGCTACATCTCAGTCCCTGACCACCCCTGCTGCCATCAGGGGTTGTGTGCTAGATGAAAATCAGTCCAGATGTGCGTGTCAATTGAATATTCTCCAAACTGGGTCTCCCCTTCAGGCTTCTCAAGTGCTGGATCCATACAGCAACCTGCACAGGCTGGAGCCCAAAGCACCTGCTTGGTGTGGGAGAGGAATGTTTCCAGGAAATGGGTATAATGTGAAAATGCACTTTATTGACCCTCTGAATGCACTGCACCATCAGCATGGCTGCAGTCCTTCTTCACTTACTGTTGATTTTAGTGGGCACTCAGGCCTGGGTGCATTTTAAGGATCCTAAGTAAGAACATAAAGCACTGACAAGTATTTCTGGGACTTGTGACTGAGGGAACTCAATATCCTTTTAGCAATTTTCTCAGCTAAAATTTCTGAAAATCTGTTTGTCTAAAGGGGCAGAAAAAAAATCGGGAGAGCAGTAACTAATAATCACTGAATTTGCTTCTGGATTTTTTCCCTCTATCTTCCAAAAATAAGTGTTATTGCCAAAGTTGGTTCTGACTTCCTTTCAGAAACTGTCCACTGTCTCTTCCATGGGCAGTGCTGAAATATAATGCAAATGTGAGCAGTTGAAATACCTGAAGAAGACAAAATCAGATTGGTGTAGTAACTCAGTGACGTTTCCCCCCACCCTTCCTTACAAAGCACTGCTATTTTACACCAGTAGAAATCTTTTTGGAGTTTTGTAGCTGACTCAGAGCTGCAAGAAGAAAAGAAGAGAAAGAGAGAGGTAATTTTCAAAGTGAAATTAAATTAACCACAAAATGAAACATTTCCAAAGACACTTGATTTCATGTTGGTTCAGAGGCACCTTTTGGATTTATGCCATCTAAAACCAGAATATCAATACACATTTCAGGACTGACGGTCTTTTAATATACTGTGTTGCACTTCAGAAGCTATAAGAAATGTGACTGGATTTTGTTATGCCTAAATTAGTAATTGGAATCTATTTCGGAATGTATCTTCTATTAAAACAAGAAATAATGGAGTTTATGTAATTATTAATCTCTTGTAATCCTTAATTTTACAGATTACTTTTCAGAAACACGAGCAGTTTCTTGCAGACAAGATGACATTTACTGGCTTGTTTTTCCTCTGTATGCTGACGAACATGCTAACAGGTAAGATTACTACCAAATTTATTCTTGTTTATTTTTTTCAAGCCTCCAGAAATATTTTGTTGCAACTATAGTATCTTCTATTTAGTATTGCTGACATATTAAACCCAGCTGTTCAGGCTGTGAGTTCTGACTAACAGCCAGACTAAGTTGGTTCATAGCAGTGACTGATTGCAAATGGGGAATTCCTTGCTCTGCTGTTTAAGAAACAAAATCCTTTGGCTACACAGAGGGTCCTATGTGGGCATTAAAGAACTTGTGAGCTTCTAGTTATACAAGAAAAATGTTTGGTTAAAAGAAAGTCTTTCTGTGCATGAGCTGGCGCTGATGTGTTTCCTCTTTATTTACAGATGCCCGATCACTCCAGGATGGAGATGGTAATTCCTAATGTGTTTTTATTTCCTTTGTGCCACTAATTATTAGGAGGGTAATTTATAACTCCCAGACTCGATGGTCAGCAGTGACTTTGGCAGGAATGCTTATTAACCTCAATGGACTATGGAAAAGCTTTCAATTAGTTCTGGTGGAAAAAGAACAGTGAATTTTAAAAATTCCTTTAAAATTTATGAAAAGGTGGTGATGTATTAATGTATAATAATAGAGCTAATATCCAGTCTTGAAATGAAAAGGGATTACAGTCAAGTCACTAATTCTGTTGTACAAAATCCTAACTGGAATGCACCAGACTTATAAATATATAGGACATCTGAGAATTTTGTCTGTCCTGAACAATAGTGCTGTATGTGAATCTGCTTTTTGGCAAGAGATATTGACTTTCATGACAAAAAGCTTAAAATTTACAAATTGCCACAAATCCAATTAGAGAAATGTTGGAATAATCCCTTAGCACAGTTACCCTGTGGTTCATGTCACTTTGTGTGATTAGTCCATTGGATTAGTATTTGCCTTTGATTAAAAAAACCCTCAACACCCTAATGATGTTTACACTGGCTTACTGATGATTCCAGCATTAAACCTCTTTTTGGCTTTTCAGACAGAATTCTGTCTGAAAACAGAATTGCAGAGAATTATCTGCAATAACCAAGTTCTGCCATTGCTGGTGTACATCTCAGTTAACCAGAGGACAGCCAGTGCACAAATATGCAGACACTTTTATAACAGATATGAAGAGGATAAATACATAATAAGGTCTAATATGATTACTTATAATTAAAATATTTTTTTTATTTTATATTTCTTTAGAAAGAAATATTTTTAATATCCCTAAAATATTTTAATATATCACCTGTGTTTCTGTACAGCAAATATTTTTGTGGCAACTTCTGTGACAGTCAGGAGAGCCTGCATGAATCTAGAATTAGAACCCTGTTCAAGCAGTGCCCTGTTGCTCTCATTACCAGCAATTATTGTTTTCTTTCACACTGGGCCAAGCAGCAGCCTGCAAAGTGAATCTGAGGTCAGCTGGTATAAACAGTGAGTTCTCCTCTGCAGACAGCATTTGGCTGATTCATTTGGTTTGTTATGTGCCATCTGTGCCTGCACGCTGCAAACTTTACTCCTTAAAATTAAAGTCTGACAACAGGATTGTTGAAGACTCTTAATTCCTACTAAAGACCCTGGCCCCAAGCTGAGTGGAAAGACTTTCATTCATCTAAATGGGCTTCAAATCAAAATAAAATACTGTGTTTAGCTTTACAGCACAGAAGGACATTTGTGACTGTGGTCTCAGCTGCTGTTTACATTTTATATATGCTTCTCTGTTTGCCCACATTTGGGCCCAAGGGTGGTTGGCTCCTGTATTTTCAACACCGATTTTGTTTTCCTACTGAACTGTAAATCTTGTTTCAATGATTATATCACATTCTGGTCCTGCTAGAGCAGGCCCAAATACAACAGCTGTCTTCCAAGTGGCAAGCCTTTCCTCTTGTCAGGAATATTAATCCACAAATACCAGAGGTTTATGTCCAAACAGGAGACAGAGGAGTCCTTTTACTTTATTCCAATAAAGGGAGAGGCCATGGGGCATTCCCCTGGGATCTCTCAAATTTTTGAAGGATGCAGCCTCCTTTTATCCCAATTTCCTGGCCATATTTCCCTCTCTCTTTCCCCATTGCCTGAGGTACTTGAGAGGCACAGACTTTCCAGAACACCTGATACCTGAAATTCCCTTCTAATGTATAACTCTTCCTTTTAACTTTTAATTCTTACAGAATTCATGGTTTTTCTCCATTGCTCCTTTCATCTTTCAATATCCAATTTCATTTATCAGCAAACCTACAGTTTGTTTGTAAAAGCAAATTTCTTTTTCCATTCATCAATCAGTGGAATCCTTCCCATTGTTTCTTTTGTCTCTCAATGCTGCTCAATGCTGGTTTTCTCTACCAGCAGACCCACAAATCTGTAAATTTGTAAAGACAAATCCCTCATTTCTCTCACTCTCATCCCCTTAGCTCATTTCCTACAGTCCCTGGAGAAGAGGCACAACTCTGCAGTTCCAGGCAGAGTCAGGGAAGTATGGCCCCAGTCCCTGGAAGTTCTGTGGGCAGTGTGGTCATCTGCAGGGGCACACCATAATTTTTATATCAGGAAAAGAAAATTATGTGGAATGAGGAAAAATGGCTTTTGATTGCTCCTTGCTTTGAAATAACCACCAGCCTTCTAGAAATTAAACCAGCCTGATGAATTCTTGAATTGGCATAAATGTGGCTGCGTCCCTTCATTCCTGCTCCCCATCTTGTCCCACTCTGTCACTCCTGGTGCATCCAGAGCAGGGAATACCGGTCCCATCTTCGGGAGAGGGGTCAGTGGCTCTCCTTGCCTCTCTCCTGCTAGAGGAGCACACCAGCCCCCAAAGGGAGCTCACAACTCCAAACCACAGTGCCTCCAAGCACAACCTCTCAACAAAACTGTTTCACATTACAGTAATCTGCAATATTTTCTTTTGGTTGGCTTTTTTTAGATCTCCACCGGGAAGCTGCAGCCTTGCCGTACTGGCCCTTCTCATCCAGCGATTTCTGGTCCTATGTGGAATATTTCCGGACCTTGGGAGCCTACAACAGGATCAATGACATGGCCAGAGCCTTCTTTGCCCAGTTCCCTTTTGGGAGCCACCTTGGCTACCACGTGCGTGACCACGAGCACTGAGTGCCTCGCTCAGCTTCGCCAGAGCCGCTGCCCCGGTGCTGGGTGAGCTCCTGCCTGCCAGGGAACACACCTGGGCTTCTCCAGCTGCTTTGTGATATCCTGTGCAGCATTTTAGGGCTTCAGTGAGTCTCTTTTTTACCATTTCTGTACAGGTGTTTGAGTGAACACCTGACTGCCAGCAAACACACCTGCACTGTGCGTCACCCTTTTAAGTGACACTGCAGCCACATGCAGCATTTCAGACTTTAAATGAATCCCTTTTTCACAAACTATGCTTCTGTGTGACACAATAAACTCCTCCATTCTGCTTCATGGCTTTGGGAGCTTTTTTTTGTTACAGGTGATGCTCTCAGCTTTGTCTCTGGAGACTGCTTTCTGTGTATGTTATAAATGAGAAACAAAAGTCTCAATTTAGATTGCTTTATTTTATATAGACAGAGCAAGCAGCGCTGGGGAGGCAGAGGGGTCACAGCCCACTCCATGCTCTACTGAACTTTGGTTTGCAGCTCCCTTTTACAGCATGGTTTCCTTGTAGTCATCAATAATTGTTATTTTTTGTTGGCATAAATCTGCCAGGTAAGCAGTGGTGGTCCATGGGATCTCTGGACGTGAGTCTCTAGACAATTTGTCAAGTCCCAGAGATAATCATCTGGTCTTGGTAGATAAGGAATGGAGAAGTCAGGAAGTCTGGTCTCAGGGACAGGCTGCAATTGATTACACAAAGGCAGGAAACCTGATTTTGCAGAATCTGTTGGGCTGTGTAAAAGCCTTGTTCTGCAAGCTGTCAATAGATACAACTTATTTAGAAACATAATACTCATAACAGGAGGGTTTAAGACAAAATTATTTCATGCTTCATTTCATACCTAAGTATAATGGTTTATACAAACCCCAATACTTTTATGATTAACGCGAATCTTTTATCAATTATCAGAGTGTAGAAAAGTTATGTGTGTACAGGAGTTATTCAACCAGTGCACCCAGTTTGGGGTCTGGAAGGGCCACCAGTGTGAGTCATACCCACCTCTTTGGAAGGTGAAGCCTCACCCGGGCCTGAAGGGGCTCAGAGACCGCCATCGCCTTGGCGATGGGGGCGGGATGAGCAAGATGGCGGCTCCCCCTGTGTTGGTCGCCATGGCGACGGGGGCGAGGTGAGCAAGATGGCGGCCTCCAATGCTGGACGCCATGGTGACGGGGGCGGGGTGAGCAACATGGCGGCTCCCTGTGCTGGTCGCCATGGCGACGGAGGCGGGGTGAGCAAGATGGCGGCCCCCTGTGCTGGTCGCCATGGCGACGGAGGCGGGGTGAGCAAGATGGCGGCCCCCCCCGTGCTGGTCGCCATGGCGACGGAGGCGGGGTGAGCAAGATGGCGGCCCCCTGTGCTGGTCGCCATGGCGACGGCGCGGTCCCCGCGCGGGGGCGGCCATCGGGCGCGATCGCGCTGCGGCGGCGGAAGTGACGGCGCGCGGGGCCGCCATGAAGCCGGCGGTGGACGAGATGTTCCCTGAGGGAGCCGGGCCGTACGTGGACCTGGATGAGGTGAGGCGGGCGCGCCGGTGGCGGGGCTGGGGTGCCACGGCGCGGAGGCGCTCAGCGGCTGCTCTCGCAGGCAGGAGGAAGCACGGGGCTGCTGATGGATCTGGCCGCCAACGAGAAAGCGGTGCACGCTGACTTCTTCAATGGTAAGGAGCGCCGTGCAGACCTCGCCTGCCTTCTCTCTCGTGGCTTGGGTGCCTGGTGGTCGCTAAACTGTCCCTCACCCCATCTCTGGGAGCGCTGTGAGGGCGCCTCGGTGATAAGTGATGCAGAGGCAGCGATAAAATGCGGGTTTTTCCTCTCCTGGGAGTTTCAGCGTGTTAATCGCTACAAGCAGAAATACCCTGGTCTGTTCACATAACAAATAACTTACGTTAAACAGTGCAAATAGATGTAAAAATGTGGGCTTCTCTGGGCAGTCTGTTCCGGTGCCTCACCACCTCTCACAGGGAAGAAGTTTTTTCCAGTACCTAAAGCTCCATTCTCTCTGTTTGGAGCCATTCCCTTGTGCTGCCTTGGGAATAGTCTCAGCCTTTCCTGTAGGCTCCTCAGGTACTAAAGGCTGCAGTTAGATCACCCTGAAGCTTCTTGTTTCTGAACAATTCTGTCAGTCTGTTTGTGAGTATTTACAGCTGCTTTGAGGGAGATGAGCACGTATCAGGACATTTAGGGTAGAATACACAACACTGTGCTGCACTTGGTTGCTGAACAAACACATTAAGACATTGCAACAGTGAGTTTTAAATGTTATTAAATTTGCTTGTTGTGGTAGTTTTAATATCACAAACTGATGTTTCTCATTTTGCTCCAGACTTAGAATACAGGAGTGAAGGGCAGTTCTACTCTCAGCAATAGTGGGGGACACCCAGCTTATTCATATACCACATGATTCTACCATCCCACTGTGGTTTTGTATTCCATTGGTAGTTCAGGGCTCCTCTAAATGAGGATTCATCCTCAGTTCATTGCACAGGACTTGTGTGAGAATAAGGACTTGGGTTCAGTTAGATGATTAGTTTATGTTCAGTATACAAAGAAGATGCAAAGCTGAGTTAGGGGTAAAGGTGACTAAAACCATTTCACTACTGGGAGATGTGTTCTGAGACAGAAATATTATTGGCACCTTTAAAGCAAGTGAATGTTTTTGGAGAAGGGGTTTTTAACACAAATCCCAATTCATTAATCTGTAAAATTATCACTCTGATGCTACATTTATAATAAGTGATGGTGCAGTAACTCTCATTCACTGAATTCACCTTTATTTCTGTCCTTAATCCAAGGAACTAAGTACTGTACTTGTATGTGCATTTGTAACACTGAAACTTCTGAGGTTAATTTTTGTCTTGTTTTCCTGACTAGATTTTGAAGATCTCTTTGATGACGATGACATCCAGTGAACTGAGTTGCCCAGCAGTGTGGATTTTTCTCTAGGATCACCTGTGCAGTATATTATTTATTAAATTAATCAAAATGGGAAATCAAGAGGAGGGAAAAAAGCCTGGATAAGTTACTTGGGGATGGCTAAAGATAACTAAAGAGGGAGATGTGCACTGTTATTTCTTGGAGCCTACTTTTTCCTGGAAATTTTATTTGTTGATGTGCTTATTGAATAAAATACTAAAGAAACTCCTCTCTCTCTGGCTTATACTTTAAAGTAGAAATTGCTCTGAGCTCCCTTAGAGTGATTATTTTGGTATTAAACAATTCACTGTTGCTTTTGGATATTACATGAAAGATAGGCAGTAGGGCACAGGCTGCCTACAAAAGTTTTTTCATCCCACAATAAAGGATTGTCTTGGGATCAGATGGTTGCTTGTTCTGAATAGTCCAGCTCATTTGTTGGTCACACTGAGAAGAGTGTGGGTTGTCTTGTTTCTAGACAGAGCCACCATCAGAACTTCACTTTTAATTAATGGAACACTGAAAAAAAGAGTAATTTCACCTTGATATGTTAAGCAGAGAAATGGTCTGACCACACATTATGGGAATGCTTGGATTTAAAAATATAATTTCATTCTTGAAATTGTACTTGATAGAAAAAGAAACTGAAAATTGTTTTCTTTTATTGCAGAAGCTAATGCACTTATTTGTGCTTAGAGTATTTATGAATCAGGCTATTGAAACACTAGTTCAGATTTTGACATAAGCTTTTCAAAATATAAAAATGTTTCATTCTTTACCCTTCAGTGACCAAACTGAATCTCAAAATGAAAAAAACAGGTGAGTTTTTAGTATATTTTTTTCAGAGTCAAAAGTGTAATCCTGTCTAATCTCAAATGCAATCTGTATTCCATAAATTGATCACTGACTTAATACTGCAACTGATCTTTCTTTAAACACTTCACACTAAATTTTACCTGCAGTAAAACTCTTTCATACTTCTGCCACATTTTTATTTCTTTAGTTTGCCTTAAAAAAGGAAATCTTAAATCTAACAGTAACTGTTCCAACCAGTGATCTTAAAAATGTAAGCACAATAAACCCATGAGATGTCTTCTGATTGTGTTGCTGTGGATTTCTGGACAGCCTGTGTTTCATCATGCACTGTGCTCTAAATTCTAGCTCTAGCATTCTGACATTTACTCTGCTTGGTGCCTGACATGGTGCTGTGTCCCTGGAGGAACTGCTCATGCAGTGGCTTTTCCCTTTTAGTGCCTGCTCTGCTGAGAGCCTGGGGTTTCCAGTTTTCCTCATTAAGGTAAAACAATTTGAGTGGTGGCAAATGGTCTCTGGCCTTGGTGCTGTGCTTTCTCCAAACTATGTTTTAAGAAATTAAATTAATTCCTTCCAGGAAATAGAGGCAGCATTTTGGGCAGGTGCAAAAGATGAAATAAAACTCAAGAAACAACTCTTCTCCTCTTTTATCTACTTTTGCTGATTCCTCAATATGGTTGGTTTTGGAATGTCAATGTTTTGTAGATACTAATTTGTTTTTCATTTGCTTCCTTAAATCATAAGATACTTGAGCTTTGAGTTTGATCACAGCAGCAGGAATGTATTCTGTGATACAAACCCACCTTGAGCTGCTGCTCTTCAGTATGGATAGTGTTCTCTCCTTTAAAGATGTCTAAAACCTCAGAGAACATTGGTTTGAAGGTGCTAACAGTGAGTGGTTCTGGTTTTGTAACATCTCACCTGATCACAACATGGAGTTCTCTCTGTGGAGCTGGGTACAGGGCAAATGATGCTCCTGGCTGCAGCAGTTTTCATCCTGGTAGGACATAACTGTCCACTAACACACCTTTTTGTGAAGGTTTCCAGAAACTCAGGGTTTCATGTAGAAAAGCAGCATTAACAGTACTGCTGGCACCTGAGAGGTGTGGTATGTGTGTCTGTGGGGAGGGAGCTTCATCTGTGGAGTGTTTAAAATTGTTGGAGTTTATCAAAGTCTTTAAGGAGAAAGCTGTGGAATCTCATGAGCTGCCTGGGTGTGCTGCTCTGGCTGTAGCTACTGGGAGTATTGGGAGTTTTTGGGTATTCCCAGTCCTGCTGAGTGAGCTTGTCCTTCCATCTGATACCTGTGGGTCTCCTGGCTGGAATGAAATGAAAGGAGCATTCACAGCTGGGATGGGATATTACCAAACCTGCATCTTGGAGCTGTCTGCAGGATGAAGTTCCCTCCTGCACAGTGAGACTGAGGGTGTGTATCACATCATTTCTCCATAGAGGGCTGTCAGAGTGTTAAACTTCCATCAGGAGCTGTGATTTGTTTGGGTCCCTTCTGGAACAGTGCTAAAAGAAGAACAAAATGCCCTTCAGCTTCACATTGTTTCTGTCTTCCCATTTGTCAAAGCTTTCAGTCTAATTAGTCTGTGGGCAATCAGCCTGTTGTCAGAAATAGTCACAAGATGTCAAAATCTGATAAAAATTGATGGAAAGGGCATTTGAGTGCCTTGGCCAATTCATTTATTGAGCTTTGATTCCTGTCCATTTTGTGGAGATTGGCACCTCTCATAGTAAGTGTTTCTTAGAGAACAAGGCTGTTTGAACAGCAATATGCACACATCTAGACTGGTGTATATTAGTTTATAAACTGCTGGGCACTGCTCAGTATATAACATCCAAATAAAGGCTCTAGTCTGCATTTTGTGAATTGTCCTGGTGATTGCAGTGGGACAGCTGGCAATCCATGAAGCTGACCTGTCTGAGACTTGGCAGGATCAGGTCCTAAGTGCTGAAATGCCTTGGAAGGGTGTAGCCAGTGGTGCAGCACAGATGAAAAGCAATTCCTTCAAAACTTAAATGTCAGCCTGTTCCCTTCATACTCTGAACAGGCCACGGCTCTGTTTGCAGGGAACTGCAACTGTCCCAGGACAGTCTTTGGAAATAAAAATGTGCAATCTGTTTTGGGCTGAAAAGAATCCACTCATTGTAAGGGAGAGAAAGTTACCACGTTAAAGGAGCTGGCTGTCATCTGTGCATAATATTTCTGCAGTGCTGCTTCTGAGCTGGTTTCCAGGTTATCCAGTATCCAGGCTTCACTGCTCTTCATTTGTGCAGGAGCAGGCAAGCTCACACCTAGTGTGGCTTTCCTTGGTGGCTTTTTGCTGAGTTAACCTCCAGGGAATTAAATTTTTTCCTTTTAATACATTATTTCAATAATTGAAGTGGAAGGTATTTTTCTTGATAAAGAAGGAATTCATTTAGATGAATAAATGGACTTCTTCCTGCTTCCCTGGGGTGTTGAGAAGCTGGCAGGCATCTTCCTGCTCTCAATGTGCAGTTGTTGAGCACATGAGAACATGCTGGGCAGATGACAGTGCAGCCCTCTTCCCTGCCAGTTCCTGTTGGTGATGGGGCTGGAATGCCAGTGTCACATCAGGGATATTTTGGAAAAGCACAATGCAAGTCAGTCCTTGCCAGCAGGGGTGGCTTTGAGCACGAAGATTTGCTTCCATGTTTTTGCTTTCAGGTTTATTTATTTATTTTAATTTGCCTTTTATATTTGTTCCAGTTGGAACAAGCAGCAGGGTTAGAATCCTGGCCCATGTTACAAACATTTCAGTCAAGCTTCTATAAGGAGTTCAGAGCAGAGGCAGACAGGAGCAGTGTCTTTTAAAGCTTTAAAAATTCACAAATAGGACTATTTTGTGAATGCTTCTTGCTCATTTATGAAGAAAGTTTTAGATAATCTTGCACAACCTCATTTAAACTTAAAGCCTCCTGGAAGAAAGGACTCTATTTTGAATCTTGTGAATAAAAAGATACACAGCTGAGAACGTTGTGTATGAGGTGGGTGATGGGGCAGAGAAAGTGTGACAGAGCATCCCTGGTGCTGGCAGGAGCTGTCCTAGGGGAATGGGACAGAGCATCCCTGGAGCTGGCAGGAGCTGCCCCAAGGGAATGGGACAGAGCATCCCTGGTGCTGGCAGGAGCTGCCCTAGGGGAATGGGACAGGATATCCCTGGTGCTGGCAGGAGCTGTCCTAGGGGAATGTGACAGAGCATTCCTGATGCTGGCAGGAGCTGCCCCAAGGGAATGGGACAGAGCATCCCTGGTGCTGGCAGGAGCTGTCCCAAGGGAATGGGACAAGATATCCCTGGTGCTGGCAGGAGCTGCCCCAAGGGAATGTGACAGAGCATTCCCTGGTGCTGGCAGGAGCTGCCCCAAGGGAATGGGACAGAGCATCCCTGGTGCTGGCAGGAGCTGCCCCAAGGGAATGGGACAGGATATCCCTGGTGCTGGCAGGAGCTGTCCTAGGGGAATGTGACAGAGCATCCCTGGTGCTGGCAGGAGCTGTCCCAAGGGAATGGGACAAGATATCCCTGGTGCTGGCAGGAGCTGTCCCAAGGGAATGGGACAGAGCATCCCTGGTGCTGGCAGGAGCTGCCCCAAGGGAATGGGACAGGATATCCCTGGTGCTGGCAGGAGCTGCCCTAGGGGAATGTGACAGAGCATCCCTGGTGCTGGCAGGAGCTGTCCTAGGGGAATGGGACAGGATATCCCTGGTGCTGGCAGGAGCTGCCCCAAGGGAATGGGACAGGATATCCCTGGTGCTGGCAGGAGCTGCCCCACCAAGGGAGTCCCAGCTGGGGATGCTTTGGCAGGGACACTCTGGAGGGGACTCCTGTCAGGAGACAGTGGCTCTGTGCTGTCAGAGAGCTCCCTATTCAGGGCATGCCTCAGCTCCCAGTGCAGCTTGCTGAGCTGTGTCTTGCTGTGGCCTTTTATTTTGGTCTCCTACTGCCTCTGCCTCTCTGGGGTACAGGTGTGGTGTGGGAATGACCTTCCCTGTGCTGTACCTCATCCAGGATGGCAGATCCACCTTGGCCTTACACCACTTGCCAAAACATGGAGGAGGACTAGAATGGCTTCTCTGGAAATCCCCATCAAGGAGCAGAGAAGCTGTACTGTCCTGAGCTCCATTCTCACAGATGCCCAGATTTTCAGAGGGAGCTGGGTGTGTTGTTCACACCCCCTGTCCTTCCCTGCCTGACTCCAGAAGGGAATTAGAGATTGTCTTCAAGTGTGATCTCTCTGCCTCCCTCCCTGATGCCTCTCCATTAATCTGTCCTGCTTTTATGGGAGGGATTCCACAGATTGCCTTGAGGGTGGGAATCCCTGCAGGACGAAATAGATACTGACATTTAATGCTTCCATTTCATTGGGAATAAACCTTTCCCCTGGATTGGCTGGAGGGTATTGAACTGCACCTCCATGTCAGGAAGTCTCAGTGCTCTCAAATAGCAATGGGCTGGGCTGATCATCCCAGGATCAGCTGGGGGTGGGTTTGCTGACTTACAGTCCCATGGAGACCAAGTCTTTTCATTCATTCCTACACCCAGCACAAATACAGTCATAAATACATGTGGCAGCCTGGGCATGCTCTGGTTTCCTGTGCAGTATTTCAGAGACTTTAAATCTGATGGTATTTCTTCTATGGAGGAAGAGTGGCTGATTAGCCAAATGTCAGACTTGATCCTAATCCCTCTGCCTGCTTCCATAATAAAAATCTTCTAGCGAGTTTATACTTCAGGAATGCAAGTCTTGCAAGCAATTTATCTTTTTCTTGTAGCTCGTCATGGTTTAGTGCAGCTGCTATTTGTATTCCAATTAATTATGGGCACAAGTGATTACATGGGGTTGAAGTACAATTAGGAGCAGCCTATAATTGTGTTTGAAAGGGCTATGGATGCTTTTACAGATGGTTTCCCTGCTGGATGAGGCTGGTCAGTCTCTCCAGCTGTCTCCAGCTTTTCATGTTATTTCTCCTTAATTAGTGCAGTGACTTCAGTCTTTCATTGGGGAGTGTTGCTTTCTGCCTCTTAGAGTACATTAGCTTCTAAAGGGAAAAGCATCCATTTAAACCTGCCACAGCCAGAGACACAGTAAATAGTGAGACATGACTTTGTACAAAGCATCTACTGTCAGGATTGATTAAAAACCACAAATTAAAACACTTAAATTTGTTGGAGAGCAGGTGATTCTGTGCCCTCTCAGCACGCCAGTGTCATTCTTGCTCTTTTTTTGCGAGATAATTGTGTGTTGGATGCAGTGTGATGCTCAGGAGCCAGCCCAGGCCTGGGGGATGTGCCTGTGTTGGCCAGGTTTTCCCCTCCCATGGGTTTATGAAGCATGGACAGAGTAAAACTCCATGATGGAAAAAGGCTGGATTCCTTAGGGATTCCCCTGAGTTTATCCCTCCTTATCCCCCAAACCCTGTTTGCAGCTCTATCCTGAAAGCAGTCCAAGGCCAGCACGTGCCCTGCAGCTCCTGTCCATGGGCACCTGGCCACGTGTCCCTGATGTGGCAGAGCTGGTGAGGTGGGGTTTGATATCCCTCCCACATGCTGGAATTTGGAGGTGCTGGGCCATAAGGACTCCCCAGGGTGATTGGTGGCCACGCTCAGCTGCTGCTCCCAAAGCTTGTCAGCACTTTTTGGCTGGCTGAGAGCCCCGTGCAGACCCTGCCCTCAGGGGGCAGGAACAGCCTCAGGGGGGGCAGAGGTGGGGCTGCTTCTCTGCCAGCCCTGTGTCTGTGCTTGCTTTGCTGATGGACTTAGTCTCTGTTGGGAGCAGATGTTTTAGAGGAGAGATGGGACCAAACTCCTAAACTGGAATCTGGTGCCTGCTGGGAAAGTGCTTGTCTCAGCTGAGCAAGAATCTTACAGAGATGTGAGTACCAGTCCCTAAAGGGAGGGCTTTGACCCCTTTCCATGCAGGGGGTGTTTGCTGGGGCTGCTGTTTGCTGGGTTTTGAGGTGCCTGGCTGAGACGTGCATGAGCAATACAGGAACTCTCCTGGAGCACCCTGGGGAAGCTGTGGTTCAGTGTTTGTGTCTGTGAGAAGGGGGAAAAGTCAGTACATGGAGCAGCAGAGTTTTAATGACTTTCTTTAAATTTTTTCCCAAGGTCTGAGCCTGAGTGCTGGTGTGCTGGATAAAGCTGTAAGCATGTTTGCTCCTGCTGCATGGCAGCAAGGAAAGCAATAATTTGTTTTGGCTCCCTCTTGGAAACTGCTCTTTAAACTTGCATAGCCTCCTAATGTTTATCCCAAATGTCTGTTAGTACTCTAACTTTTTCAATTTTCCCTGCCTTCTGAAGATCCATCTGAAAACATTTGAGAAAAACAGGGCAAAAGCTCTGACTTGTTCCTTTCAATTTAAGCCTCTTATGCCATTAGATCCAGCAAATGCTGCATTTTAAAATCTTTTTATGGATTTATGTTTTTTTTTTTTTTTTTTTTTTACTTTTGCCTTATTCCCTTCTCATTGATTCCCATGATAAGAGCAAGGTTTTTCCCAGCTCTCTGAATTTAGCATTACCAGATTGAGCATCAGTTTCACCCTTGCTAAATCCAGTGTGCTTGAAGCCTTCAGGACCAGCAGAGGCCCTTGTGCCCGGTGAGGCTAGGAGTATATCCCTTTCTTTCTCAAGTCCTTCCCAACAACACACAAAAAAATGTGGAAACATTCTCATTGAGAGAGTTTTTTATTGTTTTTTTATTTGCAGTGTGGTAATTGGCTGGAGTGTGGAAAATGGTGTTGCAAGTAATTTCAGTTGAAGCTCTTAATGCTGTTTAGTGCTTGTAATTCTGCATTAGCTCTGATCTGTGTTAGCTTATTCTGAAGCTTAGTAGTAGCAGGAGTCTTCTTTGAATGTATCTGAGAAACCATCAAATCCTCTTTTAGCTGAAAGTCAAGCAAGCTCCTTGGAGAGCAGTTTGATGGAGTGACACTAACTCCAGCCCTAACACTCTTCTGCATTCAGATAACCTTGCCCAAAGCTGGGGCAGAGATGAGGGTGCTCATCCACATGGGAGGCTTCAGCAGCACCTGGACTGGTGGGCAAACCATGGCTTGTGGCACACTTAGGGCCTGGAAAATTACAAACACAGCTGATAGATCTCAACTCCTGAGTGCACCTGGGAGCTGTTTACAGGGGGGATGGGGCAGGAGACCCCCAAAATCACACAGGTAATGGGCTGCTTTTGTTGTGTGACCTAGCTGATGCTCACAAGGCTTCTCAGATAAATCACAAGAGAAGATCCCTGCCCTAAACCAGCCTGCTGTCTGCATTAGAGATAACAATAGGGAATATACATAAAAAGAAAATCAAAGGATTAAAATCAGTGGAAGTTAATAATCTGAATATATTCACAGATCTGGGCTAAAAAAGGGGAGACAACAAACCAGGAGTGGAAGTCAAAGGCCCTAATAAGTGGGAGTAGCAAAAAAATTGAGCCATTGATTCCAGCTGAAAACAAGAGCACTCTGCTTTTGTGAGTAGTATTTTCCCTCTTCTACTCCAACTTTAAAATGCTGACTAAAATTTCTACAACTGGTTTAAATGGATTTAGGTGGCTAAAAACAGGCAATTTAGAATGTCATATTTAAATGCAATCAATTGTTCTCGTGTCACCTTTAAATTTAAAGGAAGGTGAAGCCATGCTGAGAGTTTTTCATGACATGGCAGGAGTGGTATTTGACTTTGGGCCGAGGTTTCCACAGGAAAGCAAGAGCAGAGGTAGGAGTGAATTCCTGTCTCTGTGGAAATACTGGTATGATCTCACTGATTTCACAGGAGAAAGGAGTTGCCCTTGCAAAAGGCGATTTTTGGTAAATACATGATAGCTGCAGCGCCAGGGGCCCAGGACACGCCCGGGTTAAGGCACCTCTCCTCTTGCAGGCAGCACCCCCTTCAGTAGCTCTCTGGGTCGGGGTACAGGAGGAAGCCCATGAAGGTGGAATCGTTGAGGTTGTCAGCGTAGAGCCCGTTTTTGTCCCCGTTGCCGTACACCTGGAGCCACACCTCGTCCCCGGAGCTGAGGTGCAGCAGCACGGAGCCGCTGGCTTGGTCCACGTTGTTGTTCTGGAACTGGTCGTAGGTGAAGAGCACGGCCTTGTCCTTCCTGTAGAGGCTGACCTTGACGTCTGACAGGTAGACTGTCAGGTGGTAGGCGAAGTAGTAGGTGCCCGGCACGCTGCAGAGGAACTTGCCCGTGCTGGGGTCGTAGTGGCCCTGCTCGTTGTAGAAGATCTTGCTGAAGCGGATGGGCACGCCGGGGGCAGGGCCGCGCTCCGTCAGCCCCACGCTGAAGGCAGAGCGCTGCACAAAGGCGTCTTTGCCGTTCTGCCCTGGGCTTCCAGGGCTTCCAGGAGATCCGGGGGGCCCGGGAAAGCCTCGGCTTCCTGCTGGGCCGGGTTCACCTTTGGGACCTGCTGGACCTGCAGGACAGAGTGGGGCTGGGAGCTGTGTTTGCAGAGGGGGCTGTGTGTGAGCCCAAGGAGTCCCCAGGGGCTGAGGCAGCAAGTGGAAATCAGCTCACCCCCCACCCTGGCTGTGTGCAGAGCTGCTGAGAGCAGCATGTCAGAAAAAAAACATCATTAACTGGGGAAACAAACCCCCCACCCGACTCTCTGACTTGGGTTATGGAATCTCCACCCCAGGAGATAACGAAAAGCCATCTGGATAAAAATCAGCTATGGACCCACCGGACATGAAA
This sequence comes from Oenanthe melanoleuca, assembly GCF_029582105.1. Classification (NCBI taxonomy): domain Eukaryota; kingdom Metazoa; phylum Chordata; class Aves; order Passeriformes; family Muscicapidae; genus Oenanthe; species Oenanthe melanoleuca. Next base: position 1,559,416 of record NC_079343.1, on the reverse strand, counting down.
GCTGTTGGAACTGGGGCTGGGGCTGCCTGAGGACTCAAGCACTGTCACAGCACCAACCTTCATCTCCTTTGTCTCCCTTTAGCCCATCTCTTCCATCTTTGCCATCCCGGCCAGGGACGCCGTTGTGGCCAGGGTAGCCGGGTGCTCCTCCCATCCAATTGGCACAGGGCATTTTGGGGTCAGGCTGGGTGTCCTGGGCAGCCACCCCTGTGGAGTGGGGGGCCAGCAGCAGCAAGGAGCACAGCAGGAAGCCTGCCAGGCCCCTCATCGTTGGTTCCTGATGTGGACAAGTGCTTTGTTAACTTTAAAGGTTAATAGAGAAAAAAAAAAAGTGAACACTCTTGGCCCTCACAAACAACAGGCACAGAAGAGTAAATTGGAGTCAGTACTTCTGAAGGAAAGCATTCTGCTGGCCCAGGGCCTCTCTGCATCCAGCATGCTGCTGGTGTGAGCTCCATGAGCCGAGCTGGACCCTGGGGCACAGGCAGTGAGAGAGGAGCAAACACCAGCTACTCCCCATCCCCCTTGGGGGCCCTTGGGCTCTGTGCACAGGCACAGGTGTGTCAGGACCCAGCACAGCAGATGCCAGGCTGTCTGTGGCTGATCTTGCAAACTCTGCTCAATTAGCCACAAAAGTCCTGACTCCTGGGTGAGTGAGCAGCTGATGGAAGGTACAGGTCTGGCAGAGGTTGTCTCAGACCCTCTCCAGCCTTGAAGCCAGGCAGGGGTGGTTTCTCACTGCCTGCTCACCTGGGTACACCTAACATGAACAGAAACCACAGCCAGGCTTCCCAGCTTCCCTGAGCCACAACATGAAATTATGATACTGGAGCTTTTTCCACCCCAGCTGTTCTTTGATATGGGAAGGTAAATTCTGCAATGTTTAGGCTTGTAGGATTGTATTTCTCTTTAATCTGGCTGCTTTGCTGGTCAGAGCAATTAGTGCAGCTGCCCAAAACCAGGTTGGTGGTGACACCCTGCAGTCAGCCTGGCTTTGTCCTATGCTCCCAGCCCCTGGTGGGCTTTGGGTCAGGTTTTTAGAACACAAGATATTTTACAATTACCATTGTTGTGTGATACTGCTCCCTGGGCAGGGTTTATGCTCTGGAACAGTAAAGGTATCCTGTTAGGAGCATTGTAAGTGGCATAATAGGCAATAAAAAGTGAGCAACAGCATGGCAATTAGAGTCCCTCAGCTATGTAATTTTCAAGAAAAATAATATTTTGGAGGAGTTTCTTTGCAGGGTTGATTTTCCTAGGCAAGCTATTCAAATGTCATATTTTAAATAATGTCTTATTAACTCTGGTAATTGCTTCAAAGGAAGCAAAACAAATGTGCTGGTTTTAGCTGAGGCAGAGTTAATTTTCTTTGTCATGGGTAGCACTGGATTTGTGCTGAACACAGGGTTGATAACACAGGGGTGTTTTTGTTGTTGCTGAGCAGTGCTTGCACAGCATCAAGGCTTTTTCTGCTCCTCACCCCACCATGAGGAGGTTGGGGGTGCAAAGGGAGCAGGGAGGGGACACATCCAGGACAGCTGAGCCCAACTGAAGAGAATATTCCTCCAGGGATATTCCAAACCATGGCATCATGCTCAGCTATAAACCAGGGGTAAGGCTGGCCCAGGCTGTTCTCAGGGACTGGCTGTTGGTGCTGAGCAACTGTTTTCATTTGCATCACTTGTCTTTTTGGGGTTTATTTCTCTCTCTTTGTTATTTTCCTTTTCATTGCAATTTCTTACTGTTATTATTACTATTTTATTTCAATTATGATGCTGCTCTTATCTCAACTCATGAATATTCTCACTTTTACCAGTGCAATTCTCTCTCCCCTTCTGCTGTAGCTGGGGTGAGTGAGTGGCTCTGTGGGGCTCAGTTGCAAGCTGGGATTAACCCACAACAGTAACAAAGAGGTTGCCATGATTTCAGTTTTTGCTGAAAAAAAAAAATTGATATTGAGGATATTGAAGGGGCTTTGGAAAAAAAAAAAATTAAAAGCTCTGTTTAATGGCTTTGGTGGGCAGTGTAAAATCAGGAAACTCCCAAATCTGCCCACCCAGCCAGGCTCCAGCAATCCAGCAGCCACCCAGCACTCTGGGATGGGGCCAGCACCCTGACTTGGGGCAGTTTTGGGGCTGAGGGTGCTGTGTGGTCCAGGGGGCACAGCCTGAGCCTCAGGCAGTGCTCCTGTGTCCCTGCACTTTGGGAAATGTCCCTTTGCAGCAAGGGATGTATACTGATTGTCCATGAACCAGCATGGACCAGTGGAACTGATGCCTGTCAACCCTGAAAGTGGCTTTGTTTGCTGAGAAGGGTGTGCACAGTGATCACACCTTGCCATGCCCCAGGGGGACCCTTGTGTCCCCTGCCTGGGTCCCCTCGAGCTCAGGCACATGCATGTACCCCTCCAAAAGCAGCACAGGCTGTCTGGGAACACCTAACTGTGGTGGTGATCCATAAAAATCTGGCTCAAAAGTGTGTTCTTGAGCCGTGTTTTGGTGATTTTGTTGGGGTTAGTTCTGCTTTCTGGTGTGCTGCCTAGAACTCAAACATCATCTCAGTTTTAGTGGTGTGCCTCACATCCAGGTCTTCTACTGGTGTAGAAGAGCCCCCTCCTGTAAGGTCACAAGCAGTGCAGGTGTGAGGAGCCCAGCAGGGCTGCAGGGAAGCTTTTCTGGGGACTACCTGGCCAGTTTGCTCCTTTTCTGGGGGCTGCCTGGCCAGTTTGCTCCAGAGGGCTCAGACCTGTGCCCTCCCCAGCATCAGTGCACACACATCACACACTCAGTGCTCTCTTTCCTCAGGACAAGAGTGCTGGGATATGCAAGGACAGAACATCTGTCCCCACAGTTTAACTCAAGCACAGGTGCTTGAGAAGCCAAGCAGTTCTCTGGCATGTCTTAAAGGGGAAGTTTAAAGCTGTGTCTACCAGATCTGAGTTTAAATTCTGGTTTAGAAGTGAAATGCCTTTACTTGGTCATTCCCATTTCCTTTTGGTTTTCCATCTGATGCTTAGCATCAGTTTAACCTGAAATAATCTGCTATATTTGAATGTCAGTCGTACCTTTTGGACAAGAAATAGATTAACAAGAAATAGATTAACTCTGTACTGCTGGTGGCTTTCAGTGATTACCTGGGCAGCTGCTGTATTAAAAGCACATATGCATAATATGAAGCTTACTCATTTATCAGCAGAGACCACTGCAGCATCTCTGAGAACAATGCCATTCCTAAGGGCTACATAATGATTCAGAATTTAAATTTCAGATGGCTCTAAATAAAAGTTACATACTCTAAGCCCCCATCGTTCTGCACAAAACAGTCTGAAAAATCCATCTGTTTTCCCACTGGAGAATTTCCCTCAAAGAGTATTAACCAGGGCTTATGTCAAAGGGTTTTTTTTTCGTAATTCTCAAAGCTGATGTTCCAGCAGTGACTTGTTCCAGAGTGCTCACACCTTTAATGTGAGTGGTGCAGGTTTCTGGTGAGGAACTGGTGCGACTCAGGGAGATTTGGCAAATCCAATCTTCCCTGGAGTCTTTGGGGAAAGAGGGGAATTGAAAGGTGCCAGTGCAGTATTTACTGTCACAGCCATGTAGTCTCTCACTGTTGTTCCTGACTACTTTTTGATTTAGGAGTTCTGTTCTCTAAATAGTGTTTCCAAAAAGGGGAGTATGAATCTAATGAAGACCAGCTATTCTTGGTTTAAAATATTCTCTGGCTATTACAGGAATAACTCTGAGAAAGACAACTTCTTGCAAACAAAGTCTGTCCAATTCAGCCCAAAAGAAGAGAAACTCCTGAACTTAGTAAGGAGGGGGAAAAAAAAGTCATGCTTACCAGCTGCTTGAGTCGTGGTTGGCTTGCTGCAGTCTGTTTAGAGAATGAAGTCTGGCTATTGCATCGCTGTCCCTAAGGGCACGGGAGCTGTCAGCTCAGACACTGCACTTTCCATTTGCTATTGCGCATGCTGACCTAAAAGTTGGGTTTTCCCATTCATTTTTTCCTGGACATAACTGAAGTTTTGGAACAGATGTATAATCCACTGGGATAGCTTGTGAAGATGGCCTTACAGGGAAAAGATGGGTTTGGGAGTTGGACAGGAACTGGAAGAGCAGTGGTTTGCTGGAGAGCCTGTGTGAGAGCCTGCTCAACCTGGGCTGCTGCCCTCTGAAAACTGGAAATGTTGTTAGTGGCTGGGGGAGAAAGTGTGTCCAGCTTGCAGCAATGCAAGCACAAGGGTGAATAAGTGTGTTAGTAAAGGAATTATTGTGGAATAAGTTTGGGCTTCTCCTTTTAACTGCAAGAACCGTTCCTGCCTGGAGGCTGCTGCCACACCAAAGAAGGGCAAAGCTGCCCTAGGGGGAGGGCAGCACTGGAGGAAAGTTCCTTTTTAAGGCACCCTAGCATGTGCCAGCACTATTGTAAATGACTGGAGTAATTCCAGCCCTAGGATGGCTTTCCATGTATCAAGGTTTTTGGCTTTAGGTCAAAACCAAGTCTCTTTCTCCCTGTATCTCTCTCCTTCCCAAAGCAGAGGTGAGCCTTAGCTAGCAGAAAGCTTGGCTTTCCTTTTCAGCTGCTCTGGGGCAATTCAAAGTTAGCTAGGTGGAACCTTGGCAAACCTGGGTTCCTAAAATCATACCAGGAAAAAATAGTGTGATGTGTGATGTTGGAACTGGGCATGGGGAGTTGGTGTGCTTGTGAGAGGGGAAACTCATCCAAGTGAATGCCAGCATGGCAGTGCTCCTAACTGCTGAGTTGTTTTCAAGACCTGGCTATTGGGAGGGACTAAAAAGATATATATAAATGAGCACATAAATAACTTTTTATATGTAAACTGGGAGTCAGCAAGAGCGAATTTTTAAGCCTGAGGAGAAGGTGCAGAAGGGAGGAGCCACATGACAACTGCATACTGCCTGCCTTGTTTTGGCCAAATCCTTAATCCAGCATTTGAAAAATTTTTTTTTTTTTTTTTTTTGGATGATGGGTTTTCCATACAATGTTGAGATTTAAAAGAACCTCTCATCCAACCCAGTAAAATATCACAGTGATCTAATTGGATCTGTTTTGTTATAAATGTGATTTTCTAGGGCCATGTGCATTTGTGTGTGTGCAATGTCAATGTTTCATTTGAAGTCTCCTGAGCAATGAATGGATGAGCAGGACCTTGGAACTGAAATCAGACCTGCTTTTGCTGTGGAGTGAGTGGTTTTCAGCTGCCCCTGCCCCAGGTCTGAGCAAGACAAGGCTGGTTCCCCTGCCAACTTTTGTCTTGAACCCCAAAATGTATAACTGGAATATTTGTTAGGCTGCCAGGAGTTGAGGGTTTGGACCTGAGGTGTTTAACAGGTAGTGCTGCAATTACCTGATGGTCTTTCAATTCAGTTCTCAGGGAAATACCACAGTGATAAATTTTTCAGTGGTCCATCAAACATCCTCCCAAACATTATCCCTGCCTCCCAGGAGAGAGGTGGAGGTTTATCTCTGGGGGTACAAGCAGCTGACACAACCCCTGGCACACTTGCTTGCAGTTCTGTTGTGTTGCACACTTGGTTTGCAGGCTGGTGCTGGCTCCTGTTCCTGCTGCAGAGGGAGATCTTGTACAATCCAGGGAGCTGCTTCTGCCTTTGTGACAGGAAAACAAATCAAACACCTTCAGCTCTGCCTGGTGACAAGCAAAACCTGCCCCCAGTTGTGGGCTGTCCTGGCAGCTGCAGTGCTCAGGGTCAGCAGCTCTGGATGGACTGGGGGGTGTTTTGGCACAGAGAAAGCTGCTGCTCACAAGTCCTGCAATGCCCTCTCTGCTTTGCTCCATGGTCACCAGCCCTCCTGTGTGGGACACACTGCCACAACCTCACTTGGCTGAGCCTGGATGTTTCCTCTCTTGGACCTACTGCAATATGAAGAACACAAAACTGGCTTGATGGATTGTGGCTCGCAGCTTTCAGTAAGAATGAGATATAAGCACAAAGGTTATATTTAGCCATCTATAAACAGGAATAAAATAGAGCAGAGGTTCATTATCAGCTGTGCTCTGTCAGATCCCTGCTGGTGTAGTTTGAGGGGTAGAAAGCTGGTCTGGTCACAGGGAGGTTGGGGTGGCTGCCTCAGCAGGACTCTCTGTGCCATGGGGCTGGAACATGCAGGAACCCTCAGCTGCCCACCACTGCCCTCTCCCAGCAGGACCAAGCCCAGCTCCATGGGAACCCTGATCCCCCTGGCTGTCCCTTCCTGAGCTGCTGTTCCCGTGCAGGGCTGGGGCTGCTCCGCTGGGATCTGTCCCGAGCACTGTGCTCCAGTTCACTGTCCCCCGGGATGCCACATCATTCCTTGCCTTCCCCTGGCCCTGGATACCGCATGTCCCAGAAACAACACACATTCCCCACTTTGCTAAAAATGGCCCAAACTGTTGATGCTGTCTGGCAGGCAACCTGGCAGGCTGTCCCTGCTATTTTGGGGCTGTCTGCAGAGACCATGGCCTCTGTGCCAGGGCCCACAGCCTCCATGCCAAGGGCACTGCTGGCTCCTGCCCAGGGCAGGCAGCCTGGACCAAGTCAGCTCCAGCCAAGTCCACTCCTGTGGCCAGCCAGACCCTGTGCCCCTCCTGCCACTCCTCATGGCCACCTGCATTGAGAGCAGTGAGTGCTGAGGAACAGCCCCAAAGAAAAGGCAGTCAAATGGCCTGTGCTGCCATCTCCCCAAACTGCAATTCCCCGTGATCCTGGTGTGCCCAAACCCTTCCTGTACAGCCTTGTACTTCCCTCTAGTGGCTAATCATTAATGAGAGCTCTCCCTGTGCCTGGCTGGAGGGTGTCAGGCTGGTGCTGTGTGCCCCTGGGCCTGCTCAGCCCCTTCCCCATGGAGCTGGCACCATGTGCCATTCCTGTCCCCAGCAGTGCCAGCAGGGAGGCACCAGGGCCACCAGCATGACATGTGGCACAGCCTTTCCTGTTACAAACTCCTGGGTTTGTTCCCATGAATTACAGACTCGTGGGCCTGGATGTTCCTCCTAGATTTCCCTCCATGAGCGTGGGAGGTGGCACAGGTCCAGGGACAGGCAGGCCTGGCAGCAGTGCCCAAGGCCACTGTTTGGGTGTGCAGCATGGGCCAGTGGCTTTCTGTGGCCATGGGAAAGCCCAGCTGGGCTGTGCAGGGTGGCTGCTCGCCCAGGGCCATGGCAGTGTGCGGAGGGTGGGGAGGGCACACGCCACAGGGGGATGCTGAGCTTGGGTCCAGGAGAAGGGCACACACCCCACTTGGTGTCCTGGGGGGACCCTGGCTGTCCCTGGCTGACATGGGACATGGGCCCCACTGCCACCCTCTGCCTTGGCTCCACCCAGCCTCCTGCCCAGCGCTGGGGTTCCCAATTTCTCAGCCCATTTCACATGCACAAACGGGCTCTTTACTTCGCTCTGATGGGCAGCTTGGACAGAACAGCTCCTTGCCAGGCTTGAGCAACTGCGTGTTTCTCTTCTTGGCAATTGCAAATAAACTTCCCTGGCCTCAGGGGATCCCTGCTTGGCTCCTAGTGAGGCCAGGGATCTTGGCACAGCAGGATTTCCCATGCCGAAAGGGACATTGAGAGCGTTTGTCCAGGAAGCAGAGCCCCGTAAATCCCGCTCAGAGCTCCTTTCATTAATGTCCCCGCTGTTCCCAGGGAGAGCAGCTTTGGTTCAGGGTGCTGCTCTGGCCTCCCAGGCTGGCCAGGGGAAGGAGAGGGTTCTGCATGGCAGCATCCATCTCCCCTCGCTCCCAGGCCAGCTGAGCCAGGCTGCTCTCAGCACAGCCTGCTCTCCTCCGGGCTGGCAAGGAGCTGGGCAGGGCCAGGATAACTCCGTGGTGTGCCTGGCAGTGCCACCCCCTGCAGGATCGCATCTTTCCGGCACCTGAGGGCGGCACCTCTGCGTGCCTGAGCTGTTAATGAGGCCCTTAATGAGCTAATTAATGGCATTGCCGCTTGCCCGCTAAAGGCGCGGCTCAGCGCAGGCAGGGATGGAGAGCCGGCTCACCCCCTGCGCTCAGCGGCACCGCATTTTCCAGAGTGCAGGGATTATTTATCAGGAGAGCGTTTCTGAGTCAGCCCGGCGAGGAAAAGCGCGTTTCCTCGGCTCGGAGGGGTTTTCCCAGGCAGCTCCTCCGCCGCTTGGACAATAGGTGGAGCTCAGCGCCCTGGCTGCGCACGGCTGGGCGAGCCCGGCACCGGGGACACCCCAAAGAGCCCGAGCCCGGCACCGGGGACACCCCAAAGAGCCCCGAGCTCGGCACCGGGGACACCCCAAAGAGCCCCGAGCCCGGCACCGGGGTCACCCCAAAGAGCCCCAGCACCTGCGGGGACTGCCAGCCCCTTCTCTGCCCGTCGGTGGTCAGCAGGGGTGAGGGAGCCGCCACCCAGCCAGCTGGAAGCGAAACGGAAAATGGGGTTTGCCTGGGGATTTGTAACGTTTGTGCCATGTGGTGGAGCTAATCCCAGCACAAATTCCATGGTATTCCCGGTCTACATCACTCCTCTGTCCTTTTTAAATGGGTGTCTGCCCCCAGTCCCCTTTTTTGCTTTGGTTGCTGACGGACAGAAATGCATCATCTCCCCTCGTCACCATCTCCCATCACTGGACACGTCTCTTCTTTCAGACTCCTCACCTGCTGCTCTCGTTTGGGGTAACAGCCTTGCTGGGGTTTGGGGTAACAGCGTCGCTGGGGTTTGGGGTAACAGCGTCGCTGGGGTTTGGGGTAACAGCGTCGCTGGGGTTTGGGGTAACAGCGTCGCTGGGGTTTGGGGTAACAGCGTCGCTGAGATTACCGCTGAGCTGCTCAAACCAGAAGAGTGCATTTGCTCTGGCTCTGATGGCGAAGGGGTCATCGTGTGGATCCCCAAAACCCCGAGTGGTTTGGCAGAACCTGAGGGGGGTTGGTGGCTCCATGCTGGAGCCCAGTGCAGGCAGCAAGGAGCCATGGCATGCTGGAGCTCTTGTTACTGGGGTTCCAGGGGATCCCCAGCCCCCCACACTGCAGCCAGGTGGGATTTAGGACTCTTGCAAGGGGATTTTCCTTCCCTCTCTCTCCTTTCTCCCATACAGAGCACAGACAGGGAGCAGGCAGGGCACAGGGCACAGACAGGGGACAGACAGAGGACAGACAGGGAGCAGGCAGGGCTCCTCATGGCCCCACAAACCACAGCCCTCCTCTGCTGTGTTTAGATGCCCTGCCTGGTGACAGCCCAGTGCCATCCATGTCCATGGTCACCCCAGAACCAGGGTGAAAGTCAGGAGCTCAGGGGGGATGACTCCTTCCCATCACACTTTGCTCTGCATTATGCAAGTTCAGCAGGAAGTTTTTGGCCATAATGGTTTTTCCATTCACTGAGGTATTGATCCCGAGCCACCAGCCCAGTAACCTCTGTTGTGCATTAGCTGACTCCCTGCCTTTTGCAGATGCTGGATGAGGGATTTGGGGTGTGCCATGGGGTGGCTTTGGCACTGGCCTGCTGGAGGCTGGGGCTCTTCTCCCAGTGCTGGGCTGTCCTGGACTGTCATGCAGCTGCCAATGAGACTGAGTCACTGTGTTCCCTCATCAGTCCCTGCCTGCCTTCCAGAGGGTCTGTGCTCAAATTCAATGATCTTTGAATACACCAGTGAGGTGCTAAGGGATAACAGTTTGCTTGTGTCTCTCATCTACACAATCTATTCACTTAGAAATGAGGATGTGATTAATTAAAAGCATTAGGAACCTTACATCATCTATAGTGTGGAATATCATTGCTTAATCTGCATGTTTCACAAAGAAACTATAAATCTATTAAATATTGTGTTTTTACTTTGGGCATAAATCATTCCAAAGTAAAGTGCTCTTTGGGAAGTCACAGAATGACACATCCATGACATTTTTGATAAGGCATTTCTTTGTGCTTTGCAGGAGGTTTTTGTGTTTACTGTAGGACTAATAAAGGCTTGTGATATCTTCAATTATTCATTTTTATAAGTACTTGTTCTCCTGACTTGAGCAATCAAAACCACACTGTCACTGGTTTTAGCAGTAAATCGTGGGGGTTTTGTCTGCAATCAAATGACTTTGCTTCCACTTTGCTTCTCTTCCACATGCAAAACAATGGTGGTTCACTCAGCCATCCCATTTTTGATGTTTCTTTCTTTGGAAAGGCAGTCTGGCAGCTCTGGTGGCAGCTGGCTGAGCCAGCAGCCCTTGTGGCTGCAGCACCTCACCTTGTGGCTGCCAGGGGTGTATGTGAGAGCTGGACAAGCAGATCTGCAGCTGGGAGCAGACTGGGAGCCTCAACACCCCGTCCCAGCAGATGGGAGGAACTGGAGGAACTCTGGAGGGCTGATGAGACATTCAGGCTGTGGTCAGCAGCCCAGTGAGAGCTTGGTCCTTCATGCCTGCAGCTTGGCCTGGGCAGAGCTATGACCTGATGTTTTAAGGATCCTTTACAAAAGCACACACAAAACTCGTGCTGGTTGGTGTCAGTGCCCCTGAGCTGGATGCCAGGGACCCTTTGCTCTGAGCACATGGCAGCTGTGAGAACCTTTGTGCTGCTCACCTGGGCTGGAGACTGCTTCCATGCTCACACAGCAGTCCTGGGAGACATGGACACCAAACCCACGGGCAAACCAGATGTCCTGAGCTCTCCTGCCACTGCACCCAGCCTCCTGCTCCTGCTGTCCCCCCTGGCAGGATGGGTATCCTGGCTGTGAGCCTCAGGGTGCCCTGCTGTGCTGTGCTCAGACCCTGCCACCTTGGCATCACTGGAAAAGCTAGAGCTAGACAGGCAGGTGGGAGTGAAAGTACTCCTATATAAAACACATTTTCTGGTGCTCCTTTATAGGTTTTTAATGTGATTTGTATGTCCCTGCCTGGCCCATCACCCACAGCCAGGCACTCCCCTTCCTCCTGCTCCTCAGTGCACTGTTTTCTGTGGACTGGGTTCAACTGGATAATTTCATCTCCTTTGTATTTGTAATCCCTGTGAGGGTGGTGTCTTTAACAAAGGCTATTCCTTCTCATTGCTTTGGCAAAGCAAGCAGCAGCTCCCTGCTGTGTCTCTGCTCAGATGACATAGAGGTCCTCTGAATAGCAAAGAGAGAAAACAAAAAGAAATAGCTTAGATACTTTCTTTTTCCAGGCAGCTACACATATCCACCTCATGATACACCTCATGGAAAATTCCCCCCAGTACTATGGATTTTTCCTTTTCATGTGCCTGCATCCACAAGGCTCTGCCTTGGGAAGCACACTGCTGGCTCATAGATGGAGATGTGGACATCAGAGGGAGTGTCTGACAGGAGGAGAGGAGAAAGAGAGGTCCTTTTTTCCCCACAGCCAAAGAGGAAAGGATAAGGACATTCAGACAATCCAAATGAGATATGATATGGATACTCTTCATGAGCAGCACTCCAGGGCCTGCACTCTGGGACTGCAGTGGGCAAGTGGTTCAGCTAAAAAGTAATTTAACTCCTATAGTGGCACAAGCCATCCCTGTGCTTGATCAAGGCTGCAGACTGGAGGCAGAAATGGCATTGTCTCATTTTCCCCAGCAGGGCAGGGCACCACTGCCCGCTGACCCCAGGCCCTCTTCATCCCACTGGCTCTCTTGGCAGGAAACCCTTGTGCAAACTTCCCAGCAGTGTCTTTGGAGGGGCCTGCTGGTGGCATGTGGCACTGACACCCTCCCTGCCCCGTGTGGCTGTGCAGCTCTGCCCTGCCTTCCCAAAACACAGGTGTCCCTTGCCCCCAGGCTGTGCCAGTGCCACCGCTGTCCCTGCTGGGTTTCTGGGGGCATGTGCAGCAAAATGCAGCCCCTGAACCCCACTGCTTGTTTGTTTGTTGTCTCTGGGCTTGCTCTCTGCAAATATTTGTCTGCAGCTGAAGCAGAAGTAATTGCTCACAGCTCTGCCATGGGTTTGTGATGAGCCTGCGAGTGTCTGTGTGCTGCAGATAATCCGGGCGCCTTTGTGCTCAGTGGCTCTGGCATCTCACTGCATCCCTTTTGTTTCTGGCCTCTGTTTGTCTCCCACTCTCCCCTCAGTGCACGGTGCCTTTCCTAAAACCTCTGAAAATGATTGACTTCATGCCTTGATCATTCTCTGTATTTGTTTCAGGCAAGTGGAAAGCAGCATCCCTGCGTGTGTCCCCGGTGCCTGCTGCTCACACAGCGTGTGTCCTTATGGTTCAATTAAAAACGTTGTGACATGTCCCCAGCAGGCCCTGCCACCATCCTGGCACAGCATTTGCTACCTTGATAGAATTATACCAGCCCTTCCCTCTGGGACAGCACTGCAATGACTCCAAGGTGCAATGTTTCTGGCACCCTGAAATAGGGATAAAATGTAACCCCAAGGACGTTGCTAAAGCATTTCTCCAAAACTGAGATTACCTGATTTTTGAAGAGGAATAAATACATTTAAACTAACCACAAAGTTCTCTTCTCCCAACAGCCTTCCACTGCCTACCTGGGACACAGAGTTCTCCTTGGCCATATAGATCCAAAGCTTTGGCTCTCCTGCTTCCCAGAGCAGCTTTGTCACCTGCAGGAAGTTTCATACATGCTCATCAAAGAGTAGCATTGGCCACGTTGCATTGCCCAGAAGAAATATTCTTCTGCCCCTGTCCTGGGAACTTTACCCAGCTTCTCTCCATCACTTTGTTACTCTTGTTTCTGACACTGTTAGGCCAGTATTTGCTTTTTCCTCACCTTCTGCACATTCAGTTTGTTATTTGCAGTCAGTCCTGAGTATGCCATGAACCTGGCAGCACTGGAATCATCTTTTCCACTGCTAGTGTCAGAAGGCAGCATAAACCAACCTGTATGGCCAGTGACAGGGTTATGGTGGAGACCTTATGTAAAATGAGATTTACTAGGGGTGGGTAAGGAAGAGCTGATGACAAGAGGTGGTAAAGGAGCATGGGTGGGAGCCTGGCTCAGCTGCAGCTCCTCTCCACCAGCATTGCTGAGGCTGCTGCAGGGAGGCCCAGCCTCAGATACAGAAACCTGAGAGAAAGCTCTGTGCTGCTGTTCCTCTCTGGAGCAGGCAGTGAAACCCAGCAGCACAGCCCCAGGGAGTTGGTGGCAGCACAGAAACCTCTGCTGTGGTTTGCTCTCAGCACTGCTCAGCTCCATCCTCCCTGTTTGGGCTGCCAGCTCCTCTGCAGCACCTCCTGCTCCTGAGCTGGGAATGTGCTTCCCCCGGAGTTTATGCAGGGGAGCCAGAGATGAGCAGCTGCAGCAGAGGCAGGGATGTTGCATTTCGTGGCAAAACTTTCTCTTCCTACTGAGTGTGGTTTTGAAGGTGGAAACTTCTGACTGATTCCTTGCAAGAGATGGGACTTTACCCACAGTCATCACTCAGTTCTCTGTTCTCTAAGAGGTTGTTAAGATGCTGCTGTTGGGTTTTAAACCAGAAGCAGTCTTTCAGAAGCCTTATAAAGTTTTGGTTTTCTGTTTTTCTATTGCTTACCAGCACATCAGTATATTGCTTATATTACCCTAAGGTTTATGGTGTCCTTCCTGCCTGTGGAAGGGCTGAGGCACAGGGTGCAGCTCCAATGGCTGTTTCCTAGAGCAGTGCCTTCCTAAGAGCACACAGAGATCTTAGGGTGGGATGAGGTTGGTTGTTTTTACCCCTGGAGGAAATCAGCTGAAGCCTCCAGTGTGGAAAAGCATCTGCTGCCTGCCTCACCACCAAATACAACTTCTCACACTAAGCACAGGGAAATGTCTGTTCTGCATACTTGTTCAGCTCTCAACACAAGCAAGTGTTGTCATCTTTTGATTTTTCATGGAAAAGGAGCCAACTCTGCTGTCTCTCTCACTTTTCATTGAGATTATTCACTTCAATCATTCCCTCAGATTATTTCTGGCACCTTGCACACACAGCAGCTCTGCTCACAGCCTGGCCCTTCTCTGGCCTCTCTTTATTCCCACCATCTCCATGCTCCTTCTCAATGTCTCCTGCCTTTTTGCTTGCTGTGGATTTTGCAAGAAGCATTTCCTCATTGCTCCTATTTCTGCCCCCTTTGGCACATTCCTGTAGTTTCCATGCTGCTCTGCTGTGATATTGCTCTGCAGCCATGCAGCCCCACTCCTCCTTGTGCTGTGCACGCTGCCCTGTTCCAGCTGTGGGTTTCTATATTTGAGGAGGAATATGCTGGCAATCTTTTATTTTGAATTTCTGAGCCCATTATATCCTGAGTGAAGAATTTCACTGTCTTCCAGAAAAGAACATACAATTTGGGTGCTTTTGTGCTGTATATAAAAGCTTTTTCACAAGTTTCCTGCTCCTGGTGTTTCTCTTAAATCCAGCATTTTTCAAAGTTTGATCTATGAATGCAGTATCTTTAAAATCTATGTGGCACACTACGATAGCCTGCTTACTCTTCTCCATTTAACTTTTGAGGAGATCTCCTGCCTCTGATTTAGACATATAAATAAAAAAATGTGGCTTTTATTCATCTCCCCTTTTAGGCTCCCTTTGCCTCCTTGAAAAGCTGAAGTTTTTGCTTGAATCTTTTTCAACTGTCACAGTATTTTGGGGACACTGAGATAGATTAGATTTTATAGCTACTCTCTTCCATATTCCTTACCTGCTTTTCCACCTGTGGTTCTGTGTTCAGACCCTCACCTTTTGTCCCCTGCAGCACTATGATCTCTAGGAAGGACTTTGCAATGTGATTTGGACAAGTCACTAATATAAAGTCAGGAAAGATTTGCCTGTTTCTCTCAGTTTGCAGCTGCTGGAATCACAACAGCTGCTCTAAACCCAAACCACCTTTCAGCTGGAGCCTTCTGGCATTTGCAATTCCAGCCCTTTTCAGATGGGGCTGCACAGATCAGCCTCCTCCTCCAGCTCTGTGCTCTGGGATCTGTGCTGAGCCTGGCCCTGCCCTGGGCTCCTGGGAGTGAATATTCACAATATTTATTCACAGAATGGGGCCAGTGGCTGCAGGTGGCCCTCTGCCAACACGTTCAAAGCAGACCTGGGAAAAGCTTCATTTCTTCAAGCCAGGTTCCTCTTACAGCCAGGCACATGGAGAGGGCTCTGGAGCTCGTCCCTCTGCTGCATGGCAAAGCTGGTGGCCACACATCTTCCCCTTGGGGACACTTGGCTCACCAGCCCTGCAGTGAGCCAGGGCCAAATCTGCTGCCAGAGGTCAGTGGGGATGCACCCTGCCACCGTGGAAACAGGAAATGGTAAGAGGCTACACTTATTTTAGAGCTCAGTTGGCCATTGAGAAAGTGAAGAGTTATTTGTTGTTCTTATCTGACAGTGAGACTTTGCTTCCTGTGTTATTGTAGGTAATGCAGAAATTGTCTTCCTTTCTGAAGCTCATTTCTGCAAGATCTTTTCTCAGTTCACAGCCTCCCCTTCACACACTATTGTGTAAAAGGTTCTCCAGTCACATCTGATTCTGAAGTTGTGTCCTGAAGAGATGCCAGAGATGTGGGCTGAGGGGGCAGGGTTACCCTGGTTTAGAGCAGTGGGGTTTGGGGATTGGTAGTCAGTGTCCTGTCTGTGCACAGATGGAAGGAGAGAGCTCCAGAGCAGGCAGAGAGCACAGTGCCTGGGAACAGGCTCAGTGGGCATGGGGAGGGCACAGCCTGGGCTGGGGCAGCACATCTCAGGGAGGACAGAAGGACAGGCCACTCCTGCCCTGGGTCTGCTGCCTTTGCTGGTGGAAGGACACCCTGAAGGACAGCCTTGGAGACTGGAGTAACCAGGCTTGGTCTGAGCTTTTATTTCATTAAGTGTTAAGAAACATGTATTTGATCACCTTCTCTGACATGGGGAACTTGTCAGCAAGTAGGTTTGGTGACACTTAGAATTCTTAGGAGATGTGAAGGGTGCAGGAGAGGAGAGGGCTGTGTTCAGTGTTCTGGGCTGTGCAGGCTGCAAGGGCAGATGCTCTGCCCCCTCCTTTATTTAGACAGTTAATCACAGCACCAACTTTGGAGGGAAAGCCTTGTCCCTGGGGGCCCTGCACTCCTGCAGACATCCTGGGAGGACTGGTGGGGAGCCTTTGTTCAGTGAGCACTGCAAATGTTCTGACATTTCCTGCAGCACATCACTGCTCCCCTCCCTCCACCTTTTGGACCCACAGGCCACCTCCCTGGCAGGAGATAAATGATCCTTGGAATGGTAGACCCCAAATCTGTGGGTGAATTGCTGAGCAGATCAGAAAGGCACCACAGCCATGGGGTGATGACTGACATAGAACATGTGTATGTTTTCCCTTGCCTTGGGGCTGCCTCCATCTCTTCCCCCACACCTGGGGAAGGGTGTGCTGCCTTTGCTGCCACCTTGCCCTCAGGAGCAGGAGGAGAGGACTTGGCCTGAAGGCTGTGTGCCTCCTCATCAGCTGTACAACTGTGGAAACAAAGAGGAGCAGGAGCTCAGAGGATGCTGAGCTGCCCATGAAGTGCTCACAGCTGTGCCTGAGCCTGGGAGCCACTGCTTCCCACCAGAGAGGCGTTTGGGCTGTGCCACTGACAGAAACTGTGTCAGGGATTCTGCCCATGCCCACATGGAAATGGGACTTCCTGAGGCTGAGATGGGCTAAGAGGAACCAGTCTGGCAGGGCAAGAGGGGCAGGGGAGGCATTGCTGAGGAGCCTGCAGCTCCAGAAATGCTTCAGAAAGCCATGACCACAGCCAGGCAGGCATAAAAATAACATTTGGAAAGGTTATTGGATCAAGTCACAAGCAGTGCAGAATCTAGTAGGAGCAAGTAAAAGAAGAGTCCAGGTGTTGGAGATGTGATGAAGGCACCTTGCAAGACAGTGTGGGCATGGGGGCTGAAGTGTTCCTCGTTAGAAGTGGGAAATATGGGAAAAGAAGAAGGAGAAGGCTGCTGTAATACCTATAGGAACAAAGTGTTAAATGCATGAAAGACAAAATCGTCATGGCATTAAAAATAAAATATATCAAGAAAGCACAGGCCAAGTAGGCAGCATTTGAAACTTGTGAAAGAAAATAGTTATAGCATATAACTATAATTTCTGTGAAGAGATATGATCCTACACACCCAAATGATGGTAGAGGAGTAGGATTATTGTTGGTACTATAAAAAATCAAGGTAGCTGGGGTCAGTCTTGCAGAAAGCAGTGAGTGAGACAGACTGTTTTAAGAACAGGCTAAAGTTGCTCTGATACACTGTTTGTGCTTCAGTGACTGGAAAGGGAAACAGGGTAGGAAGTGAGCAGGGAATGGAAAATGTTTGCCATTTTCCTCCACTTTAGAAAGTTCCCTCTTAGTTTTGCAAGGAGGGAAAGCAGTGAAATTGCAGTGAAAGCAGCAGCAATCACCCAGATGTGTGCAGGGTGGGAGGTTTCTCCATTCCTCATCAGGCTGGGTAGGAGGCAACAGTTTTAAGCCAGTGCCAAGAGAAGACAGTGTTGTTGTGTATTTTCCACACTGCATTTAAACCTCCTGCATCAGGTGGTCCCTCCTCTGTCTGATCAGGTGCATCCATCCTGTGTGAAAGGCTGAGGAGGACACAGGGCACACCCTCACCCTGCCATGGCTCCAGCAGAGCTGAGCTGGTGTCCTGGTTTGAAGGACAGCTGTCTGCCAAGAAAGGCAGAAGCTTCTCTTTGAAATGGAGAATGTAAACCCCCTCCCTCCAAATTATTATTATAATTCTGAAATTCAGGGGCTCTCAGGCAAAGATATGGGAATTAGGAATAACAGTTCTTTACTAGGAAAATTAAAATAGAAATGCAGTATTACAAAGAACAATCCCAAAACACTGCCAGAGTCAGAATCCAAGCTGACACCCTGTCAGTCAGTCAGGGTGTTGGCACAGTCCCATTCAATGGTGGCTGCATCCTCCTGCAGTGGCAGTTGTGGTTCAGCTGGAGCAGTGCTCCTGGAGAAGGTGCAGTTTTCCTCTGAAGGTCCAGGGATGATGTGGAAAGGTCTGGCTTTCCTCTGGAATCCGGTGGAAAAGGCTGCTCTGCTGTTCCAAATCTGTTTTTATCTGGGTAGGAAAGGCTTGGCTGCTCCCCTGGCTGGAGCATCTCCCAGTGGGATGATGGAATTTTATCAGTCATGCCCTGGGACTCAATGGGCCAGCAGCAGATGATATCTTCCTGGAGGGAGGATGGGCTGTGGGAAAGATAAAGATGATTGCCCAGCTGGTTTAAAGATGGCCCATTAGCAGATAATGTGTGCCAGGAGATCAGGGTCACTGCCCCACCCGGCTTCAAGAGATGGGGACAGAATACACATTTCTGGTCACATCCTGTATTGCAACCCAAGACAGCAGTGCCAGTGAAGGGACCAGGAGCAGAGGGCTGGTGCTGCCAAGGCAGGTGTGCAGGCTTTGCAGGCACCTGCAGGCAGGTAGCTGTGCTCTACAGCACGCAGCTGGCTGGCACCAGGCTGTGCTTTGAACACAACCATCCATGCCCAGGGACACTCAAGGCTGTGGCTGGAGCCCTCTCTGCATCAGGCACTTTGAACTGGTCCCCACTAAGGCAGGAAGGTTGTGCCCAAGTTCCCTGAGTATTCTGCACAAAACCAGCGAGGTGTTAAGGTGGTTCTGTGTGGATGTGTGGGAGGCACCCCCACACCTTCACTTCAACACTTCTACAGCAAACCAGAGCAAATGGCATGGGCAGGGTGGCCTTAGTAGGAAGGAGTGCTGCCTCCCAAGTGTTCTGCTTGTGACTGTAGTTTTGCAGTTAAATGTACTGTGGACACTGCTGAAGGCCCATGGAGAAACCTAATCTGTTTTTTTCCCAGGCTGTTGACTTTTTTCAGCTTCAGTTTGGGTCTTTCCCAGGCTGGGGATCTTTCTCAGAGGTAAAACAAGGGGGGGAAAAAAGAAAACACAAATAAACACCTGGTGTTAACCACCAAACCGTGTATCTTGTGATATTTTGCAGAAAGCATGTTTTCAAAGAAGTGTTACCTTCTTTAACCAATAAGTCTTTTCTACTTTGTTTTTCCCAATCTATTCTATATATATACCATAGCTTTTCAATAAATTGCTCCTTCTTGCTACCTGAAAGAGTTTTATTACTGTGTTCTTCTCTGCCTCCTAGACTTACAGCAACAATGTACCAGTCAGTATAAATCACTGTCTGAAATTCCTGTACATGCCTTATCGACTGGTGACATCTATATGTGCCCTTACTCCTTATTTATCTGGAATCTCAAGGTCAGAGAAGAATCCTGCATGTGTTTTCCTTCAGCAGTATAAACATCACTTCTCTCTTGCCTCAGCTGCCTGCTTCCCGGTGTGCTGGAGGTGCCCAGGGTGATTGTGGTGCTTCTAGATACTGTGCACTACCATAAGGGCTCTGGTGCTAGTGGCCATCCTGCAGAGCAGGGTTTGCCATCAGCAGCGTTCCACAGCAACCCCTGCATCCAGAGTCTCCTCTGACTCTTGAATTCTGTACCAGCACAGGGAGCAGCCCCTCCTGGTGCCCAGGAGCACAAAGGATGTGGCAGGACCAAGGCACAGGTAGCCTGGCCATCAAAGCCTGCACTTTGCAGGATGGTGGAAAGGTATTTTTGAATCCTGGCCCACAGGTGTAAACAGTATAACCTAGAGCTCAGATATTTTCTTTCAGTTACTTTGATGCCTTGAGAGGCTCCCTGGAACAGAGGCTGGACAGTGTTAAAGGAATAAAGTAGATATTTATTTAAAAGACTTTTAAAGGACATACCTTGAGCAGTGCAAGAGCCTGGCCAAGGCTATAACCAAGATGAGCCCCAGGTCAGGAGTTTTCACACTTTTATATGTTTTGGTTCATTTCCATACTGCAGTTCATTGTCCAATTCCAGCTCCAGGTTCTGCACTCCCATCCTCCCAGATTCTCTCCTCAATTCACTGTTTGCACTTTTTGGGCTGAAGCTGCAGTGGTGTCCTTGGTTCTGGGGCTGTTTTGTGTGACTGAGCTGTGAGGAGAACTTGCTGACACTTTATATGAAGTTCAGAGTTACACACTAATTCAGTACAGAATCTGGAAAATAGGAAAGCTAAAATTTAACGCATCAACTTTGACAAGTTATGCTGCTAAAGTTTCCCAAGGAAGTGCTGGGTCTGCCCTGCACCATATGCATGGCATGTGTGGAGCCACACTTCCAGCAGCAGGGCTAAAAGTCTATCTGGATGTGCTGCTTTTTTATTTTGTTTTTGCACCTTCTCTTTCCTTTTTTTTATTTTTTTTTTTTTTTTTTTTAAGTGAGAAACAGCCTATACTAGTGCTGCTGGGTGAGTCCATCAGGAGCATGGCGAAGAATAGCAATTTCTATAAAACAAGCATGCATGCTGTGAGTTTTAAAGACAGAAAACTTTAATTATCCTTGTCATACCAGTGGTAGTGGCCATGGAGTGGTCTGATACAGAGGATTCATTTGGTGGCCAGGCACTAGAGCAGTAACAGGCTTTTACCCTGAGAGTATTTTGGAAATCATTCCCAAAAAACTGCATCTTGATGCTAAATTATAGTGATGGAGTGACAAGCTTTCCTGATATCCAACCTCCTTGCTATGCTTCTAGTAGAAGAAACTCCAGATATTTTATTAAATCATGAAGCTGTGGGGCTCAGGGTGAGCATGGTCCCAGTCCCCAGTTTGTCACATCAGGGCTCATTTGGAGTAAATTTTGCTGTGATGCTACCAATGCAACCAAGCTTCACAAGCATTGTCATTCCTGGAAAGTGCTTTTTCAGGCACTGCTGAAGTAGGTGCTGTGTGAGCTCTTTTTAGGCCTATTTTGGACATAGTTTAAAAAGTCAGCACACCAGATAGCTGCATCCTGTTGGATACCTTGCCTCCCCTATTGTCTTTTCTCAAGCAAGGATTCAGAGCATGGGCATAGGACATGCTGTAATCAGCATTTATGGGACCCTTACAATAACCTCCTCTTGCACTTCTTGAGGAAACCAACAGTAAGACTGAACATGAAATAATTTCATTTGTTGATCTTAAAAATCCCCTGAATAACAGGATCCAGAATTCAGAGGTACACTCGAATTTCAATGAACAGTCACAAAATGAGAGACCAAATACCCCTCACTATCCCAGACAATTATCTTGAAATCTTAAAAATGCAGAATCTGCACATTGCTTTGTTAAGCAACATCTTTCTGGGGCTATGGGGTGGAGCTTCTTGCCCACAGGAGTGTGGATCAACAGGATAAGGGCTTTAAAATCTGTCCCTGAACTCTCACATTTGTGACTAGAAAGGGCAGTTATTTCTTTTGCATACCTCAGGATGATGAGTTCAGCATCTGAAGGTGTAGAGTGTATTAAGGATGCAGGTACATGTATGATGATAAAACTACACCCAGAAGAACCAAGGGGAAATTGCAAACTTTTAATATGAGTGACACATGGCAAAAATATCCTGCTGCCTCCCTGCTAGGGGTGGTTGACAGCCATACCCCTTCCAGCTCAGGATTGCTCAACATCAGCTAGCTGATTACTGCAGGAAGAAATGTCACACTTCCATTTATTCAAAGCACAGTTCTGGATTTACAGGAAAGAAGGAGTAATGCAGTTTGTAGAAGCAGGCAGGAATGACGTGTGTTTGGATGTGAGCTGGCTCATCATGAGTTCAGTAAAAAGGAAGGTAAGCAATAATTTCTTAAATTTTGCCTAATAGATGCTTTAATTGGAGCCCTGCTGCTGTGAGTCAGACAGCTCCATCAGCCAGATGAGAACACCATCCACAAGTGTAGATGGAGCCTGTGCATGGCCTTCAGCACTCCTCTCTTTGCAGGGACAGGCAGAACTGTGAGAGGTGACAGCCCAAAATCTCTGGCCCTGCCCAGAGCACTCCCTGCCTATGCTGGGATCACAGGATGGGTACAAAAACACTCCATGGCCCACAGGACACTGAGAATGGGAGTTTCTGCTGAGGCCACCTTTCCCTGTTCAGTGTGTGCTGAGTTTTGATGCATCTTTAAAGGTTATTTGGGTTGCTGTGCTGAATTCAGCTCAGATAAGCTCCTAATTCTGCAGCTCCATACAGCAGATAGGGTATGAAATAGGGATATGTTGTTTCTGAATTCTGGGCAGGGCTGGAACTTCTCTGTAGGAGATGTTGCATCTGTCCAGGATTCTGAGGAGCTGGATGCCCTGATGAGAACTACTTTAAAATGTTTCCTTGAATTTATTTTTCCAATTAACTAACCTTTTGCTGGTTGTTTTGGGTGGCGGTTTTTCCCCTAACAAATGTAAGAAAAATATTTGTATTAAATTCCATCAATAAAAGAGCTTTGGATTGAGTGGTTTTCATGTCAGAGTTTTTTGTTTTCATTAAAATGTTCTGTTACCACTAATGGCAGGTGCTGACCAGAGTGGATGAACTCTTTTTTCAGGGTCTCATTCTGGACTGCCTTGCAATGAAATGGTTTGTTGTGCACAGTCTGATTACTACAGACTGACAATCAAACAGGATGACTCAGCCTGCCCCAGACCAAGCTCACTGGACTTTTGAGCCATGTGGATTTCACAGGGGACAAAATTATAATACTCCTGTAAAAGCAACTTCTGGCTCAGAATATTCCTCTGGACCACAAAAGAAAGATCCTGCACGACTTCAGGGCACTGTGACCATGTCAGATGTGCTTTTATCATTGACCTGTGATGATTTACAGTAGAGAGAGGAGAGGGGTTTGGTGTGTTACTATTTCAGGACTGTGCAGTTCACATTCATGGGAAAGGCAATTGTCCCCCAGTCACTCCTTTCCCCATCCCCACCCCCCCCCCAAACAAAATTAAAATTAAAGTGCCAAAACACGAACCCAAGCACTTCAGAGACCCCAGAGAGAGAGACCAGAGCCTGTGGAAGCTCTTCAAAGTCAGGCAGGTGTGGGCTGACTTTGCAGAAGTGAACTGCCACACTCAGAGCTGAGCAGAGCTATCTAAAGTCTGGATTACCACAAAGGTAAGCAAAATTTTGAGACTGTCTTTAACCAGAGTCTGCCTGGAGACAGCTGATGGTCGTGTCTTGGCTGGGACAGCTGCACTCTGCATCTGCAGAGGAAAGGGCAGCTCTTCTGCAGGCAGGAAATCTTTCAAGGATGGGCACTGGCCTCTGCTGACCCCCAGAATGAACATTGACCATGGGCTGGCTGCAGTCAACTGCACTCTTCCTGCCAGCCTGGAAAAACAGGAGAAAGAAACGAGGCTCTGCACAAGGGCTCCACTTGCCCAAGAGCCTGGGCTGGGGAAGTCTGTTCTTGTCCAAGGAAATTTCTCTTGCTCATCTCTCGACCTCCCAGACTGTTGGCTGTGCTCCAAGGAGGATCTCTCTTCCTCCTCCAGAGCACTGATGGGGCTGCAGCAGCATTACCTCCAGGAAATGAGTTAGTGAAAAATTCCCAGTACTCCCCATCCCTCTCTGCCTGTAACAGCTTCCCCTGGGAAATCCCAGCTGCCTCCTGCTGCTGTCATAGTAGGTTATGGCTCACAGGGTAGGTGACACTGGGCTTTCTTCCAGTATTAGGGCACAGCCTTAGGTATTCAGGCACTAATTTAAAGATGATTCAGTTACATTCTGAACTTAACCAGTCTACAGATTGGTCTTTGGACGACAGCAGGTTCTGTAGCAATAGCAAGGGCCTCAAGTTCCCCCACTGATGTTGTGTAACCTCCATGATCTGCAGAAAAGGATTTCCTTATTTTCTTTGTAGAAAGGCTAACATGCTACCCTCCTTTTATTTTTTTCTAGCTGTGATCAAGATAATGTGCAGGGGTGAGGGGAAAAACGTCACTGGTAATCTGATTCTGCTAAGCTTAAAAGTATATGAGTTCTTCTCTTACCTAAAGAACTCTCAGTGCCATTTTCTCCCCCACTTTATAGTCTCAAAGAGCTGAAGACATCAGGAATGTACATAATCACGGATGCTGGTTGTAGGAATCATTCTAGGTCTTCATTCTTCAGACTCCAATCTTCTCTGCAGTGTGAAGAAAACAAAGAAAATTCTACCTGCACTTTATTTTTAGCTTGGCTGGAACATAACAGCAAAGGGAATGGTGTGAATTTTCTCATTGGCATGTTATTGTGCATCATGATCTGGCTTCAGAGCAACTTCCTCCAGTGCCAGCGTGGGAGGAGGTGGGAGGTGAGTGGGGCTGGGTTACCTGTGTCTGTGCATTTGCTGTTCTGCCCCACTGCTGCAAAATAATCCTCACAGCCCTGGGAGGTTACAGAACAGCCTACGTGGGGTTGTGCTGTGCCCAGAGCATGGCGTGGGGCCCTGGAGGCAGAGGAGCAGTGTGCTCAGTCCCCATGACCAAAAACCACATCTGAGAAAGCCCCAGCTGCCAGGACCTGCCACACTGTGTTTCACTCATTCTGCAAAGATTCCAATTCCCTGCCAGGCCTTGGACTGTGCAAAGAATCCAGCCCCCTGCCAGGGCAAAGAGTGACTGCTGTGTTTAATGTGTGCTGTGTACTTAACCCCACACCTTTCCCCTGCCCTGACCCTGCTGCTGTGCACAGAGGCAAACCTGGGCTGCCCTGCTGAGCTGAGCACAAGGGCACCCCAGATCAGCATCAGGCATCCCAGATCAGCATCTGGGCGCTCTCCCTCCTCTGAGACATGAAGGGATGATAGACTGCTGTGCCATCCTAAACTCTGTGCTTGTGCTGGTGGAATTGGAGAAGAAACCATGGCCCACAGGCTGCTGGATTTGTGCTGACCTGTTCATTTGCAGGCAGGATCCAGCTCAGAGTGAGCTACTTCTTTCTTCCATGGGAGGCAACTCAGTGACACAGAATTTTCCAACCAAAAAGATGGGATCTGCCTCTTTTACTTGGGCTGTGTGTAGACTTGCATCTGTAACGTCTGCAAATGAGATCTGAGACAATTGAACCTGCCTAATTGTTGCTGTGTGTACATGCTGTGTGTGTGCCAGCATGGATTATACATCCTCCCTTCTCCTTGTTCCTGCTGCCTGGGGTGTGCTGTTTCTGCCACAGCTAAATGTGTCATATTTTTATTGAATAGCAACGTCCCAACTGAAGAGATAAATACAACACAGGCATAATGAATCATGGGCTCTGTGGACTTGCTCAGCCCCAGGAGGCTGGAGCAGGCCAAGGGATGAGACACCATGGTCTAACTCTTGTTTTCTTCACTTTTGCCTGCAAACTGCACCCATGGGAATTCAGAGAACAATACCCATCCTGCCTGTGCAAGAATCCAAGGATCCTAAAGAGGCCAGGATGAAAAGCATGTGCAGGGGGCAAGAGGGCTAAGTGGCATAGGGCTGTTCTCTGAGGAGGGGTCTGGCTGCTGCTGCTGCTGCCTGGGGAGCCTGGCCAGGGGCTGGAGGGCACTGATCTTACCAAAAAATCCTTGGTCATGCTGAACATGAACCTCTAAGGGCACTCCCACTATGAGAAGAATAAATGAAATGAAGAATACAGACAGAAGTGTACTTGTGCACACCGTGCAACCCTTTTCCTCTGCTCAGGGCAGGGCAGCCTTCAGGACAGATGGGAAAAGGCAAAGCTTGACTGGGGAAAAGCCAGAGATGGGCAGCAAGGAAGAGTGGAGGACTTGGAAACATGAGCTGTGAGGGCAGGAGGAATGAACTGGCATCAGTAAATTCAGAAGAAGGAGGATTAGGGAGACAAGTTAAGCCTTTAAGTGTACAAAAGACGACCACAGAGTAAGGCTGTAAGGTCTCCCACTGGGGATAGGGGAAAATTACAATAATATTTTTGAAAAGACATTGAGAGAAACTTTCCAACTGCAGGATAAATAAGGACTGGAAAATATACAGGTTGGCATATCTCCACCAACAAATGTTTTTAAGACCAGGTTAGACAAACTTCTGTCAAGAATGCGGGTTTTGGCAGCAAAGACAATGTGGGGTGTTAAGATTAATTTCTTTTTTTTTTTGTTGGCTGGTTTCACTGTGCAGAAGCCAGAAGCTTCTGGAGAGAATTTCTGCCATTGCACAGGGTGAAGGTATTCATGGACATCCTGAGCATGGTGGGAATTCCCTGTGAGCTGCTCTGCCCAGCCTGTGTAGTTTCTCTTCAGTTTAAGGACAGTCAGGCCAGGCAATAGAGGAGGTGGCAAGTTTTCATCATTAAGCTATTAGAGCTTTAAGCAAAGAGCTAAGAAATTGAAGATGTGGCAGAATATTTTTTCATGTAAAAGCGACTCAAACCCACCTTTACAGGCCTCTCAGTAAAGGAAGGAGTCTTTGAGGGAGATTCCGTTTAAAAGCCCCATAAAAGCATTATCTCTTTTTCTTGAACTTCTAATATTAGCAGGCACAGAGCATAAATATTAATCACTTCACTGGGCAGCTGAGTGCTGCTCTGTCACATTTCTAGCACTGCACAGGTAAGTGTGCCCCTTCCCCACTGATTCAGTCATGACTGAAGTCACACACACATCCCCCAGAAAATCAGTAGTGCTGGGACAGCAGCAGCAGCTGCCAATGCTGGAGGTGGTACAGGAATCCCTGAACTGGCCTGGGACAGGACAAGAGCATGCTTGGACAAGAGCCACATTTATATGCTGTTCTTCAGACTCTGCCCATCTCTTTAGAGTGACAAATCAAGAGGGGGGACTGTGACTTCCAGCACTTTTCCCTGAACTGCTTGTTCTGCAGCATAGGAAAAAATGACTTGAACGAAGATGCTGATGCCAGCTTTGTTCTCCAGGAAGAAGCTCTGCTGGAAGGTAGGAGTCATGAGCCTGAAAAAGCCAGCACAGCTCAGCACAGCCCTCTGGAATCCGGATCCTCATCCCCCCTGTGGTCTCCTGCTGCTGCTTGCCCGGGGGCATGGCAAGGTGAGTGGGTGAGGTTCAACCCCAGAGGCTCCTGGGCTCCAGCACATTGCTTGCAGTTATCTCCAGAATTTGTAAGAGTTTCCAAAACTAGGGGAATGGTTTTATCCACCATGGGTGGTCCCTGTTCAGGTACCCTCATGGTCTGAAACCTCACTACAGCAAGAAGGGAGGGATGAGCAGTCTGTGTGTGTGTGTGTGTGTGTGTGTGTGTGTGTGTGTGTGTGTGTTTTGGGGAAGTGAACAGTGGTTTGGTGATTTCTGTACTACCCAGGCAGGTGAAATTGTTAAATTATGCTTCTTTCTGCAAGCAGCACAGCACAAGGGGAATCTGAGATGGAGCCAAGGAGTGGTGAGAAGGGGACTTCTGCGAGAAGGGTGTGGATAGAGGAAGAGGCAAAATGCAAGCCCCATGTGTTCCTGACCTGAAGCCCTGATGGGGAGGGCAGGGGGCTTTTGTGCAGCTGCTTGCACTGACAGCAGGCACCTACCTCCACACAGTCTGAGTACAAAAGAACTGAGAAGATGCTGAGTGAAGGATCTCAGCCCAGGCTAAGACCTTTCTGAGCAAACATCCACATAAACATACCTCAATTAGTGGTAAGTGTGGGCTGGCCAGCTGCCCATCTCACTTATGTCCCTACTCAAGAGAGCCACAGGAACTCATCTGCCTTCAGGTTTAGCACATGTGTGAGGCTTAACCAGCTTTTAAAGGCCAGGAAATGTCCTAACCCACTTTGCCTGTCCAGGAAAGTGTCTGCCTGCTGTGAAACCCCAGCTTCAGTGCTCATGCTCCAAGAGCAGCACTCGCAGCCAAGGGCTCTGAAGGGCATGGGCTGTGTAAACCCACCCAAGACACCAGTCCTGCACCTTGTCCAGGCAAGCAGGCTCTGCCTCCCTGATTCTCTCGGGCAGTGCATCAAACTGCTGCAGGGAACATCCCATCCAGCCCCTTTGCAGGCAGGGAGGGGCACCAGGAGACATGAAAGCCACAATTCTCCCCTGCCAGTTCTCCTACAGCACCTGGCTCAGACTGGTACCACCCGTAATGGGAGTACCTGGAGAGTGCTCAGGGCTGCAGTGTGAACCTGAGTGCTGCAACAGCTCTGTGGGCTACTTATTTTCTGAGGGTTTCTTTTGTAATAATTTTGTGTTTTTATTTTATAATCACACTTTTATTTTGGAATATTTATTATGTATCCTAGGTGCTGTTTCATGTTCTCTGATGTAGCAAAGCCCTTGTGGAGGCCTTGCTCCGTCCAGTCACAGCAGAGAGGTCCATTGTGCGAGGGAGCATCATCTCTAGCCAAGGTGGAAGTAATGCACAGTGAGATGCTGATTTTGGACACAAACTTGTAGGATATAATTCCACATCAGATGCTGACTCCTTTCGAGTTGGAAAAACAGGGATGAACCCCAGAAACAGTTTGCTTGCTCTTTCCAGCTAAGCACTGGAAGCACAGCAGCTGGGATAGGCACAGTGGTACCATGTCCTGCAGCCCCAATGGGGGCTGGCACTGATTTAAGCAGAGCATTTGTTCAAGCTTGCATGCCAGGGCTCAGAGTTGGAGCTTTTATGATCACAATAATCAGGTTGCCTTGCCTAATTACTACATAGCTTGGCAAAGTGTATTGCACACTGCTCATGCTTTTGTTTGCAGAAAAGAAGGTGAAAGTAGTTGAAGGCTGTAGCCTTTGTTCTGGCTTGCATGGCCAAGGCTCAGAGTTTGAGCTTTTACGATCACAATAATCGCGTTGCCTTGCCTGGACCCTGATTACTGTGCAGCTTGGCAAAATGTATTGCACACACTGATCCCTGCTCGTGCTTTTGTTTGACAGAGAAGAGGCCAAAGGTAGTCGAAGGCGGTAGCCAGCTGCAGGCAGGCAGTAGCCATGTGGCCCCTTCCCCACGCTGGGGGTGCGCTGAAGGAGCCCCGGCCCGCAGGCTCTCCCTGGGCAGCGCTGAAATTGGGCTGGGGGAAGCTGCCTGGGCTCGCTAATGAACTATCGATGTGTGTGCGGTGTGTATTCGCCATGAGCCCGTAGTGATGGAGGTAGATCAGCCTTGCCAGCGCTGGGCTCTGCCCGTGTCCCTAACGCGGCACGATGGCTTTCTGTGCCTTCCCACACGGAGCCCCGAGGCGGGCACAGGGCCGGCGCTGGGCTCTGCCCGTGTCCCTACCGCGGCACGATGGCTTTCTGTGCCTTCCCACACGGAGCCCCGAGGCGGGCACAGGGCCGGCGCTGGGCTCTGCCCGTGTCCCTACCGCGGCACGATGGCTTTCTGTGCCTTCCCACACGGAGCCCCGAGGCGGGCACAGGGCCGGCGCTGGGCTCTGCCCGTGTCCCTACCGCGGCACGATGGCTTTCTGTGCCTTCCCACACGGAGCCCCGAGGCGGGCACAGGGCCGGCGCTGGGCTCTGCCCGTGTCCCTACCGCGGCACGATGGCTTTCTGTGCCTTCCCACACGGAGCCCCGAGGCGGGCACAGGGCCGGCGCTGGGCTCACCGGGGCTGCTGCCGGCTGCGGGGCGCTCTGTCCCGGGGTGCGCGGCACCGAGCGACCCCTCGCTGCCGGCCCGCTGCCACCCCCGCTCCCGGCCGAGGAGCACCGCGCCGTGCCGGGGACTGCCGCCGCTCCTCCCCGCGGCGGTGCCGAGGGGCGGGGATGGCGAGGAGGATGCCCCGTGCCCGCCGAGGCAGCCGGGCTGGCGGCGGCGCCTCCCCCGCCTCAGCCGCGGCCCCCGCCTCCCCTCGCCTCAGCGCCTTAAACGCCTCGGCCGCGGCGGCAACAAAGGCGGGCGGCGGCCGGGAGTGAGGGGCCGGCGGCGGGCGGCCGGGGGTCGGTGAGTGGGCGAGGGGCAGCGGGGCCGGGCTGGCGGGGAGGGAGCCACCGAGGGTGGGCGAGGGCTGAGGGGCCGCGGGGCCGCAGGTGCGGCGGGAGGACGGGGAGTGCCGTGCCCCGGCCGGTGAGGGGGATCTCCGGCCGGTGAGGGGGATCTCCGGCCGGTGAGGGGGGCTCCGGCCGGTGAGGAGGATCTCCGGCCGGTGAGGGGGATCTCCGGCCGGTGAGGGGGGCTCCGGCCGGTGAGGAGGATCTCCGGCCGGTGAGGGGGATCTCCGGCCGGTGAGGGGGATCTCCGGCCGGTGAGGGGGATCTCCGGCCGGTGAGGGGGATCTCCGGCCGGTGAGGGGGGCTCCGGCCGGTGAGGGGGATCTCCGGCCGGTGAGGGGGATCTCCGGCCGGTGAGGGGGATCTCCGGCCGGTGAGGGGGATCTCCGGCCGGTGAGGGGGATCTCCGGCCGGTGAGGGGGGCTCCGGCCGTGAGGGGGGCTCCGGCCGGTGAGGGGGGCTCCGGTGGGCAGGGCGGGGCGGGCCAGCTCCGCTGCGGCGGAACTTCTGTTAATTCTTACTGTTCGTGCTTGTAACCCCGTCAGTATAAACTTCTGAGCACGGCAGATGTGTGTGGCGGCTGCCCGTCCCCCCTGCTCCGCTGCTCTCGCCGCGGTTTGGGCAGCGCTGAAGGCGGAGGTGGCTGCGGAGCCCGGTGGCACCGGGGAGAGAGGATGGGCAGGGGTGAGGCAGCCCCCGGCCCCTGCCTGCCCCGGTTCGTGTCGCCCTCGCCCGCAGGGACCCGCCAGTCCTAGCACGGGATTTGCCCTGTGAGTGATTTTAGAAGTGGCTGCGCTCGTCTCTACTAGCGCACAGCAGGTCAGGCTGCAGAGAGAATAAATAATGTGTAGCGTGTTTTTTGTACTCGTCTTCCAGGGCGAATCTCTGTTCCTGCATTTATGAGTCCCCGGTAAATCAGGGCAGTGGGTGGTGACCAGGGGGTGAAGGAGTGGGAATTGCTGCTGCTGCTGCTTTGTGCTGTTTCCATATCTGCTTGCTGCAACTGGATCTAATCACTGACAGTGTTAAAACAGAAATATATGCGAGGGGAAAGGTGCCATGGCAGAGCAGCTGGATGTAGCAGGAGATTTTCTTGGCTGTGAGGGAGTGAGAAACCAGAGCTGCCTATTAATGTGTGAGGAATGAGTGTAACTCTCTCTGTGTGACTCCTCCTTTAGTGGCACACTCACAGGGCTGCACTTGCCTCAAGACTGGTAGCTAACCTGGAATACTTTTTCTGAGGTGGGATAAGTTTAAATAGATAAGAGTGCTGTGATGCAAGGCTGCATCATCCTCCTGCTCTCAGAGGGGAGTCAGTGGAGGAGACCCCAGCAGAATGGGGTAAGTGTACATAAGGTGTCTTACTGAGGGGGAAAGGGGCAGCTTTGTCCTTGGCTTTTGCTGCAAAAGCTGAGTGTTCCACTGACCTTGGCTGTGTATCTTGGAAAGTTCTCCTCATCTCCTGGTGTCCAGGACAAAATACAGACACTCGTCCCTTGTGTTTCATCACAGTGCCCTGGGTCACTGTGCCAGGGAAGGTTTAGGAGGAGCTTCTATAGATACCAGTGATACTAAGTGCTCTCCAGGAGGAAGAATATTAGCAGGAAAAATCCTTCCCAAAAGGCCCCTGGGACAGAGGCCAGGAGTGTCTAATGAGGCAGACTTTTCCTGTTAGCTGCAGTTCTTGCTGTGGGAAGGTGAGGGCCTTTTGGGGGTTGCAGTGAGCCAGTGGGGATCTCAGAGGGCAGACAGCCCATGGCTAGGTCTGCTCTGGGCAGCTGATGGCCTCACCTGGGCATGGACCACTGCTGTGGAGGTGATGCAGCTGCTGAGTCAAGGCAAATCATCTGTTTTCTTCTGGTTCAGCAAATAAATCGGATTGGTGATGGTGCTGCAGGGATGAGCAGCTCTGTAGTGCCAAGGTTGCACTGTTGGTGTTGGGGACAGGACTGTGCAAAGCTGCATCTTGGCTCCAGATAAATCTGTCCACTGCTTTTCTTCTCTCATTTAGTGGTTGCTTCTGTTAGCTTACCTAAATATGGTGGAAGGAGCTGTGTATTGTGGGGTCCTCTGCCGAAATGTGTGCCTCTGGCAAAAGTGGTGCATGGCCTGAAAATGGGGCTGGACACATTAGTGAGCTGCCACATTATCACTGGAGCTGCAGTGCTCAGCTGGGTGTGTTTGTGTCTCTGCTGGCAGCAAGTGTGGGGTTAGGTGTCAGAAAGAGGAATATCTGATCATATCTACTTGATTCCTGGACACAAAAATATTTGTTGATGGGGCTTTGAGCAGGCTGCCTGCTCTGTTGGCTGCTGTTTGTGTGCTCTGTAACTTGGTTAAAACCAAGGAGTGGAAATGCAGGTGTATCATTGTTCACAGAGACCTAGGGACAAAACTGGTGAGTACTTCAACCTTGTTTTGCAGTGACTGCTGGCAGACTCATCTCCTGCAGGAGCTGGGAATCCATGAGAGGAATTAGAGGTGCCAGTATGAGGTGGGCAGGGGTGGCCTAATGAAGGGCAGAGCAGATGCAGTAACGTTCTGTATCTTCACTGTCCTTGAGTGTGCAAAGAAGCTGCTGCAGGAGCAGATCACTGTGCATGCAGAGGTTTGTGTCCCTGTGGCTCTGCTGGAGGACAGCCCTGTGCTGAGAGGTGTGTCCCCAGTACCCACACAGGCCCCCCAACCACAGCACCTGGGCAGCATGGGAATGGACCAGGCTGTGCTGCCCTTTGCTCTCAGGCTGACTGATGTGCAGGAGGTGATTGAACTCCAGTTCTTTGACTGCCAGTGCTTCTCCTCACACCCTTCCTCTGTTGCATTGGCAGTTTTTGGAAGGGCAGAAATGATGCTGCAGTTGTGATCCTAGTCCCTTTCCACAGGAGAGGTTCAGTGGCGTGCACAGCTGCCAGTGAAAATGTCATTTTCCTGTTCTCTACTCAAGGTTCGTAAAGATCACTGTAAAAGGTCTGACAGAATTGTTTTGATGATCTTTTACAAAGTATCCAGACCTTTTCTCATAGCCCTCAGATTTTGGAAGAGTGATGTAAGTCACAATGTTGCACAGGATTAGCAATCAGAGAGCATTATGAATCAATCTAATACTTTGTCTTAGCCATAGCTGACCTACATATTACAGCTTTCACTGTAACTGCTTCACCAAGGACAGGCTTTGCTTCTGAGGGTAAGGCAGCCCAGTGGCTGGACAGGTTTGTGTTTGAAGAACATTCCTGGTGGCTTCAGATGTGCTTGAAGTCTGTGCTGCTTGACTGGGTAACTTGTCACTGAAGTGTGAAATACAAGTGGTTCCTTTGAATGTTCTTTTAATTATAATTGTACTGATGGAAAAACTAGAAGATGAAATGAGATGCTTTCTGTATAAAGTGCTCTTAGATGTCGAGCCAGCAGGGATCATTGTTATCAGTTCCTCTAATCACTTGTGTGATTAAAAGCCTTGGAAGAACTTACATGTTTGAGCCACTTTCTTGTAGGTAACAATGAAGGTTTACTGCCTTTCTGAATGTGTGCTGTAGCTCAGCCTCTGGTGAGCTGTGAACCCAAAGCTTCTGTAAAATCTCTCCCTGTGGGTCACTGATAGCCCTGAGTGTGAATGCACATCTGCCTGTTCCACTTGCAGATGAGTTTTCCTGCTGATTCCCAGAGCAACAAGGCAAATGATGATCAAAAAGAGAGTCCAGAACTGTGTCTGCAAAGCAGTGACTTGGCTGATTTAAGGCAGCACTTAAGCCCATTCCTACCTGTCATTATGATCCCAGCTCTGCAGGACAGATTCTTTGGTTTGAGGGATGCTGGAAGCAATGAGAAATGCATGTACTGGTGTGTGTTAGCATGGACCATGGTAGTGGAGTGTGTGTACAGCAGCATGTTCACATGCAGATCTTTTGTATGGAACATCATTTGGGTCTGTGGGTGTTGAGGAGCTCTTCTGTGAAACCAGAACAGAGGTGGTCTGCCCTGTAGTTTTTTTGTCTCAGCAGGTTCCAAGCTGTGTCTTTGCCTAGCTTGGGTTTGCTGGTCCCTCTGCAGCATTTGAAAGCTTCCTGGGGTACTTGGCTTGGGGTGTCTCTGAAATTAGGAGCTCTGTCACCAAGTAATCTATTTATTTTTTTTGGTTGGTCTTTTTTTTTTTTTTTTTTTTTTTTTTTTTTTTTTTTTTTTTTGCTTTTGCTTGTGGTCTCTTGCTCACAAGCTCCCACAACCTCCGTTCTCAAACAGAGGTTGGTGTAGAAAGCTGCAGCACAGCATCTTGCAGTTTCCTTTTCTATAAATAACTACAATAAAAGGGTCTGTCTGTGAGACTGGAAACATTGCACATAATATCTCACATTCTAACAGCAGGATGCTGAGGTGCGGGGAGGTCTCTGCTTTTCTCCCTTGTCTCCAGTGCCCCAGACTCCTTTGCCTGGGAATGGTGTTTCTGTACAGGCAGAAGGGAGCTCTGTGCCAGACTGTGCTAACGTTTCTCTGTGCTCCTGATGTGTGTTAGCTCTGGGAACTGGCAGCTACTGAAAATGAGCTGAGCAAGGCTGCTCCTGCTGCCTCAGTGCTGCTGAGGAAGTGGAGAACCCAAATGCACCCAGCACAGGATGCCAATCTCTCTGGCTACGTCCCACACTGATCCCTGGGCACTGGTGGGCTTGTTTGTCACAGAGCCCAGCTTCTGCTTGGGACTCCTGGGGCTGGCAGAAACTGGAAACAAGCTAATGCTGCTCCCTTCTTAAATATTGCATCCATTCTGCTGACAGTGGCTGCAGCACTTTGGGTTTTCAGCTGTAAAATTTTGCAGAAAAATAGAAGTTGTTGACAGCAGTGATTAATTTTTTAATATGCACTGCAGCCTGCCCTGGGTGTCTTTGCGGTACAGCATTTGCTGATTAGGAAATCAGACGGGTTCCAATCAGCCTGACTGTGTTGACTGGATTTTCTGCAAATACCCTGTGTGTGCCAGCTGAGTCCCAAGTGTGTGGGGAGAGTGTGATGACCCTCACTGCCATGGAATGACAATAGAAAATGCCATGGCAGTTGTGCAGCAATGACAGCTTTCTGAAATGGATTTCCTTGGGACTAAAAGACATCTGCAGTTTGATTTCCCCCTGCCAATCTCAAGGACTTTAACCTTGAAATAACATTCAATGTACAACATCAGAGTAACGACTTTTTAGTTCTAAATTTGTTTGTAAGGGAGAATCCTTAGGAAAGGCTGCAAGCAGAGCTCTGTTGCCTGAGCTGCTCTCTTCCAAAGGCATAGAGCATCCCAAAAGCAATTAGTTTATATCTTAAATGAATAAAAAACTTATCAGAGAGGATGTCTTTATGCTGTGAGCTACACTGCCTAGCAAGACTGAAAATTTGAGTGTGATCCTTTGTTAACTAAGTTGGGGTCATGTTTATTTATTTGGTTGGTTTTTGATTTTATCTCCTTCCCTTACAATTAAGTTCTTCCTAATTTCAAGATTCTACTTTGGTCCAGGGATGGATGATCGCTGTATTAATTCTGTGGTCCTGCCATTCTTTGTGATTGCAAGGGGTCTTAAAGAAATTAGAAATTTAGACGTACAAGATTGTAATTGTTGGGATAAAATCTCCCTGTGGTGTCATGAGGCCCCACCTGGAGGGCTGCACCCACCTGGTCTGGGATCCACAGCACAGGAAGGGCATTGGCCTCTTGGAGCAAGTCCAGAAGAGGCCACCAGGATTATTAGAGAAATGGAGCCCCTCTCCTGTGAGGAAAGGCTGAGAGAATTGGGATTGTTCAGCCTGGAGAAGAGAAGGCTTCAGGGTGACCTCACTGTACCTGCAGGGAGCTACAGGAAAGGTGGAGAGAGACTTTTTACAAGAGCTCAGGGGGACAGGACAAGGAGAAATGGCTCCAAACTGACAGAAAGCAGGTTTAGTTTGGGTATTAGAAGAATTTCTTCCTTGTGAGGGTGGGGAGGCCCTGGAACAGATTTCCCAGAGAAGCTGTTGCTACCCTGGATTCCTGGAAGTGTCCCAGGCCGGGCTGGATGGGGCTTGGAGCAGCCTGGAATAGTGGAAGGTGTCCCTGCCCATGGCAGGGGGTGGAACAAGATGGTCTTTAAGGTCTCTTCCAACCCAAAACCTTCTATGGTGATTCCATGATACTTTATATTTTTTGGGTTGCTTATATTTTTATGTAAATTTGTACTTCTCCAGCAGACCTTCAGTGTAAATAATTGTCAGGGAGTTGGACACTTTGTAAGTGAGGTCCATTAGCAGAAATGTAGCAAAGATGGAAATATTGTGTTCTAGATCCTCTGGGCTGGTATTTCACAGGCAAGGCTGATGAATACTTTATATGTTTTATGAGAGTGTGGAAGGTGCTGGATGGATTTTGCTCTCATCCAGATGATGGTGTCTGTGAATATAAAGCTTGTTTCTTATTAACAGCTGTTCTTGCAGTCTCAAAATCCACTTTTCACAAATGCTTATGTCCATGAGAGTGTTGCTTTCTTGGGAAGATCATTGAAGAGTGACTGGTTGTATCTTAACACATTCCTTCCAGAGCTTGATAACATTTATTTATGAAGTCTGTAGCTGCCTAGGGAGCTGCCTTGCACCTTTCTGAATAGAGCCCATTGTGGAGGGAAACCTCCTCCCCAGTGAGGGATGTGTTAGGACTTGCCTCCAACAAATGCTGCAGGGGCAGGTTTCAGTTGGACAAGGATGGCATTCAGGGTGAAGGAATTGGGAACAGAGATGAAATAGTCCCAAGGATGTGTTTTAGTATTGGAGGCAGGGGGATTTCCAAAGGCAAAAATGGAATTGGTAGAAATAAATGTTGATTTTGCTGGCAACATGAAAGGGTATTTTTAGAGATACAGGAGTCCCCAGTTGGAGAGGAAGGGCAATGGCTGGAATGTCTTGTGTGATGGGTCAGTCAGACTTTCTGCTAATGGGATAAAGTGAGGGATCACTGACAATTTTAGGATCTTCAAATTTAATGTAATGTTTGTTTAAAGAGCAGCTGTCCTGAACGCAGCTACCTGTAGATTGACTAGTATAAAAAGGTGATGGAGCCTTGGAGTTGGGTAGTGGTTCCATGTGCTGTGTGCTTGGACCACTGCCAGGCTGCCTGCCTAAAGCAGAGGGGTCTGAGCAGAGCAGAAAGGTGGGGGAGCTGAGTGGATGCAATGTAATTTTCTGTAGATTAATCTGCTGATTTTCAGAGCAGTTGTTACTTGTGTGTTCTGTTTTACTCTTAAGTAGCATAGGGTAGGTGTGGAGTGGCAATTATTTTAGGTTCTGTGGATGTGGCTCAGCAATTTCAAATGTGGTTAGAAGTGTGTTTTTAAAAAGTTGAGGTGAACTCCTTAAAGTCTGCACCTGGGGTAACAGTCATTAATTTTAAAGTGTGATATAGCTCCCCTCTCCCTTTCCACCCTCAATTTTGGAAACTTCTCACCCCTTTGTAAATCACTTTGCAAAACACCCATCTCTTGATAATGAACTACATGTTCTAAGGTTAAGAAGTTTGCTTAGTTACTAAGGGAGTGCAGCTGGGTAACTATTTATTAGATATTAATGGATGAATTGTTTAATTAGACAGATAATCATATGCTTGCAATCTAAGGTGAAAAATTCAGAAAGGTTAATTAAGGAATGGTTAGAAAATCTGATGTCAGAAATTGTGTTAAGTTTCAGCCTGGACTCTCTTAATTAAAATTAGTTTAGTTGATGCTGGAAGTGAATGGAAATGAAGGAAATTTAAGCTTACCATGGTCACAGATGTGGGAGTGTACCAAGGTCAGTTATGCATATTAACTCGTACTTTCAGAATTAATTCCTGGCAATAATTTGGCTTGATTTTTCCTGTCTGTCTTCATGCAGACAACACTCGGGAAGCCTTATTTATTTGAGGTATTGCAGAAACACCTTTTTCCCCTCACTATTCCTTTGCAACCTCTGAGGGGAGATTTTATGCTGGGTGAGGAACAGCAAGTCAAACCCTGCAGATGATGTTTCAAATGCTTAATTGTGCATCTAAACATTGTCCTGCTGCTGCCAGTGCCTCACCTCAGTGAGGCGTTCCCTGGTGTGACAGTCGTGTCCTGGCACATGCGGGGTGGGATCCAAGGAGGGGAACACCTCGGTGGGGTGGCTGGGGCAGGAGAGGGGCAGCTCTGTCACTGCTGCTGTGTCACAGCTGCTTGTCCAGTGTGTCAGAGCTGCCCTGCTTTGAAGGACAGGTGTCTGCCAATTAAGGCAGAGGCTTCTCTTTGAAATGGAGAATATAAACCTCTTTCCTCTAAATTATTATTATAATTCTGAAATGAAGAGACTCTTAGGCAAAGATATGGGAATTAGGAATAACAGTTCTTTACTAGGAAAATTAAAATAGAAATGCAGTATTACAAAGAACAATCCCAGCCCTGCCAGAGTCAGAATCCAAGCTGACACCCGTCAGTCAGTCAGGGTGTTGGTACAGTCCCATTCAATGGTGGCTGCATCCTCCTGCAGTGGCAGATGTGGTTCAGCTGGAGCAGTGCTCCTGGAGAAGGTGCAGTTTTCCTCTGAAGCTCCAG
Source organism: Oenanthe melanoleuca (assembly GCF_029582105.1). Classification (NCBI taxonomy): domain Eukaryota; kingdom Metazoa; phylum Chordata; class Aves; order Passeriformes; family Muscicapidae; genus Oenanthe; species Oenanthe melanoleuca. The sequence goes on along the minus strand of NC_079343.1, from coordinate 1,521,178 downwards.
GGATGATGTGGAAAGGTCTGGCTTTCCTCTGGAATCCAGTGGAAGGGCTGTAACTTGCTGTCCAAAATCTCAGTTTTTATCTGGGTAGGAAAGGCTTGGCTGCTCCCCTGGCTGGAGCATCTCCCAGTGGGATGATGGAATTTTATCAGTCATGCCCTGGGACTGAATGGGCCAGCAGCAGATGATAACTTCCTGGAGGGAGGATGGGCTGTGGGAAAGATAAAGATGATTGCCCAGCTGGTTTAAAGATGGCCCATTAGCAGATAATATGTGTCAGGAGATCAGGGTCACTGCCCCACCCAGCTCCAACAGATGGGGACAGAATTCACATTTCTGGTCACATCTGTATTGCAGCTGGTCACGGCCACTGTGTCACCGCCGCTTGTCCGGTGTGTCAGAGCCCCCTCGGCCGGGAGCTGAGCTCACAGAACCAGCGCTGCTGTCACAAGATCTCTGCACTTCCTTCCCACGTTCTACCCACGTGGATTTCCCCTGGTTGCAGTAACTCCCTAATTTGGAGGAAAACAGACGTGGGGTGTGGTTAAACGCTAGGCAGGGCTCCCAGTGAGAGGGGAGCAGCTGTGAGCCTGTTGCCAGCCCCGCCACATTCCCCCGAGAGCTTGTGGTGTTCTTGGCCAGCTGGTGCTGGGCACTTCAGGGTGGTGGTGATGGCTTTTGGAGAGCGTGGGCTGCCCTGAGCCCACCTGCCAGGGTTTCAGTAACCACAGGCTATTTGTGGCTTGCTTTTTGCATCACTGGCTTCTTTTCTGAAGTGAAAAACAGGCTGGGTGAGAAGGCGATCATATCCTGCTTCTCTTCATCTGAGATTTCTCCCCAGACATGTTTCAATGCTGTGTCTTACAGTCTCGAAATTGTTTTAGGGCATTTCCTTTGGCCAAATTTCTGGCTAGCCATTTGCTTCAAGAAACCTTATCCTTCCAGTATTGCTCCTTCTAGCCCCTTTCACCCCCTGCCAGATTCCTAAGCAGCCATCTCTTAGACAGCTTTTGGTCTCTCTGGTCCTTGAGCATCTTTTAGCCCTCCCACATACTCAGCTTTCTTTTTCTTAGGTTTCATGAAAACAAACTCTTGGGGAAAAAAAAATCCAAACCCAAAAATACTGCTGTGAAAACCCCTACCCACTCTCCAAATGTCCAAATACATTCTGTGTCTTTTCTGTAGTTGCACTTACTATTTTTCACAAAACTGAATTTAGCTGTTGGTGTTGTCAGTAGTTCTAATGAAAATTTTTATAGCCAGTTACCAGGAGGCTATTAGCTGTGTTTTTGTGTCAAAAAGTAGGTGTAATGGTTCAGAGCAAATGAGCTGCAAAAATTACCCCCTTAAAAAAACCCTAGAGAGAAGATATTTGAGAAGCTATTTTGATGTTGCTCACGGAGAAAGAGATTCTTTATCTCTGGTTTGGGGAGGAGGATCAAGGAAGTTCAGTTCATCTTGAGCAAGATGGATTTGAAATGGAAATACTGGTCTGCAGTACCTGGGGAAAGTAGTGAGAAAGTTGGTAGGTGTGGGAGAAGGATCCTGCTGGGGCATTGCTGGGATGAGGCTGTGGCTGGTGAGAGCTCCTGCTTGAGCTCTGGCTTTGAGGGTTAGTTGTGATGCCTTGGGTTTTAGCTTTTATATTTTTCAGACTCTCTGCTCCTTGGTGTGTAACTGAGACTTCATGTTAGGTGTTAGTAAGTTCTCTTTAGGGGGTAGTTAGACAAAACAATCCCTTCCCAGCTTGAGACTCAAGGACAGCTGGTACCCAAAAAGTTAACAGCCAAGGGAAAGGGGGCAAGCCAGAGGATTGAGACTTCATAGCCTGGGGATGTGGTTGGACAATTGTAGATGAACCAAAACTGATAAAAGTGTAAAACTTGTGACCAGAATCCATCTTGGGTTAGACTTGGGTGTGGCCCCAGCCAGGCTCTTGTACTGCCCAAGGTGCATCCTTCCAATAAATACTGATTTTATTCCTTTTGCTCTGCTTAGTCTCTGTTCCAGGTCAGCCTTTCCAGGCATCAGCTGTGTCCTTGTTGCTGCATTGTATCCTGGAGACGCGTGGGAGACAAAGTCCTACTTCAGCTTGCCTTGCAACAGGTGAGTGTCTCTGTTCCTGGGAAGTGTGATAGCAGGGAATTTCCTCTCTTGGGTATCCTGATAATGTCCTGATAATTTGGTCTGTGTTTCCCCAGGCCTGTTGCCAGCCTGGTAATCAGTGACTGAATTTTCCATTCTTACCCTGTTCTGGGTAGCAGAGGTTGAGGTCTGGCAGCAGTGATCACATCAATCTCTGATCCCTGACTAAGGCACTGCCCAAGTGCCTTTGCTGCTCTGTGTTCCTGGTCCCTGAGCCTCCCTTCTTCAGAAGGGATAGTGTTGGTTTCTTGCTCTTCTGTGGTGCTGCTGAAGTTACAGTATTTGCACAGAGCCAGTTCTTCTGAGATGGTCATTCTTCTGTTTAAGCACAGGCTCCCAGCTTACAGAATTAAAAATACAGAATTGCCAGTGGTCTGCAGTAGCCCTTGACTTGTCCTAGAATTTGCTTTAATAAGAGAGTGGATCTTTAATGAAAGTGAAAGGCTTCTATATTTTCTCTGGAAATACAAAAGGAATTGCAAAGCCAGACTCTCAGAAGGCAGGATAGCTTTTAAGTTATACAGCCCAAATCTGACCTCTGAGCACTGCAGGTTCTGATTGTGTGGTTCCACAGCTGCTGCTTGGCCTGATGCTGCCTTGCTCATTGTGCATAATCAATCTGCATTTGTGGTTGTTTAGTGGGGTTTTCATTTTCCTCCTTGCAGCTCTGAGGTTGTGCTTTACTTGTGCACTTAAGCCCTGCCCCAAGGTCAGAAACACAAGTTGTCCAATAGGCTCCTCTGTGGTGCTGCTCGTAAACGTCTGAGCAGCTGCAGTTCATGGTGTGTTTGTGGGAAAGCAGCTCTGTAAATGGGGAGCTGAGGCATGCACAGGGTGCTCAGCCAATTCTGGGTGCTCTTCTGGGAAGCTGCCAGGAATTCTCTCCTTTTGGTTTCTGATGTCTGGGAAATGGAGTTCTGTGGCTGAGAGCACGGCCCATGTGCAGACCTGATCGTGGGTTTGTCCTTCTGCAAGGGTCTGGCAACAAAGGATGTGAGAAGTTTATTTTAAGCTTTGTTAGATTTCATAGCAGCTGTAAAAGAAGCAAGGCAGGAATCACTTTTTTTGTCAACTTTGCTGAGACTTTATTTGGCTCTTGTGCCTTATTTCCTACACCTTAAAAAAAAAAAAAAAAAAAGCTGGAAAAAACCTACCCAGGTAGAGTGTTATTTCATCTCATTCAGTGAGTGCTTCTGCTGTGAAAGAAGTATGCTGTGACAAAATGAGGGGCAGGATTAGGTCTTTTTTGTGTGTGTTTTATGGATAGAGGAGAGGGCTGGGCTGTCCACCATACAGGCTCATCCTGCTTGAATCATCACCAGGCAGTGCTAATGAGATGTTGTCCTCCCTATGGAGCCTCAGTGGGGTGGACAGGCTGTGCAGACAGGATTTGTTGGCTGGTTGACACCAGGGGAACCATGGACTCTGCTGGTGGCCTGAGAGCAGGCATTTGCTCCAGCCATTGCTTCTCTGCAGGCTTGTTCCCAGCCTACCTTTCCAGTCCCTGCCTTAGTGGTCTTCATGGACCAGTCCTGCTCTGAAGCTCTGCAGTGTCTCATTCCACTTCTTGTCTGAGATGTTGTCTGGGTTTCACATCCCGTTCCCCTGTGTCTGATAGACCTGCTCCATCCTGGCTTCTTTATTCCTCACATCTTCTTGTGTGACCAATGTGACCAGAGAGTGCAGCTGTCCCTGCAGTGGTGGCATTGTTCGTGTCCCTGCTCCCCAGCCAGTGTCTGTGCCCTCCCAGCCATGCTGGCCCTGCTCTGAGCCTCTGTGTGTGGGGCTTGGGAGCATTCCTGGCTGGTGCTCTGCTCTGCAGAGGCTTTAATGATTTTCCATTTAACTGTGATTAACCTGACAATCAGGGCTTTGCTTATTGCATTCTGGGAGAGTTGTGGTGGCAAGATTTCTAACTTTGGGATGAATCAGCATTAACAATTAGGCAATAAACAAATACCATTTCTTTTACAAGAGGCAGACACCAGGATGTTTTCCTCTGCCAAAGCGTTTATCAGGCTATTGGTTATGCTGTAGCTGGTAAGGTGGGAAGGAGCAATAGTTCCTCACTCATAGAAAAAATTAAGTCATGAGTCTCCATTGGCTGCCAGTGGGAGGGATGCTGAATGACAGAGGGGGCTGTTGCCTCCTCCTCCTCCTGGTCCCACAGTCTGGTGATTGTTACTGGCTGTTAGTGCACAAGCCTGTCACACTGGAGCCTGGCTGTTACTACAGTGTGTTAAATCCCTTCAGACAGACAAACTCTCCTGGGCTGGTACTTAATTTACAGCACTCTCCAGGATCTTTCCATATAGATCTTCTGACTTAGAAGGGAAGAAGAAATAAAGATAAATTAATGGAAACTTTTATATTGTTCTGAATTAGGGGGTAATTTTTGGCCCCTACTTAACCTTGCCATCTTTCAAGCTATTGTCTCTTTTAGTAATTATCTGCTTGTATTCCTGATGGTGAAACTTGCCATGTAGAAATGTTGTGTTGATGCATTTCTCAAATTCTGGTTTGACCAGAAGGCAAGGAGGCCTGAGCACTCTAGTGCTCATGGCTTTCAGAGCAAGTGCTGAGGGTTCAAGCTCTGCCAAGGGACACTGCCCACCCTGCAGCTGGTGGCTTTCAGCACCCAGCCTAGGCTCTGTGCACACCTGGAAGGTGCTGGGCTGTCAGAGGTGCTCCTGAGCAGGCACTCTTGCTGTCCTGCTTTGCTGGGGGGCAGGTGTCCTCTTGCTCCTTTTGCCTCCCAGGGGTGCTGGTGAATATTTTTAAGCATTTTGCCCTGCTAGCAGGAAGAAGTGGGTAGATGGCTGGGAAGCTCCCTTGGCCCCAGCCTGGCTGCTGTGCTTCTTCTTACAGCTCTGTGGCTGCCCAGGCTCTGCCACAGCAGAAGTTGCATTGCCTCTGGTGGCATCTCTGAGCTCACTTTCCAGTCATGTATAAAGGCAGGCTTCAGCAGGGAGCAGGTAGCCAGGGGGCCTTGTTGTGTGTTTTTTAAAACTGCTGCCCCTGAAGAAGGGCTGCCTGGCTGGACAACCAGTGTGCTGGCCTTGTTCAATTATCTGTGCTTCTCTGCATCCCTTTTATCTCCTGTTTGCAACATTTTTCTCACTTAAATGCACCCTTTCTGCAGGCCACAAAGGCTGGTGTGAGCACAGCCTGCAGCAAGGGGATCCTGCTGAGTTTGCAGGCTGGGGACTTCCTAGCCTTGCATATAAAAGTGCTGGGACTCTGGCTCACCATTACTCATCCAGCCTTCCTGGTCTGCCTTAAAGCAGTCCTGGGGGTGTGCCTGTGCAAATTTCCTCACTTGCTGTGGTGATTGACCCCTTGCACTGTGAGGTGCTTCTCAAAGATGCAGCTCTGCTGAGGTACTGCTGCAGGCTGGCAGACACTGACAATGTTATTTTTCAGCAGGTAGCTGTTTCTGGTTTTTCCCTTTTGACCTAACCCTCAAGTATCATTCTAGTTTCACTGTCTCTCAACCAGCAGGAAACTTCACAGCCTGTGCTGGTGGGACCTTAGTGCTTGAGGTAGGGCATTGTGTGTCAGTATGTCTCTGCATGGGCAGCACCCCTCTTTTTAATATCTTCCTCCTTTCTTGTTTTTTACCTTTCTTTTTTCCTGTGTTCCTCCTTTTCTTCATCACACAAAATGTATAAAGCCTAAGCTTATCTTTTTCCCAGTGCTTTGCCTTTCCTGCTGTGGTGTGCTGCTGTGGGTTAGGGTCCTTTGGATGGCTCAAGCTGGCAGTAATTTGGGATATGGACCTATTGGGACCTGTTACTAAACTGTGAGTGCTTGAGTTCCCTACTGAGAGCAGAAAGCTGAGCTGCTGGGCTCGAGGTGCAGCATATGCCAGGCCATGCACATACACTGGAAACTTGCCCAGGGCAGGATAATTAAGGGAGGCAGTGTTTCCTCAAGCAGACTGTGTGCTCTTGCTTGCTAAACAGTCTTGTGATTAATATCTTATTTAGGAGGATTTTAAGACATGTGCTTACACCAAGTTTCTTTTAGAAGTAGGGGAGAGGTTAGAAATATAAACTCTGTAAAGGCCCTTCTGTATTTCTGGCAAGGTTCACCAGGTGATTGCAGTGCATCACTGCTCTTGTGTCAGAGTAGGCAGTAAGTTTTGCTGTGGCTGGCTCAGTGGGAGAGGGATCCTTGAAGGGCTTTGCACATGTTTTTGTACAGGCTGCATTCCTAAGATCTCCTTAGGGACCCATAGCTCCAGCACTGAGGGTGAGTTCTGCCCTGATGTCAGCATTACCAGCTCGCCCTGGCTCCTGGTGTTAGACTGGTGACTTCTGCAGCCAGCAGGTGTTCACCAGCAGACTTTGCCTTCAAAACAAGGCTCTGTGTGGTGTTTTACTCAAGTAGTGTTTCAAGGTGTCAGCAGCTAGATTGCTGGCCTTATTCAGGACATGTGGCATGGACACAGCACCCATATGCATGCTCTGGGTGTTTCTGTGCCACTGCTGATTTGCTGTGTGCTCTTGGCTGGTGGTTATAGTCTCCTGTCCAGTGGTTTCTGATCAATCTGATGTAGCTGTCTAACACCTTCACTCTAATTTTTTTCCTAGGCTAGAGAACTCAATTTAGAGGGACATGGGAGCATGAAGAATTGCACGGAGGGCACGGATGTGCTGCCCCTGGTGGAATCTCCTACAGCTCTTACCTGGCACTCTGCTGCTGCCTGGAAGGGATTGACAGGAACATCTGTGGACAGCAAAGGAACCTGGAAATGAAGGTGATGACCATGGCTCTTCCTCTCTTTTTTTTTTTTTTTTTTTTTTTTTCCCCTGCCTCTTTTTTCACTTCCACATGTCTGCAGCAAGGGCAGGGCTGCTGTTGGCGTGACAAGGCCATGTACATTGAGGCACTGCTGTTTGTACTGAGGCTGTCTTGTGTTACATGCAGGGTTGGGAGGGTTCCTGATGTTCCTTTTGCAACTATCCTATATTTCTTTTGTAAAGCAAAATAGAACATTTATTCTGCCTCTTGTGGGAGCCCTTGTAGAAGCTGATGTATAATGACTGTGCACCAGAGATAAGTCTGATATCCATGTTTATTCTGACTTGCATAAAATGAATATGAGATGTCTACTGGGGCTCATTTTGGTAAAGCTTTCCATAGAAACCCTTTGGGGACATTGCCTTTGGCTCTAGGTTGGAGTAATTAGCTGCCTACTTACACAAGCTGACCTCTGCTGATCATGCCTGAAGTCTTCTGTTGTCAGTGCCACTACTTTTCCTATCACTCTTCCCCACTGGCATCCTGCTCCTTATCACAGCACAGCTGCTGCCCTCAAGGATGACAAACATCATGTGAGCAGTTGCAGTGACTGTTGCTGGGACCTCCCTTTTTCTCTCGTGCATGGAAAAGCTGACTTGCTAGGAAGCACTTTTAGAGACAACTGCAAATGTATGTCTTGGGTTTATTCTTCTTTTTGGGTGTGAAGAAGGTTTGGGAGGATGTCATTGTATAGCTGCTTCTCTAAATATCTGACTTGCTGGCATCAAGACAGCTAGCTGTTGCTCCTTACTTCCTCTTCTGTTGGAAACATGCTAATGTCCTCTCCTCCACTTAAAACCTGATCTTTAATGTGGAAAATGCACAACCCTTTCTTACTTTCTGGCTGAGCAACACTTCTCTCCCCCAGTGTTATGTTACCTTTAGCATTGCAAACTGTAACACTTGGGCAAGGGTGGTGGAGTTCCAGCAGCCTGCTTGCCTAGGGCCTCCTGGACTTCTAGCCCCAAAGAGGGCAGAGAGCAGCCAAAATCTGCACAGAGGTCAAGACAGAGCAGTATGGAACCTGGGGGGCATGGGCAGGAGTGGGAATGCTCTGCTGGAGGTAGGTGAGTGGAAAACATAAAAAAAAGAATAGCTCATTGCCTTGAGCATCTCTGGCAGCTGCTCTTTTCACAGGGAAAGAAGAAAACTAAGCTGGAGACAGTTTAATTTCTGTTTAGGTGGGATTTGGGTGGAGAATAAAGGATTAAAGAAGCAGGTCAGGCAATCCTCTGCTGCAAAACTTCTTGTTTTGGTTGTTGTACAGAAACAAAGAGTTTTTTAGTTCTGTTTTTCTTCCTTGTTCCTCTGTGGAAGTGCTGTGCTCGCTGGACAGATGTACTTGGGGTGTGGTGCCAGGTGAGATGCTGAGGTGGCTGGTTCCCCTGTGGACATGGGAGCCATCCTCTCTGAGGCTGTGGCAGCAAGGGCACGTGCACAGCACAGATAGGCAGCAGGTTTTATTATTTTATAACATGGGGTGGGTGTGGAGTGGCAATTATTTTAGGTTCTGTGGATGTGGCTCAGCAATTTCAAATGTGGTTAGAAGTGTGTTTTTAAAAATTGAGGTGAACTCCTTAAAGTCTGCACCTGGGTAACAGCCATTAATTTTCAAGTGTGATATAGCTCCCCTCTCCCTGGACTACTGGCCTTGATTGTCTGTCTTTGGGATAACTGAAACTCAAAGCCAAGCTGACCTTTTAAGCTCAGATATACTTTTTTTTTGTGGAGATATTCCTTTTCTTAATGAGCATTGGTAGCACTGAAGAGTCGCCTTCTGTTTGTGCCAGAACAAAATCTTGAGCCTGTTTTGAAATGTTGAGAATTCTTCCTGTCAGTCAAACCCAGCCCTCTGTCACTAAGTCTGGTTTCAGAGTAGGTAGGCCTGGTTAGGCCTGGCTTACAAGATGGCAAGGCTGCTGGAGGAGACAGATACTTGAAAACCAACTAAGTGATATATTGGTCTGTAATATCTGTATCTCTGTCTACCCTCTTCACAGCAGTTACATTGTTTTACATGTTAATATCTGAAGTGGAAAAGGGATTTTCCTCTGAAATAGGGAAGTAAAACCAAAAATAGGCACACACACCCCCCTTCATGCCCCAGTGCTCCCTTGGGGTGTGTGGGAGCCTCTGATCCCCTCCTGCTTTGGAAAGGGGCAGAGCCTGCCTGTTGGAGCAGAGGGTTTGTTGTGTGTTGGGCAGAGAGGGTCAGAGGCAGAGGAGAGGATAGGGATGTGCTTTGATGTGTTGGGTCCAGGTTTAGGAGTGGCTTTCCAAGGTGAGTGTCCAAGCAAGTGGACACCAGCAGCAAAGCCTTCAACCACGGACTGAAATAGTTTCCCTTCAGGATAATGGGATGATGCACATGGGATGGTGTTGTGTAAGGTTAACAGTGCAATTAATTCTACCTGTGCTGAAGTGCAGTGTGAGCCCATCTGCTTGTTTTGGCTGCAGTTCTGTGTGTGCCTCAGGAGAGTCCCACCAGTGCTGTCAGTTTGGGCAGCTCTGTCAGGAGCTGGGTGTTGGTGGATGTGGCTCTGTGAGCTCTCTCCACACTGGTGGCTGCTCTGTCTCTGTGTACTCATGCCCTCTCCTCTCTCTGAGGTCTGTGCTGTGGCAGGTGACACTGGGGGAGCCAGCACCTCCACATGAGTGTGTGGGGAATTTCTGCTCTGCTCCCCTACTCTCATGCAAATGATTTTGCATCTCTTTGGGCCATAATCTGTCGATCTCCAAAAGACTTCTGATATGCAGTCAGCTTTTAAAGACCTCCCAAAAATGGCATGGGAGGTTTGCTGTAAGTTTCTGAAGCACTGGTGCTTCCCCTGTTTGAGATGCCTCCAGATCATGAATGCTGTACAGAGATCCAGACAAGATAAAGAACCTATGAACTGGGGCTGGCTTGCAATTTTTAGCCTTGTACTTTGGGGAAAATTGCTTCATTGGCTTAAATTGCTGTTCTAGCAGACTTCAGAAAACATTTATCAGATTGATGCATTTTAACTAGTGATTTCTATATTTGTTACTTTGGAGTGAGGAATAAAAATTCAGAGCTAAAACCATGTAATTTGCCTTGACAACATACAACTCTGGCCTATATGCATGTTGGACAGCTTATGAAAAAGCTTTTATTTCTGAAATGTCACTGTGTTATGAATGCATTATTTCTTAACTCAAAAATAGATGAGGCTATGTGTATAAATATGTAAGCATGTGTATTTGTTATGGATCTGAGAGTACATGTTTCATTGGAACAGAACCATTTCAGCTGAATTGGCCTGATTCTCCAAAAATAATTAGAAAAAAGCCCCAAACAAAAAAACCCAAAAACAAACAAAAAAAGCACAAAAAAAAAAAAACCACAGAAAGAAAATGCAAATTAAAAAAAAAATATTCAAAATCCTAGAATAGTTTAAGACAACTTTGCTAGGCTGCACTGCTGTTTTTCTTTGCTTTAATATTAAAAGTGCTGTGGCTCTTCTACATGAGAGGAATTATTCTAACCAGCATATCCAGGGCTTGAGGATTCTCTGCCAGTCTAGCCTCAGGGGATACTGGTATGACAGCATGAGGAAGGGAAAAAAAAAAAAAGTGTGCCTTTTGTCGGAGATAACCAGGACTTTTTACCTCCAGGTGCCTGTGCAAGTTTAAAATACAGTATGGTAGTAGCCAAGTTCCCATCCTTGGGGGAGTTTGTGGAGAGGAAAGTGAGGTACCTTGCTGTTAAGGATCCTTCTGGCAGGAAAAGGAAGGAAGGGGGAGATGAAGGATCACATAAGATCAGCTCCTGTGAGGCTATGGTGGCATTCCCATCTGCAGTGCTTAAAAATTTGTCCCTTATTCACTTGGAGTGAAGGTAGGGAGATCTGTTTAAATAAAATGAGTGAGTAACTGTTAACCTACAACTTGGTCGGAGGCAGATCAAAAGTCAGCTTTGTTTAATGTTCAGTGAACTTTAAGCCCAGTGCTTTCCCACTCTGAGCTTGGATTGGATGTTGAACAGCAAGAGGAAATGGCCTTGTGCTGGAGGGGGCATCAGATCCTCTCCCAGTCTGGAACACTGTGGGATGTTGTGGCACTGAGTGAGGTCACTGCTGTTGGAAACACCCTGCTCTAAAGCAGTTAGGCATGGTGTCCTCCATGGGAGTCACCCCAGCACTGTCACCCCTGGCAGCCACCACCAGCATGTGGAACATCTCTGCTGGATTTCTGCAGGCTCTTTGTCTGCACAGGGGCACATCCATTCCAGGCATGACAGGTGCCTGACTTCTGTGTCTGGGGAGAGCTCCATTTATGAAGGAGGAAGTCTGATGTCTCTGTGGCCAGGTGGCACTGGGTGCCAGAAGGAGCTGTGTGTGCTTGTGAGCAGGAGTCCAGCCCTTGGCAATAACATCCTCCTCCTGTTCCTCCATGTATCATCCCTCCTCTCATATCACATCCATCCTTCCAGCTAAGGGCTGGCTGGTTGTAGGAGAAGATGAGAACCTTTCATTGCTCTGGGAGGCTCAGAGAGCTTTTATAAGTCTTATAGCCCCTTTCTAACACTGCAGAAATGTGTTGTACTAAAGGCAGTATGAGAGTCAGTATTGAACGGAGAAGACACAAAAAATGTCTGGTGCCTTCTTTACTGCTTTAGGGAGTAACTTTAGTTTTTGTTGGAATTATCTGTCTGGATCTCTTAAAGTCCTGTGTACATGAAATGTCTTAAATACCAGAGGGCAGAAAGCTGCCTGCTTCAGGGAGTGGGAGTGTGGTTCAGATCCATCTCCCTGTCATCTGCAAGCTCTGCTGCCAGACTTGGTTCTGAAGTGCTGACTGTGGGAAGTGAGTGGTATGTTTGGGAGCAGGAGCTGGGTAGTGCTTTCCAGGCTTTACACCTGGTTTTCTGATGGTGAAGAAAGCAGGCTAAAAACACTGGGAGGAGGTGATAGATGACATTAAAGTGGCCTTTATTGCCTCCTTGGCCTCTCAGAACCACAGTAAGCTTTACGTCTGTTTAAAGCATGGTGTTTTCCTCCCTTCAGTAACTGTGTAGACTTATGTTTTACATCAATTCATGCCATGCCCATAGCAACAGTGATCCATCACTGGGATGCTGTCAGGGTGTGTAAGTGGGGAAGAGAAAGGGAATCCTTTGGCTGTGGTGTACATGGCACCATGGAGCTGCAGATTGGTTATGTGCTCTGTTTGGGTGCTTACAGCTGGAGGTGGTGCTAGGCTTTGCCAGTCCTCCTTCCCACCAAAGAGGGGGTGTTGCACATCAGAGAGGCACCTGCTTGTTTCTGCTAAGTGTTCTCCATGCTGGATCCTTAAGCAGAGGACATCATCTTGGGTTTGGGTAGGAGGCAATGCTGAACCTACTTTACTTTCCTAAGCATCTGGGAGGATGCTGAGGGAAGAAAACAGCGAGGAGGATTCAAATGCAGGCTTTCTTAGGAAGGTTGCATGAGTGCTCTCTGTTCTTCTAAATATGTACATGAAACTTTGAGGGTGGAGGAGTGTCTTAGGCTCTTTAAATGGCTTTCAGTATGTCTATACATTGATATTACCTATGATTTATAAAACTGAATTGTATTTAGGCAAGGTTGCTTCCCTGGCAATATTTCTGTGGGCTTATTGACAATAGATATATTTGAAATGCTGATACAGGGGCATAGTGTTCCCAGAGAAAGGTGTTTGAAAAACAGGGCAACACTTGCTGTTACTACTGAAGTTCAGCTGTGCCAAGAGCTCGCTGTGTGAGGATGTGACTTGATGTGCTTTGGCAAAAGCTACTGCGGATACTCAGACTTTTGAGAACCTGGCTGCTGATATGACAACGAACGATATCCAGGATCTTGGGGTGCATTGACTCCTGTGTATCTGCTGCAGCCTGACCTGAGCTTGGACCTGGGCTTTGTCAACAGCTTGTGTTGAGTTATACCTGCCTTTCCTCTGCTTGTTTCACTCTCAGTTTAACCAGTGGAAATGGTGATGCATGGTAGAATTGGTATCAATCAAGCTTTCCTATTGCTGTGGTTATGGAGACCAAAGTCAAGTGGTTTTGATTTGTGGAAGAACATCTGATTATCGTAACTGTTTTTTGTTCCTGCCTCCTTCCTTATCAGAGACAAAATAATTAACTCTAGTTTTGAAGTTCCTATTTGTCCTCCATGCCTCAAGTTCCTTGCATAGAAAGGAACTACTTTGATTTTTGCTGGATAAATAATTGAAGTGCTTGTTACATAATTGTTTTTACAATTTCTCTGGTAGTTATTTCCTTTGCTGGGTTCTAGTGGTTGCCTTTTCTAATGCTCTCTTAATTGCCATCAGGACCTGCCTTTTTTTCACAACCTGATAGTTTTTGATAAACAGTCTTCATGGCTCTATGTGTCTTGGCATTATAAAATACATATTTCTTAGTGAAAACCAGTTTATTTTAAATGTAATGCAGGAAGTGTTTTGCTTAACATAGAGTAGTTTAAGTAGGGCTTTCCGAAGTCTATGCCAGAACTGACACTTTGCTTCTTTCTTCCAGAGAAGCTGGTGTGGTAAGGCACTGCTGTTTGTTGAGTGCCGCCCCTGCCATCCCCAACAGGGGTGAGCTCTGGGTATGTAGAGAAAAAAAAATCTTGGTAGCATTATTGGGCTGAAAAGCAGCATTGGTAGATCCAGACTTGTGCGAGTTTATTTCACTTAGTGAAAGGCTAGGTCTTAGGTTAGACTGAATTAGCGTCTTCTTGGAGCAAGTTGTAAAGAGTTATGCATTGTCCTTGAGACAGAAGGACATTGTCCCCACCTGCAAGGGGCTGGTGTCAGATGTATTCTCCTGAAGGGTAGTGTCTCTGCAGCTGGCACACAGAATTTTATTGTCCTGGGGCCACAGAACACCGATTACGTGTCTTGGCACGCGGTGATGTTTGCAGAGGCATTAAAGTGCTGACCTGCCACATGCTGTTAATTTCAAATAAAGACGCATCCCCCGTTTGTTTTGAAGGATAAACATCATAGAGGAACATATGCTTGGGGGGAATGATTTGAAGGTGTAATTTTCCATGTAAATAGTCACAAATGAGCGATTGCATCCTGGTCTTTAAAGCTGGGCATGATGCCCAAAGTTTTAGCTTTCATATTTTCCAGATTCTGTACTGAATTAGTGTGTAACTCTGAACTTCATATACAATGTTGGCAAGTTCTCCTCACAGCTCAGTCACACAAAACAATCCTTTTCCAGCCCCAGAACCAAGGACACCACTGCAGCTTCAGCCCAAAATGTGCAAACGGTGAATTGAGGAGAGAATCTGGGAGGGTGGGACTGCAGAACCTGGAGCTGGAATTGGACAATGAACTCCAATAAGGAAATGGACCAAAACATAAAAGTGTGGAAACTCCTGACCCAGGGTCCATCTTAGGTGGAGCCAGGGCTGGGCTCTTGCACTGCCCAAGGTGTGTTCTTTGAAAACCTTTTTAATAAATACCTACTTTATTCCTTTTACCTACTTTATTCCACTGTCCAGCCTCTGTTCTAGGTAGCCTCTGAAGGCATCAGGCAGGATAGGGGGATTTTTGCTGTTGGCTTCAGTTGGGAATGGCTGTGATAAAGCTGACTAATGATGAAATCCTCACTTGTAAAGCCCTGACACTGGGGTCTGGGTATGGAAGAAAAAGCATTTTCAGGAGTTGGTGCTGTTCATGCACGTACTTTTCTCCAGCTGAAAGTGGAACTGGCAGTTTTAGAAAGGAAAAGGTTTGTTACTAAGAGGGGTCTCCAGGTATCTTGCTGAGTGAGACCTCCATGGGCATGTGCCCATCAGGAAATGGCTTTTGTGTTGATCTGTGCTGAGAGCTGCCATGGTGGCACCTGGCAGACTGCATCCAAGTGAGAGCGTGCTGCAGGAGAGCAGAGCTGTCCTGGGGCATGCAGACACCCCATGCACATGGGGTCTCTCTCCTCCATTGCTGTAAACAAGGAATATCCAGCAGGTATCTGCTTGTCTGTGGGGTAGGAAGGGGTTTTGTAAGGGAGAAGTGCTGGTCCCACCAGCTGAGGGCTTGGTCCTGTTATGGAGTTCATAAACATGCTGTCCTTCTGAGCAAGTAACCCACCAAAGAGGATGCTAAGCATGGCCCACTACATTCCCTCTTTATATGGCTCAGTATATTTCATAACTGGAATCCATATTATGAGCCACTAAAAGCACCCTCTATAGCAAGACTAAAATGTAAACCTTTAATTAGATGAAGTGCTGATAAATCTGATATCCTGGATTTATGTGGCATCCTGTGGCTCAGAAAGCAGTTTGAACTTATAAATATTATTACTATTATTATTTAGAATACTTTCATGGTAAAACTTGAATATATGTATACCATGGTTAGGGTGCTTGATCCATATAGAATACTGACATAATTTTTATATATAAAAAAGCTGCTGCCCTTAATGAGGGCTGAAGGGAAGGCAGAGTGCTGCTAGGCACAGCCACGCTCCAAAACCAACATGGCACATAGAAAAGAGCAGGAATAAAGGGCTGACACAGTCAGAAACAGAGGCTTCTCACTTATATTAAATTCCAATGTTTGTTGACATGTAAAAGTGAAATGAAACATATGCTTAAACTTTCCCCTGTGCCTCCCCCCAGAATCTGCCTCTCCTGTTCTCCTGGGAAGATTTTTTTTCAACTGTGACAGCAACATATTTTCACTGGCACATGCAGAGATTTTTAATGCAGGCAGGATTAACAGAATGATTTATTTCTTTACAAGTGACCTGTATAGCTCCTCAACCTATCACCTGAAATTTAACCAAGTTTCTCACATAAAATCAAATCTCTATGTAAAATTTCCTCATTCTCTCCTTTCTGTTTCATTCTGTTTGGTGGCATTGGAAACATCTAAATGTTTGGATCAACAGATGTTTTATTTTCACAGCACAATGCTATTTTGGAAAGAAACCAAGAATTGCTAGAAACAAGCCTTCCCTGCTTATATGTTTACAAATCATGATACACACAGTTGAATTAACAGGCTTGAGTAATTAAGATATCAGAGAGATCTGAAACTTGGCTCCAGAGGGACAGACCTTTAGCTTGGAAAATATTTTGTCACCTTTCATCCGCTGTATCCAGCGTGTGGGAAGTGTAGCTTCGTCATTTGCAAAATGGCATGAGCATGGTTTTTTAATTACAATTAGGGGTCTTGATAAATATTTTTTCTTCAGAACAGGAATAGCAAATTTTAAGTTTTGAGGTTACTTTTTGAATCCAAATTTTTCTCATCTTAGGTTTCCTTGAGTTGAACAGAAGAATTCCTGCCCTACATTTCCATGTCTTTTCTCTTTTCCACACATATGGGAGCTCATTCAGCCTCTGGTTTTTAGAGATGCTTTACAGAGGGTATTGGATGGAGGAAAGGGTTAGCATTGAGAATGTACCAAAAAAAGAATAGAAAGGTGTAGTTAAGTATAAAATGTCCATACAGGGCAGGATAAAAACATTCAAAAATACACCAGCAAAATCTGGAACAAAGCTTTCCTACTTTGTGGGCAGGCATGGCATAATTGTGGCTGCAGATGGAAATGCATAAATGAAAATCTGGAAAGAAATGTAAATGCTCTGAGTTTAAATATGAAATAGTTATCTCATTATTTAAAAAAAATATATATTGAGGAGCAACTTGCTAAAGTAAAAGCTTTTGAGCTTCCATCAGAGAGAAAGAAACTGCAGCTGACTGATGTATGAATGGCAGGACCAAGGACAATCGTGGTAGACCAGGTGCCTGTGATCCCTGCATATCCTATAATTCCCAGGGGTTACATCTCTCAAGTCATCAATTAAATTAAATTAAAGGTGGCACTTGACATGGTTGTATTTCAGAGGGACTCTGGTGGGATCCATTGCTTCAGACCAGTAAACATAATAAAATAACACCTGTAGAATATGTAAGATCTAATGAAGTCTCATCATGTGTTTGAAGAAGGGTCATATTTCAAATCTATCTGTGTATTGCCTCTGTTCTCATTTTCAGAAGGTCATGAACAGGGAGAGAAGGAGACCTTGAATTTTCAAGGTTTTGGTGAGATTGCTCACCAGGAACCTCAGGAAAAGCCACTCAAATGTGTCTGTGAGATGAGACAGTTCCTATTGTGGATTAGCAGGTAGGAAAGCAAGGGCTCAGGTTTCACAACATCACAGAAGTCCCTTAGGGATTTTCTGGGATCCCTACTCTTGAATACTGATAAAGGATCCGCAGAGGAGAGGAGGAAGGGCTGAGCTCTGAGCTTGGCTGTCTTTGTCACCAGAGGGGCTGCTGGAACCAGAGGAACCCCTGAGCAGCCACAGAGGGGTCTGGTGGTCCTGGGTGCCCGGGCAGCACAGGGGCAAAGGAAACTCCTGCTAGCAGGACTAAGATAATGATCTCTCAGCTGTATTTTTCCTGCCCTGCACCAGGAGCAGCTAGCATTGCAGGCTGTTTAGAGCTCAGGGCTCCGAAGTGGTCAGGAAGGGAAATAAAGGGAGGAAGTTTCACCAGGAGAACAAACCAGCCCCATTGTTGTGCTGCTGCTGGTCCGTGTGGCGTGAGCGTGTTCGGCGGGGCTGGCCCGTGCGCTGCCTCGAGGGACGGTCACGCCCGGCCCGTGCCTCGGGGAGCTCACCCGGAGCCCCCGGAGAGCAGAAAAGGTGCCAGGAGGAGCTGGAACGAGCAGGACAGAGCCTGGAAAAGCAGAGAGAGGAGGGGCTGTCTGTGTGCAGCTGCAGAGTTCGTTGCCTCGGGCTGTTAGGGAAATGTGAGTGGTTTCAAGAGCCGATTAAACAAATGTGCAGAGGATGGGCATTGGTACAGCTGATGACACAACTTTCGGGAAGCCGTGTGCATTTCCTGGAAGAAACCTATTCATACCTTTGTCCATACTCGTGTGGTTTGTCTGTGCACCGGCTGCCCAGTGCTATAGAAAACAGGTAAGGGCTGTTTGAGATGAGGGTACTTGTTTGCATTTTTAGGGTAAATCTGCTTCGGGAGGTGGAAATCAGGACTGCTGGGTGTTCTCTCCTGTGGCATTGCTGGCTGCAGCTCCCTGGGCAGACAGCAGCCTCTGGGACACCAGAGGAGCAGGCTTGTCACACTGGTGTTATTTTGCTGGTTAAGACCTGAGACAGTGAGATAATTGGACAGTAAAGGTTAAGTACAAGAGTGTGTGGACAACGTAATTCCCTGACTGCCTTGAAGGTATCCCATCTCTCACTTGTCCTCTGCACAGAATTAATTTACCCTCGGAGGACTTGCTGTGTGGGCTTAACCTGCCAGCCAGTGCTGTACCCTACACCTGTGTCAGGTTCTGGGTTTCAAGGAGACAGCTATTTTTAAGTATTTTTCTAGGTTTAGGGAAGTTTTTTTTCCCCTTTCTTTCCTCATAGCTGACACCTTGTGTTTTGTGTATGTGGCAAGCTTCCAACACCTTTGCAGAAGTACCTTTGTGCTGACCACTGCCAGACAGAAGTGCACACAAGTGGCCACTTGTGGGCTATCCTACTTTGCCAGGAAGAGCAGATGCTTTCCTTCTCCACATCAGAGGTTTGATGGCAGAATGCTTGAGAGGGACCCCATCTTAGGGCACTGCTTGTGCCAGTAAAATAAAATCCTGTCATGTGAAGTAGTGATAATTAAGCTGAATTGCAAAGTATCCACAGGGAACAGAAGGTATCTTGAAATGTTGTGGCTCTGCTAAAACATGTTTTCAGAGCCTACTTGCCAGCTTAAAAATCAAAGCAAACTAATGTTGTAATTCAGTATTTGAGGTATAAGAAATTACATCAAGGTATCCTGTAACCTCCTTCCTGCAAACCCCAGTTCCTGTCTTCCTTTCCGGTCCTGTGACCTTCCCCTGTGTCCTTGTACCCACCGGGGGTCGGGTATTCCGGCCCCTGTCCCCTCTGTGTCTTCATCCCATTGGCAGCTAGCCAAGGCCACTCCCATTCCCCTCTCCTGAATACCTGTACCCCAGAGAATCTCGGCCTCTTTCCCGGCCATACCACCGCCCTGGAATAAACTGAGACTGAAAGAGCCTCTCTTTGTATCCTTCTCCATCCATGATGCGATACTTTGTCTAATTTAAGTAATTAGGAAATAGACACAGTATAGCAGCATCAAACTAACTGTTCACATTGCAGCAGTGTGTACAGTCAAAGGTGGGGGTAATTTGTGAAGAAGGTGAGTTTTCCAAGTGCCTTTGAGTGGCCTGGAAAGGAGAGGAGTTGTTGTGACTTGCTGTGCATCACCAGGAGGAATGTCTCAGCAGGAACTTGCAGAGAGCTGTGAAATTGATCCACTGTAATGAACCTGCCACCCATCTGGATGATTCAAGTGTGAGATGCAAAAGCTGATGGCTACTGAGCTATCAGCCTGCTATCACCTCCACCTGGAATCCCCTCAGGAGAGGTTTTTGAAGTCAAAAGCAGGGCAGAGTCCTGCAGAGCCTGGAGCAAAGAGCTCTGCCTTGCAGGGTAGGCTCTGAGCTCCTCTGACAGCACTGAGGCTCTGTCCTCCCTGCACAGAAGCTCTTGGCTGGGTTTTCTGGAAGCCAGACTCTTGTAAATACAGCGTGAATGAAGTCAGGCTGGGCTGTGTGAAGCATGCTCAGAGGGAAGTGGCTCAGAGTTGGGTACTAAGCTGACACTGAGCTCTCTTTTGGTGTTCCTGTGCATTTGGAAAGCATTGCTGTGTGTGTGGTTTGCCAGCAGAGCCCTGACAGTGTGGGGGCTGACTCAGCACTGCTTTCCCCATCAGGAAATGGCTTTGCAGGCAGCTGCCTTCACCTGGTGCTTTCTGCTCTCTGTGGCAGACCCCAGGTGAGTTGTCCCAGTGGGGTCCCAGCTGCAGGAGGCAGCAGGGAGAGTCTGAGACCAGGAGGAGCCATGAACAGCATGGGGAACCTTGAACTTCCTGCTCCCAGAACAGAGCACAGGGGTGTCCTGCATCCCCTCCTGATGCCCCACCTCTCCTGCATCCCCTCCTGGTACCCGACCTCTCCAGACTGCTGTACCTCTCCTGGCCAAAAGGACTTCAGTCTGTCCACCTAGTACACTTGTACTTAATGAAATGAAAATTCATAGAGTCTGTCAAAGCAGGGCAAATAGTCTCAGTAAAGGCTGGAATTACTTGTACTTCTTGGATCTTCTTGTTGTTTAAGAACTGGAGGTACAGAAATATTTGCTTTTTCATTGTGGAGGGCTCTATAAAAAATAATTTTGTTCCTTAATAAAGTTAAGATGTAAGTTGTCAGCATTAAGATGCTTTAATAATTTAGGATTTAGTCCTGCAAAGGATAGTGTTTATAATTTAGTTCATGTGGCATTGTATTGACTCAGACTTCCTGTAAAAGCAAGCTGCTTTCTTGATTTCTCAGCTAATACTGTCAAATCTCCCTTTCTCTTGCTGCATTTCCTTTGCAGAGTGAAACTGTAAAGTCTAAAACACATTTATCTATTTTGTGAAGACTTATGGATTAAGATATATTTTATAAAGCAGCTTTCCATGCATCTTGTTCCAAAAGAGCAGTGAATCTTCTCTGCAAGAGTGCCTGAATTACTCAAGGATAGGCAGCAAGATATTTCCCTAGGAAAAGTTAGTTTTTTCTTTCTTTTCCCCATTCTTTGTGTTAAGCACCAGCATCAGGTTATTTCCTTCACTGTATTATGGGTGTATCTGGTGCTCAGGGTGGGTCTGGTTGCTCTGGTGGGGCCAGAGAGCAGGCAGCCTGAGAGCTGGTGTCTGCTCTAGCTGAGAGCAGATTTCAGACAAAGAAGGAAGATTCCCATTTTGCGTGGGCATTTAGGCATTCAGAATGCTTCTCTGGAGTTAATGTGTTTGCTGCTGTCCTTCCAGCCTGGTAACAGCTTCTATGGGACCACCAGCCTTATCTGAGGCAGTACTTGCTCATCCCTGAACTTTGAGGCTTTTCCTTAATAGGTTTTCTTTTTTCCTCTTTTTTGTTTTTGCAGGTATTTCTTGAACTATTCAGCACATCACAGAGTTGTTGTGTTTTGGGATATCCTGCTTAAGGCCTCGGAGGAAAATCTGCCAACAGCCAAAAATGACTTGAGTTGGAGAGCTTTATCCACAGGTAGTGATTGTAGCTCAGTAACCTCTCAGCAGCCCAGCACTGCAGTGCTTGCTTTCAGCAGGTTACTCAGTGAGGAAGTTGCTGCTTGTGCCTCCCTGGGAATGGCAGTGATCTGCATGTATTTGTCTCCTGAGGAGCCCTGGAGTCTCCATACTGTTCCCATGCCTTTGGACACATCTGGAGCAGCCATGTAGGGAAATGAGCAGTTGCTGCCCTGTCTTCTGTGGTCCTGTGTGCTGCTTGTGCCTCAGTGTACATTTTGTACACCAGCCCCCTAAAT
Source organism: Oenanthe melanoleuca (assembly GCF_029582105.1). NCBI lineage: Eukaryota > Metazoa > Chordata > Aves > Passeriformes > Muscicapidae > Oenanthe > Oenanthe melanoleuca. Next base: position 1,499,852 of record NC_079343.1, on the reverse strand, counting down.
GAACCTAATTTGAGCTATGTTTTGGGCAGTCCTCCTGCTGGATTCCCTTTTGTGGCATTGTGGGAGCTGGAGGTATCTGCTGGTGTGAGGCAGTTCAAAGGAGGGCAGGCAGTGCTGTACAACAGTGTCTGCTTTCTCCAGAGGTAACTTACCTGCAGTAATGTTCATCCAAGTGCATTTATGAGCCCAAATATGCCCCAAACCTTACTGGAGCCTAATAAGCTTCCAGCAGGTATTCAGTGAGGTTTGATGTTGAGAGTGCACTCAGCCCATGCAGACTTGCAGCAGTTCCCTGGAAAGTCACCAAAGTACCAGGCTGGTGAAGCTCCTGGTGCTCATGAACTCAGAACTTTTTTTCTTTCTTTTTCTTCCAGTTCTATGCTTTATAATGTTCTTCATTAGTGTTAAAACCTGTGGTCAAGTAAAAACTCATTTCTGGAAGTGCATTTGGGTGTTGACTGTCAGGGGTGGGAGATGAAGCAAAACAAAGTGGAGACTAACCCTGCTTGCTGGTGTGATACTGGCAGTGTTAAATTTGGCTGTCACTTGTGGAAGGGAGTAGAAAAAAAAGGTTTGAGTGGCAGTGGCCTCAGGTCACCATTACATAGCATGTGATGGCTGATAGCCAGCTCAGGTCTTTCTGTTTGAGGTGGTACACTTTAAAATGAGATCTTTAAATAGCCTGAAATGTTAGAATTACCCTAATGTCTCTCTCCCCTCTCACTGCACACAGATCTCCATGACTTTACTTGTGCCTGCAGCCCTGACTGAGCTGTTTCCTTTCCCCAGGGCCAGCTTCCCATGTCCCATCTGGATGCACCGTGCACTATGGTTCACATCAATGTGTTGAAAAAGTTCGTGTGTGTTCTTGTGGTGATACTGGTAGCACTGACAGTTTGCCTGTGGAGAGAAACAAGAAGAAGCTACTATGATCCTTTGAAGACCAGGAATGATGGTTTGCAGGGGCACAGGAGTTTGGAGAAATGGAACCAAGTTAAATCACAAGGCCTTTTCCGTGAAGCAGCCAGTGAACTGGGGCAGGCATCCAAAATGTGGCTTGCTACCCAAAACAAAGGCACCTCTGAAACAGCTGAGAAGTCCAAGAAAGCAGCCTTTGGGAAGGTATGGGATAAGGACAGCTCATCCAGAAATCTCATACCCAGGCTGCAGAAGGTCAGGAAAAACTACCTGGCCATGAACAAGTACAATGTGACTTACAATGGGAAGAGGAGTGCTAAGCTCAGCCCAGAGAAGTTGCTATGCCAGCTGCGGGACAGGGTCAATGTGACCATGATCCAGAGGTCAGATGGTCCTTTTGGTACCCCTGAATGGCAGCAGTACCTGCCAGGGAAAAGCCTCAGTGAAACAGTGGGACACCTGGGTCGCTGTGCTGTCGTGTCCTCAGCAGGCTCTCTGAAATCATCTCGCTTGGGACATGAGATAGGTTGGTATCTTTCTGTTAGCATGGAGTCAAATATCACTGGCTTATAACTTGGGCTGAGTAGAAGTAACCTGCTGTCATGCTTTTACTGATAAACCTCTTGTGATCAAAAGGTCTTTGAAACAAGCTGAAATGTTAAATTTCTGAAGTCAGTAAATATTTCAGCCTAGCTGGAAATGGGATTAATACGTAGCTGTATTCTAGCAAGTCCTTTGGGTTTCATGATCCCATTTGCATCACTAGATGATCACATGGACACTGGATACCAGAGAGGGATGTTGGTTCCTCAAGTGTTCGTTTCTTGAGAGGGCTTGGAGCGGGTTGTATAATGTTTACTGCAGTCAGAAAAAATTTCGTACAGGAAGACATTTTCAGAGAAGAAATTAAAGAAAATGCTAAAGGGGGAAAAAACCCCCTTGGACATAGCCCTGAGCAGTCTGTGTTGAGCAGAGGGCACAGACAATCTTCCAAACTCAGTGATTCTGTAATTCTTGCTCAAGGCTTTCCAAAAGTGGCACTGCTTCATTCTGAGCTGTAAGGCAGCTGGCTGAATTTGAATGGCCCAGAAGACCATCAAAAGACTTAACAAGGATTTATCTCTTTGGACAAAGTTTGATGATGCTTTGCAGTCCCATCTGACCATATTTGCATATATAATGCATAACCTGAGGTTAATGCATTAATTATTAACTGATGAAGCTTTGGTCTTTTATTGTAGATTATAAAGAAGCATGTTTTGATGCCAAAGTGTTCTGTGTCTTTACAAAAGCAGCATGCTGGGAAAACCAGTTCTCCAGTTTTCAACTCGGGGTTTTGTACCAGGCAGAAAATTCTCCAGAGTCTGCAGCTCTCTCAGCTTGCTTCATTATTTGGTGTTTGGAGCTCACTAAGGTTTATGCTTCACTGAAGGAGAATTTTTAAAGTCTCGGAGTTTTCTCTCAAGTGGAAATTGTTTTTAGGCTTTGGTGTATTCATAAGTTGTCAGTTGGATCAGATCCCTTTGGCCTGCACTAAGCTGCAAGCAGCCTTCATCTTCTGAAACTAGGTAGATGGATAGATTTTAATGCAGCAGTCACGGACAGCTTTGGCTAAGCCTTCACAATCATAGTCCCTTGTGGGAGACAGTGTTTAGTTCTGGTTTTTGTCAGAAGTTCTGCCTCAAATTCCTGTGTCCACACGGCAGGTGAGCAGGAGCTAGAGTGAGGCTGAGCAGTTGGAAGTGTGTCAAAATGCTATGAAATATGCAATGAAGAGCAGAATTGCCTCCTGTCACAAATTGCTGGTGGAAGTTGGTTGATGTAATTGTTTCTGCCTCTTAGGAGTGTTTCAAGTGAGATGGCTCAAGACTTGGGAAGCCAGTTCTTACTTTTCCTTCAAGTACTGTATCAGCTTGTTTGGGTGTCTCTTGGAGTTCAGAGCTAAAGAAGTGCACAGAAGTGACCTTCTGTTGAGCAGCCTCCCTAGCTCAGCTGCCTTGTGCCCAGGGTGTCTGTGATAGGCTCCAGCATTGCAGCCAGTGCTTGCTCTTCTGGAAGGAGACCCTCACAGGAGTGGGAGGTGATGTTCTGGAGTGTTGGAATGCAGTCCCTGCACCTCTGGATTGGCTGTGGAAGCAGCCAAGTGGGATGGGCTGTGCTTTGGCTCTGGCACAGACATCAGACAGGCCAGGCCCTTTTGTTGCTCCCACAGACACTCTGTGAGCCCTCCCCACACTGAAGCACTGCTTTATTCCAGATCACAGGAGATGGATGCTGGGGAGGTCATTGTGTAGGGTGCCCAAATGCCATTAACCCCTGCTGGTGTCCCTTCCCTGTGTTTCTCCTGCCTGGGTCACAAACTTTCACCTTTCTGCTCAAGCAATTAACTCTGCTAGTGCTTCTGCAGAGTTTGAGCACCTGCAGCCTTGAGGTGGGCAGGGTGAGTATTAGGGATTCAGGAGCATTCCGTGTATCTCTGAGCTTCTTCCCACTTTTTCCATCCAGGAAATGTCATGGTGGTATTGGAGGAAGTTGTTGAAAAGGTACTAAATCTTACAAGCTTAAAATGAAGTATTTGTGTAAATGAGCACAATGGATTGCTGAGCTATTATTCAATGAAATATTTGTTCTATTAATCATGTTAAGATGTCAAATGAACAATTAGGTCAAGTAAGGGAGGCTGGCAGAGCAGCACAGGGTTGTAAACAATCACCTTTTACTGGGCTCTTGGTATTACTGAAGGTTATAAATTGCCACTGAAAAATCTGATGTGAGAGATACTGAGTGTAGCACGACCACCTGGAGACAGAGCCAGCTGCTCTGCCTGAGTAACTAAACACCCTTTTGATGTTCAGACTTAGGGCATATTAATGGTTGGCTGTCTGGCTGAAGTTATATATGGGGAAAGCATAGCCCTGGCTTGCATTAGTGCAAGGTAGGATGTGGAGCAGGGTCTGTAGTGCTAGCAGCAGAGCCACTTCTCAGCATGGAGACACTTCTTTGCAGAAACATCACCTGTCTTAGTTTTGGCTAGGGCTTTGGAAGGGCACTTAGGAAGCCCCACTTGTCTAGGAGAATAAAATAGAAATCAATTTTTGATCTGCCAGCATTGACTGTTAGAACACTCCCATTTTTCAAAAAAATTGTCTCGTAAAGACCCAGTTCTGGAAGGTGGGTCCTTTTGCCCTGGAACTTGCAAATTCCCACAGACCCTGACTGCAGGTGCTGTGTGTTGCAGTGGGAATGCAGGAAAGATGACCCTGCTTCTCTAACTCAGTCCCTCTGATCACAGGGAAGGTTTCTTACCCAAATGCAGCCCCAAGGCAGGGAGAAGCCAGGGTGACAAGCACAACTGCCCTGCGTGTCCCAGCAGCAGCCTGACTCCAGGATGTTACAGTGCCTGGATGGCTGTGCCAAGGCAGAGGAGGGTGCTGGAGGAGTGCTGTGCTATCTTCAGAGATGATGCCAGCAGAGGAAAATGCAGTGAATCCCAGGGAATGTAAAAAGATGTGTCTGTTGAAGGCACAGCAGTGGGTTTGTTTCTGTGGGAGGCAGGCTGGCAGGCTGAGGTCAGCTTGGCTTTCCACTGTGGTTGGTGTACATATTTCTAGGGCTGGTCAACTTCCAGGCTGGAAGAGAGGATGCTGGCTTTCTACTATTTCCTAGTTTCTTACTTTGCAGCCAGCCATGTGGTAAATTAATTGTGCATTGGTCTATCTCCTGGTAAAGTGTTTAAAGTGTTTGGAAGGAGCAAGAGGGAGAGCAAATGCTGGGGTTGTGCTCTCAACCTGGCCGTGGGTTGTAGCTTTAAAGAGTAGATTGATCATGAAGTTTGAGCCACACCTTCATCCAAAGAATCTGAATTGCTGCTTCTAGATGTTAGGTTGAAAGGCAGGGATTAGTCAGATTCTGTCAGAAGTGCAGGTGAATAAGTCACTTGTTTCTGGTAGCACTCACACCCAGTTACTGGCTCACAGGTTTTCCCTCTGTTTGCCTTTCAGACAGCCACGACGCCGTCTTGAGGTTCAACGGAGCTCCTGTCAGGGGCTTCCAGGATGATGTGGGGCAGAAGACAACAATTCGTCTTGTGAACTCTCAGGTAGGTCTGAGGAGTGTGCACCAAGCAGGCCAAGCATGGCAGAGCTGTCTGGGAGCTGGGAGGAACAGGGCTGTCCATCTGAGTTCTCCTGTCCCTAGCACATAGCTGCAGGATGGGGATGTCTCTCCTTGGAATGGGGACAGTTGGTGAATCTGAGGTGACTGGAGTGACAATGGCATGCATTTGCAAACTTGCAGTAGCCTGCTTGTGATTTACAGCAGGCACAAGGTAATCTGTGTTTTGTCTTTCCTCAAAGGCTCTGTGTGGGCACAGGAAGGCAAGCTCCATGCTGCTGTGCCTTTGGAGGGAGAGGCAAGAGCAGCACCACAGCTCAGGCAGTGCAGGTCTGCAGGGAGAGGTGTGCCAAGAGATGAGTTGTACCTGCCCCAGAGATGGGTGTGAAGAATGGAGAACATTTATTTGGCTTTTAATAAAGGAACAGTGTTTCTTTATTGCCCAGCAATGCTGCAGACTCTGTAGGTAACACATTAACCAGGGCTGCTACATGGCTGAAGGCACTTGACAAAAGCTTTAAAGCTGTAGCCTGTGCACAGCCAGGAGAGGGATGGGCTCTGGTGGTTCCAGGACCTCATTGCAGAGCATGGCAAAAAGTGCCTTTAATGCAAGGCCTTGCTTACAGAGTTAAATCTTCCCTGCTTCTGGGAGCTCTTTGTAGATACCCAGGTGTCCCTTTGCTGATTCCCTTTGGCCAGCAGTAGGCTATGAAGCAAACTCTCCAGGGTTAGAACCACGTGTCAGTGCATTGGCAGAGTCAGTCTGCCACTTGTCCAGCAATAGAGTTAAACCCTTGCTTTTGTAGGTACCTTTCCTCCACAGACCTGTTACCCTTCATGGTTGTCCTCTTTGTAGGGAGAAATCTTCAGCTGTAGACATGCAGAGAAAAGAGGAAATCACAGTGGGATGTGCTGGTGAGAGAATGGAGGAGGACCAGATAGGCCAGGAGTCATTTGGTTAAAAGATCTGGTGCAGCATTGCAGCACCAAGGACAAGAATCTCCTCGCCCCACAAGAGGAGGAGGAAGAGGTTGTAGGCACATGAAGGCTGAGGAACTGACAGAGGGAGAGATGAGTGACTGAAGTGTAGCTTTTGTAATCCTGAACCAAGAAGGGTGTTTAATTTCCTTACCCCAAAGCTAAGATTTGTATGCCTGGAGTTTTCTCACCTCCCCCTGTGTGAGGAGTGCATGGATGCTGCTGTGTAATGAGGTTTAGAGTTTCTCAGAACACCAACAGGAGCTTGACCATCCTCTTCAAATGCAAGAAGACATGGAGTTAATGTGAAACCAGTTTGCCTAGTTCATTTTGTGTGTCTTTTAGAGGATATTCTTGCTTGTGTGGATGCTTTTGCTAACTCTTTCTGCTCTTGGGTCACTCTTCACTTGCTCTTTGCTGTTGCTTGTTACATCTCAATTCCCCTGCATTAAACCCCCAGTCAGAAGGGTCACAGTTTGTCTTTTCTGAACCAGTCTGGTTTGAGCAGACAGATCTGGGTGCTGACTTCTGTGCCCTGTTTGACATCTTTCTTTTTTTTAATCTTTCCCGTCTCTGTGTATTTTTCTGATGTCAAATAGCTGTTAACACTTAAGCAAACTTTCTCTGGAGGATGTGCTCATGGTCAAGCTTACAGTGATAAGAAGAGAAAATATGTGCATGACCTGTGTGCTATCAGTGTTATCTGCACAGGAAGGAGGGCAACTGTGTGGTTGTACAGCTGTGATACAGCTCTCCTCCTACTCTGGACCAAGTGTAGTTACAGCCATGTCATTAGAGTGCTTCTGTTCTCCATGCAGATCAGCCTGCAGTCATGGGTGATGTTCCCTCTGAATGGAGACACCAGCTTGGAAAACTTCAGTTACAGGGAGAGCAATATTGCTGAACAATAGTTTTTAGAGGCTAAAGGTAACTCAAAAGGCAGTGTTGATCTGGCTGCTGACCAGGGAAAATGATGCTTTCCATGTGTGTGGTGCAGGAGTCTCTCATCTGGGGTTTCTAAACTGAGCAGCTCTGACTGCAGTCCCTGTTAACTTCAGACACCATTGGATTGGAAGACCATTGGTTTTCTTACATGTTTTTATTTGCACTTTGAATGGCCCAGTGCTATTCTAGTCTTGGTGACATCATTTAAACCTTCTTGTTAGTGGGGTGGCCTGATCACATTCTCTTTTCAGCTCACTGCAGGAGCTGTGCCTTATCTTGCCTTGCCCAGAGCTCTTACAGGCAACAGGTACTGGACAAGCTGTGATTTGTTCATGTTCTGAGCTGGCTTTTCTTATGTTATAACTGGGAAAAGGAATGGGTTTGGGGCTTGGCTGCTTTTATTTTGATTCTTACTGCTGATCAATCCTCAGTCCACTGCCAAAGTGACGGAAATGAGATCTCCTGAATCTGATCTGTCAAAGCTAGTCTGTATTGAGTAATATCCCTGGCACACATGGCCAGTGGCCAAAAGTTTCTTAATGGTTTTAAGATACTTTTCTGTAATTTGCTGGCCAGTCTCTAGGACATACATGGGGGTTGATAGTTAAACTGTAGAGTGGAGTATCTTGTGCATCTGTGTGCATAGAGAAAGATTAATGGGTTGGTGCTGACAGGAAGGTAAGAAATTTAGAACCTCCAGATCTGAGGATATGCTTGTAGGTCCACAAGCTTGGTCATTGTTCTAAATAATTTATTTAATGTTGCCTCATTTATTTGCTCAGGCCTTGACTGGTTCATCAGTACTGCTGCTTTTTTAATGGCATGTTTTCCTGCAGTCTGACACAAGGCATTGATTTGCCCTGGGAAAGCAGTCACATCTTGCAAAAACAAGAGCTGAAATACGTGTGAGGGGAGTGCCAGTGTCATGCTGGAGGACACAGCTCCTTTTTGCAGAGCTGACCAAGGACCGGAGTACCTTGTTCCTCCCAGCCCTTGTTTCCATTCTCCTGGGCTGCCTTCTTGCTGTCACAGACAGCACTCTCTGCTTTGGCTGCCTTTGCTGTTATTGGCACTAGCAGTCTGCAGGGAGGAAGAGAAAGGAGATAGCACATCAGTGAAATGGAGGAAGGCTGTGGTGGGAAAGAGAGCATGTTTAGATTACAGGACGTTGACTGCTGGAAAGAAGGAAATCATTGTGATATGGCAAATAAATGTACTAAGAGGGTAGGGGCTGTATTAACAAGATATTGTTACACATTGAACTGGCTAAAGAAGAAATCAGACAACCAATAGATCAATTAACTAATTAGGATCAAAAATCTAGGCAAGACAAATCAGTCATGTAGTAATTTAAATTAATTTTGCTACTTAGAATCAGTCGCTGTTAAACAACAAATGGACACTAAAGGTAGATGGGGAGCCAGATTCCTTTAGCAGGCAGGTTAAGTGACTGATGTCTAGCAGACCAGGAGTGCCAAGAGCCAGCTCCAGTGTGTGGGAGGGCAGAGGAAACAGTGGCTGTGGAGGTGCTCCCCACCTGCTTTCCTGTCCCTTTGCTTTTTGTGCCTGTCACAGCTTCTGCCAGCTTGCATGGCTATAGAGACAATGAGACATGAAAATGAAATGCACGTGCTCCTTGCCATCTCCCTGCCCTTTGCAGGCTCCATCCCACTCCTGCCCAGCTGAGGGGATGGCTGGTGCCAGCTGCTGTGCCCCTCTCTGTCTCTGGTGTCCCCAGGCTGCAGGCAGATACTCACACCTGCAGCACGGCACTCTCCAGCTATCAGTGGCCTAGATACTTCAGCTGCTGTAAGGAAATGAAACCAGGCAGTGCACCTGGTCAAGGCCAAGGCCTAATCCCATAGAGTTAAGAGCAGATGTGAGGAAACTCTTTTTGCTTTTGGAATAATTCCCATCTGGGCTGGTCCTTGTGCTCTGGTTGTGGGGACAGCCATGCAGGCAGCTGGCTGCAGAGGCAGCCAGGATGCTCAAGGACTAATTGTGTAGCTCATAATTAGATCTCTGGAGAAAATCAGGACAAATGGAAGCTGCTTTTTATGATTATGTTTTATGATTACAATGTAGAGCTGTGCCTCTACAGGTTACGGCTTTGGGTAGGGAGGACAGAAGATTGATTGATTAAGATTGTTTTCTTTCTGCTGCAGACCTGGGTTACCCTTGGGTGTCCCAAGCAGTGCTGGTTATGTCTAGAGTATAGAGAGAATTCTCTTTGAAGTTTTCCTTCTCATGGCTGCACTCAGGAGATTCAAACCTTCCCTGCCTGAGCTGTCCCCTCCCTACTCTGCAGAGGTGATGGGGGCTTGGCATGAGGCAGGATTGTCTGGGGATGCTGGTGTCTCTCATCTCTTACACTGATGGTCCCATAGCAGGCTGAGCACTGGCTGCCAGGGTTCCTGTTGCTGAGGAGAAACCACCCACCTTTTGAGCTAAATGAGATACTTGATAAAACCAACAGTGTGTTTGCAGCAGGCTCTGCTTGGACTGTCCTGGTGACTGCTGGCAGCAGCTGGTGTTCCCTCCTGGTTCTGGTGTTGTAGTGATGGGATCTCCCACAGGCTGGGCCACTCTGTGGGTCCTGTCCTTAGTGTGTCCCTGGAGATGGGTGGAAAGCCTTGTAAAGCAGCATGGCAGCTTTTCTTGTGACTCTCCACAAAGTCCTTTGCTGCAAGGCAGGACTGGCTTGGGCTTTGGAAGGGCACTGCTGGGGCTGTGTCCTTGCTGCACACAGTGGGCCATGCTCAGGAACCAGCAGTGGGGTGGCTCTGGCTCTTTCCAGGTGTGTTTTATTGCTTGGCTGCCTGCTAATTCTGGTAGCATACTGCATGTCATTGTATCTGTTGTTGTTTTCCAAGCTTGTAACTGTCGAAGAGCAACAGTTCCTGAGGGAACCACTATATAACACTGGAATCTTGATTGTCTGGGATCCAGCACCATATCATGCAGAAATTCATGAGGTAAGGCTGAGTTTCTAAATAAAATCAGATTGACATGCTTTGAAGTGCTTCTGTTAAACCACTTCCTCCTGATGTGGGCAATCACTCATTCTAAGGCCATTCTTTTTTGCCTTTTTGTTATTATGGATATATTAGTGTGTACTTCCAGGAGTATCCCATGGATGAGTGCTCCTAAGAAAACACTTGCCTGCTTCTGATCCCTGTGAAGGTCTCAGGCCAAGGATAATAGGCCACCACCTTTGCTTTCCCAAGGGCTGATGGTGCAGGGAGGAGGTCCCATCACAGGGTGGTTTCCTCTCTCAGACACTTAATCTAAGATTTGCTGATGGTTGATGCTTGGATATTTCAAGCACCAGTCAGCCATGGGATATACCTGATTCATTATGAATGGATTGGGAAACCCTCTGAAGATCTGTGTCAGCTTTCATATGTGGGTGTGCAATCCCTCTAGCAATTCACTTTTGATTTTGAGTACAAAAGAGCGTGGTTTGATATGTGATGAGCTCTGGAGGCTCACAGTGGAAGCAGGTAGGAGTGAATAGTCCATTCTTTACTTTTATTTTAAGCTCTGGCTGTAACTGAGAGGTCTTTGCACTCCTTTGTTTGGCCTGCATTTCCTATTTTCTCACTGATGTTTGTTTCTGTGGCTGGTCCCTTGGCTCCAGGAGGCATAGGGGGCTATGGATAGTGTGTTTAGGAGTCAGTAAAACCAGAATGGGATATTTACAGCACAGGGGTAAAAAAAATCTCAAAATGATTTTACGAAAATTTAAACCATTTCTACGTTTTTACTTAAAGGGGAAATTTAAGGATGCCAATCAGCTGCCTGCAGAACAGGGTGCTTGGTATTGCAATGTGGAGAAGAATCTGGGTCTGGAGTTTTTAAGGCAGAGTTCTCAACATTGTCTGCTGTTGGGGAATGCAGAATGAAATTACAAAAGGTGCTGATCCCATTCAAGGGTCCTTCATTGAGATTTGGGGTTTCCCTTCTCTGTTTACTGAGTCATCTCACCACAGTGACCCAAGGGGACAGGGTGAGTGAGGGTGTGTAGCAGCATGTTCACTTATCCTTGTTTTCTGTTGCTTACAGTAAAGTGGGCCAGAAATAAGGAATCTGACCTCCTGTTTCTGTTTTGCAGTGGTACAGAAAACCAGATTACAACTTTTTTGAAAGCTATAAGGCGTATCGTAGAACACATCCAGAGCAGCCCTTCTATATCCTGAATCCCAAAATGCAGTGGCAGCTCTGGGATATTCTGCAGGAGAATTCTCTGGAGCATATTCAGCCTAACCCACCGTCATCAGGAATGCTTGGTAAGATGATTGCCCTCTAAACTTCTGGTTCAGTTTGCAGGCAGGAACTCTCCAAGATGCCTTTTTTCAAAGACAGCTACAAATTTATGGTGCTTATCAGAGTTGTTTTTACAGTGTTTGTCTTGTGCCAAAATTTAAGCTTCCTGTCTTCAGAGCAGCAGCTCAGTTGCATTAAAGTAAGTGGTTTGCAGCACTCCTCAGAAACAGCAGTCACAAACATGGCCCAGTTCCAGGTGGAAACAGGAGAGCAGACTGCAACACTGGGGCAGTCTCTAGGATTTGTAGCTTCTAGTGCCAGAGCAGTTCCCACAGGGTGTGAGAGGAAGGATGTGTCTCCTTCCAGGCTCAGATCTGGTCAGGCAAATAAATCTGTAAATTAATTACTGTAAATGAGTTCTAAGGGCGTGCCTGTTTCTTTTCCATATGCTATTTATATATAAATATATGTGTGTGTATATATAAAGACTTACTGAGGGCCTGTGGAAGGTCAGAGTGAATAGTTGCCCTGACAAGGTCAGTGATATGCCCTCCTCAGCAAAGGAGAAAAAAACCTCCTTTTTACATTCTGCTGTTGCAAAAGTTTTCCTGCTTAGTGGAGAGCAGCCTAATGACCAGCTGAATAAAAAGGGGTGAACCTCTAGGGAGCTGCCATGTGTTTGAAATCACAGCATAGCTGTAGAGTCTTGTTTGCCATGGACTGTCCAACTGCTGTGCTTCCTCCCTTTGTCTGCTGCCACCTCTGTTCCATCACTGCTGGGGCAGAGGTGCTTTCTGTCTCTGAGTAAACAGAATTGCTTCATGTTTTTGCCAGGCCAAGCACCTATTAAAACATTTCTTAGGTATTTGTAGAGCAGCTGTGTAGCAGCACAGTCACTGACTTCAGCAGCAGAGCTGTTAACTGGTGTTATGGGCTTGAAGACACACGCATCAGGCAGCAGTTCCTCTGGGGATTAACTTCAGGCCAAGTCACCTTGCTTTTTGCTTTGTAAAACAAGTCACCTTGCCAAATTTAAGGGCATAGATGAGTTCCAGTTTCCAGCTCTGTGTTCCCTGGAAGGCCTGAGTGTGATCAAAATTTTTCATTTGAAAAGATAGATGAAAACATATTAAAAATATACTTTAGGTTCTTTTAATGTCTTCCAGTTCCTCAGGTTGTGCATGGTCCCTGATGTCTCAGATCCTGCATGAATTTTCTGTGATGTTACACATTGATTCAGTTTCTCTGGTATATCTTGCTATTTCTTGCACTTAGAAGAAAAGTAGCCTGTAGGTAACTCTGGCTTCCATCTGATCCAGCTGTGCCCAGCACTGACTGGTGTGATGTCCTCGGGTGAGAGACACAGGAGGGCAGCACTGCTCTGCTCCGGGGAGCCTGAAGAGCAGAGGCTGCTCAGTCTCCTTGAGCATCTCCCAGCACAGTCCCTTTCATGATCCCTGCACTCACAGGAGGCAGCTGGGACAAATGCAAAGGTCTTATCTCTGCTTATGCAGGCAGGTTCGAGATGGGCTGTTCAGATCAGCTAATGCAGTGCACGCTTGGCAGACACCCAATTTTCCATGGAGGTCACAGATAATGGTAGCACTCATAAAGATTGTCCTTTTGGCATGGCTGTCAGTGTAGCTGAAATCACACTTTGCAAGGGAGGGCTTCAGAGAAGAGCCATGTCAGGCCTGGCTTGTTTTCTCCCCTCTGCTGTGAGTGTTAATAAAGGAACCCCTTGCCCCTGGAGCTGCCTGTCCCTCTGGGCTGTGTGGTGCTGTGTGTGTGAGTGTTAATAAAGGAACCCCTTGCCCCTGGAGCTGCCTGTCCCTCTGGGCTGTTTGGTGCTGTGTGTGTGAGTGTTAATAAAGGAACCCCTTGCCCCTGGAGCTGCCTGTCCCTCTGGGCTGTTTGGTGCTGTGTGTGTGAGTGTTAATAAAGGAACCCCTTGCCCCTGGAGCTGCCTGTCGCTCTGGGCTGTTTGGTGCTGTGTGTGTGAGTGTTAATAAAGGAACCCCTTGCCCCTGGAGCTGCCTGTCCCTCTGGGCTGTGTGGTGCTGTGTGTGACGGGTGTGTGCTGTCTGCCCCGCAGGCATCGTGCTGATGATGACGCTGTGTGACCAAGTGGACGTGTACGAGTTTCTCCCTTCCAAGCGGCAGACGGACATCTGCCACTACTACCAGAAGTTCCACGACCACGCCTGCACCATGGGAGCTTACCACCCCCTCCTGTTTGAGAAGAACCTGGTGAAGCACATGAACCAGGGCACGGATGAGGACATCTACAGCCACGGGAAGGTCACCCTGCCTGGCTTCCGACGAGTGCAGTGCTAGCAGATTGGTTTCACCGGGTTTACTTCTCCTCGATTTTCAAAGCACTTTTTTAATCAGGGTTGTCAGATTTGTTAGGTCTAAGCACTGGTGTGATTTGACAGCTCTTCCATGTAGCAAGGCTTGCTCTTAGGACTTTGTTGCCCAACTCTGAGCTGTAAGGCTCGCTGTGGTACAGCCACTGACCTGCATGAGTCACTGCAATAAATGGACTCCCAGTGGAGCCAGGCTCCTGCAGCACGTGGATACCTCTGGCTTCATCTCAGCCCATGGTGGTGTAGGAGAGGCACAGGAGAGGCTCTCTAAGCAGAGATTGCACAAGTCAGGATCATTCAGTGAAAATAGTTATGTTTGCTTCCAAGGGGTTGTGACAACCAAAAACCTGGGCCATTGGAAAAAACCATGAAAAATCATTTAAAATTTGTTCCCATAATCAGGAGCTCTTCAGAGTAGGGCTAATTTATGGAAATGCTGTCAAGCTGTGTAATGATAAGCTAAACTTCTAGTCCAAAATATTTGATTTTATAAACAATCTGTGAACTTCCAAATTGTAAGACTTCCAAAACCACTCAGGTGACATTTTTGGCAAAGGAAGAGGAAAGCAATTAATAATTCAGTGAATCTTGCAAGACTTTTTAATCTTTTTGCTTTTTTAAAAAAAATAATTTAAAATAAATTTTAGTGATCATTTACTTTTCCAGTACAGTGCTGGGTTTGGTACAGAAGAACCCTTATTATCAGAAAGGTTTTGGGAAGATGCTCCAAGACATAAGTGGGAGAACTCATTGGAAGTCGGTGCCTTTTTCCAACTCTCTGCTGCTCTGCCTTTGCAACTGTTGATGAATTACTTTCTGTACCCATTAACACAAGCACCACAGAGCTGCTGCTAGATGAGTTCCAGCCCTCTGCAAGCTGACAGAGGGGATCTCTCGACTGCTGTGTGCTTTTCTGCATAGGTGGGGAGCAGGTCTGCCACTTCCATGCTTCGTGAGTGGTGGGGAGGGAGAGCATGTTCTGATTCTTGTGCTGAAACACAGGCAGAGCTGAGAAGGGCAGAGCTTCTTCTTGCCCCAGGGATTCCTGTGGCAGCATGGTGGGAGTGGTAGCCCTGCCATCTCTGTGTGTTGGTGAGAACACCTTCCCTGTCTTCTGTACTTGGGTGTTTCATCAGGTCTGTAAAGAAAACTTTCTCCTGTTTTGAATAAATCCTGTGAAGCCATTGGTCTGGCTGTGGTGAATGGTAAATGTCTTGTCTCCCTAGCCCTGGGGGTTTGTATCAGCCTTGCACCACTGCAGGCACAGCTGCTCCCTGCTCACTCCAGAGAGCCCTCAGCTCTTGCCCTGCTGCTCCTCCAGCCTGGGGCTGCTTTTCTGCGCTCCCAGCTCTTGGGGTGGATTGGATCTGTCAGTGTTTACAAATTATGTACAGGTAAAAGGTCCAGGTCCTTGCACTGCTGCCCAGGAGCACCATGTTCCAGTAGGACAGGAATGCAGTGGAGGCAGCTTGGAAAGCATTCCTCCTCACTGCTGGGGAGGAGGGAGCATGCAGAGGAAAAGCCATGGGGGGTTGCTTGGGAGAGCCACAGTAATCCTTCCCCCATCTCCACTCTTGGGTTTTTACAGCCCTACCTCTCTGTTGCTTGGATCAAGGAGGTATCTGCCACAGCAATTTGCCTTCTGACTGTTTAATTAAGATTCAAATAGCTTCTGATTTTTTTCTTAGGCTGCTTCATCAGTTAATTCTCATAACACTGTTTTCCACCAACTCCCCCAGTGTGGAGACCAGCCCAGCCATCCTCCCTGGATGTGTAATGGATGGATGGGATGTGGCTTCTGGGAAGCCAGCACAGTCTGCCTGCTGCTCACCTGGGGTCCCAAACCCACCTGCTCCCCTGCAGGGCCCCTGCAAAGAGACAAAATTTCAAGCAGCTTCCCCAGATCTCTCAGAACCCTCGACTACTTAGGGGCAATAGTCTTGCACTGAGCATGCAATTTCAAATGTTATACTAACAGTTTTAGCTACATCCAACTTGTGATTCATTTACAGTCTAAACAGAGTTTTACAGGAATTATGAAAGAGCTTAAAATAAGCTAGTGATAACCCTTTTTTTTCCTTTTTTTTCTCTGCCTAGATCAAAATCTAATATAAAAGTGCAAGTGATGACAAATCTGGCATTTAGAAGAGCCAGGTGTAAGTTAGTTGGCAGTAGTGGCTAGATTATAACAAAAATCTTGTCCTCCTGCAGTCCTTACCACCTCCAGAGCGAACAGCTTTCTGTCCATGTAGAAAGGGGAAAAGGGCAACCCTACCCTTTCCAGTTAGCCACTGAAGGACTAAGTACTGGGAAGGATGCTCTGTAATTACATGGGAAAGCTGGAAAACATTTCCAGCTGGAGCCTGTTTTTACTCCTCTGTGGCTTTGCATTTTAGAGAGCCATGGACAGGGATGGGAAGAGGTTATCTGGTCAGACCAGAGCTCAGGGGAGGTAAATGGCACCAAGGAGGGAAGTGCCAGCAGTTCATGGTTGGACAAGGAAGAATTTGGGTGATGTAGAAGGGATGACAGTATGTTACTGGCAGGGGAACACTGGACATCGTTGTCATTAAAGATGTTTAATTGTCTGGGCTGACAAAGCTGCCTGTGGGTTTTTGTGGTTTGCTTTCACTAAAGAAAAGGAGGAAGAAGTCCCAGAAATTCAAACTGTGAACACCTGAGTCAACACACCCATCCTACTAGGTGCCCTAAGAAGAATGGAGTGGGTGAGTGGGAACTGATCTGACAACACACCGGAAAATCTGCAGCGATGGTTAAAAAGATACATGCTGGCACTCCCTGAAAAGAAACGCCAGCTGCCCCAGCCTTTGTTTCTGTGCATGCAGGCAGCTGAAGGTGTGGGTACAGGCACGATGGCTCATCCTCCTCGGCTCTGTGAAGTCTGACACTCCTGCCCAGAGCTGTGGGTGTTTGATTTCACTTGTGAATTGTATCAACCTGGCAGGGGAGCTGCAGCCCTTGCATCAGGTGATGATACAAGGCACAGTGTGGAAGCATCAGGCTTCATTTTGGAGCAGATAATGGGTGTGCATGGCTATCCTGTCCCTGTGCATTTATAAGAGAGGTGAAAGTTGAAGTTTGTGGGGTTGCCTGGTGTCACTGTGTTCAGCCAGGCACCACCTGCACCTCCTGAGCTCCTGGGAAATGCTGGGAGCAAGCTGAGACCCAGTGGCTTTGTGCCTCACTCCAGAAGGAGCTGCAGGTCAGGACTCCTGTTTGAAGATAGAACCTGCAAGGAAGAAGATGTGCTTACTTCTAGCTTGGTTTTGGAAGTGCAGATGAAGGTCTCAGCTCTAAGCAAACAGCTGCTTCTCTTTTGGACCTGAACTCAGTGAGCTGCTGAACAGCCTTTTCTTGTGAAAGGTGTGGAAAATGGCTTCAGTACACAGGACGGGGTTCTGGTGTCTCTTGGGATTGATAATGCTCATGTCATGCCCAACTTCTGTGCTGTTTTGGCAGTGGTGTGCAAGGCTTCTTCCAGGGATTGCTCTGGAGGGTTGCAAACACAGCACCCTTCAGTGTCTCCACTGAAAGGAGCCCTTCTAGGGGCCAGCCTTGGCACCTCTCATCTTTCACACAAGTATTTCCTGTGGAATACTTCCCTCTGTAGGTAGGTGGCTCCTGCTGCTCGTTATCCTCCAGGATGTCACCTCTGCAGAAGTTTGGGTCTCCACGGTTTGCAAGAATTTGCACTGTGTGTTCATTTGGTCACAGCTTGTAGCTTCTCATGTGATTAAGAGAGCAGTTAATTTTAGCTGGATCTTTTGACAGACAGGTGGACTTGAAGCTCAGTGCTCGACCTCTAGCTCGTGTTCAGTGTACAATGGAGAAGACTTAGGGGGAATATTTAAGCAATGAGTATTAGAAAAGAATTAAAAGCTCCTCGGTTCAAGATATGTTTTAGGAAGATACATGGATATTTGCAAAAGCAGAATGGAATATGAGCAGGGAATATCTGGCATGAGAGATGGATTGAAAAAGTGTTTGTTCAGTGCCATTTGTTCCAAGTAAGTCTCTTAAAGCCAGAGAAGGGCAGGAGCAGAGGGAGTGGACTGGAAGTGGTTTGGTTTGGTTAGAAGTGAGTGACTTCTGGCAGAAGTTGGGTCTCTTGGAGCAGACACAGACACTTCCCAAACCCCAGTGAGCTTGGCTTGCTGTTTCCATCCAGGTCTGAGTGTGCTGCTGGTTTTGGATGTCAGTGTGCATGGAAAGCCGTGCTAATGGGAACAAAACCAACTTGGAATGTCTTTATTTCCATTCCTGCAAATACCTTGCAGTGTTTTTCCTGCCTGGCCCTGGCATGTTTTACAAAAACAACAGCGAGGTGCTTCCATGGGCCAGCACTGTTCTAACCTGGGACAAAAGGGTCTTTGTAACAAGGGGATCAAATCAGCCAAATCTTTGCTAATCCTGCTGCAGGACAGCTCTGCTGTGTGTTTTCACCTGTTCTACCCCTTGTAGTTCACACAGAGCCCTCCATAGGTGCTTACCTTGTACCTCTCTGGTGATGCTGAAATGCCCTGGGCCCAGTTATAAACATAACTCGTCAAAATGGGGACTAGCTGAGTCTTTCTGTAATAGTTAAATTAAATGCAGGGCCCTGGATGGTGGAACTGGTACCAGCATTTGTAGCACTCATTTCCCAAAAGAAAGTAAAAATCACTAATATGTGTGAAAGTAGGCTGCATTTCATTAAAAGCCTGTTTCAGGGATATCCAGCAGCATAAAAACAGGAAAACTGAATTGCATGCTCAGTGTGTAGTTTATGTATTACCAAATCACTATTATTTGTGGTGCCTCAAGTGTTACATAAACACTAATTTTAACCAGTATACAAGGGGGAGCTTCCTTAGATTTCTCCTGCTCAGCTGAGTGTTCCACACTCATTCAGAAATGCCAAATTGTTGCATTACCACGTAAAATGGCTGAAGCTGATCTTTAACTGGGATAAGTCACTGAAGTATCCTACCATCAAGGAAGCTGTAAATCATTTTCATGAATTGAGAACCTGGCTCCTCTCTTAGTTGCCTGTTTTTTCCATGGGTATCTTCATAAGAGACATTATCCTATTTGATTCTTTCTTGGTTTGCCAAAGATACATTAAGACATACATTTCTTAAGAGAATGTGTGGGAGGGGGCATTTGCACTGGCATTTAGGAAGAAGGCTGAGCAAATGGTTAAGGCTGGAACTCCAGTGCCTGGGGCAAAGGGCAGAACAGCTTCTTGCTAGGGGAGCAGAGTTCTGGGGAATTTGGAAGGTGCTGTCTTGTCCCAAGTGCCAGTTTAAAGCTGTTTGTATGGTATATGTGAACTGGGACTGAAGCCAAAGAATTTAAGGGAAACAACAAAGAAAAATTGTTTTGTTAGACCTGAGATGCTCAAAGCAGTTTTTACAAGAAGCAACTTAATCTTGTTGAACTGTCATGGCAGATAATTTGAGTTTGACCAGGCTAATTGTGACCCATAGGTTAGAATAACTCTTTTCTTATTTTTGATAAGAATTCTAATTTGCATAAATGAGATATGCAGTCTCTTATTTGTTTTTCTTTCCTGCTTCCAGTTCTAGACCTTGTTTTTGTAGGGAGATTGGTGAGTGACTGGGACAATGAGATGGAGATTTGGCTTTGGCATGAGATAATTGTGTGGGTGAATTGTGTATCCTAGCAGCAGCCTGAGCTCCCTGTGTCCAGCTGGGCTCCAGAGGTGCCAGATGTGTGGAGTGCTGTAAATGCCCATCATTTCAAAACCACTCCAGCCTTGCTCAATCAGCTTTGTAGGCTGAGCTGTCTTTGAGCTCACATCTCAGCTGAGCTGTTGCCTCTGAGCTCCTGTGCAGGTCTGAGGTGTCCCTGTGGCCCAGGGTGGACACAGTGCCTCCTGCTCTGGGTCATTCTATGACCAGAGGGAGGTGACAGCTCTAGCTGGCAGTGGCTGCTTTGCATTCCACCATCTGACTGCCTCTACTGGTGAGGGATGCGAAAAAAAGAGCCATAAAATGGGTGTATTTTCATAAACTGAGCCCACACAGCCATTGTTGGATTGACTTTTCACTGCTGGGACACTGGGTGAGCTGGGGGTGCTCTAGGCAAACCTAAACTGCAGCAGTGCCAACCTCTGTGTTTCTCACTACTCTGGAACTCAAAAACTTTCCTTGGGTGACAGAGCAATAAAACCATCTCCTCCCTGGCTGTGTCCTACAAGGAAGGAAGGGGAGCTCTCCAGATCTCAATTCTTGACATGTGTAAAGCAAACAAGGGCAGAATAAGTGAGTGTGAGTGGGTCTGGGGTATGCAGGGACACCTGGGGCTGGGAGCTGGGCTTTGGTGAGGCTGTGCTGCTCCAGGTTTCATGGTGAAATTTCACCCAGCTCTTGTCACTGGCTCCTAACTCCTTCCTGCTTGTAGACACCCAAACCTGTGCCCTGAAGGAATTCTGAATTACTCCAGTTTAACTTTACATTTTAGTTAATAAAGAAATAGAAAGATGGTGCTATAATGCAGCATTGTCATAGGTGGTAGAGAATGGAAAAATAGCAAATGAGTAGCCCTGGTGATATGTGTGAACAAGGAAGTGGTGTGTCAAGAAATCAGCTATTTTTATCACTGTTTGCCATAAAATGAACAGTGCAGGAAATAGCTTCAAGCTCAGTTAATTTTCAGTTCTCTTGAATAACTATTAATAATATTAAAGCAAAGCTTGTGTTGCCCCCTGCTCCCTCCCTTCTCTCCAGCCCTGTCACCCCAGGTGTCAATGGGCAGGCTGGCACCCAGGGATTCCTGCTCCATGGAGGAGCTGAGTCCCCCTGCACCTTCCCCTGCCCCAGAAAGTCTCCAAAGAGCTGGAAGGGGCAGTGATGGGTGTGGGTTTCTCCTTTATGAAACCTGTGTGCTTCTCCTTTCTGAAAGCTGTGTATATACCTGTGCTCTAATCCCATCCCTGTTCTCTGTCCATCCATCCTTGGGAGCAGATGGTTCCTCTGGAGCTGTGCTTGATATTTCCATAGCCTCAGCATTACATGGATGCTTTTATTCACTAATCTGCCAGTGTAAGCAGTAAAGCATCTTTGGGAAAGCTGATACACAGATTAAAAGCAGCTGAGCTACCCCATCACCTGAAGTCATGCTTTGTTTATTGCAAAGTGAAATTTGTCAGCACACTTCAATTCCCCACTGTGCCCAGCTGGCACTGTATGGATGTGTGGGGGGCTTCTTACAGGGGAGCTGCTTAGGAAAAACAATAAAAACAGAAAACTTGAGCATTGTGGTTTGCTGAAGCAGCTGAAGCTGAGGGTGGAATGCAGCAAGAAGCTTATTGAAGGTGAGCAGAGGGATGCAACCATAAAGGAATTTTACAGAACTAAGGAGGAGATACCAGTATTGTACAGCAAGTGTAAGGGAGCTGAGCACCACACTGCTTTCAGCACAAGGACACTTGAAGGGCAGATTTTTTGCATCTCTGGTACAAACCATATGGAGGTGAACACAGCTGTTTTTGTGCCAAGCATTTTGTTACAAAATCCTAGTTCTGCAAAGCTTAGCTTAATCCCTCCAAACTCTCCAAAGCCCTTGGGAACACCTGGGTATCTTGCTTGAGGTTTCAGTTGTGATGAAGTTGCACTTCAAAGCTCTTCTGTGGATCAGCAAATGCCAGAAACTCTTTATATTTTCCTTTCAAGCAGGGCTGAGCCTCCAGTGAGTGCTCAGCGCAAGCCTGAGAATTGCAGGGCTTAGGAAAACACCTAAAGTCAGTGACATCTCTCTGACCTGGTCAAGTTAAAAATTTTCTCTCTGTTTATTTGCTAATGTACCTCTTGCTTTGATTCATAAAGATAGTGATCTGGCAGAACTGAGTGCAGTATTTCCAAGAACACAGCTCTTAAAAACAGCCCTTTTGAAGTCAGAAGGTGATTATTCTACCAAGAGCAGCACTTGGCACTTGTTCATGATCAAACAATTACAAAAACTTAGTAATCATCAGGGAAAGTAAGCAGGAAATGGCATGTTGGGTGAGAATGGGAAGAGCTGTGCAATCAGTTTCAGGAAATTCTATTCAATAAACAAAACAAAAGCCCAAACCAACCTTAGCAGTAACCTATCTAATATACAAAGTACTTGACAGGCACCTTCACCCTTGGAGTGTCCTGAGCCAATGTGATTTTGCTGCATTATTAACATTTTAAGCTCCTTTACTGAAGCAAATTCACAGGCACCTGTAAGAAATCCCACAATGCTACAGCAACTTTACATTTGCAGAAGTGAACAAGTCCTTGCCTGCTGCAGAACCTGGAGCATCTCCCCTTGGGTGACTGGTGGGAGCAGCCAGAACTCCCTGGGGAGCTTTGTGCTGGAATGCTGGGCTCCTTCTCACCTGGCCAGAGCTGTGCTGCCCGGTGGGGTTTGGGCTGTCTGTGCACTCTGGGACTCTGCTGGCTGATGAGATGTGTGTGTGCAGGCATCAGGGGAAGCAGCACAAACTGCAGGGTGGAGCAGGGGTGGGTGTTTTGAGCAAGATTGGCAGTGTGGGGCATTCCTGGCTTTTCTACTGAACCCAGTATTCAGGATTCCCAACAGTTTTGAGGATGGGGCACAGGTTGGAATGTGGGTAGTGAAGGCATTTACACACACTTCAAAATGTGAGCAGGTATAACCAGTGGGGATCTTCACACTTCAGCTAAAGGCCATGTGTAAGTGAAAATGAGTTTCTTTCATTCAACTGCTGTTAATGAATTTTGCCTGCCTTAATTGAGTTCCCAAGGCCAGTGCTTCCAGTCCATTCAGGTTGTCATAGCTTGGTCAGTGCCTTCTCTTTGGTTTTTTAGTGTTTGAGATTGTTAAAGCCACTAGTGTAGTCTAAATCCAGCTTTCCAATGTCTGCTGCCACAGCTGTTCCTCAGTTTCTCTCTCAAGACTGGTAATCTGATTCTTTTAGATATCTGGCTGGAAGAAAAGAATTCAGGAAAAAAAAAAAAAAAAAAAGGCCTGAATGTATCAAATATGATAAAATCACCTCCTCCCTCCAAATGCAGTAGATACTTTCCACAGTAAAATACACACATAAATTAAAACAGCCTTTGGTATGTGATACAAAAACTTGCACCCATCTCATTACAAAGCTAAGGAATTAAGTATTTAAAATGAGTATAAAAACCTGAATTTTTTGAGGAAAAATACCTGGAGCCTGATAGTTTCCTCAGGTGAAGCAACTTAGCATCACCTTGGAACAGCAATTGTAATTTTTTTTCTAATTATAATTTTCTGACATACTTCCTGGAAGCCAGAGTTGTTAATATTTATCCTCCCAGAACTAAATGCCTCTGTTCAGCTCTGAGTCACCCTTCCAATTACAAATGAATTTACCCAGTATTGCTCTTTGCTGGGACGAGCAGCAGTGAGCAGTGCACCAGTCTTAGGCTGAAATTTGCTGAAGGGAAGAGGTGACACATCTGAGGTGTCTCTCTGGGGCTCAGCTTTGTGAGGGCTGCATTGAAACAGGCTGGGTGTTTGGGAAGGCAAAAGGGGAGTGTGAGGGCTGATTTACTCCCAGGAGTTTTACAGTGTGCAAGTGGGAAAAGCCCCCAGGGCTTCTCCCCCTCACTTTCCCCCTCTGACCCTTTCAAATTCACCTTGCCTTTCTCCCTGCTGCACTGCTCAGGATGGGGATTGCTGAAGGCATTAGTGCTCCCATTTGCAGACCAACAGCAACCTGCCAAAGAAGTGTTTGTTTAACTGGGTTGCATAAGATCACTCTTCCCTGGTGAAAAAGAAAAAACACAAATGCTTGGCTCTTTGTTATTCAAAATAGAAAAGGCTGTTTAAAGGGTTCCTAAAAGATGTAGGTGCTGGAAAATGAAAAAAAGGGGTTTTTTAAATTATTATTTTTTTTAATTTCCACCACAATGAAATCTGCAGTGTGCACAGTCCAAACTTTGTGGAGTGGTGAGAATCCCTGTGGGAGTAGAGGGGAGTCAGAACCAATCATCCTGAGGAAGCCTGCAGGGAAATCCTCTGCCTGAAATGTGGGAGATGGCATTTGCTTTGGGATTGTCTGCCAAGACAGAGAACTGTCATGATCAGTCAGTGGATTTCTGGAGGGCATCAGCACGAGGACCTGCTGTGCATTTGGGTCACCAGTGAAAAGGCACCAGCTCAAATCCCTGAACTGCAGGGAGGGCATCCCACTGCATGGCTGCACCTCACCCAGAGGCAGAGCTGCCCCTGACCTGGGGAGCTGCTCCTTAAGAGCCAGATGTTGGGGAAGCTGCAGGGCCACCTGCCTGGATCTGAGTTATTCTGTAAATAAACCTGTGCCTTGGCAGAGGGGGCAGGTCAGAACTCTGAGTGGGGGTTTTAGGTTTGGTGGGTTTGGGTTGCACTCAAGAGAAGCACAGCCTGGCCAGGCACTTTCATTCCTGTAACCCTCACTTGCCTGCTCACTTCCAGCAGGTCTAGATGGATTTCTGCTGTCCCCCCTGTCTTAATTATTTTATTCTTATCTGAAAACAAATTCAGAGAAGTGCAACTAAACTAAACACGCCCTCCCTTTTCTTGGAAACACAGATCCCTGTTTGCTGGACGTGCCTGTGACCTCCCAGGTTCATTGAGCACTTCCCAGTGCAGCGTGGGGCTGAACCTCTCCTCTGGGGTCAGATGGAAAATTCAGAGGGGGAGGCATTTCCTGGTGAGTGGGCCTTGGAAATGCAGTGCTGAGCATGGAGAGAAGTGTGAAACAAGTGCCCCTCTCCAGGGACAGGGAATGGTTAATGCCACTGAGCTGCTTCCTGACAGCTCCAATCAGACCAAACCAGGAGCCAGGGCTCCTGGATCCATCAGCAGTTTCAGACTCAGCTGAGGGTCTTTTAGCACTGGAAAGCCTGTCTGATTAATCTTATTCTCATTGATTTACCACTGTGTCATTGTCTGGTTTTTAATGCAAAGTGCTGGGGGGTTTTAGGCAAATTATATTAAAAACCCCAACATGTAGAATTAAGATTGAATGAAGCTCTTTGTGCTGCTAATCAGTCTTCCTTTATTCCATAAACATATTTTTATCCTTTCATCATCCTTTTGGATGGAAGGGAACATTTTTTTTATTTCCTATATTTATAAGTCAGCCATGTTGGGTTTTTTCCTTTGTTTTCCTCTCCCTTATTTGTAAGATATAGTTTCCTCTTTCAAGGTAAAAACCATAACTGATGCTGGGGTTTAAAACCCTGCTGTGACTGGAGAGTGCCCACTGTTCCCTGGATCCCAGGGGTCTCTGGACTGTGCCAGCTGAGCTGGGCATCGTGTGCTGGTGCCTGTGGTGCCCTGGCAGGGTGTGCTGGGGAGAAAAGCCCTTTTTGGGGAGCAGAGCCCTGCTGGGGAAGGGCTCTCCATGGACTGCATGTACAGAGGTCACTCCTGGGCTTCCACCAAAGAGCTTTTTTTATTTCTGCCTTTTTCTTTTCTTTATTTTTATTTTTTTTCTGAGACACTTGAGACCTCAGTATTTTTCATGCTAATTTTAATCTTGTAAGATGTTTCTCATGGGCTATTTATAGACTGGTTGGCTCTTCAAAGGCCCAGAGGGACTTTTTCTGTAGAGCAAGCCTGAGAACTTCACTCAGGGAGACTTGCCAGGAGCCCATGTCTTTAATTTATTATCCTCAAATGCACAGCTCACTAGAGAGGGTAAATCCTGCAGACTTAATGCAGCTTCTCAGCCTGGACTGACCACACTGATGCTGAGGGAACTGTTCAAAATACTTCAAATAAAGGCTTGTATCTGCATGGATGTGTGGGGCTGGGGTCAGAGACCCCAAAATCTGTACCTTGTGAAAACTAGGCTGCTGAGTGAAGATCTTCTCCAGCTGCCCTGCTCCTAAAAATTTAGGAGACCACATACATCCTCACCAATGAAAACTTATTTTGGCAGTTTTCATACCTGACCCACTCAGTCTGCAGTAGTTCCCTACCTGGCTTGTGTTATGCTGAAAAACTTGCAGCCTGACTGGATTCATTGTTTTGGAGCACAAGGGGAGAATTAAATCCCTCTTCTGCTCAGTAGTGCACATGTAGAGGTTTCTTTCTGGAGGCAAACCCTCTGTAGTGAGGATTAAGCATCAATGGGCAGAAATAAAGACAAAGGAACAAACAGTGCTCTCTGAGGTTGTTATAGAAGACACTGTGCAATAACACCTCAAATTATTGCCTGTATTTGGGTTATGTGGATGGACAAGGTAGCATCTTTACCCTGTGTTTCCTCAAATTCCAATCTGATGGGAATGAATTGTTAAACCCAGGCAGTTCAACAAAGTAAAGGCAGATAAATGGTGAAATAATGCCAGTACAAATCTGTTTCCAGTTCTTGTGATGGAACAGAGTTGTGTGCACTTTGACTTTAATCATCTTCTTTTATTTTCCATCTTTCCTTAAATAGATGCTGAAATTCCTTCTCCATTGTTCATCAGTTTGGGCAGTGTAACTGTGTTGGTTGCTAATTTAGAGCAAGTGGAATAGGATCCTCTCTAATCATTCCTCCCATGTCTCCTTTGAAAGGATGTTTTTCTTCTTGGATCACAGCAACTTCTGCTGGAAGTATTTGTGGCTGGCACTTAGTGCATTTTGACTACATTTAGATCATAAGGGTGATCTAAAGGGTTCATGAACAGTCATCAGTGGAGCTTTTTTCAGCATCTTTGCCCTCAAAAAGCACTCCAGGCTTTTTAAATCTCATCTGTGGGAGGTACTGTGCAAAGGTTCATTAGGTGTGAGCAGCAGGCTTTGATTTATTTGATGAAAACATGTCTGTGGAGTGTGAGGCTGGCTGCTGTGGGACTGCAGGCAGTGAGAAATGTGAGCAGCACCAGGTGGGGCATGGCAAATGTGCTGAGAGGCCTCCTGTGAGCTTGTCAGGGTCTTTGGCTTTGTTTCCATCTCTGATTGTAGCTGTGGCTGAGAGTGCTGCAGCCAGATCAGGCTGTCTTGTGGCTACCAGCAAATCAGTGCTAGTGCTGATGCCTTGGGGCTCCCTAGATCAGAGGCTGGACAAGGTTAAGAGCAGCTATGGGCCAGAAGGACCAGGGATAACCTGCTCTGTGAACTGGCATTCCAAGGATGCCAACAATGCCTCCTACATCATCTGTCTTTTCATCTTTTGCCTTGTGATCCCCTTTGCCATCATTGTCTATTCCTATGGGAAGCTGCTCTGTGCTGTCAGACAGGTGAGTCCATTCCTCAGCTGCCTTTTGGCTGGGACCCCAAAGCAGGCAGAGCCCATGGCCACCATCTGCCACCTCTAGGACTCCTCTGCTCTCTGGTGTGCTGCCAGCCCTGGAAACCTCTCCTGTGACTGTCCTGGGGACAGGCTCCAGTCTGCCAGGGCTTTCAAAGCCAGCTCAGGTGTGTGCAGCTGGAGGTGATGCTTGGGGTGGTACCTAGACAAGGTTAAGAGAATAAAGTGGGGATTTATTAAAGGCCTTCAATAGATACACCTGGGGCAGTCAGGAGCCTCAGAGGCTGCACCCAGAATGGACAATGGTCATGAGTTTTTCAGACAGATATAAGTTTGGTCTATTTTACATATCAGGGGTTAATCCTCCAATTACAGCTTCAGGTAATGAAGTCATTTACCCCCAGTTTGCTCCTTCCTGATTCACTATTTTTATACTTTTCAGGTATGAGGCAGTGAAGTCTGCCCTTAGCTCTCAGTTCTGGAGGGATTGTTGTGTCTGACCAAAGTGTGAAGACAGTATCTCGCACTCTATTTGGAGTCACACACTAAAGCAGTACCAGATTTGAAAAATATAAAAGCTAAAATCCTAAGGCATCAGTGCCTCATAAAAACCTTTGTGAGCTGGTGTGTCCGTCCCCAGGGTCTGGGGCAGCCCTGTGGCTCCTCCCCAGCCTGGGATGGTTTTGGGGTGGGATGTGCTTGGAAGGAGCTCTCTGCTCACAGCAATCCTGCCTCCAGACTGCTGCAGCCCTGCCTCTGCTGGGGGACTAAACCCAAGCACTGCAGTGGTGTTCACCTCCTGGGGAGCAGGGGAAGGGATGGCAGGAGATATTTGTGCCTTCCAGAAGTCTGGAGCTGTGCTGCACCTTGCAGGTTAAAGAGTGGAAGGTCAGGGCCAGGTGGTGGCATCAGCAGGGACTGACTCTGCTGAGACCCCTGTGTTTGCCCTTTGGAGGAGTTCTGGCTGTGTGAGGGTGTGGAAAGTTGTGCTGAATTAACACTTTAAAAACCCCAGATAATTTAAATTGGTTAAACCCTCCTGTGGACATGGATTTCAAACAGTGTATCAGGTACTTCAGATTAATTATATCTGGAAGTAGAGTAAGGACCACTAACTCAGAATCAAAGCAACTTAATGCAGATCAACCAATTAACTTTAAATCCACACCCCTAAGTTAACTCCAATTGATTTCCCCGTGTCCCTGTGCTCTCCAGAGTGGTTCTTCTCTCCCAAGCAGAAGCAGCTTTTAAGTAAAGGAATTTGATGGCCTAATATTGCCTCATCATTCCTTTTTCCCTTGTTGGAAACAGCCTCTCTCTCTGCTGAGGAGCAAACATTGTAATGTTACAATTAATGCCACCACTGTAATTAAGAACTTACTGGAAGACACTCTTTGCTCCACTTCTAATTGGAAATATCTTGGAAGCCCCTGGAAAAACTCTCAGTCTGAATCATCTTTGATTTCACTGACAGTCCCAACACTGCTGCTTTTATGTTTAAACCAGTCCTTTTAAACTATCCTTTTGTTTTATGTTTAAATAGTCCTTTTATGTTTAAATCACAGCTGATAACTTGAACTGTTTGCAGGAGATGGGGTTCACTCTTAGCTGGGTGCTGCCTTCCAGCCTTCTGGCCAAGTAAAACTGGTAAGAGATTCTGAAGTAAATTATGTGCAAGCACATGTGTGATGATCTAGAGCTGGAGAATTGGATGCTGCCTCCTCTCTCCTGCTAAGAAAAGGTGCTGAAAGTCCTGCAAGAAAACCTGTGGGGGGAAATGAAAGGTGCTCTGCAAAAGTTGTTCACAGGCTGCAAATTCAGCTGGCCCTACCTGCAGGACTTGCTGGTGTTCACTGGAAACAAGAGAATCAAGGAATCAGGAAAAGGAAAGAGGCTGCCTGGTATATTCTCTCTACTTGGGTTGCCAAAACATGAAAGTGTTGCACAATCCTTTATGGGCTGCTTAAAGTACTGCTGTCATCCTGCTGTGATTTGTTCATCTGTTACTGAACTTGCTTTTAGTTTGATGGGAAAACCCAATAAACTTGAAAACATTTTCTGAGGCTGGATGTTATTTCAGTTGTCAGTGGTGTGGCCCAAGAGCATCACTTTTTGGGCAATATTCTCTAAGGCTTTGGGGAGAAAAAAGCCCTTGCAGAAGACAAAATCAGTGAATGTTAATCACACTAAGTTTAATTCTCCCCTGGTACTGTGCTATGTAAAATTAATGTGTGTCAGTTCCTACCTTTCTGGGTGTTGTCCTGGCCAAAACCTGTCAAGGTAACTCCAGAATGAGTGCTGGCTGCCCCCTCTTGCACATGGCCAGGAACCCCAGATTTCCTTGGGATTTAGCTCCCTGCAGCCCCAGTGGGTGTTCCTCCTTCTCCTGCAGGACTTGTGCTTGTTCTGCCTCTAATCTGGGGCCTGGGCCTTTTAAAGCTAAGCTGGCATTTATGTTCAATTCAAGGTGAGGCTGAGGGTGACTGAGAACTGATTTGCTTAAAATTAAGTTTCACACTCTGGATCTGAAACTCCCATTGCCTGAAGAGACTTTTCCTGTTTCTTCCTGGAAGAAACACAACCCAGATATAAAAGGCAAGAGTTCTTGAAAGCTTTTTCTCTCATCAGTGCTGGGGGGTCTGTGCCTCTGGGAGGTGGCATCTGCTGTGTCCCAAGGCTCCCTCCTCCCTGAGAGTGCTGGCTGTGCTGCAACCATCCTCTGCTACTGCTGCCCAGTGCTAGGAAGGGAGAGCTCCAAAGGAAGTGGGGCTGCTTGGAGCTGTTTAATGGCAATTTCCTTTCTGGTATCAGTTTTGCTTCACTCTAAACCCAGTTCTTGGGTCTGCATCTGAAAACTCTGCAAAGTCTCTCTTGGGATATCCCAGGGGTTCACTGGGGGTTGGTCTGCATGCAGTGAAATGCCCTCATTCAAAGCCAAATAGCTTTTCCTTATCACAAAACAAAGGGATGCAAAGCAGTGCTAGGGATGAATTTTGGTCATTTAACTAATTTTTCATATATTGAAGGTGCTGAAAAACATGTAAGGGAAGGCTTGGGTGCTTGCTGAACCCCCTGGGATACTTCTGGTTACACAGCTACAGTGCTTTGTTTTAAAAAAAATCCAGGTAAATGGTTATGAAATTATCACCTCTTTTAATGACAGCCATTGCAGAAGCAAATCTACCTGCTGAAATGAAATTACAAGCTGCTCAGAAATCTCAGAAAGTACAGAGCTGTACACTCATTGAAAAAAAAAAGGGAGCTGTACCTCTTTTTCAAGGAGGAGAATTTTGCTCTCACTTTGGAAGTGTAAATTGAAATCTGGGGGGTTTTGTTGTTTTGTTTGTGCATAGCCTTTTCTGTATGTTTTTAATCAAATTGGTGTCACCTGAATCACATTATTCATCAAATTGGCCAGAGCATCCCAAAGGAACTGTTGGGCAGCACGAGTCAAGGGCAGCTCCTGTCTCTTGGGTGCCAAATTTGAGAATTGTGTGAGGGCTGTAGCAGTGAGTTGTTCAGGAGAAAGGCTGGTGAGGTACCACAGGAGGATATTTTTATTTACAGCCACAACATCCTGCATGTTTCCAAGCAGGGCAGTTACCAGCTGCTCTCAGGTGGGTTAATGGGACAGAAACCAACAATTTGTGTTGAAAACAGACATTTTTATCACAAACCATGAACTATTTAACACCTCAAACACACCAACCAGGCCAGATTTTATGCTCTAAGACATATAAAAAAACCACCAGTCACAGAGCTGCAATATTATAATTAATGTAGAAAATCATACTGGAATTTAACAATCCACCTAGAGACAATACCAAGGGAAAAAGATGAACTGAGAATATCCTGACGTGCTTTCTAATCTGAAAATAACAAACTACTCTTTAAAATTATGTGATTGGGAATAAATAATTGATTAGTATTGCTTAGCAGTAAGTGCATCTATGGCTTTAATTTCATCCACCTATACAACCTCAATAAAAGCCTCAATTCATGGCTTCTGCTTCTGTATTTTAAAACATTTGGTTATTTAGGTTATTAGTACAATTGTGGTTTAGGGATGAAAAAAGAAATAGGTTGTGAAATAATGTTGTGACTACAAGGAAGCTTTTGTTAATATTGCAAAGAAAAAATAAACCCACAACCCTGGAAGAAAAAGACAGCTTTGATCATCTGAAAAATCAAAAATATCCTTTTGGAACAGGTACCCTGGTAATGATATGCACAGTGTTCACTCACCCAGACCCCTGTGTTGGCTAATATATGGTAATTAAAGCACAAGTTTTTGACAGCTGTGTTGGCAGGGCTGTGGATTTGCTTCTGTGTGAAACTCCTCTGAAGGAAGGCATTTCCATGTAGTTTGGGATTTGAAAAGCAATTCTCCACAGGACGGTGTTATTTCATGTTTTCCTTCCAATTTGGGATGAAAATATTGTCAAAATATTGAGACTGTGCTCAGAGTTAATGAGGGAAAGGTTGTTCCCTGTTTGTTTGTTTGTTTGTTTATCATTCTTCCTCCAGCTGCACTTCTGAGGCTTTCCCAGTGCTTTTCTGTTTGTAGGAGCACCTGTCCCTTCCTTCCCAAAGATGATCCAGGAGGGAGATCCCATAGGAGATTCCCACCCAGTTTTCCTCATGGGGTCACTGGCACTGTTCAGGGATATCCCATAGGAGATTCCCACCCAGTTTTCCTGATGGGGTCACTGGGACTTTTCAGGGATATCCCATAGGAGATTCCCACCCAGTTTTCCTGATGGGGTCACTGGGACTCTTCAGGGATATCCCATAGGAGATTCCCACCCAGTTTTCCTGATGGGGTCACTGGGACTCTTCAGGGATATCCCATAGGAGATTCCCACCCAGTTTTCCTGATGGGGTCACTGGCACTGTTCAGGGAGATCCCATAGGAGATTCCCACCCAGTTTTCCTGATGGGGTCACTGGGACTCTTCAGGGATATCCCATAGGAGATTCCCACCCAGTTTTCCTGATGGGGTCACTGGCACTGTTCAGGGAGATCCCATAGGAGATTCCCACCCAGTTTTCCTGGGACCATTCTGGGTAAATCCTCTCTGTCCCAGCACTGCAGGTCTCACTGATGCTCCTCTCTGCTCACAGCCTGCCCTGGCTGGCCTGGCCCCTTCTGCCCCACTTGTACAAAGGGCTGCAATCACTCTTGTTTTTTCCTAATGCTCACACAGTGGCAGATTTCCTGACAAGGGCTTTACCCAGCTCAGTGCTGTGCATTCAGAGTTGCTTCCTCCCTGAGTGTTGGGAAGAAGTTGTCTTTAGGTGCAGTAACTTTGAAGGCTGATAATTTAAAAGTCCCTAAAATACTTATTTTCCTAAGCTTCAGCTGCAATTTCTAAAATTTAACATAACCAATACATACATTTAAATTTTTAGTAGAGCTTTACTTTGTAACTGCACATTTCTTCATGATCCATTCAGGTTTGTGTTGAAAAGCAATGTGGGACTTCTTGGAGGAGCATAATCCAAACCAGGGAGGGAGGGACCATCTGCCAGCTGATAATTTCCTCCTGTTTCCTCCTCTCTTCACATGCAGGTTGTTTCCTGGAGCTGTCCCACAGCACCATGCTCTGCATCCCTGTTTTGGGGTGGCTGGGCTTGGCTGGGCTTTGGCAGGAGCTCTTCAGAGCCTGGCTTTTGTTGTTGCTTTTTTAACCTGGGCAAGGAACTGGGGGATTTGTTGCATCTCAGGAGTGCCACAAAGCACCTGTAAAACTGTCACACAAAGAGACAAGAAGTCAGCAGGAATTTAATTCATTTCAGGTTTTATAAGACAGACTTGGTCTCTTCATATTTGTATTAATTAAGTTCTTGGGGTAGCTCTGTAACAGCATGGGTGTGATAATATTTTGTACTGGAGGTTGAAATGTTTTGTAGAAAATAATTATGTCACTGTGCCAGGAGACCTTGACCTCAGCATAAGCAGTACAGAGGGGACAGAGCCATAAACAAAGTTCTGGGGCAGGTTAGAGGGCTGTGACTGCTGTCCTGTGCTCTTATTGATGACAAATGTGGCTGACTTTGTGGCAATGCAGAGAGCAGAAGGGACTCAATGCTCTCCAGCTACTTTCAGGTCTGTAGGGTCCTGTCACCTGGCTGAGCTGATGAAAACCCTGCTGTGGCACAGGGATTTTGGGGAGCTGACAATCCCTCCTGCAGTCAGGTCATGGACATATCCCATTGCTAAAAGTGTGGAACGGATTGAGCTAATTGAATTACCAATAAAACTGATGCTGGCTGCTCTGATTTGAGTTTGACCAGGGAAAAGATGAGAACTTGGTTTGAGCTCTCAGAAGGGCTTAGCTCCATAACTGGAGGGATTTTTTTCAGCTGCATGGCAAAACATTCTGTGTATCTGAGAGCAGAGGGAATGTACTAAGAAGGTAAGGAAAGTGCCTGAAAAAATAGGTATTTTAGGTCGTGTGGATTGTGTGCATGGCCTCCCTAAAGCTGCAGGGTCAAATGCTGATAAATGATCTCTCTACACTCAAGAGCCTAAAACAGCATTGCTGGTAATTCTTTGTACAACACAGCTGACAGCAACAAGCTCTGACAGCTCTTGTTATCAACAGCCAAATGAAAAAATCATGCAGCAAGCCTTGCTTGCTGGGGAAAATGGCTTTTTAAAAGTTTTACACAATTTTTGCATCAGCTGAGGTTCCTTTTTTTCAATGAGAAGCTGCATTTCCTCAGGATTAAAAGCTTACTTTGTAATAATCATACATTTTTCATCAGCCTCTCACCACTGGGCACTGAAATATTAAGCAGCTTCAAAACTCCTGGGGAGTACTGTCTGTTTTCTAGTTTCTGCTTTGCCCCCTCCTCTCAGGTCAAGCTCACGTGGCTCTTCCCAGGTGCCTTTCTGCAGCTGTTTAATCCCCAGAAATTTCTGTTACAGCTTGAGAGTCTCTTCAATCTGTTCAACCTTCACCTAGTCCCTGCCTGGATTCATTTCCTCCATGTAAATGTTTTTTTATCTCGGCTGTTCTCAGATTTTATCCAGCCTGATTAGAGATTTCTGAGCATTTCCCAAAGTAGGGGGGGGAGCCTGGACATACAGTTGTTTTAGGAATAGCACAAAATTATAGGGCAATTAGAGGTCAAGCCATCTCCTATAGATTTCCACAGCCTCAGGAATGCTGTTGGTGTTAAGTGAGGTTTTCTGGATGACCAACACCCCCTATTTTCACCTGCCTGCCCCTTGTGGGTGGCTGCAGCATCTTCTGGTCTGAGGTTCTCCCCTGAGTGCAGAGAAACTCAGACCACTGACTTCTTACTCTGCCCTGAGTATAAAACCCTGAGCACTGATTGCTTCTAAAATACTAACAGAGCAATGGAAACCAAGTGGAATTTAAAAAAAATCCCAAATCAAAAACACCACAAAAACCCCTCCACAAACAAAATGAAGTGTGTATGGAGCACTAGCAGTAAAAGTTTATGGTGAGGTTCAGGAGTCCAACATGGATAAACCCAGTTTTATTTGTGTCAGCAAGCCATTTAGTAAAAAAAGATTAATTTAGAATTGTCTGTAGAAAACTCCTCTGCACCGTCTGTGTTGTTTTGGAGTGCCCTTTCCAGCCCATGCACAGGTTATGATCAGCCTGTGATTTCTGAATTGCCTCTCTGGATTTAAGCAGGGCTGGATGTGTTTGGGGTGAGTCAGAGTTACCCTCTGTGTGTTGGTGTGCTTGGGGCTTTTCCTCTGGCAGGAGATGGGAACAGCTCTCCAGTGATCCAGGTGGTTTCAGGAGAGAGTTTATCCAAAAGTCAATAGTAAAGGAGAAGGGAAAGAAGGGCTCCTATCACAGGGAAGATGTCAGGGAATTCTGCACCCCCCTGAGCTGTTTGTGGCAATGAGTGGAGCTGATGGATGCTGTGGAGATGATGGATGGTGTCATGGAAACTTTCACTCCCTGGGAATTTCTCATGTCCCAGTAAAAACACCCACAGCTAATTTAAGCCAGACTTAAATCAATCTTTTACCATCATCATTTGTTTTCAAGAGGGACTGAGCAATTTACTGTCTGTGCTTCCTAACAGCTTCCAAAAATCATTTCAAGTGGAGGACTCAGAGGAACAAATGATGTACCTGCTATAATCCCAGCAAGGCAAAGATCATTTCAATGTGCCTGAGCACATGAGCTGATGGAGCTGGAGCTGGCTGAGGGGTTGGAAGGGCTCTGGTGCTCTCTGTTTTCCTCTGTAGATCTCTGCTCATCTTCACTTTGGTTCTCTGTCCCTGTGCAAAGGGCTGTCTGTGTGCTGTCTCCTGCCCCAGCTCACTGCCCATGGCTCCCACCAGCTCTCAGGAGGGAGAGCAGGACCAAAGAGTGCCTGAAGGATTTGAGGAGGTTAAAAGAGTAGATCAGGGAGGGGAGAGTTACTGTGGGCCATGTGCTGTGCTGAGAGCTCTCAGCAAGAGCTCACATCCTCACAGGACTGCTCATATCTGGGTCATCTCAGACAGTTCCTGGTGCTTTCACTCTTGCCAGAGCATGGATTTCTTCTCTTTTTGCCAAACTGTGCATTGGAAAGGAAGGACCTATCATGTGCTATGTGCACATGTGGGGAGTTGGTCATCCAACTTCCAAAAGTGCAGATTTTTCCAATAGATTTGCTCCTTGGAGCCCTTTTTCAGAGCTTCCCTCTCAAGGATTTGAGTGATGTCACTGATGCTCTCTCTATCTCCCCTTGCTATTTTTTCCCTCCTTGCATAAATTGAATCCAAAAGAATGAAGGAGAGCATGTCACTGACCTGTTTGTTCAGAAACACGTAGATGATGGGGTTGTAGATAGTGCTGCTCTTGGCCAGGATGGCTGGGATGATGCTGGCTGCAGGGGTGATGAGCCCAGGCTGCCCAAAGGTGGCAATGAGTGCCACAGCTGCATAGGGCAGCCAGCAGAGGAGGAAGCACAGCACCATCACCAGCACCATGAGCAGGATGCGCTGCTCCCGGCTCCGGCCCGGCCCCCGCTGGATGCTGCTCACCTGGGGGACAGAGCACAGGTGAGGCAGCAGCACTGCTGGTGTCTTGGGCTCTGATACAGGCTGTGACCAAAAGGCTGTATTCTATCCCCATCTGTTGAGACCAGGTGGGGCAGTGATTCCTTATCTCCATGGGAGATATCCTCTGCTAATGGGCCAGCTGTTAAAACCAGCTGGGGCAGTGACCCTGATCTCCCTGGCACATATTATCTGCTAATGGGCCATCTTTAAACCAGCTGGGCAATCATCTTTACCTTTTCCACAGCCCATCCTCCCTCTAGGAAGATATCATCTGCTGCTGGCCCATTCAGTCCCACTGCATGACTGATAAAATTCCATCATCCCACTGGGAGATGCTCCAGCCAGGGGAGCAGCCAAGCCTTTCCTACCCAGATAAAAACTGAGATTTGGAACAGCAGAGCAGCCTTTTCCACTGGACTCCAGAGGAAAGCCAGACCTTTCCACATCATCCCTGGACCTTCAGAGGAAACTGCACCTTCTCCAGGAGCACTGCTCCAGCTGAACCACATCTGCCACTGCAGGAGGATGCAGCCACCATTGAATGGGACTGTGCCAACACCCTGACTGACTGACAGGTGTCAGCTTGGATTCTGACTCTGTCAGGGCTGGGATTGTTCTTTGTAATACTGCATTTCTATTTTAATTTTTCCTTGTAAAGAACTGTTATTCCTATTTCCATGTCTTTGCCTGAGAGCCTCTTAATTATCAAAATTATAATAATTTGGAGGGAGGGGGTTTACACTGTCCATTTCAAGAAGGGCTCCTGCCTTTATTGGCAGACACCTGTCTTTCAAACCAAGACAGCTGGGGACAGTGATGGTGCCTGTGAGCTCCTGGGGTGGCACTAAGGGCAGGGCTGGCAGTGTCACCTGAACTGCTCTGGCTGGAGAGGAGCTGCCCCATGGGCAGGGCTGGTGTGGTGTGTGCTCAGAGTGTGTCCCTGACAGTTATGCCTTCCTTGGACTCTCTAAAAACAGAGGCCAGACAGAACTAAGGAAATACAAAGCAGTTATATTTATTGAAGGGCCTTCAGGTGCATTTCAGGCAGACAAAGCCCCCCCGCCAAGGGGTACATCCAAACATGGATGACAGGTCACACATTTTCACACTTTGGTAAGTTTGGTCCATTTGCACATTGGGGGTTAATATTCCAATTACAGCTCCAGGTAATGAAGTCATTTACCCCAAGTTTATTCCCCCCAACTCACTTTTGTTTCCATCTCTCAGGGCCTGAGGCAGTGAGGTGTCCTTGATTCCCAGCCTGGAGAGGAATTGTGTCTGACCAAAATGGGAGAGCAGCAGCTCACACTGTGTATGGAGTTTAGAGTTCTACACTAAAGAATTGCAGGATTACAAATGTATGAAAAACATAAAAGCTAAAATCCTAAGGCATCAGCAGGACCAGCAAAAGTGCTCTTCACCAACATTCCTCCTCCAGCTTACTACAAACCCCAGCTTTCACCAGGAGTATCCTGGGCAGGAGGCAAGGAGAAGGAATGTGCCCTGGTGTGACAGCAGCTCCCAGAACCCTGCCTGAGCCCTGCCAGGAGAAATCCAGCAAGGATGAAATGCCCTGCACCCACAGGGCACTGGGGAAATGAAAAATGAACAACAGGGGACTGAACTTCCTTCCCTGAATCCATGGCAAGAGGCAGCACTTGGATTCAGCTGATTTACAGCAGGCTGCTCCTCTGAACTCTCAGCTCTCACACTGCAAGCAAATCATGCTGCACATAAACACTGCTGGCCTGTGCCTCACCTTTGCTTCCTGGTTTTCAGTGTGTTTTGCAAACCAGACCTTTCAGTGACTGCTGTGTAATGCCTGCCCTGAGAAGTGCTGCAGCAAGCACGAGGAGCTAATTACTACAAGCAGTTTTGTGGGGAATCCATTGGGATGTATTTGAGAGCTGGAAGTCACCTTGAGACTAATTAAAGAACCTAACCAAAACTGTTCAAAAAATAGAACATATCTGTAATTGCCTGCTGAGGGGATTCAAATACCAAGTACTTTATTAATATCTTGTTAATGTGCAAATGAAATCTTTTATGACACTTGTCAGTGATTTAAAAGGAAAAAAAAAAGTGGTACTTGCCACTA
Organism: Oenanthe melanoleuca; assembly: GCF_029582105.1. Classification (NCBI taxonomy): domain Eukaryota; kingdom Metazoa; phylum Chordata; class Aves; order Passeriformes; family Muscicapidae; genus Oenanthe; species Oenanthe melanoleuca. The sequence continues at coordinate 1,461,889 of NC_079343.1, read as the reverse complement.
GGCAAATAAAGTTGTTAATCAAAATATTTCCATTAGTGAGAAGTGAATATTTCACTCTGAGCCACCCACAGGCATCAGTAGCTCAGATTTATTCACAGACATCTCAGACAGAAAACTCACATTTATCTTCTTACATTATATCATGGAGCTGGTAAGAATTTTGTATGGATGTGTAGATTTTTGTATTGTGTAAGAATTTTGTACAGCACATTCCCTGTATGTGGGATGTTTTTAATACCATGCCTTGGTATAAATCTTCACTCAGGCTGTGTGATAAAGTCCAAACAGCTGGATTGGGGTGGAAACAAGGCTGGAGACAAGAGAGGGGCTGCATTTTGTACTTGGGTTTTGAGGCTCCTGATGAGAGGCACTGGAAGGCATCAGCACCAGCTGCAGGGTTCTGTATCCCACACAAACCCCAGTTCCTGGGACCCTCCTGTCCACCCCAAGCCAGGAGACACCTGGGATGGGTGGTGGCTGATGGCTTGCATGTGGAGCACCTCAAGGGAGACCAAAAGCTCCTTTTGGTTCTATTGATTTCCATCAATTTCAGAAAAGGAAACCCAACAACCTCTTCCTTCAGGTAAGGTGAGAGAGGACACGTTTTACTGATGGCTTCTGGATGGAAATCAGGCTGGTGTGAGGCTGGGCAAGGGAGGAGGGCTTTGGAGGGATTTCCCACTGAATAACCTGGGGGCACAGGGAGCTGTGGAATTCTTGGTCTCCCCATCTCTGCAAATCCTGCTGCAGGCTGGCAGGGCTGCACAGGGAGCAGCAGCTGCTTTGGGCCACGGCCTTCATCTTACAGCCAGTGGGGACTTCTGCTGCTGCATGCTCCCTTCTCAGGTGAACTCCACCAGGTCTCACTCTCTTGACTTTCGAAGTGTTTTATCCTTTCCTTAGAAAAAGAGAAGAGCTTGCAGTTTTCAGATTGCTGATACCAGGGAATGGCTTCACTGGTAAACAAGGAAAGGTTTCAATTTCCTTGCCAGCAGCAGGAAATTATTATTTTCATCCTATGAGGCAAGTGTGTTTGGATATCCTCCCACTTCTGTAACTCTCCTTGAAGCATTTTTGCTTTCAACTACAAGGCTCCCCTGGTCAGTCAAGGAAACCTGAGATACTCATATTTGGCACACATGCAGAAAACTTCTGCAAAGCTAAATCAAACCCAGCAACCTTGAAATGTTGCTGCAGGCCATCAGCAGATGGTGGCTTGGCTGTACCAAGTAACTTGGGCTGTGCCTGGCATCAGATCCCCCTCTGGAGGTGGACAGAGCAAAGAGCTGTGAAAATGATACTGAAGAATGGTTCAGGGCTAACAGCAGCAATGCCACTGCAGGAGTTCAGCACAGGGGTGCCCTGACCTCTGTACACTGTCCTTGCTTCTGCTTTGGTCAAAAATCTAAACTTCAATCTGCTGTGCAAGAAATTTGTTTAAAAACTCTCACTGTTTCTGCAGGTTTTGGGATAGAAAGCAGCATGAAAAATGTGCTTTTATATCCTTCATACTTTCCTCACTGGAAATTGAGTCTCTGTTTCTTCTAAAATGATGTTTTAGTTTCCTAAAATTCATTTTGCCTCTGTATCACACCTTCTATGTGTAGAATATGTGGCCCAGTGTACTGAGCTGGAAGCCCTGACCCCATCTCTCTTTCTTCTCTTGCTTGCCATGGGTGTTGATTTTTTATTGGTCAAGTTTCTTTGTGTTTCTTCCTGCAGTGAAGCACCTCAAGGTGGTGATTCAATGTGCAGAAGTGATTAATTTGCCTTTTTAAAAATGTCACTGACCATAATTGGGATTGTACATAGCCATCCTCCCAGTGTAGGAGCAGAAATGCTCAGAGTGTTTGTGTGGTGAGGCACGGGATGTCACAGGCAGAAGGACGTGGATGAGTGGCTAATGCAACAAACAATCAGGACAGGTTTAAAGAGAGGTCATTGTGGACACAGCAAATCCCTGGCTGATATTGCTGACACTGTGCAGAAAGAGCAGAGTCATCACTTTGCTAGGAAAGTAAAAAATGTGTTTTCAGCACAGGGTATGGAAATTGCTCAGTCCCATCCAGGCCTGAGAGCACAGCTGAGCCACCTGGGAGGCTCAGCCAAGTGAAGAACTGAATCTCCAGGGTAATGTGAGAATCCCAGCTGAGTGACTCTGCTTTCTCTTGTCTTTTTGTGAAACCACCATGCTCTTCAGAGCCTGGAGAATTGACAGCAACACTCATGGGGCTAAGAGGATGGTGCCTGAGGAATGTCAGGATAAGGGAGATAAAGGGAAAAATAGCTCAACCAAAGGGTGCTTGTGCTGAACATGCCAGCTGAGCCCTGTGAGCAAAGCAGAGCCAAAAGGGGCAGCACAGGCACTCCTGGGCTCTGGCAGCAGCTGGGCAGCCTCAGGCAGCACTGCATTGTTCATCAGAGGAGCCCAGGAGCTGTGCAATCAGATATACTCAGTTAAGCTCTGCCCTGGAGAATTCATGGCTGGGGCTGTTTGAATCTGCACTGAGGAACCAACCTGTAATCTAATGGAGATGCAATTAAACTGCACAGGATTGAATCAATCTGATTTATTCTGAAGAGGATGTGAGGATTCCTGGTGATCCCTGTCCATCAGTTTATGCCCTGCTTCTAAGAATTGATAAATGTAGGAAGCTAAATTGGATGCTTCAGGGGAAGCCCTCAACCCTTCAGGGCTGGGATTAGATGATCTTTAAGTTCCCTTCAAACCCAACACAACCCATTCTATGGTTCTATGATTATTGAGAATTTCCTTGAAGTTCTGAAACAGTGGGGCAGTCATTCAGTGCTGGTTTAATGATCTGCCCTAATACTAATTAAAAAGAAAAGTTTTGCTTGGAGGGGAAATAAATGGCTGACACTCACATAGAGAAATGTTGCAAGAACAAGTTAGATTTTATTTTTAAGGAAGATTTCTCTAACCCTCCTAACAGTCAAACCTTTGAATTGTGCTTTAAAGCCTCTAAATACAATCATAAAAGCCAGAAGCTGGTTACCTACATCCACAGTGAAGCACTGGCTTTCTTAAAATCTCACCCATTCAGCACCCTGCCATGAGAATTTCTGCTCTCTGTGTGTTTTACTGCTTGTCTGTGAGAGGAGAGCTCTGTTCCTGACACACCAGGGGCTTTTACCCCACAAAACAGTGAGGGAACAGCCTTGAGCAGTCTGCAGGACAGCACAGGGCCAGATGGGGAGGGGCAGAGCTGGAGACTCAAAACGACAGGAGGCAAAGAGCAGCTTCACTGCTGGTTTCTCACTTGGAGACTCCTGCCTCCCAGGTCCCCAGAGTGCTGATTGCCTGCACTAGACCTGGAAAACTGACATTTAACGAGGCTTGGCTTCATCACTGATCACAAAAACCTGAATTCCTTTGTCTGAGTGAAAGACAAAGCTTTTGTGGTGCCCTTTGTGCAGCAAAGCCTGCAACTGAGCCCTGTCCCTGCTGGGTGGGACTCAGGTATTTCCTGTATGAGAGAGGACAATTAGAAACCCTTCTGAGATAGATATATATAGAGATATATAATGTTTTTCTGCATGCTTTGGGGGAAATGAGGGAATGTGAGGTGGGAGTCATGTTTTGTAAAAGATGTGAAATGGAAAGGGTTTTTCAGTCCTCTGAAAGTCACAGAAAATGCAGCACCTTTTTCTGCAGGGGCAGCAGAGCTTCCTGCTCTGAAACTGGGGGCTCTGATAGCCCCAGCTGCACACCCAGCAAAGCTGAGCTGGTGGGGCAGAGAGGAGAGGGAAACTGATTTTAAATAGTGGGTATTAGTTTCAAGAATAATTCCCACAATTATTCTCAAGGTTGGGAATCCTTCCTGAGGATTTCCAGGGCAGAAGCAAGGCAGTCTGGGCTGTGGAGAGCCTTGCACCTTCCTTCCACAACCACAGCATTCCTGATTCTTGGTTTCTTGCCTGGGACTAAATGTGTTTTTGTGGAAAATGGAGCACCTTATGCACAGGAAGGAATAAAACATCTGTAAGAAATTGCTTTTGGCTCCAGCTGCTGAATAATTTCACCAGCATTCCATCCTTCTTTTGCAGAAGGTGTTGGGCTGAGGGAGCAGGTCTCAGCTTGGTTTCACTGAGGATTCTGGGCTGCCCTGCACTGCCCTGTGCCACTCCTTGCCCAAGCAGAGATCCAAGAGCAGCACAGCTGAGAGATGCCCCCTCTCTCCTGAGGGCATGTGGGAAGGCAGAGAAACCCTCAGCCACATCAGTACATCTGTATCACTCAAGCTTGACACAGCCCACATAAATTATTGATTGCTCTAGTCCAACATTTCCTTTCCCCTGCATGTTTCCTGTGCTGTTTTACCTTTTTCTCCCTCAGTTATTGACACAGTTTTGGTTGCCCTGAGCATCTCCTTGCTTTTGGAACACCATGGAGACCTCACCTCACTTGGCTGTGCCAGGGAAAGGGAACCAGATGACAAATGTGACCATTCATGATGTACAAAACCTGCTCCAAATCCCACTGATGCTTATGCCTCAGCTTCAAACCTAAACACAGGGTGTGCTTGTGTACCTTAATGAGTTGGGTTTGCACCAAAATATCCCAAGTTTGCCTGCTCATCCAAGGAGGACACCCACTGGTTTGGTGGGTCCAAACAAAACTTGTGACCCCCAGGCTGTGCTCCTGGTGCTGCCCAGCACTAGGGCTGGGTGAAGATTTGCCCCTGCAGATAATCTTTCCTGTTCCTGTAAATGAGGGCTGAGGAACAATCTCCTGTGGTTAAGTGAGTTAACGAGAATGTTACAGTGGAAATTTGGCTAGGAGCACTTGGAGCTGGCTGTGAGCAAAGGAAGGTGTCAGGCTGGCAGGGATCACACAGCCCATGCAGGGATATCAGCTACTGCTGGCAGCTGCTGTTTCCAGCCCTGCAGAGCTTGTAGGGAGGTGAGAGGAGACAGAGAAGAAATCCACTCCCCTCTGCTGTGCTGATGTCTTTCACCTCTGCTGTGCTGATGTCTTTCACCTCTGCAGCAGTAATTTTTCTCATTTCTGAGAGGGCTTGGAAGGTGCTAAAGGAGTCAGTGAGGGCCTTGTGGTGTGCAAGGGAGGAGCTCTCTGGCTCAGATGTCCTTTGAAGTGCTCACAGCATTCTCTCACACCCACCTCTGTCCTCTCAAGGGTGAACCACATGATTTAAGATCAAAATTTAAATCTCAATGCAGTCCCTCTATTGCTATTATAAACAAGGAAGGCTGTAAGGAGAGGTCTTAAAGGGGTTAATTTTTAAATTGAAATATTAAAATAATTCATCCTGGTGGTTGTTTCAAAGGTTGGAGCAGCAAGTGTGGGCATGCTGTTTCTAAGTGTGGCCTCATTCCTCTCAGTCCCTGAGTTCTCTGTAACACAGCCAGGGTGCTCCAGGCTTGGGGGCTTCCTGAGCAGGGATGTCCTTTGGAGCTGGGGATCTGCACAGCCCACCTGTCAGTGAGAATGGTTATTAAAACATCTCAGCTCACACTGGTTTGGTTCCCCCCTTCTGCACCTTGCACTGATCCTTTAATCAGTAATGACTGTGGTGAGTGTGTGTTCTCCTCACTGACAGTGGAGCTGTTCTCAGTGATACCTGTGGTACAGGATGCAGTGCCAGGAAGGAGTGGAGGTGTTCTCAGTGTTGTCTGTGGTACAGGATGCAGTGCCAGGAAGGAGTGGAGGTGTTCTCAGTGATACCTGTGGTACAGGATGCAGTGCCAGGAAGGAGTGGAGGTGGTCTCAGTGATACCTGTGGTACAGGATGCAGTGCCAGGAAGGAGTGGAGCTGTTCTCAGTGTTGTCTGTGGTACAGGATGCAGTGCCAGGAAGGAGTGGAGCTGTTCTCAGTGGTACCTGTGGTACAGAATGCAGTGCCAGGAAGGAGTGGAGGTGTTCTCAGTGATACCTGTGGTACAGGATGCAGTGCCAGGAAGGAGTGGAGCTGTTCTCAGTGTTGTCTGTGGTACAGGATGCAGTGCCAGGAAGGAGTGGAGCTGTTCTCAGTGGTACCTGTGGTACAGAATGCAGTGCCAGGAAGGAGTGGAGGTGGTCTCAGTGGTACCTGTGGTACACAATTGTGGGATACTGGTGAAAGCCAGGGAAAGGAGCAGCTTGGATTTTCTCAGGCTGCTCAAGGAAGATGTAAGAGAAAGAATTATAACAATGATTATGCACCTGCAGGATATGTGACAGATGTGATGTTTTGGTGAAAGCAAGTTTACCAGGGTTGTCACCTTTCCTGCACCAGTGAAATTATTTCTGTCCTTGCTTCCAGAGCTACTCTATAGAAGTGTGGTTTGTTTCTTTAATGAAAGGGGTTTTTATTTCTCTTCTGCATGAAGAAAGTCTTGTTGCTTTATTATTTTCTCAGCTCACCTGGCCCAATAGCAGCACACAATGGAGTTCCAGAAAAGCCAGGGGAGGAGGGAATGTGTTCTCTGGGAGGAGGGCAGTGAATCCAGCCTGCAGGACACAGCTGCTCCCTGCCCTAAGGGACAGAGCTCTGCAAGGCTCTGCTTCCCTCACTGCACTTCTGAGCTTTGGAAGCACCTGAGGAAAAATCTTTGAGCTACAGGAGAAAAAAAAATCACAGCTGCTTTGTTTCCAACTAGAAAAATCCTTAATGTGTTCATCAGGTCAGTGGCTGCTGCTGGACAAATGATGCTGTGGCACACCCAGCACGAGGTGTCTCCCCTGCAGCTCTCTGGAGACGCTGAGGACAGGCAGTGCCCCTCTTTAGGCAGATCCTGCAGGGAATCACAGGATCCCAAAGTGGGGAGGCTTTCCTGTTGCTCCAGAGCCAGCACCTGGGCTCTGACCCTCCTTGCACATGTGCTTTGTGTTCACATGATGCCTTAGGACTATAGCTTTTCTATTTTTCATATATTTGTAATCCTTTGCAATTCTTTAGTGTATAACTCTAAACTCCATATACAGTGATATTCATATCCATATTCAGAGCTGCTGCTTTCCCAGTTTGGTCAGACACAATTCCCCTCCAGACCTGGGAATCAAGGACACCTCACTGTCTCGGGCCATGAGAGATGGAAAGAAAAGTGAGTTGGGGGAGCAAACCTGGGATAAATGACTTCATTACCTGAAGCTGTAACTGGAAAATTAACCCCCAATTTGCAAATAGACCAAACTTATAAAAATGTGAAAATGTATGACCTGACATCCATTTTTGGGTGTAGCTGCTGGGGGGACTTTGTCTGCCTGAAATGCACCTGAAGGCCCTTCAATAAATATAACTGCTTTTTATCCCCTTAGTTTTGCCTGGCCTCTGTTTTTAGGGAGTCCCAGGAAGGCATCACTCTTAGGTGTCAGATCTTCCACTGCCCACAGCAGAAGGAGAGGGGAGCCTGCAGCAGAGACAAGGAACCACAGCTGGGATGAGGAACCATGCAGAGCATCTGGAATGGGCAGAGCTCCTGCTGCTGTCTGAGTGGGGAAATACAGAAACATCCCTCTGCATTTTCACTGGGATTGAGCTCTATTGAAGCCAGGAAAGCCAATTCCTTGGTTATCCCTCTTCCATCACTGACCTGCATGGTTTCTGCAGCTCCTCTGGGCTCAGCTGTCTCAAGACTGATTTTCTCTTCCCTGGTTTGAGGTGTTCCAGTGCTGAAGCTGCCCTGATTTCTACCTTTGGGAATGTCTCTGTCTCACCTGCCCAGCTCAGCCTCAGTTTATTGTGGCTATTCATACTGTCAGATTAATGCTGAAGGAGCAGTGTGATCACCCTTTCCCCTTCCTGCCAGTGGAAGGGAATTGCTGGAAAACAGAGCTGTTCTCCCCCAGTTTCTCCTGCCCAAAGCTTTAGAAATTATCATAATTGTCATAATGAAATTAACATGTAACACCTCAAATGCCTCCTTGCTGCACTTTCTTCTTTTTCATAACACTTGAGGGTCCAAGGGGCAGAGAGCTGACTGAAACCATGCCAAGGTGTTGGCTTTTCCTGCCTTGCCTGTGATTACTGCTCAAGGTAGGTTTACCCTGGTGTGACTCAAGCCAGGGCAGCAGTCTGTGCAGAAATGCAGAATATTGAGCCTTGCTCTGATCTGCCTGGATGAACACTGGTCAGTAGTCTGAAGGCAGGCCCTCAGATGATAGAAGAGTAAGTTGTCTGTGAATTAAAGGGGAAAGAAACCCCAAGCACACTGTAATACAGAGACACAAAAGCTGGGATTGATTATATTTGCATCGTTGCAAGTCATGTGAGAGGACTCAGCCAAGCTCATCAATGACTCCAACTAATGACTTTCTAACCCCTGTGCTCACAAAATGATTTATCTGTTTCCAGCAAGCATTATAAGGCTGCATGGGCTGACTACAGTTCCAGACCCTGGTAGCAGAATGGTGTCTCCTGCAGGAGTCATGGATTTGCCTGTGTGCTGCTTTCAGTGAGCTGGCTGTTTCCAGCTGGGATCTGGGATGCAGATCATGTTTGCCCAGGGGGTTTGCCCAGGCCTTTGTGGGCACCTTCACACAGCACACCTGGAGCCAGGGAGATCCTTTATTCTTCAGGACATCCCCGAGCTCGGGGTGAACCCAGTGCTGGCCACCGAGTCCTGCTACCAGAATAAATCCTAAAAACTGGTTTTGGCACCCCACTGATTGTTTGCATGGCCAAAGCTGTCTTTGAGGGTCCACATGCACAGTTCCTGCTGGCTGGAGGGGTTTTGCAGGAGTTACAGACACAACCAGGCTTTTCCAGGCAGCCTTGAAAGGCTTTGGAAGAGGAGGAGTGCAGCTTCCCTGCACATCCCAGAGGGTTTGTCCTGCTGCAAGCAGCCCTGACCAGGTCACCCTGACAGCCTCTGCCCCTCTGTGGCTGCCAGGCCCTGCTAGGGCAGTGGCTCTGCAGAGGGAGAGGCAGATTTGCTGTTCTGCTTCTCACAGCTTGCTCAGCCTGGCTGCCAGCTGCCTCCCAGGCTCTGCTTCACTTCTGTCACTTCCAAACCTTTGTGAATTCTGTCATCCCCCCCAAGTGATCCGAGCTGAGGGGTTACAGCTTCTGTGCTGTGGGATGGAGCATGGATGCTGGCAGCTCCTCTGGAGCTGCACACTCAGCTGTAGGGGCAGTACCACTCTCCAGGCTCTGCTAACAAAACCAAGGCATCTAAACATCCCTGCTCTCTGCAGCAGCCCCAGCTGGCAGATTCCTGCCTTTCAGGAATGGGCTGGACATGGGGGGCACAGCCACTCCTGCCATCCCCTGGGCCTGTGGTGGAGCCAAGGAAAAGAGATGAACCCTCTGGCCCAGCTGTCTGCAGGGCACACCTGCATCCTGCTCCTGCTTCCCTTCTTTTTGCTTCTGCCTGGGCCCTGCACAGTCCTTCACAGGAGAGCTATGAAACCTGTATCAAAGCAGAAAGACTTCTCAGAAATGAGATAACTAACACTGAAGCTTGGTGTGATTGGAAACCTAGATAGCCCTCATTTTCTAATGGTTGTTCTCATAATTCAGATTTCTTGTGGACAGTGCTGTAATACATCCTGTGCTATTCATTTTAAAAGGCTCAGAGCAAACCCTTCCCTCTGCCATTCCCTGCCAGCCCCAAACAAGACACAGGAGGAAAAACAGATCTGCTCTTAGTGGTGAAAATTTTCTTCAAGTTCAAGGAAACTGTGACCTTGAAACAATCCAGTGGGAATGGGAGGCTGGACCTATTTCCAGGAGTTGAAACATCCCTGCATATCTCCTGTGATGGCAATCAGAAATCAGAGCAGGAAAACACAAATGTCAAGCGAAAGGAGAGAGTTTTTCATGCCTGGCTGAAACCAAACACCCTGATCTCCCAGCACAGTTTTACTCCTGTAAGTGGTGCAGATAATCTCAGTTACAGGCAGGAGCAGAAAGTACCATTAAAGGCTTACAGTGTTGCCTATAATTTAGGATCCACTAAAAGCACAAACATCTGCTGTTCAATTTCTTAAATATTAAGCTGGCATGTGAAGCTCATTTTGCCCATTTTTTTTTCTTTCTCTCTTTCACACACCAGGGATTTTGCTGCTTCTGCACCTTGCTGCCCTGGGGGATCCTGGGCAGCAGCAGAAGCAGCTGGGAGCAGCCTGGGTCAGGAATGGGGATGGGAGGCAGGAGAGAGGCTCTGCCCCTGCACCTCCCCTCCCTCCTGGCTTCCCAAACCAGCCCAGCTGCATCCACAGGACCATCCAGTTCTGACTTTCCCTCTTTGTGGAAAATCCCCGTTCCTGAAAGGATAATTTAGATGCAGACAGAACAGTTTTTGTATTCTTTTGCCATGTTTTGGAGTTTCTGCAGGACCAGAGAGCACAGGAGAGACAGCTCCTGACCTGTAGAGTTGTCACCCATCTGAGAGGGGGGTGACAGCCCCTGCACCACCCTGTCCCTCTGCCATGGCCCTGTGGTCCCTGTGGAGCAGTTCCCTTCACTGAGGGGATCCCATTCTCCCTGCACTCACACAGGGCTCTGCTGGAGCTGCTGAGCTCTGCTGCTGCCTGAGCTGCTGCTGGAGCTCACCTGGTCATGGCCACAGCTGTCCTGAGGTCAGACAACTCTGCTGAGCCCAATGCAGCACTTTGTGTGATGGCTGCATCAGGGGCAAGAGTATTTCATGTGAAAACTTCCACCCTTCAGTGCTGCTGCACAGGTCAGCTCAGCAGAAATCAAGGTTCTGTTGGCACTGGAGAGGGCAGAGATTGTCCAGGCTGTGGGGATCACTCTGACACATCAGACAGCACAGCCTTTGACAGCAGAGCAGGGTTGTTGCTGTTTCTTGCCCTTGGAGGAACTTTGGAGAAGAGGAGCCTCTCTTGCAGGCAGGACCTGCTCCAGCCCCACCTGCTGTGAATACTTTGCACCAAGCAGCACCTCTAAAACAGCATTTTTAGCTTTAAAAGATGGGAAACACTGAAATCCAGCTCTTGCCTGCACTCAGGAGACAGTCCATGGTGGGGCAGGACAAGCAGCTGCTCCCACCAAAGGGTGACTGGGGAGGCCTGAGCTGCCTTTTGTGGGGAATTAATTTGTAACAAGGCAATGGGCTGGGGGGTGTATGAGGATTAATTTAAACATCCCCACTGATTAAATTTGCTTTTGCCCAAAGTCCCTGAGCAGCACTAAGCTTAAATTAATTTTTTACATGTGCAAAGGTGGCTCACAGAGTGATCTTTATCTAATTCCCACATCTTTCAGGGGGTCACTGCTGGAGGTGAGCCCAAGGTCCGGTCACACTGATGGAGCTGGGAGGGCTCCCAGGGGGCAGGGACTCAGTGTGGAGGTGTTTAGGGGGTGAATGAGCCCTTTGTGCTGGGAGAGAGTCCTTCCTGTGCACAAGGAAAGGCTCCCATGCTCACCAGTCTCTGCCAGCATCTCCATGCCACGAGCAGCCAGTGCTGCCCCACCACTCCCCAGGACTCGAGGCTGAAGGCAGATGCTCTGCACACAGGAGGAGAAACCTCTGCACTGGCATTTCCTGGTGGTGCTGCCCTGATGGTGTTTGGTACATCACACAATGTTCCACTGGGGTAGTGATATTTACAGCTAACATTCCTTATCTTGGCAAAAGGATCTCATGGTCATTCATGGACTGGCTTTGCTTTGTGTCCAGGGTTATCTGCTTGGGGTCTGCCTCACAGTTTGTTAAGTTACATCTTCCTGCTTTGCCTGATCCCACCAGCAGCTTGGTTATATGTGGCTATTTTCTTAGCAGCCTTTTTTTGCAGGGTTCACTTTTCTGAGCAGAGAAGCACTGATCTTCAGAAATCACAGCTCACACACTCTCCACCAACCCTGCAGCTGCTGATAATGCTCAGCTCTCCATAGCATGCCTGCAGATTTGAATCCTAGAACCAATCTCATCAAGATAGGTAAATCTTTCCTAGTTTTAATTAGGGTATTTAATATGGTGAATTATCTAGAGTGCTTTGACAAACTTCCCTCATTTGTGATGCTGTCACAGAAACCCCTGATGCCTTAGGATTTTAGATTTTGTATTTTTCAAGTCCTGTAGTGCTTTAGGGTGTAACTCTAATATTCCATAGCCTGCCAGCTGCTGTTCTCCCATTTTATTCAGACAAAACAATCCTTCTAGGTCTGCAAGTCAAGGACACCTCACTGTCTCAGCCCCTGAAAAGTACAAACAAAAGTGAATTGGGGGGAGGCAGACTGGGTGACTTCACTACCTGAAGCTGTAATTGGAGGATTAACCCCTGATATGTAAAATAGACCAAACTTATATCTGTCTGAAAAACTCATGACCATTGTCCATTCTGAGTGCAGCCTCTGAGGCTTCTGACTGCCCCAGGTGTATCTATTGAAGGCCTTTAATAAATCCCCACTTTATTCTCTTAACCTTGTCTGGGTACCACCCCAAGCATCACCTCCAGCTGCACACACCTGAGCTGGCTTTGAAAGCCCTGGCAGACTGGAGCCTGTCCCCAGGACAGTCACAGGAGAGGTTTCCAGGGCTGGCAGCACACCAGAGAGCAGAGGAGTCCTAGAGGTGGCAGATGGTGGCCATGGGCTCTGCCTGCTTTGGGGTCCCAGCCAAAAGGCAGCTGAGGAATGGACTCACCTGTCTGACAGCACAGAGCAGCTTCCCATAGGAATAGACAATGATGGCAAAGGGGATCACAAGGCAAAAGATGAAAAGACAGATGATGTAGGAGGCATTGTTGGCATCCTTGGAATGCCAGTTCACAGAGCAGGTTATCCCTGGTCCTTCTGGCCCATAGCTGCTCCAGCCAAAAAGCGGGGGAAGGGTCCAGAGCAAGGAGTATGTCCAGGAGAGGATGATGCCAGCCCATGTTTTCCTGTAGTTGGTGGTGTCAGGCTCTGCTGTCCTCGTCATGGTGCAGTAACGCTCGTACGAAAGCACAGCCAGGGAGATGAGAGAGATGATGCCTGTATCAAACCAGACACTTATCAGCAAAAAATGAACAGAGGAAGGCTTTGCTCTGTGTCCTCCAAACTGTTTCAAGCTGTGGATGAGACTGATGGTGCTGGCTTTGCAAACAAGGTGGGCAAGGACTGGAGGTGTCCCCCTAAGAGTGAGAGGTGCTGAGAGCCTGACTCCACTCACCGAAAGCTGGGGTGCTTAAACATGTGCCCAGCCACACCCAGTCAGTTATAAATGTTATTCAGTATTTATTCAAATGTTATCAATAATTAAGCACAACTGTCTGAATGGATACATGTGTGTGTGTGAGAGACCTGCAGCAAAATCCTGGCTTCTACTCAGATTTGGTTCTTGCTGCACCTGTAAAATTCCAGATTAATATCCAGATTTGCCCAGATTATGGGGCTGATCTGGTGTTCCTCTGCCAGCTCTGAAGTGCAGCCTTCTGAACCCTTCTTGGGGAAGTGCAGCCCCACAGGTTTTTCAGATGGATTTCATGCTCTGCATAATGAAGAGCTGTAGATTAAACCCATGTCCTGAAGCCCCCTGTGCCAGCAAGTGTCCCCATGTGCCCCCTCAGGGGGACAGGCAGCAAAGAGCCTTTGCAGAGACAGTTATGGGTCTCCTGCAATTGGGGTACAGCCAGCAGAACCCAAAGGGACAATAAAACCACCAGCAGCAAGCCAAAGGCTTCTTCTGCATGCAGAAATGCTGGAGGGGAGGTGATTTCTAAAGCTGATGTAAGAGTTTGCAATTTCCCTCCACACACTGCATTTCCCTTCCAGGCTGCACTGTGGAAGCCATGCTGGCAGGTACCAGGGAATATTGCAGGATGCTGACACACTCTTGCTAAACCTCCCTGGCCAAGGTTTTACATGCACAAATTTGGCTTGTTACCCTGTAAAACTCCATGAGGGAAAGAGATGGCAGCAAACATCCAAACTGCAGCTGCTGCAAGTATCTCTTCAGGGTGTGCATGAGCAGTGTGTCTGTGTGGCTGTGTGGAGCCTGGGTGCACACAAGTGTCTGTGTGGAGCCTGGGTGACAGGCTGAGCTGTGCTCCGGGGTAGTTCAGGTCTGCACTGATGGGCAGAGGGATGCTCTGCTGGTAAAGCCTTGCTCCATGTGAATGCTGGCTGGGGGAGAGCCCCACAGCTGTGTGAGTGTCTGAAGGACGGACTGGGAGAGATTCCAACACCGGGAAGCTTGAAGGCACGAGCTATTGTTATGTATAACATGATATTGTTATGTATAACGTGATATTGTTATGTATAACATGATATTGTTATGTATAACATAACATTGTACCTGCTGTGCCCCTGAGTGCCCGGCTGGCAGGTGAGGACACGTCTGGGGAAAGGCACAGGTACACAGGGCTGCTCCTCCCTGCCATGCTGCCCTGCCCAGGGCTGCCCATTCCCGCACTGGGATCTGGGGTCAGGGCTGGAAGCCTCCAGAATTCCGGGAGATAGCGGCTGTGCAGGCTGTGGCACCCAGGGACAGGGTTCGGTCAGTGCTGCCTTAGCAATTGAACTCCATGAGCTTAAAGGTCCTTTCTAACCTAAGCGAGGCTGGTTCTCTGCTCCGTTTGCATCCCTTAAACTTTGTAGATCTCTTCTTTCCGCAGCCGCTGCAAACGCGCCGTGGAGCCTGAATAACTCACACTTGGGTCTGCCTGGGGGCTCCGGGGCTTTTTCTAGCATGCAGCCACTGAAACTGGGAGATTTTCAGCCCAGCCCTGTGTCCCTGGCCGGAGCAGAGTGTCCCCTGCTCAGGCACAGCCCGAGTTCATCGCGCCCGCCCCTCCCGCTCCTGCCCCGGACACGCTCCCGGCGCGGCTGTGGGGCTGTGCGGGGGGATGTGGGGCTGTGCTGTGCTGTGCTGTGGGGCTGTGCTGGGGCTGTGCTGGGGCTGTGGGGCTGCCCGTGCCCTCCGCTGCCCTCCCGTCCCGTTCTTTCCCCGAAGTTCCCGGGGTTGTCCCGTCCCGTCCCATCCCGGATCTTCCAAGGCTGTCCCATTCACTTCCCGGAGCTGTCCCGTCCCATTACCTCCCGGATCTCCCGAATCTGTCCCGTCCCGTTCCCTCCCGTTCCCTCCCGGGGCTGTCCCGTCCCATTCCCTCCCGGATCTCCCGAGCCTGTCCCGTCCCATTCCCTCCCGAATCTCCCGGATCTGTCCCGTCCCATTCCCTCCCTGATCTCCCGGTTCTGTCCTGTCCCGTTCCCTCCCGGCTCTGTCCCGTCCCGTTCCCTCCCGTTCCCTCCCAAGTCTGTCCCGTCCCGTTCCCTCCTGTTCCCTCCCGGCTCTGTCCCGTCCCCTCCCAGGCTCGCACCGCGCCCCGCACCCCGCGATGCTCCCCCCGCACCCCGCGATGCTCCCTCGCACCCCGCGGTCCCTCCCGGCCCGGGCGGGTCCCACTCACCGCAGAGGGCGGTGGCGAAGCCGTGCCAGGCGCAGGCGGCCCCGGGAGCGGCGCTGGTCCCCGCGGCCAGCCCGAGCGGCGTGCCCAGCGCGCAGCCCAGCAGGTCGCTGAGCGCGATGTTGAGCAGCAGCAGGTTGATGGGCGAGCGCAGCGCCGGGAAGCGCCAGAAGAGCAGCAGCACCAGCAGGTTGCTGCAGAAGCCCAGGCTGCCCAGGGCGCCCAGGCACACGGCGGCCGCCAGCCTCCCCGCGGGGCTCAGGCAGCGCTCGGGCTCGTCCCCGCAGGCGGCGGCAACGGGGGCTCGCATCCCGGAGCTGGGTGGCCCGGACCGCGGGCACTGCGGGCACTGCGGGGACAGCGGGGACAGCGGGGACAGAGGGGACAGAGGGGACAGAGGGGACAGCGGCACAGGCTCCGCGCTCCGCCCCGCTCCGCTCCGCTCCCCCCGCAGCGCAGGTGAGCGGCAGCGCCGAGCCCCGCGCCCCCGGAGGGTCCCGGACCCCGCACGGGCTCGGGCAGGGCTGCAGGAGCTCGCTGTGCGGCTGATGGTATCGGTAAATCCGGACCAGAACCGCCCGGGCAGGGCTGCAGGAGCTCGCTGTGCAGCTGATGGTATCGGTAAATCCGGACCAGAACCGCCCGGGCAGGGCTGCAGGAGCTCGCTGTGCGGCTGATGGTATCGGTAAATCCGGACCAGAACCGCCCGGGCAGGGCTGCAGGAGCTCGCTGTGCGGCTGATGGTATCGGTAAATCCGGACCAGAACCGCCCGGGCAGGGCTGCAGGAGCTCGCTGTGCGGGTGAGGGTATCGGTAAATCCGGACCAGAACCGCCCGGGCAGGGCTGCAGGAGCTCGCTGTGCGGGTGAGGGTATCGGTAAATCCGGACCAGAACCGCCCGGGCAGGGCTGCAGGAGCTCGCTGTGCGGCTGATGGTATCGGTAAATCCGGACCAGAACCCCCCAGCGCTGTGCGAGGCTCAGCTCGGCCGGCAGAGCTCTCGGAGTGAAGCTGCGAACAGCACGGGCTGACCCAGCTTTCCTAGGGAGCACGAAAGGTGAAGCTTGAGCGGCCGAGCAGCTACAGAATAATGGATTTCGTTCTGGTCATATCCCACCCTTCAGCAAGGAGAGCACTCCCAGACATTTTCATGTTTTGTTGTGCTGACCTAGAGGGGGAAAAACACCCCCATTCTTCTACTCACAAGGGAATTTTTCTGTGTGTTTGCAAATAAAAAGTAAATTTGTCTAATTTCCTGCAGCTTGGTTGCCGTGAGCAGTTAGTACTGGAGAGTGTGAAGCCTGATATCGCTCCTCTTTTTGTTATCTTTTTATCAGTTTACTACGGGGAGTTGTTTATACAGTTCAGAGTACTTCTGCTTGTAATGACCTTTAAGTTGTTTTTTTGGGGTTTTTTTTGGGGTTTTTTTTGGGGGTTTTTTTGGGTTTTTTTTGCGGGGGGGGGGTTGGGTTGGGTTGATTTTTTTATTGGTTTTTTGGTAGGTTTTTTGGTTTTTGTTTTTTTTTTTTTGGTTTTTTTTTTTTTTAAAAACCAAACCACTGCACGCTGGCAAAGCTGTCTGCTTCTTGCCTTCCCTCTGGGCTGCTCAGGGGATGGTGGGTTAGGGATGGTCCACATGATGCTGTTATCTATCAGCATTTCTGAAGATCACAAATGTAACTGGGCAGGCAGCACAAGAGGGTCAGACACCTGAAATTCTACATTTAAATAAGGACGGGTAACTGACACTTCACCCACCTCTGGAAGTGCTCTTCAATGTTTTTCATGGAGTGATGAGCCCAGAAGTGGATTTGAAATGCACCCATCCAGGTAGTTTTTAATGCAGTGAGGAATGTCCAAGTTGTGGGGCTGCCAGTTTTTCCAGGAGAGTGCTGTGGGGCGTTTCAGACCATTTACCGAAAAAAATTATCAGAAGGTCGTTTTGATAATGCAAAATGGGTTTGATCTGACTGTGTCATTTCACCGGGAAAATCATTTCATTTACTATTTGCTGTGGCAAAAGGACTTGCCGACTCATTTGGGGGAGAGGTGCTACAGTGCAGAACGTCTGTCTCCTTGATCATCTGGGAACTTGGCTGGAATTGCAAAGCTGCTGGGGAAAAAAAAAAAAAAAAAAAAAAAAAAAAAAAAAGGAATTACCTAAACCCGAATGTGGAATACGAAGCGATTTCGCTGCGTTTCCCTCAATTTTAGCAACGGCCACAAGATGGCACAGGGCAGCTCCGAGCAGAATGGGAATTGGATCCCTGGGGAAAAGGGTTTTCCAAGCTGCCTGGAGCAATGGTTTGGCTGAGTGCTTGGAATAGCAGGATGCCCGTGAGACGTGGCCCCAAGCCGTGTCAACAGTGTTGTGGCAAATTATCTTTCCCCTCTTACTAATGATAAGAGAGGTAATAATCCTCCTACAGGACTAATTACAGCCAGAGAAATTCTGGTCATGAAAAGAACTCCCCTTGTCAGCATTTGAAAAGTTACAGTTTACATGAACTAAGAGGCTTATGTGAATAATGATTATTGTTTTGTACATGGCTCTCTCTGGTCCCATCTATTCTCATCTCAGTAAGTCAGGGTGTAATTAATCACAGAAGATAAAATGTTGCAGGACAAAGACTGGAAAATTCAGTAGAAGCAAAACTCTGGTTGTTTTGGCTTAAAATAAATTTGGATTATCTCTCACAAAGGATGTGGCAGCTTTGCTTCCGACTGCCAGCTCCTCTTGCTGCTCTCAGAAATCAGTGTAATTCTTGTTTCAAGTTTTGGGGTTGTGTTTTTTATTTCTAATTTTTTTTTTTTTTAAAATAAAGGTCTTTATAAATCATTATGTCCTTGTTGAGCTTTGAGCCCCAGAGCATCTCTGGCTCAGATGAGATGCACTGGCCCTGAGCTGCAAGCTTTGGTCTCCCAGCCTGGATCATGCTGCTGACACAGGATTTCACATCTCTCTTCTTGTGGTGTTTATTAATGCAGACCTGTGGTCTGTGCTCCTCTGCAGCCTTTCAGCATCCCCAAAAGAAGGGGTGTGGTCGAACAGGTGAGCTCAGCACCATGGTCCTTGTGGAGCCTGAGTGGTAGCACGGTCATCCATGCCAGAGAAAGGATCTGGGGAGGAATGTGTGTCTCAGGGAACCTGGAAATTAAATATAATGGACATCAAACTGTAAAAAAGCTTTTAATTTAGCACTGAGGGCAAATAGACACCAAAAAGGCAAAGTAAAAGCAAAATAAATACACTGCTTGGGATGTTAAAGTCAGCAATGTCTGTGTGAAAGCCTGTACAGAAACAGGCTGATCCCTGTGCAAAAGCTGCAAGAGCAGTAAGGGAAGGGCTTTGGCTGGTTGGAGTCACTGGCCTCTTCCCTCTCCATGTAGCCCAGGCAGGTGGGTGCTCAGCAGGTAAAGCTCCTGGAGCAGAGCTCAAAGGCTACAGAGGGGTTGAGAAGCACAACCTCTGCTCACAGAAGAGAACAAAAACAAGAAAAATACTCCAAATAACAAAAACCCCAGGAGAAAGTGCAATTTAACTATTTTAACCTTTGAGACAACAACATTTCTGAACAGGTGTGTCAGTCACCAATTTCCTGGGACACATTTCTCACAGCAGGGCATCCTCGGGGTCCCTTTCATACCACAGAAAGACAGAGGAGCTGTGAGGCATAAGCATGTAAGCACTGTTTGCCTTATGGTGAATCACAGAAGGCTGTCAAAGAAGAAGGTAGATAATAAGCTGTGGAAACAAGAAAAAAGCTTAATGACTTTTTCTCAATCTGTTTTTTTCAAGCCCTGTTAAGGCTCCTGGGATGTGCTAAAAGCCAGAGAGGTCCCTGTGCTCTGCATTTCCAGGAATTTTTAATTTTTTTTTCCCAGAACTGTGCAAGGGCAAATGCAGGGTGAGTCTCTCAGCCATCAGAAGCTGCAGCTGTGGGTGCCCTGGTGCCCTGAGAGCAGCACAGTGCTGGATCCTGGCAGGATAGTGCCTGGAGCTCGGGGGGGCACTGCCTGTGGGGTGACTCCCTAAAAACCTCCCTGCTGCACAAAGGCCATTTAGTAGGTGTGTTGGGTTGATGTGGCCAGAAATGTGTATTCCATCCCCATCTGTTGGAGCTGGGTGGGGCAGTGACCCTGATCTCCTGGCACATATTATCTGCTAATGGGCCATCTTTAAACCAGCTGGGCAATCATCTTTATCTTTCCCACAGCCCATCCTCCCTCCAGGAAGATATCATCTGCTGCTGGCCCATTGAGTCCCAGTGCATGACTGATAAAATTCCATCATCCCACTGGGAGATGCTCCAGCCAGGGGAGCAGCCAAGCCTTTCCTACCCAGATAAAAACTGAGATTTTGGACACCAAGGAACCTTCTTTCCACTGGATTCCAGAGGAAAGCCAGACCTTTGCACATCATCCCTGGAGCTTCAGAGGAAACTGCACCTTCTCCAGGAGCACTGCTCCAGCTGAACCACATCTGCCACTGCAGGAGGATGCAGCCACCATTGAATGGGACTGTGCCAACACCCTGACTGACTGACGGGTGTCAGCTTGGATTCTGACTCTGGCAGTGTTTTGGGATTGTTCTTTGTAATGCTGTATTTCTATTTTAATTTTCCTAGTAAAGGACTGTTATTCCTAATTCCATGTCTTTGCCTGAGAGCCCCTTAATTTCAAAATTATAATAATTTAGAGGAAGGGGTTTACATTCTCCATTTCAAAGAGAAGCTCCTGCCTTTCTTGGCAGACACCTGTCCTCCAAACCAGGACAGAAGGTTACCAGACACCCACCCAGCTCTCTGCTCTCCTGGCTGCAAAACCCAGGTGAACAAGCTGAGCCTGGTGTCAGCTGCCCCTGTCCCCTTTGAAGTGTCACAGCAGAGGCTGTGGGTAGGTGATGAACAGCCAGGGTGTCCTGGGGCACTCAGCTGCCCACAGCCAGACCCCAAGAACAACTCTGCACCTACAGCTGAAGAATTTAAATGTCCCCCAGCAGCTCTGTGTCAATGATGGCCCAGTCCCAGGTCCCTGCTGCCACCAGAGCAGCCTGAATGTGAGGTGTCACTCTCACTGCTCTCACAAATAACCAGCTCAAATGGCCAAAATAGAAGCCTGAATTACACCACAGCTTGGTGTTATTCACACCTGATGCTTGTGGTGTTGAGGGGCAATCTGCCAAAGAGACACCACAAGTGAACCTGTTTCCTCTCTTTGGCTGCATTAAACAATTTGAGCATCAGTTTTCACAGCCAAATTTAACACTGGTGTCAGCAAAGCACTTCAGCTGAAGGTACCAGAGGTGAGGTTCAGCAGGGACACAGCACTGCTCATGCTGGGGCTGTTTGGACTTACCATGGTGATACCAGCATCTTCAGAACTGGAAATTTCAATCCCAAAGCTGTTTCAGGCAGGAATTACTTTTGCTATGTAGGTCGAGCAGCTAAAAGCAGCCTGGACCATGTTTAGGGCTTGTCTTGGTTTAGTGAGGTTTGTTAATTTTAATATACTTAATTTTTGTTGTGAGATAGGATTAGGAGTAAAAATAATGCAGGCTTAAAAGGGTATAAAGAAGAAAATTATTAGCAACACAGAGAAAATAAGAAATTTGGAATAAGATTTTCAGATTATTCCTTCACCCCCCACTTCCCACGTTTCCTAACAGCATACAGAGACACTTCAGTCAGTTCTTCACTTAAATAAGTTTATTTCACAGAGAGGAGTTTCTTGTTTGGCTACAGGGAATTTTTCTAAGAGAAAAATAAAGTTCTCTTGTGTTTTTACTTTTATAATTCACATCTGCCCAGGGAAAATAAATCTATAAATCGTGAAACTCCTCCCACCTTTACAGCCTTTCTAGAGTTGTGTTTGTGGGCTGTGTTAAATTTAGGGGCTATTACTTTTAAGGGTAAGCTGTTCAAAAGCAAAAGCTTCAGATTCTCCTGCACTGGATGGGTTCTTTCCTTGGAGAGAGGCTTGAGGCCACGAGAGCTGCAAGTGCTCAAATGTCAGGGGGAAATACCACTGTCGTGAGGATCTGCCCACGCAGCTAATCTGAATTTTGGAGTGCAAACTCTCACACTTATGAGCTGCCTTTTCTGGAAATGATGACACAAAGTTTAAAAATGACCTTTAGACACCTAGTTCAGACACCACTTCCCCCTGACTATAACCTTCTGGTCACCTCTGGTGCTATAGCATCCAGCAGGGTGATAAGAAAAATAGTGTTAAGTCCTGGCAGAGCCACTGCAAATTGGCTGCAAGCAAAATGGAGACTGATCACTCTTTAGAGGAAAAACAACACAGTGATCTGCAATCAGGAAAGCAAATCAAGCAGAGATTTCCTGAGATAAAAGTCTTACGGTGTAATTAATGTAACTGAATGGGAGAGAAAGGAGGAACCATGTCTAGTTTCATTAAACACGTAAGCAAGTTAAGCAAACATTTCCTCCCTTGCTCCCTGTTGCTTCCCCTGAGAGGACATGGTTTTTCCTGGATTTACTGGTCCTGGGTATTTCTGTTTGAGGATCTGTATGTGTCTGGCTGGCAAATTGTCACTGTGGGCTGATGTTGGTGTGAGAGGGACAGAGCAGAGCTGTGGGTGAGAGCAGGAGGGCTTGGGGCAGGCAGCTCCATCCTGCTGTGCCCAGAGCTCCTCTCCATCCTCACACTGGTTTATCCACTGCTCCAGCCCCCAGCACAGGGACAGGGAGGAAATTCCCCCTGTGTGGCTGGTGGGAATGTCCCTGAGCACACACAGGACACAGGGCAGGTGTGTGCTCACAGCCAGGCTGGATCAGCATCCTCCTTCCTCTGGCAATGCAGGGTTAGGGGACACTAACAGGACAGGTGTTTAGGCACCCCAGCACTCCAATAAACCTATAGAGAGCTCTGTCCCCTTGTAGCAAACTGGGAAATTGCCTTCAAATTTAATGGAAGTAAGCCATGGAAGGTTACTTCCTGTGCCTGCAAGTTTTTAAACCTAGGGGTCTAGGAGGTAAAAAATAATCACATCTCATTTGTATTGTACACCTTCCAGTAATACAAGCAGAGGAGGCTGATTTTTCCCTGACCTTTTACTTCAGGGGGGAAAGGAGAACTACCAGATGAGAGATTTCATTTGTGTGTGGCACACACTGTGCTGTGCTCAATGGTGAGTAGAGGACTGACATCTCGTTTGAAATGCCACAAAGGTACTGAAGCACTGAAAGAAATCATGCACATTTTGGGCTTTCTTCTCCAAAACAACCAACACTGCAATAAATGAGTATTGTAAAGCACTGAAAATATTCCAGCCATTGAAGCTAGGGAGAGGTAAAAGGCAGGAACCCAAATGAGAGTAAAGGGGCTGCTGTGACTATTGCAGCCACTAAAGCTGGGCAGGTTTAGTGTCACTGACTGGCACCAAGGGAAGCCATGCCCTAAATAGGCAGGGGAGGTGCAGGGCTGTTTGTGGGCAGGCTCAGGGGCCGTGTCAGTGACATCTGGAATCTGCACTGTGGTCAGATAGTTGTACAGAAGAGCTGTGGGGGGATTTGCTGCCTTGCTAAGCCACAAGCTGGGGTGATAAGGCTGCCACACAGGAGAAAAGTACTGGAGCAAAGCAGACACAGACCCAGCTACCAGTGGGATCCAGCACATCTTTATGGGGTTCCTGATTTCCCTCCTCCCTCCCTGCTGCCCTGAGCTCACTGCTCTGCACAGCCCCCAGTGCTGGCAAGGGCAGCAGCCACCACCACCACATGGGGTCTTTTCTGGCCAATTTTCCCAACCAAAATTTGTGGGTTTTTATTTTCCTAGACAGCAGGGAGCTCTGGAAGTGGGAGGCCCGTGGAAAGCCTGTGTGTGCTGGCAGAGCTGTCAGTGTAGTCAGGGTTCTGGGCAAAAGGGTGTGTCTTGCACCAGGCTGGAAGTGTGGTGCTGTGCTGAGTTCTTACCTTTGATGAGTGGTTAGATAACAGGGTGATTAAATAAGAGTGAAAATGCCTTGGTGTAAATCAGTGGCTCTCTGTGGGTGCACAACTTCACCCCGTTTTAACTGTGAGATGCTGAAAACCAAGATTTCCAAACTCAAAATTAAACTCCAGTGTCAGAGGCTGGAACTGACCTGACCAAACCACATTTTCCTGCTTCCTATCCTTGCAAGTGAGAAATATGCACATCTCACAAAGGTGTTTTTCAGCCAAGTTCATCTTCTTTGCTCTTCTGTTTTGTTCTTGAAGCACAGCGTGTCAGCACAGCCCTGCAAAGGGGAAAGGTTAAGATAGATATTTTATAGATATTTATAGGTATGCTTATATGCCAAAACTCCCTTTTTAGTCAATTAGTTCATTTGCCTTCAGGGAATACTGAATAAAAAGGGTGATTCTAAATCACTATTCCTGAATTTCCATTTATTAAAGTTATTATTGAACAGTATTTCTAAAATTGCTTTCAGTTTCAGGCAACGGAAGCAGGTCTGATGTAACAGCAAATTTTTGCTACAGACTCATCATCACCTTTCCAAATGAGGTGAGACTGACTTTAATCTAATTTATCACCTCTCCTTTGCCAGGTTATTTGTAGTTCTTAAATGATGGAGTATTTTTTTTTCTGAAAATTGGATATTTATGGAGCAGTCTCCCTACCTGCACCTCTGATGACTTTCCTGCCTCCTGCAGCAAAAGTAACCCAGTTTAAAAACCTCTGAGCTTTTTCCACATTTATGAGAAACAAAATGGAATGGGATTTAGAAGGCAAGTAGAAAAATAAGCAGGAGGAAGAAGGGTGATGAATCCAGTGAGTTTTAGGCACACTTTTATTTCAGGAAACCAGCATACACACATTTCAGCCTAGTCTGTGCTAGTAATGCCTAGAAGACTGAGAGCAAAGCAGTTCTACAGAAAAAGTCCAAAAGTATAAGCAGAAGGCTCTAACACTCTTCTGTACAACATTGCAGGAGGGATGCTTCTCCCAGGCTGAAAGTGCCTCTGGCCAAATGCAGAAATGGGGAGGATAACTAGAGGCAAATTACAGATGTCTGGGGAAAGCCAAGGATAAATTGATTTGCTCTCCTGGGACTAGACAAGGTCAGAGTGTGGGTTACAATTACCAGACCTACTCTCCTCTGTTGCTTCCCATTAGCAAACCACATTAAAAAAAAAAAAATTTTAGAGTCTTGTGGTTGAGGAAGAGAGATGAAAAAAATCTGGCAGAGCTTTTGAAGCATTAGATGTCTCCACTCAAACACAGGGCACTCAGAAACAAAATGATTCTTAGAGAGGGAGAGAGTGCAAAAGGGAGTTTTTCATCTCAGGAAATCATCCATAGCATCAATATAATGAGGCTGGATAGGCTGGAGTGCAGCCTGAAGAGCACTGAGGGTTTGGTCCAGTCTGGCCTGGTCACACATAAAAGAATTCAAACCAGAGGCACCTGTGGGATGTATTTGTACAGTATTGTACAGGTGGGTGCTGCTGAGCCCACCTTGAATAAAGCATGGCTGCTTGTGCAAACACTGCCATCCTTAGCCCTTCTTTGTTTTCCTCCTTCTTGGACATATGAAGTCAACTGTAAATAAATTAAGCTTTGAATTTGGAATATTAATGTAGGTGAAGACCTTCCACACCCAAAGGATTGCATAACAGAGTGACCTTTCAAACTGATTATATAGGAAAGAGATGTTCATGACTGAGGGAGAGGAAGGGGAAAAAACCCAAACCATGTTTAAGAGTGTTTTTTCCTTGCTGTCATGGAGCAGGTGCTACTTTCAAAGGCTGGCTCGTGAAGGTTTGCAGCATCCTGTGTAGGTGTTACCCCATTTCACACCACAGCCAAACCCACTTTGTTTAGTCCTGCTGAGTGTACTATATCTTAGCAGAACACAAACAGATGCAATCTGTACCAGTTTAGCATCTTCCAGCACCAAGATTTGGTAGAAGACAGGTGAGAAGTGCCAGGGGCTCAGGCAGCCCCAGCACGAGCAGCCTTCTCCTGCCTTCCATGGGGGAATGATCCTTCTGTCCAGGCTGGACCCTGCTGCAGGCAGGTGCCTCTGTCACAGCCTGACCTTCCCCAGTGCTGCTTGGCTGCCACCATCCCAGAGATCCTCTGCTGCCACATCTTTGTGTCCCTGCCCCCTTCCAGTGCTGGAACTCATCATCTGGGACAGTTTGGCCAGCCTCTGTCCATCCCTGCCCACATCCCATCTTCTCACCCTCCTGGTTTGCACCCCTCTGTGGGGCTCTTTCCTAGGTCACCACCTCAAACCAGCTGGAGCTCCACAGGATCAGTTCCATCTCCTTCTGACACTGGCATTTTCCAGTCCCCACCATCAACTGCAGCCCCTGCAGATCATGGTGGCTCAAATTAATTTTCCACTGCTGCTCATCTCCTCCTTTTACACCAGGCTCTTCCCTTCAGCACTGCTGTGTCCTCCAAATGCCACCCTTCAGGAAAGAGCATCCAGAGAGCTGCAGGTCAGTCAGTCCCTACAATCCTTCAGCTGAGGAGGAATGACTCCCTACACCTGGACAGGCTGGGGCTGACCTGCTGGAAAGCAGCTGGGCAGAGAAGGACCTTGGCTCCAGGAGGAAATGGAGCTGATGGTGAGCCAGCAGTGTGCCATGGCAGCAGCTGGGGCTGCTGCAGAGTGAGCCCTGCCAGCAGCTCAAGGAAGGGGAATCCTGCCCCTCTGCCCAGCACTGTGACACTCAGTCCATCACTGGGTCCAGTGCCAGGCCCCCAGTGCAAGGCAGACCTGGACTTACTGGAGCAGGTCTAGGGAATGCCACAAAGATGATTAAGGGACTGGAATATGTCTTGTATGAGGAGAGGCTCAAAGGGCTGGGACTATTCAGCCTGGAGGAGCCTCTCAAGGATCTGATCCACCTGTATGAACATCCAGTGGCAGTGTGCCTTTTGCCTCCTTCAGTCTCCCTGACACTGCTGAGAGGGCAAGAGGCAAAAGGTACAGACTGAAATACAGGAAAGTCTGTCAAAACATAAAAAAGTTTGGTCTCAGAATGATTAAGCACTAGAACAGGTTGCCCAGAGAATGTGTGGATATATCCTTCCAGCTATTCAAAACCAAACTGGACATGGCCTCAGACAATGGCTCTGAGCAAAGGGCTGGTGGAAACCTCAGCAGGTTCCTTCCAGTCCAGTGACTGTGAACAAGGCCATCACTGTGGGCTCTAACCCAAAAATAACTCACAGCATCAGCCTCTCTGGCACACACAGCTGCAGCTACCACAGGCAAACAGCTCCCAACACCTTTGCTCTGGGGCTGTCTTTGCACAGGTCTGTCCTGTCCCTGAGCCCCTGCAGTGACCCTGCTGTCCCTGAGCCCCTGCACTGACCCTGCTGTCCATGAACACCTGCAGTGACCCTGCTGTCCCTGAGCCCCTGCACTGACCCTGCTGTCCATGAGCCCCTGCACTGACCCTGCTGTCCATGAACACCTGCAGTGACCCTGCTGTCCCTGAACACCTGCACTGACCCTCCTGTCCCTGAGCCCCTGCACTGACCCTGCTGTCCCTGAACACCTGCACTGACCCTGCTGTCCCTGAACACCTGCACTGACCCTGCTGTCCCTGAGCCCCTGCAGTGACCCTGCTGTCCCTGAGCCCCTGCACTGACCCTGCTGTCCCTGAGCCCCTGCACTGACCCTCCTGTCCCTGAGCCCCTGCAGTGACCCTGCTGTCCCTGAGCCCCTGCACTGACCCTGCTGTCCATGAACACCTGCACTGACCCTGCTGTCCCTGAGCCCCTGCAGTGACCCTGCTGTCCATGAACACCTGCAGTGACCCTGCTGTCCCTGAGCCCCTGCACTGACCCTGCTGTCCCTGAGCCCCTGCACTGACCCTGCTGTCCCTGAACACCTGCACTGACCCTCCTGTCCATGAACACCTGCACTGACCCTGCTGTCCCTGAGCCCCTGCAGTGACCCTGCTGTCCCTGAGCCCCTGCACTGACCCTCCTGTCCCTGAGCCCCTGCACTGACCCTGCTGTCCATGAACACCTGCACTGACCCTGCTGTCCCTGAGCCCCTGCACTGACCCTGCTGTCCCTGAGCCCCTGCACTGACCCTGCTGTCCCTTTCACACTGTGACCCAAAAAGCCACTGCAGCATTTCGTGTCACAGTGCTTTCCTGCCCCCTTCCTCCACAGCACCTCACAGATGCCAGATGCTATTCTAGGGGCTTATCAGCCTGTGGTTCAGAGATATCTGACGTGGCTCCTGCCTCACACTCCCTGTTCCTCCTGTCACAGGCACACCCAGGGCTTTGGATGCCTGCTTGCCCCTGAGGGCTGTGATCAGCACGCACATCTCTGTGGGTATGGGATGCCTGCAAGCTTCTGAAGCCTTGTGGTGGAGCACAGTGGGCCTTATCTCCAGGATCCTGTGCCTGCTGCTCTCCCCTGCACAGCCTGGTTTGGCAGCTGTGCTGCAGTGCTTCCTTTGCCTGGTGCCACCCCATGCCCCTGAGCCAGGGACATAGGGCATCCTGCTTCTTCTCTTCTCTTCTCTTCTCTTCTCTTCTCTTCTCTTCTCTTCTCTTCTCTTCTCTTCTCTTCTCTTCTCTTCTCTTCTCTTCTCTTCTCTTCTCTTCTCTTCTCTTCTCTTCTCTTCTCTTCTCTTCTCTTCTCTTCTCTCCTCTCCTCTCCTCTCCTCTCCTCTCCTCTCCTCTCCTCTCCTCTCCTCTCCTCTCCTCTCCTCTCCTCTCCTCTCCTCTCCTCTCCTCTCCTCTCCTCTCCTCTCCTCTCCTCTCCTCTCCTCTCCTCTCCTCTCCTTCCCCCCTAGCAGCTGATTACTGACACCAATTAACAGCCCACTGCTGAGCCCTCTGGGGTTTACAGCTCTGCCTGCCCCCTGCACTTCTGCCAAAGCAGAGTTTAGCAGTGGAGCTCCTTGTGGAAGGAGATCCATGTGGGATGCCCTTGGTTTAGGTGCCAGCTGACACTCTCGAGGGTTTGGCTGTACCTGTGCCCAACAGGGGTGCAGGCCAGAGCCCCATCATCACCCTGCCCTGCTCCATCCTTCCCCAGGCACCCAACCCAACCCAAGGCACCATTAGAGTGCAGCATTTGAGGAGGGCTGGGGAGGCTTCCCTGCACCATTTGCCAAGCTGCTCCCTGTGCCCACATCCACCCAGAGCTTGCAAGCACAGCTCAACTCAACACTCTAGCTGCATGGGGCTCTCCAAATCAGATATTGCACCTTCTGGCTTTACTCAGACTTCAGCATGGTATTTCAAACCTCCCCTTGCTGAACATCTCTGTTAGCCACTCTCAGAAGGTGCAGTGAGGCACAGGGCTTGCTGTGAGCTGGTGCTACCATGGATTTGGCCAGGAGGCTGGCACTGAGAATCTCTGATGTGAAATCTGCTGCTACGCAGGAGGAGGAGGTGCTATGGGAGCCCTCAAGTACAGGAGCTGCTGGTGCCAGGCAGGCCCTGCTAGAGCCCTGCTCCAGCCCTGCTAGAGCCCTGCACAGAGCCCTGCTAGAGCCCTGCTAGAACCCAGCACAGAGCCCTGCACAGAGCCCTGCTAGAACCCTGCTAGAGCCCTGCTCCAGCTCTGCTAGAACCCTGCACAGAGCCCTGCTCCAGCTCTGCTAGAGCCCTGCACAGAGCCCTGCTAGAACCCTGCTCAGAGCCCTGCTAGAGCCCTGCTAGAACCCTGCACAAGCCCTGTTCCAGCCCAGAGCCCAGCTCCAGCCCTGTTCCAGCTCAGCTCCAGCCCAGCTCCAGCCCTGCTCCAGCCCTGCTCCAGCCCAGCTCCAGCCCAGCTCCAGCCCTGCACAGAGCCTGAGCCCGCTGGTGGCTGCACAGACCCAGCCTCGGGTGGCACCTGCTGCTGGCTGTGTCACCTCCAACTGCAGGTAACAGCACTTTGCTTCCTCCTCTCTTGCTGGCTGAGCTGGGTCCTGCTGTGCCTGGGGGGAGGCTTTAAGTGTGGTTCCTGCAGGGCAGGAGTCCAGGGGTTGTGATCTCTGAGCCTTTCAGTTTCTCTTCTTACTCCAAGGTATTCTCTATGTGCTTTACCTGGAATATGGGAGTTAATTCATCCCAACATGGAAATGAGTGATTCTATTTTATTTTATTTTTTTTTTTAATAGTCTAAGAAAACCCCTTCCAGTGTCTATCAAAGCAGATCATTGTTAGGGTGATCACAATACAGTTTTCAAGGGATGCAGTGATAGATAAGCCTGAAAGAACACAAATTTCAGAAATGAAGAGAAAAAACTGCTGTGCCTCAGATCCCTGCCTTTGAGAGAGGGGTGAACAGCAGCAGCAAGGTTGGAGCAGGCAGTGTGCAGATTCCTTTATGCTCTTTGGAGACAGAGGGGAAAAGCTCCTCAATTCAGAGCCATGGCAGGGCCCCCCTGGCTCTCCTCTGCCATGGGACAGTTTGCCTGCTCACTCCTTCTGGCCATGCCCAGGGCAGGCCAGCAGTGCCTTGGGGACATCAGAACCTCTGGAAGTGCTGCCCTGCCCAGGTCTGTTCTCATACCTGTGCTGCATCTTCACTGAGCATTTGCTGAGAGCCACCCACTCCATTTGGAGGAATGTTGGTGACAGTCAGGGCTGCTGTCATGGAGGTGGCAGGTCTAGGGCAGCTGATGCAGAAGATGCTGTGCTGTACCCAACTTCACCCCCATTTTCCTTCTTGCTCTCCCTCTGCCCAGTCCCAGGTTCCTTCCCTCTCCCACCAGGGCTCCCTGGTGTCCTCAGCCATTCCACCCACCACATTCACCCTTCAGCCCTTGCTGCCTGCCCACTTTTCAGCTCTCCCCAGAAGGAAGGAGGAGGACTTTCCATGCAAGATTCCCCCTTCAGTGGTGAAAAAAGGCTGGATGCAGCCACCACAGTGCTGCTGCAGCATCCCCTGTGCCTTCAGCCTCTGCCTTGCATCTCTCCCTCCAGCCTCTCTGGTCAGGGCCAGGCAGAAGCCTCCTGCTTCCTGAGCTGCTGGAGGAAACAAGCCCAGCTGTCACCAGCTTCTGTGCTGGGGAGAGCTGCTGCCCAGCTCAGGGGTAGCAGGACACCCTGCACATACTGCTGGCCTTGCCTGTTGAGCCCCAGCTGTTCCAGGCCATCCAGCAGCAGCAAGATGCTGTTTCACAGCTGTCTCCATCCTTTTTGTTACAGCTGGAAGTTGGTGCCTAGCACCTCTGATGCTGCAGGCATTTCATCTACCCCACAAGAAGCATTTCCAGCAGCCACAGGATGCTAGCTGGTCAAGCTGCATCTCTTTAAAGATATTTTTTTTTGCTCAGTCATACCCTATCAGTGCTTTTTGGCCAGCTTTAAACCCTCAACTCATTTCCTCCATCCTCCTCTCAGCCTCTGGACTGCCCTGTGGCCTGGAGCCCTGCTGCTGGGAGCTGCATTGGGCCAGGTCTGCAGCTCCCAAGGCAGCATTGGCCAGAGCCATGTGATGCTGCAGAGCCCAGCAGGGTGGTTTGCCTGTGCTGCACATCTGCAGAGGCAGCTGCTGGCATTGCAGACCAATATTCCAGACTGGCATTGGGCAGTGAAAAGAAAGCTGGGCACCAGAGCAGCTGCCAGACCTGCCCTGTGCCATAACAGTGACCAGGAGCAGGGACAGTGCCCTGCTGCTACTTTCCACAGTTCAGAGAGGTTTTCCTCAGGGAACAAGTGTCCCCTGCCTCTCAGATACAGGCAGTGAGCAGCAAGCCTCGTTGGGAGACCCAGACCTGAGCAGCCAAGGGCTGTGCAGCAGTCACATCAGTGTCTGCTGTTGCCCAAGGCACTCACACATCTCCCCAGCAGCTGAGTTATTGGTGCATTTTTCAGTCCCTTCAGAAGTGAACTCTGATTTGCAGGCACCCTCTGCATTGCAGATGGGGTGTCCCTTCCCACATCTCTGTAAGCTATGGGATTTCATCAGATCCCTCCCCACTTCTCTCTCCTGTTAGACTGGTAAAACACTGATTGAAAGGTGGTTTGTTTTTGTTTTCTGCAGTCATTTAGAAGCAAGCAGAAGTGGCAGATACTCAGAATCACCAGTTCAGAGAATTGTTCCATGTGCATGTCACATGGAGCCACTTTCCACAGGATAGGCTCTGATGAAAGATGTTTTTTATCAGCCCATGAACTCACACTCTTCACACAACTAATACTCTTGAAAAACATCTTTCGGAGCTCCCTATTTAATAAAGGCTGTCTGCCATGTCTTATTGGAAGTGAAGCCTGAGACACCCACAAACTGAGTGAACATAAAGCTTGACCAGGGATGCCAAAGGATGACACAGGCTGACAAAGACAGCTCTGTGAGCTCAAATTCACTTCTTTGGCAAAGGACATATGTATTATATGTGCTTTTTTTACAGCTACTAAGGGGTCTTACCATGTCTTTTCCTATTTCAGGTCTCAGAGCATCATCCAGCACCTGTGACTCAGGACAATGAATGTGTCCAACAACTGCAGCTCCACAAATCTAGAGCTGCACCACCATGTTCGCCTCCTTGAACTGGCTCTGTACAGCCTCATTTTCTGTTTTGGAGCACTGTTTAATGCCCTTGCCTTGTGGGTGTTCTCCTGCAAGATGAAGAAGTGGACAGAAACCAGGGTGTATGTCATGAACTTAGTGTTTGCAGATTTCTCTGTCATCTGCACCTTGCCTTCCATGGTTTATTTGCTCTGGAGTGAGTCAGCCCGAGGGCAGCTCTGCCAGTTCACAGAGATGATGTATTTTATCAACATGTTGGTGAGCATCTACACCATCTCATTCATCTCCATTGACAGATACATTGCCATAGAGCACCCTTTGAAAGCCAGGAGCTTCAGGTCCCCGTGGAGGGCAGCGCTGCTCTGCGGGCTGCTGTGGCTGCTGGTGGTCAGCAGTGCCACCCTCCAGCTGTGGCAGGGACACCCAGATCTCTGCTCCCAGACCTACACCCCCATTCCTGCTGCTCTCAGCCTGCTGGCCATTTTCTTTGTTTTCATTCTCCCCTTGGCAACCCTGACCTTCTGCTCCACAGCAGCCATCAGGAGCCTCAAGAAGCATCTGAACAGCAATTCAGCGGAGGAGAAGTCAATCCAGAAAGCTGTACACATTATTTCTGCAAATCTGATTGTGTTTCTGATCTGTTTTCTGCCAGCCTGCCTGGGGCTGCTAGCCAGGTTTGTCATGGAGAGGGTTGGAGTCTCCTGTTTCCTGCTGTGTGCCATCAGGAACCTCTCCTCTGTCATGAGGTGCATTGCCACCTCCAACTGCTGCCTCGACAGTGTCTGCTACTACTTTGTCACCAGGGAGTTCCATGAAGCCTTTCTGTGGCCCAAAGCCAGCACTCAAAAACCAGAGGCAACCCACCCCTTGCAGACAGAGACTTGCTAAAGGAGAAAAGGGAGCACAACCCACCCACAACCTCTGCAGCATAGAGAGGAAGTACAGCTTCAGGGCTACTGAGAGAAGTTTGCTTAAGTTACTCTTTTTCTCTAGCAAATTCTGTGTTAGGTTTAGAAATTTGTACTCTATGTTTTTATTAAACAAATAGGTCACAGAGATGTGTAGAAGTGTGATGTAACTGCTTGTTGTTGACATGGCTCCATTCCACCCTCCAGCATCATCTTGTGACATCAAGACAGGTGAGCCATGAACCTCTTTTGGTTCCTTCTGCAGCTGAAATCTATTGATCTTTCTTGCTAACATGTACAGATGTGCATATCATATTTTCCTCATTGTGTATTTCAGGTTGTCTGCATTATTAAAGTAATCCAGTTTATATTTATCCCATTCCTTTGTCTGGCTGGGTTGGGTGGCTGTTCAGGTGATTCAGGCATATTATTAAGTACATAAAAAACAAAACAGCCTAGGCTGTCCTGAGCTCCTTCCCCTTCAACAGGTCAGACAGGTGTGAGGGAACCTTTGGGATGAAATCAACACTTGTCAGTCCAGATTTGAGAGCTGAGTCCTCCTGCCCTGCAGAGCCCTGGCCCAGAGAGCCTCCCCAGAGCAGCCACCCCTGCAGGGCTGTTCCTCCCACACACAGCAAAGCCATTTCCCTGCTGCCTGGCCATTTGCCACCCTAGTTTTTGTTGTGGCACCAGGCTGACCCCCAGGGTCACCACAGTGTCCCCCCAGGTGAGCCCAGCTGGGGCTGGGTGTCCACAGCCTGCCCACACTGTCACCCCTAACATTTCCACCAGGGAAGTGTGTTTTTCCATGAGTCAGCAGCCTAGAAAAGTCAGGGGAGAGAGGAAGTCAATAAATGCTGCCTAGAACTGGGCTTTTTTTAACTTTCTGAATGCTAAAAATCCCCCCAAATGGCACTGAGCTCTGCCCCAGCAGTGTTCTACCAGACAGTGTGGGGGAGTCTTTCCTGCCCACAGACACCTTCCCCTGTGACCTACATGTGCCCTCAGTGAGCACCCAGCCAGCTCCCAGCCTGCTGCTTCACCTTTGAGAACAGGAGCTCCTGGGCTGCTTTGCACAGCCTGGGCTTTGGTAGGGGGCACAGAGGTGGCTTCTCTGAGAAGCTGCCAGGAGGTTCCTCCTTGTCTGCACAGCCAGTCCCTGCTGGCTCTGGGGATGGATTTGCTGCTGGCCAAGGCTGGGCCAATGAGAGAGGTTGGAAACACCTCTGAGATAACACATGTAAGAAGAAAATCAAAACAAAGGGGGACACACTGGTAATGCCAGCCAGAGGAGAGGAGGAGGTGAGAACATGTGAGGGAAACAACACAGAGACACCAAGGGCAAGGGGGAAGGAGGGGCAGGAGGTGATCCAGGGGCCAGAGCTGAGATTCCTCTGTAGGGAGTGGTGAGAGAGTGGTGAGACCATGGTGGAACAGCTGTGCCCTGCAGCCTTGGGGATCCCCAGGGATGCAGAGATCATCCCACAGCCCCTGGGGATCCCCAGGGATGCAGAGGTCATCCCACAGCCCCTGGGGATCCCCAGGGATGCAGAGATCATCCCACAGCAGTTTTGGGAGGATGCTGTCCATGGGATGGACTCACACCACAGCAGTTTTGGGAGGATGCTGTCCATGGGATGGACTCACACCACAGCAGTTTTGGGAGGATGCTGTCATGGTGGGATGCTGTCCATGGGATGGACTCACACCACAGCAGTTTTGGTGAGGATGCTGTCCATGGCATGGACTCACAGTGCAGCAGGTTTGGAAGAACTGCTGCTTGTGAGAGTGGACCCAGTCTGGAGAAGTTCACAGAGAACTGTCTCCCATGGGAAGGACCCAAAGGTCTCACAGGGAGGGGCTTCTCTCCTGGAGCAACAAAAGAAAATATCAATGATGAACTGACCAAAACCTCCATGTCCTGTCTCCCTGCACTGCCGGTGGGAAGGAGGGAGGGGCTGGGAGAAGAAAAGGTGTTTTAAGGGCTTACTTAACTTCTTGTTACTTCTTATTGCTACTAACAATATCTTATAACTTTATAAGCCATAAACTCACTTTATATCTCTAAGATGAGCCTGTTTTGCTCTTGGAATGTTTCCTCCCAGTCCTTAGCTTAGGAACCCTTAGTTAAATTTTCCTCTGCTCTGCCCAGCTGTGGCAGGGGAGGGCGAGTGAGCAGCTGTGGTGGGTGCCTGGCATTTGGCCAGTGCCAAACCATGACAGCTCCAAAGACAAGAGGGAATGGGGCAAATCCTGAGGGAGTCAGCCTGGCTGCTGCCAGCTGCCTCGCAGGCACGGGATTGCAGCTGCTGTAGCAGTGGGCAGCAAGAACCATCCAGATGTGTGTGAAATGCCGCTGGGGCATGTTCCTGCTGCTCCAGCACCTGCGTGCCACACAGCTGGGCGCTGCCATCCCTGGCATCCCTGCGGTGCTGAGGAGCAGAGTGACCACCCCCGGCTGCTGTGCAGAGGCTGAGCCAGCCCAGCATGGGCCACCTGTGCTCCCTGTCCCCTCTGCCACCGCCCCAGAGGCTCCCTGGGGACCCTTCCGAGCCAGAAGGGCCATTTGCAACCATTACGGGCTTTATTTCACAAATTGTTTTCCCACGACTGGAAAGATTAAATTTTAATTGCCGGGTTGCGTGAGGAGGGGAGGGATGGAAAAACTGAGGGTGAAGCTTCGAGCTGCCGGGAGTGACAACAGAGGGCACCAGAGGCTCGGGCTCAGCAAAGCCAGGGCATAAATGGAGCGCTGGAGGAGCGCACGGGCTCATTGCTGGGCTGGGACAGCTGTGCCCTGCACTGACACCTTCCCTGCCAGGACCTGCCTGTGCCCGCAGCCTTCCCAGGAGCAGCTCACATGGAGCAGGTAAAGGCTTTCCTGTCCCCAGTGGGGCTGTGCTCAGCCCTTCAGGGTGTGCTTCACCTCCTGCTTGCCAGCTCAAGGCTCGCTCAGTGCCTGCTCTCCTGCTGCTTTCCCAGCTGTGCTGCCCCTCTGTTCTGCAGCTGCATTCCACCCAGGGGGGTCTCTGCCCCTCTGTTCTGCAGCTCCATTCCACCCTCGGGGGTCTCTGCCCCTCTGTTCTGCGGATTCCCATCAGTGCTGTCAGTTTTGGGACACCTGGGAGCTGTCACAGCTCTGTGCTTGCATGGGGGGTTTGGTGGGGCTGGTGTGTCCAGCTGCTCCTCAGGCCAGTGATAAGCAGCCAGAGTGGCTTTTTCACTGCAGGGTGACCACAACAGGCTGCCAGGGGACAGCTGCAGAATGGGCTGAAACCACAGAGTGGCCAAATCCTATGAGGCTGAAAGCCCAAGAGCACTACGACACCAGCTGTATGTTAGTTCCTCTGTGAATTCCACCCTAAAAATGACTGTACACCTGTGCTTCAGTATTGCCATACCAGTTCTTGTGCTAGGGCAGGTGTTGTGCTTTCCTCTGGGGTTGTCAGATCTATCTCCCAATCTTGGACACTAAAACAGTCCACTTACTTCATGCAATCATGTATTTCCACTACAATTTACATGTTGATGTTTAGAAGCTGATAACTTATAAGGCAATGCACTGGTAAGAGATTGTAGGAATCTGGGCACTTTCCATGCCTGGCTCATTGTAAACAGTTCTATGAGCTGCAGATAAAGTCTGATTCATCCTCCTTGCTGGTGGCAAACTGCCCTGAAATATTTAAAGGAAGAGCAGAAGATAGTCTAAGTTCTCGGATTCATGTTTTCTGCCCTAGCAATATTTTGGCTTCCTACCTTTGAAGGCAGAGATCAGACACATGTGCTCACTTTCCCTTCTTTCTCTGGAGGTCTGTTATCTGCCAGGGCTGCTGGTACCCCTGCTGAGCTGTTCCTGGCCAGCAGAGGAATGGATTTGTGTTTGGGGGCACCCACCCTCCCAGCAGCCTGCAGCAGCATTCCCACTGCCCTGGGAGCAAAGGTGCTGGGCTGGGAGGGCTCGAGCCCTGGGGATGTTCCCAGGTGTGGCAGGACCCAGAGCAAAGCCATGGGGTGGCTCCAGCAGCAAAGCAAAGCTGGTGGTGCTGGTGGTGCTGGTGGTGCTGGTGGTGCTGGTGGTGCTGGTGAGCACTGAAGCCCTCCAGAGGCTGCAGGGACAGGAGAGGGGACACGGCTGCAGGACACTGTCACCGAGCTCAGCCTCACGCCTGCTCTCTTTCCTTGCAGGGACAGCCCAGCACGGACAACTGCACTGACAGAAGTGCACAAGGTGCCATTGTGCTGTTTCAGATGGTTCTCTACATCCCAGTGCTGTCTCTGGGGATCCCACTGAATGCCATTGCCTTCTGGGTCTTCTGCTGCAAAATCAAGAGGTGGACGGAGACCAAGGTGTACATGATCAACCTCATCGTGGCAGACAGCTTCCTGATCTTCACCCTGCCTTTCCTGCTGTATTTTACCAAGTACAAGCATCCTGTAGATGGGCTGTGTTTAGGCATACAAAGCATCTATTTTACAAACATGCCCATGAGCATCCTGATCATCACCCTGATCGCCATCGATCGATACATTGCAATCAAGTTCCCTCTGAAAGCAAAGGTTCTCCGATCCCCACTGAAATCAGCTTCTGTCTGTGGCTTGCTCTGGATAACACTGATAACTTATTCCCATGTCTATCGCCTACTTCACGGTGACTGGGAAGGTTGCTGCTTTCAGAGAGAATCTGTCCAGCCTAGGTATTCTGCTGTGTTCTACACTGTCCTTGCATATTTTATTCCCTTAGGGATTGTGACTTTTTGCTCAGTACAAATCATCAGATGTCTAAAAGAGAAGATGGCCACAAGCCCTGATGAGACAAAATTATTCCAGAAGGCTGTGCACATTATTTCAGTGAATTGGTGTGTGTTTGTTGTCTGTTTCTTACCCTTCCACATCTCACTGCTCTTGCGGTTTGCGGTGGACGCTGCTGGAGCTCATTCTCTGATACCAGGAGTTATAACCTTTATTAAGTTCTCTGCATCCTTAGCAAATTGTAACTGCTGTCTGGATGCATTTTGCTATTATTTTGCAGCCAAGGAGTTTCCAGAGTTTTCTTCTATGTTCCCCAAGTGTGTATTCAGGAGGTCCAAGACGAACCAAAGCGAGGAGTCGCAGCCATCCATGGATGAAGTGGTGCCATGAACAAGGGGCAGTGCACAGCAGGTGCTGAGTGCCACAAGGCTGCTCGAGTTTGAGGCACAGGGAATGCACCCACCTACAGTGTTTGCAACCATTGTAGGTGTAGGCATATGTACAGAAAGGGACAAACCCCTCCAAAGGGTCTGATGTTAACTTGAATTTTGCCCTGCTGTCCCCAGTGAGGTGAGTCCAGCTCTGTCTTGTGTCGTTCTATCACAGCTCCAGGCCCCTCCTGGGGACAGCTTGTCTTGGTTGGCTTCATGGTCCCTCACTTTCAGTGTCTTTTGACTTGTAAGCCTCTAAAAAATTTCCTCCTGGGACTGCACTCAGAGGCAATTTACTTCCCTAGTGACAACTAACATACAGTTCCCCTCAATCTGTCACCACGCAGTGACACTCGCTCAGACCACAGTCTGAAATCACTGCCCAGACCCTGGCTCAAACAAACACACAAGGCACTGTTCCCAGCATGGAAAGTGTCCTAGCCAAACGTTGGATCCACCTGCTTTGTGTCAGTGCTTTGGCAGACAGCACAGTGAGCAGCTGTGCCACAGAAACAGATGAAACTACTCAGGTCGTTCAGCTGATAATTCCTCCCAATTTTCCTCCCTGGTGTATTTTCTAATGCTCTGGCATTACTGGTATTTCACTGCAAGCAGAGCAAGTAGCCTGTGTGTATATGTGACCAGTTTAACCACTGCACACGGTTTAGCCCTCCTTCTGCCTTCTAAATTATCTTTCAAAGACAGGAAAAGATATGGGAGACAAATAGTGCCTGATCTTAGCAACCATCTGTTGCTGAAGATGTGTGAGTGTTGTCACCCCTGTAGCCATCAACAAATATGAACTACCCTCAGAAAGCAAGAGGCTTCTTGACAGACACCTCTTACAATCCAGACAAGTGGTATCCAGCAAGGAAAAGCACTTCTACTTCAGGAACAGCACAGAGGACCTCCAAAAACATCTTTGGACCTAGGATTCCCTTCTGAGACATTGCATCTCATTGCTTATAATGAATGCCTGTTCCAAAAACATGATTGTGATTTTTTTTTTTATTATTTTGAAAAAAGAGATGAAGATTCATATCAGCCTGTTAACCTACTATTAATCTAGAAAGCAAATAATTTGCTTGCTTTTGAAGATTCAGCCATGCTCATGTTTTCTCCCATTTAACATGGAGAAATTATTCAATCTCCAATGGGCTCCAAATAGGTCATCTACTCTGAAATTCAGAACAGGAGTGCTTGTATACATGTGGCCCCACATATAGGTCTCATAATTGTTCCTTCTTCTCTCGTTGTAAAGGGGAAATGAGTTGACTTCACAATCCCTGTCATCATTAAGATTTTTTGCTGTTTCCACTGCATGCTATGAAAACAAACAAAAAAAATCCATACTTTTGCAAGTGAAAATAAAGGTGTGTCATAGTAATATATCTATAAATAAATATTCATATATTACATTGCACATCAGAATCCTCTACTCTTAATGCTAAACCTATACTGGAGATTGGGAGACTTTGCTACCAAGATATAAGATCTGCCTTACAGCAGGGTGTTTAACAGGGAAACCCAAAGATGAGAAAGGAGCTTTCTGATTATCTGAAGATCTGTGTTCTACCTTGGATAAAAATTTTTATCTGGTTTATATGACAAGTTAAGTATGGGTTTCTGGCATCCTCCTTCAGTCTGAACAAAGCCTCAGCTCCTTGAGTGCTCCTAGGAAATGGAGCAGATGGTTATCAGACCCTGGGCCACAACAAGCTCTGGCCACCATCCAGCACTGCAATAGCAATCCAGGAGGATGGCAACACACATAACCCCAAATCTTTTCCATTTCCTAGCACAAGAGTCTGGGAAGTGGTAGTGGGGACCAGCCACAGCTGCCAAAGTCCATCAAACAACGAGGCTGAACCACTGCATTTTATCAACATTTCTGCAAGATACAACTTTCCTGCCCCTTAAAAGAAAAAAAATGCTAATATTTTTTTCCACTTCAGGCTTGAGAGAGAAAAAAAATATCCCACAAGGAAAAGCCTACAAAGTAATTCAGAATCTTGCTTTTATGTGAGTGAGTAGCCATTGGATATGGCATTTTTTGCCCTCCTGTGCATGGAAGGCAGGGGCTGCCATGAAAGTATTTATCACCAGTAGTGATAAATAGTATTTAAAACTAAAAAAGTATTTAAAACTAAAAGTATTTAAACAGCAGTATTTCGCTGTTTGGTGGCATTTGGGCAGGCCTGAAACCTGAGTTCTCACCAGAGGTTTGAGCTCCAGGGGGCTGAAGGACACATCCTGGGGAGCTGTGGGCTGGATGCTGCTTCCAGTGCTGGAGGCATCTCTGATTCTGCTTCCCTGCTGCAGCACAGCTGTTCCAGTGGTGAGCACTGCCCAGCAGCCTGCAGGGAGCTCCACAGGCACTGAAGCAGCATCAGGCATTTGGGAAACATGGGATTTTCCATGCCCTGCCCAGTGTGTGTGCACAGATACTCAGCTGGTCCCTGGGATTTTAGCTTTTCTATTTTTTTATATATTAGTAATCCTGCAAGTCTTTAGTGTAGAACTCTAAACTCCATACACAGTGTGAGCTGCTGCTTTCCCATTTTGGTCAGACACAATTCCTCTCCAGGCCTGGGAATTAAGGACACCTCACTGTCTCAGGCCCTGAGAGATGGAAACAAAAGTGAGCTGGGGGTAGCAAATTTGGGGTAAATGACTTCATTTCCTGGAGCTGTAATTGGAAGATTAACCCCCAATGTGCAAATGGACCAAACTTATAAAAGTGTGAAAACCTGTGACC
Organism: Oenanthe melanoleuca; assembly: GCF_029582105.1. Lineage (NCBI taxonomy): Eukaryota > Metazoa > Chordata > Aves > Passeriformes > Muscicapidae > Oenanthe > Oenanthe melanoleuca. The sequence goes on along the minus strand of NC_079343.1, from coordinate 1,421,266 downwards.
TGTCATCCATGTTTGGGTGTTTTGTATGCCCAAAATGTACCTGAAGGCCCTTCAATAAATACAACCACTTTTTATTCCCTTGATTTTGCCTGGCCCATGTTTTTAGGGAGCCTCAAAAGGCACCACTGCAGAAGCCTGGGGAGGGGTGCAGCACAGGGAGCCCTGACAGGGTTTTGTGCTGCAGGCAATTCCGTGCAGTGCTGGGAAAGGGGAAGGGGAAATAGCCCCAGCAGGGCTGCTCACTGTGTGAGATTGCTGCACTCAGCCTCAAACTGCCTCTTGGCATGCTAAAAATAACAGTGACATGTTTTGCTGTCCACCCTACAGTTCTCTTTTGGTCAAGATCTGCTGTTGCACATCCCTCCTTGCTGTGCTAAGGGCAGGAAGCAAACCCCACTGCAGGGCTGGGTGCTGCAGGGTCCCTCTCCTGGGTGTGAGATGGCACCAACACCCCTCCTGCTGCTACTGGGCTAGGAGAGTGGAGAAAAGGATGTAGCAACAAGACTTCCTTCATGCAGAAGAGAAATAAAAAGCCCATTTATTAAAGAAGCAAACCACACTCATATAGAGTAGATAGTGGTAGCAAGGACAGAAGTAATTTCATTGGTGCGAGGAAAGTGACACTCCTGGTAAATATGCTTTCACCAAAACATCACATTGCTCATGCATTTAGCATTTAATCATTGTTATCTCATGTTTTCCTTGAGCAGCCTGAGAAGACACAAGGCTGCTTTTTCCCTGGCTTTCACCAGCATCCCACAGCCTCCCACCTTGCCAGAGGCTCTGCCCCACTCGGACAGCAGCTGCAGCCAGCAGGACACAGGGATGCAGGGGAGATGGAGATTTTCCCTGGCAGGGAAAGGAGGCAGGAGGCCACCAGTCTGTCTCTCAGCAGGCCACACCAGTGGTTCTTTACCTCACAGGAATATTTTGTCCCACTGGCTATTTTCATTAAGAAAAGCCCTTTTCCTGGCACCATGTGGTGGATGCTGGTGTCAGTGCAAGGTCCTTTGGAGCTCACTGCAGGCACCAGTGCTCTGCAGTGCTGCTGGAATGCCCTGGAATGCCCTGGAATGCCCTGGAATATCCTGGAATGCCCTGGAATGCCCTGGAATGCCCTGGAATACCCTGGAATGCCCTGCCCAAGGGCTGCCAGCAGGGAAGGGAGAGCTCAGCACGAGTGTCACCTCCTCTGCACCACATGGTGACAGCACTGGCAGGTCTGAGACAGGCTGAGCACTGCAGGGGCAGGGGAAATACCAAGTGAGAGTCATTGGCCCATGGCAGGGGTGATAAAAGCTGTGATGATGCAAGGAGGGCACCATGAGCAGCTGCACACAAGGGTGCCTGGTGGGGAGAGGGATGGGGATCCTGATGCTGCAGTGTCCAGGAGCCAGGCACAGACCCAAGAGCCCCAGCAGGACACAGGTAAGTTCTCCACAGACTGCACTTTGTCCTAGCTTTGCCCACTGGTAGCTGGAGTTGAGTTTGCTTTGACACATCCTGGTGAGCCTGCTGCTCACAGCTGCTTTGTGCCTGGCCACATGGCTTGTCCCTCCCTTGAGACCCTCATCTGGCAGCCACAGCACCAGGCTGTGGATGGAAAGCATCAAACTGGGGAGGTGCTAAGGGCTGAGACCCTCAGGCACCATTTTGACTGCTCATGGTTTGTACCACTAGTGATTGCCTGGACACAGACAAGAGGAGGATGTGAACAACACTTGAGGATGATGCCAAGTTTTCTATACAGTGGTGAAACTATCACAACCCAGAAGCTGGATGACTTTGGAAACTAAAGGACCAACAAGGACCATGCATAAAAAAGCTGTTGGCTGGGGATCAGTGAGTTGGACACACTGATATGTCCATACCTACTTGTAAGCACCCACTGAGGAGCAGCCCCAAGACAGGCAAAAGCAGTCCCTGGGAAGTCAGAAGTATGCAATACATTCTGACTGTACACTGGCATGGAATTCTTCTCAAGGGCTGGCTTGTGATGTGCAGACACACAATGCAGAAATTCTCTGGAGTCTGCTCTAAGATGACCTGGAAAATGCAAAGGAGAAATATGTTTGCCCAGGACAGCAATTCAAAATACTAAAATCAGGACCTTTAAGGTCGTTGATCAACTTGTCTGTGCTTTTCTGGTAAACAGGCTGCCCTGGGGAGCTCAAGAGCAGCTCCTGGGACACAGCACCTGCAACCACAGAGCAGTCATAAAGCCAGCAGGTCACAGGGTCACAGTGCCACGTTTTCTCAGAATTGCTGGCTGAGAAGAACTATGGAAGATGAGAACTACCATGATTCAGAGTGAAACGCTTCATAAGAATCACAAAAGTGCCTGCAAGCCTCTGCCCTCAGCTCCCCAGCAGCTGCAGCGCTCAGGCAGGCTGGCAGCAGAAGCCCCCCCTGCTCCAGTGGCAGCAGGGGTGGCACTCTGCAAGGCAGAGGGAAGAGCTCAGGAGCCTCCAGGGCAATGGGTCCCCTCCAAGCACAGCCTGCTGGGCCAGGAGGGCCAACAGGGGGACACCAGGCAATGGAAGGTGAAGAAAAGGAAAATCCCAAAGCTCTTCCAGCACCAGGGGAGCTGCTGCAGGGATGCAGGCAAGGCTCCCACCTCCCTGCAGGACTGCTGCAGGCTCCCCAGTCAGCAGGAGGTGGTAGAAGCCCCACCAGTGGTGATGACAGAGGAAGCTCTGCGCTGTGCTCAGGAGTGCTGCCTCGGCCACCTGCTGCTCTCCCAGCCACCAGCCCCTCTGATAAATTGGTTTTATCCTCTCTGGTTATGGGCAAGGAGCCCTGCTCGTCGTGCCTGCACAGAGCTCCACGCCTGGGCTGCAGGAACTCGCCCTCCCCAAGGACAGCGAGAGAACAGGTAACTTCTCCTGGCTCCTTACTGACACCATTCTTTGAATTCTGCAAGGCACCACCTTTCCCCAGCCATGGTGGGACACCAGAATAGGGATGGAGAAAGAGAGGGCTGGAGCCAATGGATTTTCAAAGGTTCATTTTGATACTGACCATATCTGACAGGTTTTGGGATGCTTAAGGGCTGTCTCAGCCCTTGCTAGATCTTTGCTGGCTCTCCCTGTGATGGTCTTCCCTTGTACCTTATGGGCTTAATGCATTTCCAGAGGACAGAGCTGCTGCAGATATCTGCTGTACCACATTCCATCACCTCTTCAGAGGTCTCCTGGCATGATTCCTCATGATTTTCAAAGCTAACCAAGACCCACAGATGCACATAAATGCAGCAGCACTGCCTCATGGTTTGCTTGCTGGGGATGCTTTTGAGACCCACGAACTTTCCCCCACAGAGCCACGTTCCCCTTGCAGGGAAAACCCAGAAAACCCAAAGACAGGTCAGACATCCTGGGTCTTTCCTGCCCATGAGCTGCATCTGGAATGTGCTCCTGCATTAACTCCTCCAAAGCTGGAGGGCAAACAGCAATATTGCCCTTAGATCCAGGGTGATCAAACCACCCACTGGACCAAACATAGCTCACCCTTTCCACATGGCTGCTCTGAATGTGATCACATTCCTGCCATGGCATCCCTGAGTTTCCTTTGTGCTGGAATTGTGGCAGTTTGCTGTAGCACTTCTGAGATAAAGACCAGCTTGGACAATCCTTGGAAGGCAGCGAGCAGCCCCAGTGCTGCAATTCTCAGTGCAGCCCTCTGAGTACAGGATTTGATGGCAGCTGAAACTAGTGAGAGATATACTAACAAGAGATACATGAATAATTGCTCATATCACTAACGAGAGGTGATGCAGAGACATCTCAGGACTGAGGGAAAGGACAGCTGTCCTTCTGCTGCACATCTGGAACATTTTAAGCTGTGAGGACACTGGCTGGCTTCCACTAAGCCCTGCTATAAGGGAAGGGATGAGAGCTGGGTTTAGGCATCCCCTTCCCAATATCAGATGTTTGCAATGGCTCACATAACTCCTTGCTGAGGGATATCTGCTGCTGCCTGATCCAAGTCTGAGCCAAAATAGGGGCCCAAGCCCTTTTCCCTGCCACCCTCCAGGAGCAGTCTTCCTCACACAGGACCCAGGAAGAATCTGAGTTTTTCTCTCCTTCACAACTGATCAGGCTTGTGTCCTTGTCCTTCTTCTTCCCATTAGGTACCCTACATCAGATTTTCATGGCTGGTAAAGCCCTGAACTCTCTCAGTTAGAATTAATCACTGATTCAGTCCAGAACCTCCCTTGTAAAAGGCTTAATTTGCTTTTGCAGTAACCGTACATTTTGATGCACCCAAAATGAACCACAGCAGCTGCAATATCACAGCCCATGAAGTATTTTCAGTTTTCCAGCTGTGTGTTTACATCCCAGTTTTGGTTTTGGGCATTGTGCTGAACGTGTTGGCACTGTGGGTGTTCTGCTGCAAACTCGGCAAATGGACAGAAACCAGAGTATACATGGTCAACTTGGCTGTGGCTGACTGCTTGCTGCTCTTCACCTTGCCATTTAAAACCCTGTCCCAGTTCCAGCAGCTGAGGGCGGATGGGTGGTGCCTGGTTCTGGAAGGTGGCTATTTCCTAAACCGCTTTATGAGCATTGGGATCATCACCATCATCGCTGCCGACAGGTACCTGGCAATCAAGTATCCTCTGAGAGCCAAAGCACTGAGGTCGCCACTAAAGGCAGCTTTTGCCTCTGGATTCCTTTGGACAGTCATCATCTGTGAGACCTCCCTCATTAAAAGCTTTGAGGACAGAAGAGAAGATGACTTTTGCTTTGAAAAATCTTCTGTGACGCCCTCGGTGATCACGCTGTGCACCATCATTACGGGGTTCTTCATACCACTGCTCATCCTGAGCTACTGCTCCCTACAAATCATTGCAGAGCTCAGGAGGAAGAAGGATGAAAGCTGCCACAACGAAAAGCTGACCAGGAAAGCTGTCTACATTGTGTCTGCAAACATGGCTGTGTTCATCATCTGCTTTTTGCCTCTGTACCTCGGGCACCTGCTCCGCTTCCTCATGGACTCGCTCAGCTCCGACTGCTCGGCCATACAGAGCATCAACAACTTTGTCCACTTCTCCTCCATCCTGGCCAACACCAACTGCTGCCTGGATGCCATTTGTTACTACTTTGTCAACAAGGAATTCAAGGAAGCCTCTTCCAAGCTAGCAAGGTCCAAATCTGGGGCCAGTGAAGAAGATGAAATTTAACGTAATGCATTAATGCAAAGCACGTACAGCACAGGTTTGATATTTGCTGTGTTCAACTGGGACTCACTAGCAGGATTTCACACTTGCTTTTCATAAGAGTGGGATGGAAGAACATTCTATCAATGGGAAACATTCAAATAAGTGATTCAGCTCTGAATGAGACAACCACAGCAGTCCAGATCCTGATCTAACTATCTAGATTGCCGCTGACAATTCTCTGCCTTAATGCAAATTTGTGTAAATTTATAGATTTCCCCTGCCAAAATTCCCCTGCCTTTCATTTTCCCACAAAGCCCAAAAGAAGCTGAGGCAGTGGTAAAGTATTCTGTTTTGTCTCTCATTCCCACCTTGGATTGGTGTTTGTGCAGCTGTGACAAAAAAATAGGTTATTCCAAATATCAACAAATTTAAAAAAATCAGAGTGAAACCATGCAGCAAATAAAGGATGGTGTTTCTATAAGTCACAAACCTATTAGTTTTTATTTGCTAATAATGCACAATCCAATAACAGTCATATTTACTTTGCTTTAAAGAATTTTACAGCAATGTAACAGCTACAAAATGGTCATAATTACAATACAAAGTCAGAAAAAATTGCAATTGCTTGTTCTGAGGAAAAACTTTACATCAAAAATGTTTGAGTCAAATGGCATTAAAATTAGAGGAGTTGGTGACTCTATTCGACCTTATAATGCAAAGGATTGTCTAAAGAAAGTGGTAGCAAAGCTGTTCTGAAGAAATCAACCTAAATAAAGCTGTGAATTCAGTTTCTTAATGAGTTAAATGGAAAAGGGGGGAGATGGGGTGGTGGAGGACCTGCTGTGCTGTGTGCCCAGCAGGGACAGCTCCCTGCTGTCCAAGCCAGGGGCAGCTCCAGCTGGCACTGGGATTTTCCAAGGCAGAGCAGAGTGTCCCACCCCATGATGATTTTTCCACAAACACCTGAGGAGGTGAAACCACTCAGCAGCTTCAGACCACACCCTGAGCTGGGCTGTGCCCCCCACACCTCCACTCACACCTCCCAACCACAATGGGCTGCTCTGGTTTAGTTTGGGCCAAATTTGGGAGGAAAATTCCAAATGGGTTTTTCTAGAAAGCAGATTTAAGTGGCCCTTTTCCCAGTTGGTTTGAGAAAATATTTCTTTGGAGAAAAGTGGGAATAACCTGTTTCTTTAACAAGCAAAGTATTCACAAGTATTTTTTAAAAAATGAATAATATTAAACAACAAAATTTCTCGCTGTTTGGAAGAGATGACAAATTCAGAAAGTTCTTTTTGTGGGGTGTATCTTAGCTTGCTTACTGCTTTATCAGTCCCTCCTGAGCTGGAAAATGTTGTGTCCCAGTGGGCTACAGGTGTGAGCTTTTTCTGGGTTTTCAGTCCAGAGCAGGGTGGACCAGTTTCAAGAAAAAGAAAAGTCACAGCCTGAGGAACTTCTCTGCTTCAGTTAGCTTAAACAAAAACAAAAACAAAAACAAAAACAAAAACAAAAACAAACAAAAAAACTAAAAAGCAAAGGAGAGCTCTTTCTTGCTCCCTGTGCTGCAGCCAGTCCATGAGAAAGAATGCAGGGGAGCAAGGGCAGTTTCTGAAAACAAACTGCTCACTTTTTAAATTCCTCTTCACTTTTGGATCCAGTCTCAAAGGTGCAGAACTCAATATCCAGCACAAACAGAACAGACTGGGGCTACAAGCATCATATAGTCAGTCACTCTGGTGAGGATGTTGCCCATGCTGGGACCAGCCCTGCCTCCCCAAAAACATCCTGACAGGTCCCACACCCAGCCCTGCCTTGTGCCCCCTCCTGTTCCAGGCAATGCCAAAAGGAGGAACCCCTGCTGCAGCCAGTGGCTGAGCAGAGCCCCCCATCCACCTGGGCAGCAGCAAAACCCTGCCAGCTTCCCGAGGGGATGCAGGCTTCTGCATGCCTGCCAGGGATTCAGACAGAAACAGGGATCTCTGCTCTGTAATCACCCAAACCTGGAAGGGAACCTTTCCTTTGCTTACTACACAATGGGGAGGGAAAGGAGGAGATGCTCTGGCTGCAAAGACCTTTTAAGGATGTTGTTATAACATATGTTTTCTCCCCTTTTCTACACCTGCATCTCCTTTGAGGAGGTCAGAGCATCAGGCAGGGTGCTGTGCATGCAGAGATCTGCTGCTGGCTCAGCCCAAGGGCCACACCCTGCTGCTGCCCCAGCCCTGCTGCTGCCTCTCCTGCACCTCTGAGTAACACATGCACCTCAGTCTGACGGATTGCTCCCCAGTAAAGCTCAACACACCTTAACATCCTCTCCCCAGTATTGGATTTGAGAGCCTGGTGATTTGAGAGATTACCTGATTGCCAGTGTGTTTTTTCTACACCTCACCAGAGGCAAAAGCTCTGCACAAACCAAACTGCTGTTTAAGAAAAAAACACCTCTACTCCAGTAACCACTAATAAAAAGGGTGGGGGAGATACAAAGCAGGCAGTAAACAAAGCATTTCCGAGCACGCTCTGCTAACCCCCGAACTTCTAGTAACGCCTCTTCCTCTGGCAGCCCAGAGTCACACACCATGAGAGCCTGGCCAAGCTTCCTCCCCACAGAAACCTTACAACAGAGCCTCCAATATTTCTGTTTTTCACCATTCAGGCAGGGCAGTCAGGGGGTCAAGAGTGCTGAGGCTGAAATATGTGGTGCAAGGACCAAGAATCCCCCTCAAGCTCCCCAGCTAGAAAACTGGTTTTACTGTTCTGTTTATTCACTGTCTTTTGCTCTTGCCATCTGGAGCTTTCAGGCTGATTTACTGGGAGGAGTGTCCTCTAAATTCAAGACCCACCTGGCCAAGCTCTCCCACCATACAGAGAAAGGCAGGACAAGAATTAAGCAGTGAGGAGGCAGCAGTGATACACAGGTATTTCTGGTGGGCTCAGCAGCCTCTGGGAGACAAGGGGGATCCAAGCATTTGCCAACCAGATACTGACTCTTCTGCCTGGAAGACAGACCATGGCTATCCAGGCAGTGCAGGCCTTCCCTGGCTTGCTTTTGTCTTGCTGCAAAAACCTCTCACCACATCTGCCAGCTTTTGAGTATGTGCAATTTAACCCTCATAGCATAGGAACTAAACTTTCAGATTTCCCAGATTTCTCTGGAGCCAGGTGTGGACAACACCAACACTGTGCTTGCCAGGTGAGGAGGGCACAGGTGTGAGAAGGGCTGGGAGCTGCACCTCTCAGACTCCCAGCCTGCAGCTGCAGGACACAGGCAGCACAAACACCTTGCACTGGCAGCTCCTACATTGTCATAATTCCACAGTTCTGTGACCTGGGGACAAAGCTGGATGCAGCCAGTGTCAAAAACACTGAATGGATGGATGTGTACAAATCCAGATGGAGCACTGGGGGTGGCTCTGCACAGGCAGGGCACACACAGAGTGCAGGTACACATCCAAACCTCCCTCTGACTGTCGTGCTGGTGCTCACAAAGGTCTGCTAACGTCTCACACCAGATTTCTTGCTTGGGGCTTTCCATTTGCTTTTGTTGTCACATTTTAACAATGCTGCCAGCCAGGGTGGCTGACTGAAAAATGAGAGTTCAGCTGAATGTCAGGTGTGGGGGGGAAAGTGTGAAACCTGCTACCAAAAAGCTGTGACATACTTCAAACACATTTTTACTGAAGACACAAAAAGAGGGCACTGCTGGGGAAGTGAAAATGGGGGTGGCTCATTATCGTTAGCTTGAGGCAGAAGCAATCTCTCAGTTTCTGAATGAGGGCTCAGAGACGCCCCTGGGTCACTGTCAGGGATGACCTGTCCTGTGTGGGCAGTGCCTGCTCCAGCCTGCTCTCATTCCTCAACATGCTGAAAGGCTGCAGCATCTGCAGCCCTGTCCATCAGTCTGCCAGCACTTTTGCTTTACTAACTTCAAAATTCCATTTCTGCCTGCTACCATTTTTCTACCAAGGTGAGCACTCTCTAGTTCTACCTTTCTGGTTCTTGGCTCTCCAGCCAGGCTCCCTGCTTTGGGCCAGTAAAAATCTGGCACAGATATTTCAAGCCTGCCTTCCATCAGCCTCAAAATTGCAAGAGCAATTCTGTAAGTCTTTAGCCCCTGGTGGGTACCACAGCCCACAGTTAAACCCTTGCTCTATGTTGCTGTGTAAAAATAGATTCCAGAAGCACATTTCCCCCAAAAGTCACATTGCACTGCCTGGGGACCAAAGGCCCAGCTGTTCTCAGTGTCCTGCACACCCCACACAGCTCACACAGCTCCTCTGCATTGCTGCATCCATCTCATGACTTCCTTGCATTTACACTTCTGCCTGTCACAAAGGCTGTTTAGTACCAGTTTTTGCTGAGAAGAGCCCTTGCTGGCAGGAGGAAAGGAGCTGATCTGATCAGGTTCTGTGGCACAGAGGCAGCACTTTCTCACCAGCCAGCATGGGCAGAAAGCCAGGAGTGATCTTGGGGCAGGAAGGAAGATTCTTGTTTAAGCTGAAATTTAATAGTAACGTCTTCTACTGCTGCTCACCTCCTTTCCTTGCTCATTATTCTGCTAAATGGAAGAATGCAGCTGATACCCCAATACCTTCCTACCCCCCCACTGACACCTGAGCAATCATGGAGAATTAAGTCCTTTATTTTACCACTCTGTGGCTGCTTCCTGACCATGCCAGGCTGGAGTGCCCTGGGGCTGCTCCCTGTCAGCATTCCCCATTGATTTTCAAAAAAATAAAGATTTAAAAAATAAAATAAAATGAGAAAAGGCCTCCCACAAAGATGTGGGCACAGCAGGAAAAGCACTCTGTTTCAAAAAGGTAAAGGTTTCCCAGAGTTTGCATTTAAAAATCCCCCCAGGTTTGGATTGTGCTGCTGGTGACAATTTATCTACATGATCATTGTGAAACAGATTTCAAGTGAAAACACAGAAACCAGTTATGATATCCAATCCAGCTCTGGTTACTTTGGGTTTTTTTTAATCAAATCACTTGGGCTTTTGTTTGCCAATAAATGCCAGGGTGACTTACTTTCTCTGCTGTATTTCAACATTTTACCTCACAAACACACATCCTCACTTCTCCCTTTACCTTCCCTTGCAACATTTCCCTATTTAACATTTTAATATCTTTGTTTTCCTGGTAGAAGTGATGTAAGGAGGGCTTGACCTTCTGCTTTCACATGGGGCAGTGTTAGCCAGAGGTTAAAGAGTGTGAGTCACTTCTGGCCAAGGTTCTTCAGTTCCAGCTGCACATCACGTCAGATGGCACAGACAGAAGAAAGAAATCACAAAAGCTGATTTTTGTGCTGTTCAAACTTCCTCCCCCAGTGCTGGCAAACGCCCTGACAGTGCAAAAATTTCAGCTTTTTTTTTTTCCAGCTGATGTCAGAGGAGGGACACAGGGTGCTGGATCCCAGAAACCTGGGTTTTTGGGCTTTCTGTGCTTTCTGGCACTCACCCTTGGAGAACACTGCATTTGACCTGAGACCTTGGAGAAGGCTTCCAAATTTGAGTGATGAAGCTAAAATCACTGATGTGTAGTTAAATAGAAGTGTGTGATTTCACATGGTGAAGGGTTTTGAATCAGAAGTTTTTATAAAATAGTAATAGGTATAGAACAAGACTGAGGATTTTGGGTGCTGTTTCTTTTCAATGTTCACCTTCTTCCTTCTTCATGGTTTCAGGCAGTAGTTTCTGGTTGGTCAGTCAGTGCCACACTGAGGGTCATGGGAAGTTAGTTATTGGGTTAAAAGGATAAATAATATAGGTGTTAATTGTCTATTGGACTGTTTAGCTTTAAGAGACCTTGTAGCAGCTGGATCTGTCTCCATTTTGCTCACTTCTGGCAGGTGGCTATAGAAGTGCTGCTGAACTTTGTGTACTTTAGATAAGATTTCATAAACAACCAAGCCTGAACATGAGAAAATCCGTTTCCTTCATATATTTTTTAAATCCTTGCTCTGAGTGAAGAAAGAAGAGATTCCAGACAAACCACTAATTAGGTGGTACAAAACTCCCACCACTGTTACAACAGAGGACACACAGCTCCCTGGTGCACACTCACTTTGTCCCTTGCTCTTGGCTCTAATGGTCCTGTGTCCCCAGCACAGGCCTGGCCTCTCCCCCTGCATGGGGCACTCCTGGATCTGCACTGCAGCCACCTGTGATGGTTTTGAGAGCAAAACCAGTGAGAGACTCCAAGTCAGAAATACAATTTAATAGGAAAAAAAGAGAAAAATAAAATACATGCAATAGTACAAAAGAAAAACCACTGACAGAGTCAGAATACAGTCTGACACCCCATTAGTTAGGGTGGTGGTAGCAGTCCAGATGAAGTGGTTTTGTTGAAGCAGTGATCCTGTAGAAAGGTCTGGTAGCTCTTGTCCTCTGGAAACCAGTGGGTAAGGGCAGCTTTGGTGTTAAAAATCTCAGTTTTTACCTAGGTAGGAAAGGCTTGGCTCTTTCCCCTGGGTGGAGCATCTCCCAGTGGGATGATGTAATTTTATCAGCCATGCACTGGGACTCAATGGGCCATTAACAGGAGATATCTCCTGGAGGAAGGATGGGTTGTGGGAGAGATAAGGAACATTTCCCCACCTGGTTTTAGCAGCTGGCCCATTAGCAGAGGATATCTCCACAGAGATAAGGATCACTGCCCTAGATGGTGATAGAATACACACTTTTGGGCACATTTTTACATGGTAACCTAGGACAGCACCCCACAAGCCTCTCCTCTGTGGAAGGATGCATAGGGAAGCTCTAGTAGACTCTCAGGCTCATTCCCAATGCAATAAATGGCCTCCCTTGGCTCCTTGGTGCATTAACCTCCCCTCCCTCCCCCAGACTGTGTCATGGCAATCACCCAGCTCAGTGCCACTTCTCATGCCCAGCCAGGCCCAGGATCCTGCTGCAACTGTCTTTTTGCTTGTTTCTGCTGTGGCAGAGGAGACAAATGGGGTACAAGGTCCAGAGTAAAAACAAGATTTAGAAATTGCTGTTTCAGTGATGACACTTTCTAGAGAGCAAACTGTGCAGCAGTTTTATCTCTCAGAGGCTTTCCTTCCTCAAACTGCTCTGTTACATCAGAATCTGGTGCTTGCCAGGGTCACTCAGAGTCACCACAACATTGCCAGCAGACAGTCCCACAGGATCCAGCTGCTCAGCAAAACCACCCTTCCTCCTCTGCCCCCAGCTGCAGGAGCAGCAGCTTCCCCTCCCCTGGGAAAAGCTGGAGTGACCAGGATGAGGCAATGAAAGTAGACTGTGGAGGAGGGATGGGATTCCTGTGTCTGCAGGGTGAGTTTAATTCAGTAATTAAATGCTGTGATATTGCCAACCCAGCCTGAAGGTACCCAGTGCAGCTCCCAGTGAGGCAGTATGTGCACCACAAGAATTCCCATAAATGCAAGCAAAATAAAGAAAACAAAAAATAATCCAAAAACTCCTCACCTATGAAACAAAAGCCAAAAGAGCACACAAAACCAAAAAAACTCAACAACAATAAAACTAATCTTACTACTCTCTACAGAAAAGGTGACTCATGATAAATTCTTGGGTGCGCAGAGATATGACCACTAAACAGGGAATAGAAAACTATTGCTATTTCCATCAGCAATTTGGACTTGCCCGTTCCAAGTCTGGAGAGTCTTTTTTCCCTTTTATTATCATCATCACCACCATCATCATCGTCATTGTCATCATCATCATGATCCTCCTTAAATTATCCTCTTTGCAGCACTCAGAGGCAGATTTTGGTGGTCAGAACCAGCTGCTGCTACTGAGTTATCCTGATCAGTGCTAGGCATCCTGCCCTAGCATGGATCAGTCATCCCAGCCCACATTTTTGGTGTGTTATCAACTACAGCAAAATTTATCTGGTAGAAAGCCAAAAAAACACTAAAAGCAAGCAAGAAAAAACTTTTCTGCAAGAAGCACAAAATTTTTATCTGTCTTTTTGGCATTGTCCCACACTCCTTTCCCTTTCCCTTTTTTAAGAATAAGCATTGCTCACCTAAGGCCAAGATGAAATGGTCGGAATCTATTTTATTTATTACAAGCAGGACCAACAAGTTCAGGGATCTTTCCAGGCTGCTCAGTGTACCTACAGCCCCAGCTGTCACACTGGAGGTGTGAGCATGCTGACAGCCTGAATCTGCCAAGGCAGAAGTTGAAACCATAGCAGGAGGACATTTCTTTTCTCTGGTGAACTTGTGCTGTTCAAGCCCCTTTCCTCCTGCAGGTTTTGCTGCCCAGATGCTCTCCTGATGCTGCAGATTGTGGAACTGCTGTGAGTCAGGGACACAGGGAAGCATGAGCAGCAGCAAACAGCACAAACACCTGGCAAACAGCAGCATTTTGGCATGCAAGGTAAAAACACACTTTCTCTTCCCAACAGGGTGAATTCACAGATAAGGGCAGGAGGTGCCAGAGCTCCTCCTCAGGGCTGTGTTCACCTTCTTGTCATTAAAGATGTTCCTAAGCAATGCTGATACAGGTTTGATGAAAATCCACTGTTTTCTCTAAAGCATTTACAGCTAATTCTGGTGCAGCCTCACCCACCTTCCCAGTGGGAGCAGAGACCAGTGTAACCCCTCCCAGTGCAGGGCTGTCACTGTAAGGCTGGGAAGAACACAGCAAAAAAAACTCCTTCTAGGCAGCAAGAAAGAGCAATTTATTGAAAAGCCATGGCATTTATATAAGGGTGATGGCAAAAAACAAAGTAGAAAAGACTCACTGGTCAAAGAAGGCAACACCTCTTTGAAAACATGCTTTATGCAAAACATCACGGGACACACGCACTGCTCGGTGCTCAACACCAGGTGCCTGTCTGTGTTTTCTTTCTTCCTTCCCTTGTTTTGTCTCTGAGAAAGATCCCCAGCCTGGGAAAGGTCCAGGCTGGAGCTGAGAAAAGTCAAGAGGCTGGGAAAAAGCAGATGAGGTTTCTCCAGGAGCCTTCAGCAGTGTCCACACAGGGCCAGTGGGGTTTCACAGGATCATTCACCACCCTCTGCTCAAGCAGGCACTGGGAATTCAGTGTCTTGGTGCTCAGTGAAGCCCTTCCACCATCACAGCTTGATAAACCAGCCCTCAGCTGGAAAGCAGTGAGACAGGAGGGTGAGAGGCTGATAAAGCCCAACCAGCAATCCTCCTCCTCCTCCTCACATGGAGCAGTGACTGTTCACAGTCTGTCCCTACAAACCCTTCACCCAGCAGGGCCAAGTCCCCACGGGCCAGGTCCCTCCTGCACCAGCATTCCCCACCAACCCATTATCACCAACCCCCACAGACAAATTACCAACCTGCAAAATGCAGAAGGAACCACGTTTCACCTTTGTGAGAGTTGAAAGGAGGGATGTGGGACTTCAGGTAGTTTTTTAAAATGCTGTTTATTGTATCTAGATGGTACAGTAATTTATGGGTTGTGGGTAATGAGAGCAAAGCTCACAGCTTTTTTAGCTAGTTGTAAGTTTGTTTGAAGTTACTTTAGTTTTGGTTACAATGCATTATATATATTTTTGGTTCAATATTTTAATACAAGAGGATCAATCAATACTTTTATTACCTATAGGCTATCATAACTTCTAACATTACCATATTCATGTTACTATTCTCCAATCAATAAAAGTTAGTATGTTACAGTTTAAGCTAGATGGTTTTTTTCAGTTTTTTTGCAGTGGAAAATTTTGAGATTTTTTTTTTTGCTTGCAACGTTGTCATTCTTGTTTGCCTGTGATTTTTTTTTTTTGCTTAGTAAAAACATCTTTTGTGTGAGGTGGATTTATTTTTTTTGCTCTGAGTCATAAAAACCTCTTCCAACTTATTTTATCTTTTAGCTTCTTAGTTACCCAGTAAGACTGGCTCAGCAATTCTTTTCTTCTATATAAAAACTTGCTATCATTTTTATTTATTCTTCAAATTCTACATTCAAAAATCTATTCTATCTGTAAAACCTTCCTGTCAAATCCTTATCTTTCCCAACACACTTTCTTCATCTGACCTTTTTCTTCCCTACCTTGTGCTGGAGTAGCCTGCCTTCAATCAACAAAGCCTAAGCCACCAAATGGTTTGTTTCCAGCACATCTGGTTCAATAAAGGACACATATAAGAGCAAATAAACACAGATGCCAGTAAATTAAGGAAGCTCAATCAACCAGAAAGTTGTCACAAAAAAAGAAAAAAAAATTTGAGGTTTTATTTTAAGATAACTGTTAAAGAATAAGCTTCCATGAGTGATCCTCTATAATTTTTAAATCTCTTCTCCTGGTTTGAGGAGAAATATTGTGGACACAAACCTCAGTCTCCAATGGAGAAGTAAATAATGCATCAGTCAGAATAAAGGGAAGTTATTTTCCTTTTTCTGCCTTTTCCCCTGTGCTGGTGACAAAAAGTAATGGTGTGACATAAGAGGAACAGAAAGCATGTACACATCTAGGAGAGACACAGCAGACATGCAGCATGCAGTCAGGGAAAATGAAACACAATTACTTCCTGATTCATGAAATTGTAAAACCAGAGAAATGAGGAATTCCCCATGACTAATATTTCTGAGCAGATAGCATGGGTAACTGACTATAGATTTTTTTTTAAATAAACTGCTTTTTCTTGAAGTCCCAGTTCTAAGATGTTCTGCACGAACTCGAAGGTTTAGTAATGCTTTCCACATAGGACTGACAGACTAAAAATAGGCTTTTTTTCTTTTTTTTTTTTTTTTTTTTTTTTTTTTTTTTTTAATATAGTGATTACAGAATCACAGAATTACAAAGTTAGAAGAGACCTTTAAGATCATTGAGTCCAAACTATGCCCCAACATCTCAACTAAACCATGGCACTGGGTGCCACATCCAGGCTTTTTTAACCACATCCAGGGATGTGACTTTCTGTGCTAAGCTGCCTTTTCAAGTGTCTGAAGAAACTTCACTCTGGGTCTTTTGAGCTCAACCATCTTCCCTCACTGGTAGCCAGAGCTCAGATTTGACTCTGTATTAGTGACCCCTGTGAGCCCCTGGACCCCCTCTCAGCACAGAGCTCCTCTTTGTGGGCAGCCAGAGAAGAAGTGCAAGTGGCTGAGCTCACTGCCTTGCCCTGAGGAAGAGCCTTGCACAGAAATCAGCCTCTCACCCTGCAGCTCCTGGGTTTCTGCAGTTCAGGTGCTAGGAAGCAGAAATCCAGCTGTGCCCACCTGTCCCAGTCCCTCTGCTGCAGTGCTGGCTGTCTGCAGCCCCTGAGCCCTGGGAGCACTGGGTTTGCAGGCTGGAAAACCACCTGATGCTTCCCCAGGCTACTGCAGCTGTGGCTGAGGAGCCTCCCAAAGCAGAGACTGTTCATTGATGTAAAATGGCCCACCAGGACATTTCTGCTTTCCATGAGCAGATAGAAATACATACAATTAACCACTCTGCCCACATCTGGCTTGGTGCAGCATCCCACCAGGCACCAAAGGGGCCAACAGCAGCCAGAGCCCACCAGGTAAATCCTGAGCTGGAAAACCTCTGCACACACCCAGAGCTGCCAAAGCTGGAGGTTGCTCTCCAAATGCCCAAGTTATGCTTGCTGAGCCTTGCACTGAGGGTTGAGTGGTGTCAGACCACTAAAGGGGAGCCTCATCTCTGTCTGAAACTAACTCCAGCATGCCTGGGAGAGGAAGGGAAGAAGGGGGCCTTAGAAAGCAGGGAAAGGTATTTGGGGCAGATTTCTGCTGGCTTGCCCAAGGAAGAGTGCCTGGGAACTTACACCTTTGCTTGGGTGTCTGCAAAGACATTTCCAATTACTCATTCACAGTATGTCTAACACATTTGGAAGAGAAAAATAACCTAAAACCTGATTTCCTAAATGTTTTTCTTTATCCTCCTTTAGCTACTTTCTTTCCTCCTACAGTTGTTTGTGCAGGTAGCCTGGAGACCTCAGCTCACATCAAAGGGATTTGGGGGAAGAGGGGAACCAAAGCTGGGATTAAATGAGAGGGAGGTGGAAAGGAAATGCAAATGTGAAGCAAACTAGCATTAATGTCATTTTTGTACATTTGAAATGTATTCCATTCCTCTAAAACACCTTTGTGCTCATGCTCTCCCTCTGCTCACTTCCATGGCAGAAGGGATGGGAAGCAGGGTCTAACCTTAACCAAGAAATATCTATTTCCCATTCTGCTTCAGAGGGCTAATCTAAAAAAAAGAACAATTCTCAGAGACATTTTTCCACCCCTTGTGATAGGCCAATAACCCAGAAAGTTCTGCTTCAGCACAGCTTACTCTGACCTCCAGATGACACCAGGCAAAGAAGCATGAAGAAAACTACATTAATTCTTTTCACATCTCTATTTTCTTTTCCCCATTTTTTGTTGCCCTCTCTTGCTGGATTTCTTTTTATATAGTGCAGTGATACATGGGAAACTCCTGCTTCAGTCAGCTGTGGCCACTGGTGAGATCAGGGAGCAAACTGTGCTAAAGCGGGTTTGGAGTGCAGGAATCTGGGGTTCCACCCCCTGGCAAAGGGCTCCTGTCCACGGGAAGAAAATAAGGGAGGACTCATGCCAAGGTAGGAGTTTGTGGGATGACACTGATTTGTACTCCAAAACCAGCACACTGCTCTGCCCCCTCAGCAGTAAAACATTATCCAAGGTGCTTTGTAATTACCTCAGTCTCTGCATGTGAGAGCACAGACTTGTGGAAAAGGCTTGAAGAGACAGCCCAAGAAAAGGCCAGCCCAAGCATTGCCATAGCTAGCAGGGTTTTGTCCAGCCTGCTTTGTATACACCTCCCAGAAAGGGGTACTTCTGCTTCCATCTGTCTTCAGCATTAGAAAGGTTTATTTGCACTCCCAACTGCAGTGTGAATCCATCATTTCTTTTCCCATTTGCAGTGGATATAGCAGACTTCACAGCTACCATTTATGTATTTGAAGACCTATTTGTGCCCTCCCCACCCCAATATCTGTGCTCTAAATACTCTCAGCTACTTCTGTGCTTCAGATGTTGCTTGCTGTGTTTGCCTCTGTTTTCTAGGCTCTCTCTTGGATTGACCTGGGTCTTTCTTTCTTTCTTTCTTTCTTTCTTTCTTTCTTTCTTTCTTTCTTTCTTTCTTTCTTTCTTTCTTTCTTTCTTTCTCTCTTTCTCTCTTTCTCTCTTTCTCTCTTTCTCTCTTTCTCTCTTTCTCTCTTTCTTTCTTTAATTAAATAATAAATTAGTTACTTTCTTTCTTTCTTTCTTTCTTTCTTTCTTTCTTTCTTTCTTTCTCTTTCTCTCTTTCTCTCTCTTTCTCTCTCTCTTTCTTTCTCTCTCTCTGTCTCTTTTGGCACCCAAGGCTGAGTATGGTTCTTCCTACAACCTCAAACAATTGATATCCTATAATCACATTGACATTTTTCCTATAGGAGCATCAACTTCTATTTCATTTCCAGTCATGCTCCATTTACAATCTGTTCTGAGCTGCACATCCCCTTTTTCAGGTCTGCAGCACATTGAGCTCACCCATATCTCACATTTGTGCTCACAACTCTTCCTATGTATGTGTAAAATTTTGCATGTGTCTTTCTGCCTTATAGAATTCCTATTTTTCCTAATAATTTACCCAAATTATCAACACCATTTGAAATACTGATTTTGCTTTCCCTGTCTGCAGACTTGCTCATTCATGAAATAACTAATCACATTTTATAGAGAGGAAAGTGTTAAGTTGGGTGACCACAAAGAGAGAAGCACTTTTCATGACATTTATAATTAAGGGCTGATGAGCACATTCCCCAGGCTGCAGCTGCCCTCTGCTGTTTAGCACAGAGGAGGCCCTGAGCCCTGTCCTGCACACCCTGAGCAGCCTCTGCAGCTCCATCCATGGTGTGCAGGCTGCAGCTCCATCCCCTGGGAGCAGTGGGGCTGCCCTGGGAGCTCCACACCCATTCTGGAGGAGCAGCAAAGCCCTGAGCTGGGGCTGGACTCTGAATCACACAGAATCACAGAATAACCACTTTGGCAGAGACCTTGGGGATCATCGGGTCCAACCCCTTCCCTAAAACCTCAACTAAGCCATGGCACCGAGTGTCACATCCAGGCTTTTTTAAACACATCCAGGGATGGTGACTCCACCCCCTCCCCAGGCAGACAATTCCATTGATCACCCTTTCAGTAAAAAACCTTTTAACTAACATCCAACCTAAATTTCCCTTGGCACAGCTTAAGGCTGTGTCCTCTCCTTCTGTCAGTTGTTGCCTGGAGAAAGAGGCTCAGGCAGGTTATGAGTCTCTCACCAGCTGAAGTTTTGGGTTTGCATGGCCAAGCTCTGGCAGGGTGGGAGCTCCAGGGGTGGCTTCTGTGAGCAGCTGCTGGAAACTTCCTTGGTGTCCAGCAGAGCCAGTCCTGGCAGCTCCAAACACAGAGGTGCTGATGGCCAGGGCTGCTCAGCCAGAAATGGAGGGAACAGCTCTGGGAGAACAGAGAGAGAAAGAAGATATTGCACAGTTGTGGCCAGAGAAGAGGGGGGTGAGAGAGGAACAGCTCTGAGCCAGCAAGGACAGGGAGGAAGAGGGGCAGGAACGCTCCAGGCACCAGAGCTGGGATTGCTCTGCAGCCTGAGGTGCAGCCCAGGGTGGGGAACTGTGCCCCTGCAGCCCTTGGGGGGCATCAGGAATGCAGAGATCATCCCACAGCCCCGGGGATCCCCAGGGATGCAGAGATCACATCACAGCAGTTTTGGGAGGATGCTGTCCATGGGATGGACTCACACCACAGCAGTTTTGGAGGATGCTGTCCAAGGGATGGACTCACACCACAGCAGTTTTGGTGGGATGCTGTCCATGGGATGGACTCACACCACAGCAGGTTTGGGAGGATGCTGTCCTTGGGATGGACTCACACCACAGCAGTTTTGGAGGATGCTGTCCATGGCATGGACTCACATTGCAGCAGTTTTGGTGGGATGCTGTCCATGGGATGGACTCACACCACAGCAGTTTTGGTGGGATGCTGTCCATGGGATGGACTCACACCACAGCAGGTTTGGGAACATGCTGTCCATGGGATGGACTCACACCACAGCAGGTTTGGGAGGATGCTGTCCATGGGATGGACTCACACCACAGCAGTTTTGGTGGGATGCTGTCCATGGCATGGACTCACATTGCAGCAGTTTTGGAGGATGCTGTCCATGGCATGGACTCACACCACAGCAGTTTTGGTGGGATGCTGTCCATGGCATGGACTCACATTGCAGCAGTTTTGGAGGATGCTGTCCATGGGATGGACTCACACCACAGCAGTTTTTGTGGGATGCTGTCCATGGGATGGACTCACACCACAGCAGTTTTGGAGGATGCTGTCCATGGGATGGACTCACACCACAGCAGTTTTGGTGGGATGCTGTCCATGGCTCATTTTGGAGAAGCTCTCAGAGAACTGTCTCCTGTGCAGGGACCCCACGTGCAGCAGGGGAAGGACTCCTGTCCCTGAGCAGCAGAAGCCAGGGGTGAGGAACTGACCATAACCCCATTCCTGTCTCCTTGTACCTCTGGGGGCAGCAGGCAGAGCTGGGAAGGAGGGAGGGGTGGAAGGAAGGTGCTTTCAAATCTTTCTTTGTTTCTCATTATCCTGCTCTGTTTTGCTAGTAATAAAGTCAATTAATATCTCTAATTAGAGCCTGTTTTGCCCCTGTGGTATCTGGTGAGGGATCTCTCTCCCAGTCCTTATCTCAAGCCATGAGCCCTTTGTTGTGTTTACTTTCCCCTGGGCAGTGAGAGGGAGGCTTTTTATCCAGGGTATCCCACTACACACCTGCAGGGAGTCTTTGCTCTTTCAGGCTGGGAGATCCTCTCCCTCTGTGATCTGAGGTGCTAAAGCCTTGCTGATTGAGGAATACTGCCCATTTAGGGTGGAATTGGAGGAATATCCACACAGCTGGCCAGTTGCCATTTACCTGGGTGCTCCAGAACAATCCTGAGTGGAGGTTTAGGCTCAGTGAAATGATTTTTCCTCTGGCCCAGGATTTTTCAGGCCATCATCACAGCCAAAGCCCTGTGTGCAAGGAACAAAACCTGCTTGGTGCATGTGTGTGAGGTGCTTCCTGGGCTCAGGCAGGAGTCCAGCAGCACAGGATTTCAAGGCAATGATACCATTTAATTCCAGCTTACCTTCACAGATTTCTTGGCCACCTCAGTACAATCCCTGTACAACCACCCTAAATTCAGCTGCCACCCTTCCCACCCAACACAGAAATGAGGTTTATTTGGAGCAGCCTAATAGAACAGCACAGAGGGTTTTTAAGCAGAGGCAGCTAACACACCTTCATCCCACCCCAAACAGGGGAGGCATTCGGTGTCTCAGGACAATCCTGATTTGTGGCACATGAATTAAGGCAATCCATCCTGCAGAGAGCCAGCACACATTCAGGGCCTCTCTCTGGGGGCTGTGTCCACTGAAATCCAAAAGTTGTCAGCTCAGGCTGATATTTCAGTAACCAAAACTTCTGTCATTTAAGATTGTTTTGGAAATCTTATTTTTTCTCTGTTCTAAAAAAACAAACAAAAAAAAAGTTTGCACTGATTATGTGATAGTTTCTGCCACTCTAGCTGCAGTTCATTCAAGAGGTTTTCATCTGTTTGAGGTTTTTCACTTTCCTGCAAATTGCTTTTTTGAGCCCTTTTATGTTATGTGGCTTTTCTTTACAGGCTATTTATAGAAATAAAGCTGTGCTAAAGGGAAGAGAACTTTCCAGCACTTCAAATAAATGTCTAGCACTGGGTTTGAAGTGCAAAGCTAGAAGATTATCCATGTAAGTGGTATGATTATCTGCAAATGAAGTTTGTATTTCCAAGCCTCTCTTGTCAAACTTGTGTGTGAAGGCACTGGGCTGTGCCAGGCAGAACAAAGCCATAATAACCCAGCCAGATTAACTTTACCTAGCAGAAGGAATTCAGTATCTCTCCACCATTAGGCTCCAACACCACAACTTCTCTGCACACAAAGGAGGATGAATTCCACTCTCAGGGAAACAAGTCAGAGTGCTTTTCCCACTGGGGAGCAAGCTGGGCTGGCAGCACACTGCAGCATCCCCACCTTCTGCAGCACCCAGGGTCCTGAGACCTGATAAATTGGTTATTTAGATATTAGTCATATGCTGGCAGCAAGGGCAGATAACCTACAAAGGCAAAGGGGAAGCAAGGTACAAGTGATTGAACTTTCCCCTATTAGTGTTCTCTTCAGATTCCAGATTCAAGGATGGCCAATTCCCTTCAAGGCAAAGTCCACTTCTGCAGTGGAATAAATAAGGAAGTTTGCTCAGTTGCTCAGTTGCCTTTCCAAAGGAGGACAGACAAAGCCATGTCTTCACAAAGGGACATTTTTGTCCACAGTATAAAACAAAGATCTCTCTCTCAAAGGTCTCAAATGCTGGCTATCTTACTGAAATAAAAAGTGTTCAGCCAGGACAGATTAGGAGAGATGAGAGCAAAATGAAGCTCATAAAGTAAGCTGCATATGCAATGTAGCAGCTGTTACTAAATCACTATGACAGCAATGCTTACACAAATACATACACATGTATTTTTTTATATAGAAACATGGGGAGAGAGGGCACCACACCAAGGAAAAGTCAAGTTCCACTCTTGTCCAACTCATGGGATGCCTTTTCTTTGGTCTTAAAATGAAGAGCCAGACATGGTTAAGGGGTGGAGGGTTTTTATCTCAGGATTTAAGGTGGAGCAGGCTGAGGTGCACACACTCTGTACATCACATATACAATCCCACAGACCTCACAAATGAGCATATCTAACAAAGATACCTTAATGAGAAGCCTGAATGAATAGTATGATATTCCTCCATCCCAAAGTATTCTTCCCTGGATGGGCCTAATTCTGGATGTGTTTTAGGGGGAACCTTGGTTTCTCAAGACAGCATTTCCAGCCTCCAGCTGCAAGGCCTTTAGCATGTTTGGTCTTCTGGCCTAACAGAATCCCAGGACTATGCTGAGCTATCAGACCTAAGGAGTTACCAGTAAGCATATTAAGGGCACTGAGAATACATAAAAGGTATGCAAAAGGCAAAAACATCATGGCATCACATGGGGTACCCAAAGATGGCACTGTCGAGCAGCAGCTCCCCACCAGCACCACTCAAAACTGACACACTGAAGAGGATGTGGGGATCCCTCCAGCAGGAGTCAGCCTGACCAGTATCCCAGGTCAGGCAACCATTACCAAAGGAGTGTTATATCCCAACCCTAAACCTTGGGAGGCATTTGTTTAAGTTGTGGTGACCCCAGAAAAAAGTTATGAAGAGTTATAGGATTGCCTATCTTAATGCTCATTCCTAACCCTCATTTCCCAATTAATTATCACCACTCCCAGTTCCTAGAATGCTCTCCCTTCCTTGTATCCCCATTGGCCCTCCTCTGATCCAGTGTTCCACCCAGTCTACCTCACTGGACCTTCTCTTACTCCACCTCTGCACCACTTTCTCCTATACCCTAATTCTGGACCCTAGGCTCAGCTCCAGCCCCACTCTTGCCCCATATTTATACCCTGGACCTCCCTTTATCTTTGTCTTCGACCCCTGGCCCCTAAAGTGACCTTGTTCCCTCAGGTACTGTATTTGGATTTTTTGGCCTCATCCCACATTTAATTTCAGTATTATGAAAATGTTTTATGTTACTGAGTAGTGGTTGTTGTACTGCTCTTTTTTTATTTTTGCCACTTTTGCCCTGATACCTGAGAACCCCAAAAAAGTATCATTGGGGGCCACCCTCAACCCCCACACCCTCCCAGCATTTTCTTAAACTAGTTTTGCCTCTTTCTCAGCCACACTCACTGCATCTCCCTGATAAATCACTCAGTGGTTCAAACTGGGGCTTTGGTGGGGCCTGTGTGACACTTGGGGCAGCAGTGATGTTGACAGCAGCTCTGTACCCTCAGATCTCAGTGCCAGGTGGGGGACACAGGCTGGGGACATGGACACACCCCAGCAGCACTCTTGGGCTGTGATGGGGAATGGGAGTACCCCTGCCTGCAGAAACCACCAGGAGAGCCAAGCCAGGTGAGCTGAGAGCTGGGGGTGTGGTGACTGCCATGGCCCAGCTGAGACAAAGGCAGTGAGAAACACTCTCAGCTGGCAGCCAGACAGCCCCACCCCTGGGGCAGGAACCCAGGGATGACAGGAACCCATTCTGGCCATGCTGGGAGGGAGCACAGCTGGTCCTGCTCCTCTGCAGTCCTCTGAGACCTGCTTGGAGAGGTGCACTGCTCTTTAAAGAACTGAATGTGCTTGGCAGCACATGAGATAAAATGGGAAAGGCACCAAGTGCAATGATGGCATGCATTAATGAAACAGGGCACATCTCAGGTCTGGAAAATGTTCCTTTCAAGCCATTCCATGATAATATATGATGCTTATCCATTGGAATTATGGGTTTGAGTGAGTAGGGCTTTCTTCCCAGAAAAGCCAGTCCCTACACTGAGGATGGGTAGAAGAGGAGAAGCTGTAGGAAATGGAAAAAATGTACTTTCCACACAAGTCAGCTCCTTTTTGAAGCAAGTCATTCAGCAGAACTGAGTCTATCAGAAGGCTGTAGCATCAAGAGTGCATAAACCCTGCAGAGGAGGCAGCTCCCACCCCTGGTGCCAGACTGTCTGGGGGAAGTAGAGGAATGACTGTGCAAGGCACAAGTGAGCCCTGCAGCTGCTGCTCCTTTCCCCTGTGCTGCTGCACCCCTCTGTGCCAGCCTGCAGTGCTGCCTGGTCACTTGTGCTGATGTCAGTGCTCAGGTAACACATGGTGGAATGAAGATGCAAAGGAAATAATTTTCATTTTGTGTTTCGTTACCTAGTGCACTGCACAGGCTGAGAAGAAAATGTTTTCTATGGGAAAAAATCTAGATAACATCACTTATCAGAGTTTTTATGGTGAAGATGGGCGAGCATTACACAACTCTGATCTGATCACTGCCTGCATCAGGAAAAACAATAATGTGCAGTAACCATGCACTGGCACTGGGGTGGTGAGCAGAGCAGATAAATGTCCTATTTGACTGCTCCCACAGGGGCCTGAGTGCTCAGGAGGCTGCTGGGAGCCTGTGGGTTTGTATCCATACCACCCCTAACCATCAGCTCCTTCTGCTGGGTGATTGTGAAAGGAGCTGTTGGTTTCCCTCGAAGCCTTGGGTTTGTGCACACCTCCTGTTTCCCCTGGCAGTGCCATGGCACCTCCACCAGCCCCAGAGCTCTGCTGAGCACCCCAGAGCAGCCTGGCTGCCAGCTGGCTCAGGTGGCTGTGCTGGTGAGCCTGGGCCAGGCTGCAAAGCTCACAGGTGCAGGAAGCTCCGTGTCTATTCTTACACAGCTTCACTAAAGCTCAGCTTGCAGCTTGGCTGGCTGCTCCTTCCTACCAACACCCAAGAAAAATTCCCAGCCTATTGCTAAGCCCCCCAGCCAGCACACTCAAGCTGTTCTGTCCCTGCTGGAGGAGCAAGAACACACACCCTGGCTGGCACTGGCCACGCCTGACTGGCACTTTTCCTCTGGAAGACCAAGCTGAACTGTGGAAAATCAGATCAGCTATGGACTGTGGGTATCTGAAGTTACTGAGGAAATGGCACTGTGCATGATGGTGAACTTTTGAATCAGACACAGCTGAAGATATTCTGGACTTTGAAGTGTTACTCCCACGATTTTGCTCACCCAACCATATTAGTGTGAGATGGCTGCTCACCAAACTGCCCAGTTCCTTTCCTCTTTTCACACAACCCTGAAAAGCCTCTGTAAAGTTTCTCAAACACCCTCATAGCTGGCCAGCTCCAAAAACACCTATACTTTTTCCCCCATCTGGGCTGCCTTTAAGTCTTTGCCTCATCTTGAGGAGTCTGGGTGTGGCCATTCCCTACAAAATACAGCAGTTCCCAGGTTTTCTGGTTTCAAGTTTTGCAGTCTCCTGAACCCAAAAAACTGGCTCCATGAGAAAAAACACAGCCTCAGATCTATTCAAAGCTCCCAGCTGCACAGTTGAGATAGCTCACTGTTTGTTAGGCTTTGACTGCTTATGAAGGTGAGGAAGAGGGTACTGAGCAACCCAAAGAGCATTGGTCTGAAGTGGGAGGTTTCCAGATAAACAAAACTCAAGTGCAAACAATAATTTTTAAGCCACCAATGAAAATTAAGCTTGTTCTTTCTTTATACAGAAAGAGCATCACCGTACATCTTCAGGTAGGTGAGAGCATCATGAGCTCTTGGCATTTTCTTTTCCAGGGTTTTTCTGCTCAGCTGGAGTTGGATAAAGTCTCCAGGATCTCCCCTCTTAAAAAAAGGCAGTAAATCCCTTTAGGGTTAGCAAGCTGCAATAGCCTGCTCAGAACGAGACTTGCTGGCTTAACTCACTGTGGCTATCCAGTCTTTGAAAGCTTTAAAAACACACCAAAATATCAGAAACTATTCACAGCACAGCATAAAAGATACCTCAGGTGTCTAAGTTCATCAGCTTTCTAATTCCCCATTGCATGCAGCACTCTTGACAAGGACCAGGACAATTTGTTACTCACACCCAAGTTCTCTGCTAAGCAATGTTTTTTCCTGACTCATTTTACTCTGGATGATTAAGTCTTGTTATCTGAGATGATATTTTACAAATGTCTGGAAGAACAAATCACACATTCATTTAGAATGGCCCAGAAACCCATTGGACCCTTCCCCTGAATTTTGATTAATTTGCATTTGAGCATCCTAATTCTAGATCCGAGCCCCAGCATTCTGGACATTAAGTACAAGCAAACACATAACTTAGACATTTGTGAAAGCTGGAGCTCAAAGCTGCTACAATATATTTCCCACTTAAAAGGAGCAGAAGAATTCATGCTGGTGTAATGTAAATGAATGTGGTTTTGCACTGCTTGCACGTTTCCTCTGAAAGAGATTTTGGTTCCTTGAAAACAGCAAATGCTGGTGCCTGAATTACTTATGGTGCCAAGAGGATAAAAAGTAGGGAAAGTTCAGCAAACTTTAAAAAAAATTACCAACCAACCAAAAACCCCTACTCATCTCTGCCATAAACATTATGAAATTTCTGGTCATACACTTCCTTTCCATTTGATTATGGTTACTGCAGTCACTATTCATTTGCTAACTGGAACACAATATGGGGAAACAGATAAAGTTGTTGAGATTCCTGTCTCTAGGTAGCACAAAAAGTAAACCCTCAGAGCACTTCAGTGGTTAATTGAAAAAAAGCCTGAAGCCTTCTCCTTCCCATTGAAAACCTCAGTCATGCAGCCTCCCAGATCCTCAAAATACAGGATTTATCAAGCAGCAGTGCTGTGTGAGAAAGGCTCTGGAGCACAAAGGACTCACTGAAATAATTCCTGCTGAGCATATTCATGTATGGCACCTGAGAAACTGCAAAAGGTATCACTGAGGACAGGGGGAAACAAGCCCTAATTTCTCAGCCAGTAATGTATCTGCCAGCCTGGGACTGAGTCATTCACAACTTGCCCTCATTAAATATGCTCTAGTTGGAAGTTGTCCTCATTTAAGCCAAAAAGGCCAACCTGCAAAAAGATGATTTATGTGCACATCAGCAAATAACAAATGACTTGCTCACCTATGAGTGGTGAACCCACATATATCCCAAAAAAATTTGCCAGCTTAGTAAGCATGCAGCTGATGTGTGCAGAAATGATGATTTTTTTTTTGTCTAGGTCTGATGCATCAAGTGATAGTAAGTAGTAAGTTGACAGAGTCACAAGGAATGAAGCTAGTGCTGGGAGTGAATGCAGCACAAAGTATTAAAATTCATTTTTAAGCTAAGTCTGAAGGATGCCTGTGGCGAGAACATTAAATAAGCAAATCCATTTCAGCTGCAACGTGCACAGAATAACTTGTTCAAAAGTCACTCAGAATTGTAGGATGTTTGCTTTCTGCTAATAGCTAGTTGCACTCTTAGGTTTCTTTCTGTGACTCCAGATTTCTTTCAGTCTGTTGCTGAGTTGGAGGTAGACCACAGCTCTGAGAAGACAGAAGTTGCAAAGCTCTTGAAACTTCCCAATTCCAGGAAGTGTTTCCCAAATGCTGTGAATATGAGTCACATTGCCTTCATTTCTTCTGCCACACGGTTTTCTGAGGAGGTTTAACTCAACTTTGTTTAGGGTTCTGCTTGCTTTGTTTTTTTTTTTAAATATCCCATTTTTAAAGGAGAGACAAAGAAAATTGCAAGTTTTTTCTTCTCCTACTCCTGTGGTATGAATGCTGATGCTACTTTTTCTCCAGAAAGATGACATTACCTCCAAGCCAGGTTGCAATTTGAAAACTGTCACTTAGAGCTGGGTTTCTTCCTGTATTTTTCTGCAAAGGGTTGCAGCACGTCCACGTCAGGAGAGGGGCTGTCAGCACTAGTGAGTGAGTTTCACACTTGAGCCAGAGAGGTTCCAGGAGCTTCCTTGGAAGCTCATCTCAAGGAAAGTGTGGTTTGGCTGCTGTGTGACTCCCATGGGAGTTTGCTCACTCCTTTGCTGCTCCATGCACCTCAGCCCTCTCTCAGATAAGTGTTTGTTTGCAGTTATGAATCACACACCTGAACTGGCTAAAACTGGCACATCCCCCTTAAACAGTTCAGCAGCTGGGTGTGAAGTAGCTGTACCTCTCAGAAACCTCTGAGTGCTTCACTACTTACTGACCTCCAGTATGCAAATGGAGCAGAAACTGGGAGAAGAAACCCTATTTTTATTGCAACCTCCCCTACAGCTTTCCACTTTCCAGCTCCTCCCCAGCTCAAGGGATAATTGGAAATTTGGAGGTGGCCAGCAGAAGCTCACAGAAGCTCTCATCTGTGTCACACCAGGAAAAGGCCAGGCTGAGCCCCCTGACTTCAGAGAGCAATTGCTCCCCACCCTGTTTCAACTACTGAATGGAAACAGCTGAGGAGTCAAATCTTTGCACTTTTTCCACTTCCACGTGTAAGTAGGCACCGAGTTTATCTTAAGGTAAAAAAAAAAAGAGAGAGAAAAAAAGAGAAGAAAAGAAGGATGTGGTTGGTTGTGCCGCTTACAAAATTAAGGCAACGTCTGTCAGAAAACACGCTCGTGCTCTGTAGAACAATCTGGACTGAAGCAATACTGCTGATCTACTTGCTGGGGCTCAGGTAAAGTAATTCCCATTTTAGTTATTGACTTTTATTTTTCCAACAATTTAATAGCAGTGTTGATTATAGATCCTGTTTTCAAGCTGGTTAGATGATTGTTACTTATAAAGTTCAAATAATAAGAGCCAACATAATGTTGTTTAGCTTAGAGCAGAAAGAAAAATTTCTGCTTTAGTGATAAATATAAATCTATTCTGTTGTAACCAAAATACTTAGAAAAAAACTGTAAGAAATTACCCAGCTACAGATTAAATATATGGCAGGAGTGCAACCTGCTGCTCAACATTGCACTGAGCCATCTTACTCTTCTCCTGTACATCCACAAGAGAATAATTTGTATCTAACATGAATAATGTTCTAGGAAATAGGTGTAAACAAAGGATGATTTTGCTAGTGAAGCTTTCATGGAGGAGAAAACCCCTAGTGTAACATCTCTGATCTGTGCTCTCGCACAGATTTGTGTGAATCCCATCCCAATCTGAACTCAGACCCAAGCTGCAAAGAGGAAACCATTCATGAATTCTGCTGTACTGCAAAAAAATCTCGTGGAGCTATTACTGTAAAACCTTGCTGTTCATTTCCTAGGTCAGAACACCTTTGCTGCTCACTAAGCCACAAGCTCCTGCTATAGGGAAACCTAATTAATATTTAATGAGTTCAAAGAAAGAGGAAAATCCTCAGCAGGAGAAACTGAGAACAAATGGAGCAGCAATGACACAGAGGCTGGAGCAGCTAAGACACACTTTCCTCAGTACTGTTAATTACAGGTTCTTATATTACCTTTTGGTTCCTAGGAGTTGTCTGAAACAATCCTAAAGCCACAGGAGATTCCTTCAAAAAACCTGTTGAGGAGAGAGAAATTTTCCTCAGAAGACTGGAAAATAGCAAAAGTGGTACCTCCCTCAAAAAGATGGAAAGGAAAGAGTTGGAAAACTAGATCTGTAATCCAGGTTTTAGTATTTGAAAGAAATACTGAAATCATCCACCAAAGAATCTGTTTGCAAGCGTGCTGGATTCAAGTCAGTGGTAAGTTAAAAACCTGCACAGATTAATCTGAGAATGAGTGAAATAGAAATAATTTGACTTCCTCTATGACATTGTCAGCAAAGAGAGATGGGGGCGTAGGAAGGGGAAACAGACTTTACACACTGCCTCTAAAGAAATTCTCATGAGCCAAGGAAACATGAGCAGTATGAAACCCATGAAGATTCTAATCAGTGTCTACTCTATAGGAAAGATGTGTCTGGTGCGGTTCAGTATTATTCAGGATGAGTATTACCAGTCTTTTTACTAATAACTTGGACAATGCAGCAAAGATGATGCTTGTGAAATGACTGCAAGGTTATTTGCCAATGAAAGCATTACTTAGTCTGGAACAGTTGCAAACAATTACTGTGGATTACTCAAGATGTAAATTTTAAATTTGAGACACTAAAATGACAAAAAAACACCATGTTTTTGACAATCAGACAATTATCAATTTAAAGGCTCTTTTCTTGAAATTAATAATTTTCTGGAGTAATGCTACACGTAATTTGGTACCAATGAATTCTAAAGAAAAGACATTCAGTGAGCTAGAGTTCCAATAAAAGTAGCCCCAAACCTCAGACTTTGTAGAGTGATTATGCACAGTTTTCTGATACATTTACAAAGTACACGAAGTGCTGGATTGACAGGGCTTGTCACTACCTCAAAATATTTCATGTCACCTGATTTTTTCCTTGGGTAGATGGGTGCCCCTGGCCACAGGGCATCCATGCTCACACTAAAGCTGGTGTTCCCATGTCCCCTTCCCTTCCTGCCCTGGGTGACAGCAGCATCTGAGTGATCCCAGAGTGATCCCTTGTACACAGCACCAACTCAGCTCCATGTTTTGTGTGATTTTCCCACTTCTCACACACCACAAATGTGATTTTCCAAGTAGCTGCCATGTATTGCTGGCTCAAATGGACTGAATTAATCTCATCTTGATGACCAAACCAATGTTTTCTCTTTTGCTTTCCTTTCTGACAGAGAAATCCACTGAAAACATCCAGTTTTCTTTTACTATTTCCTAAGTTAACAGCACTGTGACAGTCCAGCTCACGTGGCTCTGTCCTGATGCCTTGAGAGGCTCCCTGGAACAGAGGCTGGACAGTGTTAAAGGAATAAAGTAGGTATTTATTAAAAAGACTTTCAGTGGATTCACCTTGGGCAGTGCAAGAGCCTGGCCAAGGCTACACCCAAGGTGAGCCCCAGGTCAGCAGTTTTCACACTTTTATATGTTTTGGTTCATTTCCATATTGGGGTTCATTGTCCAATTCCAGCTCCAGATTCTGCACTCCCATCCTCCCAGATTCTCTCCTCCATTCACTGTTTGCACTTTTTGGGCTGAAGCTGCAGTGGTGTCCTTGGTTCTGGGGCTGGAAAAGGATTGTTTTGTGTGACTGAGCTGTGAGGAGAACTTGCCAACACTGTATATGAAGTTCAGAGTTACTAATGCAGTACAGAATCTGGAAAATATGAGAGCTAAACCTGAAGGCATCAGCCCAGTTCTCTGCAGGGGCAGTGGCACCCAGCCCCTCCTGCAGTGGGGTCACACAGCCAAGGACAGTCTGGGTGTAGTGCATCCCCTCAGTAACCCCCACCCAGGCTGGTTGTAGTCCTCATCAGCTTTCTGGCAACCATCTCCCTACCTACTGAACAGCCCTTGTCCTAAACCCTGGTTTTTTTAGTGCTATTCACTTGTTTCCAGTACACTTTGCTGAAGTGCCTAAAATCCCCAGCCTTTCCCTTATGTGAAAAAGCAGACACTTCATCAAAGATAAGGGTCTGGTAAGAGCTCTCAAAGACTTATTTAGCAGTTTTCTTTAAAAATCTGTCTGAAGCTTAGACTCAACTATTACAGAATTGCTTTAATCACATTTGATACTCTTTCCTCCAACAGATAGATTAGACTGAACCTTTTCCAGCCACACCAATAACATCCATACTTCATAACAATAACTGAGCTGCACCTTCAGCTTTATGTGCCTGTTCTTTCTGTAGTCTGAGCTGGGAAATAACTGTTTCACTAATAGGAGCATGTCAAACTCTGAGTGCATTCTGTGTTCATATATAATTATTTCCATTATCACTCCCACAAGCCATCCCACCTCTGACCTCCAGCACAATGTCAGCATTCCTGTGAAATTAGTGGTATAAGAGTTGGCAAAATGCAAGGCTGTCTCCTCAGCTGTTCTCTGTTTCTCTATTTTTTAAAAAAAATACTTTATTTCAGCCATATACAAACATACAAAAAATCTTTCACTAGTTAGTTTTGGTTTCTTTAGCAAAGTTTGGCTCCATTTGGCAGTGTTTAAGAGGTGTCACTTTCCATCCTCCAAAGCAAGGATTCTCCTCTTGATCAAACTCTTCTTAAAACATCTTCACTTACTCCTAAAATTTCTTTTGGGGTACGTGGTTGGCTGAACTGGACTGGGAACTTTGATGACCAATTTTTTCTGCTTTATTAGAAATTTTTGAGGTTTTGATTTAAAAGAGGTTATAAAAAGCACTTTTAAGGCATACTTTGTTAAAGCATGTGCATATTTTTAAGAACAGTGATAACATTCAAGGCAAAGTAATTTTTTTTAAGAATTTTATTGTGAAGATGTCATGGCTTCCACTTGCTAATCTTTGCTGGATATCTAAGATAATCAGTTAAAATTTCAAGTGCAAACCCCAAATTTAGACAATGCTGAAAGTTAAGCACAAGCATGAAAAACACGCTTACTCATTTTACTCCTAGATAAAAGATTAGTCTTCTTAAGTTGACCTTTTAAAACACTGCATTGGATATAAGCACTGTATGAAACTAAAATATTATATAAATGTGGGTGCAGTAAAAGCACATCAGCAAAAGCTACTGATGTGTGGGGATTCAGATATAAGAGTAAAATCCCAGCTATCAGATCAACATATCTTAATATGGAATAATAATTTCATTGATTTCTGTGTAGCAACAAAACTAAGTATTAGGGAAATTTCAACAGGTGTACAAATTATTAAAGATAGCCAGTAGTCTTTAGGGTTTTTTGAAAATATGTGTTTGAAGGAGTCAGTCTTGTCAATATCTGAATGGGATTATCTTCTATGGGATGGTAATCAGGGAATGCTGACTACTTTCCCCTGAGAATCAGACTCTCCTGTAACATAGCAAGCCAGTCAAATTGGAAATAGAAAGCTCTGTAGTTGAAAGGTTTCACTTTTTATAACAGACAGTGTCCAGCTCAAAACCAAAAAAAATCTAGAACTGTGTTTGAAAGTATCTTGGTTTGGTTTGGCTTTATCACGGCGTTAACTGTGAGTCTTACACATTTCCAACCTGCTCTCTTTGTCATTTCAGGGCAGAAATGAGCAATGGGAATGAGAATTGCAATTTTACAGACATTGACAGGTTGGCATGGAAGGTGCAGCTGGGGATCTCCATCCCCACCTTCATCCTCGGGCTGGTTCTCAACAGCCTGGCCCTGAGTGTGTTCTGCTGCTTTTGGAGAAAGCAGACCAAGACCTCGGTGTACATGATCAACCTGGCCCTGGCAGACGTCCTGCTGCTCCTCTCACTGCCACCAAAGCTCTACTACTCTATCACCTGGGTGCCTGGGCTCTTGTGCTCCTTCATACAGGCTCCTTACTTCGTCAACACCTACACCAGCATCTTCATCATTGTCTGCATCACTGTGGACAGGTACATCTGCATAAGGCACCCGTTTGAAGGTCGAGCTAACCAGTCCCCCAGGTGGGCTGTCTTGATTTGCTGCTTCATCTGGGCAGCAGCTTGGATCTGCAGCAGCCCAATTTATGTGTTTCACAGGAAGGAATCTATCAAATGCTTTCACAACTTGTCAGAGCAGACGTGGAGTGTCCCCTTCATTGTCTCTGTGGAAATATTTGGGTTTCTGATCCCACTTGTAGTGATGGTTTTCTGCTCTGCTCAAACCATCCGGATTCTTTGGAATTGCAAAACTCACAACAAAGGGAATGCAGAAGAAAGTGGCTCATTGAGAGTGATCATCATCAACCTCGTGGTGTTCCTGGTGTGCTTCACCCCTGTCCACCTGGGCATCTTCCTGCAGTGCCTGGTGAAGCAGCAGGTGATCGTGGGCTGCAGGATGAAGCAGAGCATCAGCCTCTTCCTCCAGGTGTCCATGACATGTGCCAACATCAACTGCTGCCTCGATGCCATCTTCTACTACTTTGCTGCCAAGGAATTCCGTAAGAAAACACACCTGAGAAGGGTCACTGAGGTGTGTCCTGTCTTCAACCCCTGTGCCATGCTATGGGACTGCCAGCAGTGGGAGAGTGCCCCTTGCCAGGACACCGACACTGCTACTCCTGACACGGCAGAGACAGTCCCATAGGGACAAGGACAGTGTTTTCCAGTGAATGCAAACCTGCTCTGTATTTTTCCTCCCTTTAAAGATGAAGGAGAAAAAAGTTAGATTAGGGAACCAGCATTAGCAAAGACTGACAACAAAAGAAGCATTAGCTTTGGCAGTATCTACAAAAGGTGAAATGCTTGCCAGAGGAAAACTAACCAGATCATGGGAATGCCTTTAATAGCTTTTGTCATAGCTGCACCAGTTTTCCTTTTACATATGTGACCAGAAAGGTGTTGCTAAGAGCAAATACAGAAATAACTATTCCTAACCTTTCTAACTTAGAAGATATCTTGGTAGTTAAAAAGC
This sequence comes from Oenanthe melanoleuca, assembly GCF_029582105.1. Classification (NCBI taxonomy): domain Eukaryota; kingdom Metazoa; phylum Chordata; class Aves; order Passeriformes; family Muscicapidae; genus Oenanthe; species Oenanthe melanoleuca. Next base: position 1,386,305 of record NC_079343.1, on the reverse strand, counting down.
AATACCCTGACTCTGCAGATCACTGTTGGAGCTCCTCTGCTTTGGCAGCTTGAGCAGCCTGGGACAGCAGTGAATCCTCCCTCCTGGAAGCATCACAGACTGCTCAGGGCTGCTATGAGGGACAGCAATTTTTGCTCTTGCATGGAGGACATGCTGCCCAGAACAGAAATCCAGGATACTACCTCAGGTACCAGCCATTCCTGAGCAACAAACTTCCCTGATTACCTGAGCTGACATCGTGACTTTCTCTTGCAATTTTAAAACATGTTTTGCCCATGTAAATCAAAAGAACCCATTCAAATATCAGAGAAAGACTGTGTTAAACTGTTTTTCTGCATCAGTGTGGTTCTATCAAAGGTGTAACATAGCATGTGTATGAAATTCTTCTGCCTGTCTTCTCATTCTTTCTTGGAGCAGGAGAATTAAGGAAGCAAGCCCTGCATCACAGAAGATGAGGGAGGGAGTGATACTGTCCTCACTCCCAGCTGGAAGACTGGACCAGCTCTATCCAGCTCATTCCTTAGGGATGTCCCTCCAGCCTGTGCTGTACCCTTCTCCAAACACCCCAGGGATTACAGCTATTCAGGTCAGCACTTCTGGGCTGTCACCACTCTAATACCATTTGCAAGTTTGGCTCTGACTATAATCTGAAAGTTTCTTTTTTGCAATTTAAGCCAAGTATTTCTTGAATCCTTATCTGCATGGTTGGTGCTCCTAACCAGGAACACTTTCACAAAAAGAAATAGTTTTCTTTGCTTTTCTAAACAGCTGTGAAAATAGTCTGAGACTGCTGGTAGTCAGATTTCTGGAGCAGGTATTCCCTTTATTCAAAATGTGAAAAGAAATTGCCTTCTGTCTGTGGCAAATTAAAAAAAAAAGGAGTCCAGCTTTGAAAATGTAATTCATTTTCCATCAATTTCCATAAAAATGATTGACTGTGCAAGTAGACAGCTGCACATATCTTATAGTGGGCCTAATAAAGGAACATTTTAAAACTATGACCACAGCTGAGGCAAAAAAAATATTTTTATCATCATCTTTGGTGCTTTCTGTGAAGGAGCAAGAGGAAGAGCTCTCCAAAACAATAGATTTTCCAAACATTATTTGTTACTGCCTCAATTACTCAGTAACTTACAGATTTTCTGTATGGATTAACCTTTCTTCTTTGCACCTTTCACATTACTTTGCATACAAAATACATGTGTGAGAAAGAAGTTTTCCTAAATAAACTGTACATGTGAAGTGTATGATTTGAAAATACATTTTAATTTCCCTTGACAGCAGTATGTAAATCTCCTCTACCTGCACTAGCTGCCTGAAAATTACTTGGCAGCAGCAACTGTGGCCTGTCACACAAGGCTGGGATTATTAAAGTCAGGGTTAATTAGGCTGCAATAATGGGCAGTGGTGGAAGACACTGTGAGCCACTGCCTTCGAGGCTCAGTCTGCTCCTGCCTGCTAACCTGGACTACAAAATCTGCAAGTTAAACTGGACTATTTTCTTCCCATTTATTGCCACCTGTGCCACTTTTTTGCTAGCCTAAATTGCTTTTATATGTAATTTCATTTGTTTAAATTTTGCCTGTTCTATCAGTGAACGAGAGCAGCCTTGCTGAGCGTGCTTGAAATTTGAGAAATGATATGAAAATGAAATTAAGAGAGGAAGGAAGAGAGCTCAGCTGTGTTGACTCTACAGACTGTTACAGTAGTCCTATTTTTTAGCACAGGTCTTTTGAGCAAGAAGGTGTCACTTTCAATTCACTGCTTTTCAAGATGAACTTACATTCAAGTAAAACATTTAAGTCCTGTCTTTGACCTGCAGCTAAGAATACAGTTCTTTCTAAATCAGGATTTTACACACAGGCTCCTGTGGGAAATCCACTCTTATTTCTGGAGCTTCTCCAGTTGGTTGTGTTTTTATACCAGGACAAAGCAATAAAAATCTTTCTGCATCTTGAAAAGATACACAGTAATTTTAATGATGAATAAAACTGGAAAGCATTTGACATTTTAGAAACCCAAATCTTCCTGAACTGATACACAGATTCAGAAATGGTTATTTCTCTCTTGATGTTATTCTTCATGATGGAGACCTGGATGTGAACCCCTCACACACTCAGGTCTCCTCCCACTGCCTCAGTTGCAATATAAAGTGAAAGAAGCACTGTCTTAGTGGAAAAAAAAGATAAAAAACCAAGTGCTAACCAGAAACATCGAAAACAATGTGTTTTAAAAATCACATTACAGTTCTGCTGTCTTCTGTGAATTGAACAAAACCATAATTGCACCATTCAGAGGAGCTGTTTTTAGCATTAATTTTTCTGAACATGGCTGTTTCAGGTCACAGGTGAGAATATTCAGAAAACAAAATTTTGGTTTTATCCAATTAAACTTCTCCAACAGGGCCAAACCCCATAGGTCTTCACATAGAAGAGAGCTGATTTTTTTCTTGAGAGCATTTTTATCAATGGTAATTTACTCCAACATTCTACAATTAGCATTTTTTCAACCATCAGTGTGATTCTCCAAGCTGTATTTTATAGACTCACAAAATTGAAAGACAGAAGAGCATAAAAAGGGGAAAAAAACCCAACCCCCAATTAAAACAAACAAGCAAACAAACAAAAACTCCCAGCAGAAAAAACCACAGAGGATTTGTTCCCCAAATTCTTTTCCTGTCCCTTTGCTTGGTGGACTGTATCATCTTCATTTCCCTGCTTGAGCACAGAACTCAGTGACACTCCACTAATTTCTAATGCTATAAAAATGCCATCAAAACAATGCTGGACTTTATGAAAAGTTCTAATTGACCAAGAAGTCATTTCTGAAAGATTTCCAACAGCAATGGCATAAAAAAAAAAGGCAATTCAACTGGTTTAATTGCCAGTAGAGGATCTAATAGATGAATTTTTTCTAGCCTTCATAGTACTGCTTTTATGATGCATGAGCTCAAAGGCATCTGAGGGAGGCTCCAAGCCTAGATCCAAGCACTGTTGGTCTCCTCCCTTCTCACAAGAGGCCACAGATGGGCATGGGCCCTGCAGAGTCACTCCAGCTCTTTTCACTATGATTTAATACACAGCTAAAAATATAAACCAGGCAGTTTTCCATGGGAGGATGAACAACCACAAAGCCTAATAAGTGCCACTCTGGTATTTTGTCATATCAAGTAATTATTTCATGTGTTCAGGAAACTTCAAAGTGAGAAGAGCAGCTTTCTCACTGCCTAAGGCAGCCTCTAGATCATGAGAAGAAGCTGAAATGGGCTGGAAGATTGAAACTGGTCTTCAGCACCCCAAACCTCACAGTGGTGTTTCACTCAGGGGTTATTCTGCAGCACCACAACTTAGCAGCCTCAAACACATGCAGAAGAGACAAACTGAGGCTGCTCAAAAGTATAGACTTCTGCCTGACTCACCAAAGTGGTTTTGCTGAGTTTTTCCCCTCACAATATTTCCCACTTTAGATTAATTGCTTTTTCTGAGTCTTGGGCACGCTCTCCATCCTTCCACCCAAACAGCAGGAGAGGAGCCATGCAGAGGCAGTGTCCCCTGAGGGAAAGCAGAGCCCACCAGCTCTGAGGTCACTGTCACCTGCCCTGGGAGCCTGCAGGGACCTGCCCAGCACCACAGTGCTAATGACAGTAGCTTGAACAATCCCTTTATGGAGCCAGGGGGGTAGAGAGACTTTGGCTGCCACACACCAAGAGGTTTCCCCAGGATTTCCCAAGGAATCTCTTCACAAAGAGAGGCAGGAATGTGCTTGCCCTGAGCAAAGTGGAAAGAAAGGTGTCTGCCTGTAATTTACACAACAGTACAAATGGGAAAGCTGGCTTGGCTGGGTTTCAAATTATTGTGCTCTCCAAAAGTGTGGAGAAACAAACTCCACACACACTGTTCTGGCTGCTCTCCTGGCACTGCCAAAATCCAGAGCCCAGAGACCAGCCAAAGGCTGTTACCAGAAGGGACAGCAGCCTCTCCTGCTCTGCAGCTCTCTGTGTGTGCAGGGGGAGGAAGGCCAGAGGAAGAGGAGCAGAGGATGCTGCAGCAGAGCGGTGGCACAGAGCTGAGTATCTGCCTGGGCACAGGTGGCTGCAGTCCAAGGACAGACACCTGCCCCCAGAATAAAAAATCACATGAGGCACAGAAAACCCCTCTGACCCCTCTCCTGGCTCAAGGCCAGATTTTGGGCATGTCTCCAGAGGTGACCCCAAGCTGCTGTGTGTGTACATGCCCTGTACCCTTTGCCACTGCATCTCACACTGTGGCTTTCTTCAGCTGCTTTTGTAAATAACTACAGCTACTTCCCCTGTGTGGGAAACAGAAGAAACCAGAACCAAAACCCACCTATTTTTTTAAAGTTATATAACACTGAACTATGGAGAACATTCATTAGGTGAAGGCTCCCTACACATAATTAAATGATTTTATATTGGCAAGAAAGCTATTTGCATTGGAAAATCACTCCTAGGAGCTGATGGCCACAAAATGCACTGTGTAATGAGCTTTCACAGTTCTGTAACCTCAGTGTTAGCTCAAAAACTCCAGAGGAATCAAACTCACCCCTTCTGCATGGATACGTCAGGCTCACGAAAGCCATCTTCTATCTTTTTAACATCAGGCCAGCACAGAGACTAAAGCAAGTGCTAGCACTGAAGCACACCTGAAGAGACTAAGAATAGTCCTGTTTCTACAGTGCCTTTCATCTGAGGAAGTCAGAATGGCTGAAGGTGAGAGATACAATCTCCCACTGCAGACAGCTCTCCAGCTACTGCCACAAACATGGGAAGAAAAAGGTGAACCAGGTGGGCAGCAGCCAAGCAGCTGGTGTAGTTCAGGCCCTGCAAGGTGATTCTGTGTTCCTGCAGTGGCACAATTTATTGCCTTTGGCCCTGTCAAAAGTTTTGCTTTCATTTGTTTAATTTTAAAATATATTTCAAAATACAAGAAACGCTGGCAGTATTCACTGCAGCATATGGCATGACAGAGGGCTCACCAGAGCCAAATTCATGCTGGACCTGTGGATTTTTAATTCATTCTTCTTTAAATCACTGTCATTTCTGCCTTACCAAGAGGTCTTAGGAATGGCACTGCTTTCTCCAGCACCCACTGCTCCAAGGTGAGGGTTCATCCTGCCAGGAATGAACTCAGGAACCAAGTCAGACCTACTGTACATCTGTAAAGGGGCACTGGGATGACACCCACATTGTCTCATTTACACCACCTGGCACACTTCACTGCAAAAAACCTCTCACCCAGCATCTGGCAGCCTTTCCACAGCATGCTGTACACGCTGCCTGGAAGGAAGGTCTCAGTGCTCACTCATTTAAAGCATGAAAGGCAGTGCTGAGGGGAGGCAGGGCACGCTTGCAGACCTCATGACAAGTCCAAAAACTTGCCCATGTTGCAGGTGTTTTCAAACAAACACATCCTGCTATTTATCTTCTCCTCACCCCAGCTTGATGCTTCCACAAGTTTTCCATTAGCCAGGTTTTCAAGCCCCAGTTCTGGACAGACATGCAGCTTCCTATGGGGCAAAGAATGTCCCAGAGGCATGAGAAATGAGATGGCCCATGAGAAATCCCATCCATGCTTGTCATCCCATCCACCTTGTCATCTGCTCCATGGCATCCAGCTCATGGCCAGTGGTGCTACCCAGGGCAGGCAGCTGCTGGAGAGTCATTACCTCTGTGGGAGACCTGAAAAATCAGTTGGTTTTCCCCTACTTCCTGAAGCACAGCAGCTTCAAGGGCAGCTGGATTTCCACATTAAAAGAATTAGGGGAAAATGTATTTTTTTTGTTCACATTAAGTCTACTCATTCCATTTTCATATTTCTGACTCCTGGAAGTCATACTTGTGAGTGAGAGATGTTGTTCCACAGTTAATCTTCATTCCAGCCAAGATGGAATTTACACAGTTCAGTGCATGGGTGAAGTCCAGTTGTAATTCTGGGAATTGCAGGCACCATGGATGCCCACAATCACCACATCAAGATCACAATCCAAACACACTGTTTTCCCTTTTTAAAAAAGTGACTTCAAGTAAACCCATGAGACATTCTTGTGAAAGCTAACAGAGAGAACAGAGAAATGCTGCAGGTTGTCTGGTCCTATGAGCTATATATTTAAAAATGTATCTATTTAATCTTTTTTGCAATGTACTGAAATGAAGCTCAAGTTTCATTTTGGCACAGCAGTGCCAGCACTCAGTGTCCCTCCCCAGTTTCCAGAGGTGCTCTCAGCAGCTCTATTTCAGAGCTGCATTTTTGCCACTCTGAAGAGGTTGCACTGTCTGAGGGAAACAGCTGCTCCCACCTCAAGCAATGCCCCATCCTGCAGTGTCAGATATGGAGATGAGTGAGGGTCCCTCAGCTGCCCCTGAAGAGCTTCTGACATCTCTAGCTAGAAACTCAATATTTTAACTTCTGGCTTGGCCTCAACAAGAAGCAGTCTGCCCTCCCCAAGGGCAGCAGGGTGCTTGGACATCTGGGCTCTCAGATCAGCTCTCTGTGGACTTGTGCACCTGTATCCTGCAGATGAAGCCATACAGATGCTTATTAACCATCTCTGCCACCTCAATCAACTCATTACTGAAAAAGATGCAGCCAATAATTATGGCAGATGCTAGCTGAGCTCTGGAAAGGAGACCACACATGACTGCCCTTGTAGGTTAATGAGAGTTCAAACAACCATTAGTATTTGTATTAATCTACTGATTGCCTGGTGGTACTAGAAAAAAAATTAAGATCATGATGTTTCTCTGACACCTTTGATCTGTTTATTTGCTATGTTACTATGGTTCGTTTCCCCTTCATTCAAGTTGACACTGGCTGGGTAATTTTTCTTAGTATTTCATAGAAACATTAAAAGAAAATTTTAAAAAGCCATTTATTTAAAAAATCCTAACACCTCCACTTTGAACCTTTTACAGACAACATCTTTTCTCTGCTACTGCACCAAGTTTAATCCAAAGGTAAGCAATTCCAACCCAGCGAAAGCAAGACTTCCTCTCAGTTCCTACAGCAGTTGAAAAAGTTGCTGAAACACTGAAAAGTCATCAAAATAACTGCACTGAATTCTTGCAAATCTTTGTCCTGCCTTTTCCACTGCACTGAGTTGTCTTAGGTGTGCCCAGCAGGTAGCTGTTCCAGTAAAATCTGTGATCTCTGCATGTTCCCAGCTCCCTCCTTCCAATATACTGAGGTCACACTGCAAAGCCAGGCCCTGTGGCAAAATTGCCTTTAAACCATAGATCCCTTGGCAGCATAAAATACTGAAATCTGAACCGTGATGTGATTCTTTTAGGGTTTTTTTGTTGTTTCTTTTTCAGTGTAGCAACAAGCCCTAAGTGTAATAAAGACAGTAAAATATTGTTAGAAAAAGTATCACCTTTAAAACCTCTTCTCTTCAGGGTTTAGTAGTAAAAACACAAAATACCTTGAGAATTAAATCTTTCTCTTGAAAGTAGACAGCACGATCTGTTTTGAGTCACAAATTTCTCTAAATTACTCAAAACCACATTTGCCGAATTTACACAGCAAAACCTTCTGTTCTTTCTTCTCTTTTGACTTCCAGCACTAGAAATTCAGCTTGGGGAATTCAGCTGGATCATCTCTCACTTATATATCTCTGTCAAACAAACTGTGTGCCAGCTAAAGCCCTGGTTTCACTGGTGTTTTCTGGCAACACACAGACTGAAGAAGGCACCAAAGGTATTGGCACAGCCAGACCCTCCCCAGCAAGGGTGCTGAGTGGAAAACAAGCATTTTGCTGGAATGCAAATGCCTGCTCTCCCTTACACTAGTATTCATTCAGAGCTCAGCCCAATGCTTCAAGTCTCATCACTGGCAGATTTCAGTTCAACTCAGCAGGAGTTGCCTCTGTGTTGGCTCAATACTGCAGGCAGGAGAAAAAGAGCAATAAAAATAAATAAGTAAATATATTCTGATGTCTCCTAGCTGCACCAAGTGCCAGGTCCATTACATAAAAATGTGTTCATGGTGATTTTTGGGACAGAATTCACCACCACCACTTCCAGCATCGCTCCAGCAAACCCACCAGTGAGAGTTCTCCTCTATGGAAAGCTGACAAGATTGAATATAGAATTTTTCAACAAAGAAAATGCATCATGCACTGTCTCCCAGCTTGATTCCAGCCTCCTGCCCCTGAAATACCCCTGGCCACACAAGCCATAGTTTGGTTTTTCTGTCACCCACATTTAAGCTGCCGCCTCCTACTTTCTGTTGCATTCTTCCTACAGTTTGACCCTTGTAAAAATCCAGAAATATCACCAGATAAATCTTCCATCCTGTTTGCACTCAGTTCACCCACTGATGGAAACTTTTTTCAATGCCAACACCAAATGCCTCAAAAATTAATTAGAGCTCTGTGTGGCTGATTCCATCACCAAACTCTGCCGATGTCAAAGTTACAACCACTCTCAGGGTCTCACTATCATTAGCCTGGTCTATGAGACCTTGCTTTTTCAATTGTCACAGTAAAAGGAGCAGTCAGATGTTTTCTCAGTCCCTCTGGCTGAAGGAGAACAGGGCACCCATGAGCTTCAGTAAGATCTGTAAATGCCAAAAGGTCAGAGATACATTACCAAGAGGCACCTCAGTTTTAAACTAATTCCAGACTATTCTAAGTTGCAAAGTATTTCTAAAATAGTTGATTTTTTTGAGAGTGGCTGCCTGCAGGGTTGGGCTTTTTGCTTTTTCTTACTGTAACTAGAATTCAGAAACCAAAAGTCTAACCCAAAGATCTACAAACACCATCGACCAAGATCAGAGATGTCACTCAGCTTTTTTAACCATGTGCCAAATCTTAGGCATTGCCATTAAAGGGACATGGGCAGGCTGTCAGCAGCTGTGGGGCTGCATCTTCAGTGGCCATACCTTTCCCAAGGGGTGCATCCTGCTGTGCCTGAGCCTGGGGTGCAGCATGGGGAGCCTGGGCAGGGCTGCAGGGCTGCAGCCAGAGGTTTGTAGATGAGGAGGATGCTGCAGAGCCCCTTGGGCCATGACAGTGACACTGATGGTTGAGCTGTGGTCTTTTTAAACATGCCTGCCAGTTTAAACCTAACAGCAGGCTGTTATGAATCAGGTGCTGACATTTCTTCAAATTTTTGAGGATTTAAACTCCGCTCTGTCATATGGTTGCATATTTCTCTAATACAACCACACACACAGTGCATTGATAAGACCTGGCACACAGCTTCAAACTAATCTCTTTGCAAAGGTCAGGAAGCCAGAAAAATACACATATTGGAAAGCAATATAAATAAACCACTCTCTGTTCTCCATCACCACAGGCAGCTGAGGACCACCAGAGCACTTTCAGTCTCTCAGCAAGTCCAAATTTTGGGCTAGTTCTGCTCTTCAACAAACTCTTTAATTTTATAAACAGCTATACCATCCAAAGTACCAAATACATCACAGTCTTTCTATGGGTCCTAAAACAATAGCAACTACTCACAATTTTAACATTCTGAGCAACATCTTTTTGTCCATGGCCTTGGCTGAAATTCAAACCCTCTTCCGTTCCTGAACTTCACACCTAAATTTTGGCTCCTCAATGCTACCTTTCAGTTCTCAAAAATGGTTTGTTGCTTAAACTGAATAAGGTTTCTTACAAAACTTTCCACTTTGCTTGTCCTCTTACCTCCACCTAAGGCAGGAAGTTATCCACAGGCAGGGTGAGGAGATCCATGCTGTGGCACCCTCAGGGTTCACCCCAAGCAGCCATCCCCTGCTCCTGCCCTGCAGCATCCTCTGTCCTCTTTCACTTTGTGTAATTGCCTTCCCTGGCAGTCAGTCCCCTTTCCATGGAGCTCCTTTCCAGGTCTGATGCTTGCCAGCAAGCCATAGCTGGGACTCTTCTGAGAATCTGTCCCAGGTTGCCCTCAGCAGTGAGAAAAGGCTGCTTTTTCCTGTACATTGAAAGCTGTGAGATTGTCACCCTTCTTCTCATGTCAGAGAGCTGTGACTTGAAGATCTCATGTACCTCTGGAGCTGGAGCACATGGTGCTAAGTTGAAGGTGATGAATTGGGGGTAATGAAATGACTGATGTGCAATATGAAGAGAACATGAACGTGAACGCCCTGCCTGGGTTTCCCTCTGGCTGAGAGCTTCACTGCACAGCACCCAGAGCCTTCAGTTTGTCTTCAGCAGCAGTCTGTCTCCTGAACCTCAGAGAAGACAAACCTGTATGAAACAAAACACTTTTGCATCCTGGGAGCACCTTAAAACACAGCCCTGAAGGTAGAGAGATTTCTGAAGTGGAGGTCACCCATCTCTGAGCATGGCTCACCAGGAGGAGGGCACAGGGTGGCAGTGAGGCTCCCACAGAGCCAGAGCCCCTTTTCTGCAGGGCAGCAGGCAGCCCCTGCATCCCTGGCAGCTGGGATGAGGCTGAAGGCAAGCTGGGCTTCCCCAGTGGCTGTGCACCACAGCACTGCTTGACCTGGCTGTGAAAACTCAGCTGGGTGCAAACCAAAACCCAGCACTCATGCTCGCTTTAGGGGTCCAGTATGCACAATAAAAATTGTGTTGGTGCAAGCAGCACCAAGTTAACAAATATAACAACACCACATACCCTTTTTTCCCCTCTACCTCTTTGCTTACATGCTGTTATTACCTGGCTGAAAATCTCTGTCCTGCTGAGCAGCAGCTGCCCCTGCCAGGAGTCCTCTGGACTTTGGTGTGGGAGGTGATATTGAGCAGAAGAGTAATGAGCCATAATTATAATAGTGCATCTTTTACTTGGGGGAGAATTCCATTTAAATTAACATGTGTGCGTTTCCCTCCAAACATGCATCTTCTCCTCAGTCCAGAATCATAAGAGCTCTCCTATACAGAAATGGTCAGTATTTCTTAGTTTGATAAACCAGGTCAGGTTAAAAGAAGAAGAAAAGAAGAACAGAAAACAGTTACTCTTTTTAACTACTCACGAGAAACAAATTTTAAACCACCAATTACAGTTTCAGGCAGAGATTTGGCTGAAGTGCAGGAGTCTGTGTAGATGTCATTAAACTGCAGCTCTAGAAGCTTAAGCTGATCTTCATTTCAAATTTGATCTGACTTTTCACAAATTTACCAGATCAGAAAGAATGGAAGAAACAACATTCTGGATGCTGAAACAATTTGATCCAAAGAACCAAGTGTCAATGCTGAAAAACATGAACCAAGCATCATCTCTGCCAAAACCAGATTACAGTAAAAATATTTTAAAAATTAAGATCTTATAGTTAAGGAAAAAGATATTCTAACACTTTCTCCCTCTCCCCACTTAATTCAGATCACAAGCCAGACTGCTAAATCAGCATCAGTGTTGTAGCCCTATTTAGCATTGCTTCAGTGGTTGTGGTTATTTACAAAAAATGCTCAAGACCAGAGAAATTTTTATGCTAAAATATTTAAATACTTGGCTTTAGAAACACTTACCAGGAAAACAACAGGAAAAGGATGTGGCCTGAGAAATGCTTGTAACATCTTCACCAATATCATATATTTATTCATATGAATTTGATTTCACTGAGAATTAATAACTGTGAGAAGTGTGAAGTGCAGATGTGTCACAGTACCAAACAAGCAGCTACCAAGCTCCATTTCTGGGAAGGAAGGCAGACATTTTTTAATTCACAGTGGATGTTGTCTACTAAAAACCCTTTAAACCTTCCACTGAAGGGGCTTTTTAAAAAGGCAGAGGCTCAGAATGTGCACACCAGCCCTCTGAGGGAAGCAAACCTGTGGGAAGAGGAGGGGGGAGGTGGCACAAGGGAGAGGGCAGGAGCAGCAGGGAGAGGGCAGGAGCAGCAGGGAGAGGGCAGGAGCAGCAGCTCTTCCTCTTTTTGGTTGAAACCCAGAGTTTGTTTTTTGGTTTTTTTTTTTTTTTAAAGCCACTGAGCCCCTTTTTCTGGAGAGCACATCTCTAACTTTGCATACATGGATAGCGTCCTGTAGATACAGAACCTGACACAAAGCTCTCCCTGCCTTACTCCACACAGCCTCACCCTAACTGAAATGTTCTTGAAATTAATCAGAAAGACTGAAATATTCAAATTAATTTGGTGATCACATACAGACAAAACACAAAAGGAAAAAAATGCCATTTAATATTTCTTTTGCTTTTACTACATACTATCAACACTGTTTCAATACTTACCACCTGAGAGTAGTTAATTCTGAATAAGAAAGGGCAGACAGACAAGGTTTTTTTGGAAGAATGTAGGACTTCTCTAGAAGAGTGTGAACATCCAGCCATAACTGATGCAATGTTGTCCCTCCTGGGCTGGGACAGAGCTGGGCATCAGGAAGGAGCAGGCAAAAATTGTGTGTTGGTCTTGGATATCTGGGAAACTGCACTCCATTGCAGGTGTCTTGTATAACCTTTGGAAAATCCTTCTTATTATCTCTGCTTCCATTTCCTACATATCAAATGGAAAAAAAACCCCAGACCCTTCGTGTGCCAGCAGGACAAGACCAGAACAGGTGCACTGAGAAGAGGACAAAAAACCGTAATCTGTGCCCAGCAGGCAAAGCCTGCCATGGTGCATTGAGACGTCCTGTGCAGAAACCTGAATGCCCCTAAATCACCCTAAAAGGGGTTTGTCCAGGCACAAACACGACACCTCATCAGCACAGTGTTCAGCAGGGATGGTATTTGATAAAAAGGTTGTAATGTTAATAAAGCAACAAACTCATGTGCCCAGCTATGCACACAAAAGGAGGAAAGAGATTTTCATCAGCAGCCAAACCCTCTGTGTGATAAAAAGTTAAATTTTACTGGTACATCATGATATCATAAATACATGCATTGCTGCTGGCCTGTTGACATTAAAATACACTGTGAGTTGATGTTTGGCACAACAATGGTACACACAGTTTACATAATAAGGTAATAGAGCAGAACACAGAGAAAGCAAAATGAATTCTAGTAAAAACAGTTTTTTTAAATTTCCCCAACCCCAAGTAGGTCTTTTGCAAACATATAATTTTGTAAGATTATTTCCTTTAAGGAATACCTTATCTATAGAAATTCAGGAAAATGTAGATTTGTCAGCTTCTTACTGCTGTCACTGCATTTCTAACTAATAACCTCTTAATGCTAATTTTCTAAACTTGGAGGTTTGCTGTCTTTCAACTTGTTCTACCACAGGAACACCGGAAATCATGATTCAGCTTCCAACCTGAGTTCTTCTTTTCACAGAGTTTTAACTCTTCCATTAAACATCCACTGCTGGTTTCAGCCACTTGAGCCACTCTAGACACACTTTTTCTCTTGCCTAAAATGACTCTTGGGTTCTTCTTCCATTTATTATTTTCTTGTAATGAAATGACATTGAATGACCTTCCCCCCTTGCTGTAAATACATCTGGCAGTTTCTCACAGACTCCATGTGCCATTACATGCCCAGAAACAAGGCAGGGAAAATTGACTTTTCCCATTAAGAAGAAATGGAACCATGAGATGTGGAGTCTGATGGAGACTCTTGTGGTCACCACAGGGTGCATGCAGTACCTCAGCCATCTAAAGCAGCCCAGCTGGCTCAAAATTGAGTGCAAGTGCCTTTTGGAAAGGAGGTCCAGTTATGCAGTTATTTTCCTAGAGCTGTAAGTGCAATTCACAACTGAGAAAAATAAGATGAGATCTTGACCATCTTCAGTAACTGATGTTTTTTCCCACCTTGCAGAATTCCAGCCAAAGTGCCTGTCTGATCTGGTCAGGTCAGTCATATGGTTTGGATGTTTGCATGATCTCTCAGGAAATACTAGATTTGCAAAAATGCCGTTGTCAGATTTTTCAAAGGTGATGATAATTTGAAGGCCAGTGTAGCTAATGGTTTAAGTATGAAAAAAATACCTTAAAGTGTCAAAATGACTCATCCATTAGGCAGAAGAGGCACGTGGGCTGTGATGTTCTGTGCAGGGCCATCAGCTGGGGTGCATGGGCCTCGCTTGAACGCTGCTCTGCAGAGCCAGAGAGCAACTGAAAGTGCAAAATCTGCAACACCAGAGACAGATCTCCACCAGTTTTTAATTTCCCCACTCTCAGGGCACTGAGATGGAAAAGATATACCCCTCTGATCTAGACTCAGAAGTCCCACAGGAGCAATCCCAGCTGATTTCTCTGTGGAAATGGAGAATGTCTGTCAAAAAATATTCCAGCAGTTCAACACTAAACATGTCGAGGCTCAAAGAGCCCGAGCAGCTCACCTGCTCTCCCGAGCAGCAGATTTAGCTCCTCCAGTGCTGAAAGGACCCTTGTTCCCTGGGGCACTCTTGCACAGCCAAGGTTGACTGGTGCCTCCCTCAGTGTCCCCAGAGGACACTAAACATCAGTGACAAATACCAGTGCCTGTGGTCAGACCACTGGTTCAGCACAGCTCCTTCCTGGCCCTGACCCCTCAGCCCCACCAGCCACACACAGTCAGTCCTTGTGGCCACTTCCTCCACAGAAAATTTCATTTCAGCCCTTCCTGTGCTTTGGTCCTCTCTGCCTGTGGCCATCAGAGCTTTTGGCTGTCTCTTGCTCATTATTCCAGGGTGAGGATGCCAGGGCAAGCAGAGCTTTTGAGGATGAGAAGCTGAGTGCTTGGCTGGTGGGGACTGATTGGGATCAACTGCTTGAGCTACACGATAAATTGTTCCTCCTGGTGACACACCACACACAAACCCATGGCAAAGCTGAAGACAAGTTCCTCGTTTCTCCTGTAGCCACCAGATGGAGCAACTCAATTACAAACAGTTCTGCAGAGCCACCGGATGATGGTGATGGGACATTTCATCCCACTTCTGGCTCACCCAAAGGCTGCAGGCAGTTCTGGATCACAGCAGTGGATGATCCCTCTTCTCAAGCAGGGCTCACAGGTTAGGCTATGATTTAAATCAAGAAAAAAACTCACCGTGTCTTCACTGCACAACCCTGTGTGGTTACTGGCATGTTGTAAGCTGCTAGGCTGACAGCAGCATCAGCCCCATGCTGACACCCTTCCCAAGAGGCAGGACTGACAACAGGAGAGCCAGAACCTTGGCTGGCACAGCCCAGCACTGCAAGGAGAAGGCTGGCTTTAAGGGCAGGCACAGGGAATCAGCAGAACTTCCCTGGTTGCCACTGAGGGATGTGTTTATGTCCTGAAGGTGAGGTCTGTGTGGCAGCAGTGATATGCAAACAGAAAAATGTATGTGAAGCAGCTCCTTCACAGGAAAAGGGCACAAGATGATGCATTGAACATCTGAAATCACTTGAAACAGGAGGTGCTTCACACACTGGTGGCATTGGTGACACACACAGACGTGTCAAGGACAGAGGAGAACATGAAGAGGCAGCCCTCTTCTTCCAAGTCTCCAAGAAAAGGGACCCACACTTGGACTTGGAGACTTTGTGAAGAGACACATCCCATCAGCACAGAGAGAACAGAAAGGTTCCTTGCTGCCCACTGCTTTCTTCCCCCTGCATCCCAAGAAAGCTATTAATGAACAGTGTGGGAGTCCTCCACAGCCTATCCCAGCCTTTCCACTGTGCTGCTCACTTGGATTTGTCTTACCCTCTCCATTAGCCCTCAGCATCACACTTTTTCACCCATTCCATTTTGAAGGGAGAGGAGCCTTGGCACCTTGTCCCAAGTGCATTTGTCCCCCTGTGCACGCCTCCCTGGCCATTTCTTCCCTGAAAAACTCACAAGGATACTGCTGGAAAAAAAGCAGATCACTGACGGTGGCTAAACTACCCCTCCTACTGTTGCTTCCTCATCCTGCCTTTCCCAAAGCATCTCTCCCCAGATGTGGAGTGTCACAGGGCTCTGTGCAGCAAGAGGACACCTGGTTCAGGACAGCCTCCAGCAGGGTGGGCAGTGCTCATGTGGCTCAGAACATGAGGGTCAGAGAGAAAATGAGGCAGAAGAAAAAGCACCAAGCGTGTGAGGAGAAGATCTTGAGTGGGAAGAGAGAGAGCACCCGCTCTGAGCGATTCAGAACTGGCATCTGCAAACCCAGAGCTGGGCAGGAGACAGAGAGTGACAGCTGACAGCAGCCCTGCTTCCCACCACCCAGGCTGGCCCACCCCAAATATCTCTTCATGGTGGTGGTGCCTGCCTGTGCTGTGTGTGGGGTTTTGTTCACATACAGAATTGCAGCCATGGTCACAAGACCATTACAGGATACACAGAAGTGAAACCAAGCTGAGAAATGAGAGAAGGTACTATTCATTCAAACTTGTATTGTTTTTTTTTTCCCTTTGGTAGTGGTTTTTTTTTTTTTTTTTCCTTAAATAGAGCAATTTCAATTAAAATACCATGGGGAAACCCCAAGGGACTATTTCTTCTCTCATCTCCTATTCCCCATCTCTTTTACAGATTTACCCAATTTAATAATTTACCCAATATAATCCTCAGTTCTGAAATTTAAGTAGTATGCAGAAGACCAAGCAAAACTACATCTGTGGCCTTTCTTTCCCTTTTTTGGAAAGAATACTGCAAATATGCATACAATGGCCAAAACCCTCCACTTTTTTCCCCTTTCCACCTGAACAAAATCACCACCTGACATTCTTCATGGGAATTTTCCCTGCTCCCTGGGAGTATAAACAGATGTAAGAATAACCCTTGACTCTTTTGCACCATCAAGTTGAAGTGAACATACCAGATCATCACTGAAAATCAGCAATCTCTTTTTCCTTTCTGATATCACAAAAAGTAAGGAGAACAATGACAGGATTTAGCTCAAAGCACATTTTGACAACTAGCACTCTATCCATGGATGCTGTATACAATCAATAAAATCCTGTATTGGATGTGGGGAAAAAAAAAAAAAAAAAAAAAAAAAAAAAAAAAAAAAAAAAAAAAAAAAAAAAGGTCTGTAGAACCAGAATTTCTTTCTGTGTTACATTCCCTCAACCAGAGCACGAGGAGGTAGCCCAAAGGTAAGATGACAAGAGTATTTCACTATAGCAAAAGCTTGCCTTAAAAACTTTCCTCTTGTCATGAGATCTGAAAACTAATTATATTTTACATAACTTTCATGCTTACAGCATAGCTACCTTTTTTAATGACTGAACAAAACTGGCCTTTGAATTTTTGCTTTATATAATATTTTTTCTGTTTATTTTTTAATAAATTTGCACAACCGATCCTAGTCTGAAATATCTTTTAATCATAGCGAGAATTTTCTTAGTTAAACATCTTGGTGAGAAGCTGAAATTCTGTTTTTCTAGACCCAGAATTTCTTAGACACACTATCAAACAAATCAAAAACAAGACTGAAGAAAAAGGAAAGTAGTAATGAAATCTCCTACAGAGGTATTGAAGTAAAGAACTTTGTCAGTATTTATTACCTTTCAGAAATTCCTTAATTAACTTTTCCTCCCTTTGGCTCTCAGCAATGGGCTCCCTCCCAGCATCAGACTCACAGTGCTTCATGCTGCTTTTCTTACTTCTGTCTAAGCCAGGAATTTACAGAATCTCATTTATCTACCATTACTGTGTCCTTAAGGAGCAAAGAACTAGAGTTCCTTTTTGCTGATCTTAATCTCACTCAAAGAGATCTTAACCTCTCAAACCACAGCAAGGGAGAGTTTACCTGTGAAATACTCAGGGGGATGACTTGATCTGCAGGACAGAAACTTTGCTCTGTTGACAAACAGCTGACAAATCTAAAAGGGAGCAGCATGAAAGTCAGCAACTCGTGCAGGAAAGACACTGGTTTGAAGTAAAACTAAAGAGCAGTAGGAGGAAGTAATTTCTGGGTGCTGACAGAAAGTTCTCTGGCAGACTCTGTTTACAGGTTCCATTTCCTGTCACGGAACTGGCTGGAGGAAGGGATCTGATATTCCTGGGCATTTGCATTTTTAAGTGACTACAGCACTGCAGAAACCAATGAGCACCTTCCTAGTCCTTATCAGGAGAGTCTGAGGGCAGGATCAAGCCAGAATGTTTCCTCTAAAGAAGATAATTACTTTGTGACCCCTGCTCAGAGTGCCTGCCTCGACACTTTTAGTCCCCTCTTTGCAGAGGAGAATCCAGCTGCATGTTTCCTGTAAGCCCTGTCTCTGCTGTGGTAAGTCTGGCTGATTTACACTCATCTTTCTACTAAAGACTTAATCTTTTTCTAGAAACAGCCCATTGGAAGCTGCCTGCCTGCAGCTTTTAGACAGCTTTTAGAAGGGCCAGAGTTACAGTCCCTTTTTGCCCAGGGTTGGTGGGAAAGGCTGCAGGATGGCAGTGACTGCATGGGATCTTCACATTAATAAATGTGGGGGACCCCTCTGTTCTTGGCTCCCCGACATCTCTTATGATAACTTGATGCAGGAAACAGGATCCACATAGTTGTTTCCACCTCACCATCCAAGAAACCCTAAAATCAGGGTCAGCTCCCTTGTTCCTGCAAGACCAAGAGATTGAATCTCTCCAAGGGGATGGTGCAGTCACCTACTCTTTCCAGCCTAAATTACAGGACAGCACAGTCTGGGGTTACAGATAACAGTGCAAGTGAGGCTTGGACACCAGGAATCCCTATCTCCCCTTGAGGTACAACCTTGCCCCAAAATCACTGGCACTGAGCAGCTCCATGCTACCAGGAGCTGCAATTCAGCACACAGCAGTCCAAGAGGGGAAGAAAGTATTTCCAAGACTGGACTCATAGAGACCTTATTAGCCTTTGTTCTATGTCTTCTATATGATCTCCATCCTTCCTTGTGGTGATTTTCTTCTCTTCCAGCATACCTGGAGATATGAATGATACCCATGGCAATGGCAATATCAGTGCTACTGTGGAACTGTTCCAGCTCATCATGTACACCCCCACTTTTATCTTGGGATTGCTGTTCAACATAATGGCTCTGTCCTTCCTGTTTTTTAAGGTTAAAAAGCTGTCAGAGTCTACAGTCTACATGATAGCCCTTATATTCCTGGATACTTTGCTGCTGTTTACTCTTCCTTTTAAAATCATTTCCTACCACCTTCAGGACAACTGGAACTTGGGGTCTGTGTTTTGCTCCACCTTGGAGAGTCTCTACTTTGTGAACATGTACGGCAGCATCCTCATCTCCCTGTGCATCTGCGTGGACCGGTACATCGCTATCCGGTTCCCTTTCGTGGCCCTCACCCTCAGGTCCATCAAGAAAGCTGCCATGGCCTGTGCTCTCATCTGCCTGGGCACCTCTGTGGGGACAGTCTCTACTTTCCAACTGCATGGGAAGGGCCACAACATCTCATCCTGCTTCCACAACTTCTCCAAGAGCACGTGGGAGAACGCAGGGCTGTTCAGCACCTTGCAGATCATCTTCTTTGGCAGCCTGGCAGCCATGACTTTCTGCACTGCCCAAACTGTCCGGTGCCTGAGGAGGCACAGGAACCCAGACAACCCCCAAACACACAGCTCCAGAGCAGAGAGGATCGTGGTGACAAACCTGGTGGCCTTTTTGGTGTGTTTCACACCTTACCACGTGGCATACTTCATGTACTTTTTGGTGAAGAACAACATCATCCACATCAGTTTTCAACAAGTGCTACGAGACACTGTTCAGGTCACCCTCTGCTGGGCAAACCTGAACTGCTGTCTTGATGGGGTGTGTTATTATTTTGTTTTAAAGGAGTCCTTAGAGGAGCCATTGCGAAACAGTGAAAAAAGAGCCATGCAAAAGCCTTGATTTATGTATTGTGTGCTCATGGCTTGGGATGATGTGTGGAGAGGCTTTTGTGGAACTGAACTTCTTGCCTAAGCAGTTTGCTTTAAATATTCATGGCTGAAAATATTTCCTAAAAACCAGAACTGTTCCTAACTTTTTTTATTTCTTTCCATAATGTTTTCTGTTATTATTTATGGATAAAAAGAAATTTAATTGTCCATATAAACAGTGATGCATATTTCCTTGGATGTAATTCTTCTTTACTTTGAAAGGAAAAAAATGTTTTTATATGTTTATATGTGGTGGCATATTTCAGCTTCCCTGTCCACACTGTACCTGCAAACCTTTCTCAAAACTTTGGTCACTACAGATTTGGTTTGTTAAGAAACAAAGACTTGAAGCTTAAAAAAAACTTTAGACTAAATTGTGTTGCCTCCCCTGTGCTGGTCATGTATGCTTGTCCTCACATACATGTGCCTGTTGGGTTAAAGTTGCACATGCTGTTTAAAAAAGAAAATAATGACTGTAACTCTAAATGCAAAGGCAGCTTTAGCTTCATGGGTACAGCAAGATCTCCATGTCATTCCTCCACTGCTTGACTTGCTCTGCAGGGTGCAGAGTCACTTGTTTTAGTGACAGCTGCTGTGACTACCTCATCACACATCTAACTGATGCTGCCACTGGCTCCAATCCCACACAGCACACATTAATTGACTCCCCCAGTTCCAGGCTTCCTCACCACCTCCTCTGCTGCTTGCAGGCTTTTCACATCTGTTCCTTCCTGCTTGGTTACAAACATAGTTTCACGAATAGAGCCAAACCAAACAAGAGCATGGAAAAAAATCCCCATGTCCAATGTAGGGGCAAACACGTGAACCTGAAGGAACCACCCCCACCTTGTGGGGGGATAAGATAAGAGCAGCCCTGATTCCTAAAGCAGTAGCCTGAAACACACAGAGCCCTGGGGGAAAGCAACCTTTTGGACCTCAGAGCAAGCTGAGCACTACCATTCCCCAAGCAAACAGGCAATAAAAAAACTGACATACCAGTCAGTTCCTTCTTATCAGCGCTCCCAGGGGCAGATAAACCCAGACAAGGAGCATCCTGCCTGCAGAGAGGCAGCTGCTGCTCTGGGCCACCCCCACTGCTGCCTGCCACACTGTCCATCAGCTGCCACCTTCCTCGGGGATGAGGCTGATTCACAAATCAAAGGAGGGAGTTTTCATACTCGTGCTGAGCTGGATTCCCACAGTACCTCTTCGAGGCAGGGATACTAATCCCAGCTTTTGAGCTGTCTCTTTTCCACACACTTTTGACAAGGATAATGCACAAACTGTGTATTGATTTCTCCTCTGAGCTGGAGATTTACATGTGGGGGCTTCAGTCAGTCGAAGTGAATGTTTTTGAAGTGAATCTATGTATGAGATTGTACCAAACAAATCCAGTTCCAGTTGGGAGCACTGAGCCAACATATGTTGTTGTACTAAGTATGTACTGCTGTTGTCAGAGTCCTTTTGGTGCTCAGGTGTGCTTCTGAGAAGACGTGGTCTGTGTATTTACCTTATGTCCTGGTTATGAAAAAGCTCCTGAAAATAAAATTCACCAGGATAATCCAGCAAGAATTCCCTCACAATAACAATGGCCATTTCCATTGATTCCCTCAGTAACTTCAGGATATCTGACTGAATATCCCTGCCAGCAGACAGGGAATCCTCATCAGGTCCTTACTCACAACTTACCTCTTCACTAACTACACTTCAGCAGACACAAAGATTTTACCACTGAGACTTCAGGCTCCTTTTGGGAAAAGAGTTAACAAATCATAGAAGAAAACAGTGCTGAGGCAGAAGAGTTATTTTACATCTCAAAGCAGCAGGCCATGCCAAGAGGGCCTCCAGTTTAACTGACAATGCCTGAACAGAGGGAACAGGGATTGTATCAGTACCTCAGGAGGCAGAAAATGCCGAAGTGTATGAGAAAACTGATCTCAATTGCTCTTCTGTAGCCTGAGGCAGCTCCATTAGTTTCACTGACATGACTTTGGGCTTACAATGCAATAACTGAAACTAGAAGCTCACCTGTATTTTTATGCTTCCTCTGTTGCTCAGCTTTTTTCCAAATAAGCCTGTTCTTTGTTTTGTTATCCTGCTGTCCTTGGTCCCACAGACCATAAAGCAGCTTGTACTGTAAATTAATTTAGAGTGCTGGTAAACAGCAGGGAGATGAACACTAAATTTAGGCATTTTTGGCTTCTAGGCTATCTTCCTGCTTAGAAGGGGCTGGGATGTTGACCAGATTAAGCACTGTTAACACTGTACAAAGGACAACATAAAAATGCTTGAGGTATTTCTTCTTCTCCTGAGCATCTACTCTGTTTCTCCAGTGATTCTGGCCACTGATTTTTCTAGAAACAAGCAGGCTGAGGTGTGTAAGAGCAAGTCCCTGCCCATGGACAGGGTGAGCCAAGCATGGTCTGAGCTCCCTTCCTCTCCATATGGCCTGCAGTGCCTCTGCCAGCTCTAAGAGAGCACCAATGATTAGGGCACAGCAACGACTTCCATTCTACATTCCTGGGAGAAATCTGAATTTTGTAAAGGCAGCACATCCTACTCAAAAGTTCCCTGCTGGATCTTACTGTTTCTGGGCCTCTGAACATTCACTGTCCAGTTAAAATGTAGTGTTGTCTGATCCCTTCTTTGCTTAGGTGGGTAACTGCAGCAGCTTGCTCATTGGCAGGCATTTATATCTAAACTATGACATGGGGTATCACCAAGAGAATATTAAAAGGTGTAGAGTGCTAAAAAATAAAAGGAGAAAAAATCTGAAAACTTGAAATTCGTATCAAGAAAAAGAAAGCAAACCCAGGGATTTGTTTGGGAACAATTTGCCACCAAGAACCAAGGGCTCATTCCTAACACATACAGTTCTTAGCTTAAAATCATCAGTTTATTCTAAAACAGAATGCAGTGGGGGCTAGAGAGATGCTGTAGAGTATGTTTTCTACCTGCACTTGGCTTTGCATTTGGATAGTGAAAGGCAAAAGGTTTGAACCAGCACTGAAAGCACAGCAGGTCATGGGAGCTGATGAAACTGCTTTGCTGGGGAACTTCACCCTTTGGGCCAAGCAAGGCATTCCAGTTGAGAGGCCTTTCAAAAATGCACCCTGAGGCTGCCAGATTTCTTGCCAAGTGTTGCAGACATTCAAGCCTGTATCCTTTTCACATAAGCAATTTCCCCACTCCTTTGCAGCTTTCACTGGGAGACTGGGCATGTGCTTCAGCAGCAAATGCTCTATTCCCTGCAGCCTCACTCACCTGGGAAAGCAGTGAGGCTCAAACTTAGATTAACCCTGCACATCTGTCCTTTGCTTTCCAAATTTCTTGTCTTCTAGTACAACTATTATCTTATGTGTCAGGCTCAGGAAGTATCTGTTTGGCTTGGGAAGAATAAAAGGGTTAAAAGAAAACATCACCAATGATATTTATGAATAAACACCAAAATCTCAACCAAAGCATTCATCTCCCAAATTGAAAGAACTAACACAGGTACCAGCATGCAGAAAGTTCTACAGAGTTTTCACTATTTTGGGAACAAAAAATGAAAAAGTAAAAAAAATACACTTTCTATATTTTTATGAAAGATGTTCACATATAATGAATGGAGAAAAGTAGTTACCATTAACAATATCACATCTGTGATCAGTAATGAAAAAGGCTTCAGAAAAGTAATTCTCAACAGAAATAAAGAGGGGTTTACACATATTTTTTTCTCTATGCTTCATTCTCTCAAAATGTTTTAGCATTTTTACTGCTGCCAAAATGGGTTAAAATAGCCCTTTTTTCTCTCTGCAGAAGCACAGCAACGGGATCTAAAGACAAATTTGTAGCACTGTAGATGCTAGACAGAAGCCCTCTGAGAAGTGAAAGAGTTAATTTTGCTGTGAAATTGAAGTGCTGCAGATAGGCAGAGGCAGAAATCACGCCCCAGCTCCCTTCACAGCTATTTCCCCACAGAGCAAAGCTGTTTGCATGCTCCTTCCATCTGCTGCATTTACTGGTGGAAGTCTCACAAAGAAGTAAAAACACCCTAAGTGGTACCACAGAGTGAAGGATTCCCAGGGCTGACCTTGGTGTGCCAGGGACAAGCAGATGTGGCTGCAGTTTTGGATGGAGGACACTGATCTCACACCTGACCAAAGCAGTTTGCTCTTGGATTTGCAGCTGGCAAAGCCACAATTCAATCAGGTGCTCCAGCTTATTCATCCCTGTCCTTATCCTTCCTTCCCTTTGCCTCTGCCTTCAGCTCTTTGGAGGCACTGAACCCCTAGCAAAGCTGAGACTTCTCCCTCCATTGGGCTACTGAGAAAGATCTACCATAGCAACAAACTAATGAATCAGTGTCTTTAGCTACTGGGAAATGCAAAGGATGCCTACAACCTCCTTCCTTTTGTTTATTCCTATTATTCTGATTTTATTCACTGTCACTTCATAAGAATGGCATTTTCCACGTTTTCTAATGTTGCTGTGGGACAGTGTTAAAATGAAAAATCTATGAGGAATCAGAAATGTGTCCCTGGAAGAAGAGCTGAATCAGTGCCATTTGCAGACAGCAAATGATGTAAAACATCACATCTGCTGTATGCTACAGATCCCTATTAATCCTTCTCTCTATTCCAAGACAAAAAGAGCATTAAACTGGGGACAATGTTTGAGAGCAAGCATCAGCAGTTTAGGGCTATAAACACTGGTGGGCAATTGTTAATCCAAAACTAAGCATTACAAACCCAGGAAATCCAGTTTAGATTACATTTCGGAGTACACCACAAGAATCCCAGCCATTCCTGGGTAAGCATTAACTTTGTGACTACAAATAAAGCCACCTCCCAGAGCCCAGCATTTAACCTGGGCCTACTTGGCCTGCCATCACTACTGAGACAGTGAAGGACACTGTCTGACACAGCTTTTATCAGTTTAAAGAAGAGCTTAGGAAAGAAAACAAGGAGCTGCAGACAGCAGAGACCTGACTGACTTCGTTTATACTGATAGGAAGTGATGGGGTTTGAAGAAGTTGCAGCTGCAAGGGAGCAGAAAGAAGGGACTGAATTTTGCCAGACTCAGTTCAGCATAGCAGTAAAAGTCCTGCAGGTAGGTTTGTTTCCCTCATGCAGAGCAAAATAACTGGATATTAATAATAAACATGCTATTTAGACGTTTTTGTTTGAGCAGTGAGAAGACAAAAGGAAGCCTGAGGTATAAAACACCCTGTTTCACTCTTGCTGCTGCTCCTGCCTGTGACTGCACAAAGACCTTGGGGTGGGAAGCCTGCTGTGTGAGGAGGGGTGTTTGTTCCCTTTTGAGCTGCCCTGTGGTATCCCACCCAGCCTCCAATGTGGAATTGAGCAGGGATGGGCTATTCCTGGTCCATCTCACTTCTGCCCATCTCTCACAGCAAACATCACGCAGAAGGAGCCAGATTACCCTCAATTCAAACCCACAGCCTGACACATGTCGCCTTGTGATTCCTCAGAAAAACCACATGTAGGCTACCAGGAAAGGGTGGGGGTAAAGCAATGCCATGGACACATTTGCATTTGTAACCCACTCCATGCTATAATGGTTAAAAAAGCTCAACACAGCACTCAGCAGCAATAGCAACACCTTTAACCCCTCTCCTTTGCCACACAAAATACTGAGGCTGGAATATTGTATTACCCTGGTTTGGGACAATGGGGCAGAAACCAAGCAGTGTCACTGACTGTTATCCCAGATTCCATTCAGATAATTTTTATGCTGTATGCTATTATGGGTTATTGCTCTCTCAAATTAGCCTGTGTCATTTGCCTTGGGATGCCCACATACACCTGTCACAAAACATCTTTAGAAGATGTCCCAAATCTCTCTCCCACTTTTTGCCAATTGAAAATCCAACCCTGTGGTTAAATACACCCATTCTAACTATCAGGCTATCAGATTGTCTAGCTTGAACACCACAGCAGCCAGACTCTTGTACTGAAAACTATTTTGTTTGCATTAGATGAAGCATTTGTTTTCCTAGAACTCCACAGCATGTGTCCAATAATCTTATTCCTAACACTCTTCCTAGTCACATTACAGGTTTACAGCCCAGCTCCCACCTCATGTCCTTTAAACACAGATGCAAAGAGAACCATGTAGGTCACAATCTCTCTTATCAAAGTTTCGGCAAAACTGCTCAGGATACAATCTATTATTTTCTTGGTTATACACAAAATGTCAAAACAGTAAATGTCGAATGTCAAAACAGCTGAATGTCTTTCTGTCAGGGAGCCAAGAGGAAGGAAGGACTTTGCTGGTCAGCTCAAGGACACCTAGAAGCCTTGTGATGTTTTGAGTGTTAATGAAGACAGCAGAAAGGAGCATCAGGCAAGTCTCTCCAATCAAACAGGATGAAGCAGCAGCACCACAAGCCAATTGCAAGTGACAAACCAGCCATGGAGCTGCATTGCAGGTCTCCCACTGGAACAAAGGGGCAGCACATCAGGTGCCTGCAGCTCCAGGATTCTCAGCCCCCAGGAGAAGGGTGGGGTTTCAAACATAGCTGGAAACAACACATGAAAATTTCATTTCTTTAACGGCTACATTTGGCCCTTGGAGGGCTCTGAGGAAATTCCTGTTAGAAGGGTGTAACTTCCACTGATAGAACTTACATTTGTGGTATTACTGCACCCCACTCTCCATTACAACCACGTTCACTCAACCTCTGCTTGCATACTTAATCCACCAGAAGTGAGAAACCCTTTTCTATCTCACAATCAGATGCTGTGAAAATGAGCCCAGTATCCCAGAGGATTAGTGTGTGGAGAATTCGAGTTAATTACACTCTCTGGACAGACTCAGGCTCCAATGGTCAGTGTCCAAATGAGGAATAAGTATCTGGGATGGATCAGCTCTTCAGAAACAAAAGGTCCCATTTTCATGCAAATAGCATTAACTAGGAAGAACAATGAAGGAGAACTAAAGAAAAGTCAGACAAAGCAACAGAATCCTTATGGTCTGAATGTTTTTAGGAGGTATCAGCTGCTCCTTAAACTATTAACAAGATTTCAGAGGGTTTTTGCATTTGCTTTTGCATCCCTGCGTGGGAGTTGATAGAAGCAACCAAAAGCAAGTATCCAATTTGCTTTAGCTGTGTTTCTGTCACCTAGGTCCTATTCATACCCTCAGATGGGAACAAATTTCAACATCTGTTACCAAACTTCTGAAGGAGAAAGAAAGAATAAAAAATTAAAAAAAAAAAAAAAAAAAAAAAAAAAAAAAAAAAAAAAAAAAAAAAAGGAAGAAAGAACAATGCCATAAAAAGCAGGACAGTGGCAATGTGGCAATGCCAACAGCTCTCCTTGGCAGGTGCTGGCTGTGAAAGGGCTCCTTTGGAAGATCTTGGCAGCAGCACCAAGGTGAGTGAGTGCCAGGAAAGGGGGCAGAGGGAGGGCTAAGGGAGCCCCTCGGCACAGGCACAGAGAGCTGACCAGGGGTGACACCTGCAGCACTGTTGCATCCCTGGGGAAAACCCCAGTCTTCAACTGTCTCAGAGGGAAAGTGCCAGGAAAATGTATATACAGTGGTAGTTCTTTGAATAAATCAGCGTAAATCATGTATTGCTTCCCAAATTTTTCCATGCTAAGCCCTGGTGACAGAAGACACCTTTTTGTTTTGTTTGTTTGCTTTTTGGTTTGGTTTGTTGTTGTTTTTGTGCTCTGTTTACACCAGAGCACGCCCAGAGCACACCACACCAGCCTGTGAAGGGCTCACTGCTGCCCAGCATTTGACTCCAACCATGCCAGTCACTTTTATCACATGTTTTAGAATGACAAAGCAATTACAGTGCCAGCCTTCATGGTGCCACACATCCCTGAGTGCAGTCTGCAGCCTCATCCCATTCTCCTCCTCCTGCCACAGCCCACTCCTAGGGACCCCTTCAGGATGGGTCATCACACACATTTTTGAAAAACAAAACAAAATTTAAAAACAAAACACCAAAACCACCCTCAAATACTTTCCTAAATACACCACATTCAGAATTCTGCCTCCACAAGGTGTCCCAGGGTCCTTTTGCTGTGAGGGCACTCCCAGCTGCTGGCAGACTGTGCCTCAGTGCAGCTGCACCAGAGTTCATTTTCAACATGGACAGCAAAGGATATTTAACTTCTTACTCCTCAAAGCCATTTGCCAAATTCAGAAACAGTTTTGGTCAAAAAAGCAGTGTTACTTTTAAACACCCCCTGTGCCCAGGGAGGATTTTGCACAGAAACACTCACAGCTCGGGAGACAAAGTGCTGCCTCTGGCACCTACCTCATTTCTGTGAGGGAAAAACACAGGTTTGTATATTAAAATATTAATTTAATATTAATTTAAGCTTTTGACACTTCCTGAGTGCCGGGACACGGCCACGGGTGAGAGCAAGCCGGTGTGTGAGGGGAGGGAGGCAGGGCCTGCTCCTGCCTGCCCTCAGCGCTGCCACCTCGGCCACCAGCAGCACCTGCACTGCCTGCCGGGGCGAGTGGCAGCAGCATGGCCACGGAACCTGCCCTCAGGGGATCCATTGCTGAGGTAACAACGTGATAATGGCAGCAGAAACCCCTCACACTCTCTCCACAGGTGCAGGGCCCCGCTGATGAGGCCTGGAGCGGTCGCCTCAGCAGCAGGCCATGTGATGCCTTAAGGTTTTAGCCTTTATATTTTTCAAATCCTGTACTGCATTAGTGCATGACTCTATATAAAGTGTCAACTACTGTCTTCACACTTTGGTCAGACAAAATAATTCCTCCGGGCCTGGAACTCAGGGACACCCTACAGCCTCAGGCCCCAAGAGTATAAACAAAAGTTAATTGAGGGGAGCAAACTGGGGGTAAATGACTTCATTACCTCTAGTTGGAGGATTAACCCTGATATGCAAATGGACCAAACTCAGATCTGTCTGAAAAACTCGTGACCATTGCCCATTTTGGGTGTAGCCTCTGAGGCTTCTGACTGCCCCAGGTGTATCTATTGAAGGCCTTTAATAAATCCCCACTTTATTCTCATAACCTTATCCAGCCTCTGCTCTAGGTACCACCCCAAGGCATCAAGCAGCCACAGAACATTCTCCTTGCCTGAAGAACCACTCTTTTGGCCATGCAGGTGGATGTGAGCAGTGCCAGGATACCCCACTGCAGCTGCATGGGGCTGCATTGCCCACACGTCACAGAACACAACTGAACGTGCTGAGACACACAATTATTAGAAGGCCTTAATCAGTTTAACAGCTCCTGCCAACAGCCCTGCACAGTGCTGCCCTTCCAGCAGTCAGAGTGTAAGAGCCGTGGCTGGCAATGAAAACCTAAGGAAAGAGGCAAAATGGAGATGTAAAGCCCCTCCAGCACCCTGTATGGATGAGCTGCTCTGGCAGAGCAGGAACAGCTACACCAGATGAACTCAAGTTGTCAAGGAGATTAATACCAAATATTTACCTTTTGGTGCAATTAAGCAACTTCATCAAAAGCACTGAATGAAAGCAAAGTGCATTTCCTTTGCAAACCTTATTAGAGAACTGTCAAGCTTTCCTCTCCCTATTTAACATTTCAGCCAGCCATTTGCTATTTGGTACCTGCTGTTATAAAGGCAATTCAGTTTGGGCTTGCTTGTTGGTTCATGTTGTTGTTGTTGGCTCATGCATTTCATGGGCTAACACTAAAATGCTGGGTCAGGGAGAAGGAGTGAGCATTTCTATCCATGACATCTTAATTGAAATTTTTTTAAAGCTGTTATAAAGCACAGAAAGAAATGGTCCAAAAGGCTTATTGCAAACCTGATTTTCATTATTCAGAGGGGCTCAAGCTACATTGCAACTGTCTGTACTTCTGCAGCATCCATTTTTCTTGGAGAGGGGGATGATTGTCAGTTCTAAGCACCTCCTTTCCAAATACAGCAAAATGCTTCTCAAAGCACTTTGATCAGGCAATTCTTTTTTCCCCAGCCTGCTGCTGCCAAGAGAGGAGCCCCTCCTTGCAGTGCTGGGGATTTGGATGCCTTCAAGTGAATGGAGAACTGAGACCAAACTAGGGCAGCAGACCGAATATGCTTAATTGGCCCTCATTTCCTTCCCAAGTCCCGGGCTCAAACCAAGGCAAGACTGACAGCTGTGACCCTTCAAACAGGCAGCTGTCCCCAAAATACAACCAAGAGCTTGATAAGGACCTACTTAGGGCAGTGTCTGCAGCTGGCACACAGGGAGGTAGCACAGAGACAGCCAAGGCCTGGGGGCTCAGGCTGGAGCTCAGTGCTCATTCCCAACAGTGCCACCCAGCATGGCAAAGGCAAATGTGCCCCAAAAGCTGCCATTCTCCTGGCCATCCAAACAGCTCCCTGCCTGGGGCCAACCACATTTCCCCTGACCCAGACCCTGACCTGGGGGACAGTTTCACAAACACCTTGCTCAATTAAACAGCTCCTGCCAGTAGTGGGGTGGGAAATCACTGTTTGCTGTTCCCAGCCACATTCATTGCCTGCCATGCCTTGTCTGCCACATTCACACCACAGGTGCTGCAAGAGGTGCCATGAGATTCTTCCAACATTGCTCAATAATGGGGTGTGCTGCTGGTTTATATGGAGAATGTGTGTTAGCCTCTCACACCTCAGTGAGCAGCCTGAGGCAGCAGCTGCAGCCCTTCAGGGTGTGTGCCCCATGGCAAGTGTGTGCAGACTGTGCCACAGCCAAAGAACCATCTGGGATGTGTATAAAGCTCCTTATAATCCAGGGCCTCTTCAGAAGCACTGGAGAAGGCCAGGGATGGGGAGTGCTTTCAGAAATTTGGAGTCAGCATCCAGCCCAGCACATTGAGCCCCTCTTCCTGCTCTCAGTCCCCACAGCTGCCCTGACAGCCCTATCTCACTCTGAGGTCTTGCTAAAGTCATTACAGAAACAGAAGCAATCAGCTGCACAACCTGAGACAGGAACATGGGGCTGCCAGCCCACACAGCCTCCCCTGCTCCCCTCCCGAGGAGCAGGGACTGCAGATGGCCCTGCAAATCCAGCCTGGAGGTGTGGGTGGCTCTGCTTGGTTTATTCCATCCTGGGCGTTTTTTTTTTTTCCTGGATGTTTATGCAGTGACCTCCAGTGTTTATTCTTAGCTTGTATAACAACAATACAGCAGTTTAGCAGGCTGCTCCTAAATCTTTGACCTGCAAAATGATCTGTCTAATTTGGAGACCAAGCTGAACTCAGCGAAGTCATAAAATGCTGTCTCACGTTACTACTTTCAGCCCTTAAAACCCAAACCCACAGCTGTGTCAGGTCCAAGCCTTTCTCTAAAGGGTAAATGTATTGCCCTGTATTTTCCTACACACCCCCCAGAGACCACTAACATGGTGCTGCTGGTTTAATTGCCACAAAGGCTCCTGTACATTCAAAACCGCTGAGCTATAAATCCTTCCTTTCTTAAATCCACCTTGCCAAATTTCTTTGTGCATCACAAAGCCCCTGCCCCACCTGCCCACAGGTGCTTTCCAGGCCTCCTCAGTTCCACCAGACCCAGGTACACTGCAGAAGGTATTCAAGGGCCAGGGCCAGGCTGCACCTCCCAGAACCTCTGCAGAAGGTATTGCTCTGACAACACTGCTGACACGAGGGCATTTTCAGATGGCAGCTCTGGCTATCCACAGTACCAGGGCAAGGCAGCTTATAGCTGCTTCTTTGAGTTTTACTTGCAAGAAGTTTTGGAGAAGGGAGAACGACTTAGGGGATTGACTGTCGTTCTGGCAGTGGCAACCACATAATGACCATCTGAAAAGGGGGAGAAACGAGATGGATCCAAAGCTTTTCCTATTACTTCACGGGGAACAAATTTCTCCATGAATAACAACTGAGGGAACAGAGTGACATTCCAGAGAAATCTCTTGAAAGGAAGACAAATTTTAATTTCAGAGATTTTCTTCAACATAAAGTTGTCTTCGTTTTGGAACCTTCTTTCCCCAGTCAGAACAGGAGAATATTCAATCATTGCATAATGTGATTTCAATTCAAATATAGATCTAAAAGTTCAAGTACGAAATTACATACTTGGCCTTTTCACATTAATTAATCCAAATCAATAGAATAACACACTGGCTTTCACTGGAGAACATCTTTGTGCTAGTGAGAACAGTTAATTAGAGCTGGCACAAACACCTTCCATATCCAGCACGAATAATAATATTCCCAGAGCAAATTTTCTCGGCAAACTTGAGGAAACAGCTGATTCTTGATTCTTCAGCTCACCCACTGCTTCAAAGATTTTAATAAGAGAGAAGGAGTTGATTGGTAATGATGAGCAGCCCCTGTGCTCTTCCTGCCCAGCTCAGCTCCAGCCCCTCCTCTGATGTGATCAGAGGTGCCCGAGCCTGTACAATCAGTCTTGGTGCCAAGGCTGCCCTGGAGGTTTGTGTCCCCTCTGCAGCATCCCCCTGCTGCCTCCAGCAGGACATCAGTGCCAGCCAGGGACAGACAGGCTCAGGGCAGGGCTGAGGCTCTGGGATGTGCTGCACCACTTGGGTCTGCTCTGGATCTTCCCCTGAACTGGGGCCTGTGGGCAGAGCTCTGCCATGTGAGACCCATGTGTGAGCTGTGAGCACCCCATGGAAAAGGGAACAATGTACAAAAGGAGAGGATGGGGAGATCACAGTCATCAGCTGAAACTGCTGTGGTGGTAACCCCAACCTAAATCAAGAGATTTTCCTTTCATTCAATAGAGACAGAAGGCAGCAGCCACCCAGGGATGCCCATTTCTGCTCAGCACTCACCTCCTCACCTGCAGAGTCAGAGCCAGCAAGTCAGAGCCAGCTGTGCTCCTGAGGAAGCAGAGAAACACAACAAGGGGTTGTGCACACAGCAGCCAGGTAAAGCAACAGCCAGTTGCTCACCCTGTCCTGAACTCAGTCTTGTGTTAAAAAATGCCACTCATTAAAAGTATCTGACACACAAGGGTGCTGGCATTGTCTGACTTAAGAGACTCAGATATGCAGGAACTCCTCAACTGAGCAGTCAAAGGCATCTTCTAGAGAGGCCCTTACTCTCCAGAAACAAAGACTCCTAAATTAAATAGGACAAGTTGGATGGTCCAAATGTTGCTTCAAGTTCCAGTTCCCTTCCCAGTCTCATAGGGCTCTGCTGGCAAGTAAGGCTGGACACTGTTTTGTAGACATTTTGGTCAACATAAGTGTTTCTTCTAACACAAAATGAACAGTGTTTCATTTATTCACATGTTGCTTCACCATTTTAATTTAGCTTCACCAATTTAATTTAAATTTTTTGGTTAAAAATTGTTTTGAAACAAGAAATAATAATTTAATTACTAAAATGTTAAAGCAAATGCTTTAGCTTAACATCAGGAAGTTTAGCTGCTTCCACCCCTTTTTATGCTATGACTTCTTTTCTTTCAGCTGGAAATAGTCACTAAAGGTCAACCTATATGTGTTAAAAACTCTGTTCCCTCACACTCTGCTTTTTGTTCATTTAATCCAGAAAACATTCCCTGTGACAGAGCTGCAGCACCCCAATGATTTCACTGGGACATCAGGAACTGTACTTGCCAAAAGAGCAAGAAACAGGCATTTACCTGGGAGGCTATTTTTGTTGATCACATAACTATCCAAACATGCCATTTTTTCTCTGGGAAGCTGTGACAGCATCCATAATACTTGTTCTTGCAACATTCTGTGTGGAATTCATAACAAGAGCAGTAAAATGCTTTGGGAACAACTTGCACATCCTAAGGCACATACATGAGCATGTATAGAAGACAGAACAGGCTTTCATTAGCTTGGCATCATGATATACCAGAGAGCTGCTCCTGTTGGGCTCCTTTCTGGAGCACTACATGGTCCATCATGGTCTGAACACTCCTTGTCCCAAGAGATCCCCAAGGGCTGCACATCAAGGACTGGACTGTAAATGCAACTGCAGAGAGCAAATAAAACAAATTTTAAAAAAAATCATTTCTGTTTTAGAGGAGACACTGAGATACCTCCCCTCGACTTCCAAGTTAATAGGTTTCCAGCAGTTTTGTTTTTTTAAAAAAACAAACCCAGAGTTTGGAAGTGGATTGTCCCAGAGTTAGACCAACTTTGATTTACTGTGCACTGTCTGGCAGAGCTAAACAACTGCCTGAGCCATGCTGCAATATGCAAGTGTTAGAAAGTAAATTGTACTAGATGCCAGTCATTATCACAGTGACCCATATTTTAGGGTTTCAACTGCATCTCTGCCAGTCTTCCTAAAGCAGGTTTTATTGCCAAGCTTTTATACATTCCACTGCTCAGTCAAATAAAACAGCCTTCTGCCAGAGTGTGAGCAAGATTAGGAAGTAGAACTGACTTAAGCTCTCCTAAGAGCAAGGGGCAACAAATACAACCTCAGAAAACGAAAAACTGAACCATGAGGGAAATTTTGAAAATGCAAGGTTTCACAACACAAGCTGGTTTTCTTTGTAGTGGACAAGTCTCAGCTGGCTGACTCAGTGATAACTGAATTTACTGGAATGCATCAATCACATTCTTAATACCAGCATTTCAGCCTTCAGAAGGCATATCTGAAAGGTTCAGGATTCCCACAGAGTGGTGCAGAGTGGTGCAGGGTTGCCTCCTCAGCCCAGAGCTGATGGAAGAAGAGGGCAGTCAGCCACAGCTGGCTGGGCCAGCCTGGGAGAAGAGGTTTTGGCAGAGAGACTGAAAGGTGCAGCTCCCTTCAGAACCCCAGTGATGGAAACAGCACCTGTATACTGAAGAGTTAAGTGCAAAATGCAGCAAAAATGTCTGTAACAAACAAAACATAACTTCCTCCCTGATTGACCAGAGACTAATTGTGGAAAGAGGAACAGTCAAGTTCAGGAAAAATATTCTGACACTTCTCTACCAGGAGGAAACAGGGAGAGAAAGCCTGGGAGGGCACTAAGGGACCCCCATTAGTGTGTGTAGTGAGGAAAGGAAAAACCCCAAAGGCCAGCTCTGCAGAGCCAGCCAGAAGGCAAGTGCAGGCTTAGGTCACACTGGACACATTTCTGTGTAGAAATCCAGCAGCTGGAGAAGCAAGGCTGAGCACAAAGATCCAGTGCCCACCAGCCACCCAAGCAGCACAGCTATCTGGCTGCTTCACAGTCCTCAGCTGGGCAAGTTCCCCCCACAGGCTGCCCTTGGTGTCCCAGGACGTGCAGGGAGAGGGGAAGGGCCCTCCAGAGCCTGCAGGCACGGGCAGCTCCCAGTGGGTCAGCCACATCCCCACACAGCTCTCTCCTCCCCACTGCAGCATCCTCCCACTGCCCAGCTCCTCCCTCCCACCGGGCTGGACCCCCCTGCTGCTGCCTCCCACCAGCAACAGCTGTGTGGAGGGCATGTGCCTCCCATTCCAAACAAACACACACTTCACAGCTCAGAGGTAAAAGACTTTATTATCCCATGGGTTTTTCCTAAGAAGTAAGATTCCCACCAGACAAAATATACAAAGCATCTTATGTTTTCTCTCTAGACAAGTGCATTCTCATCCTATGGAACAGTGACGACGTTGGCTGACCCCAAAGAACCAAGGTTTGTCCTTAAAGCTGCAGGATTGCACAGTTAGCACATCCAATGACCACTTAAATCATGCAGAACCAGAGGGGAGGGCAAGAGGCCTCTATGCTCACCTGAGTGCAGGCTCAGGCCTCTAGAAATGAAAAGAAACACAGGGCTTAAATTTACCAGTTACTTCCATTAAGTGAAGCAATTCTCTGACCCACTCCTTGTTGTCCTCTTGGCAATTAAAGGCTGGGGCTAGCAGCAAGTTTTTGCTGGGAAAACACAATGCTAGAAAAGCAAATACCCATCTGGCAGTGGGAAACTTTCCACACCAACCTGCAAGAAGTGCACATAATTCTTCATTTTACATCAAGCTTATAGCAGAATGAAACCAAAATGCCCTCCTCTACTTGACAGAAATTGATGTTTATAGCTATGTTTATATAAAATAATAAATACTCAGCTTTTAAGGACATATTAATTCCTATTGCATTACATGACCATCCTGAGATGTTGTTTTGCTTTCACATAATTAACTCATAGAATTAACATTCAAAAGTTTAAAATATATTAACTTTGCATTTTGGTTCTGCTGAGTTAATGATTGTACTTGCATTTACTTTATCCTTCCTCTTCCAACACAACAAGCTCATTTCAACAGATGGTGAACAAGCCCAGATTTGCTGGAAACCAATTAACAAGAATGTGCCAAATTGAAACTCACCCCATTCTTTCAAGCCAAAAAACTGCCTGCATTTCAAGAACCTAATTAGTTTTAACTACATTTATGGAATGGAGGGAAGAATATTTAATTACTCTGCAATTCTGTCTGATGATCAATAGAAATGCTGTTTTGTTCAAACAATTTCTCTGCAGTATATTGATCAGCTGAACCTTGCCTTGTATCAGTATCTCTACTTCACTGGTGCCTGCAGATAATGTGATACACAGCTGGATTACAGTGATTACTATCAAAACAGCTTTCACTGGAAGAGTTACACAAGAATACACACTGTTAAAAGATTTGAAAAAACTGCTTCTTCACTTGCCAGTAACTACCAGGTCTGCTGCTGACACCACCTTCCCTCTGCTGAGCTCTCAAACTGCCCTGTCTGTAGCCTCACAACTATTCTGCTCCTAACTGCACCTGGTTTAGGTCATTGCATCAGCACCAAAATGAAAATCCTCCTCTTGTACACATACCCTCTGTCCCAGTGCCACAGCAGCCTCAGAGCAATATCCCAGCCTGAAATTGCTCAGCCAGGAAAAGAGCACCTATTTCCAGCATTCCTATTCCTCAGCCCTCCCTTCTACCCAAACCTTCTCCCAGAAGAGATTTCTATCCTGTGGTGTGGAAGAAGCTGCATCTAC
Organism: Oenanthe melanoleuca; assembly: GCF_029582105.1. Classification (NCBI taxonomy): domain Eukaryota; kingdom Metazoa; phylum Chordata; class Aves; order Passeriformes; family Muscicapidae; genus Oenanthe; species Oenanthe melanoleuca. The sequence goes on along the minus strand of NC_079343.1, from coordinate 1,349,770 downwards.
CCCAGTTATCTTCGAGCACTGTGTAAATTTAAGCCCAGCAAATGTCTTGGGTAGGTAGCAGGGAAGAAAAGGCCACAAAGGACCCCAGAGGTTAGAGCTGCACAAGCTGGGGGAGTATAAAAAGTAGCCAGATTACCATGTCTAAAGAGAGGGCTGAGAGCATGTGTGTGCATGTGTGTGCAAGCAAAGCCAAGGAAGGTTACATCTGGAGAGTGGCTTCATGACTTCTGGCAGATAACAGTTTCAACCACAAAAGTGTTTTCAAAGTGACGAATACGATGACAGTTTCCAGCCTCACGTCGACTGATACCTAGAAGTGATTTAAAGAAAGGAGAGAGGTGAATCAACAAATGATAATCTGCAAGAACCAAAGCAAGTGGGGGAAGGAAAGCAGATGAGATGCAACTTCTGAACACTGAAATGAAACCACTGAACACTGAGACAGCCCATATGGAAAGCAGCATTATCTGGTCTTTGGAAGAATTAACTATCTTCTCTAGGATTTAGTCCTGCAGTGAGAGCTTCCATGGGCTGAAGGAGTCACATGGAAACAGCTGGTTTCAGCTGACAGCATCTCAGTGTCATCTCAGGGACCAGAAAGCCTCAAGAAACCAGCAGAAGCCACAGGCTGATACAGAGCACATCCCTGGATGCAGCAGAAGTGTTTAAAACAGCACTTCCTCTCGGGCTGTTTGTATCCCTGTGTGCCTGATCCTGCTGTGGCCCAGCCTGGGGTAATGCTTCCCCTTGGGTCACACTTCCCCATGCCCTTCAAATGCAGCTCCTCAGCTCTGGGCAGCTCTGCTGGCAGCTCCTCTGCCTCACAGCAAACCTGTGGTGCCCCAATGACAAGCAGGACTGTGCCAGGGCTCCATGGGAGTAACAACCAGAGTGTGCCAGCAGCTCCTCCTCATCAGTGCAGCTCCCATTGGGAAAGCACAACCAGCTACAGCCACGGGACCTCTGCACCCTGTAGCTTCCCCAGAGATCCAAACCCAGCTGACTGCAGGTCCATGTTCCAGGTGAGCCTTAAAGTATACCTTAAAAGCAGATTAATACACATACTGGTATTAAAGAGTATTTTGCAGCAATGTTACCATTTCAATATAAGACACATATTGCTGATTTCCATGAAATCATTTTTACACAGTCCAATGTTCCCTCTTCACAACGTTTTGCCATACTATTAGGAACTTAATTAATTAAAGGCAATTTGCAGATCTAATCTGCTCTGAATAGCTGCCACTGAATCGGGTGCCTTCATTAGGGAAATCTTCCAAACAGTTCCCAACAGTACTGCTATTAGTTCAGCCCCAGGAGACCATGTGTAAATGAATTGCTGCCTCCTGCAACCATTTTTGCAAAGTTTCTATCAGGCTGATGGATGACACAAACACAGCAGTCAGCACCCACTTGCAGCACCATCCTGCAGCTGGGTTTCCAATAACTGGATGGGAAACACCTCAAGGGAAACCTCCAGAGGGAAACCCCCAGAGGGAAACCCCACTCTGGCTATGAAGAGGTGAATATGGCTACACCAGCCATAGCAGGGCTATGTTTGGGCTGTGGAGGACAAGGCAGGGCTGTGATGGGGGTGAGGAGGACAAGGCAGGGCTGTGATGGGGGTGAGGAGGATGGGACAGGACTGTGATGGGGAGTTAGGAGGATGGGGCAGGGCTGTGATGGGGGTGAGGAGGATGGGACAGGACTGTGATGGGGAGTTAGGAGGATGGGGCAGGGCTGTGATGGGGGTGAGGAGGATGGGACAGGACTGTGATGGGGGTTAGCATGGTCAGCAGGACTGTGATGGGGGTGAGGAGGATGTGGCAGGACTGTGATGGGGGTTAGCAAGGTTGGCAGGGCTGTGATGGGGGTTAGGAGGATGGAACAGGGCTGTGCTGGGGGTGAGCAGGATGGGACAGGACTGTGATGGGGGTTAGAAGGACGGGGCAGGGCTGTGCTGGGGTTAGCAAGGCAGGCAGGGCTGTGATGTGCCATTAGCAGGATGGGGCAGGGCTGTGCTGGGGTTAGCAGGGCAGGCAGGACTGTGCTGGGGCTTAGCAAGGCAGGCAGGGCTGTGCTGGGGTTAGCAAGGCAGGCAGGGCTGTGATGGGGGTGAGCAGGATGGAACAGGGCTGTGCTGGGGCTTAGCAAGGCAGGCAGGGCTGTGATGTGCCATTAGCAGGATGAGGCAGGGCTGTGCTGGGGTTAGCAAGGCAGGCAGGGCTGTGCTGGGGGTGAGCAGGATGGGACAGGACTGTGCTGGGGGTTAGGAGGACGGGGCAGGGCTGTGCTGGGGTTAGCAAGGCAGGCAGGGCTGTGCTGGGGTTAGCAGGGCAGGCAGGGCTGTGATGTGCCAGCAGGAGGGTGCCAGGCCAGGCAGGCTCTCACGTCGGCGGGCGCCGCGCCGCCGCAGCCGGTAGGTGTCCTTGCCGCTGCACAGGCGGTAGATGAAGGAGCCCAGCTGCTCCATGTCGCTGACGTGCTCCGTGGCGATCATCTCCTCCTGGATTATGTACGTCTGAGGCAGGTATGTCCCCTTCTGAAACGACAGGTTCCACCAAAACAAGGCACAAACACTGTCACCGTCTCCTCCCTGAACACAACGGTTTCACACAGAACACCACAGAAAACCAAACTGCAGAAAATCCATTCACTGTTGGGGTTCAAGCTCCACTGACTGAGGCCAGTTAACATGTGTCCTTGTCCTTGCTGGAAACTGTCCCTTGCTACTAGCACAGTGCACACAAAACAGATCAGATCCAAAAATGGAATGTTCACATAAGGGGTGAAGTCAGTGTAGGATCAACCCTGTTATAAAGTGACCCAAATTTTAGAGCAGGATACCCAAAACTGTATGTCTGAGAGTACAACAAACCCATCTGGAGATAAATAAAAGCTTAACCAAAATTCCAGGAATTCCACTGAAACGTGCACTCTACATTTACTTCAAAAGGCAAAGCCCAAAACCACCAGCCCAGCTCAGATTCCAACATTCCACTCTCCTCTTTGGTCCATTCAGCTCAGCCACAATGATATCCTGCCCTTACTGCCCACAGGAATGGGGGCTTGAGATGGGCCATGGGCACCACATTCAGAGAAGAACTGAGCTCTCCACACACCTTCATTGCCCCAGGAACATCTGGGGCAGTGACATCCCTGCTGTTGGGATAGAGGTCACACTGAAGATCAGAGTGATGAGTGAGGTATCATGGCAGAAAGCTACCAGGGGATGGAAAAAATGGGGTTTCTATGTGCCCCCCACAGATGGAGGTCACACCTTTCCCTGCAGGAAAGAGTTCAGCTCAGCACTGGAGATTCTCTGCAAGCTCATTGCCAGGTGCTCAGAGCATCTTTCATGTTTGGACATCACTGTAGCAACAAACAGCTGTGTAACAAGTGCAGCTCGGGTCAGGGGGCACTTTTGAGTAGATGCTAACTAGATCATGAAGCAAAGAATCATCTCCGGTCCCTTTTCCTTACGAAGAGTCAAGGAAATAAAAGAACTGTCAGACCCTGGGACCAAGGTAAGCATAATCAAGGTGAAAAGCAAGCAATAGCAGCACCATTTCAAATGTCACCTCTTCTGTTTCCCAGGACTGCTTATCTCCACAGAGACATACCTGGAAACACACTATCTGAACTCAGTGCTGTGCTGCTGGGCTGGCACAGCCAGGTGGATCAATAAGGCTGTCCTCTAATGCTGCTGGATTAGACAATTAGTGCCAGTTTGTACTGCACTAACAAAACAGTTCTGCAAGAAATTCCATTATTGATTCTCAGGGGGAGAAGGCAGGGGGGCCGTGAGATAAGTGCAGTTCCTGGCAGGGCCTGCCATGGTGACAGCCAGGGCTGGGGCTCTGATGTGCTGTACCCTTGGCCTGGAGAGAGGGCTCAGAGAGGCAGACATGAGCACACAAGGCAGTTTCTTCACTGTCTCAGATTGAAATAGCTGTGGCAGGTGAAGGGGGAATCACCACTTCTCCATCGCAGGACTGTGCAACAAGAACAATACCTTCCAGTCTCTGCCAAGAACTTTCAGCAAGCTAAAGCTCTGAGCATCTTGTGCTCTGGAAGAGATGTGGATGGTCCATCATTTAACTGGGTCACCTCCAGTGTCCTGCTGCTGTACAAGGGAGCACCCCTCCATCCTTTTATGTCAGGCACAGATGCAGGCCTGGTCACTGAACTGTCACACCTGCACAGAATACAGCCTGACAGAAGCAGGTGCAGGGCATGTGGCAGCCACTCTGCAAAGGGGCACCCTCACACCAGACTGGCCAGGAGGAAAGAGCAAAGAAGGTTCCCCAACTCCCTGTGCTGCCACAGTCTGCTGGAGCAAATCACTGGTGTTAATTGCTGGACTGTGATTTGATTCTAGAAACAGGACTGCAGTCCCTGAACAGCTCCAAAATGAGACTTTCTGCTGGTAAGCAGTCCATTCATTAGGGACTGACTGCATACAGAGATGCAGAGAAAGCAAAAGTCTCCAAGTGCAAGGACCAACAAAGCTCACCCAGCATCCAAAAGGCAGCACTTTTGAGCAGCAAGGCAAGTCATAAGGTCATAAAGGTCCTCCCTGCAGCAGGAAGAAACCTGAGCTTTCTGCCTGAGCAGCAAGGCCATCCCCCCACATGAGGCCATGAAGATCACTGGCCCACAGGATCACAGCTAATTCAGTTGGGGAGGGACCTCAGGACTTTATCCCATCCAGTCTGGAAAACCCCCAAGAATTTCAAGGAGGCAGCACAACCTCCCTGGGCACCCTGATCCACTGCTTCACTATCCTTGCGGTGAAAAACTTTTTCTGAGCCCAATACCGAGCTAACCACTTTAAAACAATGTCTCTAAGGCACAGGTTAAAGCATCCAGAGACAGACAGGACACTACTGGACATCCATCTCAGTAATCAGGTTATTTAAACCCACACCTGCTTTGGGTTGGCACAGAAGGCCACTTCATCTGTACTGTTATCCCCTTTTTAAATTCAATGACAGTGCATAATTTTCACTGACCATGAGTTTATGTTATTTTAGGATGTGACCAGCATTCTCAATATCTCAGCTTGTGCAATTCTGCCTTTTCCATTTCCCTCTGCCCCAGGGACTGGTCACCTGCCGGGGTCAGCAGCTGTGACAGGTCTGGAGCGGGTTGTAAGTAAATGTGTGTTGTACCCCAGCAGGGTTCCCAGCACATTTGCCAGACAGTCACAGTGCATGAAACTGTGAGGACTGCTAGGAAACAAACTGGGAGTCTGACAGGGACTGGAGATCAGGCATCTCTCCAGGCATGACTATTTGTCTCTGAGCTCACGCTGCAAAGTTCACCACACTGCACACAGCAGGAAGTGAGCAAAGGGAATTTAAGAGTAAGAATTAGATTGTCTTTTTTTTTTCCCTTTTCTTTTAAACAGACCCTCCCAGGAGTGATAAAAGACCCAGGCTCAGTGTCTTGATTTACCTGCAGAAGACTGAGACAGATATGTACCTTTTGCAGTCTGAAAAATCCTGTGCTTTTTTCCTGCTGTGAAGATTAAATAGTATTCTATTTTAAGATGGCTGCTTTCAGCAGCACAGGCTTCTGAACTGAACAAGATCGCTGGTACTAAACCCAATTAATGCTGGCAGTGAGCACAACTGCATGAGCCCAGGGCTGGTGCTGCAGCCCAGCAGGGAGGGTAGCAGAGATTCCCCCCCAAAAAGGTGAATACTGAAGGCCTGTCCCCCCTCAAGGGACAATGAGAGCTCTGCAATTGGCAAACCAGAGTGCAAACCACAGGAGGGTGAAAAGAAGGAATTTTTTCTTTTTTCCCTTGATCCCAACAATCAGTAAACACCAGAGAGAAGGAATCTGCTGCTTTCTGTGTCTCCCTGGTCAGGCTGACCACCATGCCAGCGTTACTGTGCTATCTGCACAACCAGAATTTCAGCTGAACCTGCTGAAGCCTTCACTCGACATGAAGACTCAGGGCCAAGCTGACTTCCCCAGACACAGCAGTTTTGAGTTCCCAGGAGCTGCCAGCTGGCAGCCAGGAGCCAGCTCAAGGAAAGCAGGGCTGCAGCTGTACCTTGACGTTGACCAGCAGCTCCCACAGGTTGCGGGGAGGCATCACGATGGTGGTGTTGAGCTCGATGACGTAGCACTTGTCCAGCGTTATGTCGTGATACGCTGTCAGACCCTGCAATGCAAGCACAGAAATCACACAACTGAACCCTCTGCATCAGCTGGGACTGCAAAAATGGGCGACAAGAGGGAATTCAGGGAAGACAGGAAACTGCTTAAACAAACCTCCCCACCAAGCAAGTGTTACTGTATTTGGGATAAGGAGTGGAAAAAGGACACAGTAACATGGCACTCTCTTGCATGCTGTAAGAAAGACCAAGAAAGAGCAATTTATTGAAGGAAGTAATTGCCTTAAATAAGACACTTGGTGAAAAACAAAATACAGACAGATCATTGGTCAGAGAAGGAGACACCTCTTGTCCCAGGCTTTCTCATGGGTCCAGCAGGTGTTTATCTTTGTTATAATTCTTTCTCTTGTACTTACAGTAGAGAAAGAGCCTCTAGCTTGGGAAAAAACCCAGCCGAGCCTGAGAAAGCCAGACTGGAAAAAATCCTTTAAGATTCTCCCTGGGCCTGTAATGGCCACAAGCAAGGAGAAGAGTGGGTTGGAAGAACCCAGAGAGGGCCTCGGGCAGGAGGACAGCTCAGGAATAAACCACTGACAAGTGGGACATGCTGGGCCATGAACACAGAGCTGGTGCAAGCAGTCAGCCCCACGCTGTGCCCCCAAAGCCCAGGAGCTCCTTACTCGCTGGAAATCGTGGATGATGTCTGCGGGGTCGCTCCCTCCAAACTGGGGCACTGGGACATTGATCTGCTCGTAGTTCTCTTCAATGTAGATCTTGACATCTTCGTGCAGCTCCAGCTGCCCTTTGAAGGGCGAGTAGAGCGAGTCTTCGTACAGGACACCGCAGTGGAACACGCTCTCACGGGGCAGCTGTGGGACAGATCCAGGGAGAGCTACAACACACACACCCCCAACAGCTACAGGAATGCACCCCTGCTGGCTAAAACATTCATCAGATGCTTGAAGATATTGCAAGATCAATCTTTCTACCAGAGAACATTCTCAGTGAACCTAGTGCAAACTACGCTTGTGGAATTATCACATCCCACTCCATGCCAGCCAGGTCCAAAGTGAATAAAGAATTCCCTGTCAGCTTTCATGAGGAGTAATTCAGAAAGGCAAAGTGACTGCCTGCAAGCTCTTATTTTTCCTCACAGACTGCTCACATTCCCCCACAGCCATGGCTTCCAGTAACTGCATTTTTCCACAGGAGGCATAGAAGCTTGAGCTGAGCAGAGCCCCATTTCCAGAGGCCCTTGTAGCTTGGAGTGGCAAATGCAGCAAAACAGGAGCTGCTGCTGTCTGAGCAACCTGGAGGGCATCCCTGCCAGGGCCTCCCTCAGGGCCAGGATGCTTCTCCTAGGGAAGTGCCTCCACAAAACGCCTTGTGACAGGTACCCTCACCTGGGACAGGGCTGTGTGTGAGGGGGAGCAGCCCTGGGGCTGTCAGAGCATTCCCAGATCAGGTGTCAATGAGAGTGGGTAATAAGGCACAGATGGTTCTTGAAACGAAGACTGCAATTTAATTTGACAGCAAGGAAATCTATGGACAAAAGGAGTATATAAAAAGACTCTTCTGCTGAGTGGATAAGTGCTGGCTGCAGAGATGAAGGCTCACCAACACTCATTCACTAATAACCACTCCACAGCACAAGGAGCACTCTGGTGCAGATCAGTGCTCTGGGGTTTCGTGGATAAACACTCAGAGCCAGAGCTCAGCAGTTTCCTCCTTAAAAATCAGCTCTGCCCTGTCTCATTCCCTGTGTCCTGACCCTCCACTGTGCTGCCAGCCCAGTGCCCTGGTCAGGCCAGGCTAGGCTTTGCAAAGACTACATGGAAGAAAAGGTGCTGAATTTAATGGAGGTTTGGGGCTCATTTTCTAAATCATCTCCCACTTAGTTCTTACTTCTCTGTTTTATTAATAGCAGCACCTATTTTTGTCACACCTACAGAGTTTTTCTGTGCTAGAGCCTGCAAAACCTACTGCAAAAAGCTGTTCCCTTGCCTGTACACCCCCTGCTCTCTCCAGGCTTGTTCTCTCCTCACAAGCCATGCTTTTGGACCCCTGTACCTCAGGCAGCAGTGATGTGGGGTTTAAAAGGTACAGCTGGCAGGATATTTTTGTGCAGTTGAAAAGAAAGTAAAACAAAGCCATAAATGAAGGGGAGGGTTTCTGGAAAGCCCTTTCTGGCATTGGGCATGGAGGTCAGCCTGAGCCTACCACTCAAGAAATGTCCAATTTGCAGTGCCCAGTAACCTGGCTCCTGAGTGACCACAGTGCAGGGCAGCAAAAACCAGCAGCACCTCTCAGAGGTGCTCTGGCTCCTCGGGCTGATGGAGCCAGAAGTGCTTCCCAAGTGCTCTTACCTGGGTGATGAAGAAGTACCTGTACACGTACATGGATGCAAAGACCAGCCCCAGCAGCAGCACGAGCAGGCCCATGGTCAGGTAGCACACCCCGCTGAGCGACGAGCGGCGGCCCTGCGCCGCGGGGACGGGCTCCTCCTGGGGACAGGAGCACACTGTCAGGTGTGTGCAGGGCACCAGGGTATGCTGGTCTGCCCATGGAGTGCTGCAGGGTGCCAGGAGCCTGCTGTTCTACCCACAGGGTGTTCCAGGGCACCAGGAATATGCTGTTCTACCCATCAGGAGTGTGCTGTTCTACCCACAAAGTGCTGCAGGGCACCAGGAACCTGCTGTTCTACCCACAGGGTGCTGCAGGGCACCAGGGTATGCTGGTCTACCCATGGAGTGCTGCAGGGCACCAGGAGCCTGCTGTTCTACCCATGGGGTGCTGCAGGGCACCAGGAGCCTGCTGTTCTACCCACAGGTGCTGCAGGGCACCAGGAGCCTGCTGTTCTATCCACAGGGTGCTGCAGGGCACTAGGGTATGCTGGTCTACCCATGGAGTGCTGCAGGGTGCCGGGAGCCTGCTGTTCTACCCACATAGTGCTGCAGGGTACCAGGAATCTGCTGTTCTACCCACAGGTGCTCCAGGGCACCACCAACCTGCTGTTCTACCCACATAGTGCTGCAGGGTACCAGGAACCTGCTGTTCCATCCACAGGGTGCTCCAGGGCACCAGGAACCTGCTGTTCCATCCAAGGGGTTGTGCCATGCAATGAACAGGGCAGACACTGCCCTGCAAATCTACTTCATACCTGGAGACAGTAAAACTCTTCTTGTGCATTTTGCCTCCCTTACCCCAGATACATAAACTATATACATTATATACATATATATTTATATGTATTGATAAAAAATTGTATGTGTGTGTCTGTGAACATACACAGATATATTTATCACCAGCTTCCCACCAATTGTTCAGAACAAAGACAAGCTTTGTTTCAGTGGGCGATAAAGACTGACCAAAAATAAAAAAACAGATCAGGAACTAAGACTTTCTGGCTACTGAATGTAACATTATTTATATATTTATAGTAATTTTTTTTTTGTTGAAATGCTGCCACTCATAGCAGAATTTCTCAATGGAAATTTTTGTGGTTTTTGGAATTACTGGTCCCAGAGAGGTACCTCCTGGCCTTGCTGGGGTGAGCTGACTCAAAGAGATGTGCTGATCTCAACTTCATTTTCAAGCACATTGCAGCAGAGTTCCCAGGAAAATGGACAGAGCATCAAAAGAAAACACACCTGTCCTTTTCATAGTGCTGCCCACTCTATGCAGACAATAGCCAGCTCACCTTGTCACAGCCCTGAAAACAGAGGGCAGTGCAAATGCAGGGTTACCTTCTGGAGACAGTTCATCCCAACCAACGATGCTCTTGTTTTTACTACCAAAATAACCCTTCAAAATGTTAAGCAGGACGATGTAAGGCCTTTCAGAAGCAGATGAAAGAAGCTGTTTCAGAGATGCCCCAGTTTCCACAGAGAAGAGCTGAAAGCTGCCCTCAGCTGAGGAGGCAGGCAGGGGAGAGAGGCACCAGGGAGGGCTGTTGCAGATTAACTGCCTCTGTGCAGTTTGGGGTCTGTTTGACTACACAGACACTCTCTCCACAGCTACTTGGAGACTGCTACAAACAGGAGGAACAGACTGAAAAGCTAACATCAGCCTCTCATTTCCAAAGTTCCTCACTTCTTCAAGGAAGAGATGTTTCTCCACAATAATTTACCAAGACACACAGGGTGGTGCCAGTGCTGAAGCCCCAAGTGAGAGGCCCCTGGGCCCCTGCCACCCTCTGGTGGCATTGGGGCAGCTCTGCCCAGCCCAGCTGGCAGCAAACACCCCTTTCCCCTTTCCCCACCTGCAGCAGCCCTTGAGAGAGCAGCAGCTCAGTGTCAGGCTTGGAGGCTGTCCCAGACTAGGACACCCAGCATCACTGAGGCTCCCCTGGGACCCTGCCAGGTGAGGATTCCCTGCTCCTGCCCCACACCTCAGCTCCACTGAGATGCAGCAACAGGGGCAGAGCCAGGAGCCTGCAGCCTGCTCCACTCCCAGCCAAAGGGGACTCCTCTAGATACTGACTTTTCTATTCCTAGCCACATCCAGCCTGATAACTGCCAAGACCAAATTGCTTTGGGGGAAGCTACAATTCCAGCACACCTCCAGGAGAAATTAATCTACATTTATTTCTCCTTCATCTCAGCTTCTGGAAGACCCACAGCACCTCTGTTCACTGCCAGCTGCCTGCACTGAAGGATCACTGTAATCAGTTTGCTGCTGCTCCTCTAGCCAATAAAGGGATGAGCAAGCTGAAAAATATCTTTTTTTTCCTCTCCTTCTGCAGACAATGGGCAGCAACTCTGACAAGCCACAAAGAACAGAAAAAAAAGGAACAAAAAAATCACATTACTAGAGGAAGTTTAAAGCCTTTCTGACATGAACCACTAGGACAAGAAAGTCATGCTGGATGTCAAGTGTTTCACAAAAACAGCTTTTCCCCAGATACTTGTCATCACAGAAAGAGTGCAGATGGTGGGGGTGAAGAGGAAGGAGAAGATCTCCTGACACTGAATCAAGGCTGAGAAAATGTTTAATGCTCTGCAAGTGAACCATATCCAAAAGGTGCCAGGTTGCTGTGGGGTTAATGCACTGCTGCTCCTGTGGTGGGCTGCCAGTGCTGACTCCAGGGAAGGCTGGCAGAGAGGCTTCATGAGGACACAGCAACTCAAAGCACAAACAAAAAATACTCCCACTAAAAAAAAAGCTGCATTTGAAGAATGGTAGGGAGGGGAAATAAACCCTCAGTGGTTTGCTACTTGCTAGGACAGCTCTGTCTTCTTTGCATGACCAAAAACACTGTGAGACATCCCACCTCTCACTGCCAAAGATGAGTTCTGCTCCCTACAAAAGATTTCTGGCTCCAGAAAAAATGCCTAAGCTTTGCCTGGTGGGAGAAGGTGGGAGAAGCAAAGCAGAGTTTTGCTCTGGAAGAAGTTATTAAACAAACTCCCAAATTCTGAGGGAGGATAGAAAAAAATTAACAGCAAACATTCTGATAGAGCAGCAATTTAGGCAGTGAGGTTAAAAATGCAGCCAGCTGGGCCAAAGGGAACAGTTAGCACACTCCTGCAAAATACTGCACAAAAATCACCTGGAAAAACCTGACTAAACATGTGTGTCTCCATCTCCCAGCCCAGCAGGTAGAAAAGCCATCAGCATCTATCACTGTGAATAAACGCCAATGTAAAAGCAGCTACGTCAGTCTGCACCCTGGCTTGGGGCTGGAGCTGTCCCAGCACTGGGAGCCCATGGATGGAGCAGTGCACAGCCTGCTCTAGCAGCTCTTCACCCAGGATAATCAATCTGCACCAGCCTGGAAACATCCAAGAAGCTTATTCCACATCATGCCACTACACACCTCCTTCCCCACAGGACCCCCAATCCCTGCAGCAGAATTGTTTACAAACAGGGTACTCTAAAAATCACAAAATCCATCACAGCTGATTTCCATCTTTTCTTGCCTAGGAATGCCTGGCTCCCCAGCAAAGGGAGAATCAGACTTGGCAGCAGGGTTTTCCTGAAGAGCAGTTCATGTCTTCAAGGTGTACATTTCCAAAGGACAAAAATCAAAATATTAACAGACAAAAATGCTGCACATTCACCAGATGTTTAACAGTATTCTAGAGAATTCATTAACCAGACACACTGCTTGCAGAAACCATCCTATCAATTTTCTGCCCTTGGGGTTTTTTGGCCAAGAGGAAAAGGAAAGGTTGGGCAGACGCAGGGGCAGGTATTTCAGCTGGTTACAATATTCCAAGAGCTGGACATATTTTACACAAAAATGAACAAAAGGCCCTTCTTCCCCTCCCTGGGCTGAGCAGAGGACAACCATCCATTAGTTTCTCCATGAAAGAACAGAAGGAAAAGCAACAGCAGTGGCAGAAGGGCAGCATGCCTACGGTCCAGGGACTACAGATGTGCATGTGGGGAGGATGCACAGACACATCCTCAGCTCTGAAGGTATCCCACTCCACAGTGATTCCTTCTTTGTTCCATTTCCCTTGGCAGTGCCACTTTGCTGACCCTTACAGAAAGGGGGCCAGCTCCTTTTCCAGCAATTTCAGAAGAGGCAATGGGTAGAGCTCCTTATGCTTCTGCCCAAGGGGAAGCCACAGCTCTCTCTTCCCCTGCATGGGCAGTGGGGGAAAAAGCACCCACCTGTCACAAAGAGCACCTGCACACCTTGGGTTTTTGCCTGGCATTGTTCTGCTAATCCTTCATTCCACTGGGAAGAGTCAGAGGCAGCTCCAGGCACAAGCCTGAGCTCCCAGACATGCTGACTCTGCCCCAGCGTGCTTTCAGACACTCAGCCCAGTGCCCAGCAGCAGACAGGATATTGGAATATAAAAAGGAATTCCTTTCCTCAGATAAAACAGGCTCTTCACCAGGACTCAGTGCCCTGCCAGCTCATGGGGCCAGCACAGGAACAGAGCACAGGCAGCAAACACCCAGATGGGAAAGGATGGAGGCATGATACACACCATGGGGTAGAGGAGGTTTGAAAGTAGCCTGAGGGATGGGAAAAAGTCCTAATTCAGTCTTTGTGGATTTTCTTTGGAGTTTCAGGTCATGCTGAGGACATGATGAAAATGGCTGGTGTCCTGTTATTCCTGATTGGTGCTAAATGGCTAAGGAAAGTTCTCCTACAAGGGGGTGGTGGACAGAAGCCTGGCTGGGCACAATGTCTGGTCCAAGGTTTGGAAACCAAGTTCAAAGGCCATAGTGAGTCAGAGCAGGAAAACATCCCAGGCACCTGTGGCTGAGCCAACCCCCCAGCCTTTGAGCACAGCACTGGAGGAGCTGTTCACAAGAACCATACCTGTGAGATGCTGCCTTTGGAATCCCTCATTAATACAGGAGAAGGCTATAAAAATAGAAAAGTGACATTATTGCTCCTTCATCACCCAAGTCTTGCTGAAGATGACAGAAGTGAGAAAATTAGAGTTGTCGTGTCACGCCTCGATCCCTTCCCGAGTCACACACTGCCTTGGCAGAGATGGGCTCAGCTCACAGCCCTTTTCTGCTTCTCCAGCTTTGGAAACAGCTCTGAGTCCTCCACAAATCCTCCTTCCTGCATTTCTGAAACACAGGCGTTTGAAATCCTTCCTTTTAGGTGTAGCAGGGCCTGACAAATGGGACAGAAATTGGCAAGTGTCTAAATATACACCCCCAACAGGAAAAGAAGCATGGGGTGACTAAAAATAGCAGATGTGATTTTGATGACTGACAAGTGAGGAGAGAAATGCAATGCAAAGGGATGCAGTTTGGAGAGCAGTGCCATCTGAAATATGTCATTGTTCTCTGGGACACTGTTAAAGGGAGCAGCAGCCTGAGCTCTCAATGTTTGACGCACTGACATAACCGCAGACACTGCCATGGCCTCCTCAAAGGATGCAGGCTCCAAACTTAAGAAACCCTCATCACAACAATCTAACTTACCTTGCTGTTCACTCATTTCTGGCAACTAAAGGCCAACACAGACTATGGAAAAGAAAAAAAATCAGTTCAAGGTTGCTACCTCCAGCACATCAAGTCCCATATTCACAGCAAAATCAGTTCATGCTTTACAAAACATAAGGACTTGCAATAGTGGCACCTCCACAGCCTTCAAATGGAAAAACCCCACAGCTGATTGCTGGAAAACTGCAGTCTGCCACTTACAGCAGGGGTAAGCTGGAAGGGACTGAGCTCTCCTCTGATGTGGTGGCTTAGCTTTGAGTGTCCCCTGTTGGGAAAGTGACCCCCAGGCCTGGATCAAGAGCCTGCTCCTTCTGCACATGAAGCAAAGCCTTCTCATCCACCCACCCCACTGGTGCCAGCTGCTGGGCACTGCTGGCACTTACTGCTGTCCCCTGCTCCAGGAGAAGCACTGGAGAGCTAGTGGGATAAGCTGTTGGGTGAAGAAATCCAGAGCTGCCTCCCAAAGACAACCATGTGTACTCAGGAATTGCAACCCAGGGGAGCTCGGTGGTGGAGAGCCCCCAGGGACGGCTGGGTGGGCAGCAGGCTCCAGACTGGAGCACCTGCCAAGATCTGCCCAAGGGAGCTGAGAGACCACAACAGGAAAAAGGCAGACACAGGAGGACAAGAAGAGGAACAGAGAGATAAAATATCACAGCAAAGGCATCCTGGCATCCATCAAAGCACCCCTAACACTCCAAAGAAAGCTCCTGTGCCAGATAACAAAAAATGAGAGGGGAGAGGAGAGGAGGAAGAGGGAGAGGGAGAGGGAGAGGGAGAGGGAGAGGGAGAGGGAGAGGGAGAGGGAGAGGGAGAGGGAGAGGGAGAGGAGAATCCCAGGTGGGCCCATGGGGAAAGACTGCCTGAGAAACTGCCCTGGCTAAGAGAGGTCAAAGCTCTGCACTAGCAATGAGAGGCCTCTCTAGGAACCCACACATGGAAGGAGGGTCCTTCCAGGGCAAAGGGCATTTCTGATGCTCTAGGTCAGAAAAGAAAACATGTGCATGTACAGACAGAGAGGAAAACACACACACATATATATAAAAATATATATGTATGGTGCACAGTTTCCAAGGCAACCAAAGTCCCTGCTCACATCCTTGAGCAGTGCCTGCACTGGCCACCAGACAGCATTTCCACAGAGAACACAACTGATGACTTTTGGACTAAAGATGCCTGGAAGCACAAAAAACCCAAAACAAACCAAAAGCAAGCCTGTAATTAAGAGACTAACACAGCTGAAGTCAGAAAAGTTGCAATAAATGAATCTAATCACACCTTTGAGTGACACCACAGCACGTGACTAGCAACAAAGCCACCTGCCTCAGGAGTCACTTCACAGCACTGGAAATTAGAATATCAAAAACAAGCACTGGCTAATTAAAACCCCCAGCTTTGTTGCTATATGACAAAGACAGCAGGATGTTAAAAATGCAGCCTAGCATGTGGGAGCTCTTAAGCACTCAGTGATCATATTTTCCTTCTCCCTCATCAGCAAGAGAGATATAAATCCCCCTCTTTTCTCCTTTTTTCATCCCTTTCTGGAACTGAGGGGCTGTTTCTCCTCCCTCTTTGTACAGGGGTGAGGAATTAATTTCCATATTTTTTTTTATTTTGTTTTTTTGGCAGAGGCACAACTTCCAGCTGGAATGATTCCAGCCTCCCTCTCCTTTTTCTCAAGAGTACAACCATTCAGAGCATTAGCAGAGCCAACAAAGCCCCTGGTAAAAACAAGGCTGTTCTTACCACACTCACAGCTGAAGCCCTGAGCATCATGTTGAACAGAGAGGCAGGCAGAGAGAAAATAAACAGCTGCGACACACAAAGTGGCAAAAAAAAAAATCTCAACCTGGGCACTTAACAGCCTGGCTGCCAAAATACTGATTCTGATAAACACAGCCTGATTTCCAGGCCACTCACTGCAATGATGGGGAAAATCAGTCCTTGCCATGGAGCAGCTCCAACAGCACAGCTAAAGGGCTCTGGAGCACCTGGGCAGACCTCACCTGGGAGAGAGAAGGAGCCAGCACAGCCATGTGAAGGCCACGGGTTGTTTAGGGCTTCTTTACACAAGACTCCCTGAAGTGGGAGGTGGCATTAAAACAATGGGAATTTTCCCCAGGAGATGAAGGGAGGTTAAGCTTTGGCACTGGGCTCAGAAGCTCTCCAGAGCAATGAAAGGCAAAAAGCAGCTCAAGCAAGAGCAAAGCAGAGCAGCTGCTCTGGGAACAGGGGAAGCTCTTAACCTGAGAGGCTGGCAAATCTGAACCTTGACTCAAAGGTAAAGACACATGCAGGTAGGCAGACACCTGACTCCTTAAAAGACCTCTCACAAATGCCAAAAATATTCCAGAACACTGTGAAACTGAGGTAAGGAAATGCCAACAGCTTTCAGCTTGCTCTTGGTGTAGCTGAGTCTTCCTTCTCCTCCTGGGTGAAGGGAAGAGAAGGTGCTACCAAAACCAGTCTGTTTGCTTCTGCCATCATGTAGGCTTGGAAGGAGCAAGCCATGAGCCTGGGTGCCACCAAAGTGCTGAGCTGTCCCTCAGGACACACACCCCTTACCCCAGACTGCAGTTCTACAGCTGCTCCCATGTAAAACAAACCCACCTGCCAACCCATGCAAGTGGCCCTGGCACAAGCCAAGAGAGACAAGGCTGGTTTTGCAAGAGGTGTGAAGGACTTGGTGCTGCAGCAACACATCTGAAAACAGAAAATGTGACAGGGAAAAGACATCTAAGAGTTTCACACCATTTCACCTTAAGTTTTTCACCTCTAGTGATGCCTTTGGATGCTAATGAAGCACCAGGACTCACCTGGACACTGCCACTGGGCTCTCACACTGCTTCTTTCCCCAGAAAGCTCCATGTCTGGAGAGCTTTTGGCTCTGTACAGTTTAAAATCACAGCACCCACCCTGGAGCTTGCAGTACAGGCAGAGAGAGAGGGTCAAATCAGCCATTCTGGATCTCACCAAGAGCAAGCCAAGCACTGCTGATGGATGTGCCAGCCAACTGGCCAATGAAGCCAGCACTTCCCTTCTCACTCTTCCTCTAGATGTGACTGATTCCCAAAAAGCTGTAAGAAAGGACACAGCCATGCCCAAGATGCCCAAGATCACTGAAGGCCCTGCCTTCTGCTGGCTCTGAAGACAAGAGGGGCACTCACAGCCAGAAACCTGCACTGACCACTCTGAGCAGAGGGGCAGAGTCCAGCATCTCCTGGAGGGCAACTTCAGTCACCTTCAAGGAATGTGACTTCAGGTTAAAGCATTTGCTTCTTCCCTGAAAATCAGGACTTGCACAGTGTCACACCATAAAATGAAGTCATTGCTCCCTTCTGGAACACTGACAGCTATTATCTCTTCTCCCAGCAACAGCATAGGAAAACTCTTGACAGTCAATCCTACACTTGAAAATTCACCACAAAGAAAAGGTGTCTAGTTTAACAACAGCAAGAGAGAGGAGGCAAATTTACCCTTCTCTTTGTTGTTCAAACTGACTTCAAAGGTAGGGCACCAAGGAAGACAACTCTGAAAAGCAAGTGCAGAGAAATGAGTGAAAAAAACCAGCACCCTCACACTGTCCTCCCTCAAATGGTAACACTGGCATTAAAAAACTCCCCAAGTATTCCTCTCTCACACATCACTTGGGAAGAAAATACGTGTCTACAAGTGAAAATGCCTTTTCCATCTCTTGTAAACCTTGTAATGAGCAAACATTTGGTAGCACAAAACCAGGAACTGCAGAGCAATACCTCATCCTCCATCTCTCCAGACAGGGCTGCAGTATTCTGCTGGATGCAGCTCCCTTCTTCTGGGCTTCTGTCCCATATTTGCTTCTGGTTCATTTGTACCCTTTGAAATTCCTCTTTTTAAAGGTATTTCTTGGTTTTCTGTGTTTTGCCAAAAAAAAACAACTCCACCAAACTGCTGTGCCCAAAGTGAGTAAATGCAACAGGCTCTTCCCAGGGAAAGAGCTCCTCCATGCAAAGCTGGGCTGGCTCTGGCTCTCCACAGCTTTGGGAGAACACACACCTCTAGGCAGATATTTTCAGTGTCTCTGTCTCCAGCTCTTCAGTGAAAGACAGCTATATTTTTCAAAATTCAGTTGCATTTATAACATATCTGCTTGGAATAGACATTCTGTATCCTAATCCCTCTGCCAGTTTTAGCCAGATCCTTTGTCATGCTCAGCTGGACTATCAAATATTCATGCCTGGAGTCCAGTAAGACACTGAAGTCTAGTATTTCACTAGAGCAGATCCTGCAAGGGTCCAGAGACTTTTTTTTTCTTTCCAATTCAGACCTTTTCCTCTGCTCCCAAGGCATCCCCAAACCACAGAGAACCAAAACCAAATGACAGTGCTTCTCTTTAAGCTGACAACTCTACAAAAAGAAGTTGTCACTTCAGCTCATGTGGTTATAGGAGGGTTGGGCAAAGAACAGGAATAACCTTCTGTTTCAGGAGGCTGCTTCTTCAAATTAGGATCTACCACACTCAACTCCCTAAGCCTGAACGTGGTGAGAACCCCCTGCAGCTCGAGAGCCTCCAGCCTGGACTCAAGCCTGCAAACATGTCAATGAGCACAATCAATCCACACTGCTGCCAGCAAGCTTTCCCTTCCCCTCTCTGAATTTACAGCTTGCTTTGTGAAAAAGCCTCTTTGAAAGACTCTTCCTCTCATCCCCTTCCCTCACCATCTGTCTCCCACCTCACAACATTCTGCAAGGAAGTCACTCACAAAGCCCAACCCTGCACTGGCACAGCAGCATCCACAGGCTGGTGTGACTCTGCTTTCCATGCCCAAAGAGCCACTGCTCCTCCACCTGCCCTGTGAGCTGGAACCCAGCTCTAGAGCACCACTGCTCAGGGGCACCAAACTCCTGGGAGAGCCACAAGTGGCACTGCTGTCCTGCTGCCACCATGAAGTGCTGATCCTCTTGGGCTTGCTCAGGCAAATGCAAAGCATTCCCAGCTGAGCATCAGGAAAGGCAGGGGAGCAGGGACACAGCACCAGCCCCAGCAGTGAGGCACTATCTGCCTGCCTAAGAGCTCCACAGGCACAGCAGAGCTGCTCCTCATGGGGAGATGTGCAGTCACAGGGAACAGAGCTTCCTGGGTACCAGAGGGGCTCTCAGGGAACGTGCTCCCCACAGATTTCCAGGCTTTGCCCTCCAATTTCTGCCAAACAGGACAACCCTGCTGGGTGTGGGAGCTCTGGCAATAAGGAGGAGGCTGGGGCAGCTCAGCCATCAGCCAGAAGCTGAGGCACCCACCACTACAAAGAGACTACACAGACACAGAAGGGCTGGATGGAACCAGGGCCAGGCAGCAAGCAGCTCCTTGTGGGAGACCTCCACACAATCAGGAAGGGTGTGATCCAAAGACCACTGAGTCTTGTCAAGACTTTGGGAATGCAGATGGGATGAAAGGCACAAAATCAAAGCCTGGTATTACTGCAACCAAGCAAGAGCAAAACATCAGTCACACCCTGCAGACACCATTGTGTGCACCCTGGAAAGCCCTGGCAGCCCCTGGGCCTGTCTCTGCCACATAATGAGTAATTATTAGAGAGGGGCACAAGGGGTCAAAAAAAAAACCCAAAAAACCCAACCCACATTTTGACTAGAGAGCTCCATCAGTTTTATTTGGTTCCTGTGGGTTTCAACATTCATCACAATCACAAGGAGCATATTTCCCAGAGCAGTTAAAGACACAGCCTATGTATTTATTTCTATTTCAGACTGCAAATATGCAGTTCAATGAAAACTCACTGAAGACTACTTTGCATCTGAAAAAATATCTGCCAATGGACACAATGGATTATTTTACTGGCTGCATAACCTCAAGATGCCTTCTGCTCAAGGCTGCAAAGTTCTTACCAATGACAAGATTGTTTCTTCTATAAGCTCTTACTTGCAACAGTCTCAAAATTATGTGGATTTTTCTGACAGGAGTTTAAATTGCATATTCTTCCCAAGTCAAGCCAAGCTGTGCAGGGGAGAAACAAGGCTCAGCACATGCAATTCTGTCATGACTCCTAACCTACTACTTTTCAGGACACATTAGCATCACAGACATCTTCCTGCCTGCTGCATCTTTGCATTCACCGAGCACCTGCCAAAATTCACAGGCTGCGGAAGCTGCCGCTGAATCATTTCCCAGCTCTGGCTCCTATCACTGGGATTGAAGTTATGAGATCAAAGAGGAAAGGAATGCAGAGCATGTTGTTTGCATGTCACCAATGCCATTTTGCTGCAAGGCAGCTAGAGAAAGACACACACAGACAGAAATTATTGGCAGCACGAGCGGGAGTATGGCAAGAAAGCCTGGCTATGGAAAGACCAACACTGCAAGTTGGTGTTTTACAAAGGTAAAGCTCCAGCTAGCCCAGGCACACCAAGAATCTACTGTCTTAGTCTAAAAAACATCATCAGGAAGAGAGACCACCTGATGTCAGTGGATGTGATGCTCCCTGGACATCCTCACACTGCACAGACTCTGTAACCCAGTCCTGCCCTTATTTCATGGGTCTCCTGTTGATGTTCTTACATGTCTGTCTGCTGGAATCAAGAGGCTGTTGAAGGACCTTTGTTCTAAAATCATGTTTTTAAGTTCCTTTGTAGCTCACAAAGGTGGGCTTAAAAGAACAACACCTGCCTCCCAGTAGTCAGAGAAAGGCCCAAGGCAATGTAAAACCCCTAAAATTTATTATTTGCTACCTAAGCAAATTTCATACATCTGGCAGGACCTGAAACAGAATAATTTTGATTGCTGGGATCTGGCAGCACTAATGATAGAAATAAGTTTCTGTTACTTTATTACTTTTTAAACTCCTTTACTCCCAGTGCTCATGAGAAATAGATGGATCCTGCTTGAACTCATGCAGGAGCAACAGAAGAGCCAAGTTTCTGGCTGTGGAAAGCTGGTTTAATGGCAGGATGAGCTGGAAGTCCAGTATGATAGTCAGCTTCCAGGGTTGGACATCAGAGGCTGGAAGAAAACTAGCACCTTAGTTTGTAGTTAGGAAATACAGTCAGGAAATCACCAAGAGGTCACAGCTGGCCACGTTCCCCCAGGTCTCTGGAGAGCTCCTTGGTGTGACATCAACAGATGCACCCATGACAGACTGAGCACAGCCAGACCTGGCAGCACAGCCGAGAGCTGCGGGCACATTGTGTGTGATGGGAGAGATCATCACGGTGTAAGTGACTTCCTGAACTCTGCAGAGCAGAGCAGCCTCCTGAAGCCCCTGCTGCAAAGCACTTCAGGGCAATTCCCACTTGTTTGGTGAGGCACACAAGCAGGAACACTCTGCACTGCTGCAGGAACAGAGTAAAACCACAGCTCCCACAGCGTTTCTTGAGTCAGAGAGATACCAGGGTTCAATAAATGATCAGACCACATGTACAGCCTAGAGATTTGTGAGGAATACAGAAACACCATTTAGGACTCCTCCTCTGAAAGTGAAGTGCTTTTCCAAGGCAGCCTCGATGCCGTGGGTCAGGCCCAGCTCAGGACATCCTCACACCACACAGTGTGGAATTCACCCAGCAGGTCTGCCCTGTCAGCAGGGCTGGCAAGCAGGGCTCTCCAGCACCAGAGACTTCAGAAACACCCACTCCTGCCAAACACCACACTGCCTGGCTCACTGGCCGTACTCCCGAGGGGCACTGGCCGTGCCACCACCGGCAGGTGCCCAGCGCTGCCTGACAGCGCCTGGCACGGCTCACACAGCCCGGGAGCGACCCACACAGCTCTGCCCCTGCCCCAGCCCCAGCCCTGCACCTGCTCTGGGTGCTCCAGTGCCTTCATTCCCCTTGTGCCTGAAGGAATCCCAGCCCCTGCAGGCACGAGCACTTGTTCCCCTCTCCTAACCATCACCTGAAGCCAGCAGAGCAACTCCCATCTGCAAAGCTTCTAGAGCCGTGTGCTCTTAGCTCCTTGCTTCTCATCTTGCTCCAGCACCATCTGTTTTCCTCCTCTTGACTCTTCCCCGTGCCAACCCGAAGCCTTCAGAGATGTTAGGATTTGAAATCCACCCATATTTGACCAATCCGAAATTACATTCCCGCAGGCTAAACCACCCAAAGGGATGAGTTCTGCAGCCACTGTGTGCGCTGGACTCTCGCTCCGGTGCCCAGGGACGGCTGCTCCCCCATGGCGCCGCTACCCTGCCCCATCCCCTCCCCACTGCTCTAAACTTCGGGTGTCCCCAGCCCCCGAAGCCGCCGGTGGAGCCGGACACTCCTGCCGGTGCCGGTTCGAAGCAGCCCCTCACCACCCGCACCTCTCGTCTCCCGCCGCCCCTCGCCCCGGCCCCACTCACGGCGCCCGGGGGCAGCAGCACGGCGCCCGCCACCCCATCGCCCCCCGCCGCCTTCTCCTTCTCCTTGTCCGGCTTGAGCGCCGCGGGCGCCTGCTGGACGCCGATCTTCACCATGGCCCCGCTCCGCCGCCGCCGCCGGCCCCGGCACCGCCCCGGGGAGGGGCCGCGCCGCGCCCGCCCTCAGCGCGCCGAGCCCGCCCGGGTGCTCAGAACCGCCCTGGGTACCCAGAGCTGCCCCGGGTGCCCAGAGCCGCTTCATGACCCCCAGAGCCGCCCCGAGACCCCCAGAGCCACCCCCGAACCCCCAGAGCCACCCCCGAACCCCCAGAACCACCCCCGAACCCCCAGAGCCACCCCCGAACCCCCCAGAACTGCCC
The DNA here is from genome assembly GCF_029582105.1 of Oenanthe melanoleuca. Classification (NCBI taxonomy): domain Eukaryota; kingdom Metazoa; phylum Chordata; class Aves; order Passeriformes; family Muscicapidae; genus Oenanthe; species Oenanthe melanoleuca. Next base: position 1,327,009 of record NC_079343.1, on the reverse strand, counting down.
CCGGCCCCCAGAGCCACCCCCGCTCCCCCAGAGCCACCCCCGAACCCCCAGAACCGCCCCGGCCCCCAGAGCCACCCCCGAACCCCCAGAACCGCCCCGGCCCCAGAGCCACCCCCGAACCCCCAGAGCCACCCCCGCTTCCCCAGAGCCACCCCCGAACCCCCAGAACCGCCCCCGGCCCCCAGAGCCACCCCCGGCCCCCAGAGCCACCCCCGAACCCCCAGAGCCACCCCCGAACCCCCAGAACCGCCCCGGCCCCAGAGCCACCCCCGAACCCCCAGAGCCACCCCCGGCCCCCAGAGCCACCCCCGAACCCCCAGAACCGCCCCCGGCCCCCAGAGCCACCCCCGAACCCCCAGAGCCACTCCCGGCCCCAGAGCCACCCCCGAACCCCCAGAGCCACCCCCGAACCCCCAGAACCGCCCCCGGCCCCCAGAGCCACCCCCGAACCCCCAGAGCCACCCCCTGCCCCCAGAGCCACCCCCGAACCCCCAGAGCCGCCCCGAACCCCTAGAGCCATCCCCGAACCCCCAGAACCGCCCCGGTCCCAGAGCCACCCCCGAACCCCCAGAGCCACCCCCTGCCCCCAGAGCCACCCCCGAACCCCCAGAGCCGCCCCGGGCCTGGCTGTCCCCGGCCCCGGCTGCACCGTCCGGCCCCGCTGCGCTCGGCTGGCTGCGGGACACGGAGCAGGTGCAGCGGCACCCCCGGGATCTTGGGGTACGGGCACGGTCAGTGCTGCTGACATCGGGTCAGCAAAGGGGAAAAAACAAAACCGAACAGCCGCCGAGCCTGAAGTTGCATGAGCCTGCAGCAGATGAACAGAGAGCAGGGGTTACTCGGGGGAAAGCTGGGAGAGCCCAGCCACGTTTGGCTTGGAGGCACAGAATCCGTGAAACAGCACTCAGGTGGCCTTTCCCGCAGGATCAGCTCTGGACAACACCAGATGGATTACCTTCATCCTGGGGACAGGGATCCAGAAAATGCCCTGTCTGCCAGAGCAGTGTGGCATGCCTGAGAGAACTTGGGGGAGGGTTGGTTTGCTTTTGTGCCACCAGATGATGGCTGGGGAGCAGCAGGGAGCACAGCAAGGAGTAAAGAACACATGTTGACACTTTTGTTAAGTAACAAAATGGAAAAAAACCATTAACAGAACCCTCTCTGCCAGCTACAGGTAATAAGGAGAGTAGGAAATTATCAGTGGATAAACACAGCACTACCCTTACATTGATTTGGTCCACTTAAACATAGTATTTATTTATAATAAAGTTATTATGAGCATTTTCTTTCGATCCAGACGGGTTCATTATGTACTGAGTGCTTTACATCATGTTTTGAACTAACTCATTGATAAATTAGTGCTAAATTTTATTTGTAAAAGGTATCTTTGGCGAGGATTCAACATTGACTCACAACAAGAATTGCTCATAGTGCTGACTTACATTGTTCAATATTTGGAGCTGTTTGGTCCTCCCAGCATCCCACCCTGTGGGTGAAAGTTGCACGGGGATTGCAGGCTTTATTTCACACAGAGATAAGGGGCTGCATTTCCACAGAAGCCTCTAATTTCAGGAGCTCAAACTGAGACAAGATGGTCCTGAATTTATGGAAAATGGGAGTGTTTACAGCAGATCCAAACATCTCACACTCAACATGCAAAATGGGAGACAGTCCACCAGGGTCTTCCCTGAGTGAAGCTGTAAGGCAAGTGCTAACTCTTCTAATAACATTTATCCTATATCACATGTAGCCTTAGAGCAAGGAAAGGACCAGGACAGGGCAGAAATCCCCTCTCAGTCCACCAGATCATCCTGCTGCCCAGACTGTGCTCTGCCCTGCCCTTTTTTCAGGTTGCTCCCCAGAACAGCCCTGTGTGACAAACGCTGTGTTACCTCCTCTCCTCCAGCCCAGGGGTCCACTGGGAAGCTCTTGTCACAGAGAAGAAATTAAAGCCAGGATGCAGCTGAAGAAAAGTGATTATGAAGCCTTACATCTGATAAAACCAGAGAAAGCTTGACACTAACATCTTCAGTTTAAAGGCAGAAGTTAAAGAAAGTTGGGGTTTGTTCTTTCCATTTATGTCTAGTGTGACTCTGGCCCCCCACCCAGTCAGTCAGTCTGCAGGACTGGTAGGACACATCTGCAGTCAGGAGAGTAAAGGATCCTCTTCTAATATTTAGGTTATTTGTGACAGATACAGAAAGAAATAGGCACGAGGCTCTTGATGTTCACCAGGGCTCCTGACATAACTAGTCCATAGGTTTTCTCAGAGGCAAACAGATGGAAAGGCAGCATCACACCATTGCCAAGCCAGGAGTGCAGCACCAGGCAGCAGTGACAGTGTGACTGTGCCCTTCCTTGCATCAGGTGCTGGCCTGTCAACTGCTGAATCAGCCTGGGTCCTCTCCAGAGCACAGCTGATCTCCTGTTTCAAGAGAGAAGTATCGATCAAATATGTGAGACTGGCACTGGAGTGTAGCTGTTGGGGTGTCCCCTGTGCAGCCTGGCTGTTCTCCAGCAGGAAACCCACCTGGCAGCCACTGCCCTCCCTGCAGGGTCTGCACCTCGTGGCCAGCACAGCCTGAACTGCAGCCCCCTGTGCTGCATGAACTGGCCCCAGAAGGACACCCAGAGCTCCCGGATCCCAGAACCTGCAGGATGCTGCTAAGGTTCACGTGTTCTTTTTTCTTTTGTATGTGGTAATATGCACAAGTGCCTCAAACAATCCAAGTTTGCAGTATTTGTGAACATAGCTGGAATATTGGAATATTGCTTCTGCTGTACCATAAAAAACTGCAGGACTGATAAGGAAGGCAAGTTATCATCACCATAAAGATGAACCCAAAACAAGTAAAGGAAAACATCAAAATAATTATAAAATGGGTCAACATTAAGGGTGTAAACTGCTAAGAGTCTTTACTCATTTAACATTTCAAGACTGGGTCTCAGTCACAGCCACAGTGTTCTGTGGCATCTCCGGATTTGAATTACATCCCAGGATAAATGGCTTTGCAAGCATTAAGAAAAATCACCCAAGTTATCACAGGCCAAATTTCAGACTAAAAGATTTCTCAGTAAGAAATCTCCAGCTCCAGGCCCTTCAGTCAGAGGCTTAGAGGATAAACAGTGACAATGAACTCAGGCTTCTAACACAGCTGAAAACTGTGTCTCTTGCCCTGCAGTGGAGAAGTGACATGCTGCTTACAGAACATCTTGCTCAAATCTACTGTCTTTTCTATTTTTAAGCAAGCAGATTTCTATTTAAAACTGCCACCTTACCGACTTCCTTAAAGCCATCTGCTGGTTTATTAGTCTGTAACAACAAAGTTTCCATCTCTGAATGTAATTAACAGAATCTCAGGGACAATTTAGTTGACTGACCTTTCATTAAGAATAGCAGCGTGATAGCACTTCTCAAGTAATGAAGAAGTGGCACCTTTATAAACCTTTATTAAACTGTCCTCTACCTTTCCACTTGTCACTTTTCAAAAAAGCACTTATGAAAAAAAAAACCCAAACAAACCAATATTAAAGACAGAGCACAAGATAATTGCTTTAATATATTCCGAGCCAACCAAAATGTGTTTGTCATGTATTGAGCTGCATCAATTTCTGAGGTCTGCCTGGTGTCTTAGCTGTCATCCCTCACTGTATCACACTGGAAGGAAATGAGAATTTTAGAGTCTTTAAATCCTTCTGCTTTTCCACTGGAGTTCCAATAAGGGCTTGTACTAGAAAGCGTGCCTAAAAATGAACAGAACTCTGTAATGTGATGAAAATATGCTTTTATTTTCCCTTTTTATGCTTGATCAATTAAACAGAAAGGAGGAGACAGGTTGGGCTAAAAAAAAAGAAACTGTTAAAAAAATTATAACCACTTTCAAAGGAGCAGACCACAAACGCAGAGGATGTACTCATGGTTTTTTGCTATTCCTTACACAATCTATGCCTAATTATCACACATAATTGCATGAGGTAAAGCAATTACCTGTAGCCAAAGGTAGGGAATAAATCCAGTGGTTTCCATGGAAATTTACAGCTTTCATCTGTAACTGAGCTGAGCTGAATTTCTTGTCACTCCTGGGTACCTGCCACACCAGCCAGGGCAATGTCAATCCCTGGTACAGCTATCAGGGACCACATCCCTTCTTCTTTCTTTTCTTTTCTTTGAAAAAAACCCCTGATGGTTCAGCAGCAGCAGGAAGCCTTGGGCTACCTAGGAGGGTAAATGGAAAACTATTACCATTATGTACTTCAAAAATAACAAGAGAGTAATTTTCTCCTAATAGTAGAAATTATCCTGGATTAGTCTCTCTCCTGGAAACTAGCAAGCTCCAGGTATCTTGGTTTTCTCCCTTTCACAAACTCTGGTGTATAAAAGGCCAACACTTGGCATCCTTCAGTCAGTAGCTAAAATAAAAGTATTCACATTTCAAAAGGTGTGCACAGACCAGATGCACAATGGCTTTGACCTGAACAACATCCAGTTAACTACTGGTGGCAGGACTGCTGAAAGCCAGAGCCAGGGGCTTGTTACCATTTGCCTGTTGTGGTACCAAAACCCCTTCACACCATGTGCCCAAAAATGGGGAGGGATGTGAGAACAGGAAGGCAAAATGTGGTTTGGAGACAGCACCCAAAATACCCAAGCTGGAGTTTTATGTCATGGGATAAGCAGGGAGCATACCCAAACAGCAAAATTACCAGGACTGTTGTATAGTTTATACTTTTTATGATTTAGAGGGAGATTTTCCATTGAAGTATCCACAATTTACCTGGAAATTTGTTAGGGGTTCCATGAATCAAAATACTTCAGCTTTATGTAATTTCTGGAACCAGCAGGGAGGGCATTTGAGTTGGTGGAGAAGCACTAGCAAAAAGAACAGAATACAAGCCTAAAAACCCAGAAAGTGGGAAGGGCTGTATTTTCCTACCTTTACATAGAATGCAAATGTTAAAACCCAGCTCAGGCACAAGGAGAGAAAGGGGGTGTAGGGGAGATGCTGGTTTAGGATAAAAGGCTGGAGCTAGATGTAAGCAGTTGCTGGAAAAAGCAGGAGTGAGGTCTCAGCCCCACAGAGTTCAGCAGCATTCTTGCCCCATTCCCTGAGAGCCCCAGCAAGGGACAGAGCCCCAGGTACAGGACAAGGTGTAACCTGAGCTCTCCCTGCCCCTTTCCCTTCAGTCACATCATTTCTAGTGCTGTACTCAGGAATTGGGCTTTTTGCTGTACCTGCACCAACCTTGAAATATTCTGCTTGTCTGATGTTAAAAGAGGCCAAAACCCACATGGAGGTAGAAAACCACAGACTGAACCAAAGCCCCCATCCTGCCTGCCAGAAGTGTGGGAGGGGATTTGGGGAGACTGGCTTGTGTTCCCCTCACCATAAGGACTGTTATCTCAAAGTCATTAGGCCTGGCAAAACCCACCTTGTGGCAGGTGCAGGCAACTGTTTCCTTGGCATGAGCTCTGCCAGAGCAGTGTCTGAGCCCACAGGATCATCGTGGGAGGCTCCTCAGTGCAGAGGCAGCACAGTGGGGAGTGAAGCACCCCTGGCTCCAGTTTCTGTGGTGTCAGGTGCCTGGCCCCAAGAAAACATGCCTGCAATTACAGTTCTGAGCACAATGCATGTTTTAGTCAGCTGCAGAAAAGCCAGGGAGTTTGAGGAGGTATTAGCTTACACCAGCAGCCACCAGCTTTCACCAGCTCATGCCCATCCACCATGTAAGTGACCTACTGTGAGCAAAGGCCCCACCTTTTTCTTATTTCTCAGTGTTCCTTTTCTTCAATAGGGACCATTTACAAGTGGATTTACAAGTGACAGGACATGGGGCAATGGCTGCAAAGGGACAGAGGGCTGGTTTAGACTGGGTATTAGGAACTAAATTCTTTACTGTTAGGATGGTAAGGCATTGGAACAGATTACTCAGAGGAACTCTGCATGACCCATCCCTGGCAGTGTTTAAGGCCAGGTTGGATGAAGCTCTGCTCAGGTGGAAGGCGTCCCTGCCATGGCAAGATGTTTAAGGTCCCTTCCAACCCACACCACCCTATGATTCAGGATTTGTTAAGAGTGAGTGACCACACTTAGCCTGAATAAAATGCTTGAGGGCAAGAGCAAAACACACTGAAGGGAAAGGAAGATGACACTGAAAACCAGCACCAGTTCTCCAGCAGAGTTTAGGCTGGGAAGGAAGAAAGAAAAGTGTCATCTCCTGCCAGCAGTTTGACTGTTGAAGAACTGCTTTGAAAGCTCAGATATAATAACTGTGGTGTTCCATGACAGCCACGTCCTCTGAGTGAGTCTGCTGTCTCTTTTAATTAGCACTTCTCCATGAACATCTCAGGATTTTATGTTACACTCTTAGAGAACTATCATTACCTTGAACCCAAGAGGGATGAAGTATCACAGGACAGTGTAACTAACAATACTAATAATCCCTAGGAGATGGAGGCTTTCCTGTTATCCAGATGCAGGACTGCAAAAGGAAGAGCCTGAATCTCCTGTGCCCTCTTTCACATCTTCTGTCTCTGCTGAAATTTCTGTGTGATGACCTGTCATTGCCCTGGTTCCTTAGATTTGGTACTTCAGTGCCTGGCCTGAATGCACTCCTGAAAATGCACACCAAGAAGATGAGAAAAAACAAGAACAACAAGCCAACAGGCAGCACGTTGAGCAGAGGTGCAGACTGAAGTGCAAGGCAAACACCTGCTTGGACATTCTCAGCTTTGCCTTCTTCTTTGGGAGGGTGACTCAGTGAACAATCCTTTTGTTTGGACACCTGGTTTGTCACACCCAAAACTGCTGCCGATCAGGTCACATGGAAGGAACCTGCCACCCCCCAGCAGAATGTGACATCCCATCATACCCATAACTCAGTTAATACCAAACAAAAATCTCAGTATTGCATGGCTGACAAAGAGTCTGCAGCAAGAGACAGAACAACTCCTGTTTACAGCATCAGCACATCTTATACAAATTCAAGCAAGCTTGGAGTCAGCAGCTGGCAGAATTGATCTAACCTTGCTATGTAAGAGTCCTCTGCTTCACAGCCCAAATGAAATAAAAGCCAAAGCAAGCAAATTAAAGTACATCCAGTAATTGCCATGCTCCTGCTCAGAAGGTCCCAGGGAGAAGGGAATGAAGATGACATCTATCATGATGTTCAATGATCTTGTTTCTTTGAAAACTGGAGGAGAGCTGCCCATTGATTAGAAGCTTGTGGAGTCAACTGGACTCCAGCACATTTAGAAGTCAATAGTGCAAATGGACAAGCAATGAAAAATACACTTGGATTAGTTCTAATGCAGCTGATTACATGGGCCCAAAATTCACACAGATGAAACAAGGCCCCTACACTCTCTTCTTGTCCCCTACCACTGCTTGACACCTTTCTGCCCAGGCATGAGGGCAATCCAAATCAGAAGGACATGCCCCAGTTCACCAGTAAATGCCCAAACCACATCACAATCTTTCCTAGCCCCCTCTCTTTGGAGCACAGGCACAGCAAATGCAGAGGACTTCATGCACAGAGCATCCTTTAATGGCAGCTTCCATTCCCCTGGGGTTTTATCTTCAAGGCCTACCAAACTGTATCCCTGCCCACCAAGCACCCCTGCTCCTGGGAATGTGTTTTCTACTTCTCTGCCACACATGAGAACCCATCAGCTGGCAGATCACATGGACACAGCTGGTGCCTGTTCTGCCAGCAAAGATGCTGGTCTGTAGAGCAGTTAAAGTCCTGTCACTGCCCAGAGGCAATATTTGCAGGTTGATGTTAGAGCTGGAGTGCCATGAACATCTATTCCTCTCATGCTTTTTCAAAAGACCCAACACAGCTGCACCAACAGCTGCACAGTTGGTTGTGCCAAGGGCAGGCAAAACAGTTTCAATTCTGCAGGGTGGGACAACAGAACACTCTCCTGAACATTTCAGGCATGACTGGGGTTACTTTTTGGGGTGTTGCCACAAATTTGCTTCTAAGAAATGGGCTGCTGTATGTTGTGGTTCCCCATTTATATTGAAACTTGTCTTGGTGTAGTCCTGGGGTGCACATGTTGGCCCTGCTCTGCCTTCATGGTAAATCTGCAGTGCCCTTGTGTAAGACAGAAAGTTGGCAGTCTCATTTTTAATCACTTGTAGGTTTGATTTCATCAGTGTTTTTCCAGATTTTTATTTATGCCTTGCAAAATTTTCCAGAAAGCAGAAAATCTGTTCAGTCAGGTCACACTGTAAAGGATATGCCAGCTTGATCCTCCACAAGTCATAATGACACACTCCCCCTTGTCCCATCCTCTTCTGCCAAGAGGAACTTAAAAATCTCTTGATTTAAGGAATTAAAAATATATAGGAATTAAATATATATAATATATATTCTTCATTCCTATATTTAAAAATATATAGGAATTTAAAAATCTCCTAATACCAATATTGTCCAAGTGGAAAAGATAACACACTGTGGGACTCCTGAAAACACACAACTCTCTTAGAGTGATCAAAAAGAAAAATCCATACTCTTATGAGCTGCTTTCCCACTCTGTGCCCTCGTGACTGCTGACCCATCTTTCCCAGATCTCAGTGAGACACCCCACATGCTGCTGTATGAACCCATGAAAATCTCCCCCCCAGCAGCATTTCAGGTAGATCCCTGGATGAACATGCTGCACTATTCATGAGCTGAAAGCACTGTGTGTATTAAAACTCCTTCCTTTCTGGGTCAGGAGAATTGCAGTGCCCCACAATGCACCCCAAGCCATGCACAGAATATCCACATTCCAGACATGATCCTGGCACAGCACATGGATGCAGGTTTGCATGATGGCACAAGAGTGTGACAAGTCCACATGGATGTCTAGGATATACATATTGAACTGGCTCTAACTCCTCTTAGAACATCATCCTCCACAGTGAAGAATGGGCCTGAAAGACTTCAGAAGGTGAAAAGCAATAGAATGGGTTTTTTTCCAAAATCTCTATCCTAAGTTCAATGTTTCGGCATAAACATCATGTGTTTTCCAGGACACAATTTCAAGGAAAAAACAGAATAGAATAAAGCCTATACTCCAAAGTCATCTTAAAACTCATATAAAATTTTTAAAAGGACAAGAGACAGGGCAATGGCACCTTAAAGCAATCCTATTTGTAAGAATTTGTATTTGATGAGCAATGCAGCCTGCAGGTTACTATAGCAGCCAGATCCATCACCTAGGTGACCAGGCACCAGTGATATCAACATTAACCTATCCCTACACACAACCTCACACTGTGCACATTACCAGCCTTCCATTTCTTGGAAGTTTCTCTTCATACCAGCAGATGGACAGTACCAGAGCATATGGGCAGCCTCCAGGAGGGGTGAGCTCTCCTCACAGCACCTGCCTGCCTTGCTAAGGAGGATTATTTCTGACAGCACCACCTGTGGACGTGCTGGGCACTTGAGGCAACCAACATGTCTAACCTGATTTACTACCAGAATAATAAGTAGTAACTTGCTACTTTGGAAAAGCTTCTGATGGCCAAAGAGTCCCCTTAACATAGCAGAGGGTCTGAAGCATAAATCCACACAAAACAGAGAGAATGTCTTGAGGCATTGGCAAGGTCTTCCCCCAAGGAACCATTACTTCTGGGAAGCCAAACTCTCAGCAAGGAACACCAAACCCAGTAAATTCCCAGATCATTACCTTACCTATTCCATGGGAATGATCTGTTCCAAATAATGAGATGTTTCTCTAATGTTTCAGTGGTGCTGTTTAACTCTGAGTATCTGAGGAACACTCCTGAGTACAGACTGTGTTTGTTTACAACCAAGCAACACATTGCTCCGATTACAGGGACAAATTCAACTCCAGACTCCTGGAAAATACTGATTTTTTTGTAACAACGTTACATAACTGGTAGCTTCCGTAGTCTAAAGGGATTTTGGTTGCTTGGGCTAAAGGAAATTAAATGGAATTTAGATTTTTTTCCCCCTTTTGTTAAAGGCTGCCTTATATCCCATTGAGAAATTAACTGAGGCAGAAATCTCTTTTCCTGCACTTTGATAAATAGGGATGACTCATTATTCCCCCATTTTGCTTTAAATATCCTGTCATCCTGGCAGTGTGCTTTGTTCAGCTATTCTCTCAGCTTCACACAGCACCTGCTGGAATGACACAGGAAGTCCTCTGTGGTTCTTCTGCCCCTTCAGTGCATCCCCTCATCAACAGAGCACTCTGACCTTTACACATCCTCACTTTACTTACCCAGCAGACACTTGCAGCCCCCCAAGACAGCCTTTCTTTGATCACCACTTCCTGGACAGCAGGCGATTACATTGTCTCAGCAAAGCCAAAATACATGTCATACCTTTCCATGGCTTTGCCTGCATTGAAGCACACTCAGATTTGGGGCTGCAGTTTCAATTTTCAAAATAGACTGAGCTGTTACAGCTTCATTGATACTTCTGGAGGTGGGGAAACTTCTTCAATCAAATCTATTTTTTGAAACCCAACTGTTTGCTTCCTTGTCTTTTGCTCATCTTTCCCTGCCTCTTGCCCCCTGTTCCCTGTGCTCAGTAAAGACAGTGGTGTCTTTTACCTGCTTATCCATGCACAGCTTGAGTACAGACCATTAGAAGCCAAGCCCTTTGTAATCCTGGAGGACAAAAGAATAACTGTCTTCCTGATAAACCCAGTTTTCTTGTCTGTCTCTCACTGCCTGATGATGGGATAACACTAGCAAAAGAAAACAAGATCAAAGTCATAGTGCTGGGTCTGAGAAGATAAAAGAAAAAATTTCAGAAAGAAAGGAACCTTGAGTAGATGAGAGAAATAAGAAACACAATTCTGCAGCAAAGAGAATTTTACACTATGGCTAGATAAGGACAGGGCTTTTCTGCTCCAGGACAGACATCTACTGGGGCCTGAAGGATTCAGCCTCAACACAGAGAACACTTGGACAGTGAAAAACAAAAAAATAGAAGCATGGAAACTAATAAATGTTTTATTGTTAGCTGAGAACTGTACATTCTTTGTTGTTGACAAATGCAGCTTGAATTTTGCAGAGCTTTTGTATCTGCTTGCTTTCCTCATGAAAACACCCTTCAGAGGTGATCCAGGAGTGCCCAAGGGCTCCCACCCTGTCCCTGGAGAGGCTGAGGTTCAGCCCCAGTACAGGAGCCAAAGTCCAGATTCTGTGAGAGGAGGACACACCTGCTTTGACTTGCTGCTGTCAGACAGGGAACAGTGTGACTTGGAAACTTTCAGAGGGACTGGCAAGGTGAACAGCACACCTGGATGCAGTCAACTGCTAAAGAAGCTCTCCATGTTTTTTGTCTGTGAATTAATGAAATAATGTTTAGTTAGTCCATATCCCTAAGAGTCCTCTTCAGAGAACTGGATATCCAAGGTCAGCGTACCTTTCAGGACAACTGGGTACCTTTAATGAATAACTGCACTTTAAGCAGTGAATTTAATTAAAATGCATCACTACACTGGAGAAAATATCCAGCCCTTGTGACATTATGCAATAGAGCACTCACTGTAGAGATATAAGATAAACAAGGAACACACTGAACATCCTGCATCACTTAACTTCCTATTACTTTTTATCTTTTTTCTTTCTCAATTCCTATTTATATTTATATATTTAGAAAAGATAACAGGCTAAGTGAACAGTGCAGAACTGTCAACAGCTGCTCAGGTGGAAATCTTGCCATTATGAGGTTGCAACCATGTCAACTGTGTAGAAACAAAACTTCCTTCACAAAACATCTCGCTGGTCTTTCCTGCAGGAGCACTGAAATACTCAGTGCTTCCAACTCCATGCCTCTGAGAAATTAAATGGCTCCTAAATGCTGGAACCCCATTTTGGCTTTCATTTTTATCACTCTCAAAACCAAGACTGCAACAGCAAAAGGCAGTAGGATTTTGTCTGTTATTGCAAAGTGCAAAGAGCAGCTCTAGATGAGGCAGGAATGTAAAGCTTTGTATTTTATATAATGACAAACAAGACAAACGTTATTCATCTGTTTCTTTGTGGGGAAGGCTCACACCAGAGAAAACCCAAAAAACCTGGAGAGAACTGCTTGAAGAGATCATGAAAGGAGACCTTCAAAGGCAGGGGGCAAAGAATCTTTGGATTACTTTTTTTCTTCCCTTCTTATAATGCACAGAGGACATGAAAGAGGTTTTTCAGTAGTTCTTTTCTTATTCAAAAAGGATTTTTTTTTGGTTCCTGCTTCTCTTTTACATTAAAAATTCAAGTCTTGCCTTGAATAGAAGGCTCTGAGGCAAACAGCATCAAAGACATGCACAAGTCAGGATCAAGTACATTGGTAAGGACATTTGGTTAGTGCCTATCTTACATTGGATCCTTAACACTGCAGATAAAAGTCAACAAATCTGAAGATTCAAAAACGAAAGCAAATTTAGTTCAGCTGCAACAAATACTTCTAGAATAGTAAAATATTAACATCTTTAAATTCCTAATGGTTTAAGAAAAATAAATTATGTGCACCCAAAAATTCACAGTTGTGTTTGGGCAGAAGAAACCTGTCCTTCATACTCAAAGTGAAAATTAATGATAAATAAAATTTATTGCCTTTTATTGCCTTTCTGTTGTAGTGAATCGGCTCTTTTGAAACAGATTTGTATCCCACACCCTTTTTCTGCTGAAGGGAAAAATACTTTCTCAGCCAGCTGGTCTCTTTTCTGAGTAGGAAAGCAGCAGCAGAGCTGTTGGACAAGGACTGGAGACTATTTCTTGTGCAACAACAGAACAAACTTCAGGTCTGTTGTACCTACAGAATTTCCTGTTTGTAAGAGCAGGAAACCTCTCAGATCATTGGGTAGTGAAACTATCTGCTAAAACCATAAAAATACAAAATAACATGAGTAACATGAACATGTTGGATTTGGAAGTCAGCAAGAGGAAGCAGAGACGGTGCATCTGATGGTATTTTCTCAGTTTCTTTCTCAGGGTAGATCTGAGCTTTCAAAACTGAAGTGTTACTGCAATACTTTTTCCCTGTTCTGCATATGTGGTTTTGTTGGATTGCCTACTGAATATTGAGTTAGGGATGCTGAGAGCCTGCTCGTGTTCTCAAAGTCCTGTGGCTATGTTGCCCTAGTCAGAATTAAATGATACATTACACCCTGAGTCACCCTCTGCTAATGCCTGCTAGATGTTTTCTGGCATCAAGGTTTCGAATTGGAGCTCATTGGAAATTTTCCATAGGGGAGATTTTCAGTTTCTGAGAAAACAGGAATTTTCCATGTGAGAAAAAAAGGTTGTTTCTGCCAAAAAAAAAAAAAAAAAAAAAAAAAAAAAAAAAAAAAAAAGAAAATGTTTGTTTGTAACGAGGACCAAAAGACAGTATTTCATTTGGAATTGACTTGGACTAACCAAACTGCATAATGCCCTAGGTGATCTGTGTGAAATTTGGATACCTTCTGATGAAGACAGTCCAGCCAGAGCCCACCCCAGACAAAGCTGGGGCTGTGACTATGATTTTCAGATGTCCCAGTGTGACTGCCCATTTCTGACAGCCAGGAGTGTCTCAGGTGCCTGCTGAGCAGGACGGGGGGTCAGCAATCCCCCCAGCTACACAGCAGGGTTAGAGCAGCCCCATGCAGGATCTCCAGCAGCAAGACAGAACCAGACAGGCTTTCCAGAGAGAGAGGATGCACTTCCCAGGAATCCCCAGATGCTTTCTGAGCTTGCAATTTTACCTCCACATCCTTTCCTCTCTGCTGGAGGCACTTCCTCCACTCTTCCATCCCTATTCCCTATCAGCCCCCTCTCCTTTCCTCACCCCTGACATCCCCAGTGCCACTGCACAGTAACACACCTGCTGCTGCTGCTGCCCCTCAGCAGCTCCTCACTGGCACTGGCAATCACTGGAGCAGTCTCCTCCTCCCTGGCTGGCTGTCCTCACCCCACACAGAGGCACAAACTCTGCCCATCACACATGCAGAGCTCCAGGGGTGACCTCCATGCTGCTTCCCACCAGGAACATGAATGGGAGACAAAGCCATTGATGCTCTCCAGTCCCCTGCCCCTTCAGCAGAAGTTTCTCCTACAGCTCAAAATGCTCCCAAAGCTTGGTTTTAGTTTGTGTTTCTTTTTGTTTTAAAAACAAAACCACACAACCTCTCATACTTGTCTAAAAGGAGGTCCCTCCTCTGCCCTCCCAGTGCTCATCAGGAATGCCCTGAGATCTGGAGTGTCTGGACTGTAAGGCCAGCAGTAATCTTTTTTTCCTGTTCCAGTGGGCTCTGGCTCAGGCCCCAGTATGCAGATAAACATCAAGGAAACCAGATCCCAGACCTGAAACTGATGTCACCATGAACAACCAGTGCATAGCCTGGATCTGGTTCTGTGGCTTTGCTGCTGTAGTTGCAAAAAGGAATGGAAAACTGGCCACTTTGGAGCCATCTCTGAAGGGTGGAGAACCTCAGATCAGAGCTACCAGTACTCTCTCTGGGTAGAGACCTTCTCACTTACCTTCTGCCTCCAGAAGTTAAAGGCACAGTTAGTTAAACAGTTGAACACAGTAAATTAGGGACACTCAATATCTTCTGGCTGTCACTGGACTTTGTCCCTTGATCCATGAACTTCTTTCTTCATTCCCTTCCAAATAAAGCAAAACCTCCCTGTACCATCAATGTAACCCTGTAGACACTGCAGCCCTCTCACAAGCAGACCACACATGTCCAGAAGTTCAGAAGCTACAGGAAGGACTTGAAGGAAGCTGAGTTTTCTGGGCAGCACTTCCTTCCAGCAGCCTTCAGACAGCTCCAAACTGTGCCAGAGGGTAAGGCTGGAGAGGTGTGGAGATGTTGGCACAAAACCAGTTTCTATCAAGAAGCAGATAACAGTGACACAGCTATCATCCCCCAGTGCTCTCCAGGAGAGGCTGCAGGCCAGTCCTGGGAACAGCCTTTGTGTCAGGCCATGAAGCCACTGTTTGGGTAACTTTGGAGCTCATTTGTCCTGCTGTACCAACTCAAACACTGCTGGATTTGCAGTTGCCTTTCCTCTCCCTGAGGGAGCTGATCCACCAAGCAGACAGCACTGCAGGGAAGCTGCATGGGTCAGTCTGAACAGGGCCACAAGGGGCACAGGTCACTCTGACACCTGTCACTCCTGGTGGCAGCATGGTGCATCAAACAGCTGCAGCAGAAAGTCTTTTAGAACTAATGGACTGAGAGAACAGGAACCAAAGATCTGCCACAGGGTGACACTGGCAGTGTCTGACCCTGCCAGCTAGCCTGAGATCAGGGGATACTGCCCCGGCCACCCACCCACAGCCCAGAAAGGACAGGACAGGTTGCAAATCTCACTGACAGAGAAATCTGCCACCAGAAACCCAAAGCTGAGTGTTCATACAAACAGCATTTTGAAAGCAGAGGTACTGAGTGCCCACACAGCTGTGTGTGGGTGTTGAGAGCACCTGGCCTCCCAACACTGCCTGGCCACCAACCACACACCAAACCTCTCAAAGCAAGGGTCACTGGTCAAACTGTGCTGCTGCTGCTCCCATCCCTCTCCACATCCCCAGCAACATCCTCATGTGCCAGACACTGCTGAGCCCTGTATGTGCAGCACCTGTGACCTACTCTCACTCTATTCTCTACTTTCTGATAATATACAATATTCCTATAGGAAATCATGTTACCTGCAGCAATGACACTGGATGATAAACTCTTTACACCCAGAATAAAAATTATCAGAAAAATGACTGCACTTCTTACATGCAGTTACATGCACTTCCCCAAAAGTACAAAGAGCCCCTTGAAAAATGAGCTGAAAAGGCAACTGGCAGAAATCAGAAGGGAAGGGCAAGAGTGAAAGATGTGATTTGTCAAGAGGATTGGGATTTTCTAAGAGCAGAATCAGACTCAGTAAGAGAGAGATTAACAGAAGTGCAGAAAATATCCTTTATGGACTTGGAAGTTGAGAAGCAAGGGAGCACCAAAAGAGATAAAGAAGATTTAAACCATCTTACATCCCCAGAGCAGAAACAATTCATGAGGCTGAGCACACACGGTTACCTGAGTCAAGGACAGGCAACACAAAGCTGCTTCCCCTGCTCTGCTGTGTCACTGACAGCTCTGCTGCAGAACTGCATCTCTTCTGAACCTGTGCTTCACCACTCTATCCTGCTCCAGGCTCCTTTTCCTGGAGATCTTCAGCTCATCTGTGGGATGAGGCAAGAGCCATCAGGTCAGCCAGGAGCAGACAGCTGCCTCCACAGCAGGGGCAGCTGGAGCAGCAGCAGAGCCACCATTCTCCTCCTGGGAGCTGGCAGAGCCTCTCCAGCTGGTGGGAACGAGCTGGGCTCGTTGGCAGCTCGGCTGTCACCTGCCTGACAGGTATTTTTCCAAACTAGACTAGAGTTTACTGCTCATCTGAACAACCATCAGGCAACAGATCAATGCAATCATTATCAACTCCTAGGTTTTGCACACTTTTATTAGTAAAATAAGACTTCCTTTTTGAAACTGGAATATCTAAAATTGACAATAACTCATTGAAAGCATGAATTTAATCTACCTGAATTTTCTCATATGAACCTTGCACCAGAGCACCCCACAAACATGACACCAACTGTGCATCACAGTCACATATTACTAATTACCAACCTGCCATGTACAGTCAAGAGAAATTTAATTTACACCAGTCAAGGCTGACAGAAAAAACATCACTCAGAAGAAACATTCAGCCAAAAGAAATAATTCACAACTTAATTCTCTCTTCAAAGTTCTGCACAAAAATTTAAACTATCCCAATGTTAGCTTTCAGGTTATTCTTGTATCAAAGACATAAAGGGAAAACCTTTTAAAATGCAGCAGTAAGAAATTACTTGTGTAGTATTTTCATATTTTCAGTTTTGTCACCATGTCTCTCCCACCTGCAGGTTTCACCCAAACTTGGTGAACACCCAAGAGAAAGACTGGCATTAGAAATGTGAGAGCTGGGTTCCTGCTTCCCAAACACCACCAAGGAACAAGAACACTTTCAACATCTGCCCATTGTAGCTTTTCCACACTTTGGTCCTTGTCAAGTACCTGGTTTTTTATGTTAGATAAACTGAAGCCAAAATTCCAAGCCTGCCTGAATAGTGTGTAGCATATTGCATTCTGATGGATCCTAGAACCTAGAACAGCAAGAAAAATAATCTTTTAAATTACATAACTGATATTTTCAAGATATTCACAAGCTCCAGTGAATTCATCTTACACTTTTGCACAGGTCTATAACTACTCCTGCTATGTTTGCTTTATCTGTGCTTTTTTTCCTTCTAGAACATCCCTCTGATATGACTCACAGCCAAGACTGAGCCCTGACCTGCAGCTCTGGGTGTTGTAGGGGCTCCTCAAACCTGCAGCATCACCAACTTCAGCCCAAAGGTTTTCCCTGCTGCTCCAACAGCCTGAAGAAACACAAAACCCCTGTCCTGCCCACACACTGGGTCTGTGAGATTGTTCTGCTATTTCATGACACCATTTCTAGGAAAAAGTATGTTTTACAAAAAGAATATTATTGTAAATCCTTAAATGCTGTTTTTGCATGGTTTGGATATTAGCTGGCACGACCCAGCTGTAATTCCAGAGATGGAAGGTGAGGAAATTCAGCACCTGCAATCTGAAGTTTCACAGCCAGGTGAACCTTTGTACCTTTTAGTCTCTCCAGACTGTTTTTCTCCATCTGTCGAGATGCCCAGAAACCCGAATTACAGTCTGATTTCTCAAACTGACACTTTTTCTTTTAATTCCATACAATCTGGAGATGTTGCTAAAGTAAAAGCTTGGCTGGCTCACACCTCAGTTGTTTAAATACTGTTCAACACTGCATGCCTTATTTAGATGCCCTGAATTATAGTTACAATATACAACATTCTTAAAACAGATCTAAGAAAGCTATACAGCTTTTATTATTATTTTATACTCAAATAAATGTAAACCTAATCCTTCTTTCAAGTCTCTGAATAACACTAAGCATGTTAAATTGAGTTCAACATCTTTTTAATTGTAGAACCTTGTTAAGCAACACTCACATTTTTATTACCCTGAGTTTCTCCTTGATGGGATGTGAGGCACATTCCCAAAGGCTGCCACAAGAGGAAGAAAGAATTCTTAATGGGATTCTCCATGACAGCTCAGTACAAGGAGTTTGCTATGGAAGAAATGGAAAAACACCTACTGATGATTTAATTTTAGGCAAGGAGAGCAGAAAACTGCAGTCATTTATCTTGTTTTTTCCAAACAGATCCACTCCCACTAAAACATATCTAAATTGTATCTTTATATTACTGCACACTGTTTATGTTCCTTCATTCCAAACATGCCCTCTTGATAAATTCTGCAGTGTTGCCAACTTTAGGAACACCTGAGGCCAGTGTCACCCCGGTGGTGTCACCTTCATCTGTGGGACAGTCTCCCTTGGTGGACATAATCCTAAATACTGGAATTACACAGCCCCATCACAACACAGCTGGAAAACTCTCCTGCAATGGAAACCTTTAGCCTTATGGCCCCTTTATAGAGAGTGTCAGTTCTGGCCAGGGCATTTCTGAGCAAGGAAACAACATAACCTTATCCTCAAAAAAAAGAGCTTGCTTTTTTTGGGTTTTTTTGCTATGAATACAATACACTCACCAAAAATATATATTGACTGTATAACTTAGGGTTTTGTGATGGCATTTTTAAACAGAGGTGCCTCAACAGATATTTTAAAATAGGAAGCAGAACACAGGACCATAGAATGGTCTGGGTTGGAAGGGACTTTAAAGATCATCCTATTCCAGCCCCCCACATGGGGATGGACACCTTCCATTACTCCAGGTTGCTCAGGGCTCCATCCAGGCATGGGGCATTCACAACTCCTCTGGGCAAGCTGTTCCACTGACTTACCATCCTTAGAGTAAAAAATTTCTTCCTACTATCTAATCAAAATCTGCCCTCTATCAGTTTAAAACTTTTCCCTTTGTTCTGTCACTCTATGCTCTTGCAACTAGTCTCTCTCCATCATTCTTCTCTCATGAAATAGCCAATAGATTTTCCTTCAAAGAATGCAATATATTGATGCATACCACTGCTCCCTCCTTTCAGCTTTTTCCCAGGTTATGATTTTTTGGATGTTTTGACCAGCTTCTAGTCACATGGGATTTAAACTGGATCTGCCCTGGTACATGTAAACATAGATGATATATGCCAGAAACAAGTTCACAAGTTCAGTGTGCTCAGATTAGGCTGGACACTGCTTTAAAGAGATAACATGTAAAAGAACAGGGTAATGTTTTCCTCATTTTGATACTAACCATTACCTTGAATTGCAGTGTTCTGGAAAGCTAAAAGAGACAGTACTTAAAACTGCCTGACAAAGGCCAAAACCTTTGGAGAAAGGAATACAGATGTATCATGAGAAACAATCACAAAGGTGATGGAAAATAAAGGCACTGCACCCAAAGAGATGGCACCAGTGAACAGCCATGGGAAAAAAAGCAGCACAGACAGGGAAACAATTCAACCAATCAGCCAGCAAAAGTCCAAAGCAAAGAGGGAAAAAAGGGGAAGAAGCAAAAGGAAAGCTGATGAAGTTGCCTGATGGGAATGACCTGGCAGGCCAAGAACAGAGGGAGACTTACTGAAAGCAGCTTTGTCCACACTGATCCCATGGCTCCAAGGACAGCTCCTGCTGGGGTTCCTGGGGGTGGCAGCTCAGAAGGCAGGTCCTGCTGATCAGCTCTGTGGGGGAAGCAAATTTTAAGAGGTCAGGGCAATACCTCCTTGTGTTCTGTGTGCTTCCTCACACCAGGGCTGGGTCAAACACTTCATCAAGTGCCCGACTTGTCCACTCAACTAAAATCTGCCATTTGTCTGACTACCAGTACAAATTACTCCTTCCCCCTGTCATCTGTGATCTCCCTGTCTGTGAGGAAGAGAAATGCCAACATTTTTTACAGAGGCTCACAGATGTGGTCTCTAATGGGGGCTGTCAAAGACCAAATATTTCTGTCTGCAAAGTAATTATGTTCCTGAAGAGCAACTTTTTGTTCAGTAATGTTGCTAAACAAAACCATCTGCAGAATCTGCATCAAAAGCTCCTGAATGTTGTTTAAAACATAACACTCTGCTGATGTTTGCCACACTGCATCAGCTGGGGGGGGGTTACCTGTGGCAGCAGCTCCAGAGGCAGCAAGGACACTCCAAGTGATCAATTACTGACTCAGCTCCTGAAAATCAGAGAGAAGTGAAGGGCCAAAAATTTATCAACCAACCCTATCAGGTCCTGGCTCCAGCCATGATGCAAGAAACAGGATCTCCTCTTTGCACTTGGTCATGCCAAAAAGAAATAGAATCAGCAATAAAAATATGACGAGGCAAGGGAGGCTACCAACAACTCATTAAAATTGATTGCATCTTTAATACAGTACTTTGTCTTAATTCTTTAAAAATGTTTGTGCAAGCCAGAGTTTTCATGATTTAAAATTATTTCATATTTAAAAGGGAGAAAGCTGAGCCACTCTAAGGCAATAAGGGAGACCTGATACACATCCACAAGAAACTGATCCTCTTCAGCAACACAGTAAAGAACACACATTTTTCTTCAAAATTTTATTTTAATTTAAATTATGGGGCCAGCCAGATTTTTTTTTATACGAAACGCATTTTCCTCAGGAGAAATGAAATGCTACCATGGAAATAGAATTACAATTGTATACATCTCTTAAAAAAAAAAAAAAAAAAAAAAAAAAAAAAAAAAAAAAAAAAAAGCCAAACGGAAAACCGCTTGCATTTAAATATGTTTTAGTAATACCCTTAAGCCTTCAAGCAGATAAGAAACCACTTCCAGAACAAGTTTTTTAATATGAACAGCACATCGAAGGAGCTTTAATTTAAATACAACTTCTTTTCGAAAGCCAACATTCAAATGTTTCCACATATTAAAAAAGTCACCATAGCCATTGATTCCAAGGCCTAATATAGAGTAACCTCTACCCCAGTCCAAATGTTTTCACTTCTTTACACATAGAAATCTTTAGCAAGTCTACGTCTTTCTAAAGAGGAAGCCTTACATGTTATAGTGAGTAACTTGGCAAATAATGTTTTCCTCCACTCAGCTATGATAAACCAAAATATAACAGACTGTTAGTACTGAACTACAACACACCTCAGTGCCAGCCCTGCCTGGCATCTCCGTGAAGAGTCAGCTACTCTCTTTCCTGTAAGCAAAATGATTCTGTTTGCAAAGGACACATTACGAACCTTTAAAAGACCAATTCTAATGGTAAGAGCAGTTTTAAACAACCGAGTGAAAACACTCAAGTTTCTGGAGCTCTCAGATTTCCCCTGTGGAGGCTTTCAAATCAGCTCAAACGTCACTGATTGCGAAATATTTCAAATGGGAAGAGGACAGGAAGCAACAAACATTTTCTGTAGCATTCGCAATCATTCAGTCATGCAGAATTGG
This sequence comes from Oenanthe melanoleuca, assembly GCF_029582105.1. NCBI lineage: Eukaryota > Metazoa > Chordata > Aves > Passeriformes > Muscicapidae > Oenanthe > Oenanthe melanoleuca. The sequence goes on along the minus strand of NC_079343.1, from coordinate 1,305,551 downwards.
AACTTTCAGACCCCAATCCACGAGTTTTTGCTTGGTTGTGATCTTAGCATTACTATATGATGGATAGATACAATTTTAATAACATTATTTAGCTATATTTAGTAGATTCCTTTTGTATGGTCACAGTAACAAAAACATGGTGCAAAATCAGTTGGGTTTTCTGTTTTTATAAATACTGATAGTTTGCAGCATTAAAGAACAAAATCAATGAAAAATTAGATCATTTGGTTATCCTAGGACACCTATGAAATTTTCTTGAGGTCGGAGGGAATTAATCACTTACACAACTATTGTACTGAGTTATTTACTGTAAGAAATGACGCACTGCAGGCTCCCCCAAGTCAGAGGAATCGATATTAATTTAGCATAATCCTTGCCATTTGCAGAGCTGGTGAACACAATGCTAGTTTAATTAAATAAGGCCAGTATTATCTGGTAAGAACATAGTAGAAAGGGTTCCAGTTCTGTTTCAGCCTACCCTAATTGATGGCACCCCATTAGATAAGTGAATACAAAGAATTTGTTTGGGTTTGGGTTTTTGTTTCCTTTTAAATGCTGCAGTACTTAAGATTGTTAAATCAGCATTTCCATGTGATCTGAAGTATTCAATTACATATGAGCATTCATTTTGCAAAACTCAATATTAGGTAATAGTTACAGACTAATACAATAACATTCCTCTGCTGTACAAATTAAATCATATTTTAAAGAAATGAGCAGCCTAGGAGTTATATACAAAAGAAACCGGCAAGCATTGTTGAAATGAAATGCAAAATGTCACTGCTAGGTCTACTGTCTGAAATACCTTTAAAGTAAAATTAACAAAAAACCTTAGAACATATTTCCAAGTTTACAAGTCAAGTCTCAGAAAAATCAAATCATGTCAAAAAAATTCTATAAAGCAGTGAAAGGCATATATACATTTTCCTTATGAACCTTGAGATTTCACTCTTTTAAAAGTTGCTAAGTTTCAATATCAGTTTATTTTTGCAAGACAACTGTTTATCCCAATAAGCTCACATCTTAGATACATTTCCCCTTTGATTACAAATAAAGCACTGCACATTTTTTTTTTTAAATCAAGGCATATAATCTTATACTATGGTGCCAGGTATGCACAGGTCACATTGTGCTCATTATCTCAAACAAGGTAAGTGCAAACATACAGATTTATTCAGATTTGCAAGCATGCAACCTGTTACTTAACTACATGAATACCTTCTCTCCTAGACCAAACTAGTATCTATATGTTTGCTTTCATGAACCTAGAATCTTTCTTTTCAGGACTCCTAAAACAAGCAGTGTCTTTGAATTCTGAAATGACACAAATATCAAGAAAGTCCACATTGTGCAAGAAAGCAGCAGCTATGTTTCTCAACTTGGACTAAAAATGAAAAGAGAAAAACAAAAACCGTTCACTGAACAGCAGATTAGCAGTAATGTTCCTCATGAATCGATAAGAGTGCCTGATGCTGAATATCTAACAGCAAATGCTGAATTTGGGTTTAATATTTTAAAGGTTTATTGGAGTTTAAGCTTCTTGCTGTGCTGGTCTCTTCAAATCCCTGATCTGTTTAACTAAATAGGTCTTCTCATCATTAAATTGTTCATCCTCGGTCCTGTCATTCTGAAACTTGCTGAGGAACTCAATAAGTTTGGTCTGGTTCTTTAGAAGGATGTCTAATATAGGCTGTGTCTTGTTAGGATTGGCTACAAACACCTGCAAAAAAATAAAAGGCATTAAGCATAATAGTGAAAAACAGAAGGTTAAGTTAAAAAAATTATCTAAGAAAATACTGATCATTATAATTAAAAACTACAGTTTAATTATTCAGATAGCCCACAGAAAAAATAATGGGGTAAATGCAAGTTTTTAAATAAAATTACTTTTTTATTTTAAATCAGGACATAAGCTGAACAGCAGTATCCAAGTAAATTTAGTCTGTGGGAGGTGACTAGCTGCAACAGCCTCTGCAGGAGGCACTGAAGACACTTTCTGGGTAAGTTCTATAGCAAATGCATGGTTTCATATCATGTGCAGCATCTGATGGGTATCTCACACTCCACTGCAAACTTTTAGACCTCAAGTTGTAACTCTCAGCTACATGTCTGCTGCAAAGTCAGAAGTCATCTCTTACAATGCTCTAATTACAATTCAGGGGACCTGACTGAAATACTGCTGTGCTTCAGAGATTATACAGTATGATAAACTTTTTAACTCCATGATTTTATATGGAATCATGCATTCCTCCTTATCTTACTGCATTTAATTCCAAAAGTTTCTAAGAGATATTACTCTGAAAATCACATGGAAGTCCCTAAGTGCTTTCTAAATGGTTTTCAAAAGATATCTTGGTTATCTGTTTGTAAAGATGGATCATAATAAAGCAAACATCAGTGCTCCCTTTATTTAATCACTTAGCAGACATGAAGATAAGCTCCATTTAGGCTCAGCTAAGCACTTTACTCAATTAAACAACTTCTGGTCAGATTCTTTCTGTTCCATGGTGGGGTTTTGTAACATACCTTGAACACATGGAAGGCCTCAAACTGAATGTTACGACTCTTGTCTCGTAGAAGGTTCATCATTAGTTTGAGATTTTCAGGTTTACTGATGTACTTCGTCATAATTGTGAAGTTGTGTCTGTCCAGTAACAATTCACCGAGAAGCTGAAGGCAGAAAAGAAGCTCAAATGAAAGAATTACTAACACTGGGCATAAGAATCAACTTGTTTATAAATGCTTTCAAACCCCCTGAAGTGGTGTGGTGCTCTGTGAGTGCAGTACCAGTGGTCAGGAGATAAAGTACCAACAGAACCAAGTGCCCTAAATTTCAAAGTGCATTTTCCCCTTTCTTTTCCTCAGAAAGTGAAATATCACACTTGTTCCCTCGTTATGAACTGGAAAGAGAAGTCTTTCATTTTTTCCCCCATGACTTCATTGTTTTTTTTCACTTATACAGAAGCTATTCAGCATAGAAAGAATGCCTTAAAAAAAAAACAACAAAACAAAACCCCAATAAAACTGGTTAGTACCATCAAACGAAATATTGACACTTCTTTTGCTACCTAAAGGGTTTTAAAGGATTTTCCCCACAAGGATTATCTTTGCTGCAAGCTGTGTATTACATTTATGTTCACTATTTCTTACCTACTTAAATGTAAGATCAGTATTGCTTTAGCACATCACATGAATCTTTGTTAAATTATTTAAATGTAACCAGATTTGTTGAAGGAAAAAAATCAAAAACAAAGAAACTTGAGAAGCCATTTCTTCATAGGGAGAGAAATTAGTTTGGTCTGTGCTGGACACTAAATAATGTAAGAACTGGACTAAAAAAAGTAGCTAATCCCAAGAATTAAAATGTATGGAAAATTAAAATAAATACTATTCAGGGCTGGTTTACAGAAGCCATTTCAAATAAAGTTAACTCACCTTGAAAATACAAGGAATCCCTTTGCATTTAAGAAGAAAATAAAACTGCCTTACCTTAAGTGACTGTCTCTTTGTCACATAATTTTCTGAATGAAGTAACTTCTCATATTCACTGAAGAACTAAACACAGAATAAAGAGAAGGGTTAGGAGTTTTTCAAGTGTCATAGGCATCTTCTTCCAAATTATTGCAACAAAGTGGAGGAGATGCAAATCCCTAACAAAACCAAACTAAATCTGAAAATCTCAGTAGATGCCTGAAAGTCACTACATTGTCACTACTTCCGCTTTTAAAGTGAATACCAAGTTAAACATTGAATAGACTTTTGAAAATATGTATTTATTCTTCCAAGAGACTTTAATGTTTAGATTACAGGGTAGTGGAAGGAGCTTCTTCATTATTTCCTATAGAACCAGGTTGCCCAGAGAAGCTGTGAGCAATCTGGTGTGGCAGGGGGTGGGATGAGGGGATGTTTGAGGTGACAGCTCCTGCCCTGGGCACTGCTCCCCAATTCCCATATTCCCAGGGATATCCTGGAAAGCACAGCAAGGGCTCCCTCTGGAGGAGAAGCCAGGCCTGGCTCCCACAGGAACACATTCAGTGTTAGACTCTGATGTCTTGCACTTACCAGATTAAGCTAATTTTAGAATTTGTGCAAGGTTTTTTAAAAATGTCCAAGCGGCCAGTTGGAGCTACCATTCGGTGTGTCAAAATGTGAGGACATCACCGAGGCAGGCAGGACTAAAATAAACATTTACCTTGCACACACTTTAGGGTTTTTTAAATATTGTCAAGTTTTACTATTCATGAGTAGTCCAAGTTTCATAGCTGTAACACTAAAATACAGTTCCACTGTTACTTTCTTTAGAAATACATTGATCAAAATCTCTCAACGTTTCAGATACAATTTCACAGCAAGAACAACTTTGCTCTGAAGCAGATGAAGAGGTCAGCTAAGTATCAACTCTGCACACCTAATTTCTCAGAGCCTCTTAACTGGTTCCCAAACAGTGCTAAAGCACAAGTAGGTATTTCAGGGCTAAAGCAAGTAATCAAAAGGGAATAATAATTTTTTGTCTCTTGTTTATAGCTGAGACCCTCAGAGGAGGTATTTGTGATTTAGTGAACATGCCTGGAAAGAAACCTTTAAAATTTATCAAGGTGATTCCAAGACTGTTTGTAGACTTTGGGTTTGGTTTTTTTGTAATTGCTTGGGAAGTCCTGGAGTTTTAATCAGAGTAAGATTTAAACACTTAAATATCTTTGTGGAACTGGTTCTGAATAATCTGTTGAAAGGCAAAAGGATTGAAGTCATGTCGCTGAAAATGTCAGGATAAATGAAAGTCTCTAACACTGTTTGTTTTGACATTAGGGCTGGAAACTGAACCCTAAGTTCAGCTGATTTAATATTGAGTGGAAATCCCCAAAACTACAGCCAAACAAGGAATAAAACCACATAATACACAGCACCAGAGAGCTCTAAATATGAAAAGGTGTCTGCTCACCCTATCGTAATGTTGTTCCAAAAATTCTGCACTTAACAACTTGTGTCTTGTAAGCAAATCCTGTAAAAAAGCACAAACCCAGTACTGTCACTAAGAAGATTAAACATTACAAAGACATTCTCACACACATAAGACATTTAATCCAAAATTTTGCTATTTCATTAAACACGCTAATTTAAGACATGAGTGCAATTATCTGGACACTGCTCAGGATCTTGACATCACTCAGGAAAGTTACTTCAATTCTCAGAGAAATTCACAGTTACTTTAATTCACAGCCTGTGAATTAAATGCTATTTATGGATCAAGGCTATACTCTGCACACAACTACACACACACAACTGAGGTTAAGACCTAACATTTAATACTGATTAATATTATGCTTATTGTCCCCACAACAGATTGTTTTAGGGACACAAATACTGAGCAACAAAAAATTTCCCCAGAAAAAGCAACAGCATCAAATATTCCCAGGAGAAGTTGCAGACACAGATTTAAAGTCTCTGGATGGGAGTACTTCATTCAGGTAATGCATGATACAGCTTACTCTCCAGAACACAATTTTCATGAAAAAATATAAAATATATATTTACAGGTGTGTCTGGCATTCTGAGAGATAAGAAACAGTGTCCAGCTTACCCATCTGCATCACACCTATTTTCTTCCCCTCTCACAATGCTTGTTTTGCCAAGAACACACAGCAGTGGGTTCACACAGCAGAGAAGTACAGAAGTAACAGTTCCAAGGCTGGGAGGAAATTACCTTGAATGTGGCAAACGCATCAGAGGCGATGTCAAACGTTGACATTTCCACGTATCTGAAGAAATCGTAGAATTGTTCTGACCACAAGATGATTTTAGCTAGTGGTTCATGCCTGATGCATTCTCTGAGCATTATCCCACAATTTAGAGCAATTTCTGGAGATTCGTACCTATTAAAAAAAACCCAACAAACATTCTTTATAAACTTTCACAAGTTAGCACTGCAGCACCACATTGCTAATTACAGTATTCAGTACTATCAAGTAAACAAACCCATAAAAATTAGAGGTACTTACTTCTTCATTAAACTCCATTTTTAAATATTTCTACAAAATACTGCTGAAATAGCTGCCAGTTACAATTATAGCCAATTCAAGGGATTTTCACAAACAGGGAAACAAGACTAAATAAAAATAATTTCTTTGCTCTCAAAATCAATTTTCTTGTTCCAGATTGGTAGGATTGCAGACATCTGGAAAAGCAGTAAATGATTTGCCTTGAAAGCTGCTTGCTTAAACATGACAGCAATTTACATAAAACTTTCCATATGAGCACAAGGGGTTAACAATACTGGACATAAATTCAAATCTCCTCATCTCTCATTAAACCATTCTTCAGTATCCCTGGCTGCTCTGCACATCATGGGGTTTCAGCATCTGGAGCAGTCACAGCCTCTCACACGCATTCCTGTCTCGCACCTCCAGAATCGTCCCTCCTTAACCAGTGGAAGCTAATTGAAATTCCCCAGAATTTCAGGAGAAAACTATCATTGTGCAGACTGAGCATTAACTATATTACCCTACACAAAACTGAAATAATTATCATTAATTCCTGCAATACTCTCCCATTCAACCTGTCGTGGAGATTTGAAATCTACTGAACTTTTGGCAATTCTTGCCACAGTTTAAATTTACATATATTTGCCTCAGCTGGATACCAGATGTAACATGAAAGTTGCTAAATGCCCATTTCAAACATCCTGACTTATAAATACAGATAAATGGAAACTTTCAATAACTGTCTGAAGTGTGACAACAGACTAAAAGCACCAATGTGTTGCAGCCCTCATTCAACCACTTACCAATGAGAACATGCTGAAAAAGCAGTTTTATCTCTCTGCATCTCAAATATCTTTGGCTTCTTTTGTCAATTATTTTGAAGACGCACTGAATCAATAATTTCTTTTGCTTTATGCCACAATTAGTATTTTCTTTTGTCCCTCTAACATTTAAATGACATTACAGGCAAGTAATGCTACCAACAGGCAAATATCCCCTCAGATGAGTGGCCCTTTCATGCACTCTCCTTGAGTTATCCCAGTAGGTGGAAGAACTCAATTACTACTCCTCAACTACAGCAAGCTTACCCAGAATTATAAATACCTGTATTTTAAAACTGTTTATTAATGTTTGATGAGATTTTCTGTCCCAAAATAACACAGTGGAATTGCAATTTTCAGAACTTTCTTAATTAATGTTATCAGAAATGCAAGCAATTATTTTTTGCTTTCATGTTTGAGAGCTGCAGCTCTGTATGTATTCAGTATGGCACAACCCTCCAATATCCAGCACACCAGATATTACTGAAGAGAGGACGGAATAGTTGTCTGGCATGCACAGTATGCCACAAATCATTCCTTTTCTTGGTCAGGTTTGTCAATACAGCAATATAAATCACTAAGAATAAGATAATCTAAGACAGGCCAGCAAACTGGAAATTACTCTGGTTAAAAGGAAGAAGAACAGCCTTCAACTACTGATAAGTAAGTTCACAAGAGAACAGTTTAAATAGGTTCAAATGGTATACTGAAAGGAAAGCATCATACTAGCCCAGTAAGAGTATGTCAGAGTACTAACAGTTTTCAATTTTCAGTTATATTTAATCCAGAAGTAGATGGTTGGTTTCCTATTTCTTACATTTTCCTTTACTTAGGGGAATTACAGACCCCAAAAAAGGAAAAAATCAAGCACATTGCAAAGGAAGAACAAACATGTCAGAAGTCACTGCTTCTCCATGCATTTAAAAAGCCCTTACTTCATGTCAGAGAGTGTTTATGCTTCACAGCGCACATACCCTTTTAATAGCATGAATAAGATATTCTGTTGAGTGCAGATGTATTCAACTGTGGGAGTTCTTGTACCAATTTGTCTTCTGAGAATGTTGTTGAAAATTTGCGCAACATCTTTCTTGCCCTGTCAAAAACATCAGCAGTTAAACACATAATACTGAAGTCCACAGGGAACTTAACAATTCAACATTATCATCACCTTGTGCAGCTGTACTGGGGGGGTTCTGCAGTTCAGGCAGTCTCCATACTCTGATCTTGAACAGATTCAATATTCTCCTTCTTTATGCCCATTTCAACTATGCCCAAGCACTCAAAACATGACACCCCCTGCAGCCAGATCATGGGGAATTTACATTCAGCAGTAAGGCCAGTTGATGTTTCATCAGATATTTCTACATAGCATCAATCTCCTGGGCTTATTTGATATTTGACTTTGCTAACAGAATAACAGTTTTTAACTGTGCTCTTGCCTGGAAATGTACTTCAACATTCCATTATCCTCTCCCCTTGTCTAGGGACACACAATGCCACGATTAAGTGTGCAGAGCATTTCCAACTGCAGTGTTAACATCCAACTTAGAACTGCAACTTAGGAAAGTGGAATAAATAAATGAATGAATAATACACACAGAAATCATCCACTGACCTAAAATGCAAGTCTCACATTTTTCAATGCACAGAAGTAGTATAAATAGGGCCAGGATGCTGGAATTCAGCACAAATTATACACAAAAAAAATGCACAAGCATAGCACTAGATAGTGTAAAAGGAACTGAAAATGTTCTTTTTTGAATAAATACACATCTCCTGTTTATTTCTTCTGTCAGACCACAGCTGAAGATGACAAACTGGTACAGACATCTAACAAAAAGGTGATTATAAATATAAGCACTTTTCACTGTCCTTCACATGCACCATTTAAAAACCAGATTTCTGCAATTAACTGCCCACTCTGGACTGCACAAAGACACCCTCAGGATTATATGTTATCAGATCTATTCCAGAAAAAGACCAGCCCAGCTGGTACAAAGCTTGGACCTGCAAATAAAGGCCTGTAAAGCAACTCCACCTACAGGTCCCCTGAATGTTCTACACCAAGCCTAGATGTATATAATGTTTCCTGACAAGCTCTAGCTGTGCTGTAAATCTCCTGAGTAACACCAGGAAGCTTTTGAGTAAAATGCAGGGCATATTTAACAAGCGAGAATTTTAAAAACAACATCAATTATTTAAAATTCTTTCCATTTTCTAATCAGTATAAAAAAGACTGCATGAGAAAAAAACAGAATGTTTACAAAAAACGTAGGAGGACTGGAGTTTTGCAAATGGCATGTTTGTGAATTACCAGGGACAGTTTTGCTGGAGTGTTGTTTTCAGGATATAAGAGATTGTTTGTAAATGCTTGTTTTCTCAATTACAATTCCATTGAAAGCCAGCCCAAAGCAACACCAAAACTCTTTGTTCTGACATGAGTAGAGCAGTGTTTGCAGGAATTGCTTTACTCAAACTCCACATAATATAATCATCAAGTCCCATTCACCAGCTCTGCCAGTGCTGCACTGGGTCCTCAGAGTGCCCAGCAAGAACAGCATTTCCTTACGATCCCATCCCTGAGCTGCCCATGGCACACAGCAACCCCACAGCCAGGTTCTGTCACTTTTTGTGCCTTGCCAAGTGACCTCATGGCCCAACAACTGCCAAGAGGCCCCGACCCTGTGCCAACAGTCACGGCAGCCAGAGGTGAGAGGGACGCTGTGCTTGGATTGGCTTCTCAGCAGCAGGAGGATTCAGCTCCCCTGGGCAAAATTGCTTTGTTTTGTTTTTATTCTTTATTTTAAAAATCCCAAAACAAGAGAACAAAAAGCCAGTTTCACCAGGGATATAATCTCTTTCAGTGCAAACCAGAAAGGAGATAAGTGCTAGGACTGGTAAGGAGATGGTTGTGTTGACTGCTTTACTGGAAAGCAGGCTTCCAGGGAAGGCAACACTCTACACGGGCCTGGCACCAAGTAAGGGCTGGACAATTACAGTTTTCTTGCTTAAAACATCAAGTTTGTTATTTTTCTAGTTTAACTTCTTACTTTTCTATGGATTCTTTTTACCATAGCAGTTCACATTCAAGTACATTTGAGACAGTTAAAGAGTTATAATGAATGGTCACTGTCTATTAATAAGGTGCCTATTCCTGTTCTACAAGGAAACCTTCTTCAGAAGTGAGTGAGACTGGAAGGAAAGAAAAGTTTAGTTTATCACTGAATAACCCAGCTGTGGTGGGAAACCAGGAAGAAAAAATTCTAGACCCACTCGTCAAGTTTAAAAACCACCAGAAAATCAAATATGTATTTTCATCAGCAATGGAAAAATCGCTTCTAATGCAGTAAACCCACACAGACATTTGGAATATCAAAGGCAACATCTGACTGGCTTTGTAACAGCTGGGAAGTTGGAGCACATCTGGAGCACAGGTGTGTTGACATGAATTCTAGGTAACAACAGCAGGACAGTCTGCCAGCTCCCAGCCATAAAAAGCAGAAATGGTCCAGCCTAGAAAGCAGTGAATGACTTCTTCTGCCTCCAAGGAGAACCATCACATCCTCTGGAAACAAAGCAACAGAAGAGCCACAGGCAGGAAACAATGCACAATCTTTTCATGTCCCCTTAGAATAAAAAGCACAGTTCTCCTTAATGAGATCAAGCCTGTGCAAATCGTTATCATTCTTCACTAGCAGGAGATAATGAAGGTTTCCTTTCTAATAAATTTCCTTTGCTAATAACTGGGCTGAGTAAACACCAGGCAGATACCAATCTAGAGATCAGCAGAACCCAGACGATGTTTCATGACTTCCTTTCTTCAGCAGCTAAAGGCCATCCCATCTCAGCATTCCCTCTCAGCTTTCCCAGGTTTCCTTGCTTATTTAACAACCTGAATGTTTTATGTATGGTATAAACACTTGTGTGGGTAGGGAAAAATACCACTGTATTACAATTAAACACAAATCAGAGGGAGTTATGGGTGGGGTGGAGGGGAGAGAAGAAAGGACAGGGAAGAAAGCCAATGTTTTTGGAATGTCAAACTACAATAGGACTTTAAACTGTTGTGTTTGTATTGTATGCAAGTTGTTTATGAACAATCCCTTTTTTAAGCAATCTTAAGTGGGATGATCTTTATGGTGGAGGCTGTGGAGTGAGATACATGGGTTTGGCTCCTTTCCTATACAACCACACACTTCTTGTGAGACCTCAGGGAACAGAGAAAAATCCAATTGCACTGTAACATCTCAGAACTAAACAGGATTTTTCTCTATGGTGCTAGGAATGTAAATTATTCCACGTGATGTGGTGACAAATGCCACACAGGCTTGTAGAGAGACACCTTTAAATACAAGGAAGTATTGCTGTTTTGAATTGATCAATAAAAAACTTGGGTTTCTTCCTCTAATAAACAGGAAAAAAGACAAGGAAAAGCAAAAATATTGCATCACTTGTTTCTAAAAAGAGAGAGAAACACTCGACTATTAATAAAACTAACAGCTTTAAATTACATATTTAAACTTATTCTTAAATTCTGTTAGTTCTCCTAATAATTAGATGTAGCAAGATGAACATATAGATACATCTTGTAGTATTAAGGTTTGTGTTCACTACAGGACTACTATTACTAAGAGATTAAACCTTCTGTGGCCACAATTCAGAATTATTCCATAATTTTAACAGAACTGTACCACCAGATTACCAATTTCAGTTATGTTGTTTATATGCCTAAATTCATAGATTTCATATGTTATAGTTGCTTAGTATTCTATACAGTTTGGAACAATAAGTTCTCTTTCTAATGGAGGTGACATAGCCACAAAATAAAAGCTGAAGACTGAAACATCTTAATCAATTTAAGCAGTAGGAATTCAGATGTTTATTTTAACACACAGAACATAAGAAATGTCAAACCTCCTTTCTTACCTCAAAATCAATGAGTTGCAAGTCAGCTACTAGAGTACTGAGAAGACCACTGTTGTATAGCTCCTGAGCAAGCTGTGCCACAGCTTCTGTTTGGGGTTCTTTTTCATTTGTGCCATACAAGATTTCTTTCATGGCAACAAGGTTTTTTGAGACCTCCTCCGTCGCCTGAAGAAAATGGGAAAACAATACAGTTAGAGCACAATGCCATTTGTCTTTCTAACTGCACACTCTTTTATCCTTGACATCTGCAAACTTCCATTGGGGGAGGAATAATCAGGAAATGACAATCTGGCAAAAAACAATAGATATTCTTTTTGCATATACAACTGTTATGAGACTGGTATTAAAAAAAAAAAAACCCAAACAATAAAAAGCAGAGGCAAGACATACACATGTTTAGTTACCAAAGGTAAAAATCTCTTCCATTTTACTGCCTTTTAACTTTTCATTAAAAAATTCCCTTAAGAACAGCAATAGGATGAAAAGAACCTGACAAAATTTCCATTCTGTATAACAGTTGTGCAGGATGAGACTGGAAAACATGACAGGGAACCTCATGCCTGTGCTAGTGAACTGCTCAGAGAGACCAAATGTATCCCTCCAGTACATCTGGCACACATCAAGTTTTGTCAAATACTAGGCTCCCATTCCAGGTACTGTGGGTGAAGTCTTTCCAACAAACAAAATCTCAAGGAGAACCCATTTTAATTTTCAGGTTATCTCGGCACACAAGAACAACCTGGCTAAGAGACTCAGAAAGACATACACTCAAAAGGACACACTTAAAGGTCTAAAATGCCTCCCTGCTTGAAGTCCACTTTACAGAAGACAGACAGGTCTGACTTGTCACTTGTGAGGAATTCCTAAGTTGCTATGATGAGCTGGAGCAGCATTTAGCAGTGGAAACACAGTTATCTTACAAGTAAAATTAAAAAAAATATAAATCAACAAGAATACATCTAAACACCCACTTCTCAATCTTAAAAAACACAGCTGTATCGGACCAAAAAAAGAACTACTCCTTTCAATACATATGTTTTACTGAGCTTGGGGGCAAAATGCTGAAAATCATCATCATAAATTGCTGGCTTAATTATAATGGTTCTTCACATGCCTAAAGAGTCTGAATGGTTTGTAAGTGCACTGATTTTTAGTAATTAGATGAACCTGCCAACAAAGTATAAGTACACTTTAATGTAAAGTATCTATGACTGACAGCTCACAGAAAATTACTAAAGGGAAAGAATTATCACTTTCTGAATATTGCTAGTCTTATAAAGAGCATGTAAAAAGATTTCTCATCTGTGCTTTCTATCCAGAGAGGCTTAAGATCAGCATGACCCATGCACTATTCAAGCTAAAGCCATTCCAGCTTTGCTAGGTATGCAAGCAAGGATTCCATGACCTTTAAGGAGGCTCCGTATCATTTTTAGCTCCTCCACAACTTTCCACTCCCTGCTGCCTCCCTCTTCCTGCTAACTTCAGTTGTCTCCTCCTCAATCAAAATTCCAAAGGATTTTCTGTGCACTGTTAGTGAGACAGCAAGAAGCAGGTGCCCAGTGAGACTACTTTGATTCATGCCAGCCCTGAAGATGTGAAATGGAAACACCAGCTCACCATACCGGAGCAGAATTATACCACACAATTGTTCTCTGAAAATCTGAGGAAACAGCTCTTCCACAGGAGAAGAATAGAAACATCTGTCAGACACTGAGATATGAAGAGATATCTTTGATGCATTGCTACCAAAGGAAGAGGAAGCAAACTCTGTCCCTGCACACTAATGTAGAAAGCAAGATGAAAGAGGAAGAAAGGCAGCTCGAGTAACTGCCTATTTTAGCTAAAATGATGGCAGTATCAAGGGCATGCCTGTAATTAGGAATGTGAGTGGGGAATTTGTCCCACCAAAACCCCAGGAATGAGAACAAGCCTCCCAACACCAAAACCTTAATAACCCCACTTGAGGGCTCTCCCTCACCACCACCCAAGACAGACACCAGCAATGGAAATTGCAAACCAGGCAGAAAATAATGCAGCGTGTAAAACACGGAGAGCTTTAAAAACCCAAAAAGGCTTCTAGCCCAAGATGAACATACAGCTAGGGAACTTCAGGAAGAGCCAGCAGGACTTCAGTGCCCTTCAGAACCTCAGGAGCACCTGAATGTGCTCCACTGGAACTTGGCATGGCACGAAGCGTTAGTGGGAAGGGCAAGTCAGAGACACTGAACCACTGAGGTTGGAAAAGACCTTAAACTCAAGGCTGCCACTAAACCACATCCCTAAAAAGCAGCACAGCTCAGGCTGGAAGGTACCTCAGGAGGCCATCAGGATGCAACCACTGCTGGAGGCAGGGCCACCTCAGTCCTGCCAAGCTGAGCAGGCTGATGGCCAGCCATGCCCAACAGCCCCATGGATGGACCCTCCACCACCTCTCCAGGCAGCCTGTACCATCTGCAGCACCAAAGCCTTGCATCACCCCAGCTATCATTCCTGGGCATCTTCTGGAAATACAAGTATGAGGTTTTCTGGAAGTATTGTATCAGTAACCAATGTCTTTCGATGCACTATACTTTCATAAAAGATAACATCCTTATACTGCTTCTCCTCTACTCTAAAATTTAACATCAAAAAGTCTGGAAAAAAGCTCTGACAAACGTCTAGATCCTCCTTATTCTTGTATATTCCATGAACTCTCAAATATACTCCAAATCCAAGATGTGCAGATCTATTTTTGCCATTTCAGATGCAGAATGAAATTTAGATAGTTACACTGAAAAACATAATGCTACATTAAATATTGGTGTGAAGAGCCAAGTAAAAAGCCACTAAAAACAAATAAAACCAAGAAAGATAAAGAAGGTTGGTTAGCATCACTTGCAAGATTTTCTAAGATACTGAGATCCAAATTATCTAATGCACTTCTTTCTTTTAAGAGGGGGGGAAAAGATTTCTAGAGATAAAGATCAAAATACTCAATGAGGTTCATCCAAAAACCTATGATCAAAAGTGAAACTAACAATCAGACACTAAATGTATAAATACATAAAATATATCCCAGTACAATGTATGATCAGGGTGTATTTTATAAATACAGAATAGCTATACTCTCTATATAGTCTCTAAGTATATATTTTATATGTTGAAATTTATATTTTTAAGTTTTAACATCTGTATTTATATGTTCTCAACACTGAGTAAGAGCAACCTGAATTTTAAAGAAAAATTTTGTGGCACGTCATATTTGAAATTCAATGGTGCCAGAAATGGACAAGCCACACTATAAAAATTAAATGTAAAGCAAGGAAAATACAGTACTTCTCCATGCTTACGAAGGACAGGAAGATAGTATTTAAATATAAAAGCAGATACCATGAAGTCACACATATGATTGTTATACCAGAAGAGGTGCACATCTTTATAACTATGGTTTATTCCAGTTTCTGGAAAGATGAGTGGAACACCCTAAAATTTAGTATTTTCTTAAATGGTAAGCAGTGCAAACCCCAAATACTCTATCTAGAGTTGCACAGCTTGATTATTTGGGGTTTATCAACAGTACAAAGAGATAAAGAACACGTGGCCAGTCGTAAAATATTTCCAGTGAGCTCGGCAATCTCCAGGCCTATGGAACCCCAGCAGATGGGGGTTCTCTACACATGGATAATGCAGTTACAGAAACTGCACTATACTAATGAAAACATCCATCAAAAAGATAAACCAGATATAGCCTGGAGTCTGTACTGGGTGAATAATTTTACTAGTTGAGAGCAATACCTATCACAAGCAAAAAGCATCATTTTAATGACTACTTAAATTGGCCAGATTTCAAAATGCTTACAAAAACATACAATTCCATAAATGTAACTACATAAGTGCAGTAGTACATTTAAAGGCCAAAAATGATTGTATGATTTTCCAGTAGACATTTAGCATGGAGACTGCACAGAAGAGCTAAGTTCAATTAGAAGAGAAGCATGTCCACTCACCTGCTACTTCCAGAAGAAGCCTCATCTTTACCCCTTGAGCAACAGCCCCACACTGGAGGCCAGGCAGATTACTTAACCTTTAGCCTTCTTTCCACCACAGCTTAATTGTGCACACATGTGTAACAAATCTAAGATTTTACTGCTTTATGAATGACAGCATTAACTCCCTGCAGGAAATGTGACCTGTGGCAACAGGTATCCCCCTGGAGAGCTGAGCCAAGCAGCTCTGGGTGCAGCCCCGTTACTCAAGTGCTGCCATCACACACAACTGGGACCTAAAGGAGAGAGGCCAACCACCCCTGCAAGGGCCATCCTGCCTGGGATAACAACAGGGCTCCATCACCAAAGGGAGCTGCTGGGACCAGGTTAACCCAAGGTCAGAGGGTAGCAAAGAACAACTTGATTGCATGAGTAAATATTTACCTGCTTGACAGTAAATGTGTGCCACACACCAAGTGAACTGTAGTATGAAAAATTGCTGGGATCAGCCAAAGAGAAGGAAGAGACGTCAGTAAAGACTAACTAATGGACTAGATCAAGGGTAGGTCCTGCTTATAGTAAAGGAGGTTTCCTTTCCCTTCCCTTTAGCCCCCCCTTCTGAGGGGGCACAAGCAATGGAGAACTAACAGCACAAACGATGAACACATTTCAGTTATAAAGCGCTTGAAATCTCATTTCCCTTCCAAAATACTGCAAGCCATGACCTCTGTGCTAAGCACAGCACTGAAGCCAGCAAGCACCAGAGCTGTGGCACACGAGGGAGATGGGAGGAGTGAGCCACAGCCCAGCTCCCCCAGCCCAGCTCCCAGCTCCTAAACGAGCACCACATGCTTAAAGGACATTTCAAATGACCTAGAGAACTACCTGGTTAATTTTTCTCCAGTCTTCACAGAGCTCAAAAAGGTAGATTAACATGTAACTAGGATACACTTGAATTTCAGATTTTTGGTTATAAAATAACTTTTCGTATTACAGAGCAAAATGTTCCATAATTGAACAAGACATCACTATTGTTTTACATATTTTACTTTGAAGAGTATCTTCCATTATGATTATAAAGAATGGACAGGAACACACACTGTCCAATATTTTAAAATCTTTATTACCTCCTTTGATATTTTGTTTCTGCTAACAAAACATTAACAGTTTCAAATTTCAGCCTAAGCACTGAAAAAAATGAGGAATTCTTCTCAAACATAACTACACCTACAACTTCCAGGGAAATTTATTTGTCTATTTTTCTTATAAATCTGTATTGCCAATTGTGCAACAAAGTTGTTAAAGAGCATTCTCCATGTAACAGTAAACTCAATATTATAAGAAACAAAACAGGTCTAAGAAAAACTGGTAGTGCCTTAACCCAAAGAGGTACTTTTATAACCACTGAGTATTAAGCATGCTGACCCAGCACTGAAATTACCCTGTTGATACGTGACAGACTACAAAAGCATACCCCAGATCAAACAGCAATAATGACAACATTACTGACACACACCATATTTTATACACATCTGATCACTAATAAAATGAAGTCATAAAAACAAGAACAACTTCTGCATCCCCTGGATGTCAGGATTTAGCCTTCCTCACACTTAACCTACTGAATCTGAGCCTTTGTTCTCCTGCAAGCACAACGTGTTACCTTCTGTATGACACAGGAAAAACCACTCCATAGGCATAGCATATTACTTCTTGTCAGAGCAGCAGCCTCACATAAATGAAGTCTTTCAAAAAGATGGAGGTGTGGGACTGAAGGCCAGCAAGAAGAAATGGTACACATCAATCTTCAGCTACAGCACCAGGAACACACACATGTGCTACAGTACACAGCTACAATGGGATGGCTGGTCTGTCCCCCATTAGGGGTCTAGGCAGAAAGAGAGGATACAAAAGAGTGGAGATTTTAAGACCAGGCCACATCTCCAGGAACTAATAATGAGGCTGAGACAAAGGAGGCAGTGCCAAGTCTCAGACTCTTCAGAATGCACCTACCCCTCCTCTCTTGAGGGAAGGCTCTTTAAGAGAAAGAAGAAAAGCAGCAGCAAATGACAATCCTTCCAGCCTTCACACAAGCCTGCATAACAGAATGTAACATTTTTCTCTCCAATAGGAGAGGAAAAGCATCAGAGGAAACTACTGTGGTTCACTGCAAGACACCTGTAACATACCACATGGTGGCAAAGGAGTAGAAGATGCTAATTATTAAAGAATATCAGAACTAAGATGGCAATTTAATTAAGACCCTTTAAAGCAATAGTGTCAAATCTAGGTGAAACAATATAGAGGAGCTGGCCACACTCTGCTTAAAAACACAGTTGAACATGAAAAGATTGTGACTAACTCCTGTATGAGACTCTGGATGCCAAGAATGACACATAATAGTTAAATAACGCTGGGAGAGGCTCCAAGGAGGGCACTCAACCTCTGCCACACAATTCACTAGGTGGGATGCAGCTGCACACAGGCTGAACTTTGAGGTCAGATACTGTACAACTGTAAAATCAAGCATGCCAGGTGAGAAGTAAATGACTCTGGGCTGGTACAGAGCCTGAAGTAGCAAGACATCCATCTAAAGGAAACTGCACTAGCATAGGAACTTGTCCTAGTGTGGGTTGAAGAAGAGGCAGGAAAGCCAAAATATATTCTCCATGCCTGAAGACACAAAGTTCCTCAGCTTCATTAAGTGACACTCTGCTCTGTAAAGATCTGCATGGACAAGCAGAGACAGAACTACTTGTGCAGTATTGAAGGCACTGTAAAAGAATGCAGTGTCCCACAGTTCCAAATCATTTTAAATATCATTATCAGCTGCCAGTGGTGTAAGCAAACCAACCAACAGGACACACACCTGTTCAAAGGTACATAAATTACCCTTTATCAGAGTATAAACTACCAAAATAATTCCTAATTGATTCAGTTTCGACAGCTGTAAATTCCCCCTTTCCCCCACTTTCAAACACAGTGTAGCAACTAGAACATCACAACTGTACCTTTTCTGCCTTTTTGTCAGAGATGTCTTGTTTTTCTAGAACTGCCATGCTCTCCTTCAGGTTTTTCACTATGTCTGCAGGAGACTTGTGGGACTTGCCAAAGGGGAATGGCATGATTGCAAACCACAAGGTCTTCCTTCTATGGCTCCTGCTTCACCTGGAAAAGGAGGAGAAAGAAAGTACATCAAAAATAGAAACCTGAGCTCTGTATAACAACGCACACAAAGATCAAGAGAGAGCAGCAAAGGTATTCATACATAGAATAATGATCCTTGACAGAAGAACTAGAAGCTTGTCATGACAAACTTAAATTCTTGTATTTCATTTTCTTTTAAAACATAAGATACACAATGGAAGAACTCACATTAAGATCATCACCTTATGCTTCAGGAGCAAATTAAAGAGTACATTCATTATATCCAAAGCCACATACTGCACACATGACATATTGGCAAGACTGACTAGGATCAATTATTCCAATTAATGCTGTCAAGCAAAAAGCCTTCTCACACGAGGTGCCTGACACACAGCTTCTCATGTCTCAGGGCTCTGCAGTGACTGCCCAGGTACAAGCTTTTACCCAGATTCATTCCATAATCAATTTGCAAATGCAAAGCAGACCCCAGAGTCTGCACCTCAGTGCAGGACCTACAAACACAAAGCAGGTGAGGCTACAGACAGCAGCCCATTCCTGCCAAAACACCTGGCATGCCTGGCATCTTCCCATCTGAAATAAGACTGAAATACAGTCTCACCATCACACATTTTATGGGAAATAAAATTTGATATCTAGCAGGGATACATACAGCACTTGGAAACATTAAAACCAACATGTGATGTGTATCTTTCTCAAAAAGATAAAACATGTTTTACAGGAGAGTTTCCTTCCCTAAAAATATCTGTCTCTCAAATCCAAACACATTTATTCTTCTGCATATTTACATGTATTTACTTTTATGCACACACACACACATATATATATACTCTCTTCTGTGTACAAAATAGAAAAGTACTACTGGAATAAATGAGTGTACTGTAGCTTTAGTTACTAAACATATTTAAACACCCACATTTAAACAATAATAAAAGCTTCTTACAAGTGAATTCCATAAAGTAATAAAGCATACTTCTACAAGTCTAATCTAGACAGAAAAGAACAGGAAATCCTCCATTAAAAATGCTGACAGTGCTACTTCTGCTAGACACAAAAGACAGCTGAAGCTGCAGAGCAGAGCCTGCACTGTCATTCCAAAGAAGGGGTATTACACTGAAACTTGGATTTCTATCTTCTTGCAGAGTCTGTGTAGTGTGTAACAAGTCAACTCTAACTAGCACAAGTTGAAGCTTCTTATCTGACATGATGCACTTTGCTCCATGATTAAAATACCAGCTCATCCACCAGGAACTCCAAAATGTTACTCCTGATCTTATCCAACAGAGTTTTGATCATGGATGAAAAATCCCAATGCAGTGCTATTTTTGAGTTGTTTTTATTTTTCAAACAAGGAAGTTTGGCTGGCACAACGACAACAATTTAAAGGGTAAGAACAGAAGAACTCAGATCTTTAGCCAAGTAAATTTCCATAAGTAGAGATTTCAGGTAAGCAGTTACAGAGATCCTAGGTTCACAGTTCCATGCCTGCAACTGACTTCACAAAGCATAAAGCAGGTAGTTTTAATTAGATTGCTTCCAGATAAAAGTATCAGCAGGAAGCTTGGAACAAGACCTTCCACCAGCCATTTCCATTATTTAACAGATCACAAGGACTTTCTGTTGCATTTATTTTGTAGTGTGCGTCATTATAGTAATCTCTTATTCACAATCTGCACAAAGGGGCTCTAACACTGAAATTACAAATGCAGGAGATAAAAAAAGAGATCAAAAATTGCCCACAGGTCATTCCTTTGACAAGAGAATTTTGCCTCAAACTTTATCTCATCTAGTGGAATGGAAACCTGCCTACAGGAAAGCACCACTACTGACTGTTATTTAATGAAAATACAATGGCATTTAAAACAATATTTAAGGAAAATTTTGCTATTTTCACACAGGATTTTTTTCCTAGAAAGACACAGTGTGAAAATAAGCACAATTTCCCCATAACAGAGATGACACACCTCAAGCATCACAGCAACATTTTAAATCTTCTCTTTATCTCTCCCTTTGATTACTACTTCTACCAAATTAAGATGAGCCCTGAAAACAAATCTGGATTCTTTCGTGTTTGCATATCATCACTGATAATAATTGTATTTAACAACTACTCTGTCTATTCATTCTGGAAGATGGCTATACCCATGTAACAGAAAAGGAGTGGCTCGAGAAATTGCCAGTCTTAATTCCTTGGATTATGCATTCAAACAGGAGCAAATCCATTAGGAATCAGCTCAGAGAACTAAAATATATGGAACCACAAAATGTGGTATGAGAGGAATATACAAAGAAAATAAATCAAACCAAAGAAAACAGCTCTGCACATTCATTTTCTAGATCAGAACTATGCTACTTCTTAAGTCTAAAAAACTACATGGACAACACAAAACCTAGGGAAATATGGGATACTGATAAACAACTGTCCTCATGTGTGCCCAAGGTCTAGGCTTGCAAAACTTGATTTGCCTCTAGACAGTGACAAAGTTTTTCTTTAAATTAACAATGGTCTACAGCCTTGACTTATTCCTGAAACCTTCCATGTTCTGTGTAAATCAGATATATATACATACTCCAGTCATACATAAACTACACTCTATGTACTAGCATATCTAGTAGAAAATAATCAATTAATAACAGTTCACTAGCATACATTTATATTAAACATTTTCTCCCAGTCCAGGTAAGTTCCTGTACAAATCTCTCACAAGTAATTTAGAAAAATCAGGAATGACTGTCAGCACCACTAAGAAGAAAATCTACATCCTTGATTAATGAAGGTGACATTTTGCTTCAAGGTATTTCTTTTATTATATAAAATGGAGTAAATACATAGTTTATGCCATTGCAATTTTATTACTGGAAGGAATCCAATGGCACTGCTGGGAACACCATCTGAGGCCTCAAGACTGAAGATCCCACAAACCCTGAAGCAAAATTCTGTTACTGAAAAACCTGTGCCACATCCTGCCAAAAAAAAAAAAAAAAAAAAAAAGAAAAAAAGGCAGGAGCAGTGCTTTGTCTCTCAAAGCTGTACTTGATGCAGGAGAACATAGACAGGCTGTTCCTTTTTCAGCCCAGCAAAACTACCCCCAGCAGCACTCTGTGCACAATAGACAATGACAACATCTGTGTGGGATCGGAAAGAGCTGCCACCACCCACATCTGCAACACAAGAAAAAAAGGGAACAACATCAAATGACATTTTCTGTAAATAAGAATAGGCCTTACATCATGTCAAATGATAACTGATTCACAATATTAGCACCTGGTTTCCTTGCAAATTCAGGATAAAACGCTGATTGTGGCAAAACAAAGGATCATAGGATTCCTGAAGAGTTAAACTGCAGTAAGTACATGGCCAGCTCTGTGCTCTGCTGGGCTGCTTTGCTTTATCTGCCCTTCCCAGAAACCTCACGTTATCCATTTGTTAAAGAGGCCATGGACAACATTATACAAACCTCAGACTTTCTCAGGCATGCATTTTATTTCACCAGCATTCAAGTAGGCCAAAAGTAACAAAATTTAAGGTCCTCAAAGCATTGGGGTCACAGCCACAATTAGAACTCTGTAGTGATGTTACCAATCCCAATGGACCATCAAACAACAGCATGGCACATGGCCAAACACCCAGAGACTGCAGCTCCACTGACACACTCGGGCACACTGGGACATTTGGGCTTTTGTGATAACCAGAGATAGTAGCCCCACTGTTTCAGATAGTATATAACTTCCAGCTCTGTCAATGCACCTGGCATCCATGCAGTTTGCTTTATCTATAAGGCTTTGTATTTTTTAATTCACTAGATTGACCAAACAATCAATAATGTTCAACTTAAATCTAACACATTCCATATATAAGATTTTAAAGTGTCTGCTGAGCTAAAAAAAACCCCCAGCATTTCTCTGTGAGGACAACTCTCCTGCAGAAAAAAAAAAAAAAAGCGCCACAGGAACAAATCCAGGAGCATGATAAACAAATTCCTTTCCTTTAGTTAATTTAAATTCTCCAAAGAACAGCTACACTAGGCTGGACTATGGTCTGTCATGCAGATGAGCTTTTTTATTTGAAGGGTCAGAAAATATCCTAACTCTATAGCAGAAGTGTGTGCCACCGTTTAAAACATGATTACTTACTAGTAAAAGTGTTTTTTTCTGTTGTAAGAAAGTATGATTTTGTTAATGTGAGATGCCTGCATTACTATTTTCAGAACAATATAGGTACAAGCAATAGTACAATTACACTCCTGACTGCACTAGCATGTGTAGAGTTACTCCAATAACAAATGAATTTGTTCTCACCAACACAGACTTTTAAAGGCAAGAAGGGAAAGGAATTAAATTGAACAGAAAGCAATACCAGCAGCATAAGTAAACTCAAGCCTTTCTACTTTAGACACACCATGAATTTACCACAACATTAAGTTTAACCTTTTTCTGTCTGCACTGAAGTATAATCCATAAATAAAGCATAATTTAAGCATACACACATATTCCAGCTCCAGAGAGCAAACCACTACCTATTCCCATGCAAAATGCTACTTAACTAATGTAAAAAACCCCTACATTTTGTGAAACAAACAGGTGCAATAAACTCAATCCTTATTCTATTATGACCTTCACCGTTTAATTGCACTAATATTAAGTCCTGGTGCATCTTGTTGCCTATACACATCAAGAGTTTAAGGTGACTGCTTTTGTAACCTCCTAATGAGGAAAAGAGGAGGAAAAAAACCCTTCAGCTATTTCCTGGATGCAACTGCACATGTTTAAAAAATCTAAGCATAGTGAGAAAGCCCATGTAACATCCATTTAATGTGCATGTAAGAAGAAAACTGCTGCAGATCAAAGAAAACCAATGTAATTTTAGTAAGGCCAAATAATTCCCAGTGAGGCTCCCCAGGGCCGATGAGCCACTGCTGCTGGGGAGGTCCCGTTCCCCCTCTGGTCCCAGCACCACATCCCTTCCCCTGTTTTATGCCAGGGCCAGCTGACCTGTCCATGAGCTGAGCATTCATCAAGCTACAAAAAAAGCTACCATGTAAAATGAATATAAACAATGAGTAGTGTAGGGAATGTAGAAAAAACATCCCTTTGAGGAGCAAGTAGCTGTCAATCAGCTCTGATCTCTCCAGAAGAGCACTCCATGGTAAGGCTGGAGCTGAACCAACAGCAGGGCTGGAGGGGCAAGGTCACTTTCCATCAGTTATTTTGAGAAGCCTGATATTTGTCCCAGTGCCCGGCATGCTGACTTAACAGACCAAAATGGGAGAAGACAAAGCCAACAAAAATTAGAGACAATAAATAAAAATTCTGAAAGGTTCTTAAGACAAACCAGTACAGGGCACCCTAAGCTGTGAGCCAGCCCCAGCCCAAAGAAGGGAGGAGGAGATGCTGAGGCAGTCAGGAGTGAAAGGCACACCAGCTTCTCCTCCTCCTCCAGGTAGGGGGAAGCTGCCAACTTCTATCCTTAAATCATTCGTGTGTCAATTATCTTCCACAGTGCTAATAACACATAGGAGAATGGCTTAAGCAAATACACCTAAATAAACTAATGAGTCTACAAAGGCAAAATACCAAGTTTCTCAGTAAACAGTTGGGGCTGCACTGCATGTGGATTTTTAATTGACAATTTATCAACCTATTGCTGACACAACATGTGTATCTTGCTAAAAAGGGGCACATTAATATTTTAAAAATATAATACAGCAAGTTCATGTTTGTCTTGATAGACCTGATTTCCCTCAGAACTCACTCTTTCACTGCATGCTTCTTGGATTAATAGGGACCATTAAGGCAGTATTGAAAACAGTAACATAAATCAGTTTTCTTCAAGTGTAATTGCTACAATGTTAGCTCAGCTAGAATTCACCACTGTGAAGTCTGGTTAGAATGATAAAACCAGAAAGAGATCGAGAAATTATGCATTTTTAAAAGCACTGTCTCACACTCAGACATGCCCAGCATCCCAAAGGAAGACTGACAGCCATGTCTTTGATCCAAAAACCATTTTTTATGCAAGCTACCATGCTCCTTGCAAAAAAAAAACAAAAAAAAAACAAAAACCTGTGAGTACTTCAAAGCCAGAAGCAGCACCTCATTAGCTATTCAACCCCCTTGTACAAGATTATGAAATGTCACCAGTTATCAGAGTGTAGAGGAAGCTCCTGCCTGTCCTTCCTGTGAGTGTGGTTTGTCCCAGTACATGCAGCAGCAGCACAGGACAGCAGCCAGGTGCCACTGGGAAGCATCTGGAATATTGCTGCCAGCTCATCACTGCAAATTCCTGCCTACCCTGCCTTCCTGAAAGGCCTTACCACTTCTGATTGCACAAGTGTAGTGACCAAGGGCAGCAGCCATCATTTCCTTCAGTCTGTTATTTCAACTGAGTGCTCACATTCCTCATTAAAACATTCTTGCACATTTTTCATGTGCTGTGTTCTACTACATCTTTCAGTATCCCTTATTCTGGATAGATGGTTTCCCACTAGATTAAAAGATTTTCCAGAGCTTCAGTATTGTACCAAAGCAGTTCTTTACTTTTCTTTTGGATATGTTAAACAAATTGAAACACAACAGCCTCTCATCCAAAATATGTGTCTAAGTAGCACAGTTATTAATACAAGCTCACCTGCAAAACCTCCCTGTCACAAAGGAAATGAGACTGATAAAGAGCAGGAGCCACACCACAATGTGTTTCAGGGCTCCAGCATGAATTGCTCAGTGTAACCATGTGCTTGTAAATGGTAATTACTGGCAAAATTTAATGGTATAGTCCAGGTCAAAAGCATTTTTGCTATCTTCTAAATACTTCCACACACTTTTCAGTTTTTCTTTCAACATAGCTTTAAAATGTGGATAAAAGAATGACACCAATGATCTGTTTGGAACTGCTGTGATAATTTTGTGAGGAACATAATTCATACACACAAGTTTCCTTGAAGGACAGGCATGTTCATCTCACCTTTGGCATGTCCCACCCAGCACAGAACACTAGCATCTTTCTTAAAATTCCCTGCTAACTTGTTCTACCAAGTCTGCAGCACACAAAAGCTTTAATGTGATTCAAAAGCTGTTTCACAACTCTGCATCACAGAATTATTTGTGGTGTAACCCCCTTAAAGATTAAGATGGAAAAGAAATCCCCTCTTTAAATATGGCAACTTAATTCAGGGAAAATTAAAATCATGAAGAAAAAATTCCCACCGGTAACACAGAAGAACAGTGAAGTGAACAAAAAAAAATTAATACAATGGATTCAGAAAAAAAAAAAGGTAAAATTGGAAAATAAATTTCTACATAAAAATGAAAATAATGATGTGACATAGCTTCTTACTTTCTGAAAATTTCCAAGCAATTAAAACCATGGCAGCTAATAGCCCTGCTTGTTTCTTTAGCACCAAATGCCATCTGATTCCTTTCATTAAGCAGGCTTCTCTCCTGCCATTCAATTAATTTAATGATCCTTCTGCCTCTTCAAGGGCCTCCTTCTTCAGCAGACACCTGCACTATGCTGGACAAAAAGGGCAGCTACTGCCACTGGGCTCCACTAGCTCACTGCAGCTCCCTAAAACTACATGATACTCTGATTGGTACATTGTTATAGAAATTGCAGTTTAGCACACAGCTACATAAACATTAAGTAGAAACTGATTTTAAATATTACTGCTGCTTTTAAGGGGCTTCAGAGATCCAGCATAAGCAGAAAAGCTTGTTAATATTAAATCTCAGAATGTGAAATCCCAGCCTGTCTTCATGTTGAAGGAAATCTTATGACTCAGCTTTTTTCCCTGGTGTGCTGTTTAGAGTTACCCCACCCATCCATTTCCTCACAAACCTTACTGCTATATTGCAATATGGTATACAGACAGGCATGTGAATGCCTCACCCATTCCTTCGGAAGTATATTTAAGAATTATTAAAAACAATAATGATACTACATTTTATCACAAAAAGCAACTACTGTCTCTAGCACACTGTGCACAAAAAACCAAAGAACTTACCTGGAGCTTCAAGAAAAGTTGTCAGACAATATGCCCACTTCTGCCCAGGTAGAAGCCAAAACAATTTTCTCCTAACCTGGTATTACAGTCACTACTGTTGGCTCAGTTGCCAGCACTGCATCATCACAAACCCCAGAATATTTGTTACATGACAAAAAATGCTGCAATTCTGTACATGGCACGCTACCCACCCCTGGAAGCAAAAATGCAAAGCAGGAGTCTCCTTTGTAACTATTTCTAGTCCTTAGCATGTATTACTCCCATTCCTTTCCAGAGGTTCTCTTGGCACCAGATTTTCTGATACACATTTAAGGGTCAATTTTGAGAGTTAAGTAGTGGCAAAAGTGGAGGCTTTTGAAGGATACTGCAGTTTAATCTCTGATTTATTTCACATTATGAAATATGCCTAGAGTTCACACATTCCAGTAACTCAAATCAGCTGTGTGAGTGTGAGAAAGTACCCAGGTGAAGGACAGGAAACCCCACCAGCACCACAACATGAGCACTGAGCCCAAACCAGAAAGCTGGTGCAATGAGCAGGGGGAAAACATCACTTTAAACACGAGCTGGTTACATAAGGAAGGATGATGAGAATCCCAAGTACCAGCACAAGGGAAGTGCATGTGCACTTTTGGGGCGTTTTGTTTTGAACAGAAGTTGAGAACAATTAAACTGCAAGAATGGGTCTTGGATTGCTCCAGCCACAATCCTCTAAGGCACAATTTTCTTTAGAGAATATTCTCTCAAACAAAAACCTACACTCAGTAAAGCCATTCTCTAGTAGCACAAATAACAAAGCCTGGGGGAAAAAACCCAACAAAATTAATAAAGTATTTACCCAAGTACAATTTCAGTGAGAAGTGTATCACTTCCAGAACGAGCTTTAAAGAAACTGAACCATATTTTTCCCATGGTTTCTTTACTTTCTTTGGAGACAATATTCTGTGGCCTGTTAGAAACTTCTAATGCTCAACCTACGTTTATCAAAGTTCAACACAACAAAGCT
The DNA here is from genome assembly GCF_029582105.1 of Oenanthe melanoleuca. Taxonomy (NCBI): domain Eukaryota; kingdom Metazoa; phylum Chordata; class Aves; order Passeriformes; family Muscicapidae; genus Oenanthe; species Oenanthe melanoleuca. The sequence goes on along the minus strand of NC_079343.1, from coordinate 1,277,690 downwards.
CTTAATCTAATTTACCTTAAGGTCAACAAATTTTTAACAAACAACCTACAAAAGAATAATATCACTTAAAGAACAACAATATTAAAGCATTAAGATTATGAGCAGTAAAACAGTGACCCTGATACAGCCCAGGAACATCCTAAAAACACTGATTTAGGAACTGGGAAGACACCAAGGAGCAGCTCTCTTCCCATAATGATTACTACTGGTCCCTGCCATAGGCAGCATGGAATGAACTCCATCCATCTCTGCTTTGCCACACTCTACGTGTGAAGGCTTCCCTTCCAAAATAATCCATTTGGGAGCTCACAATTAAACACTCTTTATGTTATACCACTGTGGACTTCACCACAGTTCCATAAGCTTTACAAATCAGCTGGGATGGCAGGCAAACAAGCATAGTTTAACTGCTTAGGTTCACTTTTGTGCATCAGCTGGGCAGAAGTAGGGCTGAAACCCAACAAGCACAGCAGCCTGCGCTGCAAAGAGCTGGTCACGCTCTGCAGAGGTGGCTGAAACCACAGCTCACTCCTCAATTCTGCCACTGTCACCTCAACTGCGAGATCTCAGCAGTGTGACACAAAGATTAACATGTAAATCACTGGGAGATCAATACTCATGAATCTGAGCAGATTCTGGCTACATGAAACCAAGACAACTTGGTGCACGATCCAATGATCCTCACGTCCTCTACAAAAGGGAGTTCCTGACAAATAACCTATGGGAGTTATGTACTGAGTCACAGAGAAAGCAGGAGAGGGCAATCAATAAACGACTGAGAATCATGACACCACCATTACTGGGAATCTTTTCCCTTTAGTTCATTACATCCTTATTCAGTAAAGGAAAAGAGTTGTTCAGGGCTTTTTCCCTTAAATTATCTCTTACCTAGTAGAAGGAGCTGAAGCAGAGGCAATATCTGTGCTGATCCATACGTCATTATCCGTATGACAAATTTGCTTTCTGTCATGCAATTTTTTTTTTTGCCGTGGTCCCTGGCACTTAAAAGACAGTTTTGATGACAATACAAAGGGTTTACTGACACAGCTCTGCTAGCAAATCCTACCTAGTGCAGATACAGCTTAGATTAGTAAAAACCACAACCACTCACCATGATAAGAACTGTGCTAGGGCTTTACTGGTTAAGTACTTTTTTAAAGAGTGCTCTTTCCTTCATACTGCCAGACAGCATCAGTACACCATCAATCAAGTGTCCAATTTCCCCAAGTTAGCTGTGTGGAGGTACCTTTTAGTAGAGAACTCTCATCACAGCTCATCCTCAGACAAAACTCCTGCCTCCTCTTGGGTATGCTCTACCAAGGACAATGTGGCTAAGAGGAACACATCACATAACAGTAAAATCAGAGACCAGCCAGGAGAAATTCTTTTCCTAATTACTCAAGACCATGAATTAATTTCACAGGCATCACTTGAAAGACAAAAGAAAAAAAGAAAAATCAATACATTACAGGCCACAACATGCCTGTTATATTCACAGGTGCACATCTATCTCATTGCTAGCAAGACACCAGAGTGAGAAATAAACTCATGAGAAGCAGCTGGATAAAATCCAGTCTGATATCCAGGGTTCAGGAAAGAGACAACATGTTGATAATGTATTATCCCCCCAAAGGAGTGGTGTTCCTCAGGGGTCACAACTGGATGGCACTGCTCAGATGTGTGGGATTGAGCACACCCCCAGCAAGGGCTGCTGATCTCATCAGGCTGTGTGGTGCAGCCAGCACACTGCAGGGATGGATGCCACCCACAGGGTCTGCACAGCTCTGAGATGTGGGCTCCTGCAAACCTTATGGAGCTCAACAAGCACAGCAACTGCAAGGTCCTGCCTGTGGGACAGGGCAATCCCAAGCACAAACACAGTCTGGGCAGAGAATGGACTGAGAGCATCCCTGCCCAGGACTCGGGGGTGGTGACTGAGGAGAAGCTCTAGATGACATGGAAGCGTGCACTGCAGCACAGACAGCAACCCAAGTCCTGGGCTGCATCACGAGGGAGGGGATTCTGCCCCTCTACTCCACCCTGCTGAGACCCCACCCACAGTGCTGCCCCCAGCTCTGGGCCCCAGCAGAGCAGGAACATGGAGCTGCTGAAGCGAGGCCAGAGGAGATTGTAAAGGTGATCAGAGGGCTGGAGCACCTCTGCAATGGAGACAGGATGAGAGAGCTGGGGCTGCTCAGCCTGGAAAAGAGAAGGCTCTGGGGAGACCTTAAAGTACCTTCCATCCCCAAAAGGGCTACAATGGAGCTGCAGAAGGGCTTCTGATAAGGGGGAATGGCTTCAGACTGAGAGCAGTCAGGGTTGGATTAGATACTAGGCATTAATTCTTCCCTTTGAGGGTGGGGAGGTTCTGCCACAGGGTGCCCAGAGAAACTGTGGATGCTCTATCCCTGGAACAGCCCAAGGCCGGGCTGGATGGGGCTCTGAAAAGCCTGGTCTGGTGAAAGCTGTCCCTGCCCATGGCAGGGGGCTGGAACTGGACAGTCTTGAAGGTGTTTTCCCAACCCAAATCATTCAATGATTCTATAATAAAATTATCTCCATTTAAAACTAAACAACAAACCATTAATGAATAAGTGACCACATTTTGCGCCAAGATAAAAAACAAGCAAGCAAAAAAACTAGACCTTAAAGGATAATTCACTTTGTTCTCCCAATAAAAGAACCAGCCATTGAAATACAGAATTTTCACATAAATAATTTCAACATCACTGTATACCTTAGGTAGCTGTAGAAGAGTGTACTCTGCAGTTTCCCTAAATCACCTCTCTTTCTTCTGCCAGTTTAAATGTTTGGTCTAAATCTTCAGTCACGAATGGAATTCAATTTCTGATACATAAACTGCACCACATCTCAACTACCAAGATAGGTGTGCTCCTTTAGAGCACCAGAGCATAGAAAGATATATTTAATGGCAGTGGTGATGCATCCCAGGATTAAGAGAACTATCCAAGTCACTAACCTTCAGGAGAGATGAGGTGAGAGTCATAACATTTAACACCACACCACTGTATTTTACTTTCATAGTTTTTGAGGCAGAGGGAGAAGAGCTTCAGCTAACCCATGAACTCCATGTTATGAAATGCTCTGCAGCACACGAATCAGAAAGGGGAATGATCTAGATTGCTCCCAAAATGTGCTCAAGCTCTTGCCATGGCAACCTAATTAAGAGTCCTTCTGATGATTCAGAAGACACCAGCCCAAAGACCTATGTTATAGCAGGATACTTCAGCATACACACTCTGAAAAGCCAGCCATTCCTGAAAAACCCAGGTCAAAATCCTCTTCCTTCATGACACCACCTGAGAGTTTCAGTTACTCAAAGTTATTGTATATTAATGAAAACAGAAGATAAACAATGTGTCAGATGTCTGTGCTGATACATGCTACTTTTCATGCCTTTCTCTTCCTGGGGACACTCGAGTTCCCTTTCCAGGCAGACCACATCACGCTAAGCAAACTTCTCTGCTAAGTGTAACAAATATAAGAAAATAACAATCTTGGAACAGACAGGTTGAAAGTCTTCATAAAAAATTTAGCATCTAAATTTATTCCAGCCAAAACCCACAAGATAGTACCTTACAGCACCTGCTTGCTGATGACCAAAAGTTTCTAAAAGCATGTTAGCATTTAAGGAAAAAGGAGGCTGGAGGGAACTCCACAGCATACGGTCACCCTTCCAAAAGACAGGCTTCTCAACTGATTTGACTTCAAAGCAACTCGCAATAGCTGCTGTAGCTGTGACTCTCCAAGGCAGAAGAGCCCTGAGGGTTCACAAATGTAACAAACCAGCACTGTTGATAGGTCCCATAGAGGAGTCAGCACCTCCCCTGAAACACATGGACAGGGCCCCGAATGAAAAACTGGCTGAGCTACCTGGCTACAGACAGCATGTGAAAAACGAGGTTTGGAACAAGAAGCGACTAATACTAGGTCAACTAACATGGTGGGAAGCACCTCTGAGGGACAGTTCCCTTAATTTATCTGCTAAGAAGATCTGGACTGGAAAAGGGAACTATCAAATTGTTTCACAATACTAAAATAAGAGCTCCCAATTTTCCTCTAATGCAATTACTGTGCAATGATACCAAGAGAAACTTGAACACTACAGAAGAAGTTTCCATCCCTACAAGATCACTCAAGGAATGATTTCACATGATATCTGAAATGACAAAAAAAAAAAAAAAAAAAAAAACTTTTGCAGGACAATAGTTCTTCTAAAGGGCTCACACCAAGCTCAGGTGGAACTTACAACCTAGCTGAGACCAACACTCCTAACATTGTGCATTTTCACTTATTTCAGCTATGTCACTATCCTGCCAGTATCCTTAGGGCTATTTCGAAGAACAAAACAAAACCCCCACAACCCTTGAAATTATTAACATGCACCAGCTTAAAATAATTTTATTTAATTAGGGATTACAAAAATTACTTAAATAGGAGTTTACAACAGTACAATATCATCACTTTCTATATCACTAAGAGGCTTCAACCAAACAAGAGATCTTAAATCAAATGATGGAATGGTCAAGAAATCAAAATTCCCTCCCTCACCCTGCTGCCCTCGCTGATTGTGATGCAGCCCATAAACTATAATGCAACCTTTACATCAATTACAAAAAAAAAAAAGACACGCAGTGACAATTCTGGAATCTGACCAGCCATCCATTAGAAACAGAAGTAAATAAGGGAATTTCACAAAATTCAGATGTATTGAAATCTATTAAAACAATTCTCTGCTAATAAGTCAAACAAGATGTAAATAAACAACATGAGAGAGACACCAATTTATGAATTTTCAAACTATCCCTTTTAGCTACTAAAATACAGATTTTAGTTTTCCCTTCACAGTCATTTTGAAATTAGTTTAGCTTGGTTATCTAATTTAGGGACTTGCTCAAAATCTGGATTTTCTGAGTTTTTGTATAAATCTCAGAGGCATCAATCCACAATATTGAAAATTAGAGTACCATAACGAAAACAAGAGACAAGGTATAGAAACTTCTGTTGTGCTTACTAACATTTCTCAATGCTTGCTAGCAATTCTGAAAGTTAAAAACAGCCTATTTCTAGAGAAAAGCTTCTGCATTTCTGGCCAACAATCATTCTCCTTGTTCACTAAAGAGCTCAAGAACAGCTACTTCTGAAACACAGATTTGACATTTCTTCCTAGATTGGATGTAGTGTTAAGTCCTCAACCTGCATCAACACGAGGAGCGACTGCCAGTGCCAAAGAGAGAGCAGAACTACTCAGACTCCACTCCAACAACTCTGAGACCTTACCCAGTACAATTCCTAAGGGAAGCAAGGAGTCTTGCCTCAAAGCAAAAATCCAATCCTTCTTTGTTGGATATAAACTATAAATACAGCCCCATATGGCTGTTAACATTTTTACATATCCACACACATGTAAGTTCCCAAGCAAGAAAGAAAACTCACTAAAAAGAGTTTATTTCTCTTTCTGAGAGAAAAAAAAAAATATTACAGGCAGGAAGTAATAACTACATTCACAAATTAAGAAGCTGGGGAGTTGAAGGCTGCCTGGTTTTTCCAGGTTAAAAGAATAAAGAAAACTGACATTAAATTCTCTCACAGAATTTAAAACTTAAATACATTCGTAAGTTTGTCAGCAGGCACAAATGCCCTAAAGTTTTTGTGACTTTTTGGGAAAATATTCCATAGCCCTGTAATGAAGAGGCTCTTTTGGACCTAATGAGGTTAAACCCGTCACTGTAACACATGAGTTAAGGGTAACACCAGTCAGACAGAACACCTATGCCAGGACTCTGCCCAAAATGCTCTGTGAATGGATGCAGTTCCTCAGAGAAAAACTGTTTACTCCAGCTCCACCCTATTACAGAGTTAGTAGAGTTTGGATATTGCTCAATGTCAATTACAGACATAAAACAGAACTATATTAGTCAATTCTGATGAGTCAATCTGCTGCTTTTCTTAGAGATTACAAATCTAAATAATCACCTCCAGAACAGTGCTTGTTTAGCCAACATAGACTATTTTCAACAAGCTGTCTTTGCTGTCAATCATTACCTCTGTAATTCATGGAAAAAGACTATTTGCCCTGGTGACTGGAGACTGTGATTGCTTTCAGTTATGTTTTAAGACAAGCTGAACATCACAGGTCCATATTTGAACCCTCAATTCCAACAGCCAACACTTGGTTTAAGGTTTTACAATTACCTTGATTACTTAAGTTTCCCTCAGTTGTGCTTCCTTAAGAGAAGCCTTCACTCATTCCACTGACAAACTATACCAGACTACAGAAAGGAAAATTTCCATAAGAATTTCTCCTTTTTTAAAGTTGGAAAGCAGGCAACAAGGCAGAGGGCAGCAAAACCAGGACTCTTGGACAAGACTCAGGCAGCAGAATTTGATCCCCAACCTTCCTTTCTCATTAGACAACACAACCCAGGTGCCCATAACATGGTCACTGCTGGAGTGCTCATCCTCTTCTGGAAGGCCAAAATGAGATTCCAAGGCTAACAACCAATATCACAGCATCAGTTCAGGGGCCTAATGGACAAACACCACTATGAATGCTCTGAAACAGCACAGCAGGTCTCCAACTGCCCTTTCAGAAAATTACAAACCTCTAGGGCAGGTGCCTTGGAGTATCTAAGGAAAAACTAGATATCTATGTTTAGGCAACAGAATCTCACATCACAAATGAGTGTCACTGGAAAAAAAGTTTAGGGAGTGCTCCACCAGACAACACGTACAACAAACATCACACACTCAAAGACAAGAAGAAATTCTCCGTGCTTAAGCATCATTCCCTGAAAAAAGGGGGGAGAAGCACCGTGCTGCTGAAGAGCACTGTGAAATGTACTGTCATGAGTATCTGTGAACCAAAGAAAACCCCCCAAGGACCTGCATCCTCCTATCTGCTTTTGCAGTAAAGCAAAAGACCAAATACACTGGACTAAACAAGTACATTCAAAGGATGTTTTGTGCACCGAGCTGAAGAAAACTGGGAAAAATCACATAAGGTTTTTGTACCAAATTGGTATCAGTGAAGCAAGGTTCAGGGTATTTGCTAATTTTTGAGAGATTAACTTTGCTTTCTCAACATTTGTCTAATTCAGTACCAAGCATATATGAAGCCTTTATCAAGAATCGTGCCTCAAGTGACCTCCTCCAAGGTATCTCTTTAAATTCTCCTGAGAAGTTTTTCCATCACTACCAAACTCCAGTCAGAAGAAACTTAGGACTTGACTAGCAGGTGTGACAGGTTAGAAGAGCCATGCATTCATAAACTGTGTGGGAGAGACTTCTCAGGCATCCCTGTGATACACTCAGTGTATGTCTGCATCACTAAGGTCTCTTTACAATAAAATCCCCGACATTTTCTTTGCTAATGTTTTGCGTCTCTGTGAACAGATTTTACTTTTGCTTATTCTTTGTCTACACATAATATTCAATAATGTCAATGTTACGTGGTAGTTAATTTGGTGGTTCATTTTATAAATTACTGCAATACATCAAGCAAAAAAAAAATTTAAATCTTCTGACAGCTATCAAAAGGAGTATCATACTGCTAGAGCAGTAACTTCACATGTCACAGTCAAAAGTAAACTATAATGACACAAACAACTTTTGCCTCATTTCTACAAGTGCAGCAAAACCTCCTCAAACTGCTTACCCAGGGGAAGAGCTCAGAGCCTCCACTGCAGCAGGATGCTCTGAATGGGTGTGATCAGCACACACATCTACCACTCCATGAGTGACACAGGGTGTCACTCATAACTCGCTGTCTACAGACTTTTTCTCAAAGCAAGCTCCTCAGCAGATGAGCTAAGAAGCTGCTGTGGCTCTGAATGAATATTTGGAAAAATATATCCATCCATGAGGAGCTTCCCAGGTGCACCTGGCCAGGGCAGTAAAAAGAAAATGACGAAGTTGTACAGTTGTACAGCAACACTGGCTGCAAGAGCTGGCTGGGGTGTCAGAGGGACCTTCTACAACCTTGTGCAGCTGCCTTTCCTCCCAAATCTATGCACTGCCATGCTTTATTCACAAGTCAGTAAATAAAACAATGAAAACTTTTCAGACAGGTGTTTCTTCAGATGTCAGGCTAGGCAGCTCTAGCAGCCAGAAAAAGATCACGCATTCCACATTTCTGGAAACGCTTCTCCATTTTTTCATTCTATGTTTTAACACAGATAAACTTCAAAGGAGATAAGGCATTTCACACATGAGTGACTGAACATAACTACTGTTCTCACAGTCACATACATTCAACTCCCTGAAAAGCTGACAAATTAATTCCACTTAATTTATAGCCAAGTTCTGTCTTATCTATTTTTAAGTCTCATGTTTCAAATCTTGCAGAGTTTGCAGTTATAACGATTTGTTACATTCTCTTAGTAAGAAAAAATAATTTGTTATCAATAAATACTGACTAAAAAAAATACACTACAGGGCAAAGATCAAAAGCAGCACAGTGATTTTTTCACTGATGCAGCCATTTCCCACACATAGCAGTATACCTGAATGTTTTAAAATATCCAGTGTTTTAAACATCTACTCAGTAACTCAAATATCTTCATCCAAAGATGTTTGTGAACTTAGAAAAGCATCTTACACTAATACTACAGTTCTCTACTAATTATAACTTGCCAGTTTTTGAACTGTCTTGCTATATTTAACTTTTTGGTGATGAATTCTCTGAGTGTTTGAAGGGGAGGGAAGGATTACAGAGGAAATGCAACTTTAGAAAGAACTTGGAATTCAACGACAAGTAGAAGAATTTCAAAAAACAGAAAGATCCCCCAGAATTTTATGTCTTTGTGGATAGGCTTAATATTTGCTTCCTTTTAGCAAATTTGAAGTCAACAGTCAGGAACTTTTTGTAGTGTCTTTTGATTATATCAAGCATAGCTGGAATACTCAGACCAAGGGAGTTAGAAAGCAAATTGCAGTTGTTTATTTAAACCTAAGCCATTTACTTCCTAAATTAACACTGTCTGAAAAAAAGAGGCCACAAAAGCTGTTGAGGAATGACCACAGTTATTCCTGTAAACACACAGTATTTTGGCTGCTTCCAGTTTGGATCAATCCTGAATTCAAGCCTTTATAAGGAGTATTTAAATAGGGGCGAATGAATGTGTTATTTTATCACAAGGTGCAATAAGGAAAGCACATAAATCTGCTCAGGCTAAAGAAAGCCCAAACTCCCATGACACCAGTGTAAGCCTCAGGTGCTCCCCCATCATGCATTTAACAGCCCAGCTCAAGTCCTTTAAAATAATTCAAGACAGCCTCATCTGCTAATTTAACCTTTGTGTTTGCACTTGGGGGGTGGGGAGGGATCTCAGCATAAAGTTTCACCTTCTCACTGCAGACATTCAGCTTCCTTTTGGCTCACACCTCTGCACCTCGTGGTGCCAGAAGCATGGTATCAAGAGAAAACATGGGCGATGAGGGAATTAAACACACAACGTTTCAACTCTACAGTGCAGAAATGATAACATTTGAAAAATATTCAACTCACATTTTTGCTTTGCACATTATTTACATAAATAGCTGCAGGCTGTTGTGGAACTATTAATTTTGAAGGAGCAGATGAGTCAAATCTTATTTTTGATAGGTAACTGCACGATGCCTCCAATTAGACAAAGATAATCATACTTTAATAGCTGCTCTTGTAATTAAACCATATTACACAGTGTCACAAGTACAGAAAAGCAGGGCCAGAAGGGAATTCAAAAGGCCACCAGGCTTCTTCCTGCCCCCTGCTTCAAAGCAGCACCAGCTATTACAGCACCTTTCTGAAACTTCACCAAAAAAATCGTTATTGTAGCAAGTGTCTAAAGCCCCTAAAGCACGTACAGAGATTATCAGCTTTCAGAAATATTTTACACAAAAAATTAGGCTGCAAACAATTAATGAAGAAGAATCTGCAAAAACTGAACAAAGAAATGATTGAGAAGGGAAAACACTGGCCAGTAACTCTCATATTCACCAAAATCCCATTAAAAAACCTTAGGAAGTGCAACACATACAGGGCAACAGTTGAGCCTCATTCAACTACCTGCCATTAATTAATAAGAACTACATGACAGAATGCAAAATAGATACCATTCCCTCCTGAATAAACCAATCAAGGAATTCCAAGAGGTGCAGTTTTAATATTATCACACCCCACTGGGAATATACATTTGTCTGGGCTTGATAATACCCAAAGAGCATAATTATCTCTCAAAGACATACTGTCACAAGGTATTAGTCAACTGCTGCTTTCATTCGGTCTCCTTTACTTGTAAATACGTGTACTTTTAAAAATATAAATTCTGTTTTATACAATTGTGTGTTCAACAAACACAGAACACATCAGAATTTCGGAACTCTATGTCAACATAAAGAAGAGAATGTCATTAAACTTAAGCAAGAAAATCAATGCTATCAGCATTCAGAAGAATTCAACAGCAGGCTAGTCCATATGTACAAACTCACATTCTAAGCCTATTCTGCTCGATCCCAGTATCACCAGACATGACCTCCTCCTGTCCCAGGGTACTTCTGTCTGTCCAAGGAAAGCCCCAACAACAGGTGTATTACACTACAAATGAGATCCACATTAAATACAAATAAATTTAAGCCAAGTGCATCCTAGCTGGCTGACCCAGTAGTTTCTCACACCACAGCTTCATGGTTTTCCTAACTGTGAAATACAATATTCTCACAACAGCCAGTCCACGGCAGGCAGAAACCTATCACGACACCATCATGCCACTTACAGATCACATTAGCTGCCAATTTCTACAGGACAACTGAAAATAAAAAATCAAGTTACTCCTGAGCCCAGAAGAGGTACCATGCTTATTCTACTTCAAAAAATATTTTTGTGGCCTTTTTTTCCTTCTGCAGTTAAAGGCACACGCCACATCAACAGGTATTAGGTAAGAGCTATTAATTAAAGGTACACCGTGCTTTAAATAGTAAAAATCTGTTATTTAAAAGCTTCAAAACCAAGGTGCAAGCTCAGGATGTTAAATTTCCTCTGACTATATGAACTCTAGGTGTTAAAAAGGAAGACACACTTCCTGATGAACCACACTGCTAAGGATCCTGGATTAGGAGTTTCTAACAGGCAAGTTTAAAAAAACCCACGTGCAGGCAAAACTCTGCAATATTTTGATGTTAATCAAATTTCATTTCTGATCTACACTGAAACTGTCCTTCCACGCATTGTTATTTCCCTCACTGAAACTGAAGAGCCTAGGTCATGTAATTTAATCTTTGACTCATCATGCAAATTAAATCACACCATTCCCACAAGACAGCATATAGGTTTTAAATAAATCCTGGGCACCTACATGATCCCTCACCAGAAATTAAAATTCAAAAAATTTAAAAAACACCAAAACCGGATACATCTACCGGTATCGTTCCACGGATTTGCAGGGGAAAAAAAAACAATGGCAAAACTTTTCTTATGCTCCAGAAAGAGAGAGCACGCTGCGTTAGCTGTCTGTGGGGCAGCCTGCAAAGAAAGCAGGCTCTCGCAGCCCTCCGCACAGCGGCTGCTGCGGAGGCCTATCGGGGCTACCACCAGGAACAACAATTGTAGGAAGAGGCCTCGGAGCCGGACCCCGAGAGGCCGCGTAAGGCAGTGCCGGCCCCGCAGCTCCGGCCACTCGGCGCAGCCAGGGCCGGAACAAAGAGCGGTGGTCGCGGGCAGCGCCCCCGGCCCGGCCCTGCCCCTCCGCCCTCCCGGGGAGCGGCCCGGGCGCTGCGGCTCGCTCCGGGCCCAGCCGTGCGCGGCTTTACGTTGATCGTTCCTCGGGCTCGACGTCTGAGGAGCTCGGGGACCGGGGCGCTGCCGCACGGGAAGCACAGCCCCGGCCGTGCCCTTCCCCTCGGGCTGCCCGGCTGTGCCCCCGCAGCAGCGGCTGCGATTCCCGGACCTGCCCTCCGCCCAGGCCGACGGGACTCGGCCGGTTCCTCCCAGCGCCCAGCGGAGAAACGGGCCCGGAGCGCGGCGGGCAGCGGCCGGGCCGCGCTACCCGCGGCCCGCAGAGCACGGCCGGGCCCCGCGCCGGACAATGCCCACGGCTCTCGCCCCCACAGCCCCAGTACCTGTGGGTCCGGCGGGCCCCGCCCGCCCGCTGGCGGCTCTCGGCTCCGGCGCTGCGGCTGCGGCAGAGGCGGCGCGGCCCCGGCTCAGCCCGGCCCGTCCCCCCCCGCCCCGCGCTCACGGCGTCGCACCGGCCCGGCCCTCCCGCCCGCGCTTCCGCCCGCGCCCGCGCCACAGCGCCCCCTGCCGGCTTGGAGGACCCGGGGCGCTGCCGAGCCCTCCCCACGTTTTCGCTATATCCTCGTTTTATTGTTCGCGGTGCTTTCTATCGTTATTGGACTCATGGAGTCACCAAGGTTGGAAGCGACCTTTTAGATCATCCCGTCCAGCCATCCACCCGCTGCCACTGTACTCCTAAGCCACTAAACCACATCACCCAGCCCCAGGTCTAGGTGCCTGTTGAGCACCTCCAGGATGGGGACTCCACCACTTCCCTGGCAATGTGTTATGATGCCTGTCCACCCGAACAGGGAAAAATATGTTTCTAATATTTAATCTGATTCTTTCTCTCGCCTCAGCCATTTCCTCTGATCCTCTCACTGCAGACAGGGCAGAAGAGACTGTCCCCATCACTACTACACCCTCCTCCTGCCAGGGAGCCTCCTGAGCTCCTGAAGGCTAAACTACCCTGGCTCCCTCAGCCACTCTCATAACTTGAGAGAGTTTTCTAAACCTCTCTCAAGCCTTGGTTTCCTTCACAGGACACGCTCCAGCACCTCAATGTCCTTTTCGAAGTGAGGAGCCCAAAATCACACGCAGAACTCAAGGTGCAACCTCTTCCTTTATTCTTTATTAGCAGTTAGCAGATTTTGTAATTATTATTTAAATTTTATTTATTGGTATTTATTCAGTTGTTATTTGTACTTACTGTTCTTTTCATCATTTTCACCCCCTCTGCCCTGCCCTTCTGCAGCCCCTTTATGCCCTCTGTAGTGTCACAAAACTTCTTTTCCATGCCGTGACCCTCAGGGCTTCAGAATGGGGTTGGAATTTAGCATCGTGCCTTGGACATGGGCTGATTGTCCTGATGCATCAGGTGCTGGTGATTTACAGCCTGCAGGTTTTCTGCAGTTCCCAACATGGCATGGAAGGACTCCACACTGGTTTTCTGTCCCTGTATGTAATACTTATCTATTATTGTCACTGTGACAAATGCAAATTAGCCTGGATGGAGAAAAGCCCACATCTCTCCCAGGAGAGATCAAGTTGATATTGTCCATTAATGCAGTATAATACATTTCAAGTAGAAAATACATTTTTAATGGTACAATTTATGAATTTCTTACAACCTTGCCCCAGGAGGTCTGATGCAGTACCAACATGCAGCCATGTGGGACCTGCTTTCCCAAAATATCCATGAGCTTCTTGTGAGCTGACAGCTTCTATCTTCAGCGTCTTTTTGATTATGTGTCTCCACATCCCTTTGCTACACTTCCTCATCTCACTGCTGGGGAAGGTTTGGGTTGGGTTTCTCGATGTTTTCATGGAGCAGCATTGGATCTGAAGCAGGAGGAGTCCTGGTGCCTGTGCGAGGTGATGGGACCTTAATGGTCACCTGGACCCCACAGTGTGTGCTCAGCAAAATTTTGGCAGTTCATATATCCAACTCATGAGCTGGGAATAGATGATTTCAAAGCCAACATGGATAGGGTGTGTACATCGGAGTTCAAGTTGTTACCCATACTTAGGCTAAAACCATTTGAGTTTAAATGATAATTATCAGGGTACTGAGGAAAGAGGAGAAGGAGCTAAAGGCAAGCACTGTGAAAGGGATTCAATATCATATCCTGGAGAATAGGCAGTATGGCTTTACAAATGGGAAAGAGATCATGCAAGAAATGGGTTCAGTGCAATCGCCATCCATGCACACTGCAGAGAAATCCCTGAGCATGATTTTTCTAAGCTCCTAGAAGCAGGGATTAAATACAGCATGTGAGAGAGCTCTTAGCACACTAATGATTCTCTAATTCACAGCCATGACTGAGAGATCCATTGTGAATTAATTAATCCTTGCAAATTAGGAAGTGAGTAAACATTTTAAAAATCCAAGTTACTTCACTGGTAGAAAAAAAGGGTATTTAGAAAGGCAAGCATGCAGGTGCTTTCTTAGGAAGGACAGAGCTGAATGGGATCCTGGGGCATTCTGCTGCCAGTGGGAGGCCCAGGGAGCCCTACAGCTCAGCTCCAACTCCTCCAACATCCCACGCTGAAAAATAGCAAAACTGGGGAAAAACAATATGGCAGCCTGTGAAATTAATTCTCCTTCAAGCAGCTACTTTCTGCTTCCCCCTTTTCCTCCACACAGCCCTTCTCCCAGGGCAGCCATTCCCTCCTGGAATGCCATGGCAGATCTCCATGGCCATGGCTGCCCTCAGCTCTCCATGGCCATGGCTGCCCTCAGCTCTCCATGGCCATGGCTGCCCTCGGCTCTCCAGGCCATGGCTACCCTCGGCTCTCCATGGCCATGGCTGCCCTCAGCTCTCTATGGCCATGGCTGCCCTCAGCTCTCCATGCCATGGCTGCCCTCAGCTCTCCAAGCCATGGCTGCCCTCAGCTCTCCATGGCCATGGCTGCCCTCGGCTCTCCATGGCCATGGCTGCCCTCAGCTCTCCATGGCCATGCTGCCCTCAGCTCTCCATGGCCATGGCTGCCCTCGGCTCTCCATGGCCATGGCTGCCCTCGGCTCTCCAAGCCATGGCTGCCCTCGGCTCTCCAGGCCATGGCTGCCCTCGGCTCTCCATGGCCATGGCTGCCCTCAGCTCTCCAAGCCATGGCTGCCCTCGGCTCTCCAGGCCAAGGCTGCCCTCGGCTCTCCATGGCCATGGCTGCCTTCAGCTCTCCATGGCCATGGCTGCCCTCGGCTCTCCAGGCCATGGCTGCCCTCGGCTCTCCATGGCCATGGCTGCCCTCGGCTCTCCAGGCCATGGCTGCCCTCAGCTTTCCATGGCCATGGCTGCCCTCGGCTCTCCAAGCCATGGCTGCCCTCAGCTCTCCAAGCCATGGCTGCCCTCGGCTCTCCATGGCCATGGCTGCCCTCGGCTCTCCAGGCCATGGCTGCCCTCAGCTCTCCAAGCAATGGCTGCCCTCAGCTCTCCAAGCCATGGCTGCCCTCGGCTCTCCATGGCCATGGCTGCCCTCGGCTCTCCAAGCAATGGCTGCCCTCGGCTCTCCAAGCCATGGCTGCCCTCGGCTCTCCATTGCCATGGCTGCCCTCGGCTCTCCATGGCCATGGCTGCCCTCGGCTCTCCATGGCCATGGCTGCCCTCGGCTCTCCAAGCAATGGCTGCCCTCAGCTCTCCAAGCCATGGCTGCCCTCGGCTCTCCATTGCCATGGCTGCCCTCGGCTCTCCAGGCCAAGGCTGCCCTCGGCTCTCCATGGCCATGGCTGCCCTCAGCTCTCCATGGCCATGGCTGCCCTCAGCTCTCCAAGCCATGGCTGCCCTCGGCTCTCCAGGCCATGGCTGCCCTCAGCTCTCCATGGCCATGGCTGCCCTCGGCTCTCCATGGCCATGGCTGCCCTCAGCTCTCCAAGCCATGGCTGCCCTCGGCTCTCCAGGCCATGGCTGCCCTCGGCTCTCCATGGCCATGGCTGCCCTCGGCTCTCCATGGCCATGGCTGCCCTCGGCTCTCCATGGCCATGGCTGCCCTCAGCTCTCCATGGCCATGGCTGCCCTCAGCTCTCCAAGCCATGGCTGCCCTCGGCTCTCCAGGCCATGGCTGCCCTCAGCTTTCCATGGCCATGGCTGCCCTCAGCTTTCCATGGCCATGGCTGCCCTCGGCTCTCCAAGCCATGGCTGCCCTCAGCTTTCCATGGCCATGGCTGCCCTCAGCTCTCCATGGCCATGGCTGCCCTCAGCTCTCCATGGCCATGGCTGCCCTCGGCTCTCCAAGCCATGGCTGCCCTCAGCTCTCCAGGCCATGGCTGCCCTCAGCTCTCCACAAGCCTGGTGACCATTACCCACTTTATCTCCCTTCTGTGGGACACACGTCCCTTTCCCTTAGTGGGTGCTTCCTCCCCTCCTCACCCTCCTGCTGTGGCAGCACACCCCGAGTGCCTCACCTGTCCTTCCCAGTGTCCCCCATCCCTTTTGGGTGCCACTGTCCTCAGCCCAAAGTGTCACTGGTGGTGTCACAGCTGAAAGCTCCCTGCAGGAGCCCCAGTTTTACAGAGCTCAGACTGTGGTAGGAGCAGGGCAGAGAGCCCTAAATAATCCCTGTGCTGTGGCTGTGTCACCCACGCCGTGGGCTGGAGGGGCTCTGCCACCCCCATGGCCATCTGACACAGACCATCTCAAAGAAACTCTGGGTCATCTTGCCAGCAGTCTGGAGAAACACACATGAAGGGGAGAGCAGAACCAGCACCCAGTGAATGTTTGAACTGGGCATGGACTGCTGTGATTCACAGGGCAGAGCTCGTGTTCCTGGTTCCTGACAAGGTGCTTCGGGGAGGAAATATTAGAAGTAGGGACAAGTCAGTTATGATGAATTTCTTCTGTTTAAAGTTCGGTAGAAGAAGAATCCGGAGTCTTTCCATGGACTTTGAGCCAAGCTGCAGTGGCTGAATTTAATCACCAGGTTTCACAAGTGCCTGTGACAGCTCCTGAAACTGTGTTTCACCCATTACTGCCTGGAGACATTCACTGCAGACTCCTAAAGCTTTTCTCAAAGAAACTTCTGTGGGTGAGTACTTTTTACATTTCAGTTCATTCAATTAATACATATTGAGCAGACTCACACCCCCAAAATTCTACTTACGGTAGAAAACACAATTAAATTTAATTGCCTTTCATATCAGTTAGGAGGGGTTTTTTTCTCATGGAGATCCCATGATTTATCTTTAATTCAAGGTTCCATTTCAGAATTAGAGCACATTTTTAAAATATTATAGCAAACCACAAGAACTAAGGTTAGCATGGAAGCATTGTCAGAAAAGAGAAAACAATTAGCTGAAAAATCATAGAAAAAAAATCTGTTGCAGATTCCTTTCCTGGAGAGCAAGTAATTTTAATAAACTTTTTATTACTGTGGAACAATTGGAAGTTATCTATAAACACAGCATCCATTCCAGGGAGGATCTACTACTAAAGCCAAAGCCAGGTTTCCATCAGCATGGCAAACCTGAAAGGAAGGAAAAGAAGTCACTCCAAGAAACAGCACTGCTATAGAATGTATTTCCTAAGGTAAAACAAAACAAAACCAAACAAAAACACCAAACAAACAAAAAACCCCCACCATACACAAAAAAACCAGTCAAATACAGCCATTAATTCAACAGCAAATACACTCAGAATTCCAAATCATGCAGAAAGAAACAAGGCTGTGAACACTGCTGAAAATGACTGTTGGGTTATTTTATTTAGATGCCTTCCCTGTTCTTTTACATTTTAAAGCAATGACAAGGTGACTAACTGGGTTCATATTTAAGTAGTACCTCAGTTAAACTCTGAAGCTCACAGCCTCTGGATAATGCTGCTATGCACTTGCTTACCCCTTTACCCCCTCAAAGGTCTTTGCAGAAACTAATTAATTAGCTCTTACAGAAGAAACCTGTGATGGGCACGGGCTTAGCGCTGCTCTTCAGCTGGATTCAGGCTCAGCTAGCACAGGAGCCCTTGTCACATCACTTGACAACAGCAAATACATACATAGCAAATCTCCTAATGTTAAAAATAAACAAGCAAGAACAAAAGAGTTGTGGCAGTGGGGGTTTTGTTATTATTTTACATGACCTCATTATGGATAAGCCAAAACAAGTGCAAACTCTGCTTTTCTCCTTCCCAGACCAGCCTATGGAGCAAGACCCACCTTCTCACAGCTCCTGGTTGCTCTTCATCTTGTCAGGGCCATGGTTTTCCTACCCCAAAGTGGCTATGCCCCAAGAGCCAGCAGGACTTCCTACACCTTTTGGCTCCTTCACAAGAATAAGAAATGCTCATCCCTGTAGTAAAGGACAGTCTCCTAGATATACCTGAAGAGGGGGGAAAAAGCAAAGAAATTGAAGAGTTAGTTTAAAGCAGACAGCATTCATAAACAAAAACAAAATTGTATAAAACCTTCTGCTTTAATTGGTAAAAAATTAGTTACAAAAATACAGAGTAAAAAAAAAAAAAATCTTAGAAAACGCCATGAGATTTCATACACAATCCAGGACAGACTTGGCTCGCACAGACCAGAGACCCTGCAGCTCATGCCTTCCCTCCCTAAACCCTCCTGTTTTCCACTGTCACAGCAGCAGCCAGGCTGTGCCAAGACAGAACCACAAAGTGCCAAATATCCAAGTGAGAGTTCCCCCACTTCCTCGGGTGCAGCAATACCAGCCCTGCAGCACCAGAAAGGGGCAGCAAGTCGGGAATGCTGCTGGCAAGGCCAGTGCTCCCGTGGGTGTGCAGGGCCCAGGACAACACTCAGGTCACTCTCCCTGCAGAGCATGGCCCATGGCTGGCCTGGTGGCCCCATTCCTGCTGACAAGCTGCTCTGTGTCAGGGGCTCAGGATGTGGTGACAGCACATGTAAAAAGCAAGTGTTGGCATGTGGCACAAAAGCCACATTTACTCACAGAAGAGATATTTTTCTCACCAAGATGAATCTTAAGCCACATCACTCTGCAGCCTCAAGAACTGAGAAGCTAAGGAGAAACAGGCAGTGTGGGAAGTGCAGGGGCTGCAATGTGGGATGTGCAGGGCTGGGGCGCAGAGCGCTGAGCCCAGGGTTCCAACGTGTGAGGACTCAGGCATCCACGCTGCTGGGAAAGTGAAGCTACTGAATAAACCAAGCACTTGCTCCATTACAGATCAGGCTTGTTATCAGGTGACATCTGGTAACATCTCACACACACAGAGTGTGAGAACACCCAGGCTGCTCTCCTGAATGAAATAACTCAGAGTGTGAGAACACCCAGCACTGCCCTCCTGAATGAAATAACTCAAGGCATGCTGCATGAAGAAAGTTCAAGTATTCTCTTGAATGGTCACTCAAAGTCCCCCATGCTCTTCTCATGAAGCTTGGCTCTTCTCCCTTGTACCACCTCTTCAGCACAGGCAAGGGGCTAACCCTCACAGCCTGCCACCACCCACACAGCTTATCAGATTTTCTGCTTCCTATAAGGCACTTTTGGCCCAGGAGCTGTGTTTTAAGCATTCTGGCTGAGAAGCAGCAGATAAGATTTCCTGTGGGGCCTGGAGCGCTACTAACCTGCCAGGCAGGAGACAGCTTGAGCAATGGCAAGAGCATCAGCTGATCCTTAACATGAAGGCTGGATGGGGGTGTGTGAAAGAAAAGCTGAGAATTACTCAGCTGGTTCCAGCCTTGTAATTATTTCCTATCCCAGGAGTTCACTCCCAAAGATGGCAGAGCCAGCTGGTACCCAGGAGGCTGAGCTGGGGCCAGAGAGGTTCGATGCACTCAGTAAAGGAGATGGATTTAGGGATGTCAACAGAATTTCCAGATGTTCTTCGCTACTTTTGGAGCTGGGCTTTCTCTGTGATGAAAATACTTCATGTGGCACTGTCCAATGCCATATATGACCTCTCTCTCCACCTGTAGCAGGAAGAGCAGGTGAACTCCCAGCTGCACTCTTCCCCTGCCCACACCATGGTAAATTCACAAGCTTTGATAGGCCACTGCTCACCACAGATACCAAACTCATCTGCCAGATGCCCTGTGCCTCTTCCTCACTGACCACACCATGCCCACCAGCCACAAACCCCATCGCCTCCCAGCCCTCTGCCAAAAACAGTGACCTGGTACATGCAGTGTCACTCCATCCCCAAGGATTCCAGCACAAAGGGTGTCCAGGGCAGCCTTCACCAGCACAGCCATGGCTTCGCTCACTGCAAGCTCTGATGGTGCTCATGGACCCAAGTCACATCATGGGTGGTGTCTGTGCTCTCAGCCCATTCCCCTCAACACAGCAAATCACTGCACATGCTCTTCCCCACAGCCCAAAACCAGATAAACCATCCCTTGCTTTTCTGACTCATTTCCAGCACTGTCGTGTCCTGGGAGGGCTGCAGGACAGTGCTGTGCTCCTCCTGCGAACGCTGCTGAGATGGGCCATGGCAGGTCCAACACCCTGAGCTGAGGCCAGTCTGGAGATGCAGCCCTGCCCCCCAGGCCATCCTGCAGTGAGTAATCCCCGGGAGGCTGCGGTTGAGGTGCCTGTGTGCCGGGAGCAGCCAGCCTGCCTGCCTGCCTGCCCAGGCACCGCCCGCACCCTCCGGACCCAGCACGTCCAGTCACCGCGCTGGCACGTCCTGCTGCTCCTCACATTCCTCCCCTACGGAATATTCCAGCAGCAGAGCAGCCCTGGTGAGGCAGGGCTTCAGCACAGCCTGCTTGGGGTTACAGCTACTGAGAAACATCCACATTTAAACGTTTTGAAGGAGAGCTTTACTCCTCGTTTTAAAACCTCAACCTTGCCCTTCTGAAAAAGCTGGACAAACCCCTCTTTATTCAGAGTGAGTAAAGCCCTGTAAAACAGCCTCTCCTTGGAGAGTGTTTGTTCATGGCAAGGCAGGCCTGGAGCACAGGGTGCAGAGGGTGCCCATCAGGGCCAGCCCAGTGCCCATGCTGGCAGCAGCCAGTGTCCCCACCTTACCCTGCCCACTGCCAGACCTACACTTAGCTCCTCACTTCCCAAAGCCCACACCACGTGGTGAAAGCAGAGCTGCTGTCATAAAACCAGCCCCAGCAAACCCACAGATACTTGGGAGTGATGCACTGGTGGGACCCCCAGAGCAGGACCCCTTTCCCTCCCTCTGAGAGCCTCACTGGCACTGCTGGGGCCAGGCAACCCCACCCCCACAGCCAGCCAGCAGACACACCCCAGACAGGGGTAGGCAGTCTCTAAACTGGGGACAAATCCAGCCTGGAAAACAAGAGGGATCAAGTAGTCCTTCTGTGACCCACACTGCAGACTGAGCAGTGCTCAGGAACACCTGCCCAGCTCTCCTCCCACTCTGCCACAGCAAATCCCTCTCTGCAAAAGGCTGAGCTGCCCTAACGAGGCCATTCATTAACCAGCCAGGGCCGAGGCTGGGCTTGGGGCTAACTCAGTACTCCACAAGCCTCCCTGTCAGTGCTGTCGGGTTCTGAGCTGGTGTCCACATTATCACCACAAGCTGCCAGAGGCAGGAGGGACCAGCCAGGGCAGGTGCACAGCTCTCTGGTGATGTGCAGCATCCTTCCTGCAGCGTGGAGCTCCTCAGCCCAGCTGAGATGCCTCCTGCTTCCCACCTGCCGTGCAGGAAAGGCTCTGCTGTCAGGACAAACACAAATGACACATCCAGGAGGGGTTTGGGCTCTTTGCCCCCGAGCTTGGCCTCCAAAAAAGCAACACAGCTGAACTCACCCGGCTTACCCCTCTGGCCCTGAGCAGGGAAGAGGAAGAGCTGTCTTGGCACATAGCAGCTCTGCCCTGCCCAGAACCCAAAGAAAATGGACTGAGGCAGAGATGAAGCAGGCCAAAAAATGGAGGAAATAGAGGAACCATCACAGAGCTCCTCAGCTTTAACATCAAACTGGAATTAATTACTTTCTTATGTGAATTCTCTTGGCTCAACTTCTTTTTCTCTGGGCTTCTCACTTGTTTCCTATGAAGTTCCTAAACAGAAATATCACCAACTTCTGGCAAAATCTTATTTTAAGTTATTTTATCAGCCAGGAAGAAGGGGAGTGAAAGGTTCTCTGAAAATTTTTGCTTTAATTAAAATAAACTTTCTCTTCCTATCAAAGTCCATTTCACAAGGCTATTTCAACAAGTTGTAATCAATAGGATTGGAGGATGATGATGATAATGATGATGATGATGATGATTATTATTATTATTTTCGTGTCAGAAGCTCTTTTTTAAAAGCTTAATCAAAGATACCCCTGTTGTCCCACAGTCCCTGCTGTGGTGCTGCCTTGTCCAGGTGTGGGACAGCCCTGCACAGGTGCCCGGCAGGTACCTGCCCTCCATCCCCTCTGCTGCTGGTGGGACAGCCAGGGCTGCGGAGCAGCCAAGCCCACTCAGCATCTCAGAAAGGACGGTCCCTGGCCACAGCACCGTGCTGGATGCCCCAGAGGGAGCAGGCAGGGGGCAAGGAAGGGACACTCCGGCTCGCAGCCCGGTCAAATTCCCTCGTCCCGCGGCCACCGGCTGCCCCGAAGCCCTCGCTGGCGGGGCCGGGGGCCGCTGACCATTTCTCTGCTGGTGATTAGATTGTTCACGGCTCTCAGGTTTGTTTGAATAAGCGCCTTTGTTCGGCGGCGCTTTCCCACGTCCCCCGTCCGCTCGGCAGTCGCGTGTCCCGAGGCACAGAGGAGCCCCGGCCGCCGCAGCCCAAAGAAAGTTTTCTTCGGAGCAAAAGACATCTGCGCCGGAGGGAACCTGCCAACATCTGCCACACTTTCCCCCTTTTCAACAGCCTTTATTTCCCTCTTAAATACTGCAGGAACAGATGTTAAAAGTTGTTTTCTTTCTCCGGGGTGTGAATTGTAGACAAATAGCAAAAAAAGAAAACTCTAAGCAGCCCTCACCCCTCTCTCTTTCCCTTCTTTTTTTTTTTTCTTTTCCCCGAAAGCCCGGGAAAAAGGGAGGCTTTGTTTACGAAGGAGAATCCCCTTTTCAGTGAAACCTGGCAGCGGCAGCGCGAAAGGAAAGCGGGAATTCGCAGAAAGCTCCTGTAATGCTCATTTGCATGGGGCTGCTGGGTCCCTACAATCCCCGGCACAGATGTCAGCCTTGCCCAAAGCCAGGGCAGCTCTCCCGCCCGCGCCCCCCGCCTCCGAAATAAAGGCTTTTGCCGTGACTGAGAGGTGTAAAATAACTGTTTACAGCCAAAGCTGCTCTTCTTTTTCACTGCGGCGCTGTCTTACAAATGAACCTTGAAATGAGCTCACCCGCGGCAGATGCCCGTGGGCGAGCCAAGGAAGGGGCTCGGAAGCCCGGCGTGGGCTGGGCACGGGCTGGGGCTGGGCACCCAGGGCCACCGCGGGTGTCCCCTTTGTCACCAGCTCGCCCCGTGTCCGTGGAACAGCCCCGGAGCCGGGGGCAGCTTGCAGGACAAAGGGAGCAGGAGGGAGGGTGAGGCAGAGCCACGAGTGGAGGCCAGGGAAGGGAGACAGGGTGAGGAAGGAGGTGCTGCCATCACAGGCACCTGAGAGATCTTTCCTGGTGGCCCCGGGGGCTGGCCAGCCTGCGGGGCCACCAGCATGGGGGGCACATGCTGCAGCCTACAGCAGGTACAGGACACGCTTTTCAGAGATTTTAGGTGATTCTGAATTTGCTGACACCCCTGCCATGCTCAGCTGGGCCAGGAGCTGAGGTGATCTCAGCTTCCCCCTGCTGCCCTGGGTGCCTTGGGAAGGTGCTGCTCTCTGCACAAGGTGGAGGGAGATGGGCAAGCACTGACAGCCTGGGCAGAGAACAGAGTGTGCTCTGTGCCCCCTGCCCCAGCCCAGCCACTGCCTCCTCCAGGCCTAGCTGCTGCAATCACATGGCCTCACCAACATAATTTATAAATACCAGCAATCCATTTCCTTGGACTGGAAAAAGCTTGGAAAACCAAAGCAGTCTTCACTGGTGAGGAGCCTGGGCTGGCTGATGTGAGGCCCTCCTGCACGGGGTGGTGGGATCTCCTTTTGCTGTCTGAAGACAGCACACCTGAGATAAGAATCCCACCCCTTCACCTGGCACAAAGGGTAAATTATTAACCTTCCCCTCCCAGCACAACAACCACCCCAGGCTCGTCCCAAGTAGGGCACTTACAAAACCAAGTCACTGCACCCCAGCTCTGCATGTGACTGACAAACAGCCTCTGCCTGCCAGATGCCATGGCTGGGGACATGTTTTGGGGATGAGCCCAGGCAGCAGGGTGTGCTGCAGGTATGTTTGCATTGACACACAAGCAAACACACTCACACCCACTCGGTGCTTGAGCAAGGAACAGCGTCACGTCCTCACTGCTGTCACTGGGGTACGTCCCCACCCAGAGCTGGAGGGGCAGAGGGCTCTGCAGACATGGGACTGCCTATCTTATAGAAATGTTTCTTTAAAACATTTGTGGAACAAATCTTTTCCTGTAGGTGTGCTAAAGACCTGGGTACTTCAAGCCAAAGTAAACCTATGTGTAGCCTGCATTGTAGAATGCTGCTATTATTTTTTATTTATTTGGATAAATATATTTCTTTTTCCTGGGAGCTGGGAAATCCCACCAGTGCATTGGGAGGGCTTGCGGTGCTTCTGAACTGCTGCAGCTGCTTCCTCTTAACTTCAGTAAGGTGACACATTCGACACCAATCCAAAGGGACTCAACAGGACACTGCCAAATCCGGCTCATTAGCAAAGCAGCTTCAGAAAGCAAACGCAAGGTCAGGAAAAACACCTTCATGCTCTCCCCCAAGCCAGGCAGTGAGGAGGTATAAAAATGAGTTCTCACCCCACACCAAGCCTCCTCAAAAGGCTTCTCCTGCACCAGCATTCCAGAGGAGCACAGACAATCATCCTTCCTCACAAAGCCACCCAAGCCTCACAGTATAGGGGGGAAAAATCCAGAGAAGCTCCCACAGAACTATCTCACCTCTGGGTTTGTTTGCATCTTCAATTCCTTGTAAATTTAATATTACATTCTGCAGAGCAGCCAAAAACTAGAAGAGTTACATATTTCCTACATCCACCCAGGTGCAACAGATAATTCAGGTTCCCAGGAGGTAAATAAAGTTCCCATGTTTTCCCTAGAGGATTTCTGTGATGGAAACAACCTTCCTTAGGGTGTCTGCTGTCAACAGCTTTTAATCGATCATCGTTTCCTTGTAATAATAATCCCTGGGAGCAGGAACTCCAAGCTGAAGTACTCTATTATTAAATTAAGAGGCAATTACTATGATGTGAAACGACTGGGGTCAAGTTAGCAGGTAAAAATAGCCATCATTTCAAGGAGATAGAGGAGAAAAAGATGAGTAGAAGGCATTTTCCCAGGTGCAATTCAGCCGCTTCCCGGCTATTGTGTCCCTCCCTGGGAATCTGTGCAAATTGAACGGGGAGCCGTGCAAGCTGCTGCGAGCGCGCCCATTTTCCTTCCCTTCTTCCCGAACAAAAGATCCCTCCAGAGCCCAGCGACAGAGGCTGGACATCTGTCGCCGTTTGGGGGGGCCGGCGTGGTCATTGAAAAGAAGCAGTGACCTGTCAGCTTTGATTGATGGCCACAAACCTCCGGGCTCGACCCCTCGTGTGGGAAAAGAAGTCCCGCCAAGGAAAGTTGCCTTTCAGATGCTAATTCGGGGTTATAAATACAGCCGAGGAGGAGCAGCGGAGCAGCAAAGAGCCTGTCTGGAAGGGGAGCTAAACACTGCCCGAGCGCCTCCTTCCCTTCCCAGCCCTTCCCATCCCTTCCCACCCTATTCCATCCCATCCCATCCCATCCCATCCTGCCGGAGCCGGGCCGGCTGCCGGAGCAGGATGACGGCCGCGGCCACCACCGGCACGCACAAGGTCACCAGCACCAAGGAGGAGAGGAAGGTAAGTGTCCCTGGGCACGTGAATGAGAGGTGCCAGGCCACTGCTTCCAGGACACAGAAAGGGGACAACGCTTTTTCTCCTATTAGAAAGATGTTTTCTCTGAATTTAAATCATGCAGGTGTTTTCCTGCTTCCTTTCTATGCCTTCTCTCTGTTTTGATCTTGTGAAATGAGTTTTTCTGTTTGAAATGATTGGAAGTGGGAGAAGGGAGAGGTGATGCCAGCTCAGGGACAGGCCATGGCTGGAGCTGGCAGACACTCCATCCACATCTGGTGCCTGCTGAGCACTGTGTCACCCTGCACTGGCTTCACACAGGGGAGGGGGGGGGGTCTCTGGCCTTGCTGAACTGCAGCAGGGAGAGGAAATGAAAATATCAATGCAATTTTTCCTGCTCCTTTTCTTTGCCAGTTAAGGAAACCCCTCATTGAGCGGAAGCGAAGGGAAAGGATTAATAACTGCTTAGACCAGCTGAAGGAGACTGTTGTGGGTGCATTTCACTTGGATGTAAGTGCTCATTTTATGCTGCTTTTTGTCCTTTTGCTGGTGGGAAATTGAACTGGGGGAGGAAGGGAAATGCCACATATTTAGAGAAACTGGGCATGGTGCAAACCCCTCTTTGCCTCTAAGTGCTGCGCTCTTTCCTTATCAGCAGTCTAAACTGGAAAAAGCAGACATCCTGGAAATGACAGTGAAGCACCTCCAGAACATCCAGAGCAGCAAGATGATGGGTGAGTGCCTTCACCCTGTGCCACCTGCCTTACCCTGTTCCCAGTCCCTTATCCTGTCCCTTATCCTGTTCCCTGTCCCTTACCCTGTTCCCAGTCCCTTATCCAGTTCTTACCCTGTTCCCAATCCCTTACCCTGTTCTGGGTCCCTTACCCTGTTCCCAGTCCCTTACCCCATTCCCAATCCCTTACTTACCCTGCTCCCAGTCCTTTATGCTGTGCCCAGTTCCTTACCCTGTTCCTGGTCACTTACCCTGTTCCAGGTCCCTTACCCTGCTCCCTGTCCCTCACCCTGTTCCAAATCCCTTATCCTGCTCCCTGTCCCTCACCCTGTTCCCTTACCGTGTTCCCGGTCCCTTACCCTGTTCCCTGTCCCTTACCCAGTGTCTTATCCCTTATCCTGTTCTCTGTTCCCTGTTCCCAGTCCCTCACCCTGTTCCCAGTCCCTCACCCTGCTCCCGGTTCCTTACCCTGTTCCCTGCTCTCAGTCCCTTACTCGGTTCCCGGTCCCTCGCCCGGTGCCAGCAGGTTTCACCCCTGGCAGCCTGGCACAGCCTCTTTGCCGCCGGCCCGGCCCAGGCTGCTGCCGGGGCTCGGCTTTCTCCACTAGATGGGGAGATGGAGCCGGGCACTGCTTCATCCGCGGGAGGCGTCCTTCCCTCCCGGAGCCCATTTCTGCTTTTCGGCGCAGTTTTCCTCGGCGGCGGGCAGTAGGGCGCGGGACTCACACCCCGCTCACCTTCCCCCCGCAAACAAACCCCTCTGCAGCCCCGGGCTCCAGCAGCGAGCGCCGCGGTCACTGCCGCCCCTCTCCAGCTGCCCTTGTGTCCTGTCCCCCGTGCAGCTGACTCCAAGGTGGGGCTGGAAGCCCAGCAGAGGTACAGCACCGGCTACATCCAGTGCATGCACGAGGTGCACAACCTGCTGCTCACCTGCGAGTGGATGGACAAGACGCTGGGGGCGCGCCTCCTCAACCACCTGCTCAAGTCCCTGCCCAGGTCCGGCGAAGACACCTGCAAAGCGGCGCTGAGGTCTCTGAGCCCGTCCCTGCAGCCTCTCCTGACACAGAAAAGTCCCCTGAGCCCCAAGGGCAGCGCTCGAGGCACAAACCCGTCACAGGAGCGCCTCTGCCCTGCGGAGAACAAGCAAGCTTCCAAAAATTCCTTCCAGCTGCCCTCCCTGTCCGTTTTCAACCAGGTTGATGCTGCACCTCCCAGACAGGTTCTGCAGCCGAATTTTTCCCATAACAACCCCAGAGTGGGGTCATTAGATATGTGGAGACCGTGGTAAAGTGTGTTTTCGATTTTTGTCCTAACCTTAGACACTCTCACGTATGTATCTTATAGATATGTTTCTATAAAACACTTGTGGAGCAAATCTGTTCCTGTAGGTGTACTAAAGACCTGGGTACTTCAAGCCGAAGTAAACCTATGTGTAGCCTGCATTGTAGAAGGCTGCTATTATTTTTTATTTATTTAATACATCTAAGTTATTGTATAGAATCCTCTCACGCTCTTTAGTGTATAATAATTATATAGTTTTCTTGTCTTACGTTCTAAAATAATTAACTTTCTATTAATGAAAATACAAGACAACAAGCAACGACCCTCTCTGGCATCAAATTTACCTTCAGATCTCACATGAGCTATTGAATCTCTTTGTTGGATAAAAGGGTAAACCACTGGGCTCTTCTGGGTTTTATTTTTATTATCATCCCTGTGCAGTGTAGGAGATTCCAGCATTGAGTTCCTGCAAAAAGGCTGCAATGATTAGGAGAAAAAAAAGAAAAAAGGAGAGAGAGAAAAGGGAGAAACTTGGTCTGGACTTTTAGGCTGTTTAGAAATGCTGCCTGGGTTGCTCACTCTGGCTGTGCTGTTCCCAGCCACTCAGAAATCCTGACTTTGCTCTTAAGCTTGTGAGTACATGTGTGTGCACATATATGTTACATTTACTTATATTTAGGGATTTCTTTTTGTTTGTTTCCATAACTAAAAGTTCTAAATAAACCCTTTGAAGATAACGATTGACATTTCTCCCAGCCTTGTCCCATGTGCTCTGAATAAAGAGTGTTTGAGCATCTGCTTTTGTTTGCTTCTTTCACAAACAGTTTTTCCTCGATGCAGTTGAAAGAGCTGCTTTGGGGTTTTCCCCAGATACTTTGTAGGAAAGCATTGCCTGGATCATAGGAACACTTTAAAATTATGAAGGAAATAGGGAGTTGGGTTTATTAGCCTGGATCGATGCTTCAAGTTTTACTTATAACTGAACCACAAAGATCATCTCGAGGTAAAGTTAAAATTCCCTGCGAAGTGGACCGAGGAGATTGGGACAAATCCTCTTGCTCGCTGGCGACGTTTGCTGCCCGTTTTTCATCTCAAAGGCAGTTAGAAGTTGCTCACAGGAGAAATAAAAGAGCAGGGAGCTCTTAAACAAACACGGCGCATACTAATGAATGGCCCCGCAGTTCAGAGGGGCTCATTATGCAGCGAGACCCATTTGATGAGGAGCAGAAGCAGTGAAAAACAGCACCTCCGGCTTTAGTATCTTTTTCTGTGAAGCTTTCCCTTTTATCCAGCCCTCTCGAAGAGCCATTAGGAGCAGCGGCATGAGGGTGGTAGGAGAAACACCTGGCCTACACCTGGCTGCAAGGAGGAAAAGGTAAGACACAGAATTGCACAGATCAAGAACTGCAGAAACCTCAACCTCAGTTTCCACCCCCTGCCTGGAAACGATGGGGCCCTTTGGAGTGATCTCCAATGTGAAAAATACACATCATCATCATCATCATCATCCCACTGCAAAGGTCCAGAGGAGGAAGGGAGCAAACCATGAAGAAAAACCAATCAGACAAAGAAAACTGCAGAATCCTGGCAGATAAAAGACATTAAAGATCTTTCCAGTTTACTGTCACACATACTGCTGAGTTTAGGTAAAATCCCACCCATGAGAGCCCCACAGCTGCACCCACCAGAGGAACCTCCACTGCACACCAGTGAGACCACCAAGGAGAGCAGCTCCCCACCCCAGCCTGGGTCTGAGATGCTCTTTTACTTCTAGATGGTGTCAACAGTGTCTCTCAGGGCACTCCTGGCCACCTTATTGCTATGCTGGGAGAGATTGTGATGAACATATTTTACTACAGTTTGACAGCATCATCTTAAAAACATACATTCCCTCTAAGAGCTGTAAATCCCCAGTGACTATAATTATTAGCTATGGTTGCTGTGCTGAAAAGAGATCAGCGGGAAATATCTATTTCCCACTATCTCTGCTTGTTTATTTTGTGTCTTTGAAAATACTTTGTGGTTAGCGAGTTTTATTATATCCTGTTTCTAATCAGTAGGGGCTTTTTTTCTGTTGTGGGTGTGGAGGGAAGGGTCACATCACAGCTGGTGAGAGAGTTTTAAAAATAGGAAAGTGAGACTGCAATACTTGGCCAACAAGTACAAGCCACTTATTTTTCATTGCCTTCATTTCAAACAAAGGGGAATTTTTATATGATCTCCTTGTCCTTTATCCAGCCAGTACTTTATCCAGCCCAGCTCTGCTGCTCTCCCATCTGCAGCAGTGGCTGTGTCTGGGCTGCCAGAGGTGCCACAGCACAGCCCAGGATGGATCCCTCAGCACCCAGACCAGTGTTCCCAAGGCACAGACAGGGTTTGGAGGCACAGACACCTCATGTGCAGGCTGAAAACAGCCAACACAAGCACCCAGACCAGATTCCTGGGCTCAGGCATGGCCAGACAGACCTGTTTGCTGGATGCATCACATCTCCCCAGCACATGCAGGGTTGGGACAGCAGCAGAGTTGGGCTTTGTCCCCTGCCAAAGTGCTGTTCCAGGCATGTATTTGTGGATGGAGAATTAAAAAGCAGAGACCAGTTGCTGTGTACACAGGGATGTGGGGAAGGCTGGACCTGAGACTCAGGACCCTCACATGCCTTCAGTGTAAAGCAATTACTGATTTTTATTTTGTAGATGGACAAAACAGCCACATGTATAAGAGTCCTCTTTGTATAAACTTCACTCCCAGACTTGCTCTCGTGGAAACCAAGAGGAAAACTCCCACTTATTTCTCAGAAAACAGGACCAAACCCTTTCCCACTATGGAGTACAGAGCTCCATCAGTATGTAAGAGAAACTGGGGCTTGCCATGCTCTCTTCTCCCGGACACACACAACCCATGGGGCCTCTGAGCACCCCTGTCTTTTCTCTTTCTCCTCCTCCCAGCCTGAGGGTCCCACAGCCATGCTCAGAGACAAGGCCAAAATGCTGTAGGGATTTAGGAGTGGTGCTGAGCCTCTGCACATCACTGCCTGAGGGGGCTGAGCAGTGCAGAAAAAGGGAACACGAGCTGTATCTTCACTTGACTCTTTGTTGAGTGCTCACTTTGGCAGAAAGGAGACTCTGTGCTGCCAGTGTGACCTCTCAGGGCCTGGAGGGGCTCCTGATCCTCTGCACTGCCAAGCAAGCAGTCTTGAGAAACCCCATGCAGAAATGTTTTCAAACTGCTCTGAAGCATGCTGCCATGGCTGTGAGTGCTGCAGATCACTGGCAGAAGTGATCTCCTCTTGGGAGGAAAGTGAAAACAAACCCACCATCAGCAGAACACCAAAGGCTTCACTTTCCCTTTGTAAATGCCATTATCCCACAGCTTCCAGCCAGTGCATTCCTGCCTTACAGGGACATCTCACATTTCATCTCATGAGAAGCAATGCTGTGTTCAGGACCTAACCCAAAGTCTGTCACATTTTTCAGAGCTTTCACATACTCATGAATAATGCAGCAGAAGCTGGAGCCAGCCCTGGATCTGTTCTGCACTGCTGAGATATTTCATCTCTAGTCAAAGTCCTGGTGAGAACATGGCTTGAGGCATCACCATGGACCCACCAGAGCCTGGGAACACTTTGCTCTGAGACTCTCCTATGGCTCCTGCTCTAGGTAGCATGCACTGCATAAATCCTACCACATATTTGGAATTAAAAAGTGAATTAGAACATTTCCATCAAGTTTTCTGTGGCTGACAGCAACAAGCAAATGGACTTCTTCAGTCAACCCACATCTGCTGCCACAGATGAGAGAGTGTTTGGGTCCTCTGGAAACAGCTCAACGGGCTCTTCTTCAGTGCTGAAGGACTGTGCATTCTGCTCTGCAAAGTGCCACTGAGGAGAAATAGGAATGATGTCTCCTCTCCAGGGTCCCCAAGGAGGCAAGGGGAAATGGCAGCACAGAAGCTTTAGTGGCTATTGGAAAGCTGCTTAGCAGGGAATGACTTGCTGGGATAAGAGAAACCACTGCTAAGTTGGTCCTTCCTTTACTAGGTGTTCTTCCAAACCCCCTCCTCTCTGCCTCTCTCCCTGCCCAGCCTCCTCCTCATCCTTCACAGAGCAGGAGTCTGCTGTAGGACAATTTCTCACTCCAGCTGGCATAACCTGGAAGTGGTTAATTGGCAGCCCCAGAAGCACCTTCCCATGTTTGCACCATCTCCCCCTGCTCAAGCTGTTTCTCTTACACAAAACTGAGAAAAGCAAATGTTAGCCAGGATGCTGCAGTGAGGCAGGGGAGCCATGGCTGAGCTCCTTGGGACAGGGCAGCTGCAAAAACAAGGGCAGAGCATCCCTGTGTAGGAGCTGGGACTTTCCTGGGTCCCTCTGGGCTGTGGCAAGAAACCACTCAGGAGAACCACATAACCCCAAACCTCTCTGACCCCTGCCCTGCCCTCCTTAGCCTACATGGGTATTAAAGTACAAAGCAAAGCACTTCAAAATATGAGCTCTTCCCAGTGCTGTGAGAACAAGCAATCCACATGGGATAGCAATCACATCAGCCCATGTACTCCTCACAAGTGCTGAGATGTTCCTTTGATAGGTATGATAGAAGAGCAGTCTGGTCACTGAACAGGACAAAAGCAATGCCTGCACAGACAGGTTTTCCAAACCAGACATGGTGCTGTCAAAATACTCTGGGCTAAAGGAGACCAGTGGCTCCTGGCACCTCCCATGGTTTTGCACTGCCCTCTTGAACACACCTGTGAGAAAAACCTCTGCAGGAGTCCAGGGCTTTGTGCTGCCTTGACCATGAGAGCCCAGGAACAGAGAGCACTTCCCAGCACAGAGCCAGGACACCAGAGGAGAGCCCTGAGCTTTCCACAAGCACAGCTCACCTCAGCCACAGCCCTGGGGGTGGTGTCAGTGGCCGCCTGGTTCTCCAGAGCAGACACAGTCTCAGCAGTGCAGAGTGGGGCAGCCGCTCTTGTTCCAGTCCAAGCTCTCACCTCCACCTGCTCTGCACCTGAATTTTTCCAGCCTCCTGCTTGGGGGTGATGACTGTACTCATCTCAGAGATCTCTAGATGAAAAGCACCAGCAAGATGCCAGTGATTACACAGATTTGAGAGATGAGGCAGGACTTGAAAAGCACCTCTGCAACCAACTGCCATATGAATCACTTCTCCACTGTCCCCCAACTCCAGCACTTGCCCCTTCCCTGTCCCTCTGTACAAACACACCTTTGCTACCACTGGAGCCTTTCCCCTGCTCCCCACTGCTCCCAGCATTCTCCAAGGCACATTCCCACCAGGTATGGGACACCAGGAACACCTGGAACAGCTCTCCTGCCATTCTGCCCTGTATGAACACACCCCCCCAGACCAGGCATTGCTTATCCTCCAACAGCAAACACAAAGGTAACATGAGAGCGCCAAACTGTGCTGGGCAAGGTTAGTTTGTGGCTGGGAGATGGCTCAGCTTTGAGGAGTGACTCTTGCTTTCATGAGAGGTTTTTTCCCATCCTGGCCCCTTATCAATTGGCTGGGAGGGGATGTTGTCCCTATCAGAGCTCTGTCCCTTCCTGCTGGAGGTGGTGCCTGGCCACTCCAGGCCCCAGTGATTCATGCAGGAAGAGTGTGGGTTGAGATGATAGCCCAGCTTGACAAGGAGGAGCGGGAAACCTTGGCACTGAGCCTGAAAAGAGCCACTTTTCCTTCCAGGTGTGCCTCCAACAGCTGCAGGGAAACTGGCACTGCTCTGAGCACTCACCTGCCTCTGCTGCCCCACCCAGCTCAGGGGCAGCTGAGGCACAGACCCTGAAGGTGGGCAGCTTGGAAGTCCTCCTGGGGGGATTCCCTGGCCCAGAGCATCTCCTGGTCAGGCTGCTCAGCCCTGTGCAGCACAACCAGCCCCAACCAGCAAAACACCCAAAACACCTCCAGCTGCCAGCCCAGTGCCTCCACACCCTGATTTGTTCCTGCAGAGGAGCTTTTACAGCTGCAGAAGGCAGCAGAGGCCTTCCCAAGGTGTCCCAGGATGGCTGCAATTACTCTCCAGATCACAGGGATCCCAGGGAATATCCAGCATCTGTTCTGATGGTCTCAGCAAGAAGAAGTGGAGGAAGAAAACCCTTCTGGCCATTCTCTCAAACACCTACTGTGTAAAACAGCAGCCAGTGTTCTCTTGATGGCCCATGCTGACCCCACCACAAAGGGGGAATACTTGACCCTCACCCTGGCAGGGCAAAGCCTGCAAACACTTCAGCACAGGCCACGCTGCAGCTGTAGGTGTGGGACACAAATGAGATGACCTCTGGTCCCTGCAGAGCCAAATTTCAACACCCACTTAAGGCCACTACTCACCAAGGGCTCAAGGTCACACAAGCCCAAGGGCAGTGCCCACATGAGCAAAGAATTGTGTGTGGCAGAGGAGATCAGCTGGCTGAAGCTGTTGGTTTTGAGGCTCCTACCCCTGGGTAGGTGCCCTGGTGGGCTGCTCGAGGATGGTCCTTCCAGCTAGGCTGGATCTCCTGCTCCAAGCCCCCAGACCAAGCCTAGAGGAGCAGCTGCTGCTTTCATCCACCACATCCTCCTCCACAGCTGGAGAACGTCTGGTGCAAGCTCAGACAGAGCTCCTGATCTGGTTTACCCCAAAATGAACCCAGTTTGCATGCAAAAAACTGCACTGCCAACCCATGGAATGTGCAGAGAGTGAGCACAATTAGGAAATTTGCTCCAAAATGAAACCAGTAGAGTCAGAGCCTATGATCTCTCATCTCCCACTGGTTCTGGAGGGAAATATGGATACCCCAGATGAAGCCTTAAGTGCTTCCATAAGCTTTTGGTTTCAGTGCTTCAATCCTGGTGCCTGGGGGGGATTTTACACACCTTTCACCTTTCATCCAGCTGCTGTGTGTGCATCCAGCTCCTGGCAGGCACATCAGAGGGGCCTCACCCAGGCTCAGACAGCTCTCCTGCCCTGAGCCGGGGCGGGCAGCGCTCCAGCCCGCAGCTCTGGGATGGAGGCACGTCTGAGCAGGAGGGATCTGCTGCTGGGCACACCCTGCACGCAGGGCACACAGCCCTGGGATGGTGCTGGGGAGTGCTGGGTGCCACGGGCTCCTCCACAGCCGTGCCCTGGCCAGGGAGCATCCCCAGGGAGCACGGACAGCTCGAGGGGCCAGCAGCAAAACACCGTGGCACAGGGGCCAGCGTGGGCCAGGGGCTTCCCCTGGGCTGACTGAGTGCTGCCAGCAGTTCTCCATTCTCTTGGCAAGTGCTGCTTTCAGTGGTCCTCTGTTACCCATGGGTAAGGTATCAGTATCAGCTCTCATCAGCCAAAGAGGAAATACTGGGAGTAAAATGAACAACAGGGACAGCAGGTACACCAGCTGTGTGTGCTTGTTTTAGAACAACAGCAGGTTCACCCCAGCATCAACATCTCTGCCATTCCCAAGAAAAGGTCCTTCCACCACCCTTTGTGGTCCTTCCCACCACAAAGGTCCTTCTGTCCCTTCCTTCTGGGACAGAAACCTCAGCAAAATGGGCAATAACCACCTCCTCAAAGGCAAGATGTTCTCATCCCAGAGGTCTTTCACAGCTTCAACAAATTTCAACAATTCAGTCTGTTTCAACAGAGCTATACAAAGAGTATTCTCTTTTCAACCTTGTCACCCCTTCACAGGGAGGTAAAAGGCTGAGGAGGAGTGGAGTCTGGCTGCCTCAGAGCCAAAATATCTGAAATATCCATGGCTGAATTGAGTTCCAGACACCTTCAGAGCTGCATGGTGACTGTGTTCAGCACTTCTACACTGCTGCCATTGGTAAAATTCCTGCAAATATATGTGAAAGCCCCTCTCAATAAACATGTGAAGGGAATACACACTCATTTTCAGGAACACTGCAGTAATTCAACAATGTTTTCTTTGGCCCACCATATGTGTGCATGTGTATACATAAATATACATTCATATGGGTGTGCATGCATTTAAACATACACATACAGAAATATCTGTGAGACTTCTTGGGAAACAGAAAGATAAGGAGGCAGCAAAACTTGAGGAGCCTAAAGCCAGTACACAAAATAATTGCTTCTCTGAGAGCCTCCCTACATTTTTCCACAATAAAGTCAACACCATGGAGGGCAGAAGAACCAGCCCAAAGCAGCAGTGAAACTTCATCTTGGGCTCCCAAAGAGTTACTGCAATCAGGCAGGATGAAATGGTTTCCAAGATCATACAGCTTGTTTGCTGTGGAGAAGGGACCTCCTTTTCTGAAGGGACATTTCAGAGATGTGGGAACAAGAGAGCCACCATTTTCAGGAAAAAGAAGGATAGAAATGCGAATTATTTCCATGCTCCTCTCTTCCTCCAGCTCCCTCAAAACCATCAGAAGGTTGTTCCTAGAGGCAGCATGGTGTGTGTGCACTGAATGAAGGCTGTGCTGCATTCCTCCTGGGGAGATAAGGAGGTGAGGGGAGGAATTCTTTCCCCTGCATGTCTGTGCATGACCCAGACCCAAAGAGCAGCAGTGTGTGACTGGCAGCTCCCCAGCAGATGACTCTCAAGTGTTTGAATGCAAGTCAAGGTGGCAGAAATGGTCAGGCAAGAGGTTTTCCTCCAAGCAGCCCGTTCAGACCTCCCTGCCTGCTGGGCACCTGGGCTTGAGAGCTGAAATATCTCACCTTGGGGTGCCCTGAAGAAAAACCCCAGCCTCAGGATGTGACTGGGTGTGGGAATGTGGGCACAGAGACGTGCACAGTTCCCTGGCATGCTCTGCTCCCACCACACATCCCTGCTTCCAGGTGGGAGCAGGGATCAGCCAAGCCTTGCTCACAGCCCTCTGAAACTGGCTGAGGGAGCAAACCTCTCCCTCAGATTGCTGAGCAGGAGGTGCAGTGTATTGGCTGCCAATCCATTGATACAGCTCCTGCCACTGCCCTTCACCCATCCTGCTGGTGCAGCTATCCTGGCAAAACTCCCCACCACAGCAAAATCCACCAGTGCCACCAACACACCAGACAAGCAAAACCAGCTTTGTTTACCCAGTGCTTTTACAGTGGTATGACTGGAAGAGATTTTGCAGTGAAGCTGAGTGATTAAAGTCAAACAAAGAAACATCTTTGTGTGGATGCCCTGTGCTGTGCAGCTGTTGGCAGGTGAGGTGTCTGATTTGAGGTGCTCTGCAAAGCAGGCACAAAGGGCTGTTTAATTACTGCTGAAAAACTCCCAACCCTTGGGGGAAGGATATGTGCATTTCACTGTTCTTTGGCTGGGGTAAGCAATCAAAAATCTGTAGGCAGCTGGAAATGGAGGCAGAAAAGCAGAAGAGAGCTCTCAGCATGAGCTTCACTCACCTTTACTCTGAGACTGGTGTAAGTGGCCTTGGGCCTGGAGACCCTCCAGGATCTGTGGGATACACCTGTGCAGGAGTGTTTGGTGCCTAACAGCCAGGTCAGAGACAGGAATTTCCCCTGTTTGCAGCACTGCTCCAAGTACCTGTTACAAAACCAGAGCATAAGAACCACTATAGATGAGAGTAGGAGCCCACCCAACATAACATCCCATCTCTGATGGCCCAGGGAAAGAGTTAACAGGGTAAGCACAGAGCAGTCACTCCATAGCACAGCCTTATTTTGCTTTTTTTAATGGTTTCCATTTGCAAATTGCCTAATTATAATGCCTGTACGTTGAAATCAGAATTAAGCAGGGCCAGAAAAACAAAGCTTGAGGAGAGCTGAATTTCAGAGAGCTGATGCTGAGGTTCTATTTTAAGTCCAGTCAGACTTAGGGCTGCCAATCAAAGGGTCACATTTGCCTTCAAAGGCTGCTGTGCTGTGAGGATTTCCTGATGCTAAGCCCTGGTTTAGCTGCCCATGGCAGAGACCAATCCTGCCGACGTATCAAATACCCAGCAGCTCAGAGCTCTTGTCTGGGGGATACAGAAACACATTTGCCCTAATCCCATTTTCCAGGGGCTGCTGTGGCCTCCCAGTGCAGGAGATCCCACCCCTGGAGCCCCTTGCTGGTCTCTCCAGCAGTGTCCCTGCACCTAGAGGTGCTGGGGACTGTGTGGTGCTTCCATGGCCCTGCTGTCCCCAGGGAAGGGTTTGACCAGGAACACAAGGATGGGAAGGGATGGGGCTGTCCCTGCACGGGTGCCCCTGCAGAGGGGCAAGCTCAGCCTGAGGCAGCCACAGAGCAGCCACAGAGCAGCCAGGACAGGGATCTCCCCCACGCCTCCCATCTCCTCCCACCACCTCACCAGAGAGTTTACAATTACTTTTATGAGTTTCCCCAAGGGAATGAAAAGATTAAGGCATGAGTAACAAAACCAGAGGCATGTGGAGTCTGGCCATGGCACAGGGAGCAGCCCAGGCTCCCACCTGCACAAGGGGGCTGCTTTGATGCCTGCAGCATGCAGGAGCTCCCATTTGGATTATTGGAGACCATTTTCTCCAGGAATTTTGCCACACCTCGTGCTCCCCCCGTGCCATCCTCCATTGCAAACCTGACCCCAGACATGAGCACATCTCACCCTGTCTGCCCAGGGATTGCCAGCTTTTCTCAGCTCACAGTGCAGTGAGTAGCAGCGGCTGTTCATAGGGAGAAAAGATGTTTTCAGAGCTGGTTTTGGCACCCCACACCTTCCCCAGTCGAGGGGAATTTTGAGTTCTCATCTGGTTCCAAAGTCTGCACAACCTTTACCAGAGCCACAATTGCCCAACTGCCTACAACAACACAGTCTGTGGGTGAATTCCATGTTTCTGGGTGGTATCAAATCCATGTTAGAGGAACAGAAGCTGCAGAGGAGGAGGTGAAGTGTCTCTGGAGGAGACACAGCACAGGGAGGCCAGGGGAAGAGAAATTCCATGTTGGTCTCTTGGAAACACCTCATTTCACATGTAACTTTGGCATGGATGACCACCAAACCTGCTTTGAGGGGCCAAAAATAATACATGTACATCACACTTGTGAGAAAAACAGGTACAGGAATGAACTGGCATTGACAAAGACTGCCCTGTGCAGGGTGTGCTCCACTTGGGAACAACCTGCTCTGAGAGAGCTCCACATTCCAAGCTCAGAAATCAGAAACACCTGCTGAGGCTCTGAGCACAGGCAGCCCCTTCCAAGCTGGGGCTGGAGAGGTGGAGCAGTCTGCAAACCCTCTGGTCCAGCATGCAGGGGTGGCTCAGGGTGTGCAGCACCTCCCTAAAGGTATCTGAAAGCAGAGTGCAGCCAGGGGCTCACCCACAGCCATGGCTGCTGTGACAACCCCTATTTTGGGAACACAATACCCACAGGAGCACTCTGGGGACTGTCCCAGCTGCTGGAAACAGGGCAGCTCCTGAGATTACACTTGACACAGGAGGGAGAGGATGCCAGCCAGCACCTGCCCTGTGTGTACAACACCACAATCCAACAGCTGCTGCCTGCCCCCGCCCCCAGAGCTCCTGGAAGGTGAATACACTGATATAGGATAGCCCCAAATCCTCAGCAGCCAGGGCAGCACTCAAAGGCATTGCTGGGCTCTGGAAAGGACAGGCACAGGGACTTGAAACAGGCTCTCTAGGATGGAGATATCAAAACACTTGTGTTGTGGAATAAGGACTTCACAAATTAAAATTGTGAATTGGTGGGTCTCATTTCCAGCTGGGACACATGGGGATATTTCTTCTATACATCATACCTGGTTAGGGCAGGTTTCAGGTTTAAATACATATAGATTTCACAGACTTACACTTTGCTCACCTATTCTTGCCCTTTTTCCATCTCTTTGTGATTCATATTATAATTAGTCTTTTGTGGAGGTCTTCTGACGAAGGAAAAACTTTTTTTTTAGATGTCTGCTATTTGACTTTGCTTCTGGGTAGGTGCAGTGGAGGTTTGGCTAGTTCTCAAGTTAGCTTATCTTGGCTAAAACTGGGAGTCTGGTCTTTGCTGGTTTCTCAATCTGCAGGTTCTGTTTTATTGATTCTTCACAATATTTAAGTTTTGCTTTACTGAGTTTTCATAATGTACTACTTATTTTTATGGCTTTTACTTAGCAACTAAATTTTTATGTGTTTTGTTACAAATTTTTATGTGTTTTGTTTTTACTTAACCAGCTGCGTTGTTGTATCTTTTATTATGTTCTCTACTTTCACAAAATTGTTAAATTGTTAAATAAGCTGTGGGGCAGTGTGGCACACACAGCCCTGCCTGGTGCCTGTCCAGAGCAGGAGCTGCTGTAGGTGCTGGGGGGGGTTCCATGCAGAAGTTATTCCAGGTCTGATCTGGGGAAATGAGACACACAGTAATTCAATTATCAATTTCTCTCCATCCTCCTCTGCACCCTGCATCAGGTGTGAGAGGCAATCTTGCCAAGCACCAGCCCCTTTCCTGGTTTCAGATGATCAAGGGAGCTGCAGCACAGGTATATTTAAAGAAAATGAGCAACAGAGAGAAATGGCCCAGGTTTGCTCAGAGCAGATGGATTCTGCCAAATTACAGCACACAGCACTTAATCCACACAAAACCCTGCTAAATTTAGTGAACTAGACTCAGACCAGGTAAAACTGCCAAAATACCCATGGGAGGCATGACAGAAATCTGTCCAGATTTCCATAGGACAACAGCTAATTTAAAGCCAGAACTCATGCACAAAGATACCAATTTCAGTGTGTACCTTCAGTGCAGTTTCAGAGCAGAAATTTCACCAAGAAAAGCTGGGATGAACTGAACGAAAAATACTCAACAAAGGGGTTCCATGAAGGGTGAAACCATCAGGCATCCATGATGGTGTGTGGGTCCCTGCTGTTGGTAGCAGAGCCCTGACCTGAGCACAACAAAACACCAAATGCTCCCACTTTGAAGCCAAGCTAGGAAAGCAGCTCACCTGTTGGTTTTTATTGTGCTGCTGTTACCTGTGTGGTGAATTCCAGGTGGGGAATGTAACAGCAGACAGGGCAGGAGTGCCTGGCTCGTGGTGAAGCTCAGGTGCAATGTGAAGCCCACAATGAAGAATTCTGTGGAGTTCCATCCTGGGGTCACTGCTGAGTGCAAACACAAGGTGGGACAACTGGCAGCATTTGTCACCTTTGGGGAGAAGAAGGATTTTTAGCCCAGATCTGGAGATGCTAAAAATTTATTAAAAACCAGCCAAGGTTATTCCTTGGCTGTTGAAATCCTTGATTTGGGTGTTGGTTGCAAGCAGGAGTTGTGCAGCTTTGCCTTCCAGTGAAACTCAGCAACCCAGATTCTCCATACCCATCCCCTCCCCACCTCACCCTGCAGGCTGGAAGGAAGGAAGAGCAAGGGAAGGGGATGTACACAAAGGAATGCTGTGGAAGGAAAGGTACAGGAGCAGTGTACTTTGGTGGGTAGGGCACAGAAGGGCTGGGTCGTTCCTACATCTGCCAGATGTCTGCTCTGTGACTTCTGTGTCATTCCTCCACCTAACTCTTCCAGTCTGCACAAGTATTTAGCTGACAGTGTTTGCAGAAGTCCTATGGATAACAAAAGTCCTATGCATAACAAAAGTCCTATACAAAGCAGGTCTACTCAAGCCCAAGTAACCTGTGTGTGCTGTGCTCAGAAAATACACTGTTTTCTTTGACCCCAGCTGTCATACACATGTAAAGCCCAAAGGTGTGCATTGGTCTGTCAGTCCTGGTAATGCTGCACCACTGCAGTGCACAGTGCAGAGAGAACAGCACCCAAGTAGGATGGAGAGCCTCAAACTCCCCCACACTACACCAACATCAGGTGATCAGTGGCAATCACACAGGCTGTACAGTTTGGGCCTGCTGGTATGTCTCTATCAGGCAGTGACCTTAGGGCCAGGCACCCCTGGAGGATTTTCAACAGCAGAGGCACAACAAATCAGTCACCAGGTGAGATTTGGCACTGTGGTGAGGTGGCAGCTGGGACACTCCTGGGCAGGTGCACACATCTGAAGCAATGAACGCAGGAAAGACACTCAGACCCCACCCTAAGACATTGCCTGGGTCTCTTAGGGCACTGATCCACCCAAACCAACACTTCCTGCACTGCCAGACCCCCCAAAAAGCTGGGAATGTGTCCCTGCTGTGCTGGAGTGAAGGCTGGGAGTGCAGGGGGTGCCTGAAGGCAGCCAGGAGTGAGAGTGCACTCAAGCAGCTCAGCCAAAACAGATCAATGGGCACTGAATGGGAGGGCCCCATGGACAGCCAGGGTACTCAGAAAGCTGCTGAGGGAATGGAATGGGCCAGTGAGCAGCTTTCCCTGAGATCTGATGTGGATCAGGCTGGAGCAGCCCCAGCCAGACACGCCATCTGCTCAGAGCATTCCACAAGGACAACGCGGTCAGCGGTGTCAGGACCAGCAGACAGATCAAGGGTGTTAATGCAGAACATATCCCTGAGCCAGCTGGCAGGGACAGATCATGGAAGGCCTTCCAAAGGGCTGCCTGAGGACCATGCCTCCTGCTTGGGCCAGACTGGAATTCATCAGTGGCATTGTGTATGCAGAGGTGTGACAGCCACGAGAATGTAAAGGCTCTCCAGAGGGGAAGGAATGGCAGGATGGACAGACAGCAGCTGACAAATCACCCAGCAAAAGACATGGCTGCTGTGAGACAGGAGATTTCACCCGTCTCACTGCTCTAACAAAGCCATCAGGCTGTACAGAAGCCCTGGCAGAGGATATGGTTTCACAAGGATCATTGGTACACTTGCAAGCAGAAGGCCACTCAGATGAGAAGGGTAGCAATGAATTCACAGCATATCTCTGAAAGTTCACCTGCTTGGAGTGATCTCCAGGGAGCTCCCACAAGATGCAGGACATGGCCAGTCCAAACACATGGCTCATTAGAGGATCCAGGGCAGTTGTTCTGTCTCTGGAAGGTGCAGGTTACCTCTGCTTTTCTTTTCCAGGGTTTTCTCTCTGCACCTCAGCTCCTCTGCATGCTCCACTCACCAGGGTGGCTGTCTGAGGTAGAGGGGGAAACAGAGGGAGCTGTATTACAAAGTTCCTGAAGGATTTAGAAAGCAGACAGGCATTAATGGGGAAGGTGAGAGTTGTATCTCTTTTCTTTATGGGATGGTTAATGCCTGAAAGAGGCAGCTCACGGCTTGTTTGCTGTATCTCCGGAGTAAGATGAGTCAGTGCAAGAAAAACAAACAAGCAAACAAACAAGCAAGGGCTGGAGGCCAACCAAGGGCTAATTACACTGAGCATCGTTTGCCAGAAGAGCCCCCTGCTGAGCTACAGCTCCTGCTGGCAAAGGGAGCCCTCAGTGTGTCCAGACAATCCCATCCCACAGCAGCTCCCAGCAGCACAGGGCTCTCCTGGGGACACCCTGCAGGCCAGGTGCCCTTTCCTCCTCACTCCCCCACGTTCTGAAAACAGGCTAGAGAAATGCAGCTCACTGGAGGACAAGCCCCTTGTGGCAACCTGGATTTTAAGGAAGAAATGTGGAAATTGTACAGGAGTTCCTGGCATGTCACGAGCTGTCTGCAGCAGAGGCAGGGGACACCGAGTGCAGCCCTGCAGAAGGGCTCAGCTGCACAACATCTTCATGCTTGGCTTGTTCAGCTGATCTCACCCATGTACAGAAACAAGGCAGGCCCTGGGAACACAGTGTATTTACTGTGTTTGAGTTGCTTTTTAAAAACCTGATTCCAGCAGCATTAAAATTAACTAACTTGGCAGGGAGCCTACAAAAGAGACTGCATTTCAAAACTTACCAAGACAGTTCATACAATTATGCTGACAGTAAAATGCTGAACTTAATTATGACTTCAGCAACTATGACAAATTTGTGATGATTAAGTTCAAGATCTGCAGATAATAGGACATGGATAAACTGCTGGGTTCCCTGGGCTCCCTTTTTGACTCTCTTCCTCTCTTCTCTCATGAGGAAAAAATCCTGCCACAAGCCTCAGTCAATCCCAGTAATGTTCAACTTCTCCAGATAAATTGAACAAAGGAACAAGGAAGAAAAAAGCTATGAGGAAATGAAGTTCATGTAAATTCTGTCAACATGGGCATCTGGGCTGAAGTGAGAGGTCCTGCATGGGGGTTTTCCTTCTGCTGTGATGCAGAGCCACAAAGGATGGGCACAAAGGAGAGAGAACCCAACCAGACAAAGCAAAGCCACAGGGAATCAAGCTTTTCCTCTCCCACAGAAGCTCCCTAGGAGGCAGTGCAGGAGGAGACACTCTCCTGGAGGCTCACAGTACATCACAAAATACATTAATGATAGTTTCATGTCATCCCTCCTCTCTTTCACTGGCTACTTGTGTCACACAAATGCTAAGCACAGTATTGTTACTGCCCCAGGGTCTCCTGCACACCCTGCACCAGACCTGCTCCTACCCAGAAAACCTTGCCTTGCTTCTATTCCAAAATCCTGAGTGGGTTCAAACAATATTCCAGCCACCTTGGTCTGCTAGAATAGCTCCCTCCCCTCATACCCACCTCTTGGTCAGGGGCAAAAGTGACTCCTTTTCACATCTATTTCCCTTCCTGGCCCAACAGTTTTCATATAGAGATGATACTGCCCTGGGAAACTGGAGCAGAGAGCCTCCATCTAGATCTGGGTTACTGTGTCAAATGAAAATCACCAGGTACTTTGATCCAGAAATTCCTGAAATTCTGACAGCGTGCTGGCAGTCTTACCAGAGTGAGCAGAGTGACTGGAAAGCCTTTTGGAAGGGACCTGTGGATGTCTCTATCCAAACCCCTCGAAGCACAGCCACTGCCAACAGCAGGTCAGGGTGTCTGCAGCTTTATCTGACTGAGCCCCAAAAGCCCCACAGGAGGGACATTCCCTGAGCTCTCTGGGCAGCCTGGGGCAGAGAGGGTTCCCAACACCTGGTCTGAACCTTGCATTGTGTGACCCCTTGGACTGTGAGCTGTCTTTGGTGGGAAGGAAGAGCCTGACTCCACCGACCCTGTAGCTGCACTTCAGTAGCTGTGGGATGTTGCCAGATTCCCCTCAGCCTCCCCCTGACCAGACTAAACCCCTTTTCCCAGTCCTGACTGTGTTGGTAGTTCCCTGCTGGACCCCTTCCTTCTCTCCTCACCACCCTTCTTACCCTGGGGTCCCAGAATTGGATGTTCCTGCAGTTCATGGCACAAATCTGGAGTCCTGCCCA
The DNA here is from genome assembly GCF_029582105.1 of Oenanthe melanoleuca. Lineage (NCBI taxonomy): Eukaryota > Metazoa > Chordata > Aves > Passeriformes > Muscicapidae > Oenanthe > Oenanthe melanoleuca. Next base: position 1,232,968 of record NC_079343.1, on the reverse strand, counting down.
CTGTCCAGCACTCAGCATTCCTGGAGCTGTGAAGCAGCCTGATGCTGGGCAGTCTCACATGGATAAATCTATCCAGCAGGACCATGGAAGAGGTGTTGCAGACCTGCTGAGCAGTCCAGGGTGAAACCAGAGCTTTCAATAATTCCTGGCAGTGGGCAGTAGTGAGCTGCTCAGTGTCAAACACGTGGGTCCAGGGTGCCAGCCCTGCTCAGGCTGCTGCACAGGGATGGACATCTGCTAAAACATCGAATGAAGTTTGGCCAGCCCTCCCCTGGGACTCACCACCTTGCCTTGGGGGGCCTCAGGCAGTGCCTCTGTCTGGAGAAGGAGCAGGAAACTGATTTGGAAGCTTTCAAGATCACTTCCTCCTCCAGATGAATTCTGTGCAAATAACATTATTGACACAACACAGAGGCAGATCGCACTCGAGTAAATCATTCAGTGCCCTCCCTACGTGGATCTGAACTCAAACATTGTAAACTCTTTTCCTGGGACCCAACACAAACAGAATAAAAGCAGCCTTGTAGCCAGGACACGAAAGCAGAGCTCCCCTCTCTTAACCCCTAACCTAGAGTCCACATTCCCCTTCCCTCCTTGCTTTCAGTGCCAAGAGCTGGGTTTGTCTGGCCTAAAAGGAAAAATTGAAAGCAAATCTCCTGCTGGATGCCAGACAGGGCTTGCCAAGAGACCCCAACACAAGGGCAGCCCCTGTCCTGGTGGAAGCAGTGCTGCCCACGAGCACTGTGCATGTCCACCCTCATAAGATGGGTCTAGATCCAGGATGGATCAGCCTCAAATCAGCCCCAGGGCTTAGGAGGTTTTCATACACATCCACACAAGGTCTCCTGACAATTTCCAGATGGCTTCTTGCTAAGAATAGGGATTTCTAGATCTCCCTTTCAAGAGACACAGTTCTCAGACACTATGTTTAGATGGTTGACATTTAGGTTTCTTCTCAGAGCTCAACTCTTTATCCTTTTAATTCTTCTATAAAAAGCAATAAAAAATAAATGAATGCATAAAAATCAAAAGAGTCATCATAATATATGAACTTTACCTAGAGGAGAAAATCCTAGAAAACAGGAAGGATTCTAGGAGAGGTGACTGGGTCAGCATAGCTGTGGGGAGATGCTGAAGGAAACCACATGCTGCAGCACTTGCAGGACCTGCTAAACACAACTCACATGAGAGCCAAGAGAAACTCATGACAGCTTCTTCTGCCTGCACTTTGGACTACATTTATCACCAGAGAGCTGCCCCAAAAAGCACCACACACTTTTGGCAGTATAGAGAGCTCTAAGGAATATGTGAGTGCCATGGCCAGGGACAAGCCAGTCCTCCACTCTGAGCTGCAGGAGCCAGCTCAGCCCTGCCTGCCCAGTCCGGGCTGGCTGAATTTCAGGCACTGGCAGGTAGGGGCTTGCAGTGTTGCCCTTGCTTTCCATAATTAGAGTTCCCCCAGGGTCTGTTTACATTGACATCTAGGGTCAAGCCTGAGGGCTGGCTCCACCCAGCTTAAGCCTGCATCTGAGCTTGGGCTTGAAACCATCTGCTCTGTCCTTCCTGATCCTCCAGATGAGCTCTTCAAGGAATCAGTCCTGTTTCTGCCAGGCTTGTCTCTGATTACAGGTGTCAGGGACAGGAAGTGAGCTCTGCTCCAGACCAGACAGCTGTGGCTTTGGTGTTTGTGGCTTTGGTGTTTGTGGATTTGGTGTTGGCCAGCTGCTTGAGCTGATATCTTGTAGGGGTGGATTGATCCCAGACACTCAGCACGGAGGGGTAGGAATGACAAGGTGATTTCTTCCCTGATCCTGAAGTCTGCCCAGAAAGCCTTGAAGAGCAAAGCTAAGGGAGGTACCAGAGGGGATGGGCAGCAGGGCAGGGATGGAGGTGCAGAGGGGATGGGCAGCAGGACAGGGATGGAGGTGCAGAGGGGATGGGCAGCAGGACAGGGATGGAGGTGCAGAGGGGATGGGCAGCAGGGCAGGGATGGAGGTGCAGAGGGGATGGGCAGCAGGACAGGGATGGAGGTGCAGAGGGGATGGGCAGCAGGGCAGGGATGGAGGTGCAGAGGGGATGGGCAGCAGGACAGGGATGGAGGTGCCAGAGGGACATGGAGGTGCCAGAGGGGATGGGCAGCAGGACAGGGATGGAGATGTCTCTAGGAGCAAGCCTCAGTGATTTCCCTTTACAACGTGACACAATACTCCTAACAAGGCTTGTACTCCATGCCCCTGTAGCCAGGGCCATTTTAAAGATCACCTGGAGCAAGGGCCACCTTCTGCACCTCCTCCAGTCTTGTGATACTTGGGAAGCGGCTGGTCACAACTCCAGAGCTCCTGCTCCCCAACACCCAGCTGAGGACACAGCTCAGCTGAGCTTGCTGAGCAGGCAGCTCAGCAGCTCTGGGGACAGGCCACCCCAGCTCTCTCACAGCCCTGGCAGACCACACAGCACTCCTCTGAAGGGCTGCAGGGAAGGAAGCAAACAACAGCCCAGCCAGAGTTGCCCACGTTTCAGTTTGTTGTTTTTCAGACCTGCCCTCTAATTACAGTTTTAGGCTGTGTATCTTTGGGATTTTGATTTGCCCCAGCAATGTGGAGCAGTGGATCTAGTCCTGCCACTCTGCTCAGAACCCCCTGTTTGTGCACGTGAGCAACCTTGGTGTTTGCTTTTCTATTAATTGCAAGGACACAGAAGCTATGGCTGTGCTAAGAAATTTTACTGGAGTTTACAGAACATCAAGTAATTCCCAGAAGGCAATAAAATGGCTTCACCCCCAAAACTAGCCATTTCAGAGTCCAGTTAAACTGGATCCTGAATTCATGGAGTAAATGAACCCCTTCCCAACATGCCTCATTAAACCAGGTGTGCTGCAGGGATAGTGCTGCCCTTTCTCCAGACTTTAAAAACAAACAAATCAAAATAAAGCACTTTTAATTCTCCATTAAAAATAACATGTTTTAATATGAACCAGCATTTTTTCTCTTTTAAGTCACCCTGCATAGCATAAATACAAGCCTACATGGTATTCCTGACTTTCCATGATTCCACTGCTCTTTCCTGAACTTTTTTGCTTCTGTGATTTGTGATTAGCCAGGTGAGCTGGCTGCAATGCCCTGTGCCTGCTGACACGGGCAGAATCATGGGAACAGCCCTCATTTCTGACAGATTTTGGAGGCACAGCACCCTCAGAAGGTCCCTTCCTTCACCACCCCACGACAGCTGAGAGGTGAGTAGATGTCTGAGCAGCCCTCCATGACCAAAAGCCAGCACATGGCAAACAGCAGGAAGACATTTGGCATTTTCCTGCAAATGCCTGAGTCCCACTAAAAAAAGACATGAAGAAAAATGATGATCCAGCAGAGGAATTGTGTTCTCCTCTTCCAGCTGCAATCCTGCATCATGTTTGTGAGACCTTGTAGAGTTCATGTTTCTCTGTGCTCAAGCTCCAGAGCAGTTTCTTAGTCCAAGTGTTCAAAAATGTTATGCTGCTCTTAAACTGTGCTAAGCTCTTCCAGAAAGGACAAATAGATGTGGAGAGGAGGGAATGGCAGCACTCACCTGCTCCTTCAAAGCTGCCTGGTAAGCTTCCTTCACACAGCCACCCATCAATGCAGCACTTCAACCACAGCTCCCCACCCAAATGGATGCAAGGAGCTCTTGCAGAGACTAAGGGGACTCAACCACGAGCATAAATTAAATGTGTACTATGCCAAACAGATGAGCTGTGCTGGGCAGCAAGGCTGAAATCCACTCTACACTTAAAGTGGTTAAAAACCACCCCTTGCCATAGTACACAGCAGACTGAGAGCTCAGGTTCTTTTTTTCACACCATTAAAAGGACCCTAGGCTACAGAGTGTCACCTCCTTGAAAAAATACCAGCCTAGGACTGGAAAATGGCACAGTTAGGACAAAATCCACAAATACCTTGCTGTGGCCATGCCCCAGGTTGTTCATGGACACCTCCAGAACACACATCTGTCCAATGTGAGGCATCCCCTGCAGCCAGATCAAACCCAGTATTTGTGCAAAACACAAAATGGGGTGCCAAGACTCTCAGTTGGTCTCTGCTTCTAAAATATTTGGACTTAGAAAAGACCAGTGTTTCTCAAAATCGACCATCAAATATATTCTATTGCTAAAAAGGCTGTCACAGATTTCCCCTAGGGAACAGGACTTTCCCCTCCTACAGACATGCAATTTGTAACGTGAGTACAAACCTCTGAGGGACAGTGAAAGGGGGCACTTTCCAGAGCATTTCACAAAACAGACAGGAGCAAAGTTCAGAGCCCAATTATGTACATGTTCATCTGATAAAAATGAAACCTGTGTCCTGTCAACAAATGTGGAGTGGCACACCAGAGGTGCTCTGGGAGTCACCCTGGGCACGCACTGTGTGTCAGAAGCAATACTCTCTGAAGGGCACACACTTTAAAAACCTTCAGCCCTAGTCAGGATTGTGTTTAAGGGCTTCAGCACCTTCTCTGAAGCAAATGTACTTTAATGAGGATGCCTGTAAGGCATTTAGGAACTAATATCTGGCAGAGGAGGGCTAGTGATACACGCAGCCCTGTTACAAACATAGTATAAAGCCTGTGATGAAGACAGCCCCATGATAAAGATAACTTTTAGTTAGCAAAAATATTAGAGAAATCAAATACAAGAGGCTTCCCTGGAAACACGATGGAACTGCTTCCTGAAGCATCACAGGCAGACTCTGGTTTTTTTAATCCAGCTGAAAAGAAACCCTCTGTACTTGCTTCAGACAATTATTCTCACCTCCCTGAAATACCTTCCACAAACGTAACGTGCCCAAGTGATGCTTTCTGTAAAGTCAAAGGCACAGAGGGGTCCTGCCACAGTCACCCACGACAGACCACAGCTAAAAGGCAGGAGCTGAAGCAGTTTGCAAAGCTTTATGAGTTTGGGTTCCCTTTGTAGAAGCCCAAGAGGTTGACAAGGTCAGAAACGTGGCACAGAGGCTTTTGCTGGGGCAGTCCCACTGGTGCACAGCACCCATCCATCCCTCACCATGGGGGAGGCTCTGCTCCCCTCTCTGCTTACTCAGCACAGCCCCTCACCATTTTTTCCATCTGAAAATCACCACCTCTTGAAATGGCAGAAAGTCAAAGTCAACCTTTGACAGAAGGCTGGGCCCATCTTCTCAGGCAAAGGGGACCCCCAGCTTCCACAGGCAGCAAACACAGTCCTGGGGCTCTTGTGTGAATGGACATAAGACCCTTTTGAATGCCACTCATTAGTGTTTTGGCTGGCATGAACTGTTCCTCTGTGTCCCAGATGATGAACACTGGCACTGCTGCCAAGTCTGCTGATAAATAAATAAGGATAGGAAAGCCTTATGGTTTTTGAAAAGGGCAGCAGGAACTCAGTGCTCAAGGCAGCAAACACAATTTGCAGTAACAAACAGACTGGAGTCCAAGAGCAGCTCAGTGGTGATATTCAATCCTATTTTCCTCTTAAACATCAGCAGAGAAATCGATGGCACTGAAGGCAGCTAGGATCAAGCTGATGGGGATGCTGCAGCCTTCTCCCAGCAGCCTTCCTGGTTTGCTTCATTTATCACCTACAGCCTCAGCTCTTCCAGCTCCAGCCTCACTCCTAGGCTCTGCTAGCAGGACTAATTTTCACCAGTGACAAGGCAAGAGACTAATTACAGTACACATTTCATTTGTGGAGGGACCCCAGGGAGAGGAGGAGGGGGAAGAAAGCTTTTTACTTGCTCTGCCACCTAAACAGTTTGTATTTGTTAGTGTAGAAATAAGTCTGATGGCAGTGAGCTGATGCCTAAGGAGCAGCTCATCCATTAACCTCACATCCACAGCTCACACCCCACCATTTATATGCACCATTAATATTTATAAGGATGACGTGTCTTTTTGACAGGAACTTGTGCCTCCAGCAACAACAGATGTTACACCGTTTATGAAAGAAACTACTCAAGCATTTCCAATGGACCTTGTGCATGCTCATCATGTCTTTATCCCGTGCCCTGATTGTATTATCCACACAGAGCTGGGTCACCTCCCAGCTCCAGTCCAAGAGCATGGATGGCAGCACACTTGTCTGCAGAGTACTCGAAAATGTTTTGAGTTTCATTATGTCTCTGTGAATGTTCTTCTGGGAGCCAGAGACCTTCCAAATGTACCTGCCAACTCAAACAGAAGCGTGTGAGGCCATGACATGTCAGAAATGAGGGTTTGCCACTTACCTGGGCCTCCAAAACACATGGCTGAGGCTGCAGGATGGCCTCCCACGGTTGCCTTTGCCACTGTCACCACAGCTGCATTAGTGCTCATGCATCATCTAGAAAGAATTTAAGCCTGTTTCATAGACTGTGTTATACACACAAGCTTACAGGAGAACACATGCAGCAAGGCCCAGATGCCATTATCTCTGCTAAAACTGTGCTGTTCCTTGGCTAAACTGCAATTTCTAGCTTGTCTCTGGTAGGACAGAGCTCCCTGCTCTAGCAAAGGTTAATCTCCCACCCTTGATGCAGGAGGAAGCAGTGCCTGCACACCTCCTCATCAGCAGGGAGCAGGATGGGCTTAACCTGGATAAAGTACAGGTAAGTCAATGGGTTTAGTGAAATCTTCAGGAGCCACCATGCATGGACAAGCACCAAGGTATTGGACAAGGTATCTAAGGAAGGTTTTCTTTTACTAGATTGCAGTTGACATTTCTATTAAAATGCATGAGGTTACCATGACTCGCTTCGCCTGATGTGATGGAACTTGTTTAAAGTAGCACAAAAATGTCACATTGTCCCTGTGGGCTAGAGGAGATAGCTTGCAGTGCCTTCCTCCTCCAGAACAGCAGCTCTAGTGATTCCCTGATATTTATGGCACATACATTTTTAATGCCCAGCACAAACAGCTCCAGCATTTGTCAACTCATTTGACCTGCAGCTTTTCAAAGGAAATACAAAAAGACATGCTGCAGAACAAGAGGCAGCAGTGTGTACAATGCCTTGCCATCAGCACCCACCCTGTCAGAACAGAAATAGGGTGTTATAGACATGGCCAACCCTCTCTGGCTGTTCTTAGCCAAAATTTGCTGCTGAAGTCTCCTTGTGCAACCAGAAAAGCTTGCCTCTGTCTCCTCACTGCACAAAAACTCAGACTGAGATTTGTGAGAGATCACTGCTATTCAGCAGCCACCAGAATTTCATCACCCAAGCCCTGACACATCTGAACCTTGACTGGGGTGAATTTGGGAGCTCCTTCACTTCTCATTTCCCTACATTAGCGATGCAGCACCTCTAACCCAGGTTAGCTGTGAAACACAGCTGGTACAAACACCTGCAGCAAAGAGGCCTGGCAGGTTTGGGGACTGCACACGATTTGCACCAGTGTTAACCCCACTGCTTGAGCAGTGAATACATGAATATTTGTGTGGTTTGGTTTTATCCCCAGCCAGCAACCGGCTCACCCACTTCCCCCCACCCCCATCCTAGGAAAAGGTGAGCTTTCTCTGAAAACAAGCTCACAAACACTTGGAGTTCATCTTTTACCAACAACTACATGCACTGTGCATTACTGCACATTTCCTAAATGTGTCTGTGCATTTGTGTGTTTTTATACACTCTGATGACCCTTGGTGCCTAGTTTTGGTTCAGAACGAAGATGCTTCCCTCAAAATTGTGACACCCATTCTTTTGCTGCAGTTTGGTTTTCATTCATGGTTTTTCAGTCATGGTTTCCCCTGCCACTTAGGCAGGCTAAGTATGCATCAATCAGGCATAGAATGGTCACTGGTGTCTCTACTTGCTTAAACACAAAAATGTTCTGTATCTGGCCTGGTCCACACAACATTTCTGCTTAGCCAGTATTAATTATATCATTGAAAAGAATGAGCTGCTTTTCCATTGTGTTATATGGAGAATTCAGTGCATCAGAAGCAGAAGGACAGATTTAGACACCCAGCCCCCAGTATATCCCACTCTGCCCCTGCCTGGTGCAGGGAAACTTGTCACCACCTGAGACTCTCTGACAAAACCCAAGCACTGATGCTTTAACATAAAAGGGGAAAACACACCAGAAACACCTTTCTGCAAACAACACCTCCTGTGCATTGCGATACAAAACAACGAGTGGCCTGAGCTTAGATCTCCAGCCAGGACATCCCAGGTGCTGGCTTTACCCTTCTCGCTCCGTGGTGGCCCTGGGAAGGCAGCGCTGAACTCCTCCACCCCAGCTGCCTCTCCTGTCACACGTGGATCAGCACAGCGCAGGCACGGAGCTTTACACGGCACTTTGAAGATGAAAAGCAGCGTTAAGCAACAGCGGGACTGCCAAAGGAAAAGCCATCCTGGCCTTTCCCGGAGCACGCCCCGGTACCCGCCGGGCCACACGGGACTCGCCAGGCACCGATCCAGGCGCGATCCATAGAAATGGATGGAAGCGGGCGCCCCGCGGCTCCGAGCTCTCCGCAAGGAAAGCCTCAGCACCAGCACACCGAAGGGCTTTCCGTGGCGAGACACACCGGGGCAAGCGGAGCCGGAGGGAGCTGTGCCGGACACGCACAGGGAGCCGAGCCTGCGGCTCCCAGCGCCGGCTCCAGCGGGGAACGCGTCTCCCGTTTCCTCGGGCGGTGAAAATATGACATGCATTAGCGAGGAGAATAAAAGCGGGGAAACAAAGGAGCGGGAGCGAACACCTGTCGCTCTCCTCGGGGACGAGCCCTAATGCTTTTATTTGCCTCAGTCTGCCGGGGGAACTGCAGCTGCCAGCTGTCATCAGCATCAAGTTACCGCACAAAGCGGGGCAGGCGGGCGGCGCCCGGGCCGGGGTGCCCCGCACAGCCCCGCGGCTCGGCGGCATCACCGCACCGCCTCCGGGGCGGCTGTGCCCGCTCAGCCCCGCGGCTCCCGCTCACCGACCCTTTCGGCCCAGGTCGGTGCTGGCGCCCCGCTTTCCCCGCCGGCCCCGCCGTGCCCTCCGCTCCACGAGCAGCCCAGCCGCACAGAGGGGCGCTCCGAGGCTCCGCGCCCGTGACGGGTTCGGGGCTCGCTGGGGTGCGATGGCCCGGGAGCCGCGCAGTCCCGCCCGGCCCGGCCCGGCCCGGCGCAGACAAAGCGCGCGGCCGCCATTGGCCCGCCGGGCCCAGGCTCGGCGCGGCCCGCGCGGCGGCCAATGGGCTCATTGACATGCAAATGGCCGGGTATAAAAGGGGCGGCGCGGCGGCAGCGGCGCGGAGCGCGGCGAGCCGGCAGCGGCGGGGCCGGGCTGGGCCATGGCGCCGGGCACGGACCGTCCGCCGCGGGGCGAGCGCTGCGCGGAGCCCCGCAGCGACCGGAGGGTGAGCGGCGGGGCCGCGGCGGGCGGGCGGGGCCGGGCCGGGAGGGGCTGACGGCGCTGTTGTCCCCGCAGACGAGGAAGCCGCTGGTGGAGAAGAAGCGCCGGGCGCGCATCAACGAGAGCCTGCGGGAGCTGCGGCTGCTGCTGGCCGACAGCGAGGTGAGGCGGCGGCGCGGCGGGGCGGGGGCCGGCGGGGCCCGGGGCCGCGCTGACGGCCGCGGCGCCCCGGCTCAGTTCCAGGCGAAGCTGGAGAACGCGGAGGTGCTGGAGCGGACGGTGCGGCGGGTGCGGGCCGTGCTGGAGCGCCGCGGCCGCGGTGAGTGCCGGCCCGGGGGGCGGCGGGGCGCCCGGCCCGGCCCGCGCCTCACCCGCCCCTCTCTGTCCCCGCGGCGCAGGGGGCGGGCGGCGGCTCCTGGAGGCCAGCGAGCGCTTCGCCGCCGGCTACATCCAGTGCATGCACGAGGTGCACACCTTCGTCTCCAGCTGCCCCGGCATCGACGCCACCACGGCCGCCGAGCTGCTCAACCACCTGCTGGAGTCCATGCCCCTCAGCGAGGGCGGCCGCCCGGCCTCGGTCACGGACGCTTTGGGGGAGCCGGCGCTCGGCGCCTGGCCCGCGGGCGGGGCGCTGGCCCTGCCGGCCGCAGCCCGCCCGGGGCTGGCCCTGCCCTGCCCCGCTGAAGAGACCTGCTCCGACTCGGACGAGGCGGAGGCCGAGCCGGGCCAGACCGGCACCGACGGACTGGACGCGTCCCAGACGCAGGGCCTGGCCTCGCCCAAGTCCATGTGGAGACCCTGGTAACGGCGGAGGGGCGGGCAGGCTGCCCCCGCACACACGCGTTGAGCGTGTCTGTCGCTGTGTGAGTGCCTGTCTGTCTGTCTGTGTGTGAATGTCTGTCTGTGTGTGGTGCGCTGGCACCGGGGGCTCGGGCTCTCTGACGCTGTCACACCCTGACAGCCTAATAGCGAACGCGTTCACGTTTCATCCCTGCGTGTTTTGTAACTTCAGGGGTTGTTTTTACGGGAGGATGGGGAGGAAGGAGGGAAGGGGTTTGTAGTAGCAAAGCTCTCTGGTGGAGACACAGCAGTTTTTTTATAACCCTGGCTCTTCTTGGCCCTTAGGAGCGGCCCGAACACCACTATCTTTTAAGAAAAAACCCTCGTGCATTTTAAATCGCGATAGTTAATTCCAGGAGAAGCTCCAGCTAAGTTTTAAGTGTTCTAGCGATAGCACAGACCCCTGTAAGGTGTCACTGGGGGTAGCATCTGTACCTGGTAGCAGTCTAAAGCCTCACCTTTAGGGAATGGAGAGAAAACTAGAAACCTGATGGAATTAGACAAACATAAGATGATGGTGGCAGGGTACCTTTTAGAAAGGAGTGTCTTTATGCACATTTTGCTTTTAGCACATTTGAGTTTGTGATTTTATGTATATTAGGGTGTGAAATGTTTTTTATTTTTAATCTTTAATAAAAAAAAACCTGAGTTCACACCGTGGCATATATTGTGTAATGTGATGAGCTTCTAACCCATTTAAAAACATTTAAAATACAGCTCCCTCTTGTTGGATCTTAACACCAGTATGTGCATATCATGGAAACAATGCTGGTAATTAAGCACTTAATTCTTCTACTAAGCATTGTTAACTTAACTATTGGAATTCAAATATCTCTTTTGTTTAATTCCAGTTGACACTTAGGTTTATTGCATGAGCAAGGTCATACTGGCTGAGGTTGGTCTTGGGCCACAGAGTTTGGGGCTGGTTGGTCTGGATGCCAGTCTCAAATCTACTCTGCTTGATCTGCCATCTGAAGCGTTGCTCACACATGCACAGCCCTAACTTCAGAAGTGCTAGGCAAATCCTGTCCTGGGGCATAACTCACAGGGGGGTGGTTTGCTTTTTGAGTTTTTTTTGTTGGTGGAGAGTAAAAAAAAGACTGAATTGAACAGAGTGTGCAGTGGATTTGGAAAGTTCTTTAATGTTTCTGGGGGCTTGGAGGGGGACCCTTGGCATTCTGATCCATGAGGTTTGAGCCCTCCTGGTTCCTGCTTTGGGGAGATGCCAGGTTATTTATGCTGTGATACAATACCTTTCAGGGAGCTGTCATTGTAAAGAAGAAAAAAGGGTCTTAAATACATGGAAGTTCCCAAACATAGAACAAGCAAGAAAGGAAGCAACCCAATGGACCAAGGGACTAGAGCTGTAGCTTTGTTAATAACCACAGGATAATAAAAACAGAAACTGAAGTGCTAGCACAGCCTTTTCTTTGCAGTTTTCTTTACCTGAGGTGGGTGTTCTTGTTCAAAGGTGTCTATCTGAATGTTTGGTCCTTCTCCTCCCCTGTTGTGCTAAATTCCCTTTTGAACTGGAAGAGATTGGCAGAGAGCCTCTGGTGATCTTTCTGCTTTAGGGAGGGAGGTTAGGGGTTTGGAGTGTAAATGAAGCCTGGGACTCTTGCACCAAAACTAACACCCCACACACCTGATAACCTCTTGGACCAAAGCTGCACTTCTCTAGCCCCAGCCCAAGTCCAGGTTTATTTATATCACTTTACCTCAGGTCTGACATCTTGTGTGATACTTGGCTCTCCCCTCTTAGCTCAGAGCTCCAAGGGCAGTTCACACACAGCCCCTCACCCTGTGTTGGGACCCTGCTCAGCCAGAACCCCTGGAAAAGGGCTGGAAAAGGCTCTTGGGAAGGAGCTTGAAGCCACAGCCCAGTTCCTTATAGTGACAGCAGCAGCCACCGCCCAGCCTGTGGCTCATAGCAGCATTCAGACCCTGCCTGAGCTCAATGGCATCCAGGGCTGATCCTGGCCCTAGGCAGCCTCTCCACTGCTGCAGGAACACCAGAGGCAGCTTGGCTTCATCTCCATGAGATGAAGGACCCTCAATGGTAGGGCTCTCTCTAATGCTCCTATGAAAGCAAGTGCAAATCCTGGCACTTTGGTGACAGAAACACAGCCCAGAGTCAACATAAACGTGCCAGCTTTGGGGCAGCTCAAAACAAAGTCATCTCTGCTCAGCAGTACTGCACCTGTGGTGTTCAGCTTTCCTTCTGCTAGCCTTGGAGAATGAGAGCCAAAGCTGGTCTTCCAGGTTCCTGCTGCTTTTCCCACTCCTGCTTTTGCTGCTGCCCTTCCCACAGCCAGGGGAACCTTCCTGGTCTGGGCACCTGGGCCTTTTCCATTTCCTCTGCTGCAGGAAAAACAGGCACTGGGGCTGTGAGGCCACCTGGGCAGCTGCTCTCCCAAAGCTGGGGTGGTTGGGAGGAGCAGAGGGAGTGCAGCTCTTTCCTCTGAGCACTGGCTAAATATAAAAGCCAGGTCAGAGCAGTACTATGAGCAGTTTTTCAATAAAAAGCATTTTAGAAATGTGTTTGCAATATGGCCTTTTTTTAAAAAAAAATCCACAAATTAGGTTCACAGAAAGTTTATATCCTCTGATTAGGTGTTGTTGGATTTGTCTATTTGCATTTCTGTACCTTACTGCAAAGGTGTCAAATCTGACACTTGCCTGACAAAGTCAGGAAGAGGTGAGCATTTTGGGGGTGGGATTGGGGAAGGGGCACTATGGGGAAAGAAGGTTTCCAACAGCTCTGATGAAAAACCAGGGAAGCCTTTTCAAGTCCTTTATAGAAACTGCCTTTATTCTTTTCCATTCCAAAGTAATACAAACAGACCATCTGATCTGACAGTGCACTGCCTTGTAAAAGGACAGAGGCAGCACACTAACAGGACTCCTCTCATTCGATATGCAGGTGGAGAATAATAGAAAGAAGGGCTCGTTTTCCCCTCTCTTTGCATGTCAGTCACTCACACCTGTTACAGGGGAAAAGTGCTCCTTGTTAGACCAGGTCAGCTGGGAGGACTTGGAACTCAAATCTCTTCCCAACCTCCTGGCAGCATGTAGCAGGTCTTTTATCAGAGCCTCTGGCCAGGAGGCAAGCTCAAGCGTTTAAATCACACCAATCAACTTACATCTTCTTTCATCTCCCACTAGCAAGTATCCTGCAGCTCTCTGCAGTCTCCCTCTCCAAATAAACGTTTCAGTCTCTATTCCAATTAATAGAATAGAAGAATAAAGCCAGCCCAGGCCTCAGCAGCAGGTCTAGGGGGTGCACAGACATCATGCAGGAAATCTCTGCTAAGCAGCCAGTTGGTTTCTGTCTTTAACACACCTTACATTTCTTACCATCCAAGATGCTGCTGTGAGCAGAATGGTATCAAAATGTCACAGAAAAGAGAATTTATTCCTATGAGAAGAGCTGGAGTGAGTGTTGGTTAACCCTGGCACCCAGAGCCTTGCCATGCTATGGTAAACTCCCCACAGATACCCCCACAGTCCCAAGTGGCCATCCACTCTCGACAGCTCCAGTGCTGGAGCCCAGTTTCAGGATTTCCCAATTTTTGGCCCAAGCACAGTTCTGCACACACACTCACAGCAGCAGCTCTCAGTCCTTACTGCTCATCCACCCTGCAGACACACAGGTTTTACAGCTCCCTGTTCAGCTGCTGGAACACACCCAAACTTCTCTCCAAACCACTTGCTCTTTCCTCTGGAGATGGAAACAACTGGGCCAAGCAGCACATCTCCTTTCAGGTGTGCCCCAGGCCATGGTCTGGGCCATCCTTGTTGGAACCTGATACACACACACTTCAGTAATTGAACCTGATACACACACATAATCAGTACTGACCCTGATACACACAATACACACACACACACACACACACATCAGCACTGGACCTGACAGACACACACACACCCCAGTACCTGAACCTGATACACACACACGTACATACATCAGTGCTTAAATCACACATACATATTGTACTGAACCTGATACACACACAAAAAATACACCTGATACACACACATACATCAGTACTTAAACCTGCCACACACAATACATATATCAGTATGGATGGGACTGGGAGGGAATATCATCTTGCTCCACAGAAGAGCACAATGGTTCCAAGGTCATGCAGGAAGCATGTGGAAAAAGCAGGGATTCACTCACTAATCCAGCTGTTTTAACCAGAAGCCTACCCTTCCTCTGCCTCTTAAGAGATATTATATTATTTTCTTTTTTGTATGAGATGCCTAGTTCCAAGTTGCATCCTCTAGCAAATTCCCGAGTCCACAGTCATCTAAATGGATAGTGTCACTAAATTGTCCACTTTAGACTCCTCAGGCTTCTCCATGAGCTAAGCTAAAGGAAGAGCAAAGGGGAAAAACAGCCTCTCTTCTTCCATGAGATTTTAGTGCCCTACACTACATTATAATTTCATTATAGTTTTCAGCAAGTGAGATTCATTGCACTGCATTTTAAGGAGGTAAAAAAAAAAAATCCAAGCTGGTTCAGAAAACATTCAAACATGAAAATATACCTCAGAGCATGAGGCCTTAAGTTAATTTAGTTAAACAAGATAATGACTGAGGGTGATTTGATTAGTTATGCCTAGGATGCATTACACATATGTTCTATAGGTCCCTTACCAGCCAAGGAAGTCATGGCTTCAAGAAGTCTTTTAATCCAATAAAGTAGAGCCTTAAGTGCCAAGACCTAGATAATAGATCCAGATTGTCTGAAATGAGAAGGAAAAGGATTGAAATTAGACACTGAAAGAAGTAATGAATTTCCTTTCTTTTAATGTCAAGTGAAACAGAATAGATTTCCAGAAGCAAATACAAGTTGCTTTGGTTACAAACAAAAACTACTTAGTAAAACAACAACATATGAGTAATTACATCCCTTCTGGCTTTGGATTTCTTAAGTGTAAAATTAACTCAATTTGTGGTTTTATAGTTTTTACATTGGTCTCTGGCTAAAATATTAGTAGAAAGCAAGGAGAGTAGCTTTCTTTGTATCTGAGAAAGCTCAGACCCAAGGCATCTTCAAAATGCATTCACAGGCCATTTCAGGAATTGCACAGATTCAGTCACCCTCAGCTGAGCTCTGCAAAGCTCCTGCACCATTTAAGAACGAAGCAGAGCAGCCTAATTCAAAATCATCCCCAGAGAGGCACAGCTTAAAGCATCCTAAAAATGATGTGCCTGTGTGCACTGAGAGGGAAGGGACATTACTGAGCATCCCCAGAGCCTGTGTGCCCACCCAGGGGTTCCTGAGTGGGTTTCAGCTCCTCATGGCCCCTGTGGAAGCCTGGCTGTGTTTTGGGCTTTGCACCATCCATGACTGACACATACACAAATAAAACTTCAGACTTCCAACCTTCCCATCCTAAAATAAGTTTGCCAGAACCAGCCTGTGCTTAGCAAAGTCACTGTGAAACCCCTTCCACTGTCATCATGAAATAGGTTTTATAGTCAATGTTCCACATGTTGAGAAAGGAGGGAAGCAGAAGAGACACACCAGCCCCAAACTCTTCCACCAGTGGGGAGAGGTTGTTCACAGCAGCCACACATCTCACCAAGAACGGAATCACACCAGATGAGAGAATTTGCCTCCTTTGGCCTTGTCCTGGGTTACAATGTAAAGATGTGCCCAAAAGTGTGTATTCTATCACCATCTGCTGAAACCAGGTGGGGCAGTGATCCTTATCTCTGTGGAGATATCCTCTACTAATGGGCCAGCTGTTAAAACTAGGTGGGGCAATGTTCTTTACCTTTCCCATGACCCATCCTTCCTCCAGGAGATATCTCCTGTTAATGGGTCATTGAGTCCCAGTGCATGACTGATAAAATTACATCATCCCACTGGGAGAAGCTCCACCCAGGGGGAGGAGCCAAACATTTCCTACCTAGATAAAAACTGATATTTGGAACACCAGAGCTGCCCTTACATACTGGTTTCCAGAGGACAAGAGCTACCAGACCTTTCTACAGGATCACTGCTTCAACAAGACCACTACATCTGCACTGCTGCCACCACTCTAACTAGCAGATGTCGTCAGTGGTTTTTTTTTTGTACTATTGCATGTATTTTATTTTTCTCTTTTTTTCCTATTGAATTGTATTTCTGACTTGGAGTCTCTCACTGGTTTTGGTTTTAAACCATCACAGGCCTGTAGATGTCACTTGATGTTTACAACCAGCTTTGGAGGCCTCATTACTCGTGGGTGACCCCAACGTTGATAATATCTATCTACACACTTCCACTTTCCAAAACAGCATGCTCAGATTCCTTTCCTGCCCAACAGATCCTCAGCAGATGCCTGCACAGTACCAGGAGCCCAAGATTACTTTACACACATAATCCTGTTCCAGATTCTCTCTGTCATTCACAGGAGCAGATAAACTGCTCAGAAAATGAGTGTAATTGAATTCCCCCATCCAGGCAGAGGGGGCACACAGCTTCTTACCAAAATCTGGGGTTCTGGAGCAGATGCCCACTGAGGAGTTGCTACTCCCCAAGCAGCTGAAAGCCTCCCAGTCATTAATCCCTCAACTGAACCAGCATTTCTTACTAAGCCGACACACACACTCAGAGAAGCCCAAGACACCTCAGGAGCTTAGGGCACTCTGTAGAGTGTCCAGGATGTCCTTTATTTCCCAGCAAGCTTTATATAAAGTGACAGATTTCAGAAAGCTCCCGAATGTGCTTGGTCTCTCAGAGAAAGGTTTAAGACCCAAAGGGCACAAGCAGTGCCACATCACACCTGGTGGAGATGCTTAGAGTGGCTCCCTGGAGCAGAGACTGGACAAGGTTAAAAGAATAAAGTGGGGATTTATTAAAGACCTTCAATAGATACACCTGGGGCAGTCAGAAGCCTCAGAGGCTACACCCAGAATGGACAATGGTCACAAGTTTTTCAGACAGATATAAGTTTGGCCCATTTACATATCAGGGGTTAATCCTCCAATTACAGCTTCAGGTAATGAAGTCATTTGCCCCCAGTTTCCCCCCTCCCAATTCATTGTTGTTTACTTCTCCTGGGGCCTGAGCTAGTGAGGTGCCCTTGAGTTTCAGGCCTAGAGGAATTGTTTTGTCTGAATAAAATGGGACAGGCTGTGGAGTTTAGAGTTCTACCCTAAAGCAGTACAAGAGCTGGAAGATATAAAAGCTAAAATCCTAAGGCATGTATGGGCCTGGCACCCCCAGCTGCACTGGTGGCTCACAGTGACCACAGGGGCTCAGTGGGACACCCTGCACTTCCAGCTGCTGCAGGAAGCAGGAAAAATGATTCACATCCTCTCAGCCAAGCTGGACTGTTGCTCCATGGCTACAGAGCTCCAGTGGCAAAGCAAAACACAATGCAGAACCCCCAGTCCCTAATGCTGCTCTGTGCTTACTCAGGACTCAGCTCCCTGCTCCTTCCCAGCAGCACCACTCCTCTATTGCTGAAATTACAATCTACTCCCCAAACCCCTTTGAAACAAATCCACCAAATTCCTACCTGTCAGCTTTTTGCTAGAAGAATTGGATGCATTTCCAGGGAAACGCACACACACAGAGCAACTTGTGTTGCTTGCTTTATCACCTTGGGATTTATTTGTGTTTTTTAAGGAATGCAACAAAAACATTATGCTGATGTACAAGCTGTTATAATGACAGCCAAGAACAGTTTACTCTTTAGTTCTATCATGAGCTATACAAAGAAGGGAGAAGTATTATCTCAGGGTTTCTTGGGGGGAAAGGTGATAAAAACAGAATTTACCAACAACTTCCATGTGTCTTTTGTGGGTTTAAACAGCCACACACCAATTTACAGCTGTTACAATCCATCCTTTCATAGTAGAGGGAGGCAAAGGGCAAAGGAAGAAGGCAAGGGGACTAAAAAACTCTTATTTAGGCTACAAGGGAGAATGAATCTCTAAGGCCAGAGCATCTCAGAACTGTAAAATCTTCTCTGAAAATCAAGGCTCTTTCTGCCAGCCACTGTTGTTGAATCAAGCCAATGTTTTCCTACACTTTAATTTGTATCTTATGAAATTCAAATAAATCCATTCAAAACAAGTAAAATCATCTCAGTTTCCCAGGATGGAGTCTGCTGCCAGACACTTCTCCCTCCATTCTGTATTTAGTGTGAATTTAACTCCAGAACTACATTAATGGACAACTGGTCATTTGTCTCTCAAGGCAGTTTTACTGCCTAACTGACCAATTCAGCTGAAAAAGCCTCCTCAAATTTTACATTCACAAGTCTCCTATTACTAAAATATAATGAGACTCAGGTACTGGATGAACCACTAAGGTCTTACACAAAGAACAAGTGTTGATGTCTGAATAACTGATGCATAAACTCTACCTGTTCTCTTTGGTCACCCAAACAGATTTGTTAAGTCCTACAGAACACTGAAAACTTCAGGGAAGGGTTCTCCTTGGCCAGCCTAGCAATGACCACTCTGACTCAGCCAAATATATGCATTTAAAAGTAATAGATGCAAATGACATGGGCCAGATGGAAACTGTAATATGCAAACAAGCATAACCCGTGCCATGCAAAATAAGTAGATCAGGAAAGAAAAAAAGTTACATGCATTCAAGCATTCTTTGCTTTGGTTGTGGGTTTTTTGTTCTTCCCCTTCCCAAACAGAATGCTTGCATCCCTACTGCCTGCCCTGGGAAAAAGGATTCCTGCAACACCATGGGGATTCTGAGGTATTACCACCCCCTAACACATTAGAGTCCATGCCAGGTACTTTTAGACCTGTGTGCATGAACAGGTGGATCTTTTGGTCTGGCAGTCCTTCTGTCACTTTTCCAGCACAGCATCTCCAGTCACTGAGCACAGGGAGTCACCTGTGACACACAGCAGGGGCTGCCCAGGCTGAAAGGGGTTTAGCTGTGGACCAGTTTATTCCATCCCTCCTGGGAAAACCTATCAGTTTGTGAGAAAGTCCCCACTGAGTGTGCTGTCTTCACCTTTCCTTCATTTCTTGTTGGTGAGAAACCAAATCAAAACTGCTGCTTACACTGCATCCCCCCCTAGAAATGAGCAGAATCCTGCAGTGTAACTGGGGAGATTTGGCTTTCTGGCCCAAATTGAAAGATTTTGACCTCTGGTCCTTTTTGAAACACATGAGCCTTCAACCTTGCTGCATCTCCTGTTAGAATCTCAGTACTGGGCAGGGAAGTGGGGACTGGAGAGGAGGGAGAGCCCACCTGGTGCTCGGGGTTTGTTTTCTGCAGTGTCTGTAACCATGGCATCTGAGCAGCACCAAATCAAACACACACCTTCCAAAGAGGAAGGGCTCCACTTCCCCTGGCCTTCCCCTGGAACAAAAGAGTATCATTTTATACATGTTTTGTTTTCAGAGAACATTTGATATGAAGGAACTGTTTGGACAATGATATTTTAGACATTTTTCTGAATAAAGCAGCTCAGTTACTTATCTGGGGTTTGGTTTTCAAAGAACCCAAAATCTAAAGTGCCTGGACACACAATTTTGATTTAACTCATGCTAACTGAAAAGTTCAGATCTGTATTGGTCTGACAATGCAGCTTAGCACACAACCTAGATGAACACAGCACTTTGTGGGGTTGGGTTTTGCAGCTGTAGCTTCTTTTGCCAAAAAGCTCTAAACATCACTTTTCTATGTCCTACTCAAATTTTTTTTTCTATTTTTTTGTCTAGACACAGGGCAATTCCAGCCTGCCCTGTTTTGACAGCTTTCTTGTTTGTTATGGTCACAGATTATAGATACACACAGATTCAGCCCCGTGTCTTTCTTTTCTGCTTGTATTTTAACATCTCCTCACTTCCATTCAATTAAACTGTTCCTAAAGGTCCAAACATGCTCAAGCCTCTGGAGTGATTCATCTTTGTTTCTTTCTCAAATTCTCTCTGACAAGGAACCCCTGTATCTCACCCAAAGGAAGAAAAATTGTGTTTTGCTGTTAACAAATCGATTTTTAAAAAGGCAGCGTTCAGCAGTTCCAAAGAGGCCTCTGGAGCTGTGTTATTATCCTCTTCCTCCAATTCTTTCACCAGTGTCACAAACCAGACAGCAACCACCCAAATGTTTCCAAGAAGAGCAAGCTGCCACCTTCTATATATAGCCCAGGTGTCACAGCTCAGCCCCAGCCTTATCTAACAGCCTTAGCAGTGCAGAAACAAAGCTTGGAGGGCTGGGGATACATTTAATTACAGCAATTTACTCATGCTAAGTTTTGGCAGCTTCAAGTCACCACTGTGTGTAAAATCTGAAGAATTTGGGGAAAGCTCTTGTATCCACACTCCTGGGAGCAGCCCTGCAGAACAAATAGTGCAGATCTCTCTCCTCTCCACTGAAAGACAAATTTTACATCTGAAAGTTGTACAAGTTTTCCTTGGAAATGCTCGAATAAGCGAGTTGGACTGTGTGAATTATCGAGGTGACAAATGCCATTCCATTTCTGGACCCTTCTCAAACCAGATCAGGACTCAGTGCTGCACTGCCCCTGATTTACTGGGAGCTCATTCAGCAATGCAGGATTTATGTGCCAAGATACCCCAACCTGCCCTGCAAGGCTGCATTTGTCCCCTCAGAAGGCACCATGGGCACTGTTCCACAGCTTCTTCCCAAGCCTTTGGGCCCTTTGATCCTGCCAAATCCACCCAAGGAGACTCTCCCTGCAAAGCCACCCTGTCAGTGTAATGAGTGAAAGGTAACACCATAAACTTCACAGGCCTGTGAACACTAAATGAGGTGGTGAAGGCAGTCATAAATCACTTCATCAAACTAATTGTGTCAGTAAGTGAAACCTGTAAAACCATTTACAGTATGCAGTCTGCTTCAATTTATATCATTCTGCCATGAAATCCATGTGAGACTATAAATGGTTTTCTCAGATTGAGATACAGACACCTTTATCCCACCTGTTAGCTGACTATCAGACAAAAAAGCCAAAAAGCAAACAGATTTTCCTTAAAAATCCAAGCCAGAAATCCCTGAAAAGTCTATTAAAATTTAAGACTTAAACATCACCTCATAATGATAGAGCAGCACATACAGGGTTGGTATTTTAGGGGGACTGGCAGGATAATAAAACAACGTTGTTCATATGTGTGTTCCTAATCAGGGCTTTATAGCTGAACTCATTTAAATTCACTGCTCATGTAATGCAAAGTAATTATCACTAAAATAATATTAAATTCACTGCCTGACTACATCCAAAGCTTTAGAAGCCTTCATTGAAAAGAAACATCATTTTGAACACTGAAAGACAATGGAAGCTAAAGACAAAGGAAGAATTTCCTACTTCTATACATGATGTGGGAATCCTTCAGTATTCCCACGTGGCTTTGGCAGTTAAAAATTTCAGCACAATTCTAAAATAAATTTATTTATACAAATATTTGCCTCTAAAAGGGAGGGTGGCAAAAGATCTTCAAGGCAACCACGAGTGAACAGCAGTTTTGCTTCCCCAGGGATGTGGGGTTTAGGAAGAGGCAGGCATCTCCCTAAATCAGATCTGAACAGAAGGCTCTCCTGCCCCTCCCCTCCCAGCCCTGCCCTGAGCAGCTGGGACAAAGTCTTCCCTATTCACAGGCAGCAGCAGCAGCTCTTCAGAACACAAAAAGAGGAGGAGGCTTGTGAAGACAACTGCATATAGACACTGGAAACAAGTCCCGATGGCCACATTCCTGCCATTGTCACTGCTGCCCGCATTGTGTCACTGTGCCATATGCTTTTTAAATGCACAAATTGCAATACAGAAGGTGTTGGGTTTGGCCCCAGGCTCTGCATGAGGCAGAGCCCCAGAGCTGGGTTTGTTACTGAGCCCTCAGCCCACTCTAAAGATCCTCCTGCAGCCAGAGCCATTCCTGGTCATTCCTGGGTTTTCCATGTCCTGAGGCAGACATGCATTTTTTTTTCAACTCCATTATTTCCTGGAGATTTTTTTTAAAAGTAAATTGAAACCTCATTTAGCCTAAACAGGAAGAGAAACTACACTAGAAGATACATAGAACAATGAAAAATTCAAAATGGTTCACTTACATTCCATTTGATACACATTTGAGATACATTGGTTGATATAGTAAATGACATGTGTTCTCTCACTGCAAGAGAAAAATAACATGATTTTATGTCACAGAATCCTGTATTGCTACAGAAAAAAACTACTTGTTTTAGGACTCTAGAAGAAACATTACCTCTGCATTGCAGAGGTACTGCTCAGCACAAAGTTGTTACTCTGCAATCTAATTAACCATTTTCATTAGAAACCCCTGGTTTTTACCAAATTTAGGAATGTAAGTGAGCCATGAAAGATCAGTTTTCCAAAATATGTGAGGAAAGATCCGCCAGTATTCAAAACTGAGACTGAAGGTTAAAGGAGGCGAGAGAGGTTTATTAACGCAAGAACAAAAAATCCTGAGCCTATTTTATGTGTCAGCCTCAGTCTTTACATGCTCCTAACAAAACTGCAAGCACTTAAACGCTGGAGAGAGGCTGTCAGGAGGAACAAAAGTGACAAACAGAATGGAGAGATGGCTCAGGTTAAATTATTGGTGTAAATCCTGTGTACCAAGCACACCACTCACCTGGGAGCTGAAAGAACCCATCCCACCAGGCTCTTCAGAACTGAGCTGCTCCAAACCAGAGCAGGGCATGCTCAGGCCACCCACCCAACCCTTCCTCTGCTTCCCACAGCTAAGCACGTTAAAAATTGCAGCCAATCAGAGAAGTACATTTGCTGAATTTATCCAGCACCCTGTGCAAAAAGGCCACAGATTTCCAAGGGAGTCAGCTGGTGACAACAGAAGGGAAAGCAGCAGACCTTACCTTAGACAAGCAATAGTCAGGTTTTTTAAAAAAGAAAAGCATAGCCAGTAAGTTCTTGGACAGAAGTAGAACTTTTGAAGCAGGCAGTGCAACAGCAACACAAGCAGTTTACTTTTAGATCACCGTAACAATTAAAAGAGAGCAATAAATTCACTATATCCTGTTTTACTAGAGACTGAGGAGTGAGAAGCACACCTTGACAAATCCTGGAATAGCAGGAAATTTGAACCCACTCTTGTATTTGTCTCCAAAACAAAAGAAAACAAATGAAGTGCAAAGCAGTGCATCCCTCTAGGGTGAGGGTGTAGTGGCTGCCCCACCAGACCTTTCACCAGCTGCAGCAGGTGCTCGTTTCCCCTCCTGCACTGCACAGACAGCACTGTCCCAGCTGGACACCCTCAGCCTGCCACAGCACCTTTCACAGCGTGCCCTTCAGCTACAAGGCACTTTCTCTCTAAGTGACTGAAGTGTTTTCATACTCTCTATCATCCACTGAGCTTCAACACCATTCACATGCTGCCACAGCAGCTTCTCTGTCTGCAACTAGACAGCCAGAAATCCTGGGCAATGAAACCTCTCCACACACACACACACTGCTATTGCAGCCTGGTGGATCTCTGTTTTATCTGCAGATACCAACAGAAATACCCAGGATTTAGAGTTCAGTTGCCTCAGTTTCTACCCAGCCTTATGTTATTTCTCCACTTAGAACGCCTGGAGAAGTTTGGGTTGAGTCTTTTGTTTGCTTGGTATTTTGTTTCAGAGAAGCAGAGACACAGCTGTTACACACCTTGTGTACCACCCCTGAAAATAAGGTCCTCTTCCACAGCCCCTGAGAAAAAGGGGTTTCTGAACTGTTCATTACCTTGTTCACTATGCTGAATAAATTTCTTAAACTCCTAAGAACTTGTGATCAATGAAACAGTGGAATTTCTGGAAGTTACACTTACAAACCTTATCTTCCTTCAAGCCATCCGTTTTTCACTTTGTCAGAAACATGCAACTCATTTCACCGTGTTCTTTTTTGGGTCAGAGGCTTATCAATGTCTTGTGTTCTTTCCACCCTTCTTAGAGACAAAATAACCATCAAAGACCTTAATTCTCAGTAAGAATAGCATCTTTTTCCACCTCTGCATTCCTGACAGCTGTTAAGTGGACTAAAACCTGATGCTTTCAGCAGTCTGTTTCCCTTTTCCAAGCAGAGCTTATGTTTGCATTCACTGTCATTGGCCCAACAGCTCCTCAGTATGAATTTTCTCATCTCATTTGAAATTCGAGCCACAGAGCTTTCACTTCACATCAAACAATGTCATGGCAAACTCAACAGCCCCAACGTGCAAGAAGCTGAATAAAGACAAACAGGGTGGAATGGTGCCAAAGATAATCCCAGGACACCAGTGACATCTAGGGGCTGCTGAGGTGGGAAGAGCTCGGCCAAAGGCTCCTCCCAACAGCTCTGCACTGCAAGCCCTTGGCTCTGGGTGCTGACAGAAGATTCCTCACCAAGGAGGAGTACACGAATACCTGAAGCCACGTTTAACTCATACTCATATTTACAATTGAAAAAAAAATTACCAAAAGCAGAAATAAGCGTGAAACATTACCTGGCAGTTTATCCAGCAGCAGCAACTCAGAGCTCCCAGGGCTCTTGTGAGCAGTTATCAGAACTTGTATCCAAATGCCAACACCTCTGCAGTGGCACAGGGGGTTCAGGGGGGTGACACTCAGGTTTGCAGCTCTGCCAAAGCACCATCAATGCATCTCTCCTCTGCACACTCACCTGAGCAATGGACCGAGGGGCTGTCAGGACAGAAGTGTTTTCAGACAGACACAGAACTGCCCAGAAATCTAGAGTTAATTCAGAGGAGTGCAAAGGCCCTTGGATGATTAAATAAGCATGTTTTAAAATGCAGGTCCTGGCAATTAAGTGCCAACACCACCATTCTGCCCTTGGTGTGAAGGAAATTCATCTGTGTACTGAAGTGTTCTGTGGTACCCAAACACCTCGACTGTGCAGCTTACAGAAGTATCTGGGTCCTTTATGACCACATCAGGGCTTGTGCTAGCTTGCTCTATTTAAAAAATTCCACAAACCTCTCAGAACAGCCATGGAAAAAAAAGAGTTAATGAAGGTCTCATAACTTGAGTCCCTTCTGAACAGGAGCCCAAGCCCTGAGCTCCAGCACTGCTCACTCACCAGAGAATTCAACACCAACAGGGAAGAACTCCAGCTTGAAAAGTTTCAGCAATCTTCAAAGACAACACCTCACACCTCGACAGAAAACTGAAAAATCACTGTACAGAGCAAATCCAACTGGAATTCTGTCCCCAAGCCACCTTGTAAATGCTCAGGGACTGCAACTGACACTGAGCAAAGCAAAAAGCACAACAAAGGTGTCTTCCAGCAGATCTGAACAACAAAGAGCCCAGCTGCACATGCTCTTCCAGGAAATTTGCACATGATTTCAGAACAACTCTTCAATATAAAGATTCAATCTTCCATGTGACCCTAAAGTCAGAGGTCAGAAAAGCTGGCAGCAATTTTACTCCAGGACAGGAAGCCAGAGCTAACATCACAGCAAGCTCTAGAGTCTGAAATACCAGTTCACATACCATCAGCAAAGCACTGACTTCTTACTTGAAGCCTCAAGGAACAAAAAGGCAACTAAAAATATATCTGTTTTATTTACCAGTTTTCTAAAAAGCAAAGTCATAAAAATTAGTCACAAGTGGCAAAACCAAAATATATTGCACAGTGTACAGAAAACATTGTTGACATGTTGACAAAGTGTCATCACAAATAAATCATCTTACAACAGTTTGGAAAAATTACAGCTTCAGAATCTTATCTATAAATGGAGGCATGTAGATTTAAAGTTACAGGAAAATATTTTCATACCACCCTGTAAATGCAAACACTTTAAGGATGCAAGATTAAGTCCATAAGTAAGCACATCCACAAAATGCTCTAAATATACTTTTCTCTTCCTTTCACTAAGTTATGGTTACAAGATGGTCATTGAAAAAAAAATAATAAAAGAAATGAGGACAAATTTAAAAAGATATGGGAAAAAAAAAAAGCATGCTAAAGCAAAGAAGTTCAAAGTGGTTGAGAAGTCTTTGAAAATTATTTGTATAATTATGATGCACTCCTTTTATATAAAGCTTTTATTTTTCCCAAACTCTGGTCCATGTTTGTGTTTCCATGTAAAAATGAAATATATTTCATATGTTGGTATAGCTGCACTGTTCCATTTATGATTAAAACATTGAATACATTGGACGTGAACACCAACACTGGAAAATTTCTCATTCACGTTGTATTTACAAATATTTACTTTTGACCTTGCTGAGCTGTTAAAGACAGCCATCAGATCTTGCTGGGTAGTGCTTCACACTACATTTAAGATACTTATTTTTAAAAACTGTTTAGAATTGATTCTGCCTGTTTCACAAGCTGACACGCTTTGCTACCTGCAGAACCTGTCTCCAGTGCAAATTTTCCAATTAACAGCTCATGACTTGAAGCAAATTATTTCTTCTGCAAAGCGAATACCAGTCACTTTTGTGTGTTTTTGGTGTCAGATCTAACTTCACATCCTCTCTGTGTGCAAAGAGAAATATTTGTATAGAATGAAAATAACCTTAAATTTCAGTGAATAGAAATGTTACCCTAATAAAAAAGAAAATGCTTCCCATGAAAAATATTTTAAGACAAACATATCAAAGTTAATTGAATTAACTTTCGTCATTTTTTACCCCAAGACTTACAGCTGACATCTAGCAATACAGCAACTAAATGTCCTTTAACTAACCAACATATTAAAAGTAGTTCTCTCATGTTCTCTTCCCACATCCAACAGACAGAAACAGCACAAGAACATAAAGCACACATATTCAAGTCAATACAATCTCAGAGGCATTAAAATGAAATCTTCGACAGCAAAGGATTCCAGCCACGCTGAATTTGAGATTGTGTAAATCAAATAGAGTGAGTCAACACTATTCTCAAAATCACTTCTTTTTTTATAAGAACCATCTTCAAATGACAAGACAATCCTCCCTTGCCACATACAAATTTGATGTTTGTTTAGCCACACTGGATAAACTGATGGCCAACCTCCTGACAGAACAAGTCAGAAATAAAGGTTAAATTTACCCCAAGCTCTGTCTCACAGCCACTGGAGCAGGGCCAGCCATCCTCTGTGGTCTTAAGTATTTAAAATCTTTAAGCATAAGGATTTCTTGAGTATAAAGTCTCAGAAATTATGCTTCAAGGTAATACAGTTCATAGATTTGCAGTGTCCATTTAAATAAAAGGTTACAAAGTTGTCAGCACTCCTCTGCACTTACACATCAACATGAACTTTAACCCCAGACCATTGTACAAAAGTAGCCCAACATTCCTCTTAGACAAAAAAAGTTCCTACATTCAAAACTAGAGGAGACAAACAAAGAGGATGAGATCAACTGGTATGAGAAGGGCAAATGTGAATTGATTTCCATGAAGGTTATTTCTTCTACTACGCTGGACCACTTCAAATATTAAGAACAATGCTAAAGAGCCACTAAGCAAAATTGCTCAGCAATTTATAATGCTGAATCATCACCAAAAGGAGATTTGAAGAACTGCATGTATGTGAGGAAATTTTCAGCACTTCTTAACCCACTCTACAAAAAACAGTAGGCATCAATGAAAGTTTCTATAGTTTATAAAGAAATACTTGAGGCATATAAGTGCAAAATGAGTCTTTTAAAGAAAAGCTATACCATCTTCAACAATGTCCTTACTGGGAAGAGATTGCCACCATTTAAAAAGAGATTCATTCACAAATGACTCTTCTAGAGCAAGAAAAACACATTTGCTTTTATAAGCTGGATTCATCTTCCTGGATAAAAGATTAAAACCTTTATGGATCCTTCACTGTTGTTTTGAAGCAATTTTCAAAACAACAGGCTCAAAGGCTATGTTTGTTCTTCACTGGCTTGATTCAGGGAAACCAAGTTGTTTTCTCCACTATCTTCAATCATCTCATTAAGGTCCATTTCATGGATTTCTTCTTCATATGATGTATAAAAATTGCTCTGTATATTGTCCTCACAAAAAATACATTCCTAAAAAGAAAAAAAAAAAAGAATACAAGCACTCATAAATAAAATTAGAAAAAAGCTTTTGCAAGCACCAATTCACCTGCATGCAATCTTTGATTCCAAGAGAACCTTTCCACCTGTGCTGCAGCTACCAGATATATTTTACTCCACAACTTTTCCACACACCATGATTTTATAAAGTGCAGTGTATCACAATGAAACTACTTGAGAGCTCTGCTGGAAGCACTTGTGCCACAGATCACAAGGTGGGTGCTTGTAGGATGAGTGCTGCAGCAACATTAATACCATAATTAGGATTCTACTCTAGTCCCTTGACACTGACTTTTGAACACTTATGTGCAAACAGAGCTTCTGAGTTTGACAGCTTTTGTGCAAAAAAGCCACAAATGATAGAAAGCTTAGAGAAAAGAAAATGCAGTCAGGTATTTGTGTGTGAATGAGCAAAATACATAGACAACAAATTAAATTGCATGGATCCTTTGTTTTGTTGGTTTATTTTTTTTTTCCCTTTCGAGCTATTAAGCTGCTTAAGAGGAATAATAATCCTGAGTGAGAAGTCTGATAGAAAAAAAGGATCAGTATATTGCCATTCATTTTGTACTCTGAAAACAATGGGCATCCATTTCTGCACAAAAAGTAGAGATTTTAATGTAGTGAAGTTTCTGCTATGTTACTAAAGCATTTCAAAGAGAGACACAAAATTTCAGAAAGAGAAAGGAAATTTCTTACACTATATTCACCAGCACTTTAATTTCCTCCATTGGAAAGAAGATTTATGCTAAATTGAATCAAGCTAGAAACCACTGTATGGAAGTTTGAATTTCTTTCTTTTTTCCTATGCATAATTGACCAAGATTTCATAGGAACAGGAAAGGAAGAGTCTAACACAGGCAGTTAATAATTTAAGCCCTATTATACATGCAAAAGTAATTAACCCATTAAACTTACAGAATTAGCAACAGTTTTTGGCAGTCCACCTTGCTGGATCCATGGATGAACTTCAATAAGCTCTCTTTTTTGTTCTTCTGTAAATTTTGGCTGTAGTTTCTGCATTTGCTTTAATTTCTGCTTATCTTCTTTTAAAACTGTTTCCAAATCCCTAAAAAAAAAATGTGTTTAGAAATTGAGCTTCAGCAGTTTCTGGGCCTCATGCCTACACGAGGTTACACAGTCAAATACTAACATTTTTAAAGACTATTTTTGTTCTAGAACGTTACGCTTAGAAATCTTCCATTGGAAGAAAATGAAATGTGGTTACTCCAGCTGCTCTCTGCATTTGCAGACATCTCTGCTGGCTCACTGTCTTTCCAAATCCCAACAGTGAGAACAGTTTTCTTAGAGCCATTCAGGCAGCAGCACCAGTGGAACCAGCAAAACTCCAGTTTCCCTCTGCTGCAGTTCCAAGCTCCCCTTCAGTGGGAGGACAGCCCAAAGCAGAGACTCGATGCACAGGAGATAAAGCAGCAGTGATAAGATGTGTTTAAGAGGGTCACCAAGAATGAACTAAACTTTAGAACACAGCTCTATTTCAGCAGCCAAAATTCTCTACCCCTCCAAATGCCCTACATCTCCATCCAGGAACCTACAAAACCCCATCCCACAGCAAGATTTAGGAGCTGTATCCCTTTACAAAAGACAACAGAAAGCTAGTTCTGAGAAACCCAAAATAATTTCTGCTCCTTACAGGGTACCTAAGAACAGGTTGGATTTACACTTCACTTCTTGGGCATCACACTCTGACAATGAGCTTCACTCTTCTTACCAAAATATCCTGTTCTTTGGCAGGCTTTGCTGCTTTTATGGGCTGCTGGAATTCCCACCTATGGCTGTCAACACTTCAGACTACAAAAACTGAGAAATGTCAAAGTATTTTTAAAACTAGGGAAAAAAAACACCCAAAGTTTTTACAATGTATTCTTTACTTTTCCCATCATGCCTCTGCTTCTGTATTTTGAAAGCTTGTTTACCTTCCTTTTCAAAGGCTTGTCTTTACTGAAACCTCTTATTCTTCTCAAAACACCATTCATTGCTCCCAAGAAATATAAACAAGTAGGTTGAAAAAAAATAATCCACAGACTTGTCACCCCTTCTTCCCCTACCTACTCTTTGCTACTGAAATAGTGAGTTTTATATTTTTTAAAAAAATGTTTCTTTTATTAGAAGCCTTACAATTTTTACCTTCTAGATACTTGTCATAATTTATGAAGAAGAGTGAACACATAGAAGTTAACAACTCAGAAAATAAATCCACAAGTCCAAGAGCAGCATTCCACTGGATGTGGCATCTCAAGGACAAAAGCCAAGAACTGGAGATCTTCCAGGCCAGACCATGCCTAGACCTAAGTACATTCACCAGGGATTTCTGGGCAAGTAGTTACAAATCACTGACTATGGAACAGCTTCCAAAAAATACACATAGTTCATTTCAACTCAGGAAACTGACCTAAAAATACAGCTAAGCCTAATTAAACAATTTTTCCTTCTTGAGAAGCTCTTGTATAGTATACAAAAACATATAAAGGAAGCAAGAATTTTTCTTGACACTGAGTTAAACATTAAAACCAGTTTATTTCTGCTGAGACAGAGATTCCTATCCACCTTTCCTCCTGTACATTCTGCTTCCCCTAAATACAGAATGTGTGAATTACCTTGAGGGGATCTGGTAGGTCATCATCACTGTGTCATCTGTGTTAGCCATCAGCAGCCAGATGGGATCCTGAAGCACATATTTGATGAAGTGCTCACTTTCTTCCATTTCTGTCTTCATTTTGGTTTTATGGTGATTCTCTGAGGAATCAATGCTCCCAAAGTATTTGCTGGTGTGACTAGTTTCACTGCTACCTGTAAACAGAGATTTAACATTTCATTATAAATTGTTCAATACATGGATTATACATAGAAAGTTTTTGAGTGTAGAGAAGATTAAAGAGAACTGAATGTATAAATACAACCACTATTCTACTTCTTTCTTTCAAAGAGAGGGAAATTCCACCCTTCCATGCACTAATCTTTTAAAAACTTGAATTCTTAAGTAAAGTCTCCATTCAATTTCAACCGAATATTTAACTCACTTTAATTTAAAAGCTTTAAATGAACATGAAGGAGTATGGTCTTTTTATTATTCCTTTATGCCTGTATAATACTTTAATGCCTGTTTTACACACACTTAGAAAAGGTTCTATTTTGTAAATCAAGCACAATAGAAGAACATCTGTGTAATGATGTAAGAAAGAAATCAAGAATAAACTATGCAACAAGGAGTAAAGACAAAGCTTTTCACTTGCTGTTCATGGTGTCTGCAATAGCTCAAACTCTTTGCAATGCCAGGAGGGCTCTGGCTGCCTGAGTTACCTGTTCTGCTCCCTGACATGCCACAGCCATTGGACCCAGAGCCCAGGGACTCAGCAGCTGCAGACACACCACTCCCTGAAGAGGCTGAGCCAGTGCCTGAACATGCATCCTCCTGCAGTAAAATGTCAAGCAGGACACTGGACATGGAGAGTTCATCACTGTTTTGAGCATCCATTGGAGATTCAGCCTAGTGATAAGGAGAAAAAATAAAATTAAAAAACTAAACACCAAAAATCAAAGCTTTTCAATACTAAATGTAATAAATTTATTACTTTAAATAAATACTTAGAAATTATGCTTCAGGGTAATAAGCAGTTCATAGTTTTGCAGTGTCCACTTAAATAAAAGGTTACAGAGCTGTCAGCACTCCTCTATACTTACACATCAACATGAACTTTAACCCCAGATGATCTTACAAAATTAGCTCAACATTCCTCTTAGACAAAAAAGTTTTTACATTCGAAACTAGAGGAGACAGAGGATGAGATCAACTGGTATGAGAAGGGCATATGAGATTGGCTTTATTTATTAATACATTTATTACTAAATGTGATAGCTGTATTACTAATCACACAAATCATTAGTAATAAACCCATTTCACTTCATACTCTAATGTTTATGTAATTATTCAAAGACAGTCACTAATAACATAAGCCAAGGAATAATGAAGTGGAATGACAGGCAGACAGGGGGTCTTTCAGTAAGACCAATTGAATTTCTTTTCAAAAAATTAATAATATAGTTTCATGAGAAAGTAAGAAACGTATTTCCTATTCACTTTTGACAGCACCTACTGTCCTGGGCAAGTCAGATTTTACCCAAGCCACTCACAACATACTAACAATTGCTCCTACTATAATCTACCTCAAAGGATATGCACCAACATTCTTCACTGTTCATCTCCTTGAGATGAGAAGGAACAGTAGCATTGAGAGTAAGAAAATGTTCCCAGGTGCTTCCCAGCAAGGTCACTTATTTGTATATTTTTAAGGGAAGGAGCATTAACTACACTAATTTTTCACCTAATCAAAACTTGACTGCAAATCAGTTTGACTCCAAATCAGTTTGAAGATTAAATATTAGAAATTAATGCTGACAGAACTTAGCAAAACATGTAATAATGAAGGAACTGACTTTACCCTGAACACATTCCTGAGTAATGGAAAGAGGCAGCCAAAAAGGATATAGGATGCAGCTCCATCCCACCAGCATTTATAACAATACTCTATGGTGCCTTTAGAAGGCACAAACAACAGTTTACATATTTCTACCATGGAAACCTTTACAGACATAGTACTCCATCTCAAGTTATTTGTTAGACTGATTTATCAAATGGAAATGAGACAGGAAATAAAAAAAAAAACCTTGAAACAACCAAACAGTTCAGCATAGTTTTAGTGCAACAAACAAAAAAAATAAAGTTATGGTCTGCAAGAAACTACGAATTCTTCATTTACTTTGGTTGGTTGTTTGTAAACACAGATGTGATTTCAATTTAAATCAGCT